>NW_027223758.1:38667978-41067978 GCF_028538775.1 Myotis yumanensis
GGCAGATGATGCTGATTTTCTGTTTATGGCAGTAATAAAAGTCTCCTTTTAAGCTGAATTTTTTCAAGTAAAAAGGGAAAGAGGCTTTGAAAATAAACATCAGGTAAATGACAGTGCAGGTGGTACAGGAATTCTGCAGAGACCGTGAGGAGGGGGGGTCCCCAAAAGGTTGAACTTAGGAAGCCCTCTCTCTGGTATGTCCTTTCTTGTTCTGAGCTCCCCCTGATTGTTCAGACCCCACTCAAGTTCAAGCATGCCCCCTCCTCCGAGAAGCCTTCCCTGACTGTCCAGGCACACGTCGGCTGGCCTTGGCCCCTCCTAGCACTGCACTTTGCACAGCTATGTGACTAGTGCACACCCTGGACAACTGTACATTTATTGTCCACACAACAGTCCCTGGCGTAAGTCCCCTGTGGACTGTGGGCTCCTGGAGGGGCAGGGCCTGGTCTGAGCCTTTTGGAAGCCCAGCAGCATGGAGCCTGGCCCAGTGGGGGGTCATTCCACGAGCTTCTGCTGCATGCAGAGACCAGCGTGTCTCCACTCAGCACTGTGATTCTGTAAGCTTTTGTACAAGATACCTCCCTCTCCACTTCTGGAGAAGAGGAAATTTGTCCACTCCAAGATGAAACAACCTTTCATCGACTCACAACCCCGATTCCTCTTGCTGCAGGCAGCCTGCCAGGCCCAGGAGGGAACAAAGAGAAGGCTCAGTGCCTCCCCTGGCCCATCCCAGGGCAGTCACTCTGCTCCCATCCCTGGGGAGGAGGGGAGGGCTCTGGCTGAGGCCCGCCTTCCCAGTCTTTGGGGGTTTTCCATCTGCTTATCTAGGTCCTTCTCTAATGGGCATTTCCATCTCCTGATTTCAGGGGTGCAGTGAGGTTCACAGTGAGCTGGGTGTCATTGAACACTCCCTCTGTAACCCTTTCCCCCTGCCCTGCCTCCCACCGGGAGTTAAGGTGGCCACACACGCTTCCAGCCCCAGCACCCAGCTGCGCTGGGCACAGAGCAGGCAGGCTCTCTGGAAATGGCCCCCACAGAGCCACACTTTTTACTGCTGAAGCGGAGCAGGAGCTTAGAGAGGACTCAGGTTTTGGCTGGGAAACTTTGTGGTCCACCTTGGGGTTGAAATCTGGCTCTGTTCCTTCGTGCTGTGTGACGTCAGGCACCAACACATCCTCGCTGGGCCTTGGTCCTCCTGTGAAGTGGGGCTGACAATAAATGGAACCACGGGCCCTGGCTGGTGCGGCTCAGTTGGTTGAGTGTCGTCTCGTGCGTGCTCTGAAAAGGCCGCCGGCTCCATTCCCGGTCAGGCCACACACCCGGGGTTCGTTTCGAATCCTGTTCGGGGTGCGGGAAGGAGGCAATGGATCGCTGTTTCCCTCTCACATTGATGTCTCTCTCTCCCTCCCTCTCCCTTTCTTTCTCTTAAAAAATAAATAAAACACGTTTTTAAAAATAGAGCCACCTCCTAAGGTCTTTGGGAGGATGAAGTGGGTCCCGTGTACCGTGTCTGGCACAGAGGCGGGTCTCCTTCCGCCGGCACGGGGACAGGGGACTGGCCACGCTGGCCCCCCGGTTCTCTGAGCCTCCGTTTCTCCTCCTGGAGTAAAGGGACAGTGACCCCTGCTGGGCAGGTTGCTGCGAGGGTTTTGTGGGATGAGGCACATCAACTGTCTGGCTTGTGGGCCTCTGCTCAAAGGATGACCCACAGGGTTGATGGGGCTGGTCCATGGACCTCAAGGTTGGACAGGGTGGGGAGCTGCCAGCAAAGCAGCCACGGCCCTTTCTGCACGGCCGGCATTTGTTCATTCCCATTTCATTCTTGGTTGCACTTCACATGACAACTTTATGGGCCCTCTGGGGAGCTGCCAGCTTGCCTATCAGTTTGGCTGGGCACCCCCTCGGCTGGGCTCATGTGGGCCAAGCCAGCTTGGGCACCAATGGTCGTGAGGGCCACAAGGAGGGAGGCTGAGGAGGGGCTGTCCTGCTGGGGCCTGATCAGGTTGCCTGTGCCCGTGTGTGTGTCCCCATCCCTCCTCTTCGGAGTGCAGTCTCCCAGAAAAATAGCCTGGCAAATAGTAGGTGCCCAATAAATGTTGCATGAATGAACGACTGTATGAATGAATGATGTCTATCTTTTTTGTTTTCTTTCGCTTACAGTCTCTAACTTAAGTTCTCTGGGTTTCTGTCTGACCTTTCTCACTTTCTTTCTTTTAAAAATATATTTTTTATTACTTATTTCAGAGAGAAAGGGAGAGGGAGAGATAGATACATCAATGATGAGAGAGAATCATTGATCGGCTGCCTCCGGGATTGAGCCTACAACCCGGGCATGTGCCCTGACCAGGAATCGAACCATGACTTCCTGGTTCATAGGTCGATGCTCAACCACTGAGCCATGCAGCCGGGCTATTTCTTTACTTATTCAACAAATGCCTAATAGCACCCCCTACATGCCTGATCCATGCTGGACAATGCAGGGGCCCTGTCCTGGGGAAGCTCTCAGGCTGGGGGAGACACAGACACTCAGTATCTTCCTCTAATGCATTCTAGTGGGGCAGGGAGGGGAGGACTCGGAGACGCAGGGGACACCAAGGAGGGCCTGGTCAGAGAGGTAACCAAGGGCCCGTTCTCTCGCTCTCTTCCTTTGCTTCTCTCATGCTCCAGCTCCGCCTGGGTTCCCCTGCCCAGGTGCTGCCCCCACCACCAGTCCCCCTGCTCTCACTCTGGCAGAGATTGATGGGTGGGCTGGGGTCTAATTCCTGCAGGCTTCCTGGAGGAAGCAGCCTCAAACCAGAGCTTTGAAGAATGGAGCAGCAGGGAAGACTGTGCAGAGGGAAAGGAGACTTGAGGCTGAACCAGAGGGTCTGGGATGGGGAATCTGAACTCAGAGACAGAGGGAGCTGGGGCCTGGGCTGGGACTGCCTTTGTCGGACAAACCCCTTTTTGGGGCCTACTGGTTGCTTGGGGGAGAAATGAGGAAGCAGAGGAGATACAAGACTGATGATGATAAGTCGTGAGGCCGGGTGTGAATGAAATACAGATGTTGTGTCCACTGCATAATCTAATGAGGCTACATCTAAGAAGCATCTTTAAAATCTTTCTTGGGAGAGAATTTTGAGCTAGAAGGTGAGAGAAAGCAGTGCTGTTTCTTGAGCACCTACTATGTGCGTGAGGCATATGTTGCCTTGTGTAATCCTCCCCTGCATCCCCTCATTCTCTACTTTATGAGATAAAGAATCTGAGGCTCAGGGAGGTAGACAGGCTTGTCCGGTCACACAGCTAGTGGGTAGAGGAAACAGGATTTGAACCCAGACCTGAAGGCAAAGCCCTAGGTATTCCAGGGTCTGGAAGGTTCGGAAGAAGGTCAGGCCCCTGCTCTTGAAGGGCGGGTAAGCTCTTCCAGGTCACCCCCTGCCTTTCCAGAAGCCAAACTGAGGGGCTGCACTAGGGCCACAAGCGCTTTCCTGCAGGTGATGCCCTGATAACGGGTCTGGGGGTATTAAACACTCCCCTCCCCCAATTAAAAGCAAAAAGGAAGATGTTGCATACAATCAAGCCTCCTCCTTTTCCTACAGAACCCTAATTTGCAGACAGTGGTTTTAATTGTCTTCCCAGCAAGCCCAACCCTGCTCGGGCCCTGGGGCTGGAGAACACAATTGTGTCCTCAAAAATCTATAATTACACCCGCCTCCCCAGGGACTGGCTGTGAGGAGTTACCTGGCAGGGAGGAGGGCTCAGGGACAGGAGGAAGTCAAAGAGGAGACATGGATTTTATGTCCTAAACTCAGCGGGGATGCTAATGTGGAGATTGGGGGGTCTGGGTGGCTGGAGGGAGGAGGTGGGGGTGGGGGATCGGGAAGACGAGCTGCAGGAGCAAGTTCTAGAAATTATCAGCTTCCGCTCTAGAGCCCTCTAGAACTGGGTGCAAATGTAACTACCTACTCACTCTTAACCTCTCTGAGCCTCAGTCTTCCCACCTGGAAATGGGCATCATAATGATCACACCTGCTCCTTAGCATGACGGTGGGAACATGAGAAATGAGTGTAAAGCAGAGGTTCTCAACCTGTGGGTCGCGACCCCTTTGGGGGTCAAACGACCTTTTCACAGGGGTCGCCTAAGACCATCGGAAAACACATATATAATTACATATTGTTTTTGTGATTAATCACTATGCTTTAATTATGTTCAATTTGTAACAATGAAATTGGGGGTCACCACAACATGAGGAACTGTATTAAAGGGTCGCGGCATTAGGAAGGTTGAGAACCACTGGTGTAAAGGGTTTGGCTCAGTGCCTGCCACAAACCAAGGACTCTGTATTTTTTAGAGTTTGTTATTGCATCATCATCATAGAATCAGGGCGGGTCACCTACCAGTTTCTGGTGCCAACAGGATGTTTTCACTGGCAGAGTTAGGAGAGGGAGCAAGAACCTCTCGCCAGTGAGTGCTGCCACTTTCGGGGGAGGTGGGAGGAACTGGCTGCCCTTGTCAGAGTGAGGAAGCAGATGCCGAAGTGTGGAGCCTGGTGGGTGAATTTCACCTGATAATTCGGACCAGATTCTGAGGCTGATGGACCTCTGGGTCTTGGTCACAACTGCTGGTCAGATGCAGGTTCAAAACCCAGTTCTGTGAATCTTGGGCAAGTCCTGTCATCTTTCTGAGCCCTGGTTTTCCTCATCTGTCGAATGGGAGTAAGTGGATTAGAGACAGTATCTGCCTGGTGCTAAGATGCTCATGAATGTTGTGCATTTTTTTTAAGGCTCTCTGGCTTTCCCTTCTTATTGCCTTGGCTCACAACACTCCCTTTCTTCTGGCCTCTGCCTCCCGTCCTTCAGGGCCCAGCTGACATGCCACCTCCTCCTCCCTCAAGCTTCCCTTCCCCCAGTAGCAGTGACCCATCCCTCAGATTGTCTGAGCTGGTGGGGTTCTCCAACCATGAATTCTAATCCCCATTGTACAGAGGAGCAAACTGAGGTTCAGAGAGGAGGAAAGATTCTCCCAAAGTCACACAGCAAGTCTTTGGCAAAAACAGGCTCAGTTCTCCGTTCCTGGCTCCCAATCCTGCACTCGCGGTGCCTTCTCAAATACACAGCTTCTCCCTGAGTGAAGGGTCCCCCGGTGGTGGGTCCTTGGGGCGGTGCCTGGAACAGGCCTTCATGTTGCCACCGGTAAACAGGGAGACTCAGATATGCCATCCAATGCCCAGAGCCTCGGTTTTCCCCACTTGTCCTGAAGACATACTGCCCCCTTCACCACTAAGGTTGGAGCCAATGGATCCTGAGGGGCCCTTCCCCACCCCACCCCACCTAGGCAGTTCCTAGGAGGGAACAGAGAGAATCTGGGACCAGAGCCCACACCCACAGCCAACTCATGTGGCCCCATGAGTTCTTGGAGCCAGACTCTCTCTCCATCTTCTGACCAAAAGCCACCCCGTGCCCACTCCTGACTCAGGACTGCCTGGGCAACACCTCCTCTAGGAAGCCTCCCCATGGCCTCAGGCTGGGTCACATGTCTCCTCTGTGCCCGCCCAGGCCTTGCGCTCAGAATAAAACAGACCCCCTCTGGCCCCACAGTCCTTCCTTCCACTTGTGTTTCTGCCCTGCTGGGTGGGGCCTCAAGGGCTGTAGTGGCAAGATGGGGCCCTGGTGGGGAGCATTGGGGTTGGGAATAACCCGGGAGGGGCCTGGGGTGCAGGCACCTGGAGAAATCTGGAAGAATTGATGAGACGGGCAGCTTCCTTCCTGGCCTCCTGGCCTCCTTGCTCACCACCTTGCAACCCCGCCTCCTCTGACCCTTTGCTCCCTGCGTGAGTCTCTGGTGGTGCCACGGGCTCTGGGACAGAAGCCGGGCTCCAGTGGGGCATTCGGGGCTCTGGGCCAACTCCTTCCTCCCCCGTCTGGCCAGCTGCTGCTGCACACCCTTCGCTGACTTCTCCAGGGGCCCCACCCGCAGGCCTGGCGGCTCCCAGGTGTGCCCGTGGCCCGGTTTCTTGAGCCCCGGCTACTCCTCCCCCGTTTCTCTGCACAGCCCTGTTCACAGAGACGCCCCACGACATGACGGCGAGGACAGGCGAGGACGTGGAGATGGCCTGCTCCTTCCGCGGCAGCGGCTCCCCCTCCTACTCGCTGGAGATCCAGTGGTGGTACGTGCGGAGCCACAGGGACTGGACCGACAAGCAAGCGTGGGCCTCGAATCAGGTACTGCCGCCCAGAACCCGGCCCCGGGTGGGGTGTCTCTGACCCTCATCTCTTCTGAGGGGTCTGTCCTCTGCAGCACCCACCTCTCTCCCTCCCCCCCTACCTCACCCCTCCCCGCCCCCCCCCCCCCCCCGCCCGTTCTGAATTGGAGGCTTGGTGTCCGGCAGGAGGCAGAGCCGGGCTGAGCACTTGGGATGGGCACCACCAGAGAGCCCTCCATAGAGCACAGAGTGCAGCTACAGGCAGCTACACTTCCGTGTACAGGTGGGGAAACCGAGGCAGAGGGACAGAAGCTAGTTCCAGGTGATCTCCTGACTCACCTCCCCCCACTGCTCCGAGCTAAAGGACAGCTGTGTTGGAAAGGCCCCTGCGAACACGCAGACACTGTTGCCGAGTTCGCAGCACCATGCATGTCCCCTTCCACACACGTGCAGCACACCCCTGCGGCCGGCCTCCGTGCATGCATTGGCCTCCATGCACCGACACGTTCATATGTGCCCGCCACGGGACCAGATGCTGTGGATGTCCCTGCCCACACACCCGGGCATATACCACCCCCTGCCACGAGCCCCGCTGCCAACTGCCAGCCCCGTGATTCTATCTGAGGGTTTTCTGTGGACAACAGAGCCTGCTGTCAGCGAGGCCGGCTAGAGGAGCACTCCGCCAGAGCCACAGGAGTTGGAGGATAGTCCCCCAGTGCCCTCGCCCCTCAGCTGGGAGAGATGAAGAGGTCTGTGCTCTCTCCTGAGGTGCCCAGTGGGAGTGGGTGCTGGCTTGATGATGCACCCATTACTGACCTCCTCCCTTTCTTGTCCCCCTCACTCACTCCCCTACTGTTGTTTCCTGGGATCACCTCCTAATAAGCTACTTGCACTGAAGTCTTTGTCTTGGGGCTGCATCTGGGGGAACCAAAGCTGAAACTCTTTTATTCTCACACTTGTGTATATGCAAATAATATGCAAACACACCCTCTCTGCCCTCGCACTCCCATCTGAACACATACATTCACACACCTCCCTGTGCACACCTGGGGGTGGTCACACATTCTCGCAGGTTCAGGAGAGATCTTCTCACATAGTCACAAACGCCTGTTAAACTCTGTCCTGCTCCTGGGAGTGTCGACTCCCTGCCACACAGGCTCAGAGGACTCCGGTGCTCAGAGAGGGCCCTGAGGCCGGTGCTGGTCTTTGCAGCTGGGTCCCTCCGGGCCAGCTTGCAGGGTCCCTCCGGGCCAGCTTGCAGGAAACAGCTTGCGGGCAGGGCTCCGACAGTATCTGCTGCAGACACTCTCTCATGTGTGTGACACACCTGAAAATACAACCCCTGCACAGATACAGGCACAGGTGTACAGACAGGCACACCACGCAGACTCACGTTTCTGCCTTCACACCTACCCACCCCCATTTATCCCCAGATACAGTCGATTTTACCCGGACTCACTTCCTCTTCCTGAGTGGACACAGAGCTGAGGGACCCCCAGCTCTGGATCCCAAGGTCCCCAGAGTTCACCCGCTGCTAGAATCTTAGCTGTTGTCCGAACCCCCACCCAGTGGTGCTAATGGCTTCTCTGCTTTCTCCGCCCCTCCTGCTCCCAACAGCTAAAAGCATCTCAGCAGGAAGACGCAGGGAAGGACGCCACCAAAATAAGTGTGAGTTCTGTAATGACTTCTCGCAAGGGCTCTAATGGAGGACACAGCTGTAATTTCAAAAAAATTTTTTGGTCCAGTACCACAGGGAGCTTGGGCAAGAGGATGGAGGAGAAGAAAAACAAGGGGGAGGGGAAATGGCTCTGATCTGTTTTTTAAAAGCTGGAGATTTTTCAAGTTCATTGAATGACAGGCACAAAAAATGACAGGGGGAGAGAAGACGCATTCTCTCCTGTCGGGAACCAAGGCTGTGTGCGTCCCTGATGCTTCGTGTCTGTCTCAGCAGCATTTTTTATTTGGGGAACCAACAGGGTCTAATGAGACTGAGCTGGCTTTTTTCGGCCCATCACGACTGACAGCCGCAGCCTCTCACGGTCACTTGGTGCTCTGGCTCCTGGGGTGAGGGGGTGGGGGAGCTGTGCCGAAGGATTTGAGGACTGGCTAGGCCTTTTATGCATTGACTCATTTTATCATTGCTCCACCTCCATAGGGAAGGGCCAGCACTCACCCATTTTACAGGTGGGGCAACTGAGGCCTAGAGACTTGCTAGAGGGCATGGTGTGACTGAGCTGACTCCAGTTCTTTGTCTGTAGGCTATGCTGGAGAGAGTGACAGTTTTTGTGGTGGCGGGGCACCCAAAGAGGGGCCTGAGAGAGGCAGGCAGAATTGAGAAAGGAGGCGAAAGGGACTGAGCAGAAGGGACGACCTGCGGATGCATGTGGCCATGAGACCAGCTGGGATTGCGCGTGGGGCAGGAGGTCATCCTGGCAGGAAGCCAGAGCCCACACCAACACACTCAGAAAATGCAGGTGCTCAGGGGTATGGGTGTGTACGCGTGGGGAGTGGCCTCCAAGTTTGTTCTTCTGCTGCTTCTTCCACAACTTTTCAAGGACTTGGGGAGCTCAGGACCCCAAAGGTGACTAGACATAGACGCTCCGAGGAGCCACAGCAGAAGTCACAGTGTCGAGCAGGCACTGGCAGGGATGGGGTGGCAGAGTGGAGGCAGGAGGCCTGGGAGGAGGCGCCCACAGCTCCTCAGACAAAAGGTGAGCAGACGAGAGGGGAGGAGAGGGCCGTAAGAGCATCGTTTGTGCTGTTTGCCGCAGGGCCTTTCAGAGTTGGGGTCTAGAAATTTGAGCCATTTCTAGTTTAGGGTGGATGCTGGTCCCCCCCTCTCCACCCCGGCCCCTCACCCTCACCCTCTGTGCCAGGGGCACATCCATATGTGAGGCCCCGTTTCTTGCTCAAACACCACCTGGTAAGTCCAGGCAGGTGGAGATCTCTGTATATTTATACACCCCGCTTATCGAAACTCTCTCTCCTATGATTTTGTTTGGGGTTTAAGGAGCATCTCAGGCAAAGGAGAGAATAATCTAATTGATTTTAGAGGATTGGAATTAGAGGCTGCTGGCCCCACGTGAGGAGAATGCGAAGATGCTAATTAGATAATAAAATAAACGCGCTCAGACTGATTGTGCAGCCACTCTCCCCCCCACCTTGGCCCCTGATTTCCTGCACCAGCTGGGGCCCTCGGGGTCTGGTTGGGGTCTCACCGACTGCTTCTCCTGCAGACAGCGTCACACATGTGACTGCTCTTAAGTACACGGGCGTTTAGTTGGCGGCACCATCAGCAGATGCCCCTCCTTGTTTCCTGCAGTCTAGGAGAAGCTCAGACTTTTCCTGCCGCCTTCAAGGCTCTGGGCTCCCTGCTCACCCTCTGGGCTGTCTCATCTTGCTTGACCCGCTCCCCTGCCCCTCCCAACCCTGCTGCCTTTCTGCCTTCTCACAGGCCAGCCCCTGTCTGTTCCTCTCTCTTCCTTCAGCACTAAAGTCAGGAAACCTTCCTTGACCCTGTGACTCAGCGGGCATCTTACTTCCCCCGCTGGCTGCATTTCCGTTTGTAATGATCCATCCTGTGACTCCCCTACAGACAGTAGGGCTGAACTGTGCCTGCTTGATTCACTGTTACAGTTCCAGAGCCTAGCACAGTGCCTGGCCGGTGTGGCTCAGTTGGTTGGGCATCATCCTGTGCACCGAAAGGTTGCTGGTTCGATTTCTCATCAGGGCACATGCCAAGGTTTTGGGGGTTGGTCCCAGTCGGGGGCTGCTGCAGGAGGCAGCTAATCGATGTTACTCTCTCACATTGATGTTGCTCTCTCTCTCTCCCTCTCCCTTCCTATCTCTCTAAAAATCAATAAACTATTCTTTAAAAAAATTATCAAATGACTATTACACATACATACATAGCCTCAGTATGTGTACAGGTGATGTGAAGGACTCGTGCAGGGCTTCACTCCTTCAGGTCCAGCAGAACCCAGGCACTGTTCTGGCCCAACAGTTCCATGTCTTCTAAAAATCCCAATTTTAGTGGAATAGCTCCCGATATTTATTTATTTATTTGTTGTTGTTAATCCTCACCTGAGGATATTTTTTCCATTGATTTTCAGAGAGAGTGCAAAGGAGGGAGGCCGGGGGTGGGGGGGGGGGGAGAGAGAGAGAGAGAAACATTGATGTGAGAGAGACATTAATTGGTTGCCTCCTGCAGGTGCCCCAACTGAGGCTAAGGATTGAACCTGAAACCCAGGTATGTGCCCTTGACTGGGAATTGAACCCAAGACCCTTTGGTCCCCTCTGCTATAGGCCAACATGCTAACCACAGAGTCTAACCGGCCAGGGCAATATCTCCTGATTTTTAACTATTGGGACCTAATTTGATTTTTGGAAAGATCATGGGAGCCAAACAATGCAGCCTACCGGCTGGGTAGCATTGGGGTTCTGAAGGAGGGAGTACAGTTAGCTTCCAGGGGCTTGATGGGCTCAGGGACCTGTGTGGGGGGGCATGGTAACCCTCGGAGGGTGCAGAGGGTCTGTGCTGAGCGGGGGTGGGGGGGTGGGGGGGGGATTGTGAGGACACACTGGGGCCAGCACTGAAGTCCCGGGAGCTGAGTCCTGGCTCCAGCTCTGCCACCTCCCTGCGCCTCCCTTTCCCCCTCACTGATGTCCGACACCTGTATGCAAACACTGGAAACGGTAAAGTCCTATGGATATGGCCGTGCGGATGACTGTGGTTACTAGAATGGAAACAACATGAATCTGTAAATTACAGATCCCTATTCCCAGCGCACGGGGGTGGGGGCGGGGTGGAGCAGTGAAAGAGGCCCAGCTTTTCTGCAGGAAATCGGAGGGGAACCAAGGGATCGCTTATGTGGGTGGGAGGACAAGCACCTGGGATAAAATAGTAATAACAATAATAATAATGCAGTTACCATTCATTGAGTGCTTAGCATGTCAGGAACCTTGCTGAGTGCTTTACAGGAATTATCTCATTTAGCTAGGGGCCTGGGGAAGGGCCTCTGGCCTTAGAAACACCTCCCTGGGTGGCTGAGTCTCATTCCTGTGATTCAGGCAAATCCTCCTACTTATCGGCCATTTTCAGGTTCTGGAAGTTGTTCTTTTGATCGAATTGAAGTTCTGTTTTACACTTTAGGTTAATTTCCCCTTAACCAGTTTTGCAAGTAGAGATGGTTCCCAACTTCCTAATTTTAGGATGAGGTGAAGTTCTCCACACACACCTTTGTTCCCAGTGGCCCAACTGCCTTCTTCACCGGTAGTTCCTCCTTCCGTCTCACTGAAGTTGTTGGTGCTGTAGACTCGGTTCATGTCACCTGCTTTAGTCTGAAAGAGCCGCGGGAAGCCCAGGTCCCGTGTACACGTGGCTTAGTGCTCTGGCCCACTCATCCCAACCTGCTACCCCCCCCCCCCCGCCCCCCCGCACCCAAACACCCAAAGCCAGGAACAGCCCAAGGGGTCTCAGGAAGCACTCTACAGCCCCACCGAGAATCTCCGTAATTGGTTAGTTAAGAGGCAGCTGCGTTTGTCAGGTCAACCAAGTGGCCTGCAGGTCAAGCCCCTGCTGCCCTGCCTGGCTGCCCCCCGCGTGGGGCGCACCTGTGGGTGCCGCACGGATGGGGTTGGGGGTAGGGGCCCGGAGCAGTCCACGAAGTGCATTATCAGGCCAAGCGGTGGGTCAGGGTGCCCTGTGATTTCATTTTCTGCTATAGACATTTCTATCTTTTCTTGAAATTCCTGCCGTAACTCACAGCACACGTTAGGCATTAAGTCCTGCAGTCTGCAAGGAAGGCGAGGCGAGACTCATGTGGAGGCAAAATCACTCCATCTGTTACCAGGGAAGTTGAGGTGTCCCTTTCCCCCTGAGTGCGGGGGGTGGAGTCCTCATGATATCTCCAGAAAAGGAATTTTCTGAGACTCACACGGGAGGATGAGTTATTTATTTGTGTGGTTACACCCCTGGGTTTCCCAAGGCCCATTTCCCTTAGTCCAGTCATAGAAGAAGTGCAGTGGGGGCTTCGGTAGAGCTAGAAGCAAAGCCATTGGCCTGAGTTTCTGTTCCACGTTGCAGCCGGGTCCAGTCCAGCATCAGGCTGGTTACGGTCCGTCTGTCCATTGTGTGTGGGGTCCCCATGGCTATGGGCCACACGGGAGAATGCCAGGAAGCATGTGTTTAGGGGATTAAATATCTCAAGTTTCACACCCTTGCAGTGGCCAGGCCCATTCTGGCCAATGACCTGTCCCCAGGTGTGACTGGCAGACAAGTGCATTCCTGCTGTCACCCCCACTTTCCTGGGCATGCATCCATCTTCCCTTTCCCTTCCCCTGGGGAGTGCAAAGTTGTAGCTTCCTGGCGAAGCTGCCCAAATGACATGCCTGTAATAGTCTGGGTTTCAGGTTCAATCCTTAGCCCCAATATAATAGTTGGCCTTCCCTTTGCTCTTTTCCTGTCATTAATAACTAGGCTAATTACAACAGTATCACATCCATCCTGGGAATCCCTTGAAACATCCATAGAGCAGCTGGGCTGCAGTTGAGGGCCCTGAAGATGCCTCTGTGAAGGCCATGGTCACACACACCCAAGCCCTCAGGGTGCTCCCAGTCGGTGTGGGAGATGGATGTTAACCCAATAATCACATGATGAAAAGTCAAGTGACAATTGTGATCATCAAAATGAGGAGAGCTGCATGGGAGTCTGAGCTAGTAACAGGACCTGTCCTAGACTGGGGGGCCTGGAGGGCTTCCTGGAGGAGGTGCTATTTGAGATGAGCACTGAAGTATAGAGGGGTTGACTAGCAGAAAAGGGAACGTCTCTGGCTGTGTGTGTTGGAGGAACGACTGGAGGCTGATGTGGCTGCGGAGAGGCAGGGATGAGACCCCAAAGTGCTCCCCCTCCTGACAGTCACTTCAGGGAGCAGTAGAAGGAAGGCTTCTAAGTTGGGGGCATTTTGAAAAGATTTGTTTGGCTGTCATGGGAGGACAGGTTGGAAGAGGCCAGAGTGGCTCCACAGGGACCGGGAGGAAGCTGGGGTGATGACCCAGGTGAGACAAGCTGGGGTCTTGCTCTGGCCAGTGCGCGAGGGTCTGTATTCTGGAGGGAAGGAGAGGGGCCCAGTGATGTTCATTCAGGGGAAAGATCAATGGGCTTCGGAGATGGACTGTGCCTGAGTGTGGAAGCAGTGTTGGGAATGATGACTTGGGAGGGTCAGGCTACAGTGGGTGAGGCTCTCTGGGGCCCAGATTTGGGGAGACCCTGAGTTGGGTTCTTGAACATGCAGGCAAGCTGCTGGCGTGGCTGGGTGTTGCTGAGGAAGGCACGGGAGTGGCAGAGCTCCGAGCAGGAGCTGGCCTGGGACAGGGACCATCTGACCCCTGTCCCCCACCCCAGCACCTCCCCGGGCTCACCATATCACTCTTAGGCCTCAGCCGTGAGGCCACACGTAGGAAAGGCCTGGCACCAGGCACCCACATTGACGGTGCTCAGGAGAAATACCAGCCTGTCTGCCGGATGGCCCAGGGGCCCTGCTGTGCCTGCAAAGGCCTGGGCCACAGGCGAGCAGGGAAGAGGCTGAGCCTGGTCACGGTGTGGACTTGCCTTGTTTCTTTCAGCGTAATTAGGTGCTTAATTGCACCACTAGGGCCTGTCGATGCCTGTGCTGCAGTGATTATGATTTACAGCCGGGCGGCCGTGTGGGGGTCTCTTCTTCTGGCCTCTTCCGTCTCATTGGAGTCTGGGCCGCAGGATTTTCTGCCCAATTTGTGAATGATGAGATCCAACAGGCTGCTTCTGCCACCCCCAGGAAGCAGGGCAGGATGATGGGGTCCCTCCCACAGGCTGTCTCTGAGAAGGGCTGGGCCCCCCTAAAGCACGGAGGGTTGGGGGCCTGGGGAATGAGGTGGGGGGGGGTGGAAAGACAGACTGAGGTTCCCTGGTCTTGGGAGGCTCCCCAGAGCTGTGTTTAAGGCCTGGTTTCTCTCATCAGCTGGGGCCTTGGGCCAAGCACGTCACCTCTCTGAGCCTCAGTTTCCTGACTCATACAATGGGTATTTTGGGAATTTCAGAAGTGCCTGCATCAGGGAGTTATCTCGAGGTTTAGATAAGATGTGTGAAGCTTTAGCATATCATCTCACAGTGACCACACACTCCACAAACACTAGCTACCAGCACCAGGATCACTGTTATTGTTCTCAGTATTTGCCTTCTCCAGACGGTGCTTGGCACAGATCACTGGGGCTGGGAGGGGGCAGTGTGTATGTGTCCTCTGTCCTATTAGAACCAGCTCACTGTGGTGCTGGATTACAGGTGTGAGGTCTGGACCCTCCATGTGACCATGAGCCCATGCCGGCATTGCTCAGAGGGGGCGCTTGATAAATGTGTGTCAAATGAATGGATGATCCAGCCCAAGAAAACCAGGGCCAGGGGGCCTTGACTGTCAGGATCAGAGCCCAGCCTCCCGCGCCCTTACAGTGTGCTCAGCCCCCCTCCTCCTCTGGGGGTGGGATGGGGAGGGGACTGGGGAAGAGCTTCTGAAAGCCACATGTGTTTGCTGGCAGAGGGGTGACAGGGTGGGAGGGAGCTGGGGGAGGAGGGAGCCTGTCCGAGCCTTAGCGCCCTGAGGTGAGTGAGGGTGGGCTGAGGGGTGGGCCATGCTCCATGCTCCCTCCCTAGGAGCGGCTGCTCCCAGCGCTTCGCATTATTACTCCATTAGCGCCTTGTAGGGTTGACAAATGAAGGATAATTAATATCCGTGAGGGAAACAGATGTTGAGGTAATTCATTTCCCGCTGCGCATTTGCAACAGCATCCCCTCACTCCCCGAGAGCATGGCAGGGCCAGAGGACCTCTCCCTGCCCTTGGCCAGAGGTGATGGAATCAGCAGGGCCGACAGCCTCCAGCTGGGCCCAGCCTGGCACTGGGAAGGGGCGCCTGCCCCCACACCAAGAGGGCTGCTGTCACGTTTCCCACGGCTTGCTGTTGGGAAGTTCTGTCTATGGCCCATGGCCCACCTCGTGCCTCCTGCTGTGCCGCAGCCCATGTTTTCCTGCTTCCTGGGGATGATGGCCAGCCATAGTGCTCGGAATCAGGGAGGATGGGCAGGCTCCCTGCTGCTGCCCACCTGCCCTCTTTCCTTCTGGAGCCCGGGAAGCACCCCCCTCACCACTGCCCTGCCAGCTCCTGGTAACCCTGTGTGGGCCTGTCACACCATTTTGAGGGATAGAATGCATGGAGTCAGGCCTGGGTTCAGTTCCTAGCGCTGCCACTCACTGATTCAGTGCCCATGGGAGAGTCACTCCTCCTTCTGGAGCCTTAGTCTCACCATCTGTGAAGTGGGTATAATTGTGTGTATGTGACCTCAAGTTAGCAAGCCTGGGTACCACTTCATTTGGAGAAAGAAGGAACTACAGTGAGTCCTTTCATCCAACAATTTATTATTATTATTATTATTATTATTATTATTATTTACAGGGTACCAGACCCAGTGGTGGTCACTAAAATGAACAAAATATATATTCCTGTCTTCATGGAATTTATAGTTGAGCCAGAGAGAAAAACAAAAATCAAATCAACAGACAGATCAATTAAATGGTTCTCAAATTGTGATGACTGCTATGAAGGAAACAGAGTTGTGATGGAAGGCTTCTTGGAGGAGGTGATGTTTGAGAATGAATGGGAGTCAAGTAGGCGAAGAGAGATGGGGCAGAGCACCCAGGTAGGGAAACCAGCCTATGCAAAGGCCCTGGGGTCAGAAAGAGGTTAGCATTTGGGAGGAGATGAGAAGGCACAAGGGAGGCCAGAGCAGACCAGTGAGATGATTGGAAGTTACATGTGTGAGGGCCCAGCATAGTCTCTGAAACAAGTCTGCAGAGTGAATGAACCCCGTCAGAGACTGCCCTCCTTCTCATCCTGGCCTCCTCACTGTGTGAGTGATCAGCAGGGGCTTCCGCCTCCAGTAGTTGGGGCCTGGCAAGAACAGACCAGCTGAGGGGCCGGTAGAGCTCAGTGCCAGGGCCCCAGGTCTGGAGCCTACGCAGCTCCCACCTGAGCCTGGAGAGCCTGTACGTGAGAGGTGGTGAGATCACTGGGAAGGGGGTCACTAGCTGGCAGTTGGGAACGGGTCTCCAACGTTCTGTCTAGGTGGGGTGGGGGCTGCAGGAGGCGGGGCAGGGAAGTAGGAAGGGCCTAAGTACTAAGGGGCAGGGAGGGATGAAAGCCCCGCTCTCCATTACCCTCCTCTCCACAGGCCCAACCCCCCCCCCCTCCCTTTTTCTAACTTTCTACATTTTGAATTATAGACTCACAGGAAGTTGCAAAAACAGTCTCTTGTATCCTTCACCTAGCTTTCCCAGTGATCGCATGATGGAATGCTACACAGCAATGAAAAAGAACAAACATAGACATGCAACAACATGGAGAATCTCGCTGATACTATGTTGTGTGAAAGAAGCTACACATGAAAGAGTTCAAGAACAGGCTGCACTGAACTACAGTGATAGGAGTCAGAGTAGTAGTTAACCCCATGGGGGGAACGTTGGTGAGGAAGGGCCACAAGGGTGCGCTCTAGGGTTATAAATGGTCTTGCCTTGCTCTAGTTGGTGGTTGCACAAGGAAACACTTGTGTGCACTTATAAAATTTTATCAAGTGTGCACTTTGCTGTGTATCAGTTAAATTTCAATTTTTAAATAAAATTTAAAATCCCAATCAAAGACATAAACAAAAAGCCAAAGTAGAAAGACAGATATCACAGACACTTGTTCTGTTCACCCCAACAGGGATGAACAATTACTGAAATGTTGATATATTTGTGATCAGCCTGTATTTTTTAAAAATATATTTTTATTGATCTCAGAGAGGAAAGAAAAGGGAGAGGGAGATAGAAACATCAGTGGTGAGAGAAAATCATCGAGCGGATTGAGCCTGCAACCTGGGCCTATGCCCTGACCGAGAATTGAACCATGACCTCCTGGTTCATAGGTCGATGCTCAACCACTGGGCCACGTAGGCCAGGCTGTGTTTGTCTGTTTGTTTGTTTGTTTATGAAATAAGACTTTTTGGACTAAGCTAAGAACTCACTTTGCATTCCTCCCCAGTCCACAGCCCGCTCCTGGGCTGTATCCTCAAGGCAGCCTCTGATATGAGGCCAGTGTTTCCTGCTGTGTATTTTAAACTTGTACGCACACAAGTCTCCAAAACCAGAATAGAGTGTTTTTATGTGTTTATTTACAGAAATGGTAGGAGTTTTGCAATGAGCTCTCACTTCCTGCGTGTCACTGAGCTGTGACATGCCTGGCCCTAGGGTATTCCTTTTAACTGTTGTGCCCTGTTCCATGGAATGAACCGACTTCCGCTTATGTGTCTGCTCTGTGGATAGACATTTAAGTTGCTTCTACCTTTTTGCTATTGAACTCCCCGTGCCCTGGTGGGGGTGTCTCTGGGGCCCCGCCCTAGCAGCGGGCTGACACTCTCGTCTTCCCGCTGCCCCAAGGCCAGGTCACGGTCTCTCTGTCGCCCCCAGGTGGTCAAAGTGGTGGGCAGTAACATCTCCCACAAGCTGCGCCTGTCCCGGGTGAAGCCCACAGACGAAGGCACCTACGAGTGCCGGGTCATCGACTTCAGCGACGGCAAGGCCCGGCACCACAAGGTCAAGGCCTACCTGCGGGTGCAGCCCGGGGAGAACTCGGTCCTGCACCTGCCCGAAGCCCCGCCCGCCGCGCCCGCCCCGCCGCCCCCCAAGCCGGGCAAGGAGCTGCGGAAGCGGTCTGTGGACGAGGAGGCCTGCAGCCTCTAGACGGACGCTACCCCCGCCGCGTGCCCCCCGCGCCCCTAGGCTGTACAGAGTGCATGAGGAGCTGCTGGACTGTGGGGACGGGACTGCCGGGTCCAGCCGCCTCCCCATCCCCGAGACCTGTGGCCACCACGTAGGCCCTCCGACCACCACCCCTTTGCTCAGCATGTAAGCCCCACTCAGCCCTTCCTTTTCAGATCCGTGCGGTGACCTGACCTGGCTCGGAGGAGGTAGCCTTGGGCACCAAGGGGACAACCACTCCAAACATGGGCGCGGGACACCATGCTGGGGCAGGCTGCCCCCTTTGGCCACCAGCTTCAGTGGAGTCCAGTGTTTCGCTTTGCTTGCTTGTCCCCCAATCCTGTCCCTAGGCAGGGCCTCCCAGCCTTACTCTCCCTCCTTTCCACTCTCCCTCACTTGAGCCTGGGGATGTGGACAGCAACCCCTCCCCAGATTTGGACTTGAATCTCTGAGTAGAGCTAGGGCCTCTCCCCTGGGGAAGAGACGGGGCAAGAGCCCCCGGGAGAGCCTTGCTCTGGGGCTGTGGCCTGTTGGGGTCACTCATAGGGACCCTGGGAGGAAAGGGAGACGCCCCACTGCCTCCTGGTGGGTCACTCGTGTTCAGCCTCCTTAGACCTAAGAAACAGCTCCCTGCCCCACCCTCTAGGGAGGTGGGCGACCAGGAATCTCTGCCCTTCCTGCAGAGGGCCTCCCCCTCTGACTCCATGGCCCCATGCAGAGTTTTGCACCAGCAGGACCCCTTTGAGGGTCTTTGAGGCTCTCCCAGGAGCCCCCTCTGCCAGCTCCCAATGTCCCAGCCCTCTCTCTCGGGGTCCGTGCCAAGCCCACCCAAGGGCCTGGGGCTGTTGGGACCCCAGTACCAATCCCCTCACAATTCCTGATCAGGGGGACACCCGCCCCTGGTGATGTGTAAATATTTCTATTGGGCCCAACACCCCCTCAGAACTGGCTCAAACCTCTGGCCACCCCTCAGCAATGGCATGGGGGATGTGGGAGAGGCCGAGGGCTTTGCCCCGGCGGGTGGGGGTGGGGTGGGCAACCCTATATACATGATTCAATCCGTAACTACCAGCCAACCTGAATAAAGTGGTTTAAGAAAACCTCCGGGCTGTGTCTTTTCGGGGCATTTGTGTCTGGGAACAGCACAGCAGGGGAGGGGGAGAGGGAGGGAACAGGGGGAGGGCTTGGCCAGCCCACACCCATACCTCCCTCAGCATTTTCTCACTTCTGCTTTCTGCTCCCAAGCACGGAACAAGAGCTGGGAGGCGCACAGGGAGAGGGCGAAGGAAAACCAGCCTTTGTCCAGCACCAGGCACTTGGATTATTCTTAGATTTTGAAGTAATCACAGGTAAAGAAGAGCGCAGAAAACATGCGTACACTGTTTTGTGAATAAATACGTGATAAAGCAAGTAAGGGCGAGCCACTGCCACCCAAGCAGCACCCAGAACAGAACCCCCGGGTCGGGCCCAGGTGCCTTTCTGATCCACAGCCCCTCCTCTCTCACGTAACCAGCACCCTGACTTTTAAGGTCATCATATTCTTAACCATTTTTACAGTTTCACTGCCTATATGCATGTCATCTTAAGCACTATAGCTGAGTATTGCCTATCTTTTTGAACTTTATATACCTGGAATCTTACCATCTCTATTCTGATGCACCGCTCTATTAGTGAGGTTCATCCGTGTTGTCACGTGTCTGTGATCTGCCCATTTTTATTGCTGTATAACATTCCACTGCAGGAATATCCTACAACCTATCAACTTATTTATCCACTAGTGGCCTGGTGCATAAAATTTGTGCACTGGGGGGGAGGGGGGGTGCCTCAGCCCGGCCTGTGCCCTCTTGCAGTCTGGGACCCCTCAGGAGATAACGACCTGCTGGCTTAGGCCTGCTCCTGGCAGGCCCAATCCCTAGGTGCAGCCCCTGGTCGGGCTCAGAGCAGGGCTGATTGGGGAGTTGGGGCGCCGCCCCCTGTCATGCACAGAGCAGGGTGGATCGGGAGGTTGCGATGCCACCTCAGTCATGCTCAGGGTGGGGCCGATTGGGGGGTTGGGGCACCGCCCCCTGTCACGCACAGAGCAGGGCCAATCAGGGGGTTGGGGCGCTGCCCCCTGTCACGCACAGAGCAGGGCCCATCAAGGGGTTGGGGAGCTCCCCCCTGTCATGCACAGAGCAGGGCCGATTAGGGGGTTGAGGAGCTCCCCCCTGTCATGCACAGAGCAGGGCCCATCAGGGGGTTGGGGAGCTCCCCCCTGTCACGCACAGAGTAGGGCTGATAGGGGAGTTAGGGCACCGCCCCCTATCACACACAGAGCAGGGCGGATCAGGGGGTTGGGGTGCCGCCCTCTATCACCCACAGAGCAGGGCTGATCAGGGGGTTGGGGCGCCGCCACTGTCACACTCAGGGCAGGGCCGATGCGAAGGTTATGGCTCTACCCCATCACACACAGAGCAGGGCCCATGGGGGCGGGGGGGGGGGGGGGTTGGGGCGCTGCACCCTGTCACACTCAGAGCAGGGCCCATCAGGGGGTTGGGGCGCCTTCCCCTGTCACGAACAGAGCAGGGCAGATAGGGAGGTTGTGGCCCCGCCCCCTGTCACACACAGAGCTGCAGGGCGATCAGGGGGTTTGGGCGCTGCCCCCTATCACGCTGATCCCGGTGCTGGGAGGCATATTACCCTTTTACTATATAGGATAGAGGCCTGGGGGCCGGCTGGTTTGCCCTAAAGGGTGTCCTGGATCAGGGTGGGGGTCCCCACTGGGGTGCCTGGCCAGCCTGGATAAGGGGATGATGGCTGTTTGCAGCTGGTCACACACCCTTCAGGGTGGGGGTCCCCACTGGGGTGCCTGGCCAGTCTGGGTGAGGAGCTGAGGGCTGCTTTCAGGCTGGCGGTTGTTGACTGAAGCTCCCAATCGCTCCTTTTTTTTCTCTTTTTTTTTATTTTATTCTGGGCCAGCTTTAGCTCTGGCTCTAGCTCTGAGGCTTCGGAACAATGTATAACTTTAGCTCTGAGATCCCAGCTGCCTGAAAGCTGGTTTCTGGGGTTTTGTTTAGCTTCTATATTTGTTACAAAGTTTCTTAGAGTTGCAACTCAGAGGCCGGCAAGTCAGGCAGGGAACGCTGGAGTCTGCCGTCACTGGAGCAAGCAAGCCTCATGTTCGCTTCCAGCTGCCTGGCTGCCGGCCGCCATCTTGGGTGACAGTTAATTTGCATAAGGATATGCTGATTAGCCAATGGGAAGGGTAGCGGTCATACGCTAATTACCATGTTTCTCTTTTATTAGTGTAGATTCTGCTGCCGACAAGCATCTGTTTCCCTCTGAGTGCTACCACCGGCCACACTGCCGTGAGCATTCTAGTCCGTGGCTCCTGAGGCACATGAGCCCGAGAATCTCGGGTGGATTGGCCAGGTCAGAGGGCTGGGCATTGCCTGCACTTCAGGGATCTCATTTTCCTCCCGAGGTATCGCCATCCCCTGTTACAGCGGAGGGAACAGGCTCAGAGGAGCTAAATAGTTCACCAAGTTCACACATTGAACTCTGCTCTGCCAGCCCGAACCCTTCCCCTAAACCAGTGGTTCTCAACCTTCCTAATGCCTCGATCCTTTAATACAGTTCCTCGTGTTGTGGTGACCCCCAATTTCATTGTTACAAATTGAACATAATTAAATCATAGTGATTAATCACAAAACAATATGTAATTATATATGTGTTTTCCGATGGTCTTAGGCGACCCCTGTGAAAGGGTAGTCATTTGACCCCCAAAGGGGTCACGACCCACAGGTTGAGAACCGCTGCCCTAAACTCTCCCATCATGCCCTACACTTTGGACTCCCCAGGGTTCATTCCAGTGGGAGGTTCCACCCACCGTGGTGGGGCTGAGAATCTGCCTGACGGTGTGCCCATCTGGGGCTCTCAGGTCAAGCCCTGGTCGCCAGTGTGGCCAGCTGGTCCCTCCTCTGTGCAGAGACCACAGGCACCGCCCATAATGAGCCGGGGCACTGCCTGTCTCCAAGCCGCCCTGGCAGCCAGGCTGAAGGAGCCTCCCCCCTCAAGGGCGGGGGCTGGGAGCTGTTGAAATGGTGAGTGATGCTGGAGGAGCTCTGTGTGCCCAGGCCCTGTGCTGATCGCCACAGCCCTGAAGGGAGGCTTATATCCTCAGTTTTCAGATGAGGAAACTGAGGTTCAGAGAAGGGTGGGTTGGAGGATGGGTGAATGGATGAATGGGTGGAGGAGGAAATGAATGTAGCAGGCTAGGATGCTGGCGGGGCTCTGCACCTGTTGCAGAACCCAGGGCTAGATGCTCTCTGACCTATGGTCCTCTCAGGCCAGCAGCCAGCCTTTACTGAGGGCAGGGTCAGCCTTTACTCAACAAACATGGTCCCCAGTATCTCCAAGACGATGTTAAATTATGGAACTCCTAGAGGACATTCTTTGCCTTGCTTTTACCTTGAATGTAATGCCTCCTGTTTCCAGGGCTGGCTGGTGAGTAGACGGTTGGGGTCTCCTGTGAATGCTTTAGGATACTCAGCACTTATTGATGAGGCACCCAAACACTTCAGTGTGAATGCCCATCTCAAGTGGGCACCTTCCAAGCCAGGTTGAGGAGTATGCCCACTCCACCCCTTTAAAAAAACTAAAAAAACATTTCGGGACCGATGCTTATTTTAGTCACCTTTGTGTATAGCTCTGGAAGCCAACAGGTATGGATGGCATTTAGAGCATGGATTTTGGGGTGTGATAGTCATGCATTGAAATTTCAGCTGTGCCACTTATGAGGAATGCGACGTTAGGCCCACCTCCCCTCCCTGAACCTTCAGGTTTCCTTGCAGAATTTAAGGGGCACGGTGAGCTCAGTTCACATTCACCAGCTTGGGGGAGGGCAGGGCCCAGGAACCTGCACTGCCAACTAGTTTCTCTGCAAAGAAAGTGTGTGAGCTGCTGGGATAGCACGTGTGCACGGCAAGTTGTCTGAAAAGACACCAACCAAGTTGAGCTGTGGTTACTTCTAAGCAGGAGTACCCCAGTAGGCTGACAATTTGTCAGGGGCAAGTATTATATCTATCACTTAATATGCATATAAATATTTAAAGAAAACCAACCAGGACACAAAAGAAAATAAAATGGGGGAAATGGAAGAAGGCCGAGGTTGGTGGCAATCCTGGTATGGGCCCCATCTGGTGTCTGCATCCCATGGACAAGGTCTCTTCCTCGGGTGGTGAGAAGTGTTCTCCCTCTGAAGGCAGCCCTCGCTGACATGCACGGAGCAGACCCCCGAGCCAGGCCCACCCCACCCCTCCTCCACCTTACTCTCCCACCCTCCCTCCCACACCCACTTCTGTTTCCGGCTGTGATTTAGCTTAGGTATTCACACTCCTTTGAAAAAGCCACTTGTCTCAGAAAATACTTGCCCACTCCCAGCCCGGAGTGTGAATCTTGGGGCTCTTAACGCAAAGTCCACAGAAAACCCCAATCCAGGGTGGCGGATGAAATGCATGGGATTCGGAAACCTGCACGAAGAGGGGAGGGAGGGAAAGCTACTTGGTTTTCACCAGCCTCCAACTGAAATTTAGCATTTCCTTGTATCCTGAAGGTAAGCAACAAACCACAGCAGCATTAGCAGTAACTTGTGATTTGACACCAACAGAAAGCGCAGATACCTTCACAACACAAAACAGTTATTCCAGGGATCTCAGAACGCTGTTTACACTCATCACTACTTCAATTTACGGTTGTTATTAGATCTGCCACTGGATTTTGTTGTGTAATGTGCTAATAAAGAAGCGAGTTTATTCCTATATCAAACTTTAAGAAATATATTTTGAAAACCATATTTCAATACAATTGGTTTTGTAATCCTATCATTTTGTTTTATGACATTAAAGACACTATGCTGAGAAGGGTCCGTACGTTTGGCCAGTCTGTGGAAGGCGTTTATGGGACAGATAAGGTGGATGAACACTGGTCTAAGCCAATACCAGTAATTCCATGACCCCAGCCTGGGACCAGCTTAGGAAGTGTCATGTGACCTGGGGTGTCAAATTCATAATGAGATGCCAGGGGACATCTGCTGGAGGGACGGGGAGTCCCTCCTGGGAAAGGTTCCTTAAAAGGAGAGGCAAGGAAGACATACTTTCTTCCTCTGCCTCTTACTGTATGAGCAGGAGACATGGGAAGTTCTTCTACCACTGGGCAGCCGTAAGGACAGAAGCTGATCCAACTGAGATGCAGAAAGGAGGGACAGGAAAAGCCTGGGTCCTTGAGGATGTAGCTGGCCTGGTGTATTAGCCAGATATGGAACCTCTCTACCTCTGGACTCCGCTTATCAATAGACCCCTTATGATTTAGGCCGATTGGATCAGTTGTCATTTACTTGCAGCCAAGAGCACCTTCTCTAGTTCTCTCTGCTAGTCTTTTCCCCGAAGCTCTCCATGCTTGACCTAAGTGTCATTGGACTGACTGGAGAAACAAGCCAGCTCCTTCTTCCATCTGATCCTTATTTGGACTGGTCAGGTCTTCTTTCCTTGAGGCTGACATCTTCAGATCCTTCAACTAGACTCAAAAGGCATGGTTTGGAGACCTTTATCTCCCCCTAACATGTATGCCTATCTAGGACAGTGGCTCTCAACCTTTAGCATGCAGCAGAATCATGCTGATGGTTGTGGACATTAACTTGTTAAAACACATTTCTAGGCCTCACCCCCACACATTTAGATTCAGTAGGGCTGGAGTGGTCCCGATAATTTGCATTTCTAAGAAATTCCTATAGGATGCTGATGCTGCTGGTCTTGGGGACCACAGTTTGAGAACCTCTGGTCTAGGTCCCTCTGAAAACATGGCTCCCCAAAATGAAACCACTACTCAAGATGGAGTTTGATGAGTGCTAAGCAGAATAGAAATATCACCTCCCTCCCTCAATGTCAACAGTTTGTTCCTGTTATTTCAGCCTAAATTACAAAGTGCCTTTTCATACTGTTGAACTCTATGTTGCCAAAACTCTGAAAACCTATATATCTCTGGCTCCTAAACTCTCTCCATAGTCTAGAGAATGGGAAGCATCACTTGAGGAGTGCTTAATATATGTGCCAAGGGCTTTTTTTGAAAAAAATATATTTTTAAATTAATTTCTAGAGAGAGAGCAAGGGAGAGGGAGAGAGAGAAATATCGATCAGCTGTCTCCTGCATGTTCCCTACCAGGGATTGAGCCTGCAACCTAGACATGTGCCCTGACTGGGAATCGAACCGGCAATCTCTCGGTGCATGGGATGATGCCCAACCAACTGAGCCACACTGGCCAGGGCTATGTGCCAAGAACTTTAATGAGCTATCTCCTTTAATTATCATAAGAAGCCTTGAAATGGGCAGTTATCTGTTTCTGGGGTGACTGATGCACAGAGAAATAAAGAAAAAACTTCCCAAGGTCACCCAGCTGGTAAATAAATGAGGGACCCAGTATTTAAGCCTGGGTTATAGAACTCTGTAATTAAGAACTCTCTCCTGCTTAACAGCATCTATTAATCAGCTGCCCTTTGAGGCCCAAGACAAATTTACCTAATTGCACCTCATCCAGCTCATTTCTCTTTTTCGTCTACAAGGTCATCAAATGTGGTTTTTGTCAAATGTCCCGGGTTTCTTGAATCTCCCATTTCTCTGTCATCTGAAACACAGCCCTTTCACTGCCCCGACTCTTGCCATGCCCCCTTCCCCCCCAAATGAGGTCAGGATTGCTGAGTTGCATTTCCATCCACATGGGTTTGGTATCTGAAAGTGTTAACTGTGGGCACATTTTAATAAAGGCCACTTTCTAGGCTACAGCTATTAAATGTTCCAATTTAATATGCAAATGTACCCCAAGTGATTTAGGGTATGCTGGGCCTTTATTGTCCTGGTTGCAGTTATGTTGATTTAGCCTGTAGCATTGCGGTTAATAATTTAGTAAGCAACCTTGTTTTTTAATCTTCTTTTTTCTTCATGCCTCATCCTTTTCCACATTAAGGGACTCATGCCTGCAAGAACATTCAACTTGATTAGCCATCAATCCTTGAGTAAGTGTAGCTGCAAAAGGACTCCATCCAAATGCTGGAAAAGGCTTTAAGTTCATGACTTTTCAACTTCTTGGTGTGATTCTTGGTTTCGACATAATGAAATACATTGGCTCATTTCATCGCTAGCAGTGCTTTTCATATTATGTTCTACTTTACCTTAGATTAACGTTGTCAGACAAATTTTCTTTAGTTAGTATTCAACTGGGATATCTTTTCTGTCTATCTGCAACATTTCTGTGTCATTGTTTTAGGCATATCTCTTTACACAGCTTAGAGCTGAATTTTGATTTTTAAAAAGATCTCATCTGATAGTCTCTGTCTTTAATAAGTAAGTTTAATCCACTTATGTTTATTGTGATTACTGATTTATTTGCGACTTATTTTCTACAATCTTATTTTGTGTGTGTGTGCATTGTGTTTCATATTACCATGAGATTTCTTTTTGGGGTGGCGGAAGCACATCTGGTTACTTTTTCTTTCTTTCTTGACTTTTGATATGTTCTTTAGCACCCCATCCCTTTTCCTCCCCAAACGTGAATTGAAGGCTGTAAATCACATTTCTTTCAGTGATTTCATTTTAATTTTTTTAATATGAAAGTACTTAACTATGTATTTTCCTAACAATGTAAAGTTATTCAGTATCTCTATTTTCCTCTTTACATGACACTTTTAACACTATGTAACTACCAACTGAACTGCCCCATCCCATCTTCCTGTTATTGTTTAGAATTTTAGTTCTGCTATTTATCACAAAAATTCATAGTAATATAGTCAGACATTAATTAGATTTACCAATATATTTGTCAATTTCTGTATTTATGTTTTCCTTCTTTTATTTTCCCTTTTGCTGAAGTATATACTTTGGTAATTCTTTCAGTGAAGGTAAGGGTGGAAAACTCTCTTAATCTATGCAAGTCTGAAAATGTCTGTAATGTGTTTTCCTTTTTCACTGTTCATCTACCTGTGCATTGAGGTAGGTTGATTGCAACTTTCCCTTTGCCTGTTCAGAGTATTACTTCTCTGTCTCTGTCATCCGTTGCTATTGATGAGAAACCTGTCACTTCAATTGGCATTCCTTTGTAGGCAATTTTCTTTTCTTGTAACTCAAGATTTTTCTCGTTATCTTTGACATTCTGCTCTGTCATTACAATGTTTCTGGCTCAGATTTATTTTTAATCACCTTGTTTAGCACATGGAAAGTGTTTTCCATCTCAGGGCTTCCTTTTTGGTTCTGAAATATTCTCGGCCATCATCTGAATATTGTACAATGGATATTATGTCCCCATTACATTCTTTATTCTATCCTGGAGTTTCTATTACATATCTGTTGCAGGTTTTCAATCTGCTCACCACGTCTTAACTGCTCTTTCATACTTTCCATTTCTTTATCTCTCTGTGTTGCTTTCTGGGTGAATTACTCAGGAATATCTTTCAATTCACTAACTGTTTCTTCAACTGTGTCTGCTTTAGAGTTGGTCCTATTTGAATTCACTTCAAGAATGATACTTTTCATTTTTAGGATTTCTCATGGTTCCTTTTTCACACCAATAGTTAATACCTACTTTTATTTCATGACTTTTTTCTTTTACAACTCATTCCTTCCTTTACTTTTGCTAAGGTCTTAAACTTATGTTAAGGTCATTCCCAGATTGCTCTATTATTTGCACTTATCACAAAGTGAACTCATCTGTTAAGAGTTAAGTTTTTGGCTGTCTCTCTGAGTGTCAGTTTTCTTCACATGCTTTAGATTTTTGTTTTACAGGATTATGTTGAAGAGGAATTGTTCTGCCCACTTTCTTTCTTTGCACTTATCTGAACCCAGACCCTCAGGACCCTAGTCCCAAATCAGGCTTCCTATTGGCTGCTCAGGATTCCCAGTTTTGGGTGATATCAGAGATGTCACAGAGGCAGCTAATGAGTCAAGGTGGCTTGATTCAGGTCCCAATTGCCAGACCTGCATTTGCTCCCATTCACCTAAGATATGGTTTCAAGCAGTGAGTCTGACACTAGACCTCCAGTTCTCAAAGATTCCTTCTGGTCCCTGTTGACTCTGCAGGACGTGAATTCCTGGTCACTTCCGCCTGTTTCCAGACCCAGAGCCTGGCAGGCCTGGGCTTTAGCCTCCTTTTACTTCGTGTGTCTGTTCCCTTTCTATTCCCAAGAGAAGTTGATCATGTTTGTGAGTGTGGCTATACCATTTTATTTATTTATTTAAACATATAACTTGCCCTAGCTGGTTTGGCTCAGTGGATAGAGCATTGGCCTTCAGACTGAAGGGTCCTGGGTTCAATTCCGGTCAAGGGCACATGCTGGATCCCTAGTAGGGGTGTGCAGGAGGCAGCCAGTCAATGATTCTCATCATTGATGTTTCTAGCTCTCTCGCCCTCTCCCTTCCTCTCTGAAATCAATAAAAACAAAACAAAAAAACATATAACTTACCTAATATTGCAGTGTATGAACAAAGGTTATTTTTCTCCCACAATTCATGACAATCTGATCAACTTTTCTTATATCAGTTTTTATTAAGGTATTATTTATAAACAATAAAAACACCAATTTTAAGTGTATACTTCAAAAAGTTTTTATAAATATATAGTAATCTCCATTGCAATCAAGAAAAGAAAACTTTCATCCTCCTCCCAACTTCCCTCTGCCCCTTGGCTATCAATCGCCTTTCCCAAACTCCACCCCCGTGTCACCACGGATCTGCTTTTGATAGATTAGTTTTGCCTTTCCTACAGTTTCATAGAAATTGAATCAGACAGTATATACTCTTTTGTGTCTGGCTTCTCACACTAAGCCTCATGATTTTGAGATTTATCCACATTGTGTGAGCCAATACTTCATTCCTCTTTTTACTGCTGAGTAGTATTTTGTTGTGTGGATACATCACAATATCTGTTCTTCTATGAGTGAACATTTGCATTGTTTCTAATTTGAGGCTATATATACAACTCGGCCATGAACATGCCTATACAAGTCTTTGTGTGGACATGTTTTCATTACTCTAGGATAAACACATAAGATGGGGTTACTGGGCAGTATGTAAGTTTAACTTTATGGGAAACTTCCAAGTTGTTTGACAAAGGGTCGGTATCATTTTGCATTCCCGTCTGCAATAAGAGTTCTAGTTGAGGAGCAGGATTTTTAAAGCATAAACTCGGTGCCGCCTTGACCGGAGGTGACTGTAAAACACTTCAGAATGTGCACGGAGCTGTGCAACGTCAGGAACGGTAACGTGGCTCCGTGAGGTCACAGACTCTAAGTGTCCTGTTTACTCCTGCGTCCCCAATGCCTAGCACAGGCCTTGGCTCACTGCACACACTCAATAAATGAATCGATGAATAAAGATCTGTCTCTGACAAACAGGAACAGCTTATCAGGCTTGAGTCAAAGTTTGGACCTACTGCATTTTAGTTAACCAAAGGAAGTTTTTTTGAGCTCTGTTTTCTCCTTTCCTAAATGTCACAAGACTCTTGTTTGAAACGAGTTGGCATTTCTACCCCATTACTATGAGGTCAACTATCCCTTCAGCCTGGCTTCTCTCTCCAGCTCAAGATGGCCACTCTACCTCCCAGCACCGGATCTGCATTTCAGCGAGCAGAAAGGAGAAGAAGGGCGAGAAGGGCCACACCCTCTCTTTAAGGATCTGTGCTTGAAGTTGAAGATCATTTCTGCTTATCTATCATGGGCCAGAGCTTAGTCACTGTAGCTGCAAGGGAGACAGGAAAATGTGGCTTTTATTCTGACCGGCTGTATTACTAGATACGTATCGGGGTTCTTTTACTTAGTCTTAGATGAAGGGGAGGAGAGATATTGGATCACTTCTAATAGGCCGTACAGTTAGCCTGTTTTGTCTTAAACTCTAGGCACTTTGAGCTCAATATACTATATTGTTTGGAAAACATGGTTATTCCTCAACTCCAGGGAGAACCTTTCAATTCACTACCCGGCCAAAAGCCATTGTCTCCCTCAGCGCCACCCATCAGCCACCCTACCCAGCCCCTCCCTCAGGGCTGTCTGCTCCAGCTACTGGCGTGGGGAGCAGCTGAAGGACGATGCATGCACAGAAGAGGGAGTTTATGTTGGGCTCTGCAGACCAGCCCACACTGCTGACCTCCCTGGGATCGAGTGGCTGCCTTCTGGGTCATCTACTGAGGAAGATCTGGTGGGCCCTGTGGCTGAGCTGGTGCAAAGAGCTGGGTTCACTCAGCTGCCCTTCCCACCATCCATCAGGCTTGGGCTCCAGGAAACTTAGCAGGGGATGGGCATGTCCGAGAGCTGTGTGTCCAATATAGTAGCCACTAGCCACATGTGTGTATTTAAATTTAAATTAATAACATAAATAAATATTTACTTCCCCATCTGTATTAGCCACATTTCAAGTGCTCAGTAGACACCTGTGGCTGGTGGCTACTATATGAATGGTGCCGATACAGAACATGTCCATCACTGAAGGAAGTTGTATTGGACAGCACTGCCCCAGAGGAAAGACATCTCAGTCGTATTAATGGAGGCAGAGGCAGAGTACAAGAAAGAGGCTGTGCCAGGCAGAGCCTGGCTGGGCTACCAGAGTCCACGGGCTCCAGGGGGAAACTAATGAGAGGGGAAGAGGTTCAGACAAGGGCAACCGGGGTGGAGAGGGGGCTGGAAACACATCTGTGTCTTGTGTAAAGGATGTTGACCATGGGTTCCTCCAGATGCAATGCTGGGACAAAGATGTAAGGGCAAGCAGATTACTTGAGAGGGAATTGGGGAAGTGAGACAGGGAAAGTGTTCGTGGTCAGGCAAGTGAGCACTGTGAACCCTGGGCTCCAGCCTACCATGGATCTCTGGGAGCCAGTGTAGAGCAGCAGCTCAGTCATTCAGCCAGAGGGTGGGGGGAGCTGGGGTTTTTATACACCGGCATTCATCAGTCATTGGCTGAGGGCTGCTTCCAGGGTACTAGTTTTGCCAGGACGTCTGGCCTGCCAAATATGGAGACAGAGGCCTTCTGTACTTGTAAAAAGTCCTCAGGCCAAGAGATGCAAACATGAGGCAGCTGGAAGTTGGCTGGAGCACATTGAGGTGGTAAGACCTGAAGGATATGGGCTGGGCACCCACCACTGTCTGCTACAAAAGAGTAAGCCCAACATTCTTCCCGTCCACCTGCACCCCCCCCCCCCCCACCGCCGGCCTCATCTCTCACATACACACACACCACACACACACACACCACACACCACACACACACACCACACACAACACACACACACACACACACACACACACACACACCCCTTACATACCTCTTACACTGGCTTCTTCCTTCTCCTTAGACCCACCCTGCCCCCTCCCATCACAGGACCTTTGCATATACTGTTCTGTGTGTCTGGAATACTCATACTCTTTCCCGTCCATTTTTAACTAGTTAAGTCCTACTTATTCTTTAAATCTTGGCTCAAACATTCCTTCCTGTAGGTACTCTTCTCTGAGGGACACCATAGCCCCACCCAAGGACAAGATCAAGTCCTGTTGCATGAAGTCCCAGCTTCCTGTCCTATAAGTGTGTCATTATATGTTTGTGAGGTTAGTTAATTAACACTGTCTTCCCCATGAGACTGAGGAAGTGACCTTGCTTGTCTTGTTCACAGCGACACATAGTAGGTCTATAAGAAATGCATGTTTAAGTGAATGAATGAATAAATGAATGAATTTCAGTCAGATTGTCTAAGACTCCCAGTAGCCAGAGAGGGAATTTACCAGCAAAAGACCCCAGGAGGAGGAGGCTAATTAGCAATTCATTAGGATCTATTTTCACGTCTGTAGTCAATGCTAATCACTTGTTTGTTTAAAACAGGAAGTTCTGCTCTCATTAAATTCATTAGTAAATGAAAATGTTTCTCAGGAAAGTCTGGCCTCCCACACTGGAGTGTAAATTCAAGGGCTCCACCCCCTCTTTTGTAGAGACTTGCCAGAAGTCAGCAAGTACTCACAAGCTGAGAATAGCCTGGCCTAGGACCCAGACCTCCCTCAAAGCAGGATCTTAGGAACCTGCCTCTTCAGCTCTCTGAGCTCCGTTTCTGTCCCTGTGAAATGGGCACAATCTTCCATTTCATGGCTAGTTGTGAAGGTGGCCGCCTGCACAGCACACACCTTTGGGACATTGAATAGACCAGCCTCCCTCCCTGAAGCTTCACCTTTTCTTCAGTCGCCTTGCCGACTGTCCCCACCTCCCACTGATGTGAGAAACACCCTGAACCTACTGTATGAGCCTCTGCACGGGCTGTTCCCTCTGCCCAGAGGAACCCTTCCCTCCCTGTGTAATGAGCAGACATTGCAAAGCTAGCTTGGATGGGTTCTCCTGCATGAAGCCTTAGTGTCCTCTCATTTCAGCCCCATCATTTTCATGGTGATCACCAACCCTGCATCTAGCACTTTACTAGTCTAATTCGCACCCTGCTCTCAGGGAGATACTATTTCTATTCCCATTTCACCACATCTCAGAGCGATGAAGAGACTTGCCTATAGCAGCAGGGGTAGGGTTCACACCCTGGCTGTCGTCTCCAAAGGCTGTGCTCCTAACTGCTGATCCAGACCTCCTTCTGATACAGTCTTTATCGCGGCCTTTCTCAGGATGACTTGCCTTGGCTAGCTCTCCTCTGAGCTGGGCTCCTAGGAGGCAGCATTTACGTCTTTTTGTCTCTGGGCCTGGCACATGGAAAGCCAGGTTGAAGTTTCCAACCTGCATATTTTAGATTCTGTGGTCCAAGCTCTAATGTAACTGGTCATGTGACTCATCATATGCTGATGAGCAGCCTCAGGTTCGAATTCTAACTTTGCCTCTTTACCTGATGCCTCAGGGCCCATCAATGGATAGCTCAGCCATCCTAATGAGAGGAAAGTGCAAACCATAGCTCTGTCCAAGGTGCTGAAGATGCAAATATGCATTTGACCCCTCCGTGGGGGGAAAAAGCTGTAAGGCCCAGACAGCTGTGGTGGGGGCTGAACAGAGGGCACTTAGTAGGATCCCTGAATTCTGCCTTTGAGGCTCAGATGAGCTAGGGCATGAGTGGCAAATCACCTGCCTGCATGCGTACTGAGGCCATGGGGTGGCCGCCTGCATAGCACACAACCCAACCCATGAAGGGCATCCTCTTTGCTTATCTGGATTAAGTAATTAGGGCTCCCCTCCCCCCATCCCTAGTTCTCTAGAGAAATGCAAAGCACAGGTGAGAGGACCAGATGATGTTAGGCTCCTAACATCAAAATGTGTTTACCATAGAATTTTAGACTCACAAGTGCTTTTATTTAACAATAAACAATTTTGTAAGTTACACAAGTATATGGCTAAAAATAAGTATAATGGGTATTATGTGAAAAGACTTCTCATCACTGGTCCCGTTACTCTTCCTAGAGGCTGCCACTTGGTCGTTCTTTAAGAGACATTCCACACACAATGTGCCCCTGCTCCCCATAAATAGTAGCATTGTTCTGCTTGCTACCATTTCTTTAATAATATATATGCACAGAGAGCTAGCTCTTTCTTTTTAAAGGTTACATGGCACACTACACGTTAGTAAGGCACTTAATTAGCCAGGCCTGTCTGGATGGACCTTTCGGCTGTTTTCAATCTTTTATTAATGCAAACAATGCTTCAATGAACATTTTGTTCATCGTCTTTGCACATGGACAAGGGAATTCCTAAAAGCAGGATTCCTAAAAGCAGGTGTGTGCACTGTAAATTCTGAGAGCCATTGCTGTTTTATTCATTTTGTTATATGGACGTAACATACAGAGTGGGGCAAAAGTAGGTTTATAGTTGTAAGTACTCGAAACATAGTTTATTCTTGTATTATTTATTTTTGTACTAGAGGCCCGGCGCACAAAATTTGTGTGTGGGTACGGTCAGTAGGCCTGGCCTGCAATCAGGGCCATTTTCCCCAGCTGCCCGCAGCCAGCCCCATCCCCCGCCCCCAACCCCCTCACCCCCCGGTTCCCCGTTTGCCATCAGGTTATCGGTGCCTGACGGCCGGGGGAAGGGACCGAGAGGTCAGCTGTTCCCACCCGCTTGCCAGCTCTGCCCCCGCCGCGGATGGCCATCAGGCGATCGGACCCTGCCAGCCGGAGAAAGGGACCAAGAGGTGGTCAGTGCGCCTCATAGTGACTGGTCCAGCGGTCGTTCTGCTGTCAGGGTCAATTTGCATATTACCCTTTTATTATATAGAATAGAGGCCTGGTGAATGGGTGGGGGGTCCCCGCTGGGGGTGGGGCCAGCCTGGGTGAGGGACCGCTGGCAGTTTGCAGGCTGGGCTACGCCCCTGGCTTTGTCAGAAGGACCTCTGGTCTGTCTGGTCTAATTAGCATATTATCCTTTTATTAGTATAGATTATTTTCCAAACAAACAACTGTAAACCTACTTTTGCCCCACCCTGTAGCTCATTTAACCAGACCATCCTTCCTCACTCCCAACACCTTCTGCAGCTTTCTTTTAAATTCCATATTTACTTTTAGGAAATAGTCAACAGTAACATTTATGACTGCTGATGTCCATTCTTCAGCAGAGAATTTCTGAGTTGGGAGGTGGGACGGTGTGGGGAGGGCTTCAGTCTCATCTGGGTGCGTGTCTAAGTCCTATGATGAGGTTATTTCCTACCGTTTGCTTCCAGTCTCTCGAGGTATTAATGCACAGACTGGGCACTCAATATTTGTGAGTTTCTGTATAAAACAATGTTGCGGTGAACTGCCCATGCGTGTGATCTTAGCGCATGCGCGAGTATTAAATTCTTAGAGGCAGACTTGCTGGTGGGAAGGCTTGCACATTTAAATTTGATAGTTACTGCCAACTGACCTCTAAGGACCTTGTACCGACTTACACACCCATTTCCCCACATATTTGCCAACACTATAATTCAATCAGATGTTTAAGGGGGTGGAACGTGCTGGGAGACTATTTGTTCAAACCCGTCCCCTAGCAGACAGGGAAACGGGCTGAGGAGGGGGAGGAAGTGCCCAAGGTCATGTGTGAGCCGAGGGGCAGTTTGATTGCCACACCTGGCTTCCCCGGCCTCTTCCAGGGAACTGAGCAGTGTCCTGAGTGAGATGTGTGAGCGCTGGGCGGGTCCATAAGGGGAGACAGGATGCGAAGGTGGGATGAAGGGGAGGTGGGGTACCCTGAGGTCTGTCTACTCTGCACCTCTGCCTTGGGGAATGCAACCTGTTTCATTTCTTTTTTTAAAAAAATATATTTGTATTGATTTCAGAGAAAAAGGGAGAGGGAGAGATAGAAACATCAATGATGACAGAGAATCACTGATCGCCTGCCTCCTGCATGCACCCTACTGGGGATCGAGCCCACAACCCAGGCATGTGCCCTTGACCAGAATCGAACCTGGGACCCTTCAGTCCACAGGCCCATGCTCTATCCACTGAGCCAAACTGGCTAGGGCAACATGTTTCATTTCAAGAAGAAAAACTTCTGACTCTTCTCCATTACTGGCCCCCTCCCCCACCCCCTCCAACATCCTTTCCCTTGGAAACGGCCTCAGAGATTCTGAAAGGTCCTTCCTTTCCTTCCGTCTGAGCCTGCCTGTGTGGGAGGAGGCTGAGGACGTGAGGGTACTGATTGAGAGAGCAGGTTGAGACCCAGGAGCTGTTGTGCAAGAAGAATGGCAAATTATATAAGGAAGGAAACAGGAATGGGGCGGCGGAGGCAGCCATTCATCAGTGCTTTTTAACCCTTTCCGGCTGCGAAAGCAGATGGCCCCCGAGGCTGCCCTGAGAGACATTTTCATAAATGGTTTATGCTGAAGGCTTTGAAGGGAGGACACACTGCTCCCTCCTGCCCTTTGCAGACAGGCTTTGTACTCTGGGTAAAACTGTCGGAAAAGGTAGAACAGCTCCTAATCTAGGAGATGATTCCTGTGGGAAATCAGGCTGCTTCTCAGGCGTAATTTGAAAAGCTGCTGCCTCCAAACTTCAGTGGTGGCGGGGAGCGGGGGGCGCAGAGAGAAGAATGCCATTTATAAAGCAATCAACGCTTCGACAGAGTCAGCCATCACTCAGAATTATTTTCTGAAATTTGGCCTCTATTCCTCGCTCAGGAGGAGAGGCAGTATGGGCACTTTGCTTCCAATCAAGTCCGTCCCAGGCTGGGGTACGTCACACAAAGGCAGAGGCCCCCCGCGCTGCGCACCGCCTGCTGGAGCTGCGAAAAATTATTTCCAGGGCCTCTCCACTCTCCGCCTCGAGCCGGAGGAAGCCTCATCAGAGGTTCCATTCATCTCACTTCTTACTTTTAAACTTTAAAGAACATATTTATGTGCCTCAAGTTGCCCATGAACCACGGCATGTCAAACAGTTTGGGGTTGATGGAAGAGGTACATTTTCTCGTCCTGGGACTTTCGGAAACACATTTCCATCGCCAGTCTCTCTCCCTTCCAATTTCTCCGGTATGCAGTCACAAGATGAATATTCTTAAAACACGGCTTTCAGTACTTGACTCATCTGCTCAAGAACCTTCCAAGGCCACGCCCTGGTCTCTTCAGGCCGGGACCCCCAGACGGGCAGTTGAGGCCCCCTGTGAATGTGGCCTCTAACCTCTAACACACACCCTCCCAGTCTGCCAGGCCACCTCCCCTGTCTTACCCCATAAATTTCGGGGGGTGGGTGGATGCCTGTCATGTTTGCCCCTCCCTACCCTGCATCTCTGTTCCCGGTAACCAAACGCAGCGCTACCTCTTGGGGGAAGCCACTCCCCCCCAGCTCTTTCTCCGTATGGTTTGGGTGAGCTGACCTGCCCACCTGCCCCCAGGCCAGCCTATGAGAATGCTCTAGATCAGGGGTCCCCCAAAACTAAGGCCAAAAATGCCATCCTGCCCTTAGGCTAGAAAGAATTTTTCTTTTTTAAAATGTTGGAAAAAAATCAAAGAACATGCCAGACAGACCCTCTGGCCTGCAAAGCCTAAAATATTCACCAGCTGGCCGTCTCCAGAGAAAGTGTGCCGGCAGCGCACAAGGCTTGGTGCAGGGCGGGCAGAGAACCAGCCGAGCTGCGGAGAGCGGGTCCTGGGACCTGAGCTGGAGCTGTCCGAGGGACGTGCACACCCTCCTCGGTTGTTAACAGAAAGAATAGAAGCCTGGAACCAGGGTGGCCATCTCTGACACTCACGGAGGCAGGCTGGGAGAGGAGACAGCCAATTCTGGGGAAAGCAGAATCAAAAGACGGAGACGGCTGTGGGACCTGGAGGCTGTGGGGCCTTTTGGTTATGAGGCCAAGACATTTCTTTTTGCTCAAGCCAGTTTGAGTTGGGTCTCCAGTCAGTTGCAACTGAAGCAGTTATGATGAGCACAGGTACTGGCAGGTATGCCCGGGGGGCCTCTGGGCATGCTATTTTCCGCGTCTAGAATACCCTATGGCCTATACCTTCTCTGCCTACCGAAGTCTGTTTGTGCTACCACGATCTCACCTCCTCCTCTGCTGTGCTCCCCCCGCCCCCTTAGTTTCTGGGTAGTTTTGAGACTTAACCATCCACTTCCACAGCTGTAACTGTCTGGAGGCGTGTGCATTGCATCCCCAACAAAGCCATGAGCAGTGGGATCGGAGGGAGGAAGAAATACACGTGATCAGAGCCCCAGGCCCTTTGCTAGAGACTCTATAGACACCACCACGGGATTCTTCCTGAGGCAGCCACCCCAAGGGGCAGAGGCAGCAACTCCTCTTAAGAGATGGAAAGTGAAGTAAAGGGAGTCAGTCGCCCAAGGTCACACCATCAGAAGTCAACTCCAGTTGGATGAATTCTAGCTCACCTTCCACCACAGGGGCCTCCTGAGGACCACACCCAGCCCTTCACAGGACGCCTGTACCAGCTCCACTTCCCTGGATCCTCCAGATTCACTGCCTGCGGGTCAGACCTCAAACACCCCAACCCGAAATTCAAGGCCCTTCAGTACCTCTCAATCCCTCACCTATTAACCCTCCTCCAGCCAAACCAAGGCTCGAAAACCTGAGTGAAGGAGAACCCCTCACCGCACCAGCAGGCTTTAACAGGGGGAAGCGACCACTTTGCGAGGCCTCCGTTAATGAGGACGGCGCTGCATCAGCTGGACAGGTTTGAAATTAAAGTTGCCTGAATATAATAACCGGAGAGGCACTCTAATTAGGTTTTTTTAATCAAGTGCAACAATCTGCCTGCAGGAGTCCAAATGTGACTCAGGATGTCTTAACTCTGAGGAAGAGATGGGTTTCTGGAACGGCACGCAAACCCTCCCACGCGGATTCTCTCCTGGAGAGCTTCCTGGCCCAGTGCCACCGAGGCACAGGACGCGTGTGCACGTCCCCTGCCTCTCGGTGCACGCCCGCCGCCACACCCAGGCGCCTGGGATGGCAGCTGCTTTAATCCCACGGGAGCGAAGGCGCCCCCTCTGACCCATCTGCGCATCTGTGAGGATCTAGCGACTGAATTAGCGATCACTGTGGCCCGGGGGAACGAGGAACAATGCTGAGGATCTCTTTACAGTCTCCTCAATTAGAGGGCATTTTTCCCTCTTCCAAAGGAAAACACATCCCAGGATTTTGAAACTGGAAGAATGGTTCTCTCTCTTTCAGGGGTTCTTAACTCGGGGTCCCTGCGGGGTCATTCATGAAGTCTCTGGAATTGTGCATAGGGTTTTGTGAGGTCAGCTAAGCGGACCCAGGAGATGAGGAGATGGTGTGTGACTGCAGCCTCGGGGGATGCGGTGCCCTTCTGGGAGTGACACAAGATGAGGAGGAACGTTTCTGTGGAGTGGGTCCTCACATTTCACCAGCTTCCTGGAGGGGCCCAGAATCCCAAAAGATTAATCGCTCTCCCTCGGGCTCAGTTCCTCTTTGCAGGAGGGAGAAGTGAGATGCAAAGAGAGGGAGGGTCCCCCAGACCAGAAGCCTGGCTGCTGCCCCCTGGACCCAAGCTGGACATCCCACTGCCCTAGAAGGAAATGAGGCGGTCTCTCTGGGACTGGCTGGGGATCCTTGCTCCAGTATGTCCCTATGCCAACCCCTTTCTGGGTGTTTAGGGCTTGGGGATGACCCAAGTTACTGGGGAGGTCAGTTAGGCGGTTCCCCACATGCATCTGGTGAGGAAGCATTTATCACCCTGGGACCCTTCGGCACATGTGTGTGCGTGACCTATGTGTTTCAAGTCACCCAGGGTTTTTTACACAAACTCCCTCAAGGTTACGGCTGGTGGATGAAGGGAAGGTTCCCTTACAGAAGCACTCCCTAAAAGCAAGCTGTGGTGGGCGGACTGTGCAATCCCTAAAGAATTCGGGGACCCAGGCGAGGATCACCACGGGCTGCTAATGTCACAGGAAGAGGTCAGACATCATACGCCACCTGATGGAAGTGAATCACACCACCTATGAGGGAGAGGTGCCAAAAAGCAAAAGCAAAAAGCCCAAACCTGATCCGCCCGCTGCTGTGCTTCCCTCGCAGGAAATACAGGTGCAGGGGGAGCCTGTGCCGTGCCCCCTACAGGATGCAACAGTAAACCCAGACTGTGGGGATGCTGGGGCTGGAGGACCCCGTTTCCTCACCATCAAACCTCCAAGGAAAGGAAGAGGTGGAGGGGAATCTATGAATGAAGAGCAGTGCATTAAGGGACATTTTAATAACAGCAACGTACATACCTTATGTGGATCCTGATTCCCTCACACTGGGGAATGGAACACTGGATACAATATTAAAGGACCACTGTTAACTTTGGTAGGTGTGATAATGCTATGTGATTACATGTTTAAGAAAAGGCTTGGATACGACATCTGGGATTGGCTTGAAAATAATCCAGGGGCCGGTGGGGTGGGAGGTAAATGGGCAGGGAGCGATGAAGCGAGGCTGGCCACAGGGGCAGCTGCGTTATGGGTACCTGGGGCATCAGTATACTAGTATCCACAATCGAAGGTTAAAATAATTAACCTCCTACTTAAAATAAAATAAAAAAGTCACCCTAACCAGTTTGGCTCAGTGGATAGAGTGTCTGCCTGGGGACTCAAGGGTCCCAGGTTCGATTCTGGTCAAGGGCATGTACCTTGGTTGCGGGCATATCCCCAGTAGGGGGTGTGCGGGAGGCAGCTGATCGATGTTTCTCTCTCATCGATGTTTCTAACTCTCTATCCCTCTCCCTTCCTCTCTGTAAAAAAAAAAAAAAAAATCAATAAAATATATTTAAAAAAAAAGTCATGAGCGTTTGCTTTTGGGGAGGAAAACCAGACGACTGGGGAATGGGAGATGACTTTTCACTGTCCCATTCTGTGCTGCTTGGATTTTTATGCCATGGCTCTGGATTATCCAGTCAACATTCACCCATTTTTTAAAAAGCACCCAATTTAAATAGAAAACTTCAAAGTGAGCTCTTGATCATACTTTTCATCCAACAAGTGTCTTTACTTCATTTTCTTCCAAAGAACAGGTGAGGTGCAGTGAGTTAGTTCCATCTCATTATTCGAGGTGAGGATGTGTGTCTGTGACACGGGGCTGTGTTCTGAAGACCCCTGGTGAGTGATCCCTCCTCGTGGTCCTCAGACACTCAGAGGACACACAACTCGGGATGCAGTGCAGGCCTCTGCCCACGTGTCTGTCAGCTTCCCGATGTGTGTCTGTGTGTGTGGAGGGGAGGAGGGCGGTCTGTGAGGCAGCTGGGGTCTTGGACAGAGTAAGCTAAGGAGTTAAGCCCTTACAAGCTGCCAGACAATGTCATCTGAAAACAGCAGGTATGAAATATAAATAACAGTCAGCTACTTTCGTTCAATCCAATTTCTAAGCAGTTGTGTGATCGATCAATTTATAAATCGATCGGCTGTCTAATCCACCTTGCTGACTTCTCTGCGGCTGCCATGGCCTCCGGCCAGGGTGGGGTCACCCCATCGCAGGCAGGGGGCGCTCACTGCAGCTCCCGCAGCAGGAGGAGCACGTTGGCCGTGTAAGGGTTCTGCTGCCCCGTGGCCCCCCGAAGCTGCACAGGGTGGAGGGCAGGATGGGGGGGTATGAGCTGCTCAGGGCAGTAAAGTTCGTTCAGGAGGAACCAGGTGCAGTCCGGGTCGACCTTCATCAAGTGGAAGAAAACCCTGTGGAGAGAGGGACAGCAGTGAGGGGGATGGTGGCTGGGGCACAGGGAGGGAACCTGCTGGTGTTCCACCAAGAGGTGACTTCCTGGCTATTTGAGAAAAAACTGATAAAGCAGCAAATCACCTGAATAGCAGGACAAACCACCTCATTCATAAGACAGGGCCACATGGATGGTCTCAAAGTCTAACAGAAACAGAGGTAAAGAGTTTCCTATCCCTTGACATACAGAAGAAAAGTAATTAGTCTGAGCAGAACAATATTGACATCAAACAAGATCTTGGCAAAGAAATTGGTTAAGTTCTGACACGCAAAGCAAGACTTCTCAGAAGGAAGAAAATGGACAGGTCCACTCTCACGCCAGGCTCTGCTCGCTCACAGGACCAGCCCCAGGGCGGGGCTCCCAGTCCTGCCTGGGGAGCCTGGGCAAGCCCTCAGCTTCCGAGTCTGCAGGCCCTCACTCCGGCCCCCAGCTCACTGCTGAGCACTGTAGCTGGCCCTTTCTGACCTCGGAGAGCCATGGATTCTTGGTGGGCTGGACATGCCTGTAGGGATCAGATCTTCTCCTAGGACAGGACCGCTGAGCCCTGTCCCATGACCTCTGGCAGAGGCAGGGCACTGGTGTCCCACGAACACACAGAGAGAGCTGAAAAGCCTGGACCAGGTTACACCAGAGGCCCACCAGGTCTGAAAAGGTGTCACAACTCCTTTCTCCTACCTGTTCATATCCCATTCAGTCATGTGCCCAGGGCCACTGCACTGGGCAGTCCAATGTAGACCTCACCCACTTCAGTGATCCAGGGTCTGGCTTTTCCACCCCAGGAAGGATGTGCCCTTCCCTAGCTGGGCAGCTCTCTCGGCCACCTGCCCCTCAGCTCACACTTCACCTGCTCAGAGAGGTCGGCTTCCCGGACCATTGTGTCTGGGTGGTCACCCCTTATCTGTTTACTGTTTTACAGGACACCCTCCCAGCACTTATCAAGTGCTCGTCTATGGGCCATCTCCCTTCTTCACAATGGGGGCAGGGAGCATGTCTGCTTGGCTCACTCTGCGCCCCAGACACCTGGTGAACGCCACCAGCACTGCCTGAACAGGTCCTCACGGTGACTGAGGACTTCCTGGCTTGCACCCCAATGACTGAAGGTGCCGTCTGTCTCTGGAACGTTTCCGCTCTATACGAGGACGTAAAGGAGAGGCCACTGCGCAGCACCAAGGAAGGACGAGAGAGCTTTAGCAGCCGTAGACACCACTAGCCAAGTGGCTGTGGAAGATTATTCACCTTGTCTCGGTCTCAGTTTCCTCATGTCTAAGAATGGGGCTGCATTTCCCTCAGGGCTCTGCAGAGGCCCAGGCCACAGAGCACAGCTCCAGCCCACACAGGGCCTCAAGGTGGCCCTTCTCTACCGAGGGATGGAGTGGATGGGGTCTATCTGATGGATCCTTTTCATTCTTAGCCACCATTCCTAGGAACCTCTCCCTTACAGCTGGGCATCAAATAGGAGTTTAAATGCGTGCTAAATGGAGCTAAATTCTGGTTTTTAATTAGGTTAATCTGAAAAGCCTGTGCACTTTTGCTTTCTTCCTAGGGTTTAATATTCATATGCTAAGGAGGCAAAGGAGACAGGTGGAGGGGGGACTCTGAAAATGTTCTGGCCTGTTTTGTGCCTAAACAATCTAAGTTTTCTTTACTTAGGATAATCTTGCGTTTGTAACCTCAGCAGTAGAAGCTGGAGAAGTGATTAGAATATTCCAATTCATCGTTTCCACTTCACTGCAGAAAGGAGATGGGGCCTGTGCGGAAGACAATTTTTGTTTAAAAACAAGTATCTCTGATAATTCGAGTGGCAAGGGAAATTATGAAAAAACGCACCAAAAATGGGAAGCAGATTTCTATTTACACGTGACACAGTTGACAGTTTTCCCTGGTGCCAAAGACTGTTAGAATGCAAATGGTTTCACTTGATTTTTTTCCCCTTCCAAGGACTGGAACAATCTCTCACGCTGCAGCACAGCACGCTCGCAGCTCCAAGGAATATTTTGATCTGGGCAACACCCAGCAAAGTGTCACCACAGCTCAGTTCAGTCACAGCTCTGCTCCGACTTACACGGCACGGAAACGCTGCAATGTTCATTTTCCGAGTCCTTTTAAACGTGCTAAATGCGAATGTCGTCTTCACTGGCAGGAAAGGAAAAGCCACTCTCTTTGCCCGGTGAGATCTCTAAATAAAATGTTAACTGGGAGGCAAAGCAAAAATGTGTACAAAGTTCACCTTTTTATTAAGCAAGAGCCAAACTCTTGGAAGAATGATTTTGGGTCTCATTTCTTAGAGCTTAAAGGCGTAGAGTCTGCAGAGTGACAGGCAGCAACGAGGTTCCTTCTCCCACCTCTGGGGCTCAGAGCAAATTATTTTGCCTCCATAAACCTGTTTCTTCCTCTTTCTCTGACGGAAGACGATCGCACCCGCCCCACCCTTCTCACGGGTTTGTTCAAAGGCTCTAAGGAGATGAGGTGCAGGAAAACACTTTGAAGTGTATAATGAAAACACTGTTCCTTCCAGCGAAAGGGTGCGTGTGCCTCAGGAATAATTATCACTACCAACCCCAGCTCACTGCCATGCCATGGAAACTTTCTCAGACACTCGGAAAAGGGCAAAACATCTGTCTTTTGTTTCACTCATAACATTCTTCACACTGACTTGGTGGGGGTCCTAATTCTCAGCCAAGTGGGTTATAATTTTGCCTTCAATTTTAAGGAAGAAATGAATGCAATATTCTCTGTCGTCTGCAGGCCTGAGGTCAGGAGCAAAGGCCATGCTATGTAACCAGGCCTGGTTGCATAGCTGTGCTCTTGCTTGGCAAAAGGTATGCAACCCGCTGAACTCTAAACACTGACAAATTCTGAACCTGGATTCTCGTTCATTTTAAGCTCCTGGGAGCTGAGCCTGGGACCCAGGAGATCTTGTCTGAGTGCTCATGGCCCAGCCTTGCTCCAAACTCTGCTACCACTTGGTCCTGGGCCCAGTCCCTGCCCATCCTGGGCCCCCTGGAGAGTGGAGAGCAGAAAGCTGAAGACCTCAAAAGCCCTTTTTGCATAATCAACAGCCAGAAGACAAAGACAGGACCTCTGCTTTGAACTGATTGCAGCAACTGCCAGGAAAATGTTCCCCATCCATCTTGAGATACGGCGGAGATGGCTGCTGAACATGCCAAATGGCCAGCTCCATCTTTGTTTCAATCCCAAAGAGAAACACTTTTAAAAAATATATATGTATACGATCTAACTTCTGAACAAAAATTCCTTTCTCTTTCCCCCGGGCCCAAATCAGTGGCTCCGGGGAGCACAGTTATCAAGAGATTATCTGGTCCCCAGAGTTTGGGGAGGCGCTCAGCTGTGCCTCGTGCCCCCCAGTGTCCTGAGGCGAGTGATTATCTCTCAATAACCTGTAGGGCCGTGTAGCTTAAATGATAACTTGACTTTAAAAAATTTAGAACTCGCTGTTAGGCAGTTTCTAAGCAACCTCTGTTTCCATGGCAAAGAAGCCTGGTGTTTATACTGATTTTTCACTTAAAATGCGGTTTTATTGAATTTCACTTCATGCAGGCAGCCATTTCCCTGCATTTCAGCCCTATCTGCAGCTGACGGCTCTCCGTAAGTACCTAATAAACTCTAGACGCCAAACCAACAGAAGCAGCTCATTCCCGTATGATCAATATCAGGGTGCTCGGGATGTCAAAGCTAGGGGTGAGGTGGCCTGGGGCGGTAGGAAATGTGCTACCCGGATCTGGTCGGCTGAGTTTGGGTCCCATCTCCTCATGGTTTACCAAGTGTGTCCTGGCACCGGTGTCCGGCCCAGGCACTGTGCCAGGCATGTGTGATACGAAGATGGGTGGATGGACAAAAAGACTCTGGCCTCAGGCTTCCTGACTGCGAGGGAGGGCAGGCTAATCACAGAGGCCCCGGTGCGATGTGGAGAGGGCCATGCTGGCAGTCACACGTGGGCTGCAGCCAGGATGGAGGGGAACGGGCAAGTTTCTTTCTTCTCTGTAAAGAGCGGGGAGCATCAGATGAGTTCTAAGGCCGCCCGAGCTCCAACAGTCCACAGCATGGGCGCTGGATCACAGGCCCTTCCCCCCAAATGTGGCCAAACCAAAAAAGAAACTCCTCTGTTGCAGATGCAAATAGCACAGAGCGTGTCCTCACCATCTCAGTCTAGACAACATCTGCTCACAGGGAGCTCTAGAAAGCCACCAGCCAATCAAGGCCCCATAAGCTACATAAACTGTAACCGAAATTCAGAGCTTCCAGCTCTCCTGGGTGACAGGCTATTCTTTCTCTGTCAATTACTTGCTTGAGGGATCTGCTGCTTCTTGTCTCTCTCTGGATGTATAAAATGCTCCCATGAGCAGCCTGTGTAAATGCCAGTGGTAAAGAACCTGGGGCTTTGTGATCTGTTTGTTTATTTATTTATTAATTTAGGGCTTCTAAAGCAGTTCTTCGGGGGCGTCTCCTTAGGAACATGATACAGGCTGTCTCTACATGGGTGTGACTAAATGCAATCGGAAAATCAACTCACTTGTTGGAAAGCAAGCAGATTCACAAAGTTTCAGCTTTGGTGTTATTCCCTCTCTGGCAGAACGGCCTCCACCTCTGGCCATTTCTTGTCCTGTGACTCCATACATGATGCTACACATGAGGCTGCGTGCTTCCTTTTAAACAAACGGATGCTCAGGGTGTCGACATGTCCTAGCCAGCGAGCAGTGGGCCAATATTTCCATACTCAGTAATTTACTCTAGTGGGTCTTGGTTCATTGGTTAACCAGTATTTCAAGCCTGTCCTTTCTTGCTATCCAATTTAGCTATCTTCCCCTGAATGGAGGTCTTTTTTTGTTTCTAAATGCTGAAAATAGAGGATTATGACTTGAAGCAACAATTTACTCTCTAAATAAATATGTACTGCCAGTTACCTTTCCAGCTATATATTCTCGTTAGATTTAACTATATCCTGTTTGAGACCATTCATCTATCAATCAAATTCTAACACACATACTCATAGAGAGACTGATATTAAAAATATTTAAGTGCAAGGGGGACAGGATTTAAAAGCATAAACACCAGTAGAAGCTTATGATGCTAATCGTGCCCCTAAAGAACCACAAGACAAAGTATCATAAATGCAGTGGAATGACTCCTCTGCTCTGTGCATATTTAAAAAGATACGGCACTGAGAGGACCAATCTGTCACAGGCAACTCAAAAATAAAAAGAACCTAGAAGGGTTTTAAATCCCACTGGGGCAGGATTTAAAAGCAGACCCTTCCATCTGGCCAGCTCTCCTGCCCCCAGGCCTCCCGCAGGCCTAGATCCCACAACGACCACAATGCTGCTAGGCATAGATTTCTCAAAGTGGCCCTGTGCCAAGCACAGAGGCCGCTGGCTTGGGTCTTGGCCCCGGCTGGCTGCACTCTCAGGCCACATGCAGAGTTTCCTGCTCCTCCCTGGAAGATTCGTACCCTTGAAGATAAAGACATCTCCGTAGCAGCCTACCTACTTGCCCCCCTTCCCCCTGAACTGCTTCCCTGGAACCCACGCTCTGGCACTAAGCCAGCGGCCTCCGCTGATGGCTGTCGTAAGAAACAGCTCTAGGAAATGTATTGTATTTACTGCAAGGGTGTTAGGGATATTAGTCACAACAACACTCAGTGCTGCTCTAAGACGACCTAGGGAGAAATTTTCTTAGGGTTCAGTACCAAGGAGAGCTATGCTTCTTTCTGAAAAGCTTTCTCTTCTTATTCCAGTAATGACCAGAACTGCACAACAGACGCAGTTCCCTCTTTGCTCTGTCTGGTAGGAAGCTCAGAGCCACACTGAAGGCTCATGTCTACTAAGGGGCACAGAGCTCCAAGCCTGCATTTTCTATATGAACCTCAACCCTGATTCCACCCTCTTTTCCTTTTAAGAAATTTGTTCACTTCCTATTTTTCTTGTTGCATACACTTAATTTGTAAGATGTCGTAGGTTTCTTTGGGAATAAGGAGGAAGTTTAAGTAATGATAACTACTACTTATTGACTTTTCACTCTGTGCTGATGTTTTGCTAAAGAATAATCTATATGCCTTTACCGAATCCTTGTAGTAACTGTATGAGGTGGATAATAATGTGCTTATTCTAGTTTTGTCGATGAGGAAACTGACTTTGAGAAGTAAATTAACTTGCCCAAGGTTACACTGGGCAATTGGGCAGCAAGGTGAGATCAACTCCAACTTGGTATTCATCTTTGAAATCTTTCCACTCTCAACACAGTACCTGGTTCACCTCCCAAAAGCTTTTAAATAAACACACATGTCATGAGACAATCGAGGCCATTTTCCTGACTGCTTTACTAGATCCTGAGATCATCACATTCACTCTCAGGTGTTCAGGACAGACTGCAGGCCCTGCAGTGATGACATGGCTACCCGTGGTCTGCCACACCATGTGCTACCCGAAGTCCACCTTGTGCAGGTGGTCCAGCTACCAGGAGCACCAAGAACACCCTTGTTCTTGACCCAGCACGGTACGCACATGCATATGCACATGCACACGCACATGCACAGCCCAGGTCTGCCTTTCCCACTGGGTGGTGAAACGGTCAGCCCTGGCAGACTATCAATCACATGGCAACGCCGAGGAAGCAGGGAAAGGGTGGGTAGCATCCGATTTAAGTAGCACAGAGGTCCCTGCCTTCAGATCTGAAACCCAGCAACCCGCTTTGTTTGTCATCTGCATGGCAGATGTCTCTTATCTCTGACACCAGGAAATCATGCCTATATATGCAGAGCGAACAGCTTCAGATCTGAGTGTATTTTTAGAACAATGAGCCTGGAAAAGAAAAGCAGCAATGCCTGTCAAAAGATGGATAATGGGAAAGCTAACTACTTGGGTCTGGATTTTTCAACTATTAATCAAATGTCGAAAGGAAAAATATTAGGAGAGCCCGCATTTCCATGTTGGGTGCAATCCAAGGAGAAGCGGCCCTGCAGTCCAAGCTCAGACACACTGCCCACACCATTGACGGGGATGAGCTGCTAATTTCAAGCTCAGCTGAACTAACGGATCACCTCTGTGGCTCCTGATCCGTTCAAATATAATAGGCCCAGGTGTGCGTAGAGAGAGGCACTGGGGCTCTGACAGGGATGAAATGAACGAGCCTGTGCCAGTCTGTTCGTCCCGAGTTTGAAGGCACCGGCTGGTTCTTTGATGGGCTGAATCCTACTGCTAGAAAGAAAGTGGGGAAGTCAGTCAGTAAATGAACCTTCAAATCTGGTCCAGATTTCTCAAAAAATGGGCGGTAGGGAGAGGCGGCACAATTAACATGAAAAAGATCATTCCGAGTCGAAAACTGGTTCCGATTTCAGTCAAGATGAAGCAACAAAAAATAGCATGACCAAGTGTATGTGCCTGTGTGTATATACATCATCCATCTTATATTTGGAAAATTTATAGATATATTTCCCACATAGGTGTGTATACACACATAAATATATGCCTGAAACATAAGCACCGTAGGGCAGGGCCGCCTCTCTCTTGCTCCCTGCCATTTTCAGTGCCTAGAACAGTGCCTGACACAGCAACAACTCAGCTAATCAGGAGAATGAATGAATGCTGGGTGGACTCCCTCCCATATTCATGCAATTCATCTCCACAGTGACTCTAGGAGAAAGGTTACCACCACCCCAAGTTTACAGAGGAAGGAAATGAGGGGAAAGGCAACTAAGTCATTTGCTCAAGGTCACAGAGCCAGTAAGATTTGGACTGAGGTTTCTCCACCTCCAAGCCTGGTGCCCTTTGCCCTCATATACAATGGCCAGGCAGAGGATGCTCGGAGGGCACCCCTACTACCCTGCACAACCAGGTGATCAGCTGGTCACTACTTGCTAGCACCTTGCATCCCCACTGGTAGAGATGGGATTGGGGTGAAGACTAAGTGGCATAAAAGCATTGTTCCTTCATCATGAGTCTTGTTGGGCACGAACTTTATCTTTTAAAAATAGGTACTGCCCTGTTTATTCCTTATAGCCCTGAGGTGGACGACTCATTCAGTGGTTCTCAACCTTCTGGCCCTTTAAATACAGTTCCTCATGTTGTGACCCAACCATAAAATTATTTTCGTTGCTACTTCATAACTGTAATGTTGCTACTGTTATGAATCGTAATGTAAATATCTGATATGCAGGATGGTCTTAGGCAACCCCTGTGAAAGGGTCGTTCGACCGCCAAAGGGGTCTCGACCCACAAGTTGAGAACCGCTGCATTAGATGATTTAAGACCCCACTGCAGAAGACAGGGAGCCTCAGAGGCTGCTCAGAGAAGCCCAGGGAGTATGGTTTTAACGGAGCTGAATTGAACCAGGCTGAGAGCATGTACTGGCTTGAAGGAAAAACACAGAAATCTGGGGTATGTGCTCGCATCTCAAATTCCTTTCATGTTTGGGAAGGAAACGCTCTATGGCCAGAAAGGCACTGCACTGTGGAGGCCCACTGCATGCTGGGAGATAACTCAGAGGCTTCCGGGGCCACTTGGGAATTTAAATCAGCTAAGTTAGCCTATGCCCAGGTTGAGAAGGTGGCGTGACTGATATGACCTGTTATTCTGCAATCCAATGCTTACCCTCAGGGACGCTGCCTTATTTACAGCTTGTGGTATGCTGACCCCTCCTCCCCACCCCAAGCATGATTTCCTCATTTGTCATCCATTGAAGTTATTTAACTAGATGTACTTTGGGGGAGCTGGTATTTTTCTTGCACAGCCAGTTAACAGTGACACCTGGTGGTAACAGACAGCAAGGCTATACCCTGCCCTCTATCCCCTTCCCTCTCCCAAGTTGCAAGATTTATGTCCCTCCTCACAAGGCACATTCGCTAGATAAAAGCATTAAACTGGAATGGCATCTCCGTTCTTAGCATTTACAGCCTTGGTTATATCAACCACCCCCTGATCAATTTCCATTTCTAGAATTTACAGCCTGGTGTAAAAGCCTGCCACAAAGGCTATATTTAATATGACAAATTAAAAAAGCAAACACAGGCTTGGTCATTCTTTGGAGCCCGGAAAAGCAAACAGAAGGAAGGAAAAACCCAAGTGTAATGCACACAAAGAGGAATTTTTATGGAGCTGCCGAGTTTGCCGCCATTCCCACTCCAAGGAGGCTGCTCCTCAGAGGTCCCGACAGTCCCACGCAGACCCACCTCCTTTCAGAGCAGCCGCCCCTCACAGGTTCTTCACCAGCCCTGCCAGACAGACACAGCGGCTACTTCCAAAGCAAGCAGGTCATCTGCCCGGTGCAGAAACTCACTGCCCCTGAGGGAGCGGGCTTCTGACAGCTCTGGCTACACTGGTTCTGAGCACTGAGCGGAGATTGGTTTGCACCCTCTGGCTACAGGGCTCCCCACTGGGCCCTGGCACCCAGCACAACAGCCTTCTCTTCTCCCATGAGTGGGCGGGGGCGTCACTGACGGCTGTGTGGGGAGGCGAGGGGGAAGCAGGGGGCCGGGAAGGCGTCTGCAGTCATTCAGGTAAGAGATGAGGGTGGCCTGGCCTGACCTGGAGGCTGGGAGGTAAAGAGAAGCCGACAGTTTGAAAGGAGATTCTGTAAGTTCGGTAGACAGGCTTCCACTTCTGAACGGATGTGGGGTGTGAAGGAAAGAAGAATAAGGACAAAGAATGGATGATGGTGTGGCCATTTGCCGACCTTGTTCATCAATCCCTGTAGCTAGGGCTGTTTCAGTGCTAATCGGCCCGCCCACCTCCCTCACCACATGGTAATGAGCTCACAAAGCAACCAGGCTTCCCATTGTCTCAGGCTTCCTCTCCCTTTAGAGAGCTTATTAATTTTTGAATCAGGATGCCAAATCAGCTCCGGATCGAGGCCACACTGATGTTTTCTCCCGACTTCAAAATAAGGGTGCAGATGATGTATTTGTGAAGCAATCAACCCTGCACTTCCTCCCTGCCCAGCACGGCCAGAGGGAGGTCATCTGACTCAACCCCGAAAAGAATGAGCGCCAAGGAGCAAACAAAGGCTCTGCACTGAAGTGGTCTGGCTGCATTCCCCTCCTCCCAGGCACCTTGAACACCAGCTCCAGATGCAGCCAAGGCCCAATTCTGGGTTGAACTGGTTTTCATGGCAAAAAGGAAAACGGAAAGATAATGAATTGCGAATATTAGTTTGTTTGATGGGTCTAGCATGGATGGGTGTAGAAAAAGGAGAATGGGACAGGGGCTGTGAAAATCAGATCTTTGTAACTCTTGGTTGTAACAGGCACACAAAAGCATTTACTCCGTTATCTTCTTGAACTGTACTCTAAATCATAGCACGTCAGCGTCAGGGACACTGCCCAGGGGAGGACCATTTTCACCCTAAGTCGGTTCTTTAAGGAATAGAATGACTGGGGATGAGAAGCTGGCTAGGATGCACCCCGTGCTGGAGAAAGCATGACTGATGCTGGCCCTAGGGGATGTGATGGGAAAGAGACAGAAAGAAAAAAGGGAACTGGAGAAATCATGAGCAAAAAATTGCAAAGGACAATAAATCAATTCAAAAAGGTATTTCCATCACTCCCAGGGAGTGCAAGGTTTGTAAGGGAGCAAATAGGCTTTCCTATTTCACAGTCAGAGCAGCCTTCAGCCCCTCGGGGACCAAGACTACTCCTACCCCACCCAGGAAGACCAGGGACAGGATTCCAGAAGCTCTGGGAGTGGGAGGGGCAGTTTCTTTGCCCCAGCATATGGAGCTGCAGGGGCAGTGTGCCAGGCCACACAGCCAGCTTTTGCCCCAGCAGCTGGCATCCCGGGGATGGCAGTCCCAGGGCGCAGGCTGCTCCCAGCTGAGAGGAAAGCTGGAAAAAGGGGGCCAGAGTGCATTTTGGATCCCAAGTCTGGGGAACGCTGCTGTGCTCAGAGTTTTAGCTTTTGAGAAAAACCCTTTAGGACTCCAGGAACCAGATATAGCTTCCTCCATCAGAGGTGGCACAGCTATTCTCAAGGAAGCAAAACATTTGGAAATGAGAATCACGCAATTTCAGAGTTGGGAAAGGCCCTTTAAGCCATTAACCCAGCGGCTCTTAACATGTCTTGGTTCACAGACTCCAACGGTATGGACACCATCTAGAGCAGTGGTTCTCAACCTTGGCTGCACATTAGAATCACCTGGGAATCTTTTTAAAATCCTGGTTTCTGGGCCTCATCCTCCGGAAATTCTGTTTCTTTGTTACTAATGTTGTGGCCCCACCCCATAACAAAGAAATAGAATTTCCGGAGGATGCGGCTCAGAAATCAGGATTTTAAAAAGATTCCCAGTGATTCTAATGTGCAGCCAAAGTTGAGAACCACTGATCTAGAGAAAGACTGGTACGTGTCCGCTTGCACACACCCAATTTTGCATATAATTTGTGAGGATTTATATGACACCTGATGCCCATTAAGATGCGCCCTGGAGTCAAATTATGCCAGATCAGTAACCCATCCTTTCACTTTGTAGATGAGGGAGCTGAGGCCCAGAGAGGTGCCAGGGTCACCTGATCACAGACAAGCAGGCCTAGAAGCAGAGCTCCCTCCAGCCAGGAGAGCTCTGCCCCTCCAGCTCACCATCTTTCTGCTCTCCACCCTGCGGGATTGGTGCTGACGATGCAGCAGAGGTAAAGGTTACTTGCAGAGAGGAATGCGTCTAGTAAAAATACCATCTCTAGAGGTGGCACAGCTGAAGAAATCACCTTCACCTACAAGCAGACAGAAGAGGAAAGCGCAGAGATGCCTCCACTCTGCTTGCCATTAGCAAATCATATATAATTTAGGACAAACGTAAAGAGATGCGGATGATCAAGCAGACGTACCTCCTGGCAGCCTCTTGTAATTTCACGGGCTGTTTGGCGCTGAGGTAAATCAGGCAGGCATCAGCCACTTTATTCAGGTCACCCTCACCTGCAGAGAGGAAAAACAAAACAAGTGCTGGCCCTCGGACTTCATTTGGGACAAGCAGTAACCAACTGCTGTCTGGGGAAACTGGGAAAGCGGGGCAAGAGGACATGGGCTCTTTACCTCACAAACGAAAAACAACATCAGAGTAAGTGGATAAATGAGGTCAAAATGAGATCGAAGCATGTACACATGAAGGGAGAGGAGGGGAGCATGGCCAAGTGGACAGTGCAAGGGTAGGTGTGGGACAGAATGCAGTGTGTCCAGGTGAGACTGGCTGGTACCTACCTAGGTCTAGTCTCTCGCAGAGTGGGCCCAGGCCTTGCAAAACGGCCAGCTGCAACTTGAAGGCCAGTGTGTGGGCGTAAACTGGTCCAGCCCTGGCACTGACAGGAGCCTGGACGACTAAGGAGCCAGCCAGCTTTGGTAGGACATCTTTGCAGAACCGGCTTCGGAGAAAATCACCACACTTGCCTCCCAGGGTACGCAAAACCTGCAGAAACAGCCCCCAAGCTGGTGTCTGAACATCGCCAGGGCAGCAAGAGAGCTAAAGAGTGCTCTCTCAATTTCATCTAGGTCTATGCTTGGGGGGAAGGAATTACTGCTGTTAATTCCTTGCCCATGGTTTGTGATTCTGACAGTTACGAATTCAGAGGTCTCTGCTCCCAAGGTATGGCTGCTTCTATTCATAAATACAGATTACACAGAGAGTATTTTATAGGAATCTTGGGTTGGATGAATATGATTAATCCCTTGATTTTCCTCCCTCTTTTGTTAAAAAAAGAAAAAGAAAAAAGAAAAAAGAAGGCAGTTACCATACATCATCCCTTGAATCTTCCTAACATCCTTGGAGAAAAGACTTGTGTCTTTAACTGTAACTGGCTGAACAAACACAAACATCGAGGCTGGCTGCTGCCATGTGTGGGCATCAGGAGGGCAGTGGCTGGCTGAGGGTCCTCTGGCGAGTAAGGTCAGAGTCCCAGAGGTCAGAGCTGAGCTGGAGTTCCTTCTGTTCCACAGCACAATCTCTTATGTACATCACCCTCATTCCATCTTTCACAACAGGCAGTTTCTCTGCATGTCTCATTTTAAACTTTCCCTAGCAGAACATATTGAAACGTTTTGCCCTGCTGCACAAGACTGAGTATACAGGATAACGGGAATTTCTTTAAAAATTGGTAAGCAAGGCATAACCAGCACAGAGAGTGTTTGTCGACTTTGCAGAGAATAAGGCGCTATTTCAGGTCCCTCGGCTGGGCTGCACAAGGCCTGACAGACCTCGGGTGTCATCGGCATTTCTGGCAGTGGAAAAGCAGCCGCTGTTACAGCTCACAGGTCTTTATGTTTTTTCATTTTTCTACCCTTGCTGTCATTTCAGATAACCTATTAATTTTCATAAGGAAAGCAGCACACCTGAATCAGATTTAGCAAGCTCTCCCCGCCCCTTGCTTTCTCTTGCTCTCTCTCTCTCTACACACACACACACATACACGTCATTTTGTGTTTTATTTTTGAAAAAAATATTAGCAATTTTATATGTTTTAAATGTAGGCTTGTGTTTTGATCTGGCATATGCTAAAGCATCTTACAGAAAACCAAATTACCTTTGCCAAGTATCTTAGTTGTGCTCCTGGCTTCATTTTTATATCCCTCGTCTTGCTCACCAACCTCTAATTTATATTACCTTGCCATGGTAAATGTATCTCTGTAGGTTGCCGTAAGTGCTTTTTAGAACAAGAAAGAATATACATAAATCAGCTAAAATACGTGAGCTAATACAAGTCAAACTAAGTCAGGGAGAACAATACCTTACATATATGTAGGGCTTTAAATTTTTCAAAGCATTTCACCCAGCAGCCCCATTTTATCCTTGACAATAGCACTATGAGGAAGACGGGACAGGTGTTCCTAAGCCCAACCTGAAAATGGGTGGTCACTGGCTTTGCCAAAGTCACTCGGCTGGCAGAGGATGCCCATTACTAGAACTAGATCCCTTCACCTTGACTCTTGTGCAGTGCAAAGAACATGGGCGTGAACTCAAAGGTTTGGGTTCTAGCACTTACTAGCTGTGTGATCTTGAGAAAATGTCTTAGCTTCTCTGAGCTTGTTTCCTCCTCTGTCAAACATGGGGATGATAATATCTACATTACAAGGTTGTTATAAGGAGATGAGCTCATGTATGGGGAAGTACCAAGCACACTCTATGACACACAGTAGGTGCTCAATAAATATTGGTGGCCCTATCATCCACTAGTTCCTCCTGCTTCAAATTCAGAAGGAAACTGACTTTTATTTTCTCCTTTGTGCTTTTCTGGTTTCTTTATGCTTTCTTCCAGGGATATTACACTGCAATCAGATACAAAGAGAACAAATCCCAAAAGACACTAGTGAGCTCTGTGCTTACTCCCCTCTGTCCCCACGGCAATAGGGGGCCACCAGGGTAGTACCTTGAAGGCTCTGAGCACTGCCAGCGGGTCATCGTTTGTGAGTCGGCGTACGAGCGGGGGCCAGGCCCGGTGAGCCAAAGGGAGGAGCTGGTTCCGGTGGGACTGCAGAATGACCACACACAGATCCAGCACATCCAGGACCTGGAAGGAAAGAGGGCATGGCTTCAGGAGGGAGCACAGGCTTGAAACCAGGGCGATCAAGTCCCCATTTTAAAAGAAAAACATTTAGAACTCATTAATTGGATAAATATTTACTGCGTCCTAATAATATGCCAAGCATGGCTAGGTACTGGGTGGGGACACTCAGGGACAAAATACGTATGCCTTCGTGGGGCCTTGGTCCACTGCAGAAAGATAACGCCCAAGTAAAGGGTGATCACCAACTGCGACAAGTGTGAGGAACAAACTCGTAAAAGGAGACACACAGGATGAGTAGCAGTTAGTCATGTGCACAGAGTGCACCAGTGTTCCTAGAACCGGAAATAGTGACGAGGGAGACCCTGAGGTGGGGGAGCTTGCGGTGCGTAGGAGCTGAGGCAGCGCAGGGTGGAGCACAAGAGGACGGGTAAGATGGGGATGGATAACCTATTAATGACAAAGGTGTCATGTTAAGAATTTTTCATTTTGTACTAAGGGCAGTGGGGAGCCATCAGAATGCCTTAAGCAGGAAAGTGGCATGATACAATTCATGTTTTAAAAAGGTCATTCTGGCTGCTGGGTTGAGAAGGGACTTGAAGTGGGAGAGAGAAGTAAGGAGGCCCGTGAGGAACCATGGCACATGTCACAAGGGGTGGAAAGTGAGGTGGCCATGTAATTGTGGCTGCAAACTTATCTGTTTTGGAGATGAATGGTTTAAACTGCTGGAAGAGCTGATACTGGGGAGATGAAGAGAGGGATCGAAGAGCTGTTTGGGTTCAGACTTAGCAACTGAAGAGATGCAAGTGCTGCTTAATGAGACAGGAACAGTGGAGGAGTGAAATCGAGAGGTGAGGTGCGATCAAGGTCTGTTATTCCTAATGGAGAGGTCAAGCAGGCAGCGGAGATACAGTCAATCTTAGAAGAAAGGTTTGGGGGAGCCTGGATGTAAATCGCATTTTTCACCTTCCTGATCTCTCCTCTCTCCCAGCTCACTGAAAGCAGGTGGTTGGCTTCAGTCCCATGGGAGTGGTCAGCCCACAGGGCGGGGCTGCCTCCACAGAGCGGGTGAGGGCGCATGTCTGAGTCAGAAAGACAGAGGGAAGCCTGTCAACTTAATGTTAAGCAGTAAACCTTGTATTAAATGCCTACTGTGTGCTGGTTACACTGAGACTGGAACAGAAACAAAGAACAAAAGAGGCTCTGGAATAGGAGAAACCTCAGTCCACAGCGGAGAGCAGAGCACACAGTGGAAAAGGCGTTGGTATCACTGACTGGCTTTGAACTTGAGTTCTGTTATTAACTGGGCAAGTTATGTCATATACTTCATTGATTCAAAGACACATTTTCCTCCTCTGCCTGGAATGTTCTTCTCTCTGCCTTTGCCCCTTTACATGGTTGGCTCCTTTTCAAACTTTTAAGTCTCAGTTTAAATATTACCACCTTCCTGACAACCTGGCCTAAATCCGAATATACGGTCTGCCTTACTCAACAGGGTTTGGTAGAGCAGGTTCCCAATACATGTTTACTAGACGGGCGAATTACTGTTTTCTATCATAGAACCTGCTTATTACCTTCACAGCATTTCCTCAACCTCTAAGTGTGTGTCTGTGTATCGCCTCTTTCCCCACAAGAGGCAGGAAATTCCATGAAGACAGGGACCATATGTGCTTCACTTCCTTCTATACATCCCCTGCCTGACCTGTCGCAGTCCTCAATAAGCACTCAGTGAATAAATGAGTGAATGAGTGTGTATGTCATAGAGGATGCTGTTTTGTATTTATAATCAATAACCTAGTGAGGTAGGCACCACCACCTCCATTTTACAGATGAAGAAGTTGAAAAAGGTGAATTAATTATTCAAGGTCACATGGCTAGTAAGAGGCAGAGGCAGGATTTGAACTCAGGTCTGTAGTCCTGACTCCAGTGTTGATGCTCTGAGTAACTATGGTGTGTACACAACTGCTACAATGTCTCCCGGAAGGGGAAGATGGCTGGATCAAGCAGCGGACACTGGAAAAGCGCCTCCTGAACAGAACAACAGATGCATGCTAGGTAGTGCCTCTGGGAAGACTCCACAAATTCCACAAAACGCGGAGGCCGAGGTTTGAGAGAATCTGTGGAGCAGGGTTTCCCAGCCCACACCCCTGCGCAGGGCAATGTGCTCTCATCACTCCCAGTAATTCATCGAGGCAGCTGCTTCTCACTCCTGCTGTGGGTGGGGAGGAGTGGGCCAGGCTGTGTTGTTTTCCTTTAGATATTGAGATCTTCCCTCAAATGACTCTGAAAGCTCTGTCCCCAGTGCCCACCCCTCTGCACCCCACTGTGCTGTTGTTGGAGTCACAACCGCACAGTTTAAGTCCTTGCTGACGCGATGCTGCTTTGGAAGCTGCCAGCAAAGGAAGATGTAAGATTAAGAACAGCGCTGGTGTTTTTCCTGGGATGAAAATAGAAACAGAATAGAGATAAGGGCTAGTGTCAGGCTTGGAAGAATGACCATTACTTTAAAGTTCTGAAACCTACATCTTTCATGAAGTCAGCTCAGAAAATGACATCTTTTCCAAAGCATATGCCTTTCTTCCCCTTGGAAATTCAACAACTCTCCAAAACTTTGTGGTTTTTAATTCCACAAAGGGGACTCAGCTCCTTTTGGCATCTGAGCCAATACAGAAAGCTAAGAATGTCATCCCACAGATACATTCCTCTTGATGGCTTCTCTTGGCCACCACACATGGACCAGGAGATAAGGGCAGCTACTTGCTCATCCCTATAGTCGCTGCCAACCACACCATGCTTTAGTGAATGCAGGAAAGGGCTGCACACTGACCTTCAAGCGGATTTTCAGGTTTTTATTTGACAACAAGTGGATGCAGCGCTCCATCACGTCTGTGGCTATTTGGATCTGCAATGGCAGCGGGGGCTCCACGTGGGGACCGGTGTCATTCTCGTCCACTTTGGGAGGGTCTGACTGCTCCTCTGGAAAAAGACAGTATTTTTATGAGCAATGCCCAACTTAACTTGATCTCCCAACCTCAGATCAGGAACAGGACTTAGGAGGGAAAATGTCTAGAAACTGATCCTAATTTAAATCCCAAATTTAAACCATGTTAAATTTGGGTCAAGATATGAGTTAAGATATTCACCAAAGCATTAACTGTAACAGCTAAAAACGGGGGGAATACTCCATGTCCACGGAGGGAGGATGGCTTTATAAATCCTGGGACAGCCAGAGAATAACATGTTATGAAGGCCCTAAAATTTGTGTTTACCAAGGGCTTTAAAGACAAGGGAAAGTGCTTATAAAATAACATTGTGTTAAAAAGAGAAAAGCAGGATACAAAATTGCACACATTGTGAGCACTGTTATAGAAATTTTTATATAAAGTTGGAAGTACAACAAAATATGAACAGAGATGGGTCATGAGATAATAGATGAGCTTTTTCCCCCCCTATACCTCTGGTCTTCTCTAAATTTCCATGAGTAAATATTTACAGTAAAAACCTAAGAGAGCAAGGCTCTGATATGGAGCCCCTAGGCTGCACCATTCCCTGGGTGGCCTTTGGTCCTTTCCTCTTGGCTCATCCTTTGACCAAAGTGGGTATATGTCTGTCTTCGCCACCAGCCTTTAATATCCTTTGATCTTCTCAACAAAAAGACTCAAGAGCTTCCTGAAAACCAGGTCAAAATCCCTACCCTGAAAAAGTTTCCTGTTTACTTACAGCCTCCAGCCAACCCCCCTCTGCCCCCCACCCCATGACCAGCTGTGCTCATCTCCATTAAGCTGAGCATGGCTCCCTTAACTTTTCCCCATTTCAGTTTCCTCTACTGGAAAACAGAATCGTACAGTAGAGGCCACACCTGTCTCTAACAGATGCTGAAGAGATCAATGAAAATGCATCTGTACAATGCATGGAGTTCTTGGAGAAAGGGACCTCAGAAACACACGGTGCTTTTATTGTGGTTAAAACAAAAAACACATGTCAAACAGCACTAAGCCAAACATTCTTCACAATGCCAAGTGTGTGGTGTGTCCTTGATGAATGATAATTATAAGGACGATAAGGCTGTGCTTTTCTTCCCAGAGTAGGCTTTGTTGTTTGAAATTCACCGATTGCAGAATGTTACTGGAGGGATGCGAATGTTTCTGTTACTGGAAGGAAGGTTTGATTCATTCAGTGTATTCCTAGTGAACATCAACTAGACCCAGAAGATCCTAATCGTAAAAGAATGGATTCACTGACACTGCTAGGATTTAAAAGAAGAACGGCAAATCCAAATTACGAGGGATCAAGCTGCCTCCCCTTCTTCAGGTTTGAGCGAGGGGTGCAGTTCAGGAAAAGAAGGATTGGGTTGGCTCAAGAAACAAAACTGAGAAGAAAAACTGATAGATTTCTGATTAGAAAACTCTGTCCTTGGGGAAGCCAATGACTCAGCTCTGCATAAATCATTACTTGGGCCCTGTGATGCTGTCCTGTTATTTAGTAGGAATTTGTTGCTGGCTTCAGTTCATCAGAGCCTCAGAGTAGAAATCGCAAAAAAAAGAAAGAAATCTGCTTGATTCCACCCTAACAAACTATTTGGGACTCAGTTCGATTTAGGATAGTTCTGAGACCACCAAGCTCATTATAACTTGGCATTTTATAGTTGCAGAGGAGATTCTAATAATTTATTAATCCTTTTGTGACCTGAAGCTCCAGATTGGGCTTGTGAATAAAACAACAGGCCAGAGCTTCAGCTAGCCTAAACTCCCTTCTTTATCATATAAATTGGTAAGAAAAACATTGAACCTTCCTCCCACCAATAAATAAACGGACAAGCATATAAATAGACAATTTATAAGTAAAAAAAAAGAAATTGTCAGGAAAGAAGTACAGAGAAAGATGTTCAACCTTTCCACTAATCAGAGAATGCAAAGTAAAATAACAAGAACCATTTTAATTTAGCAAGAAGTAAAACTGGTGCTAGCCAATGTTGGCAAGGTTGTGGTGAAACCGGTATTAATACTGCAACTGCTGAAGGGAAGGTGTAAATTGATACAACCTTTCTGGAAGGCAATTTGGCAAGCATAAAATAATGTTCATATCCTTGACCCAGAAATCCAACTTCTGGGATTTACCAAGAAATTTGCAAAAAGAAGGAAAAGGTCACATGCACAGAATCATCCGCTGTAGCTCTATTTATTAGAGTGAAAAGCTAGAAGCAACCTAAACTTCCCACAGGGAAATGGATACTTAGTAGCAGCTATTAAAACATTAATTATTAAGACTCTACAGCAACATGGAGAGTTCCTTATTATAAAACTAAATGCAAAAAGGGCATACTGCATTTAAACAGGCTGCAACCACATAAAAATAGGTTTGCAACAAAAAAGAATGGAAAAAGATTACACAAAAAGTGAGAAAGCCTACGTTAGCATGGTGGCGTTAGGAGTGATATTTTTTTCTTCCAAACCTTCTATAATGACCTTTCATTGTTTTCACAATAATCTGCTTCAAACAGAAAAATAACGGCTGAGCCCAAATAAATTATACTTACCTTCCTCATCAAACTCTGAGACATTTCCATCTGCCACATCCTTTTCCTTGAGGTAGTTCAGCAAAAACTGTTCAATATCTTCGGCTGTGGTGATGTTCTCAAGTCTGTCCTGAAGAGCTGTTGATCTTTGGCTCAAATGACTTCCCTCCTCCCCTATACTTTGCTCTTGGAGTTGCCCAAGATCACTTGTGTCTGGGAACCACTGGGCTGTAAATAAAGTGTTAGAATGATCACCTTGGTCATTGACAATAGTCATTAATACTTATAAGGAGAATTAGAGGCCCGGTGCATGAATTCGTGCATGGGTGGGGTCCAGCCGGCCCATCCTGATTGGGGCCGATGGGGCTGGAGGGAGGGGATGCAGGAGGTTGGCCAGTCGGCCCTGCCCCCAGGTCGAACTCTCAGTTGAGGGGACAATTTGCATATTAGCCTTTTATTATATAGGATAAGCTTTTTGCCATGGTCTGCATGATTCAGGCCCTACCTGTCTCTCTAACCTCATCTTCTAACCACTCCCAGTTGCTGTACCATCTTCCAGTTCTCCAATGTGCCAGGTGTTTTCCTGTCTTAGGACTTTTGAATATACTGTTCTTGCTGTCTGGAATATTTCGCTCCCATGCCAACTCACTTTTCATGTTTCGATACAAATATAACTTGGCCACAAACGCCATCCCTTGACCCCCACAATCTAACTTAGGTCCCTTCTATGTTGTCTTATGTAGCACCATGTTCTTTGCTTTCATATCAATTCATCATGATTTATAATTATATTTATTTGTGTGTACTGTTTAGTATCTGAATCTCCCATTAGACTCTATGACCCATTGATCACCACTGGAAATCCAACGTGCCCAGCATAGAATGGGTACTCGAAAATATATGCTGAATGAATAAATACACTAGATTGGTGAACATGTACAAGTGACACAATTCTGAGTACAGGAGACACCACTCATTAGCAAAAGACAGGCTCTATGGAGCCTTGAGAATGAATACAGGCTCACATCTGTATTTCTGACATAAAATGCTTCCAAAGGCTGCCATTTCTTTCTACAGCTTTTCCTTCTTCAGTGATGCTTCCATACTTCTGATGTGTCATCAGAGAATAAGCGTTAAACATCACTGAAGCAGTGATTTTCAAACTGTGCTCTGTATACATATCTCTGGGTCACAACAGGGAGGTCAAGAGATAGCAGGCTAGCCAGGGTGGGCCCAGGGTTTCTAGCCCTTCTTTAACCAGAGCAACTCAAATTTCAACCCTGGGGCTTCATTTCAAAAAGGCTCTTAATACTTACTAGTAAAGAGTGAAAGAACAACTAAGAAAAGCCTTTAGCCTGAATTTTCACTCTCCTTGTGCAGGCAGCAGGGAAGAAGTCTCCGATAACCTTTAGCACTTGCTAATCTCCTCTCCATCAAGGAGCATCTGCACAGAGCAGAGCAACAGCAGGTGGAGGTGCCAGTTCAGGCAACTGGGAGGAGCAGAGAGCAAATGCTGGAGATGAGAGCCTTCGATCTGGAGGTTCCTATATGCAGGGGCCAATCACGACATTTCTTCAGTGCCTCATCCCCAGACACAAATCAGGCCCATGATGTACCCTAAGGGACTGCATTCCCAACGAGTTAGGCCCCAGCATTCACAATGCGAAAAGCAGACCGGTTATGAAGATTATTTCCTCGATTTAAGTCTAGTGCCGACATTAAAAAGTCTTTGCTCACAAATGGCTTTTCAACACATGAAATGAAACTCAACCTCACTCTTAATGCAAATTGAACTATAATAAGGTGCTATTTTTCTCCTATTAGATTAGCAAAGATCAAAAAGCTGGGTAATACATAGTGTGGGTGAGGGCGTGGCAAAATTGGCACTCATACATCGCTGATGGGAGTTTAAATTGGCAGGAACTCTTTGGAGAGCAATTTGATACTCTATTCAAAATTTAAATGTAATACTCTAAGCCAGCATTTGTCTTAGGAAGCTTACCCTACTGATATACTTAGCCGTGTTCAAAAATGACCTATGAAGATATTCATTGCAGCATTTTTTTGTGGTGGCAAAAGATTGGAAACAACCAAAATGTACAACAAAAAAGAATGCTTAAATAATGGTGCAGCCATACAGCAGAATATTATGCAACCGTCAAAACAATGTGGCAGCTCTGCACGTACAGATGTGGCAAATCTCCAAGTGCTGAGGCATGTGACGTGGATGCTTTCACAGCCTTGTTTTGTTATGAATAAATAATCAGCCAACCACCAGTTGGTGCTTAGGAGTAGTTTAACTGATGACGGCTCTTGCCCTCCCTGTGGTACCTAATGCTTTTTAGTTGATGCTTATAAAACACTGTGTTTATGGTAACTCAGTTTCCTAAAAAATGTCCTTGTTTCTTTTAGGACCTTTTGGAAGTTCCTTGAGACCACACTTCCTCTCCCATATTAAAAGTTCCTTGCGACCACACTTCCACTCCCATCTGTTAGACAACTGGATGACAACACAGAAATGCCAGCATCTAGTGCTACTCTGATGTGTGTGTGACTGATCAATTCCACCTCAGTACTGCTTACTGTTCAGAATGCAAGTGTACTCTGGGTTATCTCAAAAGTTTCAGAAAAGCTAGCCCCAATTGTGCTTCTTTTCCTAAGATGCTCTCAAGTCAACCTTACCTACACTGATTTTCCTCTCTGCAATGGAGACCCCCTCCTCCTCTAGTTCCATTAAAAAAAAGAAATTGCTATACAGAATTCCTCCCGGAGATGACCAAAGACATTAGTACTCCAAGGCAATTCCATTTTCAAGGTCCAAATTGAGATAGCTCCTGAGAGGATAGATTTAATAAGTCTTTTCTTAATATATTTTTTAAATCTCAAATTAATATGTAGTAGAGTTCCCCAAAGTACTAACGGGTGAAGTCTGAAGTGTATTTGGACCATGGAAGTCAGCCACAGTCTACAATGTACAAGCAGTTGGCTAGTCTTTGTAGTTTCCAGGAGGGCAGGGACTAGGTTCTTCTTGGTCACTACTGATAGCCCAGGGACTAGTCCAGTACACAGGCTTTCTTGTGGATGCAAAATAAAATCTCAACTCCTTCCCTTGGTCTACAAGGCCCTACAGGATTTGTCCTTGCCCACCTTTCTAATTTCACCTTGTCTCAGTCTCTCCACCATGACCTCTTTTAGTCTCCAAAGATTCCAAACCCTTTCTTCTTTCCAGGCCTTTCCACCTGCTGTTCCCTTTGCCTGAATATTCTTAAAAACCATAAAAAACATGTACTGGTGGGTCCTTCTCAGTCTTCAGGTCTCAGCTTTAGTGTCACTTCCTCAGAGAGGCCCTCTTTGAACACTTACTTTTATCCAAAGAGCATATATCTACGTAAAGTAGCCCGTCCCTGTTTCTCTCTTGTATTAAGTTGTCTGTTTCTTCACAGGGCTTATAAGATTTTTAAACGAGTTTAGTGATTTGTTTACTTGTTTATCATCTCTCCTGAAGTAGGAGGAAAGCTCCACGAGTTTATTCATCTTGTTCACTGCTGTATCCTGATTACTTAGCACAGTGCCTGACATATGGCAGGCATTCCTCATTGAATGAATGAATAAAAGAACATTTACACTACATATGAATGTTCATGAATGAATGAATGAACATTGGAAATGGTATTAGCTGTAGGCCAGAGGGCTGTCCTTATTTCCCTCACCTTCTGGGAGAAACTTTCTTACATGGTCTTGGCTTTCTCAGCTGATGAGGTCAGTGACCTTTCCATCTACTTTGGAGGCTATTAGCAGTACTGAATTAAGCACTGGAGCCATGCTCTTTGGATAAAAGGGACTCAGGTATATAGCTCATTTTTTAAAAAATTTGTTTCTCATTCAAAGATGGACTATTCAGTTGAGGGATTCTTTTTTTCATATAATCCAAACACTTTACCATTTTAATGATGGCTAACACCTCTGGTAGACAATCAACAGGATCAAAGGGAAGGAGAGAATCTCAAACCACCTCGTACAATTAAAATGTCAAAAGAAAGTTTCTAGACCTCCTCTGTCCAATATGGCAGTCACTAGCTACATGTGGCTATTGCATAGATACTGCTCATTCTTAAGTATTGCTAGGAGCAGCTTGGTATATTGAAAAGAAAAAAAAATCGCAAATCCTGACTTTTCTCATTATTAACTGTGTGACCCTGGCTAAGTAGGATCTCACTGAGCTTTGCTCTTATCTGCAAAACAAAAATAATATTTACATTTAGTCTGCAGGGTTCATGTCCCTGGCACAGAGCAGGAGCTCAATAGAAGGTAGAGATTATTAAAAGTATGTGACCCTAACATGTGAAACTGGGCAAATTCAAATAATACTCAAATAATGTCCTCCACAGCATAACCACAAAGAAAACAATAAGGTTAAGCAAATAAGGATTCCAGTCCCCCCCTCCCCCTCACCAAAAAAACAGCATTAAAAAGGGCTCTCGCCCTGACCAGTTTGGCTCAGTAGATAGAGCGTCAGCCTGCGGACTGAAGGGTCCCAGGTTCGATTCTGGTTAAGGGCACCAAAAAAAAGGGGGGGGGGGCTCTCAATGTACCTAATGCTGCCAGCAAGGCGTGCAGAACACTGACAAAGGACGTAGCCCTCTTATCATAAAATTGGTCCAGGGTAGCCAAGACATCTTGAACCACATCTGCCACCAAAGGAAGCAGGCTAGCATCAGAGTTCCTCAGCATGACTTCCAAGACCTTTGGGGTATGGGGGTGCAGAGACAGATGGCGCAGATTCAAAGAGATCCCATTCACCAAATAGTCTGAATTTTGGTTGATCAGTTGCTGGAGGGAGTCGTAGCCACAAGCATGGCAAATGTCCATCATGGCACTGGTAGCGGCCTGGCTAATGAGCAGGGTTTGGTCTCCAGCCTTCTCCAGGACTGGATAGAGGGCTGACATCAAGAGCAAACGGAAGTCTGTTCCTAGTGCATATGCAAAGTGGCCGATCCCTTCCAACTGGATGCATATTTGCCAGATGTTGCTGTTCATGGAGCAGATAGTGGGACTTGGCTTTGAGAAGGCTGGAAAAGATGTAACTTGGCAGGTGTGTGCACCAGATGTGATGGCCTGGAGGCCTGACTGCTTCATAGTTAGCTCCTCTCCCATTTCTTCAGCTTCAATACAAGTGGCCAAATACCAGTTTTCTTGGCTCGTGTATTCTTCAAGGAGAGATGTCACGATCTCGCTCAGTTCCTCTGGGCTTGTTTTAATATGTTTTTCATGAAGATTTTCCACTTCCAACCCAGCAGCCCCTGCAACCAGTTCATTAAGGATCATGGCAGCTTGCTTTCGGTAAACCACGGACTCATGGTACAGGTCCATAAAGTGATCCACAAGCAAATGGAGGTTCCCATAAAAACCAAGAAGCTGACAGACCTGCTGCAAGAGCAGGAAAATCCTCTCATCAGTAAAGAAGCGGAAGTATCTCCTCTGAATCTGACTCCACGGCCGTGTGGCTGTCTTTGGAGAAGCACTCAGGTGGTCAGAATTCAAACGCCTCTCTTCAACAATTTTGATGTCAGCCACGTCTAATTCTAGAACTTGGATAAGCGCTTTGGAAAGGCGCTGGAGGTGGGCCACAGAGTTGAGGACAAAGTTCACTTTGGGGCCCAAGAGTTTCAGATAACCGAGTAGTAAGGAGAGAGTAGAGAATTTGCCCTGATCATCTTGGGAGTTCATTAGGCGGGGAAGAGAGGTGGCAAGGGAATGTAGGTTTTCTGACAAGATGTCAGCAAAGGCTCTGCTGCCCACCACTACTTTCTGATCTGCAAAATGTCTCAGAACTTTATTGCACTGGGCTTGGACTTCAGGACTCTCATCATTTAATAGACCCACCAAAGCCTTCAGAAGGGGTCCAGCCGATTCGACCAGTGACTGACTACACTTCCGAAGAAGGCCCTCAACAAGCTCTATCAGCTCCAGCCTCACCTTCCAGTGTGGGTGAACTGAAGCACACTCAATTATCTTCTTAATAAGGATGGTCAACTTGTCGCCAGTATTTTTTATCCAATCGGCTTCCCTGTGAACCATCAGCTTGGCTACTCTGTGCTCCACCATAGGCTTTGCTTGGACCTCTGAGGTTCTTCTGAGCTGTTCGTCAGCCATGATAAAGCCCACTGTCTTGTAAAAGATCTTTAGGGAAGATACGACAATGCTGTGCCCTTGTTTAAAGTCTCCTGTGATAACCCTGGTCAGTGCCGTTGAGATTCCAGGTAAAAAGGAAGCAAACAGGTCTCCCAGCTGCTTTTGCTCAAGCTCATCCAAGGACCTCGGATGGTCATCACAATCACACTGCAAGAGTAGAACCTGCAAACATTTTAAGGCAGCGATTTTAATTTGCTTTGACTTCTCCTGTTCTGCTAGGCCTAAGAGCAAAGATACAGCAAATCCTAAACGAGGCAGAATGGAGGGCTCATAAAAAGTCAGAATGATGTCCCCATAGGCCGAGTGCATTAATGTGCTGAGGCCCTGGATCACAGCCAATTTCAACTCCTCTGACACAGCGGCGGGTTTTTGGGAGCTGGGGGAATATAGACAAGTGGAGAGCTCTGAAAAGAGTTCCTGGAGAAGGTCCTGTTCCTTCACACATGTTGAGGAGAGGACAAATGTGAGGCACTCCACCACACTTTGGATCAAGCGCTCCCTTTTGGGACCTGGGGTCTTCAGGGTAAACCGCAAAGGGAAGAGGATGTACTGCTGAAGCTCCTGGAGGGCCGAGTCACTCACAGTCCGTAACTGTGCCTGCAGCTGCTCCACGTGCTCCACTGTCTGGGTCTTTGTCAGCTGAACACAGATGGGACGTAAGATGCCAAAGGCCTCCTCAGGAGTATCAAAAACTGCCATTGTGCACTTTCTCTCACAGAGGAAGCATCCTGCAGGCTGGAGGAAGGAAGCAAATACAAAGTAAGCTTGCATTCATTCACTCAGCAGACATGTAGGGGAGTCTACTAGTATGTGCCAATTGCTACACAAGGCACTAGGGGAACAATGGAACTGAAGAGACGATTCCTATTTTTAGGGATCCCCCAGTCTAGTGAGGGAAGTAGATGGACAGTTATAACACAGTCTGTTAAAAATTAGGATAGGCCTATGCTTACAGCCCTAAGTGAATGTGGAAGACCCATGTGTGATAACCCTGGGGAAGTCAGGATGGGATTCACAGGAAGATGCTTGAGCCAAGAGTTGAGGAAGGAATGAAAAAAAAAAAATCTGTGGGCTAGTCTAAGGAGTTTGGATTTTAACCTGTCATCATAATGGAGAACCACTGAAAGTTTGTGTGTGTGTCTAACTTGAGGCATAACATACACAGAGTACAATACTCTAGTCTTAATGTACAGCTCAGTGAATGTTTATGTATGTAGAGACCCATGTAACCACTACCCAAAACAAGATATAGACTATTTCCAGCACCCTGGAAAGTTCCCATTTCCCATTTCCCCTGCCCAGAGTTACCACTATTCACTATGGATTAGTTTTGCCTATTCTTGTCACAGCGAGGTTTTAAGGAGGGGGTGATATGATCAACATCATGCAGTGAAAAGATGCCCTGGCAGCCAGCAGTAATATGGGAGAAGAATCAGAATTAGGTGAGACTGAACGCAAAAGCAAAACGAAAGAGTGGCCAGAGAAAAGGAAAAACCGGGAGAAAGAGATTCAAGCAGGACGGAAAGATGGACGGCAGGCAGGCAGGCAATGAAAGGAGACAGGTTTAAGAGTAAGCGGAGGGAGCTGAGCAACTTAATATGAGAGTCTCTTTTCTCTGTGAGGAGAAATTCAAAGTCATGGGCTGACAGTGAACGAGAAGGAGGGTAAGCAGAGGGCTTGAGGAGAGAAATAAAAGTCTCAAATATTCCCTTTGGGGAAGCAGAGCATGCTGGGAAGACATAAAAGTGTGGCCTAAGGGTACTGAGGACTGAGCTGAAACTGGAGACCATAAATGCGTAGAACTGTAAAATGCTGGCATTGGACGAAAGCTTAGAGACCATCTAGTCTGGTGGTGTCTCTCTCACTCTTTCTTTACTTACATATTTTTTGGCTCTATTTGCTGGGAGGTTCTGAACAGATGATGACAAGAAAGTGTCTCTGCTGCCTCTCCCCATCTCCAATCCTGTGAACTCTATTGAGCCCCAGTGACTAGGACTGACAGGAAAGTGATGCTTAGTGGCTGTGGGCAAGACCTGCTCAGCCCAGAGAGCTGGTGCTGAACTGTCCCCCTGGGTCAGGAGAGGGCTCCAAGGCAACAATCAGGCTTCAATACCCTGGAGAGAGCATGGTCCACAGAGCTCCATGGACCACTGCGGGGAAGGGTGATGCTGGTCTCTGTGAGGCTTCTTGGGAGTATATCTTCTGGTCTCTGTGGCCCCCCAAGAAGCCAGTGGAGGGAAGAAGCTGATATATTCCCTATCCCAGGCTAGGAAAATGCCAGATGTGGATGCCAGAAAGCTTGGCCAGGGACTACAGACATCTCATTGGCACCGGCTCACAGACTGATGACCCAGAGGCTGCTCTGCCATTCCCTGCCTGAAACATGGGTAGATGAAGAAAAGGAAGATAACCACTTAATGGGACCTAGCTGTCAGAAGTAGGAAAAGGAAATAATAGCACCCTGAGGTGGTGAATCTCAGATTAACTGAACCACTAAAGGAGACAGACAAAAATTTGAAAAATAATAAGACCAAAAAGGAAGTTCAATTACAAGACAAAAGATATTTCTTAGAGTTTCCAAAACATGATTTTACACACACACACACACACACACACACACACCGCAATTGATGTGGGAGATAAAAAAGATGGCTAATTGCTGAGACCCAATTAGTGGCCAGGAAGATCAAGCAGTTATCTTAAAACTCTGAGCAGAAATACATAGAGATGAAAATTGTGAACTCTAGAGAACAGGTCTGGGAGAACTAACATGTAAATAGCTGGGAATTCTGGAAGGAAACAAAGGAACAGATGGAGGAGCTAAAACAAATAAATAATAAAAACATTTCTCTGAGCTACAAAAAAAAAAAAAAAAAAAAAGATTTATATGGAGACAGAAAAGACAGAAGGATACATACCTAGTCACATTCTGGTAAAATTCCTGTACACTAAAAAATAAAGAGAAAATAATATATGCTTTCAGGAGGAAACAACAAATAGCCCGGGCTTTGAATTTCTCATTTACATCAACAGATACTAGAAGACAGTAGAACTGCAAATGAAGGATTGTGCCCCTCCCTCACCCCCATAAACAGGCAAGATATTCACCAGGGAAGGTGAAAGAACAATATGTAAGGCTTGAGAGAGGATTATCACCTGTATACCTGACAGAGGAAGAGACCTAAAATGAGAAGATGAATGAGAAAGGGAATACTGCTCAAAACTTTTTTTCTTTTGGCATGGGAAACTTTCTTCAAATAAAATGTTTCAATGAAAGCTCAGCATGTAAAACAGATAAAATCAGAGGGTCTAGTGAAAGCAGGGTGAAGGCAATGGCCTGGGCTCTGCATCGCTCCTATTCATCTCAGGAGTTTCAAGAAGATAACGTTGGGTGCCCTGAATTATGTTCTTGGATTATATGACAAAAACTGTAAAAGAGCTACTGGAATGAGAACACACAATATGTTTAAAACTACTTATCTGCTCTTTCTCCTGTATTCTCTTTATGATTGATGGTCCTCACCTGAGCTAAAAACCTTAGGCTTTCTGCTTTCTTAATTCCACTATTCCCTTAAGTTTCATCAATTCTACCCCTTCAACATCCTTCAAATCTGTTGATGATCATCATTTATTTAATGTTGGACTGACCATAGTGGTTTCCTCTCTGGCTCCCTGCTTTGTGTGCCTCTCCTTCTTGAGCCCACATTTCATGATGACATGTAAGTAATCATTCTAAACAAAAATCACCTTTCTCCATGCTTAAAATTCTTCAACTGCTCTCCGTAGCCTGCCAAAAGTAAAAACACTTATTTACCATGGCACACAGGTCCCTACCTATCTCACTGACTCCATCTCTATTGTTTCACCCATTAAACTTGAAACTGTAACCATGTAAAATTATAAAACTTGCAATTTCCCACATATCTGCCTCCTTTGTTCTAACACTGTAAGCACCGTTATTATAGTATAGCATGCTGTATTATTCTCTATATGTCTGTCTTAGCTACTTTAGACTGGACAAACTTATACCTACAGCCTAGAAGGAAATCTGGCACCTGACAAGCACTCAAGAACAACTGTACATATTCTGTGCTCAAACAGGAGATATTAGGGTGTAGCAGGCCAATATTCCTGCTGACAACTAGAAAAAATGCCAGATAAATTCCAAAAATCATTTCTTAAAGCATCAAATAGTTGTAGAAGCAACATGATGGACTAATACTCTAGTTGAGGAAAATGTTCAGAGTGAGTCAATAATCAGGAGCTACTTCCCCCCGCCCCCCATCCCCCATGGTGCATTTGCTGATCCTGGACATGAGCTCAGGATTATGGCGTGGCTCAGTGGAGGGACAAAACTGCAGTCTTCAGGGATCTCAAAATATATGACTTCTGGGGGAAGGCTGGGGGAGAAATGACTGAGAAACGTTAAAACAAATGAAAGAGATCAACCCACAGATTCAAGAAGCTCAGCAAACCTCAAGTTGATAATACAATGAGAAAGAAATACACATAGCTACCTCACAGTCAAAATGCTGAAAACCAAAATAAAGAGAAAACTCTTAAAAGTAATGGAGCAATAAATCAACAGACAACTTCTCAACAGAAATAATAAAATCCAAAAGACAATAGAATGACATCTTTAAAGTGCTGAAATAACTACAAACCTTAAGTTTTATATCCTATAAAACATTGTTCAAAACTGAAAAAGATGTTTTAGACAAAAACATAGTGAATTCTTGTTATCAGGTCCACACTAAAGGAAAAGTTAAGGGAGAAAATGAGCCTAAAGAGAAATATGGATATGTAGGAGGGAATGAAGAACAATATAATAGATCAATATAAAAGAATATTTACTGTATGAAACAGTAATTATTATGTCTTTTGTAAAATATCTATATATATAAAAGCCTAAGTGACCTACCAACCGTCTGGTAGCTATGATGTGCACTGACCACCATGGGGCAGACGCTCAACGCAGGAGCTGCCGAGTGACAGCAACTTTGCAGAGCGCCCTCTCACATTCCAGGACTCCTTGGGGGATGTCAGACTGCCGGTTTTGGCCCAATCCCCACAGGCCAGGCCAAGGGACCCCACTGGTGCATGAATCTGTGCACTGGGACACTAGTGTGTGTGTATCTATCTATACATATATATATCTATCTATCTCCCAAATGCAAGACAATAATGCACAAAAGGGGTATGGGGAGTATATAAGAAATTAAGCCTATTAAGAATCTAGCAGTATCAAGAAGTGGTAAAATAATTTGTATTAGACTATAACGTGTCAGAAATGCATGATAAAATCTGTAGAATAAGCTCCAAAAAAAAAAACCCCTGTAAAATATATGCCTAGCAACTTCAGAGATTAGTAAAAATGAGTTAAACAAATATTATTAATTTATCCCCACCAAAAAGGATAAAAAAAAAAAAAACCCCACCAAAAAACCAAACAGAAGCAAAACTAGTGGGTCAAACAGAAAACAAGTAGTAAGATGGTAGGCAGGAACTCTAACGAAACAGTGATATTAATTCAATTTCTCCACAGAGGCACTACTGACATTTGGGGATGGATAATTATTTGTTGGTGGAGGGTTGTCCTGTCCATTGGCCTCTGTCCCTCCAGGGGCGACATCCAAAAATGTCTCCAGACACTGCCAAATGTCCTATGGAGGGCAAAAGTCACCCCTGGATGAGAATCGTTGGTGTAGAGCAAGCATGTCAAACTCGAAGGCTAACACAGGCCAAATAAACAAGGTTTAAGTTTATGTGGGCGGCAAAAAAAAAAAAAAGCTTCAATTTTCATAGAAATGTAGATTTCGATAGAGACATGCTGAATACAAAGGGCTGAAATAAATGAGTAATTGTTAACATAAAATAATAGAACATTTTAATAAAAATTAATATTTTTTCTTGAACATTAACTTACCAGATACTGAATAACTGCACAAATTAATAAGCGTAAAGCAAATAAACCTATTTTTCTTGTTCTCCAGGAAGAGAAATATTTCCTGTTGTGCACACCAAACAAGTCAGTATAAGACTAATGACGTGGCAATAGGCTGCTAAAATATTTGCTGCTAGTATTAGTGGAGAGAAATTAGTGATGCGCCTGCACGTAAGGGAAATGAATGCAACAGGATTATAGTAATCAGTCATCAGCGAACGTTGTAGTTCATTATTAACAATTATGCATAACAGGATATTGTAAAAATTAAGCTACGAAATTTTTATTAAAACGTTTCTTACATACTGTTATATTGCCTAGGCCGCAAAAATATTCATTGTGGGCCACATGTGACCCGTGGGCTGCGAGTTAGACATGCTTGGTGTAGAGTCAACATAACTCCAATCAAAACCCCAGCAAGATTTTTGTACAAAACAACCAGATGATTCTCAAATTTATATGGGAATGCAAAGCATCTAAAATAGCAATGGCAATCTTGAAAAAAAAAAAGAAATTGGCAAGCTGTGGTAGTGTAAGTTCTGATACCATCTGATTTCAAGATTTACTGTAAAGGTATACAATAATTGAAGACAGTATAGTGTGTTATTGGCATAAAGAAAGACAAACAGATTTGTTGAACAGAAAAGGGTCCAGAAATAGCCCCCAAATATAAACTAGAGTCCATATATTCACATAACTGATGCAGGTGATACTAAAATGAACTGGGGGAAAAGAATGGTCTTTTAAATTAAAGGTGCTGTGTCACTTGGCTGTCCACATGAAAAAATATATTATGTCTTGATTTCATCTCACACCAAATTTAAATGTAAAATATAAAACAATAAAGCTTTCCAAAGAAAACAGAAAAAATATCTTTGTGATCTTGGAGTAGGCAAAGATTTTTTAAACAGGATACAGAAAAGTGCTGACCCTTAAAAAAAAAAGGATAAATTTGACTACATTAAAATTAAGAACTTGTGTTCATCAAAAGACACCAAGAGAGGGAAAAGACCCATACAGAGAGGCAAGATATTTCCTAGATTTCTGACAAAATATTCATATTTATAATATAAAATATTTTTTCTAAATATATATTATTTAGAAAATAAATCATTAAGAAAAAGGGCATCCAGTGCTTTCTTCCCCTTCTCTTAAAAACCTCCCCACCACCCCCAACACACACACATACACCAAAAACCAAACAAAAAAAGAAAGAAGAAAAAGACAGTCCAACATGGAAAAGGACTTGAACCAACATATCACAAAAGAAGATATTCAAAATGGCAAATAAACATATGAAAAGACATTCAACATCATTAGTTGGGAAAACACAATTTAAAACCATAATAAAATACCATTATATACCTGCCAGAAGGGCTAAGCAAAAAAAAAAAAAAAAAAAAAAGGGGGGGGGGGGCGGATAAAAGAAAAAGAAAATATACCCAGAACTCTCATTCAGTACTGGTAGGAGTGTATCTGTTCTTCTAAAGGAACATATGCATGCTCTATGATCTAGTAATTCCAGTTATTCACATATACCCAACCGAAATGCATGCATACATGTATCAAAAGATATGTTCTGGAATACACTACCCACAACTACCCAAATGCTAATCTATGATGGATAAATTGCGGATGTAGTAGATAAATGGATAAATTGTGGTATATTTTCTCAATGGAACACTATACAGATGAAGATTTACCACAACTGAAAATCTTCAAAAGAACGGATTGCAGGCTCAGAAATATATAAAAGAGATTTCTGTGAGGAAGACAGTATAACAAATTGCTACTTTGACATGACTATAAAAGGCAATCATATACCTTTATGGGATGGCCATGAAATCACACTTGTGTGACAATATGTCAATTACAGAAGGTATTGTTTAGAGATTTAAAGCCTTAGGAGTCCTAGACTCTATTCCTATAAAATACAGCTCTGATTATTCAAAGTGGTACTGCAAAGTTTGATGCTGATATAACTGACAGCAACAGGGGCATTCTGGCCCAGAAAGTGATCGTGAGATGCGGCATTCAGAATAAGCTGATTCTCCAGGAGAGCAGAGAAAACAAACCAGAATTCAACTGTGACAGAAGAAACAAAGCCTGAATACACAGTTCTCAATTGCTGGTGGCCATCAAAACCTTTCCTAGTTTAGTGTTCTACTGTGGTCGTGGAAAGTAGTCCCAGGAGAGGTGAGGGAGTCATAGAGCATGAGTGAAACCATTCCCCCTGGCGGCCTTATCCCCTCCTCCCCTCTTTCTGTTTCTTCACAGGGATTAAGGTCCCTGAGCCATGGTGCTGGTGGGGAAGACAAATGGGGCAATCTGTACAGATTGCTATCTTTTCAGGCACTTAGAGGATAGGATGGTAGATCACAAGATACTTATTATATCATACAATCAAGACGTGAAAAAGGGTGGGGGAAAAAAGAATTTGGACAAGAGAATCTGTGTTGGGGTTGGGAGACTAAACACTCAGGGCTGTATGGGAAGACTGCTCAAGGTAAAATACCTGTCAGAAGCAAAGGCCAGAAGGAAGAAAAGTCCTAGCACCTAATAAGCCAAAGAGACAAACAGAGGTGCCATCATGGCGAGTGAGCCACAACTCACCCGGGAGTGACGGCTGATCACTTGCGAATTGTGAATTCTGAGCAAAACCTTCTCTGATCACCCTTATTTAAAACGGCAACCTATCCTCACTCCTCCCCACCCTGACACTTCCTATCTCCTTTCCCTGCCTTTAAAATTTTCTCCATAGCACTTAATACCATCCGTCAAAACAGTTGATCTACCAATTTATTTATTGTCTCTCATCCCTCACTAGAATACAAGGCTCTATGAAAGCAGTGATGTCTGACAGGTCTGTTTATTGCTTCTGGCACATAGCAGGTATTCAGTAAATGCTTGTTGAACCAATAGCCATAGTTTAAGGTCTGGTTCTCTCATTGGTAGAGCTTTAATATCAGCTATGTCTGAACCAGATTCTGGGTAAAAATATTCTGCACTCTTTTTCTGCTGGATTGAGTTATTCCCATAGGTAGTTGATCTGATTCGCTATGGGAAGATCTTATTAGATGCATTCTCAGAGGGGCAATAGCTCTAGATTTTGGCTATACCCAGCCCACTTCTAGGCTGTCTCCACGACAGGGAGGGAATGAGTATAAGAAAACGAATCTGATGATCTGGGTTCTAGTCCTCACTCTTTTAGTGCCTGGCTGTGTGATTTTTATCAATTTCAGTTTCTCCATCTTAAAATAAACTTGGTGGAGAAGTTGATCTCCAAAACTTCTAGCTTTGATTAACTAGCACAGTGATTCCCAAAGTGGGCGCTACCGCCCCCCGGTGGGTGCTGCAGCGATCTAGGGGGGCGGTGATGGCCACAGGTGCATTTGGGGGCGATGAGTAACTGCTATTAAAATAAAAAAAAATTAATTTCCAGGGGCTGAGTAATATTTTTTCTGGAAAGGGGGCGGTAGGCCAAATAAGTTTGGGAACCACTGAACTAGCATATGGATGGGAAGGCTGGGTTTAGATCCCAGAGACAGGAGTTCAGATATGAGAATCTCCAATATAAGTTCTTGAGTAGAAGGAAGAAAATTAATACTTGTTGAAAACACCCACCATATGCCTTGCAATGTACATAAAATCTTATGTATTTTTTACACACGTAATTTTTTTGTATGTAAATTCCTCATCCACAAGTTGAGTAACACAAAACTCAGGGAGGCTAAGTGATGCCCATAAGCACACAGTAAGCAGTGTCAGACCTGGAATTCAATTCAAGCCTGTGTGATGCCAAAGGCTGTGTGCACTCTTTCCACAATACCAGAAGTTCCCACTCCAACTGCTTATCAGAATCAAAGGGGAACAACATACAGATTCCCGGGCCTTACACCAGATCTCCTGAATCAGAATCTATACTGGGGCTGAGGGTGAGGGTGGTGGTGGTGGCTGGCAAGTATGTTTGGAAATCTATTTTAAAAGTTCAGGTCAATCTGATGATCAATCAGGTGTGTGAAGTCTGCACTGTATACATTCTACACATACTGGGTGTCTTCAAAGAACAGGAGTCAAGTGATGAAAGAGGTACTCGTGCAATAATCCATCTGGCAATAGTGCTCATTGTACACTGGAGGACTACTGCCTTGGGTTAAAATGATTGGCTTATTTGTGTGCCTCTCCAACAGGATGGTCTGCTTTTTTAGTGTTGCAGCTTTACTGTGGTTTCCCCAGCATCTGGTGTAATGCCTGCCAAGCAGTTCCGACTCACTGTTTGTTTAATAAATGAGCAAAAGCTAGATAAACATTAAATCTCCAGCATACCCTGAAGTTTTGTAGCTTCCTACCCATCCTTCCTTCTACCTAGAAATATTTCCTTAGCATACACTACATGCTATACACTGTGCTAAGCTCTTGAAGAGGGAACGAAGACACAAAGTTAACTGGAGGGTCTAGCCCTGCCATGGGGGAGGGGATGTACTGCAGAACATTAAGTACATGCCTGGCTGATGCGGCTCATTGGTTGAGCATAGACCTATGAATCAGGAGGTCATGGTTTGATTCCCAGCCAGGGCACAGGCCCAGGTTGTGGGCTCAATCCCCAGTGAAGGGTGTGCAGGAGGCAGCTGATTGATGATGTTTCTCTTTCATCGATGTTTCTGTCTCTCTCTCCCATCCTTTCTCTCTAAAAACCAATAAAAACATATTTAAAAAATAACAACCATAAGTACACAAAACAGAAGGTGAAAGAGGGGAATCAAGGAGCCTTCCTATAAATACTTCCACAAATTACTCCAGACTCACTTAGTACTTTGTTTATAGATGTTCTCTACAGAACACCTGTGAAACAGTGCCCTGTGTTAGACTAATAATATGTGTGAAGCAAAAATGGGTAAGACTGAAAGTATAGGTGATCACAAGTATAGGTGATGACTTCAACTTTCTTCTCTCAACAACGAGACAGAAAATCAGCAAGGATAACAACTCAATACTATCAACATTTACGGGATACTTCAACCCACAACAACAGAATATTATTTTCAAGTGCCCACAGAACATATATCAAGAGAGATCATATTCTGGACCATAAAACATACCTCAACAAATTTAAAAGAATTAAAATCATACCGAGTATGTTCTCTAACCATGATGGAATCAAATGAGAAATCACTTCCAGGGACATAACAGGAAAATGTCCAAACACTTGGAAACAATCAATACATGTCTAAATAATCCATGAATCAAAAAGGAAATCTCAAGGAAATAAAAACAATATAGAAACCAATGACAATGAAAATACAACATATCAAAATTTGTGGGGCACAACTATACCCAGGTGGAGAGGGAAATTTATAGTACTAAATACATATATTATAAAAGGGGAGGGGCCTCAAATCAATAATCTAAACTTTCACCTCAAGAACCTGGAAGAAAACAAGCAAGATAAAACCAAAGCAAGCAAAAGAAAGTGATAAAAATCAAAACAGAAATCAATGAAATTGAAAACAGAAAACAATAGATGAAAACTCAATGATATGAGGAACAGCATCGCCACAAGCAGCCCACTCCCATTCAAGGAGCAGTAGCCGCCCGAGCAGCCTCCCCCAGCCTGAGGAGCAGCCACCACACGAGCAGACTACCCACGTCTGAGGAGCAGCAGCCCTGTGCAGTCCACAGTGGTCCGAGGAGAAACAGACACACGCAGCCTGCACCTGTCCGACGAGCAGCAGCTGGGTGAGCGGCCTGCCCCCATCTGAGGAGCAGCAGACACACGTGCAGCTCGCTCCCACCCGAAGAGAAGCAGCCATGCAAGCAGCCCATCCCCCATCTGAGGAGCAGCAGCCATGCGAGCAGACAGCTCCTGTATGAGGAGCAGCAGCCGCACGAACAGATAGACTGACCACATCTGAGGAGCAGCAGCCCTGTGCAGCCTACACTGGTCCAAGGAGCAGCAGTCTCACGCAGCCTGCACCTGTCCGATGAGCAACAGCTGGGTGAGCATCCTGTCCCCATCTGAGGAGCAGTAGCCACACATGCAGCTCACTCCTGCCCGAGGAGCAACAGCCACGCAAGCAGCCCGTTCCCCATCTGAGGAGCAGCAGCTGCACGAGCAGCCCGCACCCGTATGAGGAGCAGTAGCCCGGTAAGCAACCTGCCCCTGTCCAAAAAGCGGCAGCCTCACGAGCAGCCTGCCCCATCTGAGGAACAGCAGCAGTGTGCATCCAGCCCGATCCAAGGAGCAGCAGCCACGCTCAGCCCGCCCCCACCTGAAGAGCAGCAGCCTCATGATCAGCCCACCCCTGCCCAAGGAACAGCAGTGGGGCGAGCAGCCTCACTTACCAGCCAGAGGAGACAACAATGCTGCGAACAGCACCCACCAGAGGAGCCAATGCCAACTGAGGAGCAGCCACTACTGTGACCACTTGAGGGGAAACTGCAGCCTGAGGAATGACTACCACCCAAGGAGCAGCCACTGCACAACTCGATATCTAGATCAGTTGGTGAGACCAAAAATGGGTAGACAAAAAAACCCTCAAAGGAAAGAAAAGGATGAATTGCCAGAAAAGCGGCTAAGTGAAACAGAGGCATGCATTATGTCAGAAAAAGAATTCAGAATAAGGGTCCTAGAGTGCATAAACTGGATGGAGGAAAAAATCAACAACTTGTGCAAGAATCAAGAAAAAATGGATGAAAAAACAACAACTTATGTAAGAATCAAGAAAAAATGAAGAGTGATATAGCTGCAATAAAAAACACCATGGAAAGTTTCAAAAGTAGACTAGGAGAAGCGGAGGACCGAATTAGCGAATTAGAAGACAGGGAAGCAAAACACATCCAAACTGAACTGCAATTGGAGAAAAAATTAAAAGACAGGAGGAGAGCCTAAGGGAGCTATGGGACAACATGAAACGAAGCAATATACGAATAATAGGGGTGCCAGAACAACAGGAAGAGGAACAAGGATTAGAAAACCTATTTGAAGAAATATTGCCCGAAAACTTCCCTGCTGTGGGGAAGAAAAAGGTCACACAAGCAAAGAGAGTCCCAAACAAGATGAACCCGAAAAGACCCACACCAAGACACATCATAATTACCATGGCAAATGTTCAGGACAAAGAGAGAATCTTAAAGGCTGCAAGAGAGAAACGGAAAGTTACATACAAGGGATCTCCCATTAGATTATCAAATGATTTCTCAACAGAAACACACCAGGTCAGAAAAGAATGGACGGAAATTTACAAAGTGATGCAAAGCAAGGGACTGAATCCAAGAATACTCTATCCAGCAAGGCTATCATTCAAAATTGAAGGGGAAATAAGCAGCTTCACAGACAAAAAAAGGCTAAGGGAGTTTATCACCACCAAGCCAGCAATGCAAGAAATGCTAAAGGGACTGGTGTAAAAAGAAGAAATAAAAAGCTAAGAAAGAACACAGGCACAAAAAATAAAAATGGCTACAAACAAGTACTTTTCAATAATAACTTTAAATGTAAATGGACTAAATGCTCCAATCAAAAGACATCAAGTGGCTGAATGGATAAAAAAACATGACCCATACATTTGCTGTCTACAAGAGACCCACCTCAGCAGAAGGGACTCACACAGACTGAAAGTGAAGGGATGGAAAAATATCTTTCAGGCAAATGAAAATGAAAAAAAAAGCTGAGGTAGCAATACTTATATCTGAGAAAATAGACCTCAAAGTGAAGGCCATAACAAGGGATAAGGAAGGCCACTTCATAATACTAAAGGGATCAATACAACAAGAGGATATAACCCTGATAAACATATATGCACCCAATGTAGGAGCACCCAAATACATAAAAAAACTCCTGGAAGATATCAAGGAGAGATCGACAACAATACATTCATAGTAGGGGATTTTAATACACCACTGACATCACTGGATAAGTCCGCTAGACAAACAATAAGCAAAGAAACAGCAATCTAAATGACTCACTAGATCAGATGGACTTAATTGACATCTTCAGAACATTTCACCCCAAAGCCGCAGAATATACGTTCTTCTCAAGTGCACATGGGACATTTTAAAAAATAGACCACATATTGGGTCACAAGCAAAGTCTCCCCAAATTCAAGAAGACTGAAATCATACCAAGCATCTTCTCAGACCACAATGGCATAATATTAGAAATAAACTACAATAAAAACAATCCAAAACACTCAAACACTTGGAAGCTGACTAGCATGTTATTAAATATTGATTTGGTTACCAATGAGATCAAAGAAGAAATTAAAAACATCCTGGAAACTAATGACAATGAAAACACAACAATCCAAAACCTATGGGACACAATGAAAGCAGTCCTGAGAGGGAAGTTTATAGCTCTACAGGCCTACCTCAAAAAGCAAGAAAAAATGGTAGTAAATCATCTAACTCTACAACTCAAAGAATTAGAAAGAGAATAACAAGAAAAGCCCAGAGTGAGCAGAAGGAAGGAGATAATAAAGATCAGAGCAGAAATAAATGACATAGAGACCAAAAAAAAAAAAAAAATACATAAGATCAATGAAACCAAGAGCTGGTTCTTTGAAAGGATAAACAAGATTGATGAACCTCTAGCTAGGCTCACCAAGAAGCAAAGAGAGAGGACCCAAATAAACAAAATCAGAAATGATAGAGGTGAAATAACAACAGACCCCACAGAAATACAAAGGATTGTTAAAAAATACTATGAACAACTCTACTCCAACAAACTAGACAACCTGGAGGAAATGGACATATTCCTAGAAAAATACAACCTTCCAAAACTCAATCAGGAAGAATCTAAAAATCTCAATAGGCGCCGAAACCGGTTTGGCTCAGTGGATAGAGTGTCGGCCTGCGGACTGAAAGGTCCCGGGTTCGATTCCGGTCAAGGGTATGTACCTGGGTTGCGGGCACATCCCCGGTGGGAGATGTGCAGGAGGCAGCTGATCGGTGTTTCTCTCTCATCGATGTTTCTAACTCTCTATCTCTCTCCCTTCCTCTCTGTAAAAAATCAATAAAATATAAAAAAAATAAAAAAAATAAAAATCTCAATAGGCCAATAACTATGGAAGAAATTGAAGCAGTCATCAAAAAGCTTCCAGCAAACAAAAACCCAGGGCCAGACGGCTTCACAGGGGAGTTTTACCAAACATTCAAGGAAGAACTAAAACCTATCCTCCTCAGACTTTTCAAAAAAATTCAAGAGGAAGGAACACTTCCAAGCTCATTCTATGAAGCCAGCATCACCCTAATACCAAAACCAGGTAAAGACAACACAAGGAAAGAGAATTACAAGGAAAGAGAATATCCCTCATGAACATAGATGCCAAAATCTTCAACAAAATCTTAGCAAATCGGATCCAGCAGTACATCAGAAGGATCATACACCATGACCAAGTAGGATTTATCCCAGGGATGCAAGGATGGTACAATATCCGCAAATCAATAAACGTGATACATCACATAAACAAATTGAGAGAAAAAAACCACATAGTCATATCAATTGATGCAGAAAAAGCATTTGACAAAATCCAACACCCATTTTTGATAAAAACTCTCAGCAAGGTGGGAATAGAAGGATCATACCTCAACATAATAAAAGCCATATATGACAAACCCACAGCCAACATCATACTCAATGGGCAAAAACTAAAACCATTTCCCTTAAGAACGGGAACAAGACAGGGATGTCCACTCTCACCACTCCTGTTCAACATAGTACTAGAAGTATTAGCCATTGTAATTAGGCAAGAAGAAGAAATAAAAGGCATCCAAATTAGAAAAGAAGAAGTAAAACTGTTCTTATTCGCAGATGATATGATATTGTACATAAAAAACCCTAAAGACTCCATCAAAAAACTATTAGACTTGATAAATGAATTTGGCAATGTAGCAGGATACAAAATTAACGCCAAGAAATCTATGGCATTTCTATACACCAAGAGTGAACTTACAGAAAGAGAGTCTAAAAAAGCAATCCCATTTACCATCACACCAAAAAAATTAAGCTACCTAGGAATAAACTTAACTAAAGCGGCAAAAGACCTCTACTCAGAAAAGTACAGGACGTTGAAAAAAGAGATAGAGGAAGACATAAAGAGATGGAAGAACATACCATGTTCTTGGATTGGTAGAATCAACATCATTAAAATGTCCATACTACCCAAAGCAATCTATAAATTCAACGCACTTTCCATTAAAATACCAACGGCATATTTCACAGACCTAGAAAAATTCATCTGGAATAAAAAAAGACCCGGAATAGCTGCAGCAATCTTGAGAAAGAAGAACAAAGTAGGTGGGATCTCAATACCAGATATCAAGCTGTATTACAAAGCCACTGCTCTCAAAACTGCCTGGTACTGGCACAAGAACAGACATATCGATCAATGGAATAGAATAGAGAGCCCAGAAATCGACCCGAACCAATATGCTCAATTAATATTTGACAAGGGAGGCAAGAACATACAATGGAGTCAAGACAGTCTCTTCAATAAATGGTGTTGGGAAAATTGGACAGATACATGCAAAAAAATGAAAGTAGATCACCAACTTATACCATACACAAAAATAAACTCAAAATGGATAAAGGACTTAAATGTAAGACGGGAAACCATAAAAATACTAGAGGAATCCAAAGGCAACAAAATCTCAGACATATGCTGAAGCAATTTCTTCTCTGATACAGCTCCTAGGGCATTGGAAACTAAAGAGAAAATAAAGAAGTGGGACTACATCAAAACAAAAAGCTTCTGCACAGCAAAAGAAACCATTAACAAAACAACAAGAAAGCCCACTGCATGGGAGAACATATTTGCCAATGTTATCACCGATAAGGGTTTAATCTCCAACATTTATAGGGAACTCATACAACTTAACAAAAGGAAGATAAACAATCCAATCAATAAATGGGCAAAGGACCTAAATAGACACTTTTCAAAAGAGGACATTCAGAAAGCCAAGAGACATATGAAAACATGCTCAAAGTCACTAATCATCCGAGAAATGCAAATCAAAACAACAATGAGGTACCATCTCACACCTGTCAGAATGGCTATCATCAACTAATCAACAAACGACAAGTGCTAGAGAGGATGTGGAGAAAAGCGAACACTCGTGCACTGCTGGTGAGAATGCAGACTGGTGCAGCCACTATGGAAGACAGTATGGAGTTTCCTCAAAAAGTTAAAAATGGAACTCCCATTTGACTCATTGATCCCACTTCTAGGAATATATCCCAAGAAACCAGAAACACCAATCAGAAAGGATATATGCACCCCCATGTTCATAACAGCACAATTTACCATAGCTAAGATCTGGAAACAGCCTAAGTGCCCATCAGCAGATGAATGGATTAGAAAACTGTGGTACATTTACACAATGGAATACTATGCTGCTGTAAAAAAGAAGGAACTCTTACCATTTGCAACAGCATGGATGGAACTGGAGAGCATTATGCTAAGTGAAATAAGCCAGTCAATGAAAGAAACATACCACATGATCTCACTCATTTATGGATAATAAAGACCATTATAAACTGATGAACAAAAATAGATACAGAGGTAGAGCAGCATCGAACAGACTATCAAACTACAGCGGGAAGGCTGGGCAGGGTTGAGGGGGCAGGAGGAGGGGGTAAAAAATCAACTGAAGGACTTGTATGCATACATATAAGCATAACCAATGGACATAAGACACTGGGGGGCAGGGGAGGCCAGGGGATTGTCAGGCATTTCCTCTTCAAGAGTTCAAGCACTGACTTATTCCAAAACTTGACTCCCTCCCTTTGAGCTCCGGTGCTGGGCAGCAGCTTGTAAGGAACCAGGGACATATGGGGAAAACAGAATTGTCTGGAATTAGCATGAGAGCTGGGGGAGAGAAGGGAGGTGGGCAGCTTCCTCCCAGACAGCCGTGGTGGCAGAAGCCATTGTTCCTTTCCTGAGACCACCTTGCCCCACACACACTACGGGATGTTGGGGAGGTGGTGGTGGTGGTGGGGTGCACCATATCTGAGTCTAAATCAACAAATTCTGTTACCTCCTCTAAAATAGCCCCAGAATCGAACCCTTTATACTACCTCCACCCTAGTCTGAGTCATCCTTTCACCTGGGTTATTACAACAGCTGCCAAACTGGTCTTCCTGCATCTACCCTGGCCCCCTTACTACTTTCTATTTAACAGCCACAATGCTTCTCTTTTTACTCGAAACCACCCAGTGGACTCTCATTTCACTCAGAGTAATACCCAAAGTCATTAATTTGCTTCAAGTCCCCATGCAATGGGGTCCCAGGCTAATTTTCTGAGCTTGCTTCCAGCCTTCTGCTTCAGATCACTTCAGCCACTCTGTCCTCCTTGCTGTCTCTGACAAATGCCCAAAGTGGTGTAACCTCAGGACTTGGTACTTGGTTTTCTCTCTGGAGCAACATTCCACTACATAGTATATGGCTTGTTTTCCCTTTTTTTTTTTTTCAGGGCTCTGATCAAATGTTACTGTCTCAGTGAGGCCTTCTCTGACCAGCATATATAATAGCCTCCTATCCACCCACACATACACTCCTCATCCCCCTTACCCTCCTTGATTTTTATTTAAAGCACTCATCACTTCCTGACTCATTTTATACTTGCATGTTTATTTGCCTTTCCCTATATTAGTTAAGCTTCCAAGATAATGGATTCTCACTGTTTCCCTAGAATAGTGCTTCAGACATAGATACTCAAAATTATTCACTGAATGAATGAGAACCACTGGCTCAGGAGTGAAGAATTTGGGATTTGACATCAGATAACCTTGATTTGACTCCTGGCTCTGTTATTTCCTATGTCTAAGTGACATTGGGTACTCACCCATATTTTATGTTTTCTAATTTATCCAATAGTGATAATAATGTCCACTCCATAGGACTATTGTAATGATTAAATAAAAGAATGTATGTAATGTGCTTAATAAAAGTGGTTTGGGCCCTAGATGGTTTGGCTCAGAGGACAGAGCATCAGCCTGCAGACTAAAAGGTACCAGGTTCGATTCCAGTCAAGGGCACATACCTGGGTTTCGGGCTAGATCCCCACTGGGGGTGTGTGCAGGAGGCAGCCGATCAATGATTCTCTCTCATCATTGATGTTTCTATCTCTCTCTCCCTTTCCCTTCCTCTCTGAAATCAATAAAAATATATTTAAAAAAAAAGTGGTTCGGTATAAAAGTGCTCAGTATATGAGTGTTACTTAATACACAAAGATAGATACACTAGATTTGGACTCAAAGACCCTAGGTTGTAATTATAATTAGAATAGAGGCCCGGTGCATGAAATTCATGCACAGGTAGGGTCCCTAGGCCTGGCCAGTGATCAGGGCAGGCCGGGGCCTTCCTTCATTCTGCGCCGCCCCCTGGTGGTCAGTGCATGTCATAGCAAGCGAGCGAACTCCTGGTCTCCTGGTAGAACTCCCGAGGAGCCAACTTGCATATTAGGCATATATATATATATATATATATATATATATGTTGACTGTGTGATTTTAGGCTATTCATCTCTTTTATAGTAATTTACTCAATCAGCTATGAATCAGCTGTTGGGGTAAAAAAGATAAGATGCAGTTCCTTCCCTCAAATTCAGTTATGTGGTCTTGGGTAAGGTTACCTAATCTCTCTCAGCCTGTTTCCTCATTTGCCAAACGGGAATTACACAATGCGTACCTCACAATTTGTCTTATGGACTGAATGAGTATCTAAATGAAAATATTGTTAACTGGTTCATAGCAACTGCTCACTATGTTGGCCATGATTATGATTCTAGTCTGGAGGAGAAGCACCTAAGCAAATAACTACAATACAGTGAGTTAAAAGCAAAAACAGGCATCAACTAGAAGACTGTCTCCTAGCTGGAGTCCACCCACAACTGATAAGTTCCATGATGATCAGGAAATCCTAAAATTCCATATGTCTGCAAAAACCAACTTCCTACCACTATTCCCAGAGCAGAAAGACAAATTTCTCTGCTGATTTGATAACTGGAATTTAAAACTTTTTGAAAACAGTAAAAGGTTTCAGTGTCTGAAACAGCGTTTCTTAAAGGAGGTCAATGGACCCATTCACTTCTCGGCCTCCAACTCCAAAGTTAACGTTACTTAAATTTGAGGAACAGTAAAACGGACCTCCAGAGACAGCATGTACTTTCCCAAATAAAGCCGCCAATTAAGAGCCAAGAGCAGCCTAGTGTGTTTTATGACATAAGGACTGGACATTAAAGGGTGGACCTGAAGCCGAATGGGAGTCCATCAGGTGAGACGGAGGGGCGTCACCTTTGGAGAAAGAACAGTAAGAGCTACCGTATGGAGGCGGGAAAGGGCACGTGGGTGGCTTGGCAGAGCAAAAAGCTTTGGGGGGTGGGCAGCCAAGGAGCAGTGTTTATGGAGAAAGAATGCGGCTCAGATTTTGTCAGGTGAGAAAGCCTCCCTACATTCCCAGGTCACGGTCTCAGCCTCAGTGTCCCCTCGGGATCCCCCGCTAAGGGCCACCAGTTGTTGATCTCCCTCCTGCTCCCGCCACTCTTCCCTTACCTCGTCTTCCAGCCTTTCCCTCACTGTCCCGCCTCCTCCGCCCCGCCGGAAGTGACGCATAACCAGAGCGCCGCGCCGCGCCGCGCCAGAAAAGTTCCGCGGGAGCCGGAGAAAGGGTTCCGGAGAGACACACTGCGCCGGCGTGCGGGCGCGAGCGGCGAAAGCATCTTCCGGAGGCCGCCGCCGAACTGCGTTCCTTTCCCCTCCGAAGTGCCCTGAACGAGGTTCAGAGAGGCCGCCGCCGCCACTGGAGGAGTGGATCTACAGCCCTGAGACCTCCCGGCGTCCAGCTCCTCCGGCCCTTGCCCTTTGACCCTGCTCTCCCGGCGGGGTGAGAGGTCGGTGGCCATCTTGTGGCGGCGGCGCCGGCGGCTGTTACTGCGGAGACCCATCCCCCTCCCCCTTGCCCGCCTGGCTGCCTGTCAGTGAGTAAAGAGTCTCGCGGGCGGTCTGGTGAGGCCCCGGCCTCCTGCCGTCGCTCTTCCCGCCGCACTGGGCGGCCCAGGCCGCTCCCCGCCGGGCCTCGCCGCCGCCACCATGTCCTCCTTCTCGGAATCCGCGCTGGAGAAGAAGCTCTCGGAGCTGAGCAACTCGCAGCAGAGCGTGCAGACCCTGTCTCTGTGGCTCATCCACCACCGCAAGCACGCGGGACCCATCGTCTCGGTGTGGCACCGCGAGCTGCGCAAAGGTAAACACCCTCCCCCCGCCCTCCCGAGCCCTCCCCGGGCCGTCCTCTCCTCCACCCGCTGCAGGGGCCCCTCGAGCTTCTTCCATGAGTGTTGCTTTCCAGGCCCGGGCTCTGATCGCGCTTCTGAGGCTGGAGACAGTGTTACCCCATTTCTCGGAAAAGGGAAACGAGGAAGGTTTCAGGTACTTGTCGGGGGTTCCACCACCCAGGGCGCCAGTGCTCGGACTCCCAGTTCAGCCGGCCGCTTTCCCTCCGGGTTCCTCCTGACACTTGTCGCTATTATTATCTGGGCCGTGCTCAGCGCCCTGTGGAGGTTACTGGCCGAGCCTGTCGTGTGCCAGGCGCTTGACTGGGCATTTGGAGCGAGAGCCAGCAGACTGTGGAGTAAGACTGCCTCGATGAGTCCTGGCTCAGCCACGCAGCTATCTGGGCGATATTGGGCGAGTTTCTCCATCCGTGTGCCGCTTGTTTGCTCATCTGCAAAATGAGGACGAGGATAGCTGCCGCTTGCAGAGCCCTTATTCGGTGCCAGTCATTATGCCAGGACGGGTGCATGTATGCTCGCACTCAGTCCCCAGCACAGCCCGGGGAAGTGAGTTCCGTGACTCCCAGTGTAGAGAGGTTAAAGGCCCACACCACATAGGCTCCTCTTCCCACGCGACTTTCATTGATTCCAGACCCCGCTCACCATCGAACAGACACTCCTGGATCTCAGCCGATTATGTGCCAGGCACTAGGTTGGGTGCTTGAAAGCGTGTTGGCTCCAGAGGCCAACTCTCTGGAATTGCAGCCTGACTTTGACATTTACTGACTCCAGCAGCTTAGCCTCTTTGGTCCTCTGTTTCCTTACCTATAAAGTGGAGATGATGATATTTACTGTGCCGTTATCATGTGCCAGGCCCAGGACTGATATCTTTACATGCATTGTCATTTTTTAAGTTTTCAGAGTCCTGTGAAGTAGAGACTTTGCAGATGAGAAAAATCTGAGGCTGTAGTAAAGAGAATAATCTAAATGGTGTCAGACACAGTGCTGGCATTCGATAAAAAATAGCGAGATGGGGTTACTGATTGCTCAGGGTGAGGTGGGGTCTTCACCTTTATGTTGCTTACAGTCTGGTGGGGAAAGATGGTCACCTACGCAGCCATCTGCTATCCTGATGAGTCCCCAGCACAGTGGTTCTCAACCTTCTGGCCCTTTAAATACAGTTCCTCATGTTGTGACCCAACCATAAAATTATTTTCGTTGCTACTTCATAACTGTAATGTTGCTACTGTTATGAATCGTAATGTAAATATATGATATGCAGGATGGTCTTAGGCGACCCCTGTGAAAGAGTCGTTCGACTGCCAAAGGGGTCGCGACCCACAGGTTGAGAACCACTGCAAAGCAGAGGACACGAAGCCTATATGTGATAGGCCCTTTAAGAAACAACTTACCTGTGTTCTCTATGATTAGTGAGGTGGGGATTCTACCCTGTTTTACGGATGAGGAAACTGAAGTGGCTAAGTGGTATTTTTAAGGCCTTGCAACCTGTGAATGAAGCTCAGACTACAGCAGGTGGCAGACACCAAAATTCAGGATTCTTTCAGGAGAGTCAGTTCTAGTCCTCTAGCAGAGACCCACCTCCAAATATGTACTATGCTAAGATAGAGGTCCCTTCAGCCTTCTGGGAAGTTGGGGGATAGAGCCTACAGGTCCCAGAACCTCCTTCATGTACCTCACTGTGCCATTCAAATACAGTATTTCTAACATCTGAGATGTGGGAAAATGTGAATTGCCTCTATAGGATCCTATCTGGTAGGCTCTGAGTCAGGTTAGAGAGTCCATCTCAAATATCACATCTTTTCGGAAGCCTTCTTGATTCCCCACCTCACCCTACTTGAGTTATTGGGGTGATGATGGGGGAACCATTTAGAAAGTCCATTAATTTATGAAGCTCCTTTAACCCTAATCTCACATGATGGAAAGTTATGGCCAGCATTGTTATCCCTATTTTATGGATAAGAAGATAAAGGTATGGGAAGATTAAGTGCTTTGTTCAGGGTCACACAGCTGGGACCTGAGCCCAGAGCTCTCTGACACCAAAACTTGTGCTTTCAAGTACCCAGTGCCTCAGTGCACTTACGTGCAATAAGTGAGCGTGATCATAACCTTCCAACCAAACCTGTAGCGCTTTTATTAGAATTAATCACAACCTGCCATCCCACACCAATTTAACATTTACAGTTGGCCTCTGTATCCATAGGTTCTGCATCCAACCATGGATTGAACATATTCTAAAGAAAAAGTTATGGTGTTGCTGATGTGTACTGTGTAGTTAGGTCTAGGATGGTGGCATCTGTACTGAGCATGTCATTATTTTCTCTTGTCATTATTCCCTAAACAATACAATGTAGCAACTACTTACATAGTATTTATATTTTATTAGGTATTATAAGTAATCTAGAGATGATTGAAAATATATAGGAGGATTTGCTTAGGATATGCAAATGCTGTATATCATCTATAATAATAAAAGCATAATGTGCAAATTGACCCAACAGCTGAACGGAACGACCACCACGCTATGACACACTGGTGCCAGGCCAGCCAAGGCGGGTGCGATGCGATTGGTCTGGGGAGGGCTCTGTGATCACCCCGCAGAGGGAGGCCCAGGACACCCTCTGCGGGGCGGTTGATCGGGGGCTCTGCAGAACCGGGGAACTGGTGGGGTATGTGGCGGTGGATGAGGATGCAAAGCTGGCAGCCGGGGGAAGGAAGGCCTACCCTTGCAAAAATTTTGTGCATCGGGCCTCTAGTTTTATATAAGGGACTTGAGCGTCTGTAGATATTGGTATTGGCACAGGGGTTAGGAGGATGAGGAGGTCTTGGAACCATCCCCCCTCGTAGATAATACTGACAGACTGCTGTATTTCATTCTTTCTAGTTACCTCTTTTTCACTAGGTTGTGTTTTGAGGAAGAAACTAGACCTCTTGTTTCTTTGTAACACCTACAGTATTTAGCATGGTACCTGTTACCCAGTTAAAAAGTTGCTTAGTAGGAGTTAAATTGTGGTCTCTGACATTTTGAATAAACAGCACTAATACAACTTTCTGTGATGATAGAAATGTTTTATATCTGTGCTGTCCAACAAGGTAGCCACTTGCCACAGGTGCCTACTGAGCACTTGAAATGTGTGATTAAGCAATGAAAATTTTAAATAAATACAATAAAAAATTTAGTTCCTGAGTTTTGCTAGTCATAATTCAAGTGTTCATTCATGTGGCTAGTGGCTACCATATTGGACAGTGCAAAGCTAGAGGATACGCTTCCAAGTATCAGGATACAGCTTCCTAATATCCAGGCTTCATGAATTGAAAATGCCCCTACACTAAAGTGGAAAATAGTTTGTGCCCTAATGTTCAAATTGACCACCCCTTAGGTTCTAGCCAACCCTGAGTCTTTTAAGTGGACAGTTCTATCTATGGTCAAGCCATTTTCCCTAAGATGTTCACAAACTATCTCTGAGTTGCCTTCAAAAAATATTTACCACATTTAAAAAAATTACTTTTTCTTAATGTAAGTACTACGTCTATTGCTGATGTATTATTTTCTTCTATTGCTGATGTATTGTTTTCTTTTCTAAGACTGATTCTTAATTTATCTCTTTGAGCTCTATTCTCCCTATCTTTATGAAACTGTTTGGTGTAAAATACTCTTAGATGAATATTTTTTACAAATGTGTTTGTTTTATCTTGGCCTGAATGCAAATAAGCCTTTTTTACAAACTTTCTTTTCTAGTTGTCAAAACCAGCCAAACAGTGAACATTTTTGGTCAACTAGTTATTTAAACTTTGCTCAATAACTATTTCAACCACTTTGGAATGTGCATCAGTAGAGTGTGAAAAGATCTATTTTGTCATATTGGAAAGATATCTGAACAAGTGAGCTGTCACCTGGAGCTGGAGTGGAGGGTGTGTGTGTTGTGTGCATTATGACTGTGTGTTAAAGTGCTCTAGGACTTTGTCATATCACCTTTACACACATGGTGCTTATATTGACTGTTCAGGATGCTGGATGTGGAGGGATAAAGTTTTATCCTAATTAAGTACTCATTGCTAAATTTAAGGATGATGAAAAGTAATTGGTATTGTAGATAGTGAAAACCTTGACTCTCTGGCCTCTTAGCTATCATATTTGTAATACTGAAAAATATATCAAGTCTTTCTTGAATGTCCATAGCATTTTATAATATGAATTCTGAGTTTTTTAACATTAAGCATATGGAATTTGTAAAGCTTTGCTTTTGTGAAGTCAAATTTGCTTTGTTGAAGTTCTGTTTTACTTTAGAATCTGTTAACTTTCATGGCATTATAGACTTGGTAGTTTTACTTGTTGCAACATCCCAGAACAAGGTTTGCTTTTTCCCCTTAAAAACAAAAACAAAAACAACAAAAAAACATTTTGCCATAATCATACCTTTGTAGCAGCATAGCTCCAGGTTTTCAATATTTCTCACCAGTTGGCCATCAAAATTAGGTTGTTACCAGAAGGTTTATACAATTCAGTATATTCATACTTAATTTTTTGAGCACTTCAAGTCATCAGTTTAAACTATAATATGTTCTAAAAATCTCGTTTTTAACTTGGGTTATTCTTCTGTGGCTACACTTAAAAGTGTCAATGTCTGCTATGTCAGAATTTATACATGCTGTGTGCATTTCAAAAGAAACGTTTCTGAGAGAAGCGGAGTAAGGACTTGGTGTGTGTAAAGGTTAACATAGGGCTTGCTTGAATTTTTCAGGTACTTTGGCATTGTGGTTTAAGAAAATTTAGTGTTTTGAACTGTCTGATTGTGTTCTTATTTATTTCTTTTAAAAGAAAACTGGGATCAAAAATTGTAATTATGTAACTTTACGGTTGAGAAGTTATGTGCATAATAGCCAGGAAATTCAGTAATGTTTCCCCAAGCAACTGTAACTCAGACATATTGCCTGAAGTTTTTATGGTTTAATATATGATACCTAGTATAGAGTAATAGAAAATACTACATAGAGTATGTATAAGAGAAAAATTATGGTTTTTGTGGAACCCATAACTTTGCATATCCAGATTTCAGACATGTTTAAATTTTCATTAAAAATATAGCAGTGTATATTTGTATTTGAGATATAATATCCATTGGTGCATCTAGAGATTGCTCTGGATTTTAGAATTGATGTAATTGACTAATGATGGGTATTAGAATGTTCAAAGAAAAATTCTCAGTCTAGGAGCATAAATTATAGGAACCCACCTCAGTCTTTCATTCTGCAGTATTTGACAATTAATAATAGTGAGTTAGAAAAGCTCATTTTTACAATAGAGTAAATGAAAACCTTGGCTTTAACATGTCTTCTGGAGAATATTGACTGCTTATCCTTTAGGAATTTTCTTCAGATTATCTTCATTTTTACTGCTCATTAATTACCCTGGTTAAAATAACACAGAAGTGAAGACGGTCCATTTTTGTTTTGTTTTTACAAAAATTGTATTCTCAAACCTCTTTTGTTAGAGTTTTGTTAGGAGTTCCTTAGTTGGTTTTTCAAATACGTAGCAGTCTTGACCTCAAGTAGATAATGCTTGTCTTACTATATAACTTAGGAGTGGCTTAGGGCAAAGAATTGTGAATTGAGAATTTCCTTAATGTAAGTTAAATTATCTTTTCTTTTTTCCAGCCAAATCAAATAGAAAGCTTACTTTTCTATATTTAGCAAATGATGTCATCCAAAACAGTAAAAGGAAAGGACCTGAATTCACTAGAGAATTTGAATCTGTCCTTGTGGATGCTTTTTCTCATGTTGCCAGGTATGTTGTCTCTTTTTTTTTGTTTTACTTTAAAATATATTACCTTTCCTCCTTTTTGTTCTTTCCTTTTTCAAGGTAACTTTTGTAAATTGATAACTTGTACTTTACATAGATGTGCTTCACAGAGTGATGCAAAGGCTAAGTTATGGTTTTATATTTTGCTGGGCCTTTAAAAACTACCTCAGCCATATAAACATTTTGATGCATTAAGGAATTCAGTCTAGCACTTGAATCATCCTTTTCCCTAGATGTAGTCATTTATTGAATTCATTTCTTGAGTATGGTATTTTTCTTTCTTTGGCTGAATTGTCTCTAGCTTATGGTCTAAAACATAAAGCCAAATAGTACAAGGGAACCTTCCAGTAACAAAACATTAGCAAGAAATTAGTTACTTATGCCTTTATTTTTACTTCCTTCCTTCTGGATGTCTGGTTTACTAGAAATAGTGATCATTACTGTCGCTGCAAAGGTAATTACTAGTGTGGAAAGTAGATATTTGCTCTGGCTATATCATATGAAGTCTTTGCACTGTTGTGTTTTATAACAGAGAGGACTGGAGCATAAAGCACACATATACCTAGTATCACAGAAAACATCCATTTGATTAAAAGTTTTATAAATCGTTCTTATTCATTTAAAAACAAGTTGTTTTTCTATACACACAAGTTAGTTGCCTAGGAAGAGCAGAGAAAAACAATTTTGCACTAACTTATTATTCAGTAAACATAAAAAAATGAATGTCTTTGCAAAAGGAAATTGGGACGTACACAAAGGAGACTACTGGGTTAAATAAAAATTGTTCTAGGGTCTAAAGTGTAAGTGAAAAGTCTTAAATGTGAAAATAAGTCTGCACTCCATGAAAGATTTAAAACATTTAAAGGAATAAAATGAGAAATCCAAAAGAAAGAAATTACGTCTAGATTTCTAGAGGTGGAAAAAAAAGACTTGTTTGTCCACTACATAGCTGGTTCGCTCTTTTGTTGAACATGGGCACTGAAGAAAATGTGTTATGAAATTGAATAAATTGATGAACAAAGACAATGTGTTATGAACTTGTCTCCTTATAACAGAGAGTAAACTTAGAACAAACTACTAGAGTAGCTGTTTGAAACTGGAGATAGGTTTTTTTCTTGTTTTGAGGAGATTTAGTTCTGTTTCTTAGACATTGGCTGTAGCTCTGCCTTCAACACTGAGTGACTTTATATGTGATACTTAGCTTTTTGAGCCCAAGTTTCCTAATTAGAGTTGTGAGGCTAAAGTAAAACAGTATGGTCACCCTGGCTGGGCAGTTCAGTTGGTTAGAGCCTCGTCCCAACATGCCAAGGTTGTGGGTTCCATCCTGTATAGGGCACATAAGAAATGATGAATGCATAAGTAAGTGAAACAACAAATCCAGTCTAGCACTTGAAACATCCTTTCTCTCTCCCCTACCCCCTCTTACTCTCTCAAATCAATAGGGAAAAAAATGCTCTGGCAGGGCAGCTCACTTGCTTAGAGCCTTGTCCTGATACACCAAGGTTGCAGGCTCAATCCCCAGTCAGGGCACATGCAAGAAAAAAAAAAGCAAAGCAGTATGTTTGAAAGTACATAGTACAATGACTCATCCAAGGTCTTTGTTACTTCATAGGAATACGCTTAGTGAAGTGTCTGGCACAGAGCTGCTGGGTTATGTAGCTTTAAGGGGATACCATTTATGTAGCCTTGCTGTGAATGCTGGTGTCCCAGGAGCTGGGCCACATTGTGGTCTGCCCTGGCACAGAGAGAGATTCAGTAAATATTTAATGAATTAATTAATTTAGGGTGTAGGAAATTGGCTAAAATAGTTTTCTGTAGCATTATTAAATATAACATTTTTATTCAAAAATTGAACAGTAATCGTTAGCTGCCCCAAATTCAGAAAAGGGTAAATAGAAGGGGATGGCAGAAGGAGAATGAACAATAAATATCAGGATAGAAAATCCCTTTTCTATTTGGTAATATCTTAAGACCTATCTAGGAGAAACTGTGAGGAAGGAAACATGGTCCTTTTTAATAAAAAAAAATCTCCAAGTTATTTATTTTATTATTAGTAGTAGTATTATTTGCATTCTTCTAGTTCTTTTAGTGTCATATTTGAGTATTATATTTGGGACCCCCATGTTTCCAAGCCCCTCCCCCTACCATTGTTAGAACAGAAAGGCCAGCCATTCCACTTCAATAGTAATGTACCTTATCTATAGTTAGAAGTGCTCTCTGTATGGTTTTCCTTTGGCCAATTGATGAACAAAGATAATTGATCTATTACTATTGGCCAAAATTGATGAAGAATCCTATATAATAAAAGGGTATCTACACTAATAAAAGAGAAACATGGTAATTAGCGTACAACCGCTACCCTTTTCATTGGCTAATCAGTGAGTATATGCAAATTAACTGTCAGCCAAGATGGCGGCCGGCAGCCAGGCACTGAAGCGAGCAGGGAAGCTTGCTTGCTGCAGTGAAGGAGTACTCCAACATTCCCCGCCTGCACTGCCGGCCTCTCAGTAAGAAGGTAAACAAAACACCAGAAAACAGCAGACTGAAACCCAGCCGGACTGAAACTTTGTATCAGTGTTTTCAGCAGCGAGGCCTCAGAGCTAAAGCTGGCCCAGAATAAAAAAAAAAAAAAAAAAAAGAAAAGGAGCGGTTGGGAGCTCCAGTCACTCACCACCCAGAAAACAGCCCTCAGCTGGCCAGGCACCCCAGTGGGGACCCCCACCCTGATCCAGGACACCCTTCAGGGCAAACCAGCTGGCCCCCACCCGTGCACCAGGCCTCTATTCTATATAGTAAAAGGGTAATATGCCTCCCGGCACCGGGATCAGTGTGACAGGGGGCAGCGCCCAAACCCCCTGATTGCCCTGCGGCTCTGTGTGTAACAGGGGGCGGGGCCACAACCTCCCTATCTGCCCTGCTCTGTTCCTGATAGGGGAAGGTGCCCCAACCCCCTGATCAGCCCTGCTCTGTGTGTGACAGGGGGCGGGGCCACAACTCCCCCCGCCCCCCTCCGCTGCTGCCACGGGCCCTGCTCTGTGTGTGACATGGTAGAGCCATAACCACTCCATCGGCCCTGCCCCAAGTGTGACAGTGGTGGCGCCCCATCCTCCTGATCGGCCCTGCTCTGTGGGTGATAGAGGATGGTGCCCCAACCCCCCCACTGCCCCCACGGGCCTTGCTCTATGTGTGACAGGGTAGAGCCATAACCTCCCCATTGGCCCTGCCCTGAGTGTGACAGGGTGCAGCGCCCCAACCCGCTGATCCGCCCTGCTCTGTGCATGACAGGGGGCGGCACCCCAACTCCCCAATCGGCCCTGGTCTGAGCCTGACCAGGGGCTGCACTTAGGGATTGGGCCTGCCCTCTGCCACCCGGGAGCAGGCCTAAGCCAGCAGGTCGTTATCTCCCGAGGGGTCCCAGACTGCGAGAGGGCACAGGCCGGGCTGGGGGACCCCCCTCCCCCCGCCCCTGAGTGCACAAATTTTTGTGCACCGGGCCTCTAGTCCTATATAATAAAAGGGTAATATGCAAATCGACCAAATGGCAGAATGACCAGTTGCTATACGTGCACTGACCACCAGGGGGCAGACCCTCAACGCAGGAGTTTCCCCCTGGTGGTCAGTGTGCTCCCACAGGGGGAGCGCTGCTCAGCCAAAAGCCGGGCTCCCAGACTGCTAGAAGGTGCAGGCCCGGCTGAGGGACCACCCCCCCCCCCCTCCCCAGTGCACGAATTTCATGCACCGGGCCTCTAGTTTATGATACTTTTCTACCTCTTCCCTCACCCCCCAAACTTACTAAATGAACCCTTTCAAGTCAGAAAGCTGCGAAACTCATGGGGTAGATTTAATTTGAATAGCAGTTTGATTAACCAGACTTTGAACTTTTTCCCCACACAGATGACTTCTTGTTTTCTTCTCAGTTTGCAGATGGTTGTGCACCTTAGTTTTCTTTCATTCAACATGTATTTGAGTGCCTTCTGTGCACAAAAAACTGATCCAGACAATGGAGAGCAGCCATGAATAAGGACAAATAAATGAACAAGATACTTTCAGAGAGTGATAATGTGGGCATAATAGAATAAATGGCATTCTAGAGGGGGATCTTTTCTAGTGTGAAGGAAAGCCTCTCTCAGGAAATGACATTTGAGGTAATCATGTGAAGTAGGAACTTGAGGTAGAAATAATTTTGGCATGTCAAGAGGATCAGAAAGAAGGCCAGTGTGGTTAGAACATAGTGAGCAAAGGAAATAGTGGCATCCAATGATAACAGAGAGGTAGGCAGGTGCCGGTCACATATGCCTTGAAAGTGTTGGGAGATCACTGAAAGGTTTTATACAGGGGAAGGATATATTCCATTACATTGTTAAAGATCCCTTTGGCCTAGCTTTGGAGAATGGGTTATAAGGGCCAAGTGAGGGGCAGGGACATTAGTTTGGAGAGGGTATTGTTCTAGTAAGGACTAGAGGCAACATCAGCTAGGACTTGGGAACAGTGAGAAGATTAATAATAGCTTCTGCTTATTGATTGTTTACTTTGTGGATGGATTTGCTCTCCTCACCCCCCCAAATGTAAACTGGTAGGATTGTGGGAGTGGAGTATGAGTTGGTAGTGAGGGAAAAGAGAAATCAAAGATTATTTTGGGGTTTTGATGTAAGTGGCACCCTTACGGAGATGAGGTTTGGGAAAACAATATGGTAGAGGAAATCAAGAGTTTTGTTTTGGCCATGTTACGTTTTATGGTAGATATTCCAAGGGGCAGTGCCAGGTAGGCAGATGGACAAAATACAGGTACACCTTGTTTTATTGTGCTTTGCGTTATTGCGCTTCACAGATGTTTTTTTTACAAATTGAAGGCAAGGCCCTCCACCAGCAAAAAGAATACAACTTGCTTTATGGAGACGGTTCCTTTATTGTAATGGTCTGGAACCAAAAAACAATATTTCAGAGGTATGCCTGTCATCTAAATCTCAGTAGGAAATTAATTTTTGGAGACAAATTTGGAGTTAGCACTGTATACATATTGATTTACCACTGTGTCACAAGTCCCAAAGACCACTCCTAAGTTTGGTGATTTCAGGTAGAAACTAAAATGAGTAAAGGGAAAAGGTGCATGGGATGAAGTCCAGAGGAGACTAAGTGTAAGCTTCCAAGAGTCCTTTCACGTCAGAGCAGTGATTTCTAGCCCGTGTGCCACAAGATTTTTAAAACATGCAATATCTGACTAGACAAGGACACTGACCTCTTTTCCTTTAGATTGTCGGATTAAAAAGTGACAATAGCCAACACAACGATAGTCGCTGGTGTGAATGAATCAAAATTATACCTTTTTTTTTTTTAAGTCCTCACCCGAGGTTATGTTTTTATTGATTTAGGGGGAAGAGAGAGAAACATCACATCAGCTGCCTCCCATAGATACCTCAGCCAGGGATCACATTCAAAACCTAGGTGTGTGCCCTGACCAGGAATCGAACATGCAACCTTTTGGTGTATGGGACAACACTCCAACCAGCTGTGCCACCTGGCCAGAGCTATGCCTATGTTTTTTTCAGATCGGCAAAAATATAATTTTTGGTGTGCCACAGAAGTTTAGTAATTAGTTTATGTGTGCTATGAGATGAAAAATGTTGAAAATCACTGCAGTGGAGTCATAGGACACATACTTAACTCCTCCTGCATTGAATTATGGCAACATATGTGAAATGTGTACCTGGGAAGCTCATTTGAGACTCAGTGCCCAGGATTTTTATTGTGGTTGGCCACAGGCATCCTCTGCCAATATTTCAGAAAGAAAGCAGGTGTTCAGCATAAACCATATTGTTTGCACAAATAATTTAGGCACAGTAAACCACCCTTATTAGTTAGGAAATGGCAGGAACACTTCTGAAACCCAAGTTCCCAGATGCCTGTTAGGGGCCAACCTTGTAAGCAGGCCTTTCTGAGGGTAGCAGTCTCAGGCTTGCTGTGTTAACTCTTTTCTGTACAGTTGCAGAGGAACATTTCTGCTCCAACTATACATGAGGTGCTATTGGAAGTGTTGGGATACTTTGAAAAAATTCTTACCCTTCGTAGGCTACCATAGGCCTACTATACATGGGGTAAGACAGAAATACAGAAATTAGATTAGTTGTACCAAGGAAGTGCCGTTAAAACTGCAAAGGAAGAAAAGGCCCCCAAGCTGGTTTGATATTTCAAGCAGCAATCCTATGTGTGTATAATACACACTTTTTAATTTTTAGATCAATTCAGTTTATAATTAAAATTAAAACATACACTAAGTTGTGTTCAAGGTACTAAGTTTTGTATATAATTATCACTTTCCAGTTTATTCATTGATTAGTGGCAATTATTTTTTGGTGTTTCTTTACTTAAAGATTTATCAATTTAGAACCGAGTTAGTGCAACATGAAAAGATAACTTCTCCCATTATAAAAACTACTTTATTGCTTTAGTTGTATTCAATTCTAGGTGCTAAAGTGCGGGCACGCATGTACAGTGTGATTGAAACTTCGTGGCCCATGCACAGAAGTCGGTATTTTGTGGAAGAGCCACACTCAAGGGGCCAAAGAGCCGCATGTGGCTCGAGAGCCACAGTTTGCTGATCATTGGGCTATACTAATTGTAATGACTATTTTTCTAAACCATGCATTTGATCAAATCAGGGACTTCCCTTTGCCTTCAGGATAAAGGCCACAATATGGCATTCGGGACCCTATATAATCTAATTCTATTCTAATTCTCTAGATTATTCTGCTATTTCTTCATACTTCACATATACTTAAGCCACCTGAATCACTTACAACTTCTCCCTCATCTTGTTTAATACTTTAAGGGTTACATTCAAAGGAGAGGAGATAGCATGAGCAAAGGCATATGTACAAGAGAGAGCAAATTCTGAGTAGAAAATACATATGGTCCAGTGTTGCTAGAATGTGAAGCCCCAGGTAAGGTATGGAAAGGTGAAAGGCTATTGGGTCGAGCCCTAGAGGTCAGGACCTAGGCCTAATTCTTTGTATTCCAAACACAGTATTTCATAAACCTCAATGAATGAGCAAGTGAGTGCTTAGTTGATACCTGATGTTGGCATGAATGACCTTGAAGTAGTAGGATGGTTGCTTTAAGTTAACTAATTGTATGGCTTACTGAAACCCATCTAAATTTTTTTAAAAAGATTGCAATTAGACAAATATTTGTTGAGCTTGTTCTAGGATAGAGATAGCAAAGGGGTGGGGTGGACAGATCCCTGCTCTTACATTCAAATGGAAAGAGTGCAAACAACAAGTAAACCATATAGCATATCAGAAGATAAGTAACAAGAAGAAGAATTAAGTAGGGGTAGGGAGTGTAATTTTAAATAGGGGCATTAGGGAAGGACTCACTATAAAGTTGCTATGTGAGTAAATCCACACCTAGAGAGGGGGAGCAAATGAGCCATGCCACCCTGGGGGAATGTGGTTCCAGGCAAAATGAACTTTAAGTGCAAAGGCCCTGAGGCAGGAGAGGAGGACAGAGGTGAGGCCAGATAAATAACGGGCTTTGTAGTTTTTATAAGGATTTTCACTTTTATTCTGAGGGAGAACAAACAGGAAGTTTTGAGCTAGAGTGACCTCATCTGCCTTATCACAGCAGCTAGAATTCTATTTTTTAAGCTTGATAATAGATTGTAGGAGGAGAAGGATGGAATCTGGAATACCAGTAATGGGGTTATATTGTAGTAATCAGGCAAGAGATGATAGTGGCCTCCACCAAGTTGATAGCTGAGGAAGAGGTGAGAGGTAATTTGTTTCTAGATATATTTTGAAGATGGAGTAAAAGTGTTTTATACAAATATCAAGTAATTAGTTCATGTCTTTAAGTTTTATGAACTACTAGAGGCCTGGTGCATGAAATTTGTGCACTGATGTGGTCCCTAGGCCTGGCTGGCGATCAGGGCCGATCAGGTTCCCTGTATTCCTGCCTCCCCCGCTCCTTCCCTCACTGCCTACATCCGGTGCCACCCATCCATCCCCAGTTTCCCGGCCCAGCCTGGGGCCTGGCCGGGGGGGGGGGGGGGGGGGGGGGCAGGGACTGGGAGGTTGGCCAGCAGGCCCCGATCGGGCTATTGGGGCCTGCCGACCAGGGGGAGAGGGAGAGGGGTAGGGACCCAGGGGGTTGGCCGCTGGCCCCAAGGAGGGAGCTGGTCCTCGGCCCTCCTAGGAAAGGGACCACCTCCGCTGCCACCCTCCCCTGGTTCCCCATCCCAGCCTGGGGACCCGGCCCCAATCAGGTGATCAGTGCCTGCGGCCTGAGGGCAGCTCCTGTGTTGAGCGTCTGCCCCCTGGTGGTCAGTGCACATCTTAGCGACCAGTTGTTGCATTGTAAAGGTCATGTAGGTTTTTATATATATAGATTAGTGGAATTTTTTTCTCACACTCACCTCTGACTAAAAGAAAAAGGTTTGCCCTAGCTGAATTGGCTCAGTGGATAGAGCGTTGGCCCTCAGACTGAGGGTCCCAGGTTTGATTCCAGTGAAGGGGCATGTACCTCGGTTGCAGGCTCTATCCCCAGCCCTGTGAAGTTGCGTGTGGGAGGCAACCAATTGATGTGTCTTTCTCACATCGATGTTTCTCTCTGTCTCTCCCCTTCCACTCTCTCTAAATCAATGGGAAAATATCATCGGGTAAGGATTAACAAAAAAGAAAAGAAAAAGGTTTAACAACAACAACAAACTAACTTGTGTGTACCCTGATTTAGTATTTTAACCCCAATTCAGTGAAATTTGACACTAATAACTCATAACTACTATAGTCTGACCAGATAAGGCTGAAAGCTTACTTCACCATGAGTATTAACATAAGTTTGAGAAAAGTGCTGTCAGGGCTCAGGGTGGATGAAATTCTCATCTTGATTTGGGATGAAGTTCCTATTAAAATAAAGATACTGATTTATGAAGATGTCAGGGTCTCCCTTCTTGTTTGAAGTCATTCAGTGTAAGATCATTAACATCCAGACAGCTCTGCAGACCAGAAAAATTCATAGTTACAGGTGGATGATGAGGGAATTTGTTTCCTTTCAGAAAGTCTTCCCCCACTCTTCCACTTGCTGTCTCACATTTTAGGTAAGCCACTGTTTCACATTGAATGCTAGTTACAGTCACCTCATTGAAAAACCGTCTGTTTCAAGAGTGTAATATGTCAGGAAAAAGTGTCTAAATTACTAAGGATTGTATTATGCTCAGTGTGTTTTAAGATTATCTTTGTGTGAACATGGAATACAGACCTAGCCCAGAATTAAGATAATTAGGAAGCAGTTAATTTAAAGTTGAGACCAGTGTATATGATTGTATTTATACATGTAGAGGTGTGTTAGCATTGATGAGTAGTAGTGAATTTATTCCCCATTTTAAACATTTTTAATTTTTTAATCTTTTATTTTCTTTCCTTAAAAGTTTTGGTCCCCTTTAATTTCCAGTAGAATGTCTGGCACTAGATTTCAGTTAATGTCTTCTTAAAAAGCGAGCTGTCATGATTGATAGGGAGACCAGTAATGAGGCTATAGGCACTTAGGCAGCAGTCGGACAAATCTGATCGATAGTATCAAATTTTGATAATTCTGTCTGTAAAAATCAGCCATTGACTTTTTGTCCTAGTTGCCCATCTTTCAAAGGGGATAAAAGACACAGATTACTTTTACCATATAATCTCTCTCATTCTGCCACAGGAAGAATGTAGTTTTCTGGTCAAGTTTTGGGTATCCACTTATCACAATATATAACTTACTCTTCCTTCTGTTTTAAAATGTGTGAATATTTTAGTCAGTTGTTGATTTTTTTAAAAGTACATCTATCTTAATTTAAAAAAAAATCATAAGCTTATATATATCTTTTCATCTTTTCTGGGCAGAGAGGCAGATGAAGGCTGTAAAAAACCTTTAGAAAGATTGCTGAACATCTGGCAAGAAAGAAGTGTGTATGGCGGCGAGTTCATACAGCAGCTGAAGCTGTCTATGGAGGACTCCAAGAGCCCTCCCCCCAAAGGTAGAAACATCACCACATGTTTACAGCTCTTGGTCTTTGCCTACTTTCGAATCAGATATGAAAAGCTGCAGTGGGGGTTGCTGTGAACCACCAGCGATTATATGATTCTTCAAAGAGATGATCATAAATGATGGTGAGAATTTATGTAGTGCTCGCAGCGTGTAAGCCTGGTTCTAGTATTCATGCTATTCATCTCACACCCTAACTTTTGCTCTGTGTCCTCCTTGGCTCTCCTGCCTTTCAGAGACTTTCTGTGCACCAGGGAAAGGAACAACAAAGCTTTTTAGAGTTGTGGGGAACTAGGAAGTACCCTGGATGAAGGTTCCGTCCTAGCTCTGGCACTAAATACTATAGGATCATGGATAAGTCCCTTAGCCCTTTTAGAACTTGGTTTAATTAAATATGTGGATTTGGACCATACTTTTGGTGATTGTCAGCTTTCTGTCTAAAATTGATTTTGGTCTCTACTGAACTCAGGATATCCTTGGGAAGTGTGTACATGTATGTGAATTTTGCCAAGTCCTTAAGAGCATATGTTTATTTTCTTTAAAGATAAGTAAGAACAAACATTTGGTTCTTTGACTTCTATTTAGTTGTTTAACTCTAGTTGGCATGACATGTTTCTAAGCTACGACCTGATCTGTACACATACCCATTGCCTGGAGGATCAAGTCCAAGTACTAATACATTATTTAAGACCCTTTAGAATCTGACTTAGTTTACTTTTCCAGATTCTTCTGTCATTCCCTTATATATACCATATTCTTTTGGCCACACCAAACAATTTTCCCTCTGGGTGCTCTCCTGGTGCCTCTTCCTTTGTATTTGTTGTTACCTCTGCCTGAAATGTCCTTCTACCCCTTTCTCTGTGTGATGAACTCATTCTTCAAGAATTGCCACCCTCATCCTGACATCTTCCCCAGCTCTTCTGGCACTTAGAGTCATTCCTCCTGTGTTCCTCTGGTACTTTTTACATGCCTCTGCTGTAGAATACAACCATGGTAATAGCATTCATTCGGCAACCCGTTATTATGTACCTTTTGTGATCTCTTCCAGGTCTGAGTTTATATGTATTTTAAGGGAGGGGAGGATAGCTTTCCTGTGAAACCAGAGGTTAGAGCAGGGGTGGGCAAACTTTTTGACTTGAGGGCCACAATGGGTTCTTAAACTGGACCGGAGGGCCGGAACAAAAGCATGGATGGAGTGTTTGTGTGAACTAATATAAATTCAAAGTAAACATCATTACATAAAAGGGTACGGTCTCTTTTTTTTTTTTTTTAGTTTTATTCATTTCAAACTGGCTGGATCCGGCCCGCGGGCCGTAGTTTGCCCACGGCTGGGTTAGAGGCTCCCTAAAAATGATATAAATCTTTTCAGACTGAAAGTCGTTGTTTTACTTGAAGTTGATAAAAATAAAACAAAAACAATTTTGGGGTCACTCTGCGGAATAGGTTCTAAAAAGATGCTTCCTACCTCAGAATCTGGTGATGTTTGTTTTGCGTCCTTTGGTGGTATTCTGCACAGTGTTGAGGAATTATTTAGCAATCTTTACTCTGCCTCAGAGTTCATTGGCAAACAGTGCAAATTTTTTAAAATACCTTTGGGCAAGTAGGAGAGCTCTGAAATACAATGTTTGAAGCTAAGTGTTGAATTTCAAGTCAACAAGCACTTGCCAGACATGTGCTTTGAGTAAACAACTATGCTATAGGAAGGAGAGAAGAGTGAGAAATAGTTCTGCACTTAGAGAGCAGCCAGACAAATGGGGGAATTTGTGGCCCTGGTAGGTTTGAAAATAGCTTCATTGGGTTTCTCAGTTTTTTGAACATCTGGATATTAACAACAAGGGAGGCAGTATTCCTCTGTGTGGAGGATAATGCTAATCTAAAGATAATTTCTCTATTCTGTAAAGACGAAGGTTCCAACATGTGTATTAGTCCCAGTCAACCACTCTGTCTTCTCACTGTCTTCTTTGGACCTGAGTTATCAGAATATTTTACCACAATCCTTTCAAAATATGGATGCTTTTTCTTCAGTAGTTTGTTTTTAAATTTAAATAGTCTTTTTATATTTCAGCTTTAATTCATGGGCAATTCTTTATTTTTAGACAACTTTAGAATTTATCTTTGAAATAAAATTTTTTCTGTGGAACATTGACAGTTCTAACATTGGGGAATGCATGAGATTAGGAATTTTGTTTTAGAGCTAGAGATTTCTTGAGTTACATACCAGTCTCCCCATGGGCAAGACCCAGGTGTTCTAAGGTTGCCTCTCTTTTTGGGAATACTCACGCCTTTACTTGATTGAATGGGTCATACATGAACCACACAGTATTGTATAGTTATAGAAGGATTTAGAAAGGAAAAGCAGATTCTTCACTGTACTTTAATGGCTGTTAATAGTAATACCTTACAGGGTTATTGTGCACATTAATTGAGATAATGTAGATAAGATGTTATTAATCAAGTGATGATAATAGCTTTTATTTGTCCCCCCATCCTAATCCTATATAATAAAAGCGTAATGTGCAAATTGTCCCCTCAACTTGGAGTTGTCTGGGAGTTCGACCAGGGGGTGGGGCTGGGGCCGGCCGGGGATGGGGGTGGGGGATGGGGGGGAGGGAGGGAGAGCCCCTGCTGGCAGCGGCAGGTGGCCAGGGGAAGGGAGGGAGGCCCTGGCCAGCAGCCAGCAGCCGCTAGGGACCCTACCAGCGCAAGAATTTTGTGCACTTGGCCTCTAGTAATCTAATATTCTGAGTTTCTAAATACTGTATGAACTGTAGCAAAAATAGGAGACTTAATTAGTATTTTTAGTTTCTCAGATTTTGTGCAGAACTATCTGAAAGCATAGTGGTTAAGAGCACAAGTCGTAGGCCCAGCTTTCCCGTGTTTAAATCTGGACCTGGCTGCTCAGTTCAGTGAGACGATCTGGGTAAAGTGCTTTCAGAACTGCTTGAAATGTTAGCTCTTTGTTTGTTGGAGATTTTTTTCCTGTATTTTGCAAGGAGGGAACAAAGAATGAGGAAGCTGTTGTAAACAGTATTTCCTGGTTCTTTTCTCATTATAAAAGAAATACAAAATTTGTGGGCTTTTCTTTGCCCCAGAAAATTTCAAGTGCATTCTTTAGGAGATCCAGGTTTTTAGGCAGATGACTACATATTGTGATGTGATTTGAGAATCTTTTTTTTTTTTTTTTTTTAAATATATTTTATTGATTTTTTACAGAGAGGAAGGGAGAGAGATAGAGAGCCAGAAACATCGATGAGAGAGAAACACCGACCAGCTGCCTCCTGCACATCTCCCACTGGAGATGTGCCCGCAACCCAGGTACATGCCCTTGACCGGAATCGAACCTGGGACCTTTCAGTCCGCAGGCCAACGCTCTATCCACTGAGCCAAACCGGTTTCGGCAATCTTCATGCTAACTTTTTGACTTAAAATTAGTGTCATGGTCTGCCATAATGTCTAAAAATCTACCAAAATGCAGGTCTCCAAGAGGCATATCATAAACATTTAGGTAACCAGGATTACTTGAAAGTTAGCTGAGTACAAGTTCCCCTGGAGACAGAGGGACAGGTTGGAGGATAGAAGAGAAGGAGTGCAGTATGAAGGCAGAAGGATTTGGGTCACTTGTAGTGTCTATTTGCCTTGCCTGTAACAGTGTTTGAGTGAATAAAAAGGGAGTATAAAAACTGATCAGAAGCCAAATTGATAGGGGAACGTTGCCTTATCCTAGATTTATTTATTTATTTAAAATTTTTTTAAAAAAAATATATTTTATTGATTTTTTACAGAGAGGAAGAGAGAGAGAGATAGAGAGTTAGAAACATCGATGAGAGAGAAACATCGATCAGCTGCCTCCTGCACATCTCCCACTGGGGATGTACCCGCAACCCAGGTACATGCCCTTGACCGGAATCGAACCTGGGACCTTTCAGTCCGCAGGCCGACGCTCTATCCACTGAGCCAAACCGGTTTCGGCCCTTATCCTAGATTTAGATGTAGGAAGGGGACTGACAGATTTCCTAGGTTATTTTTAATGGTTGTCTGGCTAGATTGAGAATACTGGGCATTATGACTGCTAACTTTCTATAGATGAGTCAGGGTAGTTACCAAAGCAGGCTGTCCTGTTTGTGTAGAGGAACACAGTGATAGTAATTTCTGGCACTCCACTAGTGTTTTCCGAGCTCTGTGTGTCCTCTGCCTTCAGCAAGCTTCAAGCTCAGTGTGTTGACACTTGCCTAGGTATTATAGGTATGGAAAATAATAAGACACTTAATGTTTCTATCAGAGGTAAGGTCAGTGTCTGCCAGTGGCCATGCAAAGTAGCAGTGGCCAAGTGCTGTGGGAGTTAGAGGGAGATGATGCCTGAGAGAGAGAGAGAGAGAGAGAGAGAGGGAGTACTTAAGGTGATATTACCGTTACCATAAGTAAGGAAGCTTTGCACTTAGGTAGCCAGCCATTTCAGGTTTTTCAATAGAGGCATGATGGGGTGAAAGCTCAGCTTTAGGAATGTTAATCTATAATAATAAAAGTGTAATATGCAAATTGACTGAATGGCTGAACAGTGGGATGACCATCTGGACGACCACGCTATGACACCCACTGGCGCCAGGCCAGCCAAGGTGGGTGCCATGTGATTGGTCAGGGGCCTGGCCATTGCCCCATGATCGCCTACAGAGGGAGGCCCAGGCCACCAGCCGGCGGGGTGATCAATCGGGGGCAACTCCACGATCACCCCAAAGAGGGAGGCCCAGGCCACGGACCGGCTGGGCTGCAGCGGGTGGGCAGGGCCTCCCTCTGCGGGGGCGATTGATCGCGGAGCTCCCGGACTGTGAGAGGGCACAGACTGGGCTGAGGGACCCCCTCCCCTCCAGTGCATGAATTTCGTGCACTGGGCCTCTAGTTTAACATAAGAGTATAATCTAAGTTGGACAAAGAGCTGCTAGAGTTAGGGAGACCAGTTGGGATAGCTGTCTGGACAAGACCTGGTATGAGGCAGATTGCTGGTAAGAAGCTATGGGAAGGAGCAGAGGAGATACGTAAGATACCCCTCAGAGCTGTGGAATCTGCTAAAAGTTGGGACTTTGGCAGAGATTCTGGTGGTTCCAAGGTGTTGTACTTGGAAGATGAGGCCAGTGGAAGTGTTCATAATAGAAATAAGTAACTCAGGAAAAGAGGAATCCTATGGGGGAAATGATGAATGATTCATTTCCAGTAGGTCCTCCAAGTGGAGATAGGTGAGAACTGGAAAAGTAGGATGATAATTGTTAACTCCTATTACTGCACCCTCTTCCATCAGAATGGCAAAGGACAGAAATGGTCCTAAAATTATTTGCATTAGTTTGATTTCAGTCTGTGAGTGAGTGGTTGCATAAAGTGGTAAAAGGAGCTCTAGCCTAGCAAGAATGGCTCAGTTGGTAGAGTATCATCCTGTGAACTGAAAGTTTGCCAATTCGATTCCTGGTTAGGGCACATACTTGGGCTGCAGGTTCAATAACAGGTTGGGGCACGGGCAGAAGGCAACCAGTCGATGTTTCTCTGTCACATTGATGTTTCTCTCTCCCTTCCTTCCTCTCTCTAAGCATGTCCTCAAGTGAGAATTAGATTAATTAATTTTTCTTTTAAAGGAGCTCCAAATTAGGAGGCAAATGACTTGGCTGTAGGACCCAGACCAATGAGCTCTCTGACTTTGGACATTTGGACAAACCACGGCCTGTGGGCCTTGATAGTCTCATGAAAAATAAGATGGGGAAAGTAAAGACATGGGTTTATCTAAGGCAGGGGTAGGGAATGTCTGACCCTAGGGCTCTATAAGGCCTGAGAAATCATTTGGTCTGGTCCTGTCAAGGCAGTAAGGGTGAGTTAATTAAATGTTTTTATTGCTTTCAGCGAGGAAGGGAAAAGGAGAGAGAATCATTGATCAACTGCTGCCTCCTGCACACCCCAAACTGGGGATCGAGCCCGCAACCCAGACATGTACCCTCACCAGGAATCAAACCATGATCTCCTGGTTCATAGGTCGATGCTCAACCACTGAGCCATGCCAGCTGGGCAGGCAGGCTAATTTTTAAGTTGATAATTTTGTATGGCCCTCGAATCCTATATAATAAAAGCCTAATATGCTAAGTGTCTGGCCAACTGTTCAACCAATCAAAGTGTAATATGCTAATGATATGCTAAGGCCGTTCAACTGCTCGCTATGACGTGCACTGACCACTGGGGGCAGACAGTTGACCAGTCAACCAGTCGCTGTGACGTACACTGACCACCAGGGGGCAGACACTCTGACTGGTAGGTTACCTTGCTGCTGGGGTCCAGCCGATTGGGAATGAGCAAGATGGGCCGGACACACCCTGGAGCCCTCTTGCGGTCCTTCCCCAGCCTCGATTGTGCACCGGTGGGGTCCCTCAGTCTGGCCTGCACCCTCTTGCAATCTGGGACACTTTACAGAATGTTGGAGAGCCAGTTTCGGTCCAATCCCACAGGCCACTCCCCTCAGGAGGGCGCCAGACGCAGGGCTCACTGCTGGTGAGCGCTGCCGCGGTGGTGCGAGCCTCTCCTGATAGGGACTGATTGGGCGCGAGCCCGCACCACGCACAGTGGGGCCAAGATGAGTGGGAGCAGCAGGTAGGAGCTGCAGGTGGTGTTGGACTGTGGGTTTCTGCCCAATCCCCGTAGGCTACCCAGAGGGACCCCACCTATGCGTGAATTTGTGCACTGGGCCTCTAGTAATCTTTTAAATATCCAAATGGCCCCTGGCAGAAAAAAGCTTCCCCAACCCTGATCGAAGGCCTGCCAATGCTCAATTCAGTGATTCTGAGTGTCCTGAAGTATTTAGTGATGTGTGGTTTTTATATATAAACTAGAGGCCCTATGCACAAAATTCATGCAAGAGTAGGCCGGCCTTCCTGCGGCTGCTGGCACCAGCTTCCCTCTGGCACCCGAGACCCAGGCTTCCCTCTGGCTGCCAGCAGACACCCGGGACCTGGGCTTCCCTTGCAGCCCTGGCTTCATCTGGAAGGATGTCCAGTCTAATTAGCATATTATGCTTTTATTATTATAGAAATTTTTGTATGAGAGTTTGAAAACTGAAGGATTCAAGTTTTATAATCATTTTTACTTTAGTTACTATACTTAACAATTATTTATTGAGCACTCTTCTAGGTATTTGGAAGTGAACAAAATAATACAAGTTTTCCCCTTTTTTGCTGTTATGCTTAAATTCTAAGTGTAGTGGTTAAATCTCTATGTGGGTCATACCACACACTATCCATTAATTAGATAGCTACTATGTGCAAATTACTGCTAGATATTTCAGTGCAAAGTATATCCTAAAAGATTTTCAGTTTTAAAAATACAGCAGTCCTTGCATTGCATAGTAGTGCAGCAGTTTAAAAGTGACCATGTAAGCTGAAACCATGCAAAGTGATTTTAATAATCAATAAAGTTATGATTGTTCTGTAACTTTTAAGATTTTTTTAAAATTTTGTTTTATTGCTTAAAGTATTACAAGAGTATTACATATGTAAGATTTTTTTGTTAAAGAATTAAAATCTCACTGTTGATTAAAATTGTATATGGAAGCAATAGATAGTAAAATTAATATTTAGTATGCTATAACAAAAAATTGGAAGCATTGAGAATTAAAGTGTTTTATTTCTTTGTAACAAGCTTGTAACAAGTGATTCAAATAGAGGTTGCTTACTTGTACAGTTTATGATACAGAACAAGTATCTTTTCTGTCTTAATGAATTGTCATACTCCTAAGTTTGATTCAGCTTCCAACATTTTATTCTTTGTTTTCAATGTCATGAAAATATCTCTGAGAGTTCTTTAATATGAAGTTCTTTGTCAGCATCACTTCCCCTGGGACATTGTCATTTTCATCACAACCACTTTCTTCATTGATTTGATAAGTTGGCTCACTAAGTTCCTCTGGCTTTGAATCCAGAGTCTCTAGATGCCTGTGGCAGTGCCAACATTCCTACAGCTAGCTGTTTCTGCTATAGCTCCATTGACGGTCCCTTCAGATTGCACTTATATAGTATTAGTTTTAGTTTTAATTTCTTTGCTGCTCTTTCATCATTGTCAGTCAGTTCTCTGTTTTGATTATTCATTTTTATGAAATGTCTTATGGATTTTATCATTGGAGGATCACATAACAATCTATTGTCTGTGTCTGAACTGAATAACAGATGTGCAGTGACCTGTCACTGACCTTGAAGAAGGGATATGGTCACTGATCATGATGCACTTCTGTTATTTACTTAGTGATTTGTGGACTGCAGTTAGTAGTGAAGCTTGCTCTTTATGCAGTTACTCATAGTTAATAGGCCATGGTAGATGAAATTTGGACCATGTTGTTGAGGAACTTGCGTTGTTTAAACCATGATAACAAATCTGTGCATACTAGAATTGTGCAAAGTGAGGACTGCCTGTATTGCAGATGTTTCTTTTTTTAGTACAACAGACAAAAACATTAAGAAAAATAAAGTTCATGTTATTAACTTGGCTTTCGTATCAAACATAGCTTGGCCAATTAATATGTAAGGTAGAAAACAGGAACTACATCCTTGATTCTAGAAGAAAATGTTCAATTAAGCAAGAAGAATATATTCTGTTTGTAACTTACAGAGTTCTGAGGCAGGTGCTTGGTGACCCCTCATTTAATAGATGAGAGGATAATTGTGTGACTGCCTTGAAAAGAGCACAGATTTTGTACTCATACCTTTAAATGTGTTACTTAATCTCTCTGAGTCTTCATTTTCTCACCTGTAAAATGGAAATATTACATCTTAGAATTGTTGGAAAGATTAAATGTAAAATAACTATTACAATGCCTGGCACATATTAGGAGTTCAATAGTTTTATTTTATTTTATTTTATTGATTTCAGAGAGGAAAGGAAAGGGAGAGAGATAGAAACATCAATGATGAGAGAGAATCATTGATTGGCTGCCTCCTGCACACCCCTTCCTGAGGATCGAGCCCGAAGCCCGGGTACGTTCCCTGACCGGGAATCAAACTGTGACCTCCTGGTTCATAGGTTGATGCTCAACCACTGAGCCACACTGGCAGGGCATCCAATAGTTTCTTTACTTTCCAAACCTAAATTTATCATTTAGATTTATGTCCCATAATTGTCTGGCATTTATTTTGTATTGTACAATTCGGTGCAAAATGAATGATCTTGGAATTAATACATATATCATAACAAGATAAAAGCACACAGTACAGATAATTAAAAATGTAAACTGTTAGCTTCAAAAGTGGTTAATTTTAATATGGAAACTTAAGTAATTTTTCCCAGTAATGTCAATCATATTTCTCATAGTTATTTTTAAGATAGGATTGTTTTGTTTTTAAAAGGATTAAGGATATTTGTGTTTAGAAGTTTTGACACAATTTTGATGGGTTTCTCTCTACTATTTATTTTCTGAACTTATCCCAGAAAGCATAACAAATCTTATTTTATATGCAGCATATTCTCTATAAACTCCTGTACACATTGGCTTGCTTCATTATATTGTTTGATAGATTTCTTACCATTTTACTTCTGTTAACTTTGTTTTTTAAGATAATGAGTTTTTTAAATGAAATGTGTTAGTTTAGTAAGTTTCACATGATTTTAGATGTTTGTTTTGAGTAGTATTTTTCCAGTGAGTCAATCTGAGATGATAGACTAAGTCCATTTTGACTCTATTCAGTAAAGTAGAACTACCACCAATTTAAAATAACTCACAAGAGGTTAATGCTAAGCTGTCTCTGAAAATGACCCCTCCTGCCCCTTTTACATGTGACCCATTGTGCATAACATTTAACTCTTACCTTTGCAGGCTTTGGTGACTCAAATTTGTCACTTCTTTCTTTCCTGTAGCAACAGAGGAGAAGAAATCTCTGAAGCGAACTTTTCAACAGATACAAGAGGAGGAGGATGATGACTACCCTGGAAGCTACTCTCCCCAAGATCCTTCTGCAGGACCCCTCTTGGTATGTCTTCATCCCCAGAGGATAGGGCAGAGTGACTTGGTGAAGTGACCTCTAGTTGGAGATTATGACCACAAGGTGGCGCAGGTGACCAATACTATGGAATCACCAAAGGGTAGTTCTCAGGGCACTGGGTACAAAATCTACCCAGTGAAGCTTGCAAGACAGCCGGCTTGACTTTGTCTTTGCGTGGCAGGACTTTGGTATGGATTTATGTTTTAAAGTGTATTTGGATTTGGCATTTTTTTCACTCCTAGAAATTGAGAATATTCTTTAAAAATAGATTTTTGTGAAAGGATATAGAATTATCTAGAATTTTACTCATATTCTGCCATGGGCAGACATGATCATTTTTAGAATTTGCTTCCACCTCATTTAACTCCAACTAATTATTTTTATACCCCATGTGTTAACGGATAGTGTTGTTTGTGTTTTATTGTATAGACTGAGGAACTAATCAAAGCTTTGCAGGACCTGGAAAATGCTGCATCAGGGGATGCTACTGTCCGACAGAAAATTGCTTCTTTGCCCCAGGAAGTGCAAGATGTTTCTCTGTTGGAAAAAATAACAGGTGAGAAGGAAGAATTTGGTTGAAAGATGAGGGAAGAAGGACATATCTCTAATTCATCAAACTCAATGGCATATTTATGTCTGCAGGTGTAGACTCTCCATTTGGTATTAGGTGCTCTGCCATCCTGGGATGTAGAAACATAACTGACATGCCAAACAATGAAGCTGCTGGAATAGTCCAAGCTTGAATAGAGATTCTAGGAATTATTGCAAATATGCTGGCATGCCATACATCTTGTGGCATTGTAAGTAAGATCTGTTGAAAACACAGTGAAAATTGTGTGGGCTGGGGACTGAGGGGGGAAGGCATTAAATTCATGACTCTCTTATTTAAAAAATATATATATATTTCAGTGCTGTGTGATTTATACATTGCACACTGACACTCCCCATAGATGATAGTGCCTTCAATGCCAAGAGCTCTAGATGTGTATTGTTAGTTGTGTCAGTTTGCCCTATTGATGATCACCCCCAATTAAACAGGGAGGGACAGTTGACATTAATCTCCCTTTGTGCATGAGAAATTGAAGGGAAGGAATGAAGCATGAACTAATATTTATAGAACATGCTCTGTGCCATATACTTCTTACTCTTCGTGTTATTAATCTTTTGAAACAACTGAATATAAATCCTCATATTACATAGGAGGAAATTCAGGCTTTGAGATGTTAGGGGTCTTGCCCAAGATCTTGGGTTTTCAAGCTGGGCTGTAAAGCCTATTTTCTTTCCATTAGAAAAGCTCAGACCTTTCATTCCGCTCTCTTCTGAGGGCCACTGTTTTTTCCATTCCAGTTCCTTGACTTGGCTGCTTCATTAACTTCCTCCATATCCATTTAAAGGAAATCAAGGTGGCTCATGAAACATTTCCTTCATTCAACAAATATTTGAGGCACAGTGTGTAGCAGATGCTCTTGGTGTACTACCATATCTCCTCATGGCTTAAGTGCCAAAAAGAAAAATAAAGCAGGGGTGTGATGGTGGAGATAATTGAAGGAGGTACTACTATTTTTAAAGTGATCAGGGAAGGCCTTTCTGGTGAGATGATTTTCAATCAGAGGTCCCCCAAGTTAGGAAGCAGGCCATGAAGTTATCTGAGGGGAAGACATGCTGCCAGGCAGAGGGAACAGTACATGGAAAGACCTTCAGGAAGGAACGTACTTAGCTGAGAACACAACAAGGAGGCCTTCTAAATCATACAAAAATTATTTCAGCTCACTCCCTGCTAGATTTCACAGTCTATTGATCCTTCCATCTTTTCCCAATCTCACTCTCCTTATGTCCTCATTTTTTCCTTTACTTAGTTTAGGATCTTTATAATCTTAAGAGTACAGTTCAGAAGTATTAAGTACATTTACATTGTTGCATAACCAAATATCAGAACTCTTTTTATCTTATAAAACTGAAACTCTATACCCATTAAATAACTGCTTACCATCCCATCCTTTCCTCACTCCTCCCACCCCCACTCCCACTTCCACCCCCACCCCCACCCCCCTGGCATCCACCATTCTTAAATCCAGCTTTTCACCTATTTTTATCTTGGATCTGCACAGCTGTATGAGTCTGAGGAAAACAAAACACACATTGGCTGACTTTTCTTCCTCTTTCTGTGGATGACATGCTGTTTTCCAAACCAGTCCCTCTACTTGTTTGTTAGAACTGTTCCTTCTCACCTACTCAAGGACATTGCTCCAACAGAACTCTACTTTTCTCTTGGATCTTCCAATTTTTTTCCTCTACTGGATCATTCTTCACAGCATAAAAACATGTTTTTTTCCATGTGGGAAAATTTTTCTTGACCCGTATCTTCTCCTAGCTACCACCTTATTTCTCTGTTCTTTATAGCAAAATAGCTTAGATTGCTTATGCTCATCTGGCTCTGTTTCTCCTTCTCTCATTCTTTTTTGATTCTACTTTACTGAAACTTCTCATCAATATTGCTGATGACCTCTCTCTTGCTAAATTCAGTGGTGAATATTTTTCCCAATCTTAACTTGAGATCATCTTAACCTCAGTAACATTTGGCCCAGTTGATTGAGTCTCTTTCCTGAAAATAATTTCTCACTTGGTGTGGTGTGATCCCCTTAAAATGTCTATGTCCTAAATCCTGGAACCTATGAACATATTATCTTACATGACAGGAGGGACTTTGAAACGTGATTAAATTAAGGATCTTGAGATGGGAACATTGTCCTGGACTATTCAGGTGAGTCTGATGTAATCACGTGGTCATAAGAAGGAGGTAGGAGGGCAAGATCAGAAGGAGATAGGATTGTAACAGCAGAATCAGGGTGATACACTTGAAGATGGAAGAAGGGTCCACAATAATAAATACTAAGATAATCTGTTTGTGTTGTTTTAAGCCACTAAGTTTGTGGTGATTTGTTACAGCAGTAGTAACAAACGAGGACCTGTATTTCCCTAGGTTTCCTCTTCTCTCTCTGGCTGTATCTTTTCCGTTTCCTTTGCTGGTTTCTTCACTTCTCTTTGACCTCTTAATATAAGTACTTAGCCCTCTTCTCTTGGGTTCACTGACAATTCAGCTCATCCAGTCTGGTTACTTTAACAGGTTTTTGTTTTGTTTTGTTTTGTTTGCTAGTGATCCCTAATTTATCTCTCTAGTGTTAACCTCTTGACCTTGAGACCTAGACATCCAACCTCCTATTCAGTCTTACTAGTTGGCTATCTCGATAGATATTTCAAACTTAACCTGCCCCAAACCAAACCTCTGATATTCCCTCCAAACCTTGTTTCTCTCACAGTCTTCCCCATCTTAGTAAATGGCTCCCTCATTATTCTGTTGATTGGGACCACAACCAGTATCTGACACCTTGTCACCACCTCCACTGCCACTACCTGGTGGGAGTCACCACCATCTTCATTTGAATTAGCAATCTCCTCCTATCTGTCTCTCTGCTTCCTCCTTGTCCCCCATCCGCAACCATCATTCTTTTCTCAACACAGTAATCGGAATGATCTGTTAAAATGGGAGTTAGATCAAGTCTCCCTGTGTTCCCCCAGCCCCCTAGAGTAAAAACCAGTCTTTCAGCGGCGTCCACAGTTTGGCCCCTATTACCACATAGACTTTCACTACTTTCTCCTTGCTCGTTGCTCCAGTCATATGGACTTCCTGCCAGTCACTCTCCCCTCCTAGGGCCTTTGTTCTTGCTGTTCCCTTTGTTTAGAATGGTCTTCCCCAGATAGTTCTGTAACTTCATTTAGGCCTTGGTTTACATATCATCTTGGTGAAGTCTACCCAGACCACCTATTTAAAATTACAATTCTCCCTTCCAATGCCTTGTTCTTTCTCTTCTGCCTAATTTTTCTCCAGAGTTCTTATCTTCAATTGATAAATAAGTAAAATATAGTGTATCCTTTCTCTTTCTACCTGAGAATGTGAACTTGGGATGCACAGAGGTTTTGTCTTTGCCCCCCAAGTTCAGTTTGTCTCAGAGCCTAGAACGGTGCTGGGCACGCAGTAGGAGCCCAAATATTTGCTAAGCTAATTGGAAGGTTTTAAACGGAGGATTGATAGGTATAAAAGTCTAATTGGAGTGGATTTTTTGACCGTGGGAGAAGAAAAGTTGGGTACCAGGAGTACAGACAGCTCCCTTGAGGAGTGCTGTAAAGGGTGCAGGGAAATGCGGGCCAAAGGTAGAGTAGCGTGTTTGTGTGCTGCTGGTGGTGCTTCAGGAGAGGAAGAGAGAAATCGGTGCGGCATGGGGAAATGGGACCTATGCAGAAACAGTCTTGGAGGAAGCAAGAGGGAATGTGATGCTCGTGCACAAGTGGAGGCTGGCTGAAAGCCACACAGCTTTCCATCTGTGTAACAGGGAGGGCAGAGCACCTGAGGACCACCACAGGTAGGTACTATGGAGTGACCATCTTGCTGCATTGTTTTCTATAGCGTATAAAACTATTACAAGTTATTTTTCTGGGTTGTAATTATTTGTGTGAATGAATTATCTCCCTTGTACCAAGTTCTTAGTGAGAATTGATATTTTAAAAATCTTAAATAGTTGTGTTTTTTGTGTCATATTTTGCCATAGAGTGCTTAAACATCTTAATGAATTAACCATTTTATAAAAACCATATAGTTAAACAAAGGCAAAAGCAGTCTAACTACCCCAGTAGCTTATTCTCAGACTCAGCCACGAATACAGAAGAATAAGTTTCACTGTCCTCTTTACCCTCTATGACTGAGATTGTCCCTCCTTTGTGTTCTGTCTGGCTCACTCCTCCTTCACCGAGAACATCTTTTTGTTTTCCTATCCCTGAGGGGATAGAAGTGCCTGATCATTGGCATCAGAATTAATTCAGAATCCCTCAACTGTTCATCTCCCAATATTCATATTAAGAAGGCACCTATGCCCTGGCTGGTGCATTCAGTGGTTAGTGCATTGACCTGCACACCCAAGGATCAAGGTTCGATTTCTGGTCAAGGGCATGTACCTGGGATGCAGGTTTGATCCCTGGCCCTGGTCAGGGTGCATGCTGGAGGCAACCAATCAATGTGTGTCTGTCTGTCTCTCTATTTCTCCCTCTCCCTTCCCCTTCCTCCCCCCCCACCCATCCCTCTCTCTTACTCTCCCTCCCTTCCACTCTCTCTCAAAATCAATGGAAAAAATATCCTCAGATGAGGATTAACAACAACAACAAAAAAGGAAGGCACCTAAAAGCCAAAGAGCAATTTGCCAGAAAAACTGTTGGGAATTTTTAATTCCCAATTACCTATGGGTATGCTGAGGTCTCTCACCTCTGATAACTTGTAATAAAGTCCAGCTCACTTTTAGTCTCATAGAACTTGAGTCCTTGGTGCTCTTTGTTTCAAAATACCCATCTACTCTTTTGATCTTCAAAGGCCTTTTAAAAATGAGATATACATATTTGAAGGTCTAATCTCACCACTACCCATGTGTAGTTAATTTTATTCTTTTAAATATAAATCATCCTTTGTCTCTTCCTCTCATTTCCTAATGTTGAAGCATTTTCATCATTTCTAAGAATAACCTTTCTTATACTTTGATACTTCATCACAGTTTTTTTCCAAACAATGAGTTGCAACCCATTAATTGGACATGAAATCAGTCTGGTAGGTAATGACTAGCATTTATTTTTTAATAGAATAGAAGATAGAGCACTTTGCACATAGTAAGGATAAGTATTGTTTTATGAAACTTTTGTTTCTTTTATTTTTATGTGTTTATATAAAGTATATTGCTTACTGTGGGTCATCCTCAAAAGCATTTGAAAGCCTGTTTTATCAGACCTGATATTTTGTTGAATGGAAGAAGAAAACTCAGACCCAGTTTCAAGGCTTGTATAGTTTAAGATGTAGAGTCCTGTAGGTCCGTTTGAGAGATCTGGTTTTGAGTCCCAATTCCTTAGCTGACTTGATATCACACCTGTTATGTAGTGTTTTATTTTTTCTTACAATTTCCACACCCAAGTAGTGAGTGCTAGCTTTTGTATTGCATACAGTGCCTTATAGTGCTTGTATTTTGTATTTCAGAGGACTGTTCAAAGCATACTTCACAAAATAATATGAAAGTCATTTTGAATTCTCAGAGACTTGGAAAAATTATTTCATGTATGACATTAAATATTTCTTTCTGTTTGTTTTATTTGTAGAGCTTTTGCAGGAGTAGACACTTAGAAATGTTTGTTTGCCAGATTCCCCTCCTTGTACAATTGCCTCACTTCAAGTAATTCAGAAGTGTCCTGTCTTGTTGACAGGAGTGAGTGCCTTTGGGTTTCTCCATCAGCCATTCCATTTTTTTATCCACAGATTCTGGCTTATGCTTGGACTCTGTACTTTTGGAGAGAAACTGTTAACCTCCCCTAGAAATGTTTGCAATGGTGCCTATGTGATTTGTATATTGTCTCTATTTTTTGGTCTTATTTGTACTTAGACAAAGAGGCAGCTGAACGTCTTTCAAAAACAGTAGATGAAGCATGTCTGTTACTAGCAGAATATAACGGGCGCCTGGCGGCGGAACTGGAAGACCGGCGCCAGCTGGCTCGGATGTTGGTGGAGTACACCCAGAACCAGAAAGATGTTTTGTCAGAAAAGGAGAAAAAACTAGAAGTGAGTACATTGCAAGGCAGACCTAGACTTCCCAAGTTTCCTTTCCTGTAGCCCACTTTAGGAGGTTTTCATGATGCCTTCATTAGCACTTTTGTTTTCATTTTGTCGTATAAAAATGCATGAGATGAGAACATCTTTCAGGTATTGCAATTATTTGAACCTAATTGAAAATTGAAATCACATTTTTATATATCCAAGAAAGAACAAATAGGAATGTAGCAAACACATGATGAATTCTTAAATCACAACATTTAGGATCTTAATGTTATTTTAGTTTGAACTCACATTTTTTAAAAATTGTAGGTTGAGGTACAAAAAGGAGTCAGCTACATCAAAGACTTTATTTGGTGGTATTTTGGAAATGCTTACAGTTTTTCTTTTGGGTTATATTGAGATTTATTTCTGACTTGTATCATGCTAAAGCCAATAAGTAGTCTGCCTCCAAGCTCTGTCTGCAGTCAGTTCTGAAGTTCCAGTCATGTTTATGGAGCCCAGTTCTCAAACTGTTAGAAGGAACTACTTTTTATCCCGAGTTGGCATTAGTTTGAATGCCTTTGGGGAGGGGCTTAAGAACTAGTTCTTCACCATGCATTTGTTTGGCTTCTTAATTACAAATGTGGTGCTTAGTCCCTTGGGATAACACAGCCACCAGTGTGGACATTTGGGAATGTTTGCTTGCCCCAGGCTTCCTTTTCAGTAGTCTCTGCCTCTCTTTTTTTTGAAGAGACATGGAGACATTGCAGCCAGTGGCTTGGGACAGGAGGACAGTTTTGAGTTGGAGCAGTGCTTCTCAACCTGTGGGTCGTGACCCCTTTGGCGGTGGAACGACCCTTTCACAGGGGTCGCCTAAGACCATCCTGCATATCAGATATTTACATTATGATTCATAACAGTAGCAACATTACAGTTATGAAGTAGCACCGAAAATAATTTTATGGTTGGGTCACAACATGAGGAACTGTATTTAAAGGGCCAGAAGGTTGAGAACCATTGAGTTGGAGAATCAATCCCATATTACAAGAAATGTGAGAGTAGATAAGGGAGGGAGGGGATAGTCCCCATGCCCCACCCTGCACTCGGCAAACACTATTCTCTGGTAGCAAGGGAGGGAAAATTGAGCTAGTCCTGTGGCTGAGATTGTATTTGCCTTTGAACACAGTCACCTGACTTGAGGGGGGAAATGAATGATGGGCACTTTTAATCAGATGCTTACCTGCAGTGATTATGGAGTGATGATGAGAGGTGGTACTGGGAACTTCATATTCCTAGCCAGCCTGAAAGTGGAAGATGGGAAACGGCTGTAAAAATAGTATGGCTTAGATTTAAAAATCAACACTGACCAAAAGTCCTAAAGGGAGCTTTGCAGGCAGTACCAGACGGTCATTTATCTGAAATGCTCGTCTTTCACTGAAAAAGCATTTCCAGCACTCTGCCCCTGGGACTAATAAGAGTGTGTAATTAATGATTCTGGTTGTAAGTCACCATGCCATCTGTTGAACTGCCCCTTGGCGACACATTAAGGGCTTTCTCTGATCTGTCAGACATTGATTATCATGAGCAGCTGTTGTTGGGTGGCAAGCAACCATAGAGGACAGTCTTTGAGAAAGAGATTGGGTTGGTAGAGTAGATTAACTCTGTTCATTTCCCTTCCTCACAATTGTACTTTTCTCCATATATGGGGCGGTGTGGGAATGATCACTGGAATCATTCCGGTGATTCCAGTGTCTATACAACCAGTGGTTTGCTAGATGCCGTGAGGGGTCATTAGGGAAGAGAGAGGATCAGAGATTTGGGTCTGTTCTGTAACTTTCCAGCCCAAATTTCTCCTCTTATCTGGGCATTGGAATTCTTTCTTAAGAATCAGAGCAAGAAAGACCCACCACTGGAAAGTACAGATTCTGTACTATCCCAAACCGCCTTTAAGCTTTTGGGCAAAATCATTTTTTGTAAAAATGGAGCTACATTTGCTGCATTTTAAGAAGCAAACAACTAGATACAGTGTAAGATGATGAGAAAGGTTTTAGTTCTTTCTTTATTCTTGCTAAAAATATGAACAGTCTGATCTCTAGAATCTCAGATTTTTCTCTCATATTCCATAATAGACTGGTCCTATTTCGTTATCCTCATGGTGGTAGTAAAACTTGCTAATATATGCCACTGGAAAGATGCAGTATTACTATGCATTCTTCCAAAAGTCTCTTATTGATGAGAATAGTACATAAAGCACATCTGTCTTTTTTAACATTCATTTTTTAACACTGCCCATCCTTGTTTTAAAACTACCATATCAAAATGCTAATGAAAGCTTTTATTTTTTAATTTTTTCATTGCCTTCAGTGTATAAATACATGGAATTCTTAGAACTTTGAGAATGTAATTATTTGTTTGAGAGTCTGTTTTCTTTCCAAAGTTCTAATTTCTTAACTAATATTTTCTTTTAAGTTTATAAATATTTGTTCTGTGAGTGGAATTCAGCACTTGATGTAATATTTTTCTGTGTAGAAGAGATTTTCTTTAAAGTTGCTTGAAAAGTGGTTTATCTGCAGATATTTTTTCATTGATAAATTTACAGAACATTAAAAGAACCATTTTATAGTCCATAACATTGCACATTTCATTACATCAAAAGAGAACCTCATACCTATTAACCAGTCATACCCTATACCCTCTCCTTCAAGCCCCTGGCAACCCCACCAACCTGCTTTCTGTCTGTATGGATTTGCCTATACTGGATAGCTCATATAGTTGTGTTTGGTTTTTTCACTTACCATAATGATTTTGAGATTCATCCACATTTTAGCATGTATCAATACTTCATTCTTTTTTATGGCTAAATTGTTCATTGTGTGGATATGCAACAGTTTGTCCATTCATCTGTTGTACATTTGGGTTGTTTCTTTCTTTTGGCCAATTCTATCTTTATGGCTATAAACACTAGTGTACAAGTTTTTATTTCTCTTGGGTATATGTATGCGTAGGAATAGAATTGGAGTCATTCGGTCTTAACTTTTTGGGGAACCACAAAACTGTTTCCCACAGCAGGTGCACTATTTACATTCCCACTAGCAATGCATGGGAGTTCCAGTTTCTCCATATCCTTGTTACTATCCTTTTTTTAAAAATTTTTTATCCTAGCCTATATGAAGTGGTAACTCATTGTGATTTTTATTTGCATTTTCCTAGTGACTAATGATTGAGCATCTTTGCCTGTGCTTGTTGGCAGTTTGTATGTCTCCCCCTTCCCTCCCCCCCCCCATGTCTATTTAAGTTCTTTGCCCATTTTTGAATTGGGTTTTTATTTTATTGTTGATGTATTGCAAGAGTTCTATATACATTTTAGGTAATAGACTCATCAGTTATATGATTTGCAAATATTTTCTCCCATTTTGTGTCTTAATCACTTTCTTGATAATGCCCTTTGAAACACATAAGTTTTTAATTTTGATGAGTTCCAATATCTGTTGTTGTTGTTGCTCGTGTTTTGGTGTCATGTTTAAGAATCTGCCCTAGCTGTTTTGGCTCAGTGGATAGAGCGCCGGCCTGTGGACTGAAAGGTCCTGGGTTCATTTCCAGTCAAGGGCACGTACCTTGGTTGCAGGCTCCTCCCTGACCCTGGCCCTCATCAGGGTGAGTGCAGGAGGCAACCAATCGATGTTTCTCTCTGTCTTTCCCTCTCTTCCACTCTCTCTAAAATTAATGGAGTAATATCCTTAGATGAGAATTTAAAAAAAAAAATTAAAAAGAATCCATTGCCAAATCCTAGGACATGAGAATTTACTCATAGATTTTTCTTTAGGAGTTTTACATTTAGGTCACTGGTACATTTTGAGTTAATTTTTTTATATATGGCATGATGTGTAGGGACCAACTTCATTCTTTGCATGTAGACATCTAATTGTCCCAGCATCATTTGTTGAAGAGACAATTCTTTCCCTTTATGAATGAATGCTTGGCACTTTTTTCAAAACTCAATTGGCCAGAGATAATATGGGTTTATTTCGGACTCTCTATCTTATTCCACTGATCTACATATGTATCCTATGCTAGTGTCACACTGTTTTGATCACTATAGTTTCATAGTAGGATCCAAAAATGTGAGTCCTCAAACTTTGTTCTTCTCTCTCAATATTATTTTGGCTATCAGGGGCCTCTTGCAATTCCATATGAATTTGAGGACGAGTTTTTCCGTTTTTCCGTTTCTGCAACAAAGTGTATTGGCATTTTAATAGGGATTGCATTGAATCTGTAGATGGCTTTGGGGACTCTCACCATCTTTACAATCTTAAGTCTTCCAATCCATGATCATGAGATTTCTTTCCAATTTTTTAGATCATCTTTAATTTCTGCTGCAGAATTTTTAAAAACATGGTAGGGTACCAGTTGCTGATGCATTTGATATTACAAAAGCCCTCTTTAGGTGCCATAGGTATTGGGGACCACCGTAGAAGTCAATAGTGTGTATTGCCTTCCAGTAGGCTGTGTTTACCCCCACCTTTAGAAGGTAATGAGTACACATGCATGTGTGCTCAACAAAGTTACTAGGGCAAGTCATGACAGCTAACTTTACTCTGCAAAGTAAAGTGGCACATGTTGGCCTGCATGTCTGTTTGAAGTCTTTAACAGGATTATTGAACTGGATGGGACTAGAGATCATATACCAGGTGTACCAGTTAATAATGCGGATTTTGTAATAAACACATGGTAATTTCAAGAGAAACATCAAAAATGCTTTATTCAAAGTAATGTCAATCGCTAGCTACACATTTCCCCCATCTTTCAGGTAATTTGTGGATATCATCCCAATAGAACTTTTCTTGTTTTGAGGCAAACCATTCAGAGACCCAATTTTCTACTTCTTCGTACCTTTTGAAGTGCTGCTCAGAAAGTACGTGTGCCATTGATTGGAACAAGTGGTAATATGAAGGAGCAAGGTCTGGTGAATACGGCTGGTGGGTTAATACTTCCCAGGCAAGATCTTTTAAAGTGTCTTTAACTGGTTTTGAAGTGTGTAATGGTGCGTCATCATGAAGCAAAATTACTTTGTCGTGTCTTCTGGCACAGTCTGGTTGTTTTATGATCAAAGCGTGGTTCAAATTGATTATTTGTTGTTGGTAGCGATCGGTATTAACGGTTTCACCTGGTTTTAGAAGCTCATAATAAAACACCATACCTTCCTGATCCCACCAAACGCAGAGCATTATCTTCTTTCTGAAGCAGTTTGGCCTTGCAGTCGATATTGATGGTTGACCTGGATCAACCCATGATTTTGTGCATTTGGGATTCTCAAAATAAATCCATTTTTCATCACCAGTCATAATTCGATGCAAAAAAAACTTTCATGCCGTTGAAGCAACATTTTACTGATGACTTTTCGGTCTTCCATTTGTCTTCTGTTCAGTTGATGTGGCACCCATTTTCCTTCCTTTAAAATCTTTCCCATTGCTTGTAAACGATCGGAAATTGTTTGCTGAGCAATGTTTAATTTTTCTGCAAGTTGTTTTTGAGTTTGACACACATCTTCATCCAATAATGCTTGTAATTGTTGGTCTTTAAACTTTTTCGGTTGACCTGGGCATTATTTGTCTTTCACATCGAAATCTCACTTTTAAAGTGTTTAAACCAGCGTTCACAAGTACTTTGAGATGGAGCATATTCACTGTAAGCTTCCCGAAGTATATGATAACTTTTTCTTCAAAATAAAGTGAGGAATTAAAACTTCCCGCAAATACTCTTTTTTTGGGCACGAAATTGGACTTTTTTAAGTGTAAAAATATCTATGATGTTAACACCTTCAGCAAATTTGACATGAAGTTTTGAAGCTTGCTGTCAATACAACAAAATAGCATACATATCAAATCGCATATATATCAACATATATGTAACACCATCTATTGAAAAAAAATTCCACATTATTAACCAGTACACCTGGTAGTCTGACTTCCGAATTGGTGAAGAAATTCAAGGCCCAGAGAAGGGAATTAGCCACAGACCAGGTATAGAATCCAAGGCAAACATCTTGGTAATAACATTCCATCAGGTTTGTGCTATTTGGGTTTTTTTGTTTCTTTCTTCTGAATTTGATTCCATAAGGTCAACAGCCGGAAGATATCCTACACCAGTGGTTCTCAACCTTCCTAATGCCGCGACCCTTTAATACAGTTCCTCATGTTGTGGTGACCCCCAATTTCATTGTTACAAATTGAACATAATTAAAGCATACTGATTGATCACAAAAACAATATGTAATTATATATGTGTTTTCCGATGGTCTTAGGCGACCCCTGTGAAAGGGTCGTTCGACCCCCAAAGGGGTCGCGACCCCACAGGTTGAGAACCGCTGTGACCTACACAGAAGAATAGCTAATGTTGAATCATTTCAACAATTCCCAAGAACCTTGTTTTAGAGAAATGTCATCTTATGTAGAGGGATTAAAATGGTTGTGTCATGCATTCCAAAGTAGCCTCCAATATATATATATATATATACCTTTCTAAAGCTTGAGGGTACCCACTCTGCTACCAGGGTTCTAAATACCCAGTCCTCCCTTTGCATGTTCTTGCTCTGAGGGAGGTGGAAGGAAGGATTGGCTCATTGAACTTGAAACCACTGCTGTTTTCCCCAGCTTGGTGCCTCCCCCTTGGCTGTAATGAATACTCAGGAGTAGAGCCTTCTACTCCAGACAACACTGTTGGGAAAGGGGAAATGGCCCAAATGCCTTGTGATTCTTCATATTTCTGTTTGTAATTTGCTTATAACAACTTGAGAAATTCTTTGGCTATAGCTGCGGGAGTACTAAACCAAACTGATGGCCATCTGTTGTTTTTGGCAGCATCCCTCACCTTCCTACAGGGTACAGATGGTTAGAAGCATTCATTGCAATAATGGGTTAGGCAATAGGTGGAGACAGAGAGTCAACTTTGGAGTAAATTCTCCCCATTTCCCATGATGATCAAAGCCACTATCTCATTGTCCATTAAGAACAGATGGGACCTGGTGATCTAACCCTCATTTTAAACGAAGAAACAAAGCTCAGGGCTTCTATGAGCAGTTTAAGGTCACAGAAAATCACAAGGACCAGAACCCCGATCTCCTGACTCCTGACTCTAGGAAGGAACTGAGAGGCTTTGCCTACAGCTGCCTCTCACAGCTCTGTGTAGCCTAGCCCCACCTGTCCACCAGTCCTTTGCACTCACTGCCCTCCTTCGCATATAATTCTTTCCTCCCAACACTAGCAGTGCTATCAGCGCCATGTGCTGTTGGAACAGTTGTTGAAAAGGTCAGTCTGCTTATACTGGTCAAGTGGTCATGGGGTCTTATAGTCATTCTTCCCTACATAGCAGGCCATGATTTGCTCACTGCTTATTCGTCCCTGCTATGATATGGGAGGCCCCCCCCCCCCCCCCCACCGCCCCCAGATTTTCCTCCAGTAGGTGGAGACTTTTCTTGAGTTGTGTGCTTCTGTGAGTAATACGGAGTTCAGAGGCTGTACTAGTATGCTAGGTCCTTGGATTCCTTTCATTTATGTCAGTCATCACTGACCCTTATAGCTCAGGCCAGACTTGCAGCTAGAACATCAAGGTGCATGTGCGTGTGCATTCTTTCTATATCACAATGTTTAGTTATCTCTTTTCACTCCAGGGGAAAAAACACCTCATTATAATAATTAGAATGTACTTTGCATATTGGGCAACCTAAGGGAATGAGACTTCGCATAGAAAAAGTGACATGATTTCAAAGCTCTCACCTAGTATTCCGTACTTTTAGCTGTAACATTGTTTTCATACGTATAGTCCAACTTTTGGTGATTTCTCCTACTTTGTGGAACAGCTCCACTGAGTTTTACCTGGTATATGTAGTACTAGTTTTTTATATTTATAAAGTACATATATACACGTTAAGTCAAAGCATCATCTTGGCCCCTTGTCACCGGGCTCATCTGCCAAAGCAGTAATTCCTAATCAGCTAATTCTGTCGGTTTTTTCTTTATTTCTTTTCTGCTGATCTTAAAAGAAACACATCATAGGAAACTTGACGTGAAAATCATACCTCACTATCCATAGATAACTACTTTTAATTTTGCTATAGTTCCTTTATTATTATTATTTTTTTAGTTTTAAAATTTAAATGATCATAATGTGTGGACAGTTTTCTGTCATGCCTCGTTTTACCATCATTTTCCCTTAAGAATAAAAACTTTGAAAGCATTTTAAGTGACTGCTTGAATACCTATGGTTGGGCATTCAGTAATTATTTTTATTGAGCATTTATGTTTCTTTTTTAAATTAACTTTGGGCTACCTTTCGTTATTTGTATTTTTTCCCCTGTAAATTTCTAAATATGAATTCTAGATGTATTGCACCTATCTGCCTGTCTTATAGTATGCTGAAAGTCACATACATTTCACGGTCTTTGCCACCAGTATGCATTCCTGCCTTAGTTGTTCTTGGTTGGTGTTTTTTTCAAAGCATCTTAAGCACTCTAGAATTTCATTGAGTCTTATAAACAGACAAGATGTATGTGTGTGTACATACATATGTATGTATATATCCACAAGTTAAAGACTAATCTTTGTTTTATGAAGGAAAGAACATTGAATAGTTTAATTAGACAAATGGGCCTCTCTTCTGAGTTTTAAACTATCTGGCTACATTTGAACAGCTGTGGGGAAATAGCAGATACTTATTATAACATTGACTTCAGTTAGCATGACTTTGAGAACAGAGTTCAAATTACAGAAATTTGAGCTTGTGTCTTAGTGTCATTTTACCCAATGAGTACGTGTTATTTTGAGCACATCTAATTTTAGTCTTTATGAGTATCCCTACTACAGGCATACCTTGTTTTATTGTGCTTCACTTTATTACACTTCACAGATGTGATTTTTACAAACTGAAAGCAAGACCTTCCACCAGCAAAAAGATTACAACTCACTTTATTGTGATCTGCAACTGAACTCACAATATCTACAAGGTATGCCTGTGCTGTTAAGGTGGTCCTTCTATTCCCACTTCAAGTTGTGATCTTTGAAGAAAGTCAATTTGGATTGTAGTGTACTTTGCAAACTTGAAAATTATATCTCTGACTTCATTTTTCTTTCTATGACATGTGGGACTTGAAATAAAGTCAGAAAGTGTCTTTCTCCGTGATTAGGGCAAAAATGTTCATTATTATAACCAGGAGTCAACACAAAACCTTTGCAAATGAAGTCCATGCGCTCCTAAGGTGTGGCACGCTTCCTGTGAAGAAGTAATGGTACCAGTTGGCTGTCATTAGGACTTTACAGATCTCTTTATTTGTTTTCCATATTCAGATCCTGTAAGCATCTTTAGGAAAAAGTATGGACAGTTCTCTTGCCATTAGATACTTTGAGAATTTTAAGCAGAATAACTGCAAATTTAAACTCAACAAAAATTTACCAGCAGCTTTCTAAGCATTCTTAGAATTTGGATAGTGATTTTGAATGGACATATCCCACTTTTTCTTCATGATGTCCGGTATGATGTATTTGGTGCTTTTTCAAGTTCTATTTTGTCTACAGTGTTTTTATTCTGGGGCATAGACTTACTAGGAATTATTTCCATAAAGCTACTGTCTATCCCAGTTATGATTCAGTGATAAGGATCTGCAATTCCCATTCCAGGCTCGTTTTGCTTTCTCTGTGAGGCCAGTGATCCTCGCAGCCTTTATCTTTGGTGTGTTTTTTTATTTATAAAGTAACAATTTTACCCTCACTTGAGACAAACAGGTTCCAACACTTGTTTGACTTGAAGTTGTTAGTATGTGCTGTTCCTTATCATGCAGAGTCTTTAAGGCCAGTTTATTTTCCTTTCTGCAGAAGTCTCCAATAGATTGGCTGAAGGTGTCCTTCTCAGCAGGCAGCATGCTTTGCCTCACTAATGTATACATATATTTTAAAATCTCATTCACATAAGCACACCCCGCACCATTACCACTATCCCTTTTTTTAACTATGACAATATCTTGTTTTCCTTTGCTACCTCTACTTTTGAACCCATTGTGTCTTGGCATGCATATCTACATTCCTCTGAAGGGGCTGTCTTCAAAATCCCCTCACCTGTGGTAATCTCAGAAACCAAAAGATAATTTTCAGTCTGTCTCTGCTCGCTTTCTCCTCTTGGCCCATTCTATAGCATTTAGTACTATTACATTTATTGTTTTTCCTTCTCCAGTTTCTTATACCCACTCTCTGCTAGTTCTAATTTTGTTTTTCCTTTAATAAGATTTTCTTCATCCTTGGTCTGTAAATTCCTTTAGACTTTTTCTCATTCTGGACCTTTTTCTTGAGTAGCATGCTTAAAGTATGCTGGTGGCTTAAATATAGATCTCTAATATAGACGCTTCCTTGTAGTTTAGACCAATATATCGTACTTCCCCAGACAACTCAAACTTGATATGGCCAAAACGGACCATCTCCTTCCTTGTAAACTTGCTTTTTCTTCTCTTTCCCTACCTCAGAGAATGGTATCGCTGTTCATCAAAATCAGACACTAGGCCTCATCCGGTATTTCTTCCCGTTTTTCTCACCTCCCAAATTGGTCAGTTCAGCCTTCTCTTGTCCCAGGTTCTCTCTCAGTTCCTCTGCTGCACCTCTGCCATATGACCTCTCGTTGTGGGTTTTCCATATTGGAGTAATCACCAAGCCATTGTGGTTTTTATCTCCTCAGTTTTTCTTGAATCTGTCACCCTCGTCTTCCTCTCTGTCTCTACTTCTACCACCTTGGTCCAAACTGTCATTGTCTCATCTGGTCCCCTGCAGTAGCCTCTTTACTGCTCTGCATTTGTTCTTATGTCCTACAATCCATTCTTCATATGGCAACCTTGTGATGTTTTTCAAAATGCAGCTCTGGCCTTTTTTTGGCTCTGGCTTTACATGTGCTAATCCCTCTTTCTAGAACACTCTGTCCCTTTACTTCCCACCAGTTACCTTTATCTAGTTGATTCCCGTTAATCTTTTATATCCCAAGTCCAACAGTATTTCCCTGACACCCCTCTCCCATTTCTCCCTCATAAAGCCATGTCTTCCCTGCCCCCTCCCTTTCCCCATATATATTGTCATAGCTCTCTATCTTTTTCCTTCAGAGCACCATGTAGTTGTCATTCTGTTTATGGGTTATTTGGTTATTTTCTGACTAGATCATAAAATCCTCTCTGTATTGTCAATCTTTCATCATCAATCCTACCCCAGTAGCGGTGTCATGATCTCAGGTGGCAGGTCAGTTCATCTCTAGGCTAGGTCAGAGTACAGTTGACCAATGAACAACACAGAGTTGGACTGTGCAGGTCTGTCTCAGTAAGTATGCGGTTGACCCTTCATATGCTAGGATTTTGCATTCACAAATTCAGCCAAATGTAGGATCAGCTAACAATATTGTTGATCCATCGTTGGGAATCCATGGATGTGGGGGACTCACTTTATGCATTGTTCTATGCCATCTATAATAATAAAAGGGTAATATGCTAATTAGACCAGACATCCTTTCGGACGACCTTCCAGATGAAGCTACAGATGCGGAGGCAGAGGCAGCCGCTGCTGCGGTGGGGGCCGAGCCCCTTGCATGAATTTTGTGCATCAGGCCTCTAGTTTTATATAAGGGACTTGAACAATTTGGGGGGGAATAAAAAGCTATATGCAGGTTTTAGCTGTTCAGGGAGTTGGCACACCTAACCCGATGTTGTTCAATAGTCACCTGTATACCTTTAAAAAAAAATCTTTATTGTTAAGAATATTATAGATGTCACACTCTTCTTCCACCATTGCTCCCCTCCACCCAGATCTCACCCCAGGCCTTTACCACTCTATTGTCTGTGTCCATGGGTTATGCATATATGCATATTAAATTCTTTGGTTAATCTTTTCCCTTCCCCTCTCCCCCCTTCCTTCTAAGATTCTTTAGTCTGTTCCATGTTTCCATGTCTCTGGTTCTATTTTATTCATCAGTTTATTTTGTTCATTAGATTCCTTGTTCATTTATTTTGATTTTTAGATTCAATTGTTGATAGATAGGTATTTATTACCATTTTATTGTTCATATTTTTAATCTTCCCTCCTCCTCTACTTCTTCTTTTCCTCCTCCTCCTCCTTTTCTCCATCCTCCTCCTCTTCCTCTTCTTCTTCTTCTTAAAGAATACCCTTCAACATTTCATGTAATACTGGTTTGGTGATCATGAACTCCTTTAGCTTTTTCTTGTCTGTGAAGCTCTTTATCTGACCTTCAATTCTAAATGATAGATTTGTTGGGTAGAGTAATCTTGGTTGTAGGTCCTTTTTATCACTTTGAATATTTCTTGCTTCTCCCTTCTGGCCTGTAAAGTTTCTGTTGAGAAATCAGTTGGTAGTCACATGAGTGCTAGGTAACTAACTGCTTTTCTCTTGCTGCTTTTAGGATTTCTTTTTATCTTTAACCTTTGGCATTTTAATTATGATGTGTCTTGGTGTGGGCTTCTTTGGGTTCCTCTTGTTTGGGGATTGTCTGTACTTCTGGACTTGTATGTCTATTTCTTTCACCAGGTAGGGGAAGTTTTCTGTCATTATTTTTTCAAATAGGTTTTCAATTTCTTGCTCCCTCTCTTCTCCTTCCAGCAGCCCTGTGATGCGAATGGTGGTACGCTTGAAGTTGTCCCAGAGGCTCCTTACACTATCTTCATATTTTTTGATTCGTTTTTCTTTTTGTTGTTCTGATTGGTTGTTTTGCTTCCTTATATTCCAAATCACTGATTTGATTCTCAGTGTCCTCTACTGTACTGTTGATTCTCTGTAAATTATTCTTTATTTCAGTTAATGTATGTATCATTTCTGATTGGTCCTTTTTTATGTCATTGGTGTTCTCTCTAAGTTCCTTGCCGTTGTCACAAAGTTTCTTGAAGTTATCACTAAGTTCCTTGGGCATCCTTATAACCATTATTTCGAACTGTGCATCTGTTAGTTTGCCTTCTTCCATTTCATTTAGTTCTTTTTTGTGTGTGTGTGTGTGGCAATTTCTTCTTTTCATTTGTGACATGTTTCTTTGTCTCCACATTTTGGCTTTTTCCCTGTGTTTGTTTCTACGTATTAGGTAGAGCTGCTATGTCTCCTGGAATTAGTAGAGTGGCCTTGTGTAGTAGGTGTCCATAGGGCCCAGTGGCTCAGCCTTCCTAGTTGCCTGAGCTGAGCATTCTAGATGTGCCCCTGTGTGGGCTGTGTGCACTGTCTTGTTGTAGTTGAGCCTGGATTGCTTTTGGCATCACTGGGAGGGATTGAGGCCCCCCCCACCCCCACCCCCACCCCTCAGCCAATTGGCTGTTCGGACCAGCTGTGTCTACAGCAGGGGTCCTCAAACTATGGCCCGCGGGCCACATGCAAATACAAATATTGTATTTGTTCCTGTTTTGTTTTTTTACTTCAAAATAAGATATGTGCAGTGTGCATAGGAATTTGTTCATAGTTTTTTTTTTAAACTATAGTCCGGCCCTCCAACGGCCTGAGGGACAGTGAACTGGCCCCCTGTTTAAAAAGTTTGAGGACCCCTGGTCTACAGCATAAAAACTGCTGTGCAGGAGGTGCCCCTATGGAGCAGGACTTGCTTCAGTGGGACTATGGTACTCTCTGAGTCTGCCCCTTGAATGTGTCACTCATGGATGTGGTAGGGTTGTAATCTGGCGTGATCTGAAGCTGACCACTGGATGTGTGGAGCCTCCCAGGAGGTGCAAAGTCAGCTGCTGTCTATGCCCTCCTGGGGCCACCAGGCACACACTACAGAGCAATCTGTAGGTGGCTGCTACTTGAATTGGGGTTAGAGCTGCCCAGGAGAGGCCAAGCTGTGAACTAAGGCTGGCTGCTGCTAGTGCTGGGCCTGGGGCCTCTTATTGAGAGGTATGGGGCACACTGAGGCCAGCTGCTGCTTGTTTGAGAGATTTTAGAAAAGTTGAAGCCTGAGCCAGGACAGGCTATTGGTATGGAAAAGCCACTGCAAACAGTTTGCGTGGGGCTGCAAATTGGGTAGGGCAGGGTTTCAGGGAGTCCCCAGGGTCATATAAACAGTGCGATCCAGGTTGATAGAAACTCAGATATGGCACCTGCCAGTCATCATTGTGGCGGGGGTGGACTCAGCATAGGAACAATGACCTCTATCAACAATTTTGTCTGGGAGAAAGCTGTTCTTACCCTGATGTCAGACAATTTAGTTCCTCCCCGTATGTCCGTGGATCCTTTCAAGCTGCTGCCCCAGGGCTAGAGCTCAGAGGGAGTGAGTCCAAGTAAGTATATGCACCAACCCTTTTAGAGGAATGCCGGGGATGTGTCACTCAGCCATAATTCCCGCTGTTTTTACAGCCTGAAGTTACAGAGACTTCTCTTCCCAGCTCGGGGACTCCTTGCATCTCACAGAAGGCCTCTGCAGCCAAGATATCCCTCCCGATTAAAAAAAACAAGGCACACATGGGTATCAGATCATCTGGTTCCATGCCTCCACCCCTCCTACCAGTCTCAATGTGGCTTCTTTGTCTAGTTGTAGGACTTCCATTCAGCCAGGTTTCAGGCAGTTCTGAATGATGGTTCTGTGGTTTGGTTGTAATTTTTACGTGGTTGTGAGCGGATGTGAGTGCTGCATTTACCTACGCAGCCATCTTGACTGGAAGTCCACCTGTATACCTTGGATGGGGACTCCTTCCAAGTTGAGAATGTTCCCACGAGATCTAGGCTTTTTACTCCATAGACAAATTCCTTCCCCTCTCTTGGCCTTAGATTGATAGGATTGGACTATGGTGCCACCTAATTATAAAATTGCCTGACTTTTCCCCCCGTCTGGAGATCAAACCCTTTTATTTTCACAAGCCAGCTTCTAGTAAAGGTGCTAAAATTTCAGAACATACTCAAATGGTTGGAGAGAGGAAGGATTTTAGGCCTCATCAATAATTCTCTTTTTCTTCAATTCTAACATGTAAATCAAAAAATTTAAGTATTGCTCATAAAATAATAAACATAGGAGAGTGCTCTTTCCCCCTTCAGATCTGCTAATTCAAATTGAACAGTTTAGCAAGGGCCTGGTCTCGTTCAACCCACCCCATGGTGTAGACATTATTTCCATTCCTGTCTTATATATAAGGACACTTAAGTCCAGCACGGTGAAGTCATGTCACACTGCAGGCAAGTGGTAGCACAGGACTTAAACTTGGATTTTTCTGACTGGATTTTTTTTTTTCCTGTTTTATCCTAGCAACCTCCCTCCTTTTTTGGTTGCTTGTGGAAAGGAATTGAAGTATTAAAGAGAGACTGTATTCAAATGCAGTTCAGTAACCTACAGACTGCCTTGCCCCAGGCAGACCTTCTAGTACCTAAAATTGTAGTAAAAGTTGCTCAAAATCCTTTTGTGTGAAAAAGAGTCCCTTTCCTTTCTACCCTTTGCTTCTCAGCTGCCCTCCAGGAATGCTTGACTACCAGTATTTGGCTCAAAAGGAGAAACAGTTGAAAGATCTACACCCTTCATGAACAGCATCAATAACCTGATTTTCCATTGAAGTGGTCCCTAAGGAAATCTGTTTGTAGGGCTTTGTTACTTGCATAAAACATTTTTTGACAGTTAACTTTTAAAAAAAGAGAGAACTAATTATAAACAGTAAACAGTTTTTCTTACGCTTTTAGTATTTGGTCTTACATAATGAGGGACCCATTACATAAATAATGTAAACATTTTTTAAAGGCTCCCATGTCCTTTCTCTAATAAGTCGCTTTTAAAGCATAGTGGACATGTGTTTAAATTGTGTTTATCTTTATAATTTGTAAGTGTTTATCTTTATAATTACATTTGTCAAATCCTAAAATTGATTTTATTTTTATTATTTTAGTTATGTGTAAATACTAACTCTATTCTTCCCTTGCTTTTGCAAATCCCTGTCAGAGAGGGTTTTGTGGTGGCAGCAGAAGCTTCCTGTAAACCTTGTGTAAAAGGGTCCTCTGGAGAGGAAGAAGTGCCCTAAAAACCCTTGGTTTGTGGTATGACTGCAAGCCTAAGACGCCCATTTCCATTTGATTCCTCCAGTGGGTGGCTGGATTGCTCTGAGAACACTTCTCTCATTGTAGCCATTTTGTCACTTTCTTCTGGGAAAACTTCATGTGTACCTTTATTACTGGTTTTAGTAATGGAGCTGAAAGACCCCAAGCACTGGAATTGGAGCCACAACTTCCTCTTTCCTTGTATCTTCCCCAGCAACTTACTCAGCAGCTCCAGTCTTGCTGTGACACCCAGAATGTATCATTTTGAAATGTCCCAGCTGCCACTAAGTCACATGGAAGCATGGAGCTGGCTGGGAGAAAGGTGCAGGTCAGTGATGGTTTTTTATTCCCACATAGATCCTTGAAGAGAAATTAGAAGTGGCATTTTAATTTCAGTCCAAACATTTATATGTTGTATTTTCCTTTAAAACAAAAAACAAATGAAAGAGAAAGGAAGAAAGAAAAAATTAAGCTGTGGTTTAAGCAGAAGCTGTGATTTCTAAGTGTAGGTCCTTGTGAGTCTTAGTCCCCCCCTCCCCTGCTCCTGCAGGATGAGGGGGGCTGAGTGGGCATTTTAAATAATAGTAGGGTGAAGGCCAGCTTCCCCTTTCTGCTTGGCTCTCCCAACCTTCATGTGATGAAGCAGTCCTTTGACTTAAACTCAGTGTGGCAGGTCACCTTTAAAACAGGTCCTGTATAAACTGCTTCATGCATAATGACCCTTTATGACTCTTAATTGGGAGTAGTCATGCAGTAGGTAATTTTTATATGCCTGTGTCCTATAGCACAACAGGGCAAGATAAAAGAAAACATGAGTCTTATACTGGGAATCTTGTTTCATCAAGTCAAGCCCCTGCCTGTGGTGGTGTTGTTTCTAACACAATTTTTCTTACGTAAATACTTCCTAGCAAGAAAAATATAGGCTTGACAATGTTTACATTTTGCTCAGCATTTCTTACATGAGTTGCTAGAGGAAATGCTTATAATTTTGTTTGGGAAATGAAATTCCTGCAGAAAGGTCATTGCAATGTCAGCCCTTGTCATTTTTAACCCTCTTATCCCAGAGCTGATCTGCAGCATGTCAGGTCTGGCTTACTGCTCTAACCAAAAAAGGCAAAGAATGTGTGAGCGTTGCTCCTTTCAGCCAATTGTCTTGGTGCTCCATAATGGGCTGTGTTCACGCAGTGTCAGCTGGACCCACTGGAAACAGGGGGATGTTGGAGACACATTTTCCTGCAACTTTGGAGAGTCTGTGAGCCGAGATTCCAGAGTTTTGCCAAGAGCATAAATCCTAGGCATTATCTCAAAACTACACATTGGACCGTTACCCTCTTCATTTTAAACATTTCTTGGCAGTCAGATAAACCCAGGCAGTTTATCACAGATGCCCACTTTCCCCGCCACCTCCTCTTCAAAGATCCCGAAACAAGGGTAGCAACAGAAGTCTGATAGAACTCTTACCTGTTTCACAGTTCCTCTCGGCCTCTCTGGGGTGAGGTAGAATTTGTTGCCGTAGGTCCATGTAGCCAGATGGAGGATTCAGCTCAACCGCTCACCTCTACCACCAACCAAGTATAAATTATGCATGAACAGGAAAGAAAAAGCAACAGGACTGCTTGTGTTTACCTTGTCTTCTCTTGCTTAAGATTGGTAATGTAGGAAAGGCAAGTGTCTGAAGTCAGGAATACAAAAAAGAGATGTGAGCTGTGGTTGAGATGAATCAGCGGGTAGGGAGAGAAGAGTGATGAGCAGGAGTGCTGCAGCAGTGTCATCCTGCTGATACAAATAGTGCAGGTCTTGATCTCTTGAATTCCTGTACCAGACAGGTAGCATGAGTGTTAGATTAAAGGCTTAGTGCTCTATCACACACAAACGTAAGGTAATTTACACAAGGTGCATGTAACCACCTTGCCACATCATTTCTCTACCCTGAGTGGTGCTTGTGTGCTAAAGAGATTGTGGGATGCAGCACACTTAAGGGAGTCAGAAAAATTCGAATGGGTCTCATCACTGAAGTTGGTTTTATTATCATGAGAAGCAGCCTGGATTCTTATGAGAGCAGGAGTTGCTGAGGGCACAGTTTGGAACCTTGTGGCAGCAGAGCTTGTGGATCACACTTTTGTCCAGAAGGTAGGCTGGTAGGTTGAGAAAAAAGATGCTCTGATTTTCCTGAGGTCTGTCTCCTTAACCTGTCCAGAACCAGAGAGAATAACTGGAAAGGCAGCTATTAAGAGAGTGCCCTGACCTGACCAAGGGGAAGAATTGGGAGGTGATTCACTCTTTTTAAAAAAACAATATATGTTTTTATTGACTTCAGAGAAAGGAAGAGAGATAAAAAACATCTGTGATGAGAGAGAATCTCGATGGGCTGCCTCCTGCACACCCCCTACTGGGGGATAAAGCCTGCAACCCAGGCATGTGCCCTGTCCGGGAATCGAACCGTAACCTCTTGGTTCATGGGTTGATGCTCAACCACTGAGCAACACCAGCCAGACTGGATTCACTCTTAATTTTTTTGTTGGTCTATGGCAACATTTATAGATGACTTTATTTGGAAAAAGACAATCTATTTTAAAAAATGGGAGAGGTGGGAGAGATCACAGTTACCACTGAATTTAGGGACTATAAACTTACTATAGCTTCACTTTGACCTAGTCAGAGCTGGCTGTGAATTCTAACCTGCTCATCTCTCCTCAAGGCATTAAGTTGGGTCATTCAACTGTCCCAGTTAAACAGGTAACATGTTTTAATAGTTTTAAAGGCAAACTTTACCTGTATTTGGATATTCAAGTATATACCTACACACCCTTGCTGTTGTATTTAAAACTTTTGGCCCAAGGGTGTTTGTTTTTTTTTAAGGCTATTTTTTTAGAGCAGTATTAGCTTCACAACAACATTAAGAGGAATGTACATAGATTTCCATACTCCCTACCCCCACACATTTATAGTCTCCCCCACTGTCAGCATCCCCCACCAGAGTGGCACATCTGTCACCCTTAATCTATATTGACACATTATAATGACCCAAAGTCCATAGTTTACATTGGTGTACATTCTACACATTTGGACCTATCCATCATTACAGTATATTCACTACCCTAAAAATTCTCTGTGCTCTGTCTATTCTTCCCTACCCATTCCAGCTCCTCTTGCCATAGTTTTGCCTTTTTCAGAATGTCATGTAGTTGGACTCTTAACCTTTTCAGGTTGGCTTCTTTTACTTAGTCGTGTTTTTAAGGTTCTTCCATGTCTCTTCATGGCTTGATAGCTCATTTCTTTTTAGTGTTGAATAATATTCTGTTGTTTGGATATACCAAAATTTGTTTATTCATTCACCTACTGGGAAACATCTTGTTTGCTTCTAACAGTTATGAGTAATGCTGCTATAAATACTCGTGCAGTTTTTTTTTTTGTGTGGACATAAGTTTTCAGGTCCTTTGCCTAAATACCAATGAGTGTAATGCTGGATCCTATGGTAAGTGTATGTTTAGTTTTGTGAGAGACTGCCAGACTGGTCTTCCACAGTAGCTGTACTATTTTGCATTCTCACCAGCAACATAACGGAGTTCCTGTCGCTCCACATCCTTATCAGCATTTGCTGTTATTAGTATTCTGGATTTTGGCAATTCTAATAGGTATGTGGTAATATCTCATTGTTGTTTTAATTTGCATTCCCCTAATGTCTTTTGCAAACATTTTCATTCTCTTGACAGTGTCTTTCATAGAGCAGGAATTTTTTTTCATTTTAATGAAGTCCAGTTTATTAGTTCTTTCATGGGTCTTGCCTGTGGTGTTGTATCTAAAAGTCATCACCAAATTAAAGATCATCTAGATTTTCTCCTGTGTTATCTTCTAGGAGTTTTATAGTTTTTTGCTTTTACATTTTAATCTGTGATCCATTTTGAATGAATATTTATAAAGGATATAAAACTCATGTCTAGATTTGTTTTGTTTTTTTTTTGCATTGTTCCAGCACCATTTCTTGAAAATACTGTCTTTTTTTCACTGTATTGTTTCTGTTTCTTTGTCAAAGATCAGTTGACTATATGGGCCTGTTTCTGGGCTCTCCATTCTGTTGCATTAATCTATTTGTTTTTTTGCCAGTACCACATTGTCTTGATTACTGTAGCTTTATAGTAAGTCTTGGAGTCAGGTAGGTCTGACTTTGTTCTTTTCAATATTGTTTTGGCTATTCTGAAACTTTCCCCTTTCCATATTAACTTTAGAATCAGTTTGTCTATCTCCACAAAAGAACTTGCTGTGATTTTGATTGGGATTGCATTGATTTGATTGGATCTATAAAGTTGGGAAGAACTCACATCATAACAGTATTGAGTCTTCCTGTTGTAGGCAGCAGGAATGGCACCAGGTTCACCACTGGACCTGGGTTCAGCAACCTCGGGACTTGAGTTCTGGCTAGGAAAGAATTCAGAGTCAAGACCCTGCAGCTTTTATTTGTCAAACTAATAGAGAACATGTATTTATAAAATCACAGAGGTAGAAAAAGTAATTCCTAGGAGAAATGGGCTTAGGAAACAAGTTATAGAGGTAAGAGAAGGGCCGTTGGAGCTTGGAGTGAGGGAAGTAATGCTAACGTGCCGAGGGTGGGTAAGGGAGAGTCCTAATGGTTTTAAGGGTGAAGATTTTAGGGGAGGTCCCAGGTGAAGATCTCATTATAATAATCAGCAGCTTTCCAGGTATGTTCTTTCAGGGTCTGGGTCTCCACTGATTGCTTGGTCAGTGCCAGGGCAGAAGGTCATTAGTCAGTGCAGCTGGTCTGAGGTCAGCCATAGTGTCGCTTGTTTGGTTTTGCTGCTCCTTTGGGCCTGCAGCTGAACTACAACTGAGGCTTAGATGTTATCTCTAGGGAGGAAAGGTCAGGGGTCTCAAATCACATGACCAGAGATATGCTAGGGGAGGAAAGGTCACCCTGGGGGGCAAGGTTCCACCATACAGTTGTCCCTAGCTAGGCATCAGGGACTTTCCATCTAATGACCTTCTGTACTGGCCCTTCGTCGTTGCTCTGCTCATGTCTGTCTGTCTACCACATTTCTAGCCATAAACATAGAATTTCTCTTCAATTATTTAGTTCTTTGTTTGTTCATGAGAGTTTTGTATTTTTCTCAGACAATCTTGTACATATTTTATTAGATTTATAACTAAGTTTTTCATTGTTTTGGGTGCTAATAAATACTGTGTTTTAATTTCAAATTTCACTTGTTTATTGCTGGTATATACCTTGTTTCTTGCAGCTCTGTATTTTTCAATCCCATTCTTTTCTAGTAATGCCCTATTCCTAGGCTCATGCATCTGCTCTAAGGTAGAAATCACTAGGGGAAGAATAACTGCTAGCATGAGGAGGTATGGGCAGGATTCATCAGCTTTCAGAGTGGCCTAACGAGAGGACTTTAATGTGGAACATGTTTCTTTTTATTAAGATGAAGGTTTTTTTTATGATATCTAGGATATAGTAGCATCTAATTATGATGACACCCCACCCCAAAAAGGAGCAAATGATATTTTTGTTTGTTTTAAAGATTACCTGGGAGAGAGTTATTTGAACTTAAGGTGATACCTGATCAGATCAACTGTCTTTCCTTTTAACCTCAGATGGATTTGCTAAGTCAGTCTGAGGATCACCCAAGAGTGAGGAGTCTTGGATTCTAGTCCCAGCTTAGCTCACTAGAGACTCAGTGACATTCAACTGTTCTTGAGGAATTCCTTCAAATGAAGTGCTCTATAGCTGCCAGGAGTTCATGGCTTCAAATCGAAGCGGCTTTTATTTGTCAGCTTTGGTCAGAGGATTTGAGCAGGGAGTAAGTATTTTACCCTTTTTCTACCTAGAATTCAGGAGAAGTTAATTAAATGAATCCATGTCCAGTAATAGAGTGGATCTTCTATTGATTTTCTTTGAAGTATGTAAAACCAATGAAGAAAAATGTTTGTAGAGGGAAGGACAGGGAACTTGACATTTTAGATCCTCACATTTGAAATTAGTCTTTAGTTTCAAGACTTAAAGCTGATTAATATTGTGTACTTGCTCATAATATTATGTTTTATATACTATTATTTCTTTGGGCAATGGTGTCGGACACCTACTGTTCAGAGTCCTGCTGGGCATGGTGGATGCTGGGAGAAAGCAGATGGATCTGGTTCTTGCCTCCTGAAGCTTACAAGTTTGATGACGGGCTCATTATTAAGTATTTATGTGTCGTGGTTATAGTTGTATTAATTCTACAAGGAAAAAAAAATGTGCCAAGAGCGCTTACGTTCTTTCCCAGTCTCTCCATTTGATGGCCTGTGTGAGCAGCCGTTATTTCAGGGGAAGGCTGACTGCCTATGGGAATGTGGGGGCAGACCCTCCCTGCCTGCATCCCTGATTCCCCTCTTCCACTCCTTGCTTGGACTTCATTTTTACAACTTGAACTAAGTGTTCTTCTTTCAACTTACTTCCTGTCTTACTCTTCCCAGGCATGCTTATGCCCTCAAACCCTCTGCCTCTCCAAGTGTTCATGAGGTGTTGGCATGAAGGGATCTAGAACTTGAAGAAAGATCTATGGGTGGCCCAGTTCTTTCATTTTCAGATAAGAAAGGTGAGGATGAAGGAAGAGAGGAAATTTGTCCCCAGTCACATAGGAAGTTAGAGTCAGAGCCAAAACTAAACCCAGGTCTCTGAGTCTTAGCCCAGTGCTTTCTCTTATGTTCCTGCAGGAGAGGCATTAGTCAGCAAAGACCCAGTCTCAGAAACATCCTTGTCCTTGCAGAAACACTAAGGAGGCTGGCACAACTAGAGGAAAAAAGACAAGCCCTAAGGGGGCTGTAAACCACAGACCTCACACGACCTGGTGGGTTATTCCATACAGATTTACCAAGAGAACCTTTAACTGGGAGCTGAGGAGGGAAAGTGGTATACTCAGTTCCCATCATCAAGGGAGTCATCATTTAGAGCAGTGGTCGCCAACTTTTCAGACCTCATGGACCACCAGTGGTCCGCGGGCCACCAATTGGCGACTGCTGGTTTAGAGGAACATGGAAGCCAGACCTCTCATTGCTGCCCAACGTCACAGGGGGCTTGGCCCCCCTGCCCTCTGGTTTAGAGGAACATGAATGGAGAGAGTGCCTAAGAGCAGGCTGTTAAGGGGCCCAGATGCATGCTCTGTGCAAGGAGGGTTCCAGAGCAGGCAGAGGTGCAGACCAGTCTCCTGGACGAGAAGGAAAGATTTCCCTAGAGAGGTAGAACTCAGCAGGTAGGCAGAGGAGTGGAGGCTGGGCTTTGCTGGGACCAGGAGAAGAAAGATCCATGTCTAGATTGTGTTCCCCTCTGGGCTTGAGTAGAGTCCTGAACAAATGGCCATACAGGCAGTGGCGTGTGCCTAGGGCAGTGGTCGGCAAACTGCAGCTCGCAAGCCACATGTGGCTCTTTGGCCCCTTGAGTGTGGCCACGAAGTTTCAATCGCACTGTACGTGCTCGCCCGCACGTGGCATTTTGTAGAAGAGCCACACTCAAGGGGCCGCAGTTTGCCGACCACTGGCCTAGGGGGTTGGGAAGTTGTAAGAAATACAGTTGGCAGGAGCTCATTTTAGAAGACCTTGAGCTCTGAGAGGCGTGGAAACAGTGTGGTGCTGTGCTTCACTTTCTCAGAGGGGTGACTTGATGAAAGCTAGGCTTTTGGAGGATAAGTCTGGCCTGTTTAGACTAGAAACCTCGTCAGGGACTTGTTCGGTTACTTGGGAATGGAATAAGCACAGGTAGTGGCATTGGGTATTTTGAGCTCGTGTAGTCATTGTCTGCAAAAATGATAAATCTGGTTTAATGTCCAAGTTTAACACACAAAGTATAGTTTTATAGTGATTTTTCTAGCCATGTCTAGGTATAGCCTTCAAAATAATTGTAAATCCTAAGCATCTGTATTTTATAAGGCATTTTAAAATAGCTAAGAACCAAATAAAGGACACTGTAAATACAAAAATGTCACTTCTTTTTACTTCCAAATCTCAAGTGTTAAGTGAGACCATTTTATGTTGTTGCCAGTATTGAATTCTGCTTTCCTTTTTTACATAAAGTTTTACAGAGTTTGAAAACCTAGCATTGTCCTTTAGCTGAATAGGGCAGGGGCGATCTGGTGGGGAGAACATAGGAAAAGAGGGTCAGAGTATCTGTATTGGGTCCTTAAACTTGGCCACCAGCACGCAAAGACTTACTGCGTTGTCTTCTCTTTGTTTCCTTAGGAATATAAACAGAAGCTTGCTCGGGTAACCCAGGTCCGCAAGGAACTGAAGTCCCATATTCAGAGTTTGCCAGACCTCTCATTGCTGCCCAACGTCACAGGGGGCTTGGCCCCCCTGCCCTCTGCTGGTGACCTCTTTTCTACTGACTAGGGCAGGTGCCATGCCCCAGATTCCCATCTCTACCAGCAGAAAAAAGAGGGCAAGTCATGGTTGGAAATAACCTTGTAGCCCCTGGTTCTATCCCTCCTTCCGCCTGGCCCCCAGCCTCCAGAAAGAACCACAAACTGGTTCTCCTCTCCAGCTCTCCTGTTGAGCACAATTCAGAACAGTGGTGAGTGGAATCCAGTTTAGATTGATATTTGGAAAAAATACAAACTCTCCCACTTTGTGTTTTTATGCCCCATGTTGGTTTTCCATTCTTAGCTCTCACTTTATACTGAAGAAGTTATGAAAATCATGTGTACTTCTGGAAGCTTTCAGAAGAATCTTGTCCTTGATGATAGCATTGTGTCATGAAAGCAGCTTCCGTCTGAGCTGGGCTCATTCAAGTTCAGTACAGGCTTCCACTGAGGAATTCAACCTGGAGTCATTGGCTTTCCTGACTCCATCAACCCCAAAGGGAGGCACAACTGTTGAGCAGCTTTGCCATAAGGAGTTTGCTGAATCTCTGATTCTCCCCTACTATTACTTCTGGCGATGTATAGTCAATGGTTGGGTGCATTTGTTTTGTAAGCAGACTAGAGAATCTAGCAAGAAGATTAGGAGCTGATCTGGGACATAAAATCATAGTTCAGAGACAGAGTAACAGAAATTACAAGGATGAGTTTAAAATAAGTACTTTGCTTCAGGTTCCTACAAACAGGCTGCCCTTTTCAAGGGTCTACCCAGTGTCATAGAACACCTTCCTAAAAACAGCCTTCTGACCCCAGTTGGCTATGAAGGTGCTTGTTAGCAATGGCAATGGTGGGCCAAAAAGCTAAAGGCATGCTGAGAGCCTGGGTTCTGTGTGGGTGCTGCTTTGACCCTTTCTTTTGGGGAGTAGGGCACACACTAACAATTCACTGTGTGGACATATGTCCTCAGGATGGTGACTGCACTTGCTTAACTCCCTTGCAAATATGACACCGTGCATGCTCATCTGTCCGTCAGCCACATCATTGCACGTGTCCCTGTGCCCAGGAGTACTTTGTGTCAGATGTTACTGAATAGCTCATCTTGGGCAGGGGAAGGGGGAAAGTTTGGGATATTAATTTTGGGTTTTAATTCTATTATCATGCCATCTGACATTACTTGCTTTTTAGTAAAGGTTAGGCCTGTTAACTATAAATCATTCTGTTTTGGCAGGCTTATTTTAGACATTGGAAAGGGCAGAAAACAATTTGCCCCAATAGTGTAATAGGAATTATAGCCCAGAGGTTGAAATCCTAAAGCTATAAAATGGGATCCAGTGGAGGGGGTTTCAGATTCTCCATTATTCTGAGGATTACCAAAAAGCCAATTACATGTAATTTTACATGTTAAAATATAACCTATGTTTTTAAAAGTATAGCAGGTTTTTCTTTAAAGGAGCCCTCCTGCCTGCCAAAAGTGGAAACAGTGAAAAGTCATAGCAGGTATTCAGTTTAACTCTGTGTAGAACCTAGTAGCATTTAAGCTATTTTCAGATTAGAATGTGGACTGTGTTGAACACTGCCTGTTGTCCTGTCATGATTAAATAATGAGTCTATATATAAAATTTTCTCCCAGAGGCCAAAGGGCAGTGGGTGACTTTACTAAAATTGCAAGATGAATTCGAGTCTTTGCTCTTTCTGCACATATGCCTCTCCCCATGTGGTGTGCTGCTTTAGTTCTACCTAAGAGCATGTTTCTGAACAGATCCTTGGACATTCTGTATGTTTTCATCAAGGAAGGAAAATTTTACTAGCCACAAATCAACCCAAAAAAAGGGTATGGTAGATATTTGCTCTGATCAGCTAGATGAAACGTTATAACAGAATGAATCTTGCCCACTGTGATGTTTTATCTGATTGCATCTAACCAGCCATTGGTGCATAATTATTGCAGCAAGAGCAAGAAATGAAACTAGCAATTATGTAAATGAATATGATGGCCTCTTAACACCTGTTACTACTAGTGGACTTCCTGTGAGGAAGTTAGTTTTGGTATTTTTTGTTGTTGTTTTAATGAAATGCTTTTGTTTTTTTAAAATCTAATTCTCCCATATCCTCCCCAGGTGTGCTTTACTTCATTTGTTTAATTTAAGGATCTGGCAGGGTGGGGTGGGTGGTTTGTGTTTTGTGTTTTTTCTTCTTTACTTAGGGCATCCATAGACCTTAAAGGACCTTTCCTTTAGGTCATATTCCTCAGAAAGTCTTCGTTCTTTCCCCCCCTTTTTTCTTAAAGAATATTTTTAAAGCTTAAATTTGTATATTAATTTAGGACTTTATTTAGAAGTATAGGCTGTCTTTGGTGGCAGCAGTATATTCTGAAATGTCTCATAGATATATATTTTTGAATAAAGATGGTGTTGTTGAATGACATTGTGTGCTGTTTCCTTTCCCTACCCTTTTGCAGAACACAGTGCTCTCTTTGTAAGCAGTGGGTAATTAGTAATCACTAATAGAGATTGTGCTGTCTGCACAGAATCTTGTCCCTGTGGAGTTTTTGTGGGTCTTAGTGACACATAAATACCCAGCACTTACATAGTATTTTCCAGGGGCTTAATTAGCTTTAATTAGCCAACCCACACAGTACCCAGGAGAGGTACCTCCACAGTTTTATCCTCATTGCACAGAAGTGGGAACTGATGGAGAGAAGTTAAGTGACTTTCTCCCCAGTACCATAGTTTCTGACAGATTAAAACTTGCAAGTTCTTTGATTTCAGCGCTTTTGTTTGCACCACTAGGCCTCCTGAGAGATATATTTGATTTTGGCAATACAGTGAAAGCCATTCTGAACAACGAGAGGAAAAAGTCGAGATAATTCAAACCTGAGTGGTATGCCTTTAAAAACATTTTTGTGGGTTTCCTTTCTCCTTTTCACTTTTAAATTCAATGAAGCGTGTTGACTAAGTATTATTGTTAAAACTCAAAATAATAGAAAAATATTTTGAAATCGTTCCTTTTGAAGTGATTGGTGTTTGGAAAGATGGTTTTAACCTTTCCACTGGGTGAGGGCAGCATTTGCCTGAAGGAGTAGGGTTACTCATTTATCTCATGATACAGAAAACTGCAATAGCTGGTCCTTCAAGACTAAATGCAACTCAAGGAGAGTTGAGACTGCATTACCCACCTTCTGTCTTAAAATACAAAGGTTCAATGTAATATGTGGATCTCAGGAGACAAGAGCTCCTTCTGTGTCCCAGGTTTCATGGCCTAGGACCTAGGTAATGTCTTCACTCCTTCCAATAAATAGTAAGTCCATAATGCCTCTGGTTTAATTAGCACTTCACGCTACAAAATGTGACTCTGAAGTCCGCAGAGCTGAAGGTGGGACTACCCAAGAGTTCATGTATCTGTCAAAATGCTTAACTTTTGTGATTAGACCCATTAACTGTGTGACCTTCCCGGGACAGGTGTTTCTTCCTCTGGGCCTCAGTTTTCTTATCTTTGAATGTGGTATTAGACTCAGTTATTTCTAGGCTCCCTGCCAACCCTAAAAGCTTATGATTGTTGGGTTGCATGAGAAGAATGCAATGCTGAATGGCATGTGCTAGGTTCCCATATTTGTTAAAAGAATACTGTCACCATAGTGCTAATGTATGGAAAGAGGATTTATGAAACCCTGGAGATCATCAGCTAAAAGGATCCGAACACAAAAGTCTGCCAAGACTAGGAGGATGGCGTAAAGATAGTTTGTCTGAGTACAATCAATCTGCATTTGGTTTCCCTCAGATCTTTAAGAAAAAGCTATTTTCCAGCCTGGTTTGCTATCTTACTTTCTCTTGGACTCAACTCATTTGCATCACCACCTTCACAGGGTTTTCTATTTAAAAATTACTCTCCCACTCTAAGGCACAGATTCAATTAAGAATCCATTCTCCCGTATAGTAAATTGGGATTCATACAGCTCTATGAGGTGTTGGAAGCCCAGTTTGTTCAATTTTTTAGACTCTGAAATAGTTTGCATTAAAAATTCATTTCTACCACTGGTTTGAAAAATATTAAAATTAGCAGTATAGATCAGAATTTAATATGTTTTTATGAATAAGAGGCAGCTGTGGCAAGTGATAACCCACTCTCATGTCACTGTGATGACCGTGGGCAAGTCCCTCAACTCAAACCTTTTGGGACCTCTGCAGCTTCTTAAGGAAATGAATGAGGTTGACAGAACAACCTCGGGAGTGCTTTCCAGATCTGAAGTTCTATGACTGGGCTTTCAGAATAATTTTTCCTACTGAAAATCTTATTAACATGCACTCCACAGATTTTTAAATGCCAGTTATCAATCCTCAGTTATGAAAATGATAAAATAGTTAATAAACAATATACCTATAAACTTTAAATGAGATGTTTGTAAAAAGGGCCTAGTGCCATGGCCAGGGACAAATTAGGGACTCAGTGGTAGCTGTTAGACATTCAACAATGAATGTAGGTATTTTTTAAAATATATTTTTATTTCAGAGAGGGGGAGAGAGAGAAACATCAGTGATGACAGGGAATTGTTGATCGGCTGCCTCCAGTACGCCATCTCCACTGGGGATCGAGCCCACAACCCAGACATGTGCCCTGATCAGGAATTGAACTGAGACCTCCTGGCTCATAGGTCGACGCTCAACTTTTGAGCCATGCTGGCCGGGCTTGGTAATAAAGTTAAAATCTATGTTTTTTGGAAGATACCACAATACCTATACCATATGCTATTTTTATAATGGAGATGGTAAAAAACCTGTAACCACCCTAAACTTTTCGTCCACATTAAGGGTATAAAAGAGGAGTTAGAGTTGAAAGAAGAGGGTTTTGGGTGGGGGATTTCTTTAAAGTGATCCATTTGTGTGTTTTGAGTCTCTTAAGGGAGAGCAGTAGATGCCCCTGCCTCTTACCTCAAGGCTAGGGAAGGGGCCTCCATGGAGGTTACTATGTGTCCCTTGTAGGGTGGTGATCAGGTGAACTAGACCCCCTGCCGGGGAAATCTAAAGAATGAAATGCCAGTGGCTGGCTAGGTGCTTTGATGATGGAGCCATGGAAAGGTGGCTGAGTTGGCTGCAGCCTCTATTCCTAGAGTTTGTCAGGGCAGGGGATGTATGCTTGCCTCCCATGGACCAGTTGTGAGCTGCATGCAGGAGAACCATCATGGGTCATCTCAGAGTGACCAAGAGACGGGTCTGGCTCCTCAAGGAGGTGGACTTCTGACTTGCAGTGCTGAGAAAGAAGCAGGAAATAAAGAGCCGGGGGTAAGTACCACCCCTGAGAGATGCCTGGGAGAGAATGAGCCACTCAAGATGCTGGAGAAGCCTACACGAGAAAGTAATGAAACTCTTGCCCAGCCAGTGCCCAGTCACCACAACACCTCAAGGATTTTCTCTTGCTTCTCCTTCCTTTCCTCATTCCCACTGCCCTAAACCTTAAACAATGCTGGCTTCCTGCCTGCAGCAGCCCCCAGAAAAGCCTTAACTTCAAATGATAAATTCTTTTGATTATAACATGGGATTGGACATTTAAATTTCTGAATTGAAACTGTTTTGCACCTTTAGGGTGACTGTGGGACTTTATTAGTGGTGTTACTATTACTATTATCTATGCTAATAAAAGGGTAATATGCTAATTAGACTGGGAGACCTTCCGGACAAAGCCATGGTAGCGGGGCTGAGGCAGTGGCGGTTAGGGGCGATCAGGCCGGCGGGGCGGGGGGGAGGGGGGGGCAGTTAGAGGCAATCAGGCTTGCAGTGGGGGATAGTTGGGGGCGATCAGGCCGGCGGGGCGAGCAGGCCAGCAAGGGTGGGGGGCAGCTGGGGGCAAGCAGGCTGGCTGGGGGGCAGTTGGGAGTGAGCAGGCTGGCGAAGCGGGGGGATGTTTGGGGCGATCAGGTCGGCAGACGGGGCAGTTGGGGGCAAGAAGGCCAGCCAGGGCGGGGGCCGGGGGGAGGCATTTGTGGGTGAGCAGGCTGGCAGGCAGAGTGGTTAGGGGCGATCAAGCCAGCAGGCAGGTGAGCAGTTAGGAGCCAGTGGTCCCAGATTGTGAGAGGGATGTCCTAAATTGGAGAGAGTGCAGGCTGGGCTGAGGGACACTCCCCCCTGCCCCCCTGAATTTGTGCACTGGGCCACTAGTCCTATATTATAAAAGCCTCATATGCTGCTATGATGTGCACTGACTACAAGGGGGCAGTTGACCCATCCACCAGTCGCTATGATGTGCACTGACCACCAGGGGGCAGATGCTTCGACCCATAGGTTAGCTTGCTGCTGGGGTCTGGCCAGTCGGGACTGAGCAAGATAGGTCGGACACACCCTAGAGCAGCAGTTCTCAACCTGTGGGTCACAACTCCTTTGGGGGTTGAATGACCCTTTCACAGGGGTCGCCTAAGACCATCAGAAAACACACATATGCCGAAACCGGTTTGGCTCAGTGGATAGAGCGTCGGCCTGCGGACTGAAGGGTCCCAGGTTCGATTCCGGTTGAGGGCATGTACCTGGGTTGCGGGCACATCCCCAGTAGATGTGCAGGAGGCAGCTGATCGATGTTTCTCTCTCATTGATGTTTCTAACTTTCTATCCCTCTCCCTTCCTCTCTGTAAAAAATCAATAAAATATATTAAAAAAAAAAAAAAGAAAACACATATAATTACATATTGTTTTTGTGATTAATCACTATGCTTTAATTATGTTCAATTTGTAACCATGAAATTGGGGGTCACCACAACATGAGGAACTGTATTAAAAGGTCACAGCGTTAGGAAGGTTGAGAACCAGTGCCCTAGAGCCTTCCCACGGTCCCTCCAGCTGGCCAACCTCCTGCATCCCTCCCAGGCCCTGATCATGCACCGGTGGGGTCCCTCGGCCTGGCCTGCGCCCTCTCACAATCCAGGACCCCTCGGGGGATGTTGGAGAGCCAGTTTTGGCCCAACAGCGGAATGACTGGTTGCTATGATGTGCACTGACCACCAGGGGGAAGGCGCTCAATGCAGGAGCTGCCCCCTGGTGGTTGGTGCGCTCCCACAAGGGGAGCCCTGCTCAGCCAGAAGCCAGGCTCACGGCTGGTGGCGGTGGTGGCAGGAGCCTCTCCTGCCTCCGTGGCAGCGCTAAAGATGTCCAACTGCTGGCTTAGACCCACTCCCCATGCCCCCAGGGCTCCCGGACTGCGGACTGCGAGAGTCCTCCCCGAGTGCAGGAACGTCGTGCACTGGGCTTCTAGTTATTAAATAAGATTGACTAGAGAAGTTGTGGAGACCCGAGTTTTCTTCTAGAGTTAGCAAATGCACTAGTCCCACAAAGTGGATTTCAAGGGACAGTTGGGGACAAAAATAAAATTGCTTTGTGAGTTGAGTTCTATAATCCTGCTTACTTATTGCAATGGTTACACACATGACTCATTTTAGGACCTTTAATTCTCACTTCACTGTTCTATTTTTGTTAACGGGAAGTTCCTTTTTTGTTTGTTAATTAGTGAACTCATGAATTAGTCTTTTGTGTGTACTTGGAACACGTGTTTTTTTGTGTGTGGTAAAATACACATAACATAAATTTACCATTTTAGCCATTTAAAAGTGTGCAATTCAGTGGCATTTAGTGCATTTGTGATATGCAACCATCACCACAATCTAGTTCCAGAACATTTCCATTCTCTCAAAAGGAAATCTCACACCCATTAAGCAGTCACTCTAGTTGTACCCCTTTACCCCCTCACCCCAGGCACCCACTAATCTGCTTTTTGTCTTTATGAAGTTGCCTGTGCTGAATATTTAATATAAATGAAATCTATAATATGTGACCTTTTGAATCTGGCTTCTTTCATTCAGCATAGTGTTTTCAAGGTTCATTTTGTAGTATTTGTCAGAATTGTATTCCTTTTATGGTTGAACTAGAGGCCCGGTGCACGAAATTTGTGCAGGGGGAAGGGGGTGTCCCTCAATCCAGCCTGCACCCTCTCCAAGCTGGGACCCCTTGAAGGATGTCCAACTGCCTGCTCAGGCCCGATCCCAGTGGGATTGGCCTAAATGGGCAGTGGGACATCCCTCTTACAATCCAGGTCTACTGGCTCCCACCTGCTCACCTGCCTGCCTGCCTGATTGCCCCTAACCGCTTCTGCCTGCCAGCCTGATCACTCCCTAACCACTCACCTGCCAGCCTGATCGACACCTAACTGCTCCCATGCCAGCCCGATTGCCCCTAACTGCCCTCCCCTGCTGGCCTGGTCACCCCTAACTGCCCTCTCCTGCAGGCCTGGTCCCCCCCCAACTCCCCTCTTCTGCTGGCCTAGTCACCCCTAACTGCCCTCCCCTGCTGGCCTGGTCACCCCTAACTGCCCTCCCCTGCTGGCCTGGTCACCCCTAACTTCCCTCCCCTGCTGGCCTGGTCGCCCCCAACTGCCCTCCCCTGCTGACCTGACTGCCCACATCTGCCCTCCCCTGCCAGCCACCTTGTGTGTTGGAGTGATAGTCAATTTGCATATTACCTCTTTATTATATGGGATATTTCATTATATGGATATGCCACATTTATTTATCCATCAGTTGATGGATATTTGGATTGTTTCTACCTTTTGGGTATTGTCAGTAGTGCTGCTATGAACATTCTTGTACACCTGTTTTCAGTTCTTGTAGAGATATGCCTAGTACATCATAATGGTAACTCTGTTTAACTCATTAAGGAATCACCAAATGATTTTCCACAGTGGCTGCACCATTTTTGTTTCTACCAGCAATGTATGAAGGTTCCAATTTCTCCATGTCCTTGCTGTATTAGAGTGCTTCAGAGAATTAGAACCAACAGGGTGTGCATATAAAGAGACAGATTTATTTTAAGGAATTGGCTTACACAACTACAGAAGCTTGGTAAGTCCAAAGCCTGCAGGGGAGGGCCAGCAGCTAGAGGCCTAGGGAAGAGTTGCAGTTCAAGTCCAAAGGCAGTCTGCTGGCAGCAATTCCTTGTTGCTCAAGGGAATGTCAGTCTTTGTATTAAGATCTTTGACTGACTAGATGAGAAACACCCACAGTAATGTCACCCAAAAAACATCTTCACAGAAACATCCAGAATGTTTGACCAAATATCTGGGCACCATGGCCCTACCAAGTTGACACATAAAGTTAACCACCCCATTTGCCAACATTTGTTATTTCCATTTAAAAAATTATACCTGTATCAGTGCTCTAGGGCTCTGTAATAAAGTACCACAAACTGGGTGGCTTAAAACAACAAATTTCTTACCTCAGTTCTGGAGGCTAGAAATCTAAAATCAAGGCATTTGCAGAACCCTGCTCCCTCCAAAGCCTAGGGGAGGGTCCTTTGTGCCTCTTCCAACTTCTTTGGAGCCCAGGCATTCCCTGGCCTGTGGCAACGTAACTAACTTCTGCCTCCGTCTTCACATGGTCATCTTCCTTCTGTGTTTTTATCCACATTTCCCTCCTTTTTGTAAGTACACCAGTCATATTGGATTAAGATCCACCTTAATAACCTCATCTTAACTTGGTTAAATCTGCAAAGGCCTAATTTCCACATAAGGTCACAGTTACAGATACTGGTTCAACATATCTTTTGGTGAGGGAACTCGATTCAATCCATAACAATAACCATCTTAGTGGAGATGATGTGATCCCTCCTTGTGGTTTTGATTTGCATATCCCTCGTGACTAAGGACATTGGGCATCTTATGTGCTTGTTGACCGTTTGTATATCTTCTTTGAAGAGATGTCTATTCAAATTCTTTGCCCATTTTTTAAGTGGGTTGAGTTGTAAGGGTTCTATATGTGCCCTGGATAACAGGCCCTTATCACATACATGATTCGCAAATATTTTCACTCACCCTGTGGGTGTCTTTTCACTCTGTGATAGTATCCTTTGATGAATTCAAAATTAATTTTTAATTAATTAAATTTTCTTTTGTTGCTTATGCTTTTGGCCTCCCATCTAAGTAAACACTGACAAATCCAAGGTCATGAAGATTTACTCCTGTATTTTCTTTTAGGATTTTATACTTTTAGCTCTTACATTTAGGTGTTTGATCCATTTTGAGTTAACCTTTGTATATGGTATGAGATTAGAGTTCGACTTTATTCTTGCATGTGGATATTTAGTTGTCTCAGCACAATTTGTTGAAGATATTATTATTTCCCTTGAAATGGTCTTGCCACTTCTGTAAAAATTTTGAACACTTTTAAAAGTGAAATTAAGAAATTAACTTAAGTACAGGTGTGCTAGGGAGATATTGTGGATTTGGTTCCAGACTACCACAATAAAATGAATATGGCAATATTTGAGTCACAAAGTTTTTGGTTTCTGGTGCATATAAAAGTTATATTTACACTATACTGTAGTCTATTAAAGTGTGCAATAGCATTATGTCTAAAAAAAAAAAAAAAGCAATGTACATACCTGATTAAAAAATACTCAATTGCTAAAAACTGCTAAGCATCATCTGAGCCTGTTGGAAAAATGGTGCCACTAGACTTGCTCAACCCAGGATTGCCACATACCTTCAGCTTGTAAAAATTGCAATATCTGTGAAGTACAATAAAGTGAAATGCAATAAACCAAGGTATGCCTATAATAAATTAATTTTTGATTAATAGGGTTAGCCTTGAAGATCATTTCCTAGCTCAACATTTTATAACAATCTTGACAGAGCCTGGATTTCTGGTAGAGTTGTAAAACAGAAATATTAATGAACTAACTCCAAACACAATTTTCTTAAAGGTCTCTAACAATCTTTAATGAATCACTATCTATTAGTTAAATGATATTTTAAAACATAAACCAATAACGAAAAGAACTAGTATAAAGTTCAACCCATGAAGGATTGAGTGCTATGGGAATTTCCGTCCTCCATAAACAACTAAAAATGCAGATAAGATCTATAAAACAAATGTTTTCAGACACTGGACATCAGGAAGCAGAGAACTGTGAGCCCTGACAGAAGAGGGGATTACCCATCTTCCTCACTGAAGGTGCCTCCAACCTGCAGCACAGAGATGGGAGCCTGAGGCCCACTGTGTCACTGAATTGAGGAGACAGAGATCAGAGTTCAGGAAGGCTGATGTGGTTAGAATTTGCAGGGAGAAGTAACAAAGAAGAGGTAGCTGCACAGAGACAAGAGCTCTGAAAATCTTGATCCTTAAGTGAGTTCTGATTAGGACATGTGTGGGATGAAACTCCATCAGACCAGGGAAAGAACAAACGAGAGCAGTAAGCCAAATAATTCCCAGAGCTCACTACCTCTGGGAATAGAGTTTCTGTTAGCTAGAGTGGAGAGGCATGAAGTAGAATTTTTGGGGAGCACATGAGACTTGGAAAATTGTAAGGAGGACATTCTGAGAAAAGGGAAGTGTGTGGAAGACTGCCTGCCCTGTTTATCAGAAACCAGACTTAGAGGGGATTTAGGGGAGTGTCGAAGGCGGCACCCCTAATTATTCCTTGACCTTTCCAAACAAGCCTGTGCATATGCAGACCCCCTCCCCCGGGTGTTTACTGGAATCCTTATGCTTAATCCCTGGATGCCCTTGCCTAGAGGACAATGTAAACACATGTGTCCTCCAAAGATAACTCACTCTACTGATTGTATCTAAAGATAAAAGTTTGAATAAAAGCCTAACGAGACAGGCAATCAAGGCTGCCTGTTTGCTATCAGCCAGGCAGCCCCTTAGCCCTCTCTTTCACAGTGAAACTGTGTGGGAGTAATCTGTTCATCTGTCGTTCAGGGGCGGCTGGTCAGCCCCAGCATAGAATCCTCAAAAAAAGGTCATGTCTTTGTAGTGGGGCTACATTACCACTACAGGAAAGGCTGCTCTCAATCTGCCAGTAAAAAATAATTAGCCTCAATCTGATCTGAAAATAATTTTTTGGTGGAATAAAGTCCAAAACTGTTCAAAGAAACACAGCAAAACCCAGGATTCAACAATGTAAAATTTACTATGTTCAACATTCAACAAATAATCGGCAGGCATGCAAATAAAAGAATGACTAGAGCCAGGAGAAAAAATAAATCAATAGGTCCTAAATGATACACTATAAAATTAATCAACAAAGACATTAAACAGCTATTATTCATATAAGAAATAATAAAGGATATAAAGGAAAACAAACATAATAAGGAAAGACATAGGAGATATATATATATATATTTTTAAATCCAAATTAAATTTTTAGAAATGAAAATACAATATCTGAAATTAAAATAAACAGTGGGATTAACAGCATATTGGATGCTGCAGAAGAAAAGATCAGTGAAATTAAAGGAGTAAATAGCAACCTGAGGGGATAATACTGAGTGTCAAAAATATATGCTATGAGAGGAAAGAGGGAAAGAGATAGAAAACATATTTGAAGAGCCCGGCTTATTGGCTCAGTGGTTGAGCATCATGGTTCCATTATTAGTCAGGGCACATACGTGGGTTGCAGGCTTGATCCCCAGTAGGGGGCGTGCAGGAGGCAGTTACTCAATGATTCTCTCCAGTGATGTTTCTATCTATCTCCCCTTCTCCCTTCCTCTCTGAAATCAATAAAAATGTAATTTTAAAAATATGTATTTGAAGAAATAATGTTAATTTCCAAAATATGATGAAAACTATAAAGTCATAGATCCAAGAAACTCAGTAAACCCCAGGAAGAATACATTTAAAAAAACCTACACATGCTAAGACACATCATAGTCAAATTGCTGAACCAGTGATAAAGACTAAAAAGAAACATATACAGAAGAACAAAGATCAGAATGGCAGCAGACTTCTCGTCAGAAATTATGCAAGCCAAAAAAGAATGGCATGATATCTTTAAACCCTGTCAATATAGGGTTTTGTATTTAGCAAACAAAAAACAAAAACAAAAATTTCTTTCAAAAATGAAAGCAAAATAAACTTTTTCAAAGCAACAAAAGCTGAAAGAATTCGTCACCATTAGACTTGAACAATAAGAAATGTTAAAGGGCCCTAACCGGTTTGGCTCAGTGGATAGAGCGTCAGCCTGTGGACTCAAGGGTCCCAGGTTCGATTCCGGTCAAGTGCATGTACCTTGGTTGTGGGCACATCCCCAGTAGGGAGTGTGCAGGAGGCAGCTGATTGATGTTTCTAACTCTCTATCCCTCTCCCTTCCTCTCTGTAAAAAATCAATAAAATATATATATTTTTAAAAAGAAATGTTAAAGGGCCCTGGCTGGTGTGGCTCAGTTGGTTGGAGCATTGTCCTTTACACCAAAAAGTGGCGGGTTCAATCCCAGTCAGGAAATATACCCAGTTTATAGGTTCAATCCTCGGTCAGGGCGTGTGTGGGAGGCAACTGATTGATGTTTCTCTCACAAATTGATATTTCTCTCTCTTTCCCTCTTTCTGCTGGGAACAGATGCAGCAGTAGGGTTGGCCTGGTGCCATCTGATGCACATGCTTATGCAGAGCAAAGCAGTACCCATCCAGCCTGCTAGTGGGCGAAAAATACTTCTAAATAAGGTGATATACCAGCACAGGCAGTGAGAGCTCCTCACTTGTAAGGAAATGTTTCAGGTCCCAGGTACACTCTTATGCAATTCTTCAAGGGTCACCAGGCGTGTATGGCTGCCTTTCCCAACATATTTACTACCTGGCCCTTTATAAGAAAGAGTTTGCCCACATTTGGATTAATGATGACTTCTAGATTACTGGGCTATGAATTAATGAGGTGTCCATGTATTTCCTAACATGTTCCTAAAATAAACTTTTGTTTATTTTATTTTGGGGGCCTCAATCAGAAGGACTTGGGTCCCCCATGAGTAGTGCTGGGGAATGGGTCTTCTGACATGTGCACTTTTAAAATGTCAGATACCTACAGAAAGAATGTGTGCACCCCTATGTGCATAGCGGCACAATTTACAATAGCTAGGATCTGGAAACAGCCCAGGTGCCCATCAGAAGATGAGTGGATAAACATGCTGTGGTACATTTACACCATGGAATACTATGCAGCAGTGAAAAAGAAGAATATCTTACCCTCTGAGACAGCATGGAGGGACCTGGAGAGTATCATGCTAAGTGAAATAAGTCAGTTAGAGAAAGACAAGTATCACAAGATCTCACTCATATGTGGGATCTAATCAATAAACTGATGAATGGAGTGGCTTGATCCCCAATAGGAAATGTTTCAGGTCCCAGGTTCCAAGAGACATGGAAGCATGGAACAGAGTGTGGAATCTCAGAGGGAAGGCGGGGAGGGTGGCTGGGTGGGAGGTAATCAACCAAAGACCTTGTATGCATAACCCATGGCCACAGACAATAGGGTGGTGAAGGCCTGGGGCGGGGAGAGGAGGGGATGGGGGCGGGCTGGGGGGGGTGTCAATAGGGCAAAAAGGGGGATGCATGTAATACTTTCAACAGTAAAGATTTATAAAAAATAAAAAAAAAATAAATATCAGATGCCTAGGTTGGGTAGTTCTCTCCCTGGCCCAGGAACCCGCTGGGTAATTGTGTCCTGTCAGATATGCATGTGGAATCCAAGCCAGCCACTCCTCTGAATAGGATCTGGTGATACTGCTACCCTGGGGAATTCCACTTCAGTTAAATCAGATTAGTCCACTCAGCATGCTCAAGGCCAGAGCAAAGAGCCCTGAATTTGGAACTCAAGTGAAGTCCCAACTCCATCACGGCAGAGGTCAGGGTGGGGCTGACTTATCAGGAAGACTGGGTGTTCCCTGGTCTCCTTGGAGGCCTTCATCCCCATGTCCAACACCGACCATGACAAGGACAGGTATCGAGCACCAGCTCCAGACTCCAATGATCTGTGTCCGAGTCCACATGTCCTCACTTAACTGGCACTTTGGCCGAGTGGCTTCACCTCCCTTGTCTTGGTTTCAGCATCTGTACACTGGGGATGAGAATAATGGACTCTCTCTTAGAAGGTCATGGGGATTTAATGAATCATATCGCTAAAGTAAGCTAAGCCAACTAAGTATTTGTTAAATAAATAAAATCTGTTTGCTGATATGAGACAATCTGTGAAACACTGGGCATGTGAGCCTAGGATGTGGCTCAGCTGGGCTCAGCCTTACTTCCCTGTAGGTCCTGGAGCAAGAACTATGTCCTCTTAAGTTACCACTGTTGTGCAGGTGCTGAAGAGGGACACTGGCTAATTGCAGGAGGGTGGCCAGGCTCAAATTTAAATTCAAGCCCCTCCCAGGAAGGAATAGATGTCCTGGAGTGGATTGTCTGCAGACAAGGGGAGGGCAAGTCTGGTGGTGCTCATGGGCTGTAGGTGAAGGTGAGCATGGCTTTTGCTCTGAGGGCAGGAGATGGAAGTGTTAGTAGGGAGGGCTTCTGACTCATCAGGAAGACTTGTTGCTCTGCAGGGCTGGCCCACCCTTCTTGTCTAGGGTGCTATAGGGAGCTTCTCGACGAAGGTAGAGAGTTGGACAAGATAAAACACATGGGTTCCTCCCAGAGCTAATAGTCCTGGCCTCTGATGATTCTGTTGGCATGGAGATATGGTTACTGATAAGTGTGGTGGGAACAAAGCCATCGCTATTTTAAAGTTCCAGTGTGATGCTTGCCAAGAACTCGATTAAGAGTATCTGCCCTGATTCTGCCTCTTGATGAAGTGCTCAGCGGCCTCACATTGCTAGAAGGCCCCCCCGCCCCACTCCTCCCATAGATTATGAAACATGGGTGGTGGTGACAGCTCCTGGCAAGGTCACAAAGGCAATTTGAGAGCTGTCATTGCTCAAGAATCCAAAGGTGGACCTGCAACCCCTTTTTTGATATCAGCGGCAGCTGGCCTTGCAACTTCAAAAGGGCTATCCAGACCTAGCCCCTGGTTTGCCCAGAATGCAATGGCATCTGGACTTCATTTCAACGGACTAGAAGTCTGTGAAGTCATTCCCAAGAGTGGCTTTAGTACCTGCCTCAGCCAAAACAAGCATGGAGAGACCTGGTTATGAGGCAATTAACGTTTATTAGGCTCTGGAATTACATTCTGGCATGACCTGTTATTCATGGATTCAGATACACCGTGATTCAAATCCAGCTCTCCCTCCCCACCACCATCTCCTTGACCAGCCTTGGAGCAGACTGGCATTGAGTTCCCTGTCCCTGGAGACATCAAACAGAACCTATGGGACCACTTCTCCAGGGAGCCTCAAATCCAGTAGAATAGATGTCACAAACTCTAATGCCTCGTGGCCTGGGAAGGCAACGGAAAGGAGGGAGTTTGGGCAGCCGTGGGCAGGTGAGTGTGTGACAACCGCTATGCAGTTCAGCCAAGTGTCCGCATGACAGGAGGCAGAGCAAGCGTTGCCAGATTGTCTGATTTGTCTTTGAGAAGGCGGAAACCTGGATTTGTATGTAAAAATCTCTCATTTTTTTCAATACTGGCACGTCATTTGAATACCAGGTGGGCATTTTTTCAATACCACTTTGTTTTTGCAATACCAGTTTGTTCGCAGTATCAGTGCATTTGCTTGTTTGCTTTGAATCGCCAGGTTGCCACTTTTGCAAGTCTAGTTACTTTCTGCAGAGGATCTAAGACTCTGCAAAGCTGACCATAGTCTGAGGAAGGACCGGTTTCCGAGGAGGGTCTGCTAGTCTCGGATCAGAGTTTGCAGGTGCCTTCAAGTTAATCCGGTCCCCTACTTGCCGCCGGCTGTAGAGACAGGAGCGCTGGCATGAGAAGAGGAGGCCCCGGTTCTAGTCCCTGCCCTGCCACTGATTTTGTGTGTGACCTTGGGAAAGTCTCTGGCCTTCTCTGGCCTCAGTTTCTTCTGCAATTGGCCAGATTACCTCATGTCCTGGCCCGCTCAAATGGTTAGGGCTCCATGTGGGAGGAACCCAAAATGTTGACTTTTCAAAAGCTGGGCTGGTTCTTGATTTGGGGTGAAAAGACTGTTTTTCAGGACCAGTCATGCATTTTTAAGGAGTTACAAAACTAAGAAAAGAATTTACCAGAAAGGAGGTTTTGCCGAAGGTTTCCAGGGTCTCTGTGCCAAGGCCTTAAGGCTAATGGAGGTGATCGCTGGCATCTGCCAAGTGCCAGTGGGAAGTTCAGGTGGTGATAGGCAAATGGGGCTTATGGCAGGTGAGGGGTCATCTGAGGACTGGCTTCTCCTCTCTGTTCTCACTCACCCTACAGCCTGGGAAATCCTTCCCTGTCCCTGGGCCTCAGTTTCCTCTTCCAAAAACAAGGAAAGGTTTCTGAGCCTCCTTTGAGCCCTGGAGATCTGTGATTGTAATGAAATCATGTTTTTAAAGTTGTGATTTTATCACAAGAATTTTAATTTTTAAAAAAATTCAACAGATGTGCCCTGGCGGGTGGCTCAGCTGGTTGGAGCGTTGACCCATACACCAAAAGGTTGCGGGTTCGATTCCTGATCAGGACACATAAGGAGGTGGTGAGTTTGATCCCTGCTTGGGGCGTGTATGAGAGGCAACTGATCAATGTAACTCTCACATCGATATTTCTCTCCCATCCTCTCTCTCTAAAATCAATTTTTAAAAAACATATCCTTGGGTGAGGACTTTTTTTTAATGTTCAATGGGTGTTTCTTAAGCACCCACTGGTGATAGGCACTAGGGATGCAGCTGGCAAAACCATATACAGTACCTGCCCTTGTGGCACTTACAGTGTTGGTGAGGGGACACAGACAGGGACCAGTCAGATAGAGAACAGTGTGCCTAGCAAAGTGCTATGACATGAGGTCAAGTTTTCAACAGGAGACTGAGCCAAGTCAGGGCTGGATGGGGACAGCTTGTGCAAGGAAGCAACTCTTGAGCCAAGATCCAGAGGGTGATGAGGGGTCACCTAAGTGAACGGGACAAGAAAAGCATTCCTGGGAGAGGAACAGCATGCGCCAAGTCTGTGCCAGGAGGGCACCAAGCACATTCAAGGCACTGAAAGAAGACAGTGTTTCGAGGTGAGGCTGTCGAGGTTCCGGTGAGCCAGACCTCGCAGAGTCTTGTTGTCTATGGAGAGAACGTGGGTGTTCGTGCTGAGAATGTGGGAAGCCTCAGAAGGGTTTTCAGCAAGGAAAGACATGGTCCAATCGGAAAAGACTCCGCTGACTATTATTAGGAAGACTCAGATGACGGTGGAAGGGATGGGTGGTGATCGAAGGGAGCAGAATACATGCAGGGGGACAAGTGCAGAAGTGGTGACATGGTGGCCACACCCAGGTGCAATACAATGGGGGCCTGGCTGGAGCTGTGACAGTCAAGAGAGCAAGTGGTCAGACTTGAGAGCTATTTAGGCTATTGAACCAAGGCTTGGCAATAGGTGGGATGAGGAGTTGAGACCAATTCCTGGCTCTCTGGGCAGGAGCACCTGGAGGTGAGCCGGACTTAGGTCTGTGTGTGTCCCAGGAGCAGCCCCCGAGGCAGCAGCCTCTGAGATGGCCCAGTGGTCCCCTACTCCTGTTTTTCACACCCTGTGTCATTCCCTCCTGAGTGTGGACTGGACTCAGTGACTTGCAGTGAACAAACACAGGATGTCAGTGGTGATGGATGAAGAGGCTGGGTTATAAAGGGACTGCGCCTTCCATGGTGGGTGCCCCTCTTGCTCTCTCTTCATTGCTGGCGTGGGGGGAGGCCAGCTTTCTTGACAAGAAGAGGTGGCCCTGTGGGGAGGCCCGTGTGAGCGCTCTTGGGAATGGCTTTTGGGGAGGGAGGCCTGCCAACAGCTACGTGAGTTTGGAATCAGATCTGTGCCCCCCCCCCCCCCCCTCAAGCCTTGAGAGATGACTGCCACTAAGGCCAACACCTTGATTGCAACCTCGTGAAAAACCTTGAGTCAGAACCACCCAGGGAAGCCACTTTCAGATTCCCACTACACAGAAGCTGCGAGCTAATGTTCGTTACTTCCAGCTGCTAGGTTTGGGGGTAATCTCTTAGGTGGCAATAGATAATCAATACAGCCCTCCTTCACACAAGCTGTGCTCGCAGCTCCCCTGGGGCTGGGAAGAAAGGGGTTAACCCCAGAGCCTAGGCCTGGAGGGCAGGGGTTGGGGGGAGCAAGGTTAATGCCTCCAGCTCCAGAGACAGCCCATTAGAGATTATCTAGCGGCTCAGCCAACACTTGGGTTTGCTGCCAGCTACCCTCCCCCATCCCCCCATCCTGTGGTGCCTGTCAGAGCAGGGGCCCGGAGCGGAGCATCCTGGAAACTGACAGATTTATTAACAGCCTCGCCTCTCTGCATCTGTCCACAGTGCGCCAGCTGCAAGTAGTGCCGGTTTGGCCATGGCTGTTCCCCTGGCAGGATCAGGCTGCCTCAGCTCCGGGGTTGCAGCATCTTCCCAAGCTCATGGCTCCAGCTCCACTGTGGTGAGAGTCCAGACCCCAGAAACTGCCAATAACCACAACCACCATGTCTGGAGCACCCTGTGTGATGAGCCCTTACATTCGCCATCTCATTCACTGATAACCCTTCTCAATGACCCTGAGAAGCCGAACTGCCTCTGAGCCCCATTCTGCACATGAGAAAACCGAGGTCCAAGGTCATGTGGCTGGAAAGTGCAAGGCTGCCTGACTCCAAAGAAAGCAGCTCTACTGCTGCGTGTGGCTCAAACCAGGTAGCGTGGGGTTTCAGAATGTGTGGTCTGAACTGACAGTGTTCCAGTCCCAAGTCCCACTTACTGTGGGACCCAGGGAGCTCGTAATAGACCCACCTCCTGGGATGGATGGGTGACTTGGAGAAGTCAAACGCAGACAGCCCTTAGCACAACGCTGGGCACCTAGGAAGTGCTCCATGTGTGCAAGAATTTGCCTTTGTGAACGGGGTCTGTGGGGTTGAAGACCCAGGACTCTTAGCAGTAGGGAGCCTATGAACAGAGTGACCTTTACCCTTTGTGCTTATGGAGAAGCCCCCAGCCCAACACCCACCACCCTCGGGGAGCTGTGCGCCCCCCAGAGAACTTGTACTAGGAAGTAAGTCTGCTGGGGCAGGGGAAAGGGGAAGAGAAACCGTTGTGGGTTTTCTCTGAAAGCAGAGCCTGGGAGAGGGGAGTCGACCCCGATAAGATTAAGACTTGTTACAAACATTTCCTGGAGTTATAAATCCTGGCGCGTTTTACGGGTTTACCAGAAGGATTAAGTTGACTTTGAGAGGAGCCAAAAGAGAGGAGAAAGGCCACTCCGGGGGCTGAGTGTAAGAAGAGCTGAGGTCCAGCCTGGGGAGGGCCAGCCTCTCCCTCGAGCCCAGGTTCTTTCCCAGCACCCCTGGACGCAGCCCATCCTGTCCCCGCTTGAACCCTTCCGGTGACGGGGAGCTCACTCACACAGGAAGGGCCTGTTTCCACAGGTTCCTCTCTGAATGTTAAGAACAGCTTCTCATCCCCAAGTGCAAAACTTGCCCTCAGCGGCTTCATCCAGTAACTCAGTGGGTTGTTGTATGGAAACATATTTTTAATATATTTATTTTGTCTCTAATACAAACACTAAATCTTTTGTTCATTTGGATAACATTGTGGTCGACTATTTTGAGGTTTCTCTATACATAATTATATCACCTTTGTTGTCATAAGGAACTTATAGATAATTTTTATGAGTTTATTTGAGCCCAAACTTACAATTGCCAGGAAGCCAGATCTCAAATGCTCAGGAGAGTGACAGTTTTGCAGCTGCTTCTTAAAAAAAAAAAAAAAAAAAAAAAGTTTGTTGATTTTTAGAGAGAAAGGAAGGAAGAAGATAGAAACATCATGTGAGAACACAACATTGATCAGCTGCCTCCTGCACAGCCCCCCAACAGGGATGGAGCCTGAAACCCGGCCATGTGCCCAGACCTTTCGGTGTGACGCCCAGCCAACTGAGCCACACCGGCCAGGGCTCCACAGCTTCTTTTATGCATTGGGAGTTAAGGAGGGAATGAAAGGAAGATTCCACGAAGGTAGGGGAAAACCAGGCAGGGATTGGATTATGGGATAGTTAGCAAAATTATGTGCTTCCTTGAGGGTGGTTGCTTCCCAGGGGTCTGGAAAGACAATTACTCTGGCATGTTAAAGGTGTGTTAACCTCCATGCACAAGAACGATGGACAGGGCTTGCTGAAAGCAAAGATAAACCTTTTACTAAAGAAATTTTGGGCCTGGGGCAAGACTGCTCACCAGACCTGCCTACTTAGGAATTTATGATCAGATCACCCGGTGAGGTTACTTTCTGTAGAACCCCCTGTTGTCCACACTTTTGAAAGATGACTTTTATTTCTTCTCCAAATCTTACCCCTTTTATTTCTTTTTCTCACCTTACTGCACTAGTGAGAACTCCAATAAAATGTTGAAAAAAATGGGTGCTGTGAACATCCTTGACTTGTCTCTGGTCTCAAAAAGAGAAGCTTGCAATATTTTACCATTAATTGTTAGCTGCAGACATAATCTTTATTAGAGTAAAGAAATTGTCTTCTATTAATAATTTCCCACATTATTTTTTAATTTTAAAATCATGAATAGATATCAGTATTTTATCAAATGGTCTTTTGCATGTTGTTTTTTGTCCTTTAATCAGTTTACATGCTGAATTACATGAATGGAGCCTCAGCAATCCTGAGAAAGAATGTAATTGAAGGGATCACAATACTGGATATCAAAGCCATTGTAATCAAAACAGCCGGGTACTGGCACAAGAACAGGCATATAGATCAATGGAATAGAACAGAGACCCCAGAAATTGACCCAAGCCATTATGCTCAATTAATATTTGATGAAGGAGGTAAGAGCACACAATGGAGCAAAGACAGTCTCTTCAATAAATGGTGTTGCGAAAATTGGACAGATACATGCAAAAAGATGAAACTAGAACACCAACTTACACTATACACAAGAATAAACTCAAAATGGATAAAAGACTTAAATTTAAGTCACAAAACCATAAGAATCCTAGAATATACAGGTAGTAAAATCTCAGACATCTCTCATAGCAGTATTTTTGCCAATACGTCTCCTAGGCAGGGAAATAAAGGAAAAAATAAACAAACGGGACTACATCAAACTAAAAAGCTTTTACACTGCAAAAGAAACCACTAACAAAAGAAAAAGAGAACGCATTGTATGAGAGAACACTTTTGCCAATGATACATCTGATAAGAGGTTAATTTCCAAAGCAGTATATAAAGAACTTACACAACTCAACACCAAAAAGACAAACAATCCAACTAAAAAATGAGCAAAGGACCTGAATAGACACTTCTCCAAAGAGGACATACATAGGGCCAATAGATATATGAAAAAATGCTCAACATCACTAATCATCAGAGAGATGCAAATTAAAACTACAAAGAGGTATCACCTCACACCTGCCAAAATGACTACCATCAATAAATCAACAAACAACAAGTGCTAGAGAGGGTGTGGAGAAAAGGGAACCCCAGTGCACTGTTGGTGAGAATGCAGACTGGTGCAGCCACTGTGGAGAACAGTAGGGAGTTTTCTCAAAAAATTAAAAATAGAACTGCCTTTTGACCCAGTGATCCCATTTCTGGGACTGTATCCTAAGAATCCCAAAACACCAATCAGAAAAAATATATGCACCCCTATGTTTATATGCACCACCAACATCTGGACAGAGCCCAAATGCCCATCAGTAGATGACTGGATACTAGTAAAAAAGCTGTGGTACATTTACACAATGGAATACTATGCAGCTGTAAAAAGGAAGGAATTCTTACCTTTTGTGACAGCATGGATGGACCTGGAGATTATTATGCTAAGTGAAATAAGCCAGTCAGACAAAGGCAAATACCATATGATCTCACTTATATGTGGAATCTAATGAACAAAATAAATGGATGAATGAAACAGAACACGAAGAATGGATACATGGAACAGACTGACAAATGTCAGAAGGGAGGTGCGTGGAGTGGATGGAATGGAAGAAGATGAAGAGAACAGCCAAAGAACATACATGCACAGCCCATGGACTCAGATAACAATGTGATGAGGGCCAGAGGGAGGGGAGGGTGGGGTTTGGATGGAGGTGGGCAAAGGAGGGAAAAGGGGGGGGTGTAATAATGTCTGCCATAAATATAAAATATAATTTTAAAAAATCAACCTTGGGTTCCTGTGATTAGCCCATTTTGGTTGTGGTACTTTTTTATAGATTGATGGATTTTTGTGGTTAACACTTTATTAAGGATATTTCATTCAAGTTTCCGAGCAAAATTGGCCTGTAATTTTTTTCTTTTCTTCCCCCCGCCCCCATATCTTTGTCCTATTCTGGTGTGCAGGTGATGTTAGCCTTATAAAATGAATTGGAGGCTGTCCCCTCTTTCTCTTTTCTTTGGAAGAGATTGTCAAAGACTAAAATTGTGTCATCTTTGGATGTTGGAACTTGTCAGTGAAGCGATCTAGAGTTGAAGTTTCCTTTTTGGAAAGGGTATTTCAGAATCCTTCACTGATAGAGGATTTCTTAGTTTTTCTGTTTTGTCTTGAGTCAAAATTAATATTTTATGCCTTTCTAGGATGTTCATTCATTTAAATTTTCAAATGTATTGACTCAAAGTTGTTCAAAACATCCTCTTTTTTTCTGTAATGTTGGTAGCATCTATAGTGACATCCACTTTTAATTCCTAATATTGTGTGGGTTTTGTATGTGTGTGTGTGTGTGTGCACCATTTCTGTTTTTCTCTAGAGAAATTTTATTCAGGAGGTTGTCAATTTTGCTGTCTTTTCAAAGATCCGACTTTTGGCTTTTTGGATTAACTGTTTTAATTTTTGCTTTCTTATTTTATTCATTTCTGTTCTTGCCTTTATTACTTACTTTTTCTTACTTTCCTTATATTTGTTTTAATATTATTTTTCGAACTTCTTTTTTTTAAAATATATTTTATTGATTTTTTACAGAGAGGAAGGGAGAGAGATAGAGAGCCAGAAACATCGATGAGAGAGAAACATCGATCAGCTGCCTCCTGCACATCTCCCACTGGGGATGTGCCCGCAACCCAGGTACATGCCCTTGACCGGAATCGAACCCGGGACCCCTCAGTCCGCAGGCCGACGCTCTATCCACTGAGCCAAACCGGTTTCGGCTATTTTTCGAACTTCTTGAGGTAAAGGTTTATTTTATCAATTTTCAGCTCTTCTCTGACATATGCATTTAAAACTACAAAATTTCCTTCTATGTACTGATTTACCTGCACCTACAAATTTTGATACGGATTTTCTTTGTTATCAATTGATTCAAATCTTTTCTGGTTTCCTTTATGAGTTCTTCTTTAATTCATGGGTTATTTAGAAGTATATTTTTAAATTCCTTAGCATATGGAAAATTTTGAATCATCTCATTATTGACTTATACTTCAGTTATAATGAATAGCTGTTTAGATAACATGCTCCATGTGATTTGGATTCTTTAAAATTTCGTAAGACCGGCTTTATAGCCAAGTTATAGTCAAATTTGGCAAATTGTCATATGTGCTTGAAAATAAGGCATTGGATGCAGAGTTATCTATATATGTCCATTAGGTCAAGCTTTTTCATTGTTTTGTTGAAATCCAGTGAATAGAGTCTGCAAATGCTCACCCCTACCTGGTTCTCTCTCTTTTCTAGGGACATCAGCAAACTACGTTTCTCTGTACCCTTGGAGCTAGGAGAGACCACATGACCAGTTCTAGCTTAAGAGATGTAAATGGGCCCTGGCTGAATAGCTTAGTTGGTTAGAGCATCATCCTGATATGCCAAGGTTGTGGGTTCAATTCTCAGTTGGGGCACGTACAAGAATCAACCAATGTATGCAATCTCTCTCCTTTCCTCTTTCTCTAAAATCAACGAAGTATATACATATGTAAAAAGAGATGTGAATGGAAGTGAGACATGGAGCTTCTGGGCCAAGGCATTTAAAGCTCGTGCTATCTTCCCACGTTCTCTTCTTGAGAAGCATCTGTGGAAACCACAGGATAAATTGGCAGAAACATGTGGTGGGAGAGCCTGGGTCCCTGGGTCCCTGCATGGAGGAGAATAGCCCTGGCAATTGCCTGATTCCACTGGACTCCGTGTGAAACATGAACCTGTGCGGTATTAAGCCACCAAGACTTTGGATCTTTATGTTACTGCAGTATAACTTATCCAGTAAATACATCTTCTATATCCATACTGACTTTCTGTCTTCATGTTCTGTCAAATACTGAGAGAGATGTAGTGAACCTTCCACAATGATTTGAATTTGTGTATCTCTCCTTAAAGCTCTATCAATTTCTTGTTTTGCACATTTTGAACCTATGTCATTAGGTTACAGAAAATTAAAATAGTTATATGTTCTGGCAAATGAAAACATTTACTCTATACAGTGCCCTTCTCATTTCTAGCAATATTTTTAATGGTGTTCTTTGAAATACAAAAGTTTTAAATGTTTATGAAGTCCACTTTATCCGTCTTCTCTTTTATCCCTTGTGCTTTGGGTGCTGTATCAATTGCTCTATTTTTTTTTCCCACATGGGTGGGTTCAGTTTGTGGAAACTCTCCAGGTTGTTAGAATCTGTACACTTTTATGCATATGTATGTAAGACTTCAATACAAAGTTTTTTTAAGGGGCTGATAAGAATTGCAACTTTTCCCACTGGGTCGTTGTGAGGACTGAATGGGTGGCAGGATGGATGCACAGTGCTTAGCTCCGCACCCGGCACCACTTGTTGCTCAATCATGTCTGCCGCTGTTGTTACCATTGTTAACATCTAGCTCTGCCTCTCATTGGGTGGGTAGCCTTGGCCCCAAGTCACTTCACTGGGTCAGGCCTCACTCTCCTCATTTGTACAACGGGCTAGTACACCCCCTTCACTAAGGCTACCGGGCTCTCAATGACACAAGATACAACATCGTCAAGCTTGAAGTCCGCTGCAAAGGCTTGGGTCAATAAAACAGGGAAGGAGAAAGAGAAAAACCAGGTTCATGACCGAGAGAGACAAAATGCCAGGGCTGTAAAGATCCGGGTGGCTGCCAAGCTCTGGCTGGGAGCCCCTTAGCGTTTCCATGAGAGGCCGGCCAGCCCTGAGAAGGAATGAAGGGGGAGCTGGCCAACGGAGCGTTGGCTTCCAGGTGGAGCCGGGCCTGGTGGTGCCAGGGTGACCGACTGGTTGTAGAATCATCAGAGACCACACCTCCCTCTACCCTCTAGGCCCCCACACGAGTTGCCCTTATCTTATTCCAGTTCCCCATCGTTGCCCAAACAACCCTCTCCACCCACCCCTACCTCCTCTATGCCTGCCTTGCCCTTGAGATCCCACCCAGGAAATCTTCTCTGCCCTTCCGCTCACTGGGGCTCTCCATAGCCACGCCCAAGTCCCCACTTTCACCCCGCTACTCCCTCATATCACCTTTCACTCACTTCCCTCCAGCGGAAACTTCACAAGAATAAACCCAAATCCCGCTCTGATCCCAAGGACAGGTCGGAGAGCATGTGAGATCTTGCTCCTCGGTGTGTGTCATCAGTTAGGCTCTTATAAACGTCTTTAAAGGGTGGGGGTGGGGAACGTCAAGGTTTTCAGGGGCTTGAAGCTTATAACATCGAGGAAATTCGCATTAAGGTATAACATGCATATAGAAAAGGCTCACACCGTAAGCGTACACCTCTATGAATTCCCCAAACTGAACACGCCGTGCGAACCAGCACCCCAGCTCAAGAATCAGACCATTACCAGCCCCCAGCTGCTCCCCTGGCTCCCCTTCTGGCTGCTACCCGACCCCTGACGGTAACCCCTGACTTCTCACATCATAGAGGAGTTTTTCCTGGTGGTGAACTTCATAGGAACAAAACCATTCAGTGTGCTCCCCTGTCTGGCATCTTCTCTGGAACGTGTCTGTGAGATTCCAGTAATCGTGCACATAGCTGCAGCTTGACCTTTCTCCTCCTTATACTGTTATGTTGAATGACTGTACCACAATGTACATACCATCCTGCCAGCGCTGGATGTTCAGGTTGTTTTCAACTCTGGGATATTGTAAGAAAAAGCTGCTACGGACATTCTTGCACATATTTTCGGAGGACACACAGACTCCGCATTTCTGTTGGGTAAACATCACGGGAGGAATTGCAGCCTCGTAGGAAATGAACGTTCGTCTGCTTGAGAAGATACTGCAGATAGCTTTCCAAGGTGGTCTTTCCATCTCTCCTCTTCTCCTGACAGTCCCTGGTTCCATGTCTCCACTGAAACTGTGTGTGGGCTGTTTATTTTACCCACTCTGGTGGGAGGACGCTTGGCACCCTGGCTCATGATTGCCGTTAAAACACCATGGTTTTCATTTTAATTTGGGAGCACCATCTTTAAGAAAAAGGATATAAATGATGAATATAAAATTGGGTACAAAAGTGAATATTTAGCCCTGACCGGTTTGGCTCTGTGGATAGAGCGTCGGCCTACGGACTGAAGGGTCCCGGGTTCAATTCCAGTCAAGGGCATGTACCTTGGTTGCAGGCACATCCCCAGTGGGGGGTGTGCAGGAGGCAGCTGATGGATGTTTCTCTCTCATCGATGTTTCTAACTCTCTATCCCTCTCCCTTCCTCTCTGTAAAAAATCAATAAAATATATATTTTTTAAAAAAGTGAATATTTATTAAGAATGTGAAAAGAAATCACAGCAAATTGCCGGGGATTTTCAAGCTTCAGATTCCTTTCTTCTGAGATCTCCCAGAAGCGCTTACATGGAAATGCTTCCTGATAGCGACCTGGCTCCGGTCCTGCCTGGAGCCGCAGCAGCTGCCTCAGACCCTCCTGTGTGGCCGGCTGTGCAAGTGAGGGTCCCAGAGCTCCGCATCATCGGCTTCCTGGGAAATGGCCTCTGCCTGGCCCTCGCCACCTCTGCTCCCCGCCCACCCCACTTTCCTGGCCTAACTCCTCTTCCTTAAGGGATCAGCTTTCTCATTAGCTCCTCAAAGAGGCCATCTCTGACTTCCTTGTCAAAGACCCTCTAATTTTATAAACCCACGTCACGTGACAGAGGACGACAGAACAGGAGGTGAGGAGCAAACGCTGTGGAGCCAGCCTGCCTGGTTGGTGTCCTGGCTCCACTATTTTCTGGCTGTGTGACCTTGGATATGTCATGTAACCTCTCTGGGCCTCAGCTTCCTCCCTGCGGGGTGGAGGAGGCAATGCCAGCTCCTGCTCACAGTATGTTGTGAGGGCCCAGCAAGTTAGTGCAGGTGATGCCTGGCACCCTGTTCCTGACTGCCGTGCTGGTCCCATTATCCCGAGCCCTGGTCTCTCCTGGCACATCTCACCTCACACTGGCCATCTGCTCTAATGCTATTACCCACCCCCTCCCCCCCAAAAAAACAAAAAACCCATACCCTAAGCCATTACCCACTCCCAGACCCTCAATCCCTCTAGCCCCACCAATCTACGCCCTTCTCTATATACTAGAGGCCCAGTGCACGAAATTCATGCACGGGCAGGGTCCCTAGGCCTGGCTGGTGATCAGGGCCGATCGGGGCCTTCCAGCTGCCTCCTGGGACCTTCCTTCATTCCCAGCCCCTGGTGGTCAGCGCACATCATAGCGAGTGAGCGAACTCCCGGTCTCCCAGTTGAACTCCCGAGGGGACACTTTGCATATTAGCCTTTTATATATATAGATTTGCCTCTTTGGGACATTTCATATAAATGAAATTATGCAACATGGCGTCTTTTGTGACTGGCTTCTTTCATTGAGTATAATGTTTTCAAGGTTCACCCATGTTGTAGCGTGTACTGGTACTTCACTCATTGTTATTGCTGAATATTTTGTTTTATGGGATATACCACATTTTATTTATACATTCATCAGTTGATGGACTTTTTGGCTACTATGAATAATGCTGCTATGAACATTCCTGTACACATTTTTGTGTGGTCACATGGTTTCATTCCTGCTGGGTGTATACCTGGAGTGGAATTGCTGGGTCATGGGATAACTGTTCATGAGCTTAGCCTCTAGCTTGGCTTTCTCAGACCCTGGGGTGCTGATGGGGAAAGACTTGCCATGTCCATTGCCCGGGGTCTGGGGATCAAGTCCTCCCTTCCACTTTCCAGGTCTTTCTGTGAGATGCTGTGGTTGAGAGGGTCAACGGATTCTAATTCCTGCTCCACCATCGGCTTGCTGGGTGATGTCGAATGAGCTGTCTGACATCTCTGCACCTTCGTTTCCCCAGTGGGGAAATGGGATGATCCTCTCTATGGCCTGTTCTGAAGATTGGCTGAGATGACAAAAGCCCAGCTTTATGTTCACTCATTCAACGTGTTCATTGCTGACAGACGTGCCTCATGCTGTTCACAGCAAATGAGACGCACAAGCCCTAGCCCTGCAGTCTCGTGTTTACATGCGTAACATCTTGTTTAAGCCTCACAGTATCCCTGGAGGTGTACCTACTGGGATTCCTCTCCCAGAAGAAGAATGGAGAGAACTCTGGAGCTGAGCCCCTCTCCTCCATCCCCCATCTGGACATAAGTTTAGAACCTCTGAAAACCAAATGTTTTGAAATTTTATGGAAGTAGACCAGACATAGAAAGAGAGGACCATTATATAACAATACAGTTGGCACATTTTCACAGGCTGAGTGCCTGTTTACCTAGCACCCAGATGAAGAAAATCAAACCATCCCATTCCCGCCTCCCCGCCGCCAGGGAAAACACGGCCCGACTTCTCACACACAGATGAGTTCCGCCTGCTCATGGACTGCATGTGAGCGGAACTCTGTTGAGAATAGTCTTTTGTGTCTGTTGCCTCTGCTCCACTTGAGGTCTGTGAGCGGCACGGTGCTGCGTGTCATTACAGATCCTGTGTGCTCAAGGCTGATATGCCATCATTTTTTGTTGTTGTTAATCCTCACCCCAGGATATTTTTTCATTGATTTTTAGAGAGAGTGGGAAGGAGGGGGAGAGACAGAGAAAGAAACATCGATGTGAGAGAGACACATCAATTGGTTGCCTCCTGCTTGCGCGCCCCGACCAGGGCTGGGGATCGAGCCTGAGACCAAAGTGCATGCCCTTGACCGGAATCAAACCTGGGACCCTTCAGTCTGCGGGTGGACGCTCTATCCACTGAGCCAAGGCTGGGGATGATGCATCATCATTTTTTTTTTCATCTTTTCTGCTTTTAATGGGTCCCTTTGGATTTCGGCTCTTAAAACAGAACGCAGGGCTTCACAGTTGCCCAGTTGTGTGTTTCTGGGTCTCTGCCCGGGCCTGTGGGGCAGGGAAGCAGGGAGGCCAGGAGAGTGCGCTGACCCAGTCCCGGCCTCACGGCGCACATGCCTCCAGGGGGCTGCAGCCTGGCCCTCTACCCTCAGCTGCTCCTTCTTAGATTCTATCAACATTCTGTTATTCTGGACTTGGCTTGAGGCCAAGGGGTGAGCTGGCAGGCATCCTAGGCAAACAAGAGCAGCTGGAGAGGAGAGGAACTCTGGGGGTGGGAAGAAGGCCCCAATCAGACACCACGATGGCCACCAGGGCTGTGTGGAGGCCTCTGCCCCACGTGTTCTGGAACCATTTGGGAAGGAGAATTCAGTGGACATTGGGCCTCCTCTGGGCTCGGCTGTGTTCTGGGGACGGGAGGCAGCCTGGGTTCAAGTCCAGCTCTGCAGTGAGAGCTATAAACTGGGGGGAAAAATGACTCGGCTGTTTGAGGAGTCAGTGACTCAGTGCACATGATGGTTCCTGACCCTGAGGAGTCAGTGCACATGATGGTTCCTGACCCTGAGAAAAGGCGGGTATTAAGGCTGCCGTGTGCCGGGGGCAGCTCTGTTTCCCGTGCACCACTTTCCTGGGCCCGCACGTTGGCCATGAAAGCAGACACCATCTCATCCTCACTCAACAGAGGAGGACCAGGAGGCACAGAGAGACCAAGAACCTGCCTGAAGCCGTGCTGGGAATCCGGGGCAGAGCCAGGCTTTGATCCTGCATCTGACTCCAGAGCCCAGGCCCCTGGTGCCAGGGCTGTGAGCCGAGCTTGGAGGGGGCCCAGCAGCACTGAGCTGCCCTGTGGCAGTGCACGTACGGACTGTACTGCAGGGCCCAGACTCGGCCCTCACATCTGGCTTGGCGAGCAGGATCTCAGGTTCATTTTCTCTGTCGACCAGCAGGGCCTTTCTCCTTCCTGGGCTCCTGGCTAGTGGGCTCCCCGGGGCGGAGCAGGCTTAGGGGCTGTTCAGGAGAGGCCTCTGAATCTGTCTAGCATTGGCACACCTGCCCTGTGCGGGGTGGGCAGTCAGAGCTGGGAGCCAGAGTTGGCAGTCCTGAGTCCACTTGGTGGCCCCCTTTCAGGGGTGTGAGCCCTATCCTGCCTTCAGGGCGCTCCAGAACATAGGGCGCACACACACAGCTGTTCTAACAGGCTGCGGAGTGTGGCAATGGGCTTTTACAATGTGCTGAGGGGAGCCAGAGGTTGAAGCACTGGCTGCAGTCCAGGAAGGCTTCACAGAGGAGGAGGGTTTTGAAGGCTGAGTAAGAGTTCCAAGGTGGAGATCACGGGAAGGGTGTTCTTCTCAGAGGAAGCAGCGATAAGTATCAGCTACTCAACTCCATCCCCTCCTCCATCCCCAGTTGCCTAGTCATCTCTGTTTTCAGGGGGCTGGAGCCTGGAAATAATACTTTCCAGAGTCCCTGGCCAACTAGTTTCTGCATAGGTTCTGCCAGTGGGGAGAAGGCAGGAGGACTTGGGCAGGCTTTGTAGACCCCAGCAGTTCTGTCGGTACCAGGGCCGCAGTGACAACCCCTCCAGCAGCGAGGTGGTGGGGACTGACTCCTGGGCTCCTGGGCTCCGTCCAGGTGGCAGCTCCTTCCCGATTTCTGGGTGACACTCCTCTCTGTGCTCTTCCGCCTTTCAGATGCCTCTGCCATCAGTTTCCCCAAAGAACTCGCTCTCTGCCTGAAGTGGCTAGTGGTTTCTGTTTCCAGTAAGTTAGTAACTGGTAAAATGCTCAGCAGTCCAGGCCAGAGCCAGGGTGTAGTGTGCAAGGAACAGAAGGATTCAACACCTGGATAACTGGATTCATTTATCTGGATTTATTGTTAGGAGCACGTCATGTCTTTCAACAGGGGTTCCCTGAGGACCAGAGACTGTCTTCTATCATCTATTCAGTCAACAAACATTAGTGGGGAATGAGGGGAATGACCAAGTCCCCACACTCCTGGAGTCACAGTCTGACATGGCACCATCCACCCATCCACTGTGGTAGCCAGTAGCCTCCTGTGGCCCTGGAGACTTGAAATGCAGCCAGTCTGAACGGAGACAGCTGTCAGTGTGAACTCTACACCACATTTCAAAGACAGTGTGTGAAAATAAGAATGTAAAGTGTCTCACTAATGAATTTCATATTGGTTATGTGATGAAGTAACAATATTTTGGACATATTAGATAAAGTGTATTTCACCTGTGTCTATTTTTTAAGTATATTTTTATTGATTTCAGAGAGGAAGGGAGAGGGAGAGATAGAAACATCAATGATGAGAGAGAATCACTGATGCCTATCCCATACTGGGGATTGAGCCCACAACTTGGGCACGTGCCCAGACCGGGGATCAAACCATGACCTCCTGGTTCATAGGCCGATGCTCAACCATTGGGCCATGCTGGCAGGGCTCTTTACTCTTTTTAATGTGGCTTATGTTACATTTCTTTTGGACGGCACTGGTTTTATGAGAGCTGAGTTCAAATACTTAGATTTACCAATTCAGTATTTATTAATGTCTATTTAAGACAGCGGTTCTCAACCTGTGGGTCGTGACCCCTTTGGGGGTCGAACGACCCTTTCACACTGGTCGCCTAAGACCATCGGAAAACACATATATAATTACATATTGTTTTTGTGATCAATCACTATGCTTTAATTATGTTCAATTTGTAACAATGAAATTGGGGGTCACCACAACATGAGGAACTGTATTAAAGGGCCGCGGCATTAGGAAGGTTGAGGACCACTGATTTAAGAGAAACGTGGTCTCTGCCCCTAAGAACGTCATATAGAATGGCAAGGGGGACAGATATACCAACTTGGAACTAAAACTCACTGATAAATGTTTGAGTTGGTCCACGTTTCAGGGCTCTGGGGGCCTGAGGAGAAATCTGTGAAGGCCTCACAGAGTTAAGCATTAGGGGATGAGAAGGAGTTCATAAGACGGGCAAGGAAGGGGAAGGACACAAGGTTCAGGGAACTAGACATGCAAAAGCTAAGAAGTTGGCAAGTACCCAGGGTTGGGGAGATACAGGAAGTTCATTGTGGCCCAAACATGTTTTGTTTGAGAAAGAGGCTGGAGAGCCTTGAATGCCAGTCAAGTTTGGACCTGGCTGGTCCCAGTGTGAATGAGCTCATCCACTCACCCTCCTCAAAAGCATGAAAAGAACCAGACGGACCTTATTTGAATGTGCAAAATAAACTCTTTTATTTCAGTGCTCGCTCCCTGTGGCTCAAAAGCATATCTACTGCCTGATTGGAACCCCAAAGCGTGTATAAAACCATAGAGAAACAGATCAGTATATAAAACAGATGTGTCGGCTCATTTTGTGACTCTTCCCCTGTGCAAAGCAGCCAGTTCTAAGTGCATCAGCGTGACTCTCCCCGAGGCCCTCGCTGGGCTTTTGGGGACCCTGTTTGGCTGGGACCCCACTCCAGATGGAGAATGCTCCCTTTTCCCTCCTCCAGCCCTAGGGAGACCTTAGTCACATAGGGAGTGTGGGGGATTAAGCCAGAGATGACAGCTCATGGCTCTCTGAGCTGTGTTCCAGGGCCCCGGTCCTGCAAAGAGGGGGCCGCTGAGTGCGGACCCTCTCGGTTAGTGAGCAGCACAGGCAGCTAAGGCTCTTGTGAAGTCTAGACATTGCGGTGGGGAGGCTCATAGGTAGGACAGGGGCCTCTGGGGCTCTTTTCCCTTGGGACTGGGGTCTGATGGAAGGTGCCTGGGCACAGGTGTGGGGCCTGGATAGGCTGGGGCAGAGCGGTGGTCCTATTAATGGTTTCACTCTTAGAAACACCCGGGCATGTGGCCTAAGCTCTGTGCAGCCAGGGAGTAGGACTTGCTGGGTCATACACGGCATCAGGAGAGCTGAGAGGGCCTCGGAGGTGAGGACAGCAAGGCCCAGAGAGGGGAAGGCAGCGGCTGGCCGCACCTGGGGCTCCGACCGCTCCCAAGTCTTTCCCACTTCCTCATCCGACCTGGGTCCTTTTGGATCAGGTCCCAGATGGCCTCTCTGACACTCTCAGGTGAGGGCTGGTGGCAAGAACAGGGCGCTGGACTCGGAGTCAGAGGCCTGTGCTCCATCCCCAGGCCTTCATATTACCCAGCCTTTGGAATACCCACAAGCCCGCCTGGGTACACGGGCCACCTCCCTTCTCCGAGGCCCGGTCTCCTCCTTGAGAAATCAGCTCCCATTCTGCAGTTTCCCGTGGTGATTAAACGGGTTGGCAGCCACGAGAGTACCAGCTAGTACAGGAGGCACCTGCACGTAGGGGCTTCACAATCGTGAGGAGGGTGGGGGAGCTGCGGGCCAGAGCTTCTGGGATGTGGGAGGAGCTCAAGCCTGTCCTGCACCTGGGACCCTCCCCATCCCCACCTGAGCTGGCTCTCCCAAGGACCTCTGGGGCCTGGGCACAGTCTGGGGAAGGGGCACAGGACACACTAGGGTGTGGAGTTCCTTGATTCAGCCAACTCTGGAGACTATCTCATAGTCTCATTTTTGCTCCAAGGGACTGCAGTATAGATCAGACAGTGTGGTGGGTGGTCAGTTGCTTTCCAAATGGCATCTGGGCTGGAGGGGGAGGTGTGGGTCTCTTTTTCTCCATCCCAAGCCTAGTCAACCCCACTATGGAGGCACAGAACATTGCTCATGGGTAAGGGGGTGGGAACCAGGCTCAGGGGACAAGATGGGTCTGGGGCCCATTTTCCTCATTAGTTTGGGATAGAGATTGGGGGTCAAGTTGGGGGCTTTGGGCTGGCTGAGATGAAGCTGGGCACGGGAGCCCCTTAGGGGGGGCCAATGATGACGTTCCGGTAGCCCTTCACGGCCTTCAGCTTGTTGCTGTCGAAGTTGACCACCAGCTTGTGGAGGCCCACTTGGACAGGCAGCAGGTCCACTCTGACCTTGACTTCCTGCCCTGCCTCCACGGGGTCTGGGCTGTGGAGAGAGAGGAGGAGGCTGAGGAGATGCCAAGCCTCTTGTCCACGGAGGGGTCAGGCCAGAATGACGTGTGGATACAGAGAACTTAGCACAGAGCCTCTGTACAGCTTAATGCTGACAATAATGATAGTAATAAATGGATCCACTGCTCTCCAGGGCCTGGGCAGCCTGCTTTGTATAGAGAGGTGTGCGTGTGTGTGCGCGCGCGCTCATGCACACATGGAAGTGGATGGTGTGCTTGCGGTAAGAGGGGGTGTGCTTAGGTGACCACATGCGTGAAAATGCATTGAGCTGTACATGTGTGATTTGGGTTCTTTACTGTATGTAAGTTACATTAGAATAATAAAGTGAAAAATAAGTGTATGTGCTCATATGTGCATCTAGGACACACGTGTAGACACTCAGGGTGCAGATGCCTGTGTTTATGTGAGGGCCTGTGCGTTGGGGGCAGGTGTTTAGTGACGGGATGTGTCATTGTTCCGGTTTGTGAGACACATGCATGGAACACAGGGGTGTGGGTGTTGAGAGAGTGAGAGGGGGGGACTCTGCCCCAAGGGTACTCAGGCAGGGGTGGGTGGGTGTGTGGATGAGAGGAGGGGTTATGGGCCGGAGTGTGGTACCCCCATCAGCATCTGCCCTCGGCTCCCAGTCCCCAGGCTGGAGCGACTGACACTTACATGTCCACGGTCTTCTGTGTCTCGGTCAGGCCAGCCCCCTCCACAGTGACAGTGCAGCCCTCCAGGGGCTCGGTGAGCGGGTTCTGCAGGGACACCTCGGCCACCAGCTTGCGGTTCTTCTTGGGCTCCCCCAGGATCTGGGGCAGGGCACAGGGCAGAGGTAAGGGACAGCATTGAGGGAGGGGCCCAGAACCCCTCCAGGGCAGGCAGGGTCCCAGTTGGGCCATCCCAGTCTTTGCTGCAATTTGGCCCAATGTTTGCTGGACACAGCCATGCCCATCCTGCCACTCTCACTCCTGACCTCCGTGCCTCAGTTTCCCCATCTGGAAAACACAGGTGATGATCCTGGCCCGGCCTCCTTCATGGAGCTGCAGGGAGGCGCCACACAACCCAGAGGGGCTCTACTCTCCCTTGTTCCAGGGCCTAGAGTGAGACGATCACAGGCTTTGGAGCCAGCCGATCTCTGCCCCTTCCTCTCTGTGTGACCCCGAAAGTCACTACTCTCTCTGAGCCTTGGTTTCTTCATGGGAGAGAAATGCCTGGCTGCAGGTTCTCATAAGGATAACGTGCAAATAATGAGCAAATAACGTGCAAGCTCCTAGCAGAGTATCTGGCACACAGTGCTCACTCCCTCACGCTCTGCTCTTCACCATTTATTCGTAACTGCTGCATTTGGGGTCCTGAGTGGCTCCTTGAAGTCAATCACTACGATGACAATGATGATGGTGACAATTTTTATTGGGCACTTACAATGCACTGGATAGGTTCTATGTGCTTCTTGTGGATGCACATTTAATCCTTATAACGCCCACCTTAAGATGAATAAACTGAGGCAGGGAGGGGCAGAGAAGTATGCCCAGGGCCACCCAGCCACAAAGCCAGGCAGCCAGACTTCAGAGTCTATGCCCTTGACTTCCCCACGCTCCCTGTCCCACCAGGGTCCCAGGCTCTGGGGATCTAGCTTTAGGAGGCTAGCTTTTAAGGGTCCATGACTCTGAGATCCCTAAATGCCATGACTCTACCATGCTGAGATTCTAAGATTCACTCCTAGAGGCTACATGAGGCCCAAATTCTTTTGGTTTCGTGATGCTTTTCATGAAGATCCCTGAATTGTCAACGAGCTTGAGGGTGCAGGGATGCAGGTGCACCAGGCCTTCCCTCTCCCAGCTCTGGGCTTGCCCTGGGGCCCTGCCCAGCCAGCCCCTTACCCGGATCTTGATTTCTGGATTCTCCAGATAGATGTCCCTCTCGGCCAGCAGGTAGGTGTCGGCAGCTGGCTCGATGAGGAGGCCCCGCACCTTGATGAGGTTCGACTCCGTCAGGTAGCCACAGTACTCCTCGTAGAGGATTGGAAGGGAGATGCTTTTCTCTGCAGGGGGGAGGCGAGAGCACACTTAATGACCAAGACCCCTCTCCTCTTCCATTTCCACCGGCACAGAGAGGGCAAGGAATGTGCTCGAGCTCACACAGCGGGAGGATGGCTGGGCAGGTCCCAGGCCTTTCCCCTGCCTGCCCTGGCTCCAGGGTGCCCAGGGAGGAGGTGGGCAGGGGAAGTAAAACAGCTGGTAGGGGAAGGCCTGGAGCTCTGACAGGCCTGGGTGCTGATCCTGCCTCCCCCCCTTTGCTCACAGGGATGCTGGGCAAGTCACTTGGCCAGTCAGGACCTCACTCTCCCCCATGAGGTCGGTAAGACTGTGCCATTCGATAGACGAAGAAACACTCCTGCCAGTAGGGCTCAGATCAGGAGACCTGGCCCTGGTTGGCCAATGACGGGCTGTGTGAGCCCGGGAAGATGACCTCCCCTCTCTGTTTTTTCTGTTGCCTCTTGTTTCCCCAGACAATCGGCACCTTTAACGCTGGCAGCACTAAGATGAGAGGTCCTTTTAGAGCAAAAGCCACACAGCAATGCGGGAGTAAGAGAGAAGGAACCAGGGCCACCCCTCCCACTGCAGAGAAACCAAGTGTGATTGTCAGCCCATTATTCTGACAAGAACACTGAGGCCTGTAGCGGGCAGGAAAGAGCAGGGAAAAGGACACAGGACTGAGAATACGCAAGCCTGAGCCGGGTCCTGCTTGTCCCATTGGTCACAGGGAGCCTTGGACAGATCCCTGTTTCTTGGGCCTCCCCTGCCACACAGGATCACTGGAGGGAGGGTCCCTGGGCTCCATCATCACCCCAGTGCCTCTCTCCATCGTCCCAGTGCCCTGACAGGAGATGCTGGTGCCTCTTTTTCTGCCATCTGGCCCCTTCCTCCCCCCACTAGACCAGCATTTCCCAAACTCCAGCCATTCACGATTTTTCACACATCGGAGAGTATCCTAATTCTTTGCTCATTATTTTTCTTTCAGTCCACTCATTTATATTTTCTAGCCTATTCTAACCAGGGAAATTTTTCATCATCATTTGCAGCAAACCAGTCTCATTTACCATAAATAGAAGGTAACTGGTAAAAATAAATACCAGCTAAGTCATGCTTATTCAATTCCGGTGAGTTATCTTGTTGGCTAAGGGCTCTCAGTCTGAGACCTGAGCTTACTGTTCAAAAGGGCAATTAGCAAGGGTTGGGATGCTAAGACCCGTTAGCACCCACTGCGACGTCCCCCATGAGGTCATCTGAAGGAGCGTGGAGAGCTGAGAGAGTCACTTTCTCACACTGATGGCCCACATCCCACCCTTTGGAAAATGCTGCCTCCGTGTGCCCAGCCCTCCAGCCATTCATTCCCAGGGTGGATCTGCCCCAACCTCTGATCAGATGACATTAGGGGAAGAAAAGCAAATCCTCCGCCAAAAGGGACCAAAAGGAGTGAAAATTCCTGGTGGGGCAGAGTGGAAAGTCTGACCAACTCCACAGGAAAGAAAGGGAACATTGTTGTCCAGGGGCTTCGAGGACACGGCCCAACTGTTGACTTTTCCAGGAGGCTGAACCGGGTGGGGTTGGACCTTCGAGAACTGCCTTCTGCCGCAGGGACCACGGCAGGGACCACGGCCTTGGCCTTGGACCAGGTGCTGGCCGAGAGTAGGAAACTTGTCCGGTGGTTTCAGTCATTCCTTAATGATTTGCCTGTTCTGGAGGGTGCTGTGGGCAGGCGTGATCACCAATTGGCTGCATTCCCGGTGACCACCGGGAGGGGTGAGGGAGGAGAGAGAAAGACAAGGAGGGGCAGGAAGGGGAGGGAGAGAAGCAGCAGGGCAAGGAGGCAGGGGTGGGGGCGACTGGATTCTGTTCTGCTGTCCTAGGCCCAGCTTCCTGTCCATTAGCACATGGAAACCCCCAGATCTTATCTTCCGAGAATCATGTGCAACTCAGCCAAAGTGTGGGGTTTTTAAGAGTCACAGAATCTGCCTCAGGTTGAGCTTGGCACTGGAGGCCCCAGGGGCACCTAGACTAGCTCCGCCTCGCAGCCTGAGGATACCGCCCTCTGCCCGCTCCCTGAAGGCTGTGCCCTTGTGGGTCCATGACCCCCTGTTGTGAACACATCCCCAGGATGAGGAGAAACAGCGACAGGCTTGGTGGGAGGCTCTCCGGAACAGTGCTCCGTGGGCCCGATGGCATCTGGGCGGCAAAGAGGCCCCGGAGGAAATCATTATCCCTGGTCCAGGCTGAAGTTCACATCTTGCCACACAGTCCAGGAAGGACACTTCCTCCCTTTGAAGTGGTCCCGAGCCCAAGAAGGAAATGACATGAATGCATCCTAACAAGTGGGCCGAAGGGCTCTACAAAGATGAGTCAGACTTTGTCCAAACGAGGAGCCTGAGGCCTGGGATGGAGAAGAGAAACACCCCGGCACCCACAGCCCGTCAGCAGAATTGGGTGTTCTGACACCCCACACACCTGACACGTAGGGCCCGGATGCTTAGGGCCAAGCTGGGTCCTTGCCGTGCCATCCAGGGCAGCAGGGCTCAGGCCCCACTGCGCCCAGCACGGAGACCACTACCTGGCACAGCAGGTGATCAGGAAAGGCCCGGGGGCTTCTCGCCACCCACGCCTGTTTGCACTTCTGCTCAGCGAGGAGTGAAGGCCCCCGACACCCAGCACCACTTTACACTTTCCAGCGGGCTCCTGAGCACCTGAGCACACGTCCTCACAGGGCCCGTTAGGTGGGCATGTTGTTGCTCCAATTAATGGGTGAGTATGGGTTGCGGCGCAGGCAGTGTGGCCACCTGCCCACGGTCATATATTTAGGAGGTGGTAGTGGCCACATGCAAAGCCAGTCTGACTGGCCTCAGAATGCATCTTTCAACAGTGTAAGTGTTGGGACCCCAGCCCTAGTGCCAAGTGACTCTGTCCGGAGGGCTTGGCCCTGCTCAGGGACCCTGACCGAGTGTCTGCTCTGGACATGCGGCTCCGGGAGTGCCCATGTGGCTCCCAAGACAAAACCAGGAGGTGGCACTGTCAGTCCCATAGACCCCCGGCCTGAAACACAGACAGGCCTCCCTAGCACCTGGATGGCTGTGCCCCACACGCCAGCCCATGGGGCCAAGGGCCGAAGGAGAGGAAACGTGCGGGCTGACAGGCAAGAGGAGAGGGAGGGCCCACCTGCATCAACACAGAGCACTCCTGCCCTGGGCCTCGCGCAGCTCTGCGTACTAGCATAGTCCCAGGTATGAAGTGGCTACAGTGTGCCCGCCTCTTGCTGGCCAGACAGTCCCACACTATCAGGTCATGACTCTCCTGTCTCTGAGGGGGACACGGAGGTTCAGCCAGAAGGACCCTCAGAGGACCGTCAGTGTCTCACTCCACTGCCCCCAGGTCCTCTCCCAGCTCCATGACCCCTCTGCCCTTCTCATGCCTCTGGCTCCTAATGCAAAAGGCAGGACTGGGCTGCTGGGCTGGGGGAGGAGGGCTCTGTGCCGCCTTACCAAGTGACCTCAGCAGCGGCCACAACCCCTCTCAGGGTCTCAGGCTTATTTGCCCATTTTCCAAAGTGAACTCCTATGCATCCCTCAAGGCCCAGCCCCAGATGACCCCTTCTTAAGGAAGACAACCCGGCATGGCGACAAAGCTGGGCAACAAAAGGGACCAAGGGAATGACCCTGCAGGCAGAGGCTCTGCCCAGGGCTGAGGGCTGGGTCATCTACTGACATTATTTTACCCCAAAACAGGGGAGACATGGAACTAAGGAGGGAAGGGAAGGGGGTCTGCCTTACAGGGTGGACGGGACAGGCGCTAGGGCTAAACATTTATGAGGAGACAATCAGGGCCAGGAGGAAAACCTTCTCTCCGCAGTGGACTGGACCGTTTCTCCTGTCACCACGACAGCTACACTGTCCAATGTGGCAGCTTCCGGCCACACGCGGCTGTTTCCAAAGTGAAATGGAAACTTCAGTTCCGCAGTTGCGCCAGCGGCATGTCAAGTGCTCAGCAGCCACATGGCCTTAGCGTTGGTCTAGAGCAGTGGTTCTCAGCCTTCTGGCCCTTTAAATATAGTTCCTCATGTTGTGACCCAACCATAAAATTATTTTCGTTGCTACTTCATAACTGTAATGTTGCTACTGTTATGAATCGTCATGTAAATATCTGATATGCAGGATGGTCTTAGGTGACTCCTGTGAAAGGGTCGTTCGACCCCCAAAGGGGTCGCGACCCACAGGTTGAGAACCGCTGGTCTAGAACCTCTTCTCTCAGGGGTTGGGAACCTCCAGAGGAGAGAGGCTCCTGGGTGTGGGAGTTGCTGGAGACGGAGGAAAGGAATTAGCGGGGAGAGAGCAGTTGAGAGTCTGGGAAAGCAGTCGGAGCCCGAGAACATGAGATGGAACAAAGCAGTGTAGCTGCTGACAGCACAGGTTCGAGTCTCAGTCCTGCCACATCCCGACTGTGTGGTCTTGAGAAAGTGACTTAACCACTCTGTGCTCAGTCTTCTCCCCTGGAAAATGGGGAGGTAAACGGCACACGCTCAGGGCGCAGGGCCCTTCCTGGCACGTCAGTCTGTGGTCAATAACTGATCCAGGAACAAAGGGCCTTACCGGAATCGGGCTCCAGGGAAAGGTCGAGCAGGGTCTTGGAGCTGCACACCGGCCCCAGCGTCCCGTTGGAGCTAACAGTGCGAGCGCAGAGCAGGAGGCGGCAGGCGTGGCTCTCCGCAGTGTTGTTGGTGATGTGGGCAAAGACGTCGAAGTCGCTGCCCATTTTCATGCTTCGGGCCACGCGGATCCGCATGGCCACCCCCGTCTCCTCTTTAGCTGCCAGCTTGTTCAGGTTGTTGGCCTTCCTGAAGGCCTCCCTCTCCTCTGGGGACCCTGTGGGGATAGGCAAGACATCCTGTCAAACCATCCTCTCTAGACCTTTCAGAGGCCCGGGAACACCTCTTCCTTCTGTGTTATCCTTTCCACCCAGAGCACGGCCACGGGACCCCCAACCCCCGGCCAGCCCTGGAAAGTCAGTGCGGGCCAGATGTGGGCCGGGGTCTGGCTTCCTCGTCATCCCTGTGAGCCCCACTGTGCTGGGCAGATGCTTAGAAACATCAATCGTATTGGATTGGCTGTCAGATGCGCCCGATCCAATTTTAAAAATAATCCACATCCTTCCCCCCACCTCCTCCTACTGATTTAACATTAGCAACAGAAAGAAGTCTTATTTTTGTGCCTGATTGAACCCATCTTATCTTTAAATCTCTCTTGGTCCATTTCTCTTTCATCTCACCCCTCCCCATCCACCATCCTGCGCACTTCCCCAGCTGTATGAGAACTACTGCAAAAATAAACACGACTGAGTTTCAGAAACCTCCTCCAGGGCCCCCTGGATTTCCAAGCCTCTCGAGTTGAAAAAGTGTGGAACTGCCCATCTACAGCTGTAGGGCCCACTGCTGGTCAGCGCTGTTAACACACAACATGGACATCATCCATTTTTGTTACGATGCATGCCTCTCCTATACAACAGACACCCCCTTCAGTTTTATTGAGTCAAGCCAACTCCCCAAAAAGTGAGGCTTCAAGACCAAATGGAATCCTTTTGTGGAATATAGAATTATTTTCCTAAACAAATTATCCTCTACCACCGTCTTCCAGTGTGTTTGGTAAGTATAACCTGTTCCTAAGGAATTCTTTGGAACGGAGAGTGTAACCCACAGGTCATTGTATGCAGACTGCCAAATCACACACACACACACACACACACACACACACACACACACACGCCGGGCTGGTAAAACCGGCAGCTTATCTGCAAGGCAGTGTCGAAGGCCCTGGGCACCTACCCTCTGGGTACTTATAGTTGTGGGTGATGTCCTCGCGCTGGTCACGGCCCACACTCTTCGTGCTGATGTTCAGCCCCACCATCATGGAGTTGTTGATGGACTTGTGCATGGACCCGTCCGCCTGCCGGATCCATTCCACCACATCGGCATTGACCTCGGCAAAGACAAAAGGGGCGTCGTACTTGGGGCTCAGGTCGCCTTCCTTGATGGCTCGAACTGGAACCGGGCCACAGCAGTATGTCCCTGGTCGGGGGGAAGAGGAGGCAGACATGCACCTGGGATGAGGGTAGGATGGCACCCTCCAAAACCTTCCACACGTCACCCACAAGCGGAAAAACGTCTCGAGGCTGTAAAGCCCTTTGGCTCAGGGACTCCACTGCTAGGAAAGCATCATAGGTAAGAATTAAGGATCGAGACTCTGGAGCCCAGCTTTTAGGGTTCAAATCATAGCTCTTTCTAGCTGTGTGACGTTGAAGTAGTTACTTAACTTCTCAGAGCCTCGGTTTCCTGTTGGGGATGCTATTTATACCTCCCCAATGAGGATTTGCATACATGAGGTGCTATGTAAGTAATGGATAAATAGAAGGATACCCCAAAGCACCCTAAGGAACCGAGGGAGCCACGCAGCTGGCCGTATTTGAGAAGGCAGGGCCTCTGCCTGGTACAACACCCGCGCCAATGTTTATCTCAGCGTGGTTCACAGCTGCCTCAGACTGGTCACACATCTGAAAGCTGAGGACTGGAGGCTGGGTCACTGTATTATGGTGAGTCCATTTGATGGAACACAGTAACACAAAATTCAAATTCAAATCACTGAAACTGCCCGGTAGAGAAATGCTAATGACAGACGGAAAGGGGACAAATTAGCATGAAAGGCCACATATAGCCAGAGCTCTTAACCCGGAGTCCACGGACCCCCAAGGTGCAACGAATAGAATTCAGGGGTCTGTGAACTTGGATGGGGGAAGATGAGGTCTTTCTCTTCACTGTACTCTGACAGCATTTCCTTCGACTGTGGAAGCAGCAAACCATACTCTTAGCTGCACTTATGACTCATCACCCATAAAACCACAGACACTTTCATAGCACTTCATAGTGGTCACAGATAATCGGAGATAACGTTCATGCTCATCCTTGCTACCAAGTTACCTAACGTATTAATTCTACCATTAGATCTTGTTATAGGAAACCTATACGATTACATTACAAATTTATTTTTAATATTTTTTGATAACTCTATTTCAGTGTAATTGGTTGACTTTGAAAACCCTAGGTATTATGTCCTATGAATTGGCTTCACCGATTTTGCCGTGGTTCTCTCTTCCTCGCCTGCACACACCTATGCAAACAAGCATATCATTGGAGGTGACTGTGTGAGAATGCTAACGATGCTTTGTGTGGAGGGAGAGGACAAGTTGCTATTTGATATTTTCTTTATGCTTCTCCCTACTTTCTGTTTTCCACAGCAGGCAGGGGTGACGTTTCATATTACATCAGTGAGGTCCCCACATTAGATGGGCCAGTCAGTGACCTCGGGGTCAGCCAGACTTGGGTTAGAATGCCAGCCCTGTGCTCTCCAGCGGAGGGACTCTGAGTAGTGCTCTCTGAGCCTCAGTTTCCTCATCTAGGAAATGGGGACACACCTACCCACCTTCACTCTTCTCCTGGGGTGTGGGGTCGAGGGCCTGCCACCCCTCATAGCCCGGCTGCAGGTCGGGCCTGGTCATCCACGACTCCACCCAGCAGTGGAAGTTCCTGTTGGGAAACGAAGCGGAACGTTGGCCAGGACTCACACTCAGGCTTTCATCCCCTCCCCACCGTCCACACTCGCCTCGTCCTCAGCTGGGCCCACCTGGCCCCCTGACACTCCTCTTTGCTCTTCTCTCTGTGGGCCCTGGCCAGGTGCTCACTCCTGCACTGAGTGTCATTCTCAATGCCTCTCCCACCGCCCTACCCTTTCAGTGGCTCCTGATGTTCAGTGAGGTTTCCTCCTAATTTCTCGGCCCCGTCCCTTCTTTTCCAGCCTCTGGAAACAGGCTGTGCCTTGGTTCAGGCCTCATCCCCAGCCGCCTGGACCACACCCCACCTCCGGTCTCTCCCTCCAGACCTGCTCCAAGGTGGTCAGCCTGTCCCGCTCCCAGTTGGAAGCCTTGGGTGAGGTGACAGCCGCTGCCTCTGGAGGCCCAGGCTCCCTGTCCTGGCTTCCAGAATCCCGACAACGCTACTCCCTGAGGCCATCCAGGCGTCGCGCTGACTTTTCTCCTCTTGGCCTTTGCTCATGCTGACCCCTTGCCTGGAGAGCCCTCCCCACACCCCGTTTCCCCCTCGTGCAAACTCTGTTCAGATTTGAAACCCAATTCAAATGTGACCTCCTCTGAGAAGCCTTCCCAGATCTCCTCTCCTAGAGACCACAGGGCCCTCCCCCCAACCTGGGCCCCGCCTCACCAGATCATCTCGCTCTTGTTACCCTCGAACTCCCCAAACTCGTTGCGGAAGTACTCGATGAGCAGGTTGCTGTTCGAGTCATGGGCCGAGTTGTAGTTGGTCACGACTCGGGTGGGGATCCCCAGGCACCGCAGCACTGGGAGGGGGGACACGGCAGAGAGAGGGGTTAGGGATCGGGCTGAGGACCTGAAGACGTGCCCCTCTGTACCCCAGGGAATACTGCACCCACCGTCCAAGTGGTGAGGGTGTGTCATCCCCTTACCCAGACAATGGCGTCCACCTTGCTAGTCGCCCCATGTCCACTCTGTACCCCCAGCTAACAGAAGAAACCTCTAAAATGCAAATCTGACACCAACATGCCTCTGCTAAACCTGCAATGGCTCCCCATGGTCCTTGAGGTCAAGGCCAGACCTCCGGCTGTGGCCCCCTGGCCTTGTAGGGGCTGGCCCCTGACTGCCTCCTGCACACTTTGCTCCAGCCACATTGGCCTCCTCACTGCTCCCCCAGCATCCACACTCCCACCAGCCGCAGGGCATTGGCATGTGCTGTCCTCCAGGAAAGCCACCTCGCTGGGTTTAAATTGCCCCATTGTTTGCATTCATACCAAGACTAGGGATTCATCATCATTCCTCAATGGCGGGCACGTGAGGGGTCTTTAATTGGTCCTCCGAGGCAGGGAGGGATCTGTCTTATTTCATATCCCCAGGGCCCAGCGTAGGCCTGGCACAGACTATCTTGTCCAATGAGATGAAAGTGTGGGTGAAGTAGAGAGAGGAGGAGGAAGGGAGGAAGGGAGGAATGAAGGAATGATAGAGATTCAGAGTGGGGGGCAAGCAGTGAAACAGGCAGAAGAGGAAGCAGAGGTCAGAAAACCTTCCATTCAAGCTGTCGCTGCTTCCAGCTGTGTGACCTGGGGCCAGTCCCTCCACCTCTCTGGGCCTTGTCTCCTCTTCTATGAAATAAGGTCAGGGTGCAGGTGCAGTGTCATCAGATGTGTTGGGACACAGTCATGGGTGAGGAGGGCCCTGTATTTACTCCAAAGCACATGGAGAGGAGAGAACCCCAGGCATGAATCTTGCCCGAATGGCGGTCCTGGGTGCTCCTGACAGATGGAATTATGGGGCTTTTACTTCCCCATCTTTCAGGTGCTTTTTAATGTACATTGTAAAAGCAACACACTCTCAGGGTAGGATAAAGAAAGTAAATAGTTAAAAAAAAATAAGTGAAGCAGAAAAGCCCTGCCAACATGACCTCCAGGACTCTTGTTTCGCTTTTCGTTCTGACCGAGGTTGAATTGCTAAATCAGGGGAGGGGCAGGGATGTGAACTTTGCCTGCCATCAGCTAGGGCCCAGGGTCCTGGCCAGATGTGTGGGCGTTGGGAGGCGGGAAAGGAGCAGCATGAATCCCTACCTCTTGCCTGGTTCCTGTGCCCTGAGGCCTGGGCCGAGGCCAGACTGGCTGCTGCCTCAGCGAAGGCTGGTGGCCCAAACCTAGGCCTTGCCCCGCCATGCCACCAGAATCCTGTCCTCACTGCCCAAGGAGCAAGGTATCATCCCTGTCCCCACGGATGGTGTCTGGGAAGCCTCCATCACAGTCTACAGCCAGGAGGCTTCCCCCAAGTCAAGCACACGTGGTTCCAAGCCCAGCCGTGCCACTCACCACCAGCTGTGTGACCTCGGACAAGACACTTGCCCTCTCTGAGCCTTCATTTCCTCCTCTGAGAGGAGCTAATAATAGTTGCTTGTCTGGATGTTGTGATGACTCAGAGAGGTGCTGGGTATGGGCAGTCCAGTCTGCCAGTGCCCAGGGTGGACCAGCAAAGTGTGTCACGGTGCCCTGCAAATGTCTGTCTGCCAATGTTGGCCAACTCAAAGACACGGAGAAAATGCCCCAGGATCCAGATGAGGAATCACAGCTTCCCCTGACAACCCCCAACCCAAACCTAACCTGAGCCCGAGACAGTGCTAAGGATCCTACAAGCTTCCTGTGAATTGGGTTGGTCACCACTGTCTCCATTCTACAGGTGAGGAAACTGAGGCTTAGAGATACGAATTCTCGTGCCCAAGTCCACCCAGGGGCTGGAGGTGGAGCTGGGATCAAACTAGGCAGTAAGACTCCAGCGCCCATGGACCAACCCACCATTTGGCTTCCTGAAGAAATGCTGGGACCAAGGGAGTCAGACAGCCCCTGGTTTGCCTAAGTTTTCCTGGTTCCATTCCACTCCAGGCCTGGGAGGAGGCTGCAAGGACCCTGACTCAGCCTTGGCCCAGGGGAGAGGACAGTCACGGGCAAGATCTGCAGCTAAACCTGCAGGCGGTCACAGCCCCGGGGGAAGCAGGCATCTGTAGGGAAGCGCGGGGACTCAGACCGCCAATGGTGGGGGTTCTCCAGGAAACCCATGGGGTTCTCTGAGCAGGTGTGCTGTAGGCCCCTCAGAGGAAAGGGGGCAGGAGGGGGAGGTTTCCCTTGAAAGAGGAATTCAGAGGTCACGGGGGGGGGGGGGGGGGGGGGGGCAGACAGTCATGGAGGAGGGGAAATGGGGAAGGAAAAGCAGAGGCAGCCTCGCTAGGAACAGGCACCCAGCCTGCTAGAGGGGAGGAAAGTGCAGGGGCTGCTGGGGACCCTTTTCTGGACCTGCGCACTGGTCTTAGAGTCAGAGAAGCTAGGAACCCAAGATCAGCCTCTTAGATTTCCTGAGCCCAATAATAATAATAATAATAATAATAATAATAATAATGGTAGTAATGGCAGCAGCACTATGTAAGTATTTGCTGTTATGCATATGAAGTAATTTTAAACATTTTGCATATGCTAATTCACTTAATCTTTACAACACCCCAGAATAAAGGCACTATTATTATGCCCATTTGAGTTAAGTGATTTACTCTTAAGGACACACATGGTCAGAAGCCCAGCTGGGGTTTGAATTCCACCCTTGACTCCATGTTCCCAACTGGGATGTGATGCTAACCCATTCTCAAAGCACCATCATCAGCTCGGGTTTGCCTGGCTCCAAAGTCTATATTCTCAACCCTGAGCCCGTGCTGCCTCCCAAATAACATCCCTCATTGTGGGAAAAAGGAACAGAGAGGGGCAGCCACTGGCTCCAGGCCACACAGTACATTGATGGCACTGGTGGCAGAGGTAGGACGAGACCTTGGGTCTGTTGATTCCCACCCCAGGGCTCTCTGCACCCCACTTCGAGGGCTCACGGAGCTGAGAAAAGGTTCCAGGCCCTCCCACACCCCAGTGTGCAGCTCACCCGTGCAGGCCACAGCAGCGAAGACCCAGCACTGGCCGTACTTGACCTTCTGGAAGCCGTAGTTCTTCCAGCGCCGCAGGATGTCCACACTGCCGATCCAGAACATGGGGCTGACGCCGTCCGCGTAGTTGTTGTCCCAGCGTCCCAGCAACACACCCTGGTCGTCATTGCAGTTGACCTGCAACCAGCCGGGCATCGGGGGGATCAAGTCTGGGGAGAGGGTGGTGGCCGTGCCAGGATGAGCACAAGTTCAGCACACAGTAAAAGGCAGGGAAGGGAGTTTCAGGATGAGGGAACAGCAGGTGCGAAGGTACCAAGGTGTGACAGGCTGTGTGGTACAGCAGAGATGGTTGGGGCTGGCAGCCAGGGTGCAGGAAAGAGAAAGGGAAGGCAGGAGGTGGAGAGGGGACAAGGCCATGAGGGCGATGCTGGAGATGTGAATGTGTCTACGGGGTGGCACCCTGTGATCTGAGTACAAAGACCAGTTCTGGCTCCTGCCCAGATTGTGTCATTCCCCAACTCCCTTCCCTTGGGGATAAAATCCAGGCTTCTGCGTGGTCTGGCCCTGGCCTCCCTCTGCAGCCCCGCCTGCACCCTGCTCCCCCTTGCTCACTCTGCTCCAACACGCTGGCCCCCCTTCTGCTCTTCAAACCTGCCCAAGTCGGCACCTACTCAGGGTCTTTGCACAAGCTGAACTCTCTGTCTGAAAGGCTCTTCTCCTCCCAGTTCGTATATCAGCTCAGGGATCGTCACTTACGGAGGCTCCCCCCTCCCTCGCTGAGGTTAGGCCCTGCGGTCAGACACGCTCACACATCTGGGTTCCTTCAGCGCCTGCATCATTATTTATGACTATGCAACTCATTCACATGACATTTTGGTTAATGTCTGTCTTTGCTCACTCTCCCACTGGAACATAAACTCTATGAAGTTAGAGACCACACATGTCTTAAACCCAGCTGTTCCTCCAGTGCCTGGGACATAGCGGCACTTGATAAATATTTGCTGAACGAATGAATTGCTTTGAGGGATCACATGACATTATCCTCATTTGAGTAAATTTTGTCTTTCTAAATACAAGCTCTCTTAGCTGAGACTCACCCATCCCCTGGAAGCCCCCACTGTGCTCTGTCATGGACCCTCACTCACCATGGCGCTCACCACCCGGCCCACATAGACGGGGCTGCTGCGGCGGGAGCAGTCACGGCCACCGTTCTTCAGGTACTTGGGGTTGACGTCCAGGAGCTTCAAGCAGGTGTCCAGGATCTCGTCTTCAAACTGTGTCAGAGGAAACAAGAGGAAGATGAGGGGGGTGAGGAGTCACCTCCTCCAGGAAGTCTGCCTTGAAGCCCAGCGGCTATAGGACCCCTCAGCCTGCCTTACACAGACTGTGATGCCAGCTTCTCCTGGCTGAGGAGGGACTGGGGTGGGACAAAGACTGAGTGTATGAGAAAGGGAAAGGGGGTGTGCCTGCATCCAGGGTCTGGCTGGGGGGTCCTGGGGATTTGGAGTAGAGACCACTGAGTGGGGAGCCCAGTGTCCCTGGGGCTTCTCTACCCTCAGAGTCACCTCAGGCCCTGCCAGTGTCCCTTTACCCTCTCTGCTCAGCCAAATCTCCTACTTCCCCCAAAACCTGACTCACCCTGCAGAGCGGATGAGGGCCCCCTCCTCTCTCACCCCGCCCACCCACACTGCTCTGATTGGAACTGACGTAGATTTGAAAGGTATAAATCTACTGGTAATCTCGTCACGCCTCTGTTTCTACCGTACTCATTAAAATCTAGATTTCCCTTGTAGCCTGCAGGGCCCTGCATGATCTGTGGCTGGGGTTCCCCTCTTACTGCAGGGCCTTTGGACTGGCCCTTTCCTTTGCTTGGATGGAACGCTCTTCCTGCTGCTCTCGGTATGGCTCACACCTTCTCATCCTTGCAACTCAAATGTAATCTTTATCCAAAGTAGGACTCCCTCCTTGTCACATCCATTGGACCACGGATCTGTCATGTTCGAAGCCTCTTCCGTCTGCCCCCTGCTCCCCATCTCTATGGCCTTGTCCCAAACCAGGCCTCATCACAGGTCTCCCTCCATGGCTCGAATCCTTTTGTGGCTCCCTATTGCCATCAGCCTGACATTAAGGCCAGTTTCCAACCTGAACACTGCTGACTTCTCCACTTCACCTCCTGGGGCTCCTTCGTAAGTATGATGCTCCTCAGGCTACAAGATACTTCTTAGGCATAAACGTTCCCATCTCCAAGCTCTTGCTCATGCAGTTCCCTTTGCCTAGTAGACATGCACCCACCTCCTTCAAAGCCCAGATCACATGGTGCCTATTTCAGGAACTGCCCTGTCCCCTGTGGGCAATTATTCCCTTCCTTTACATCAGGAGGTTGAGGGGTCAGGGGTGAGATAGTTTTTGCTTCATGAATTTTCTCAGCAATGTCTCAAGAATTTTTATGGGAGGCTGAATGGTAGAGGAAAACAGCAATGGTTTGGAGAACCAGCCCAGGCTGGCCTGGGAGAATGAGAAACCACATGGAACAGAGATGAGCCATCCAGCTGAGGTCAGACAAGTTCAGCCTAGACAGCCATGCCCTGGCTGATCCAGAGATTTAAGCCTCTCGGGTTTAGGCTTGTTTGTTATTCGGCAGTAGCTAGCTGATATATCCAGACCAACAGTTCCCAAAGTATAGACATTAGATCAGAAGCATCAGCATCACCTGAGAACTTGTTAATCATGCAGAATCTCAGGCCACACCCAAACCTACTGAATCTGAAACTAGGGGTGGGCCCAGTGACGTGTATTTTACACACTTTCCCAGTGATTCTGATGTATATTGACGCTTGAGGTCCACTGATGTAGATAAAGGTTTAAAGCCTGCTCTCAGCACATGCTGAGCATACAGTAAGTACTCACCAAGTGCTGCCTATTAATTTGATATATGGCCTTGAATGTCCCCCTTCTCTCTCCTGGAATGACTGCCTGCCCACAACTCCTAAAGGCTCCCCTCATTCTTTCCCACCTTGAATATCTGGGGCTGCTGCTCCCATGGCAGGTAGGGAAACCCTTCGCTGTGTGACTTCAGGCCTGGCCTGGACTGTCTCTGAGCCTCCATTTCAGGGACCTTGAATGCTGACAACATGGGGTGGGTGGCTCTGAGGCCAGATCACATTTTTGCAACTTGACTGTCTCAGACCCAGAGCCCAGCACACAGTGGGTCTGAGATGGTTGGGAGGGGCAGGGTGAGACCATACCTGCCCAAAGTTCCAAGGGACACCATGGATGTACTTGGCCGAACCCTGGTAGATGAAGCCCTGCTGGGCGAGGACGTATTCCTGCCGCTCTTCCTCGGAGTCCAGGTACACAGCATCCGCTGTGGGTGGGAAGGAAGAGCCTCAGCTCTGGGTCTGGTGAGGCCCAGGGTTCCCGCAGACTTGGCATCGGGAATGCCAACTCCCCGGGGCCAGGTCGGCGTCTCAGAAGCCTTTCTAGCATTTAATCTGAAAAACTAATCATTAATACATAATCCCATGCCAATGACAGAGATTGTGTTATCAGTTAGTGACAACAACGGCGGGCTGCCTTTCATCCAACTGTTTGTCAAGTGCCCGGATTGGTGATAAGCATGTGGTATATAGTAACTTGCTTATTCTCCACAAGAGCCCTATGGAGAAGGGATCCATGAAAGCCCCATTTTACAGGTGGAAAAACTGAGCCTCAAAAATACTTTACGATCGGGAAAACTGATGCTAAAACAAAGGGCAAAGGAGCCTGGGCAGGAGTTGGGAGCCCCTAGCTCTGGTCCTCACTTGCTGTGTGGCCCTAGCAGGTCACCTCCCCTGCTCTGCCCACCTCTCTGTGTTCCCTGTGCGTACAATGGGTGGCAGATCTGAAAGGTGCTTCGTCAGCTAAAGCCCGAGCCGGCGTGAGGAAGGAGCACTATTCAGGGTGGAGAGAAAGCCAAGGAAGTGTGTCTGCGGCGCTGGGGCGGTGGGGCCCCGTCCAGCTCGGGGGTTAGGCACAGCCACCTGGAGCAGGTGGCATCTGAGGCCTTGACGACATGCTAAGCAGGGGACCAGAGACAGCCAAGTTGCAGCGGCTGAAAAATGCAGGGCACTTAGTTCCCTGTGACCAGTGAGGGCAGACAAGGGGGCGGAGGTAGCCGGGGCCAGAGGGCAGGAGGTCAGATGTCAGGCTGGCCTTTACCGTCTCCATGTCACAGGGGAAGAAACGGAGGAAGGGGAACTCCAGAGCCACGTTATGCCTTTGGTGGGCCCTGGGCATTTTTGCTTCCATTAAAAAAATGTATATATTAAAAATGTTTTTCATGCCTGCATTGGTATAATGACGGATCTAGTAATATTAAGACATATTCTCTGGCCTAAACACTTACTGTTTTCTTCTGATTTTAAAACAATTCACATGTTTTTGTGGGCCCCTGAAGAAATGGTGGCCCCAGGCTCTGCCTGAGAAAGCACAGTCGGCGCTCCTGGCAAAGCTGGGCCAGAATGCAGCGGCCAGGACCCCTCGGGCCCCGGGCTCCACCGGCCCCTCTGCAGTGACCAGCACCCCCGCTCGTACTGCATGGAGGAAGGCAGATGTGGCAATGGCTGAGTGTCTATGTATCCTGCTCTTTGGCTCCGGAAATTGTGCAATCCAAATTAGCCTTACGATAAGTGAACCATGTGGTTATAAATCAGTTGGCAGTGTGGGAAAAAGGGTGAAAGAGAAAGAAATGCCCACAGTGTTTTCCCATCGGAGTGAGCTGGAGTGAGCGTGTCAGCACGCTGCATGTCCCCAGCTCAGGTTCCCAGCTCAGGTAAGGGTGGGGCACTGGGGACAGAAGCCTTGCTTGTAAGGGGCACTTGATCCTGTCCATGCTGGAGCTCAGGGACAGGGGGTCCCCTGTCACGGTCGAATCCTGCCCTCTGCCCCAGAGGGAGAACAGTGTCCTCGTCCAGCCCCACCCCACACAGAGCCCAACTTCCTGCTTTCCAGTCACCAGGCCCACTGCTTCCTCGAGGCTCTCACCCTGGGATGTGGGTCACTTTAGTCACTGTGCTGCTTGGCTGACCGCCACGCCAACCCGTGGGCAGGGAGGGGACAGTTCCAGAGGAAGGAGGACATCCCCAGAACCTTGCTCCCTGTTCGCTGGACTCTGAAATCGCACAGTGCTGGCTGGAGGAGGACACTGCATGTTCCTGCTCCACGGGCTGGGCTGCCAACGGGCTGTAAGCTCTGCAGGTTGTCAGAAATCAAAACAAGCACACATGTGCCCGCTTCGGCAGCACATATACTAAAACAAGCACACAGCGGGCTCCAGCAAGGCCGATTCTGTCCTGAGAAACCATCCCATGTGGCCACGAAAGCAAGGGTGCAACACCCTCCCCATGATGAAACCCTGACGTAGGGGACCAGATGAACGAAAGAGCCACACGGACAGGATATGGTCACTCAGGTGCTCAAAAAGAATGAGCTGATGGCCCACCTGGTGTGGCTCAGTGGTTGAGCATCGACCTATGAACCAGAAGGTCACGGTTCGATTCCCGGTCAGGGCACATGCCCGGGTTGCAGGCTCAATCCCCAGGAGGGGCCGTACAGGAGGCAGAAGATTGATGATTGTCTCTCATCATTGATGTTTCTCTCTCTCTCCCCTTCTCCCTTCCTCTCTCTGAAGTCAATAAAAACACATTTAAAAAATGAGTCTATGTGTGCAGATGAATGTGGAAAGATACTCAAGACATATTGTAGAAGAAAAACAACTCAGTAGGTTGATGTATTTATGGGATCCTTTTACATTAAAGGAGACAGAGGAGCTCAACGCAGTGATATCTCCAGGCACATGTGCCCAAATCTAAGGAGATGAGCCCCCCATGGTGGCTATGATGGTGTTCCCCAAGGAGGGGTGACAAGGAGTGGCTGTCTCTGCAGTGCTTGAGGTTTTTTAAAGAGGACCGTCTCCTGTCTTACTGTTATAATGAGAAATAAAAGCCAAAGTATGTAAAAGAGAAAATAAAACATCTTTCTGTTCAAATATGTTATCAAATACCCCCAAATGGAGAAGAAAAAAAAATAAAGCAATGGCCTGTAAGAAGCTGGTTATCTGATGCTGGAGAGACCAGGATTTCTGCCCTGGGCCAAGACTTTAAGGGGAGACACCAGTTCCTAGGCTGAGACCCACCCACAAGGCCTCCCTCTCTGCCTTGCTGTGTAGGAGCAGGAAGGAAACCCAGCCGACTGCCTTGTTAGTCAGATGGGAAAACCGAGGCCCAAGAGGCATTGTGGCAGCCCCTGCCTCCTCCCACCTGCTCAAGGGGGCCTCGGTCCTCCTGAGTGTCCCCTCCGACTCCCCAGCTTCGTCCAGCCTGGTCCACTTACTACTGAAGGAGCTGCCAAAAGCCCCCTCACTTCTCTGAGCCTCAGTTTCCTGCCTGTGACATGAGGTTGCTGACCTCTCCCCCCGCACTGGTTGAGAGGAATAATTGAGAGCGTGTATGCGGAGACACTTAGATAAAACTGCTCCTGCCCCCTCTCCTGGCTACCCCACCCCACCACCTCCCTCGGTTTCCCCTCCTCTTGCCGGTCTGGTGAGGTTTAAAACAGAGCCCCATAGGTGGGAGCCATGGACACCCCATTCCTGAGTGGAGCTTCAGAACCTGGCCACCTCCATGCTCAGCTCACAGTGCCATGGGACATGCGGACAAGACATGGGCTAAGACCGCTTGGTGGCTCTGAGGCTTTGGCAAGTCATTGTGCTTCTGTGAGCCTGTCTCCTCCTCTATACATGGGAATAAGAGGAGTCCTCATATTGCAGGGTTCGGGGGAGCTGAGCACGGAGCTGCACAGGGTGGGCCTCACTCAGTCCACCTTGATGTCTCTTCTTCCCCGTCTCCCACCCTCAGTAGCTCCCATGGGTGGGTCTGGCCCTGCCCACCTCCCACCTGCCCATGGATGGAGTGCACCTCACCTGGGCACCAGGGGTTGAAGAGCAGGGTGAAGCTGCCCAGCATGAAGCTGGAGCCCTGGTAGCCGGTGGAGGCCTCCATGCTGAGGCGGTATAGGCCGATGGGGGCGTGAGCTGGGGCAATGAGCTGCAGCGAGAGTTCACTGTCCTGCTGGTCTAACACTGAGGCCGTCCAGGCAGCCTCCTCCACGGCATCGGACAGCGGGAAGCGGGCCTTGGTCCCAGCCTCCTGGCTGGGGGCTGGGCCTGTGGAAGGAGAAAGCAGGGGCCATGAGCCAGGGGTGGGCAGGGAGGGAGGGAGTCAGGACTGGCAGGGGCCTGGCACATGCCAGGGGTCCTTGGGCCTGGATTCAAGGCCTAGTAATGCCATTAGCCATGGAGAGAACTTTGGCAGGAGATTTCATCTCCCCGAACCTTGGTTTTCCCATCTGTAAAATGGGGATCAAACCCCACCCTTGGAGGGTGGTTTTGTAGGAATGTGCGACAAGCTATAGACAGATTCCTCCTGGGAGAGGGGTCAGTGCAGCCTGGGGCAGGGTCCGTCACGCTGCTCTGGGTTGCCATGGCTTTGGACAAGCCCAGCCCCCTCTCCGTTTGCCCGCCTGCAGCAGGGACAGGAATTGGGTAGATGCTCCCGGGGGCCCGCCTTTCCTGCCGAGTTCCTTTACCCACTGACGTCCTTCTTCCCTTTCAGGAAAAGAAACCCAGGCTCCGAAGAGGATGGGATGGGGTCCCTGGTGGCCCCTCCAGCCTTTGGCCTCTGGATCTCCATGACAGCTCCCAGGAGAGCTCACAGCCGTCTCTCACCTGCCCATCGCCCTTTGCACTTTATGAAATGCCTGGGCGCTCCCAGCTTCCCCCAGGCCCCCTTGAGGGGGGAAACTGAGGCTACCCCAGGGTCAGAAATCAAAGCAAGTATGCATGTGCCCGCTGTGTGCTTGATTCAGTATCCCTGGGCGGGGTAGGCATCTGAGCCCATGTCCCTGGGCTCTGGCTGTCCCCTCAGCACCTCTCATTCCCAGAGGATGCTCCCTGGGGTGTGTGTGTGTGGGGTCTCAAGGCTCAGGGAGGTAGAGGAGCTGCCCCAAATAGCTGCTTTTTCAGGTGGAGGGGCGGGCCTGGCCCATGCAGGCAGGACTGAGTCATGGGGAGGGTGAGGGCGGCTGGTCTCCCTTTCTGGACTTGGGTGGCGGAAAAGAGAAACAGAACCTTCTCTGCTGGACTGGGCAGCTGCCCAGGAAGGTTTATTTTTAATCGTCCACCCTCTCACTACAGCCCAGCCCACTGCTGCTAACAATACGGGGCCTGCTCACTGAAGGGTTCCCTCCCGACACCCAGCCACCATCCACACCCAGGCCCAAATATAATCATGAACTAACAGGCCTGACACTGGCCTCCCGGACCCTGTCTGGGTGCCAGGAGTCAACTGTGAGCCTTTACATGCTCCCAGGCTTCCACAGTAGGCATTTGAGGGAAGAGTCCAGCAGTACTGGGGCCCGAGAACCTATCTGGTTCTGGCTCCCCCACTCAGGCCCTGAGCGCTGTGTGACCTGAGCTAAGTCACCAGGCTGCTCTAATCTGCAATTTTCTCATCAAAGAAGAAAATAGGTTTAGACCACATGCCTGGGAGGGTCTGATTCCAGGTCTGAAACTGGCTCTGTAACCTTGGACAGCTATGTAGCTTCTCTGTGACTCGGTTTCTTCATCTGTAAAATGGAGCCAATTGCACTACCTCTTCACAAAGTCAGTCTGAAGCTTAAAGAAGATGAGGCATGTGAAGAGTCTCAGAAGGTGCCTGGCACATAGTAAGTGCACAATAAATAAAAGTTACTGTGTATTGTCACCTCCACCTCCTAACACTCTTTAGAGGATTCAGTGAGAGTTTATAGAAGGCATTTAAAACAGTGACTAGGAAGTAGTAATTACACAGAAATGTGAGCTATCTTCAGTATCATCAAAAGGGACCATTAAAGCCCAGCTGGCATGGCTCAGGGTTGACCGTCGACCTGTGAACCAGAAGGTCACAGTTTGATTCCCGATCAGGACACATGCCCAGGTTTCGGGCTCAATCCCCAGTGTGGGGCATGCAGGAGGCAGCCCATCAATGATTCTCTCTCATCATTGATGTTTCTCTTTCTCCCTCTCTCCCTTCCTCCCTGAAATCAATTATATATATATATATATATATATATATATATATATATATATCTCCTAGAGTGCCGGGGAGTGCGATCGCGCTCCTCCTGTCTTTCGCCAAAAGTGCCGGGAGCGCTATCAAAGCTTCGAAATGGCTTCCAGTTCTAAGTCTGCTTTTATTAGTGATGATGATATTGCTAAATATGTCAATGTAGTAAAGGTTTCCTTAAGTTTTTGAATATGTAACTTCATTTACTTGAGATTCATAATTTTTTTCCTAAACTGCTGTAAAATCAGCAAAAATGCCTTGGCAATTTTAGCATAGTTCCTAGGATATTGGTTGGCACTCAAAGGGTTAAGGGGGACCATTAAAAATCTGCATTCTCAGGCCATATAACATTTTGAAGACTGGAGTAAAATGAAAACTGAGGCAAGAGGGGTGAAGTTGGGGTGACCCCATGTTCCAGTTTGCCGGGACAGTCCCAGTCTATGCCTGTAGTCCTAGTATAATTATTAATGGCATCCCTTTCACTCTCAGAATTGTCCCTGTTTGGAAGATCAATGATCTGGTCACCACGGTTACAACCTGGCCCAGGTCCTATAGCCACAGTCACTATTGACATAACAGCCCCAGGGAAAGGTCAGGAAACACACTTCCCTTTCTCTCTGTCCCAGGACAACGGAGCACCTAGGTGTGCCCCCCCCCTGCCCTCCCCCCCCCCCCCCCCACACACACACACGGCCCTTTCTTCCAAGGGGCCTGGCGGGGGCGGGGGCAATGAAGAGAGGCTGTCCCCCAGGCCTCACCGCGGCTCACGTAAACTGGCTTTGAAAGTTCCTGGGTTGCGGTTCCACACCGCACTCTTGTGGGGCCAAAGACACTGCAGGGACCCCCCTGGGCCTAAATGACCCTGGGGACCTGAGGGTTCTGGGCACTATCCCAGACCAGGGTGGCAGGAGGCCAGGGGTGGTGGCTGAGGGGAACCGTCCAGAGCAAAGCCTTCTATTAGCCTCATAAGAGCTTTTTTCACTCCTTCTGGCTGGGCTCACTCCCACCCCACTCACCCTCACGCCCTGGCCCTCCCTTAGAGGGAGCGTAGCTTTAATCTGGTAACAAAGGTGGTGTTTGTCTCCTGTGGTCTGTACCCCATAACAGAGCCTGTCAGGTCTCGGACTGTCGGGGTGGAACACGCAGCCCTCGGGGATGTGTGGGGTCAGGCCACACACTTCATTCCATGGGTGACTTGGCCAGCGATCTGCCCTCTCTGGGCTTTAGTTTCCCTGAGGATGTAGGACAGGAAGATCCCAAGCGAGAATGTTCCAACATTCTAGGGTGCCCAGAGGCTGGGCGCTGATGCTAGCCAGGCCTGGAGGTGGGAGGCCTGGCTTCCTTCTATTGTCCTTCAGGGTTCTCCGGCCCCGGGGAGGGTCTCAGTTGCTCAGACAGGGGAAGCTGTGTGCATCCAGAGAGACTGACCTCTGTCCGTGGCTGCCCGCAGGGGCTGTGGAAGTGGCCAGGGCAGGTTGGCTATGGTTTGAGATAATTTGGCAAAGACTGGAGAACAGAGATTAGTTGTTGGGGTGGGAAGGCTGGTTACCTTCAGAACCCTGAACTTGGAACCCTAACTACCTAACACTTAGATAATTGAGGAGAAAGAAAGGGGACACCTTGAAAAAGAAAGAAGAAAAAAGGAAGGGGGGGAATCACAGGCTGCCAGGCTGGTAGTTGTCTACCGTTCCATTTCACAGAGGAATACACTGAGGCCTGGCAGGCACTTGAAGGTGCCTGCTGTGGGGTCACAGTGATGAGAAACTTCAACTCTAGGGTCGGGTTTGAGTTTTCTTTTCTCAAAGACACCGTGTGACCCGTGCAAGTAACGTGACTTTTCGGAGCCTCAATGTTCCCATTTGTAAAATGGGGCTCCTTATGCTTCCGAGATGGGGGGATTTAGAATGGGCATGCAAACAGTAGGTGCTCCATAAATGTGATTTTCATCATCTTACGCTTGACTCTTCTCAGAGCACCACTGTCACGTACTCCAAACTGCTACTTTACAGAAGGGGAACTGGAGCTAGAAAGATCAGAGACTAGCTGGAGGCCCCTTTGTTAGAAAGAGCCCCATAGGTGCTGGGTGTGTGGGGGTGACTTTGGGTAGTGGGTGTGCCCCTGCCCAAAGCGGAAGGGGAGGGAGGAAAGGGATGAAGGGGATATCCGTGGCCAGTCTGCAGGCGCTGTGATAAGCCTTATCAAACGGCCTCCCAGGTAAATAAATACAGGCCTCAGCCAGGTGGGTGCAGCTAGTTCCTGCTCGCTGCTCTGCCTGCCCTCAGTGACCTCAGGAAGAGCTGCCCTTTCCCAGCCTTGGGCCAGAGTCCCAGCCAGGTGGCCCCTCGATGACCTCAAAGGAGTGGTTCCCACTGGTAACCAAAGCAGCGGATTCGGCATTCAAAGCCACTTTCCCAGGCGCCGGCATGGGCATGGGCATCTGGGGATGGGGTGGCTGGGGTCTCAATGCCCCTTTACCCATCACTGGAGACCCTGGAGCAAGATCAGCAACAGCCACTAATGTCAACAGGGCACTCCCCCAAGTAAGGCCCTTCTCACTTAACCACCCTTCACCATGACTGCTCTTCACACGGTAACTCAGGCTCAGAGAGGCTAAGCAACTCACCCCAGGTCACACAGCAGGTAGGCAGCCCCGTCTGCACCAGAACCCAGGTCTGTCTGTGCAGCCCTGAGCCTGGGGCAGCCTCCCTAGGGCTGGAGCCAGCTGGGTTCTTTCCAGCACCCAGACCTCATTTGGGCCTCATTTGGGCCTGATCCCAAAGGCCTGGCCGGGTTGCGTGGATTTTGGGAAGCAGCTATTGACAAGAGCTGGAAAGTTGTTTTGATGTGGGAACAAGCACGAAAGATCTTGACCCCAACCCTGATAACAGGTGTTTGGAACCAAGGTGTCCAGAAGCACAGACTTGTTTACAAACTGCGTGTCCTTGGGTGACGTCTCTACTTTCTGCACCTCAGTTCCCTCATCTGGGAAACGGGGCTAGTGACCGCTGGGGATTTTCCAGGGGGGCAAAGAGGAATGGAGTCGCCTGCTCCATTGTCTGTCAGGGGACAATCAAATCACAGAACAGGGCAAGTTCAGGCTGTAGGGGTGTGAAGGCACTTACCAGTTGAGACACTGAAGGTGAGGCGGTCCACACTGGCCTCATAGCTTCTGCCCTGAAAATGCAGCGTCAGCCGAAAGTACTGGCCCCTCCGTACCACCAGCCTCTCCCGGCACAGGTCTGCCGTGTGGTGGTCACGGCCATTGGCCTCCAGCTCCAGGTCCCATCTCTCCACATTCAGATCTACGGAGACAATGAGGGGCATGAGTCCGGGGGGCATCCCTCGGCCAGCTACGACCCCCTACCACACTCCTTCGCTTAGTACAGTGTCTGGTGCATAATAAATGATTAGTAAACTCCAGCTATTCTATCATTATTGGGTGTGTTTTTTTTGGTGTGTGTGTGTGTGTGTGTTTTGTTGTTAAAGCAAGGGCAGTATTTGGGATAGGTTAATTACACAGGCTTGCCTTTTAGTTTCAATTTTCAATTTATAGGAAATACAGAGGACTGAGGAACATTTTGAACAAAGAACCAGGACACAACAAAATTCACACTGAGGGAAACAAAAGGCAAGGCCCTTGGTTTCTTTAACAAATAAAAATGGGGGTGAGTTAAAGGGAGAACCTATAGATTATGAGGAATTTAAGAGACATTCCAACCGTTGTGCTATCAGATTAAAAAAACACACAACTACTTAAAACACATAGTACATGTATGAGACAACTGGAAATTTGAATACTAATGGAATAATGGTGATGTTAAGGAATTTTTGTTCATTTGTTTACATCTAAAAAAGAGGCCTTATCCTTTGGAGACATATATTGAAATATTTACAAATGAAACGATGCTTCCAAATAACGGGGAGGCGGTCAGACGAGGGTGCAGGAGGCAGGAGCAATTATAGGCTAGTGGCGGTTGAGACTGATGAGAACAAGCACATTTATTATGCCATTCTCTCCACTTAAAAAAAATGTTTTTATTGATTTCAGAGAGAGGAAGGGAGAAGGAGAGAGAGAGATAGAAACGTCAGTGATGAGAGAGAATCACCAATCCATCAGCTGCCTCCTGCATGCCCCCTACTGGGAATTGAGTCCGCAACCTCAGCACGTGCCCTGACCTGGACTCGAATTGTGACCTTCTGGTTCATAGGTCGACGCTCAACCACTGAGCCACACCAGCAGGGCGCTCTATACTTTTATGTTTGTTCAATATTCTCCATAATACAAGGTTTTTAAAATGATGGGGATTTTGGAGTCTTCTGGGTCTAGGTTTCAGTTCTGTTGTGCAGCTGTGTGACCCTGGACAGGTGTCTCTCCCTCTCTGTGCCCCCTTCGCTGAAGCCTCAAAGGGCTGCAGTGAGTTCTAGCAGAGGATGTTGGGGATGTTGGGACACCCTTTCCCCAGGGCTTAACTCAGGATAGGAGCTGACGACCAGGCAGGGGTAGGGGTGCTGGGATGGGTGGGGGTCTGAGGAAAGCACAAACTTCATAAACCTTGGCAAGCTCAAGGTCAAGATTGGGAAGCCCACAGGATGGGGGAAGAGGGCAAGACAGACTCTCAGAGTTGTGGGGCCCTTGGGAAGTATGTGGCCAACTGAGGCCCAAGGGTGGGGATTTGCCTAAAGTCACCCTGCGAGTCCGTCCTTCCACGGGGACATCAATTCAGGCCTCCTGCCTCCTGCCTCCTGCCTCCTGCCTCCTGCCATGGAATATCCCAAAAGTGAGGTGCGAAGTGCCCAGCGACGGCAGAGGTAGGCATTGTGTGGCCCCAGGTCCCACGGCAAATGGCAGGGTTGGGATTTGAGTCCAGGGCTGTAGATTCCGGAGCCTGCACTAGTAGCCACCTGGCTCACAGCTCAGGGTTTGTTCTCCATCTTCCCGCCTCTCCTCCCTTCCCCTCTTCCACTGTGTTCTGTGTTATTCTCCCGCCAGGGAGGGGACACCGGGAAGCCGAGCCCCTGCAATCACTGCGGGAGAGACCTCCACAAGGAGCAGAACTTCCACTGGCCTGCTGAGCAGGAGAGAGAGCTCTGCTGTCCCCCTCCGGGAGGTGGCCAGTCCCTGCTCTGAGGCTATTGTCTGGAGAAGGATTTCCAAAAGTCATGCCCAGCTTAAAGGCGCAGAAACCCCAGGGTCTGAAATCACAGGATGTCTGCAGGGAGGAAGGGCCCGAGGCCTTCCAACCTGGGGGGCTCCTGTAGGAAGTGGCCCCTCGGGCACCGGGGTGGGAGGCTCATCATAACTGTCATCTTCAAGGCCACCGAGCCCCACTCTTGGGGATGGGGATCCGGAGCTGCACTGGGGACAAGGGCCACCTTAGTGACATGCCACAGCCGGTCCTGAGTTGGTTTTCCATCCCACACCCTGGGAGCTGCGTCCCAGAGAAGGACCTGAGATCTCACAGCAGGTCAGGCAGGTTCATGGTTCCTCCCACTCATCTCTGCCCCAAATGGCCCCTGGCCCTGTCCACATTCCCTCTCCCCCAGCTCCTTCCCGGACTGCAGTGTGCAGGGGTCATTTCAAATGGAGACCCGACCCAAGGGCCCGTAGGGATGCTGGGTCCACCAGCATTACTGCAGGGACCTCCTTCACTGTAGAAATCCCCTCCCCTGGCATGTGGCATGGTAGCACTGCGTGTGCGTGTGCGTGTGCGTGTGTGTGTGTGTGTGTGTGTGTATGTGTAGGCAGGTGGGAAATTAATTGAGCCCCTTTTCCACTCCTCTCAGCCCTCACAGATGTACCAAGGGCTGGCATTACACCCATAGTTTACAGAAGGGAGCCCTGACCAGGTAGCTCAGTTGGTTAGAGCAGTGGTTGGCAAACTGTGGCTCGTGAGCCACATGTGGTTCTTTGGCCCCTTGAGTGTGGCTCTTCCACAAAATACCACGTGCGGGCGCGCATGTACAGTGCGATTGTAACTTCGTGGCCCATGTGCAGAAGTCGGTATTTTGTGGAAGAGCCACACTCAAAGGGCCAAAGAGCCGCATGTGGCTCACGAGCCGCAGCTTGCCGACTACTGGGTTAGAGCATTGTCCCAATATGCCAAGGTTGCGTGTTTAATTACTGGTCAGGGCACATATAAGAATCAACCAATGAATGTATCAATAAGTGGAGCAACAAATCCAGGCTCCTCTCTCTCTCTGTCTCTCTCTCATCAATTTTTTTTAAAAGAACAGTTTACAGAAGGGGAAACTGAGACTCAACAAGTGGCCGAAGACTAGGGTTGCAGAACTTGAGAGCCAGCGGGACCTAAGGACATCCTGCTCTCAGCCCACTCCCCACAGGATGCTGGAACCTCCTCTCTGGCCCCGGCCAGGGTCGGCTTGCACACCGCCTGGGCCAGCAGGCACGCCTCCTCGCAGCTGGCAGGGACTCCCCAAAGCTAAGTGTTCTGAGGCCAGGCCAACAGCCCCTGCACAGCCTTATGCCACTTGACACACAGCAGGACCCAGCCCGACTAACTGACTGAGGACAGGAACAATGTCCACTACACAGCCCTTTACAGGTCACACACGCCTTCATGTTCCATTGCCTCATCTGACCCAGGCAGCCAGGGGTCAATGACTATCTGGGGATGGGGAAACTGAGGCCCCAAGCCCAGCCAGGACTGGGAACCAGGCAGCCCTCACCCAGCCCAGACCTCATGTTGCTCTCCAAGATTTGAGCCCCAGCCTGTCCTGACCCCTGCTGCACTGGCTTAGCACCGAGACCAGGGAGGGACAGCCAGGCACAGGGCTCCTGAGGAGCGGCAGCCCTGACCCTAATACTCACCCTCGGCCATGGTCAGGGTGGCAGTGTCTCCTGGGACTGGTGGCAGGACCCTCCGGGTGTGGACCACTGGCAGCAGCTGTGGAGAAGGCTGAGCGCAGGGAACTTATAGCCCGCTTGGGGCCGGGCCGGGGGCGGGGCCGAGGGGAAGGCGGGGACCTGGTGAGGCTGCTATTGCCCAGTCTGGGCCCACGCTCTGGGCTGGCCGCTCTGGGCTGGCCGGCCTGTGCAGGAGCCCCAGAGGGAGGAGGGAACGGTGGCCAGGCAAGGGCTCCCCCTGGGGGAGCAGACAGTACAGGGCTGGGACAGCAAAGACACACAATTACATCAGAACACAGACACATCTGGACCCACAGTGTCAGACCTTGGGTAGCAGACACCTGGACAGAAAAATATGGACATACAGATACAGACCCATGTGGAGCCCACACAGTCACAGACACACTCCTACACATACAACAGACAAACCTGGACATGCAGTGACATGGACACAAAATCAGGTTAAAAGCATGGAGACATGCCAGGACATAGACACGAGCAGACACACAGGCACCCACCAGGAGCCACATACAAATACACAGGTGTCCAGATGCACCCAGCTCACAGACACACACAGACACCAACATGCCATCAGATATGGACACAAAAGCAGATTGGGGCATCCACAGGCATGCAGATGCTCAGAGACGGTCACACATGCAGACACAGCCTCGTGTACAGATGCAGACATACCCACAGAGACAGGCACGCCTCTTCCTGGAGCCAAACCCAGGTAATCTGCCCATCTCACTCATCCCTCAGATGATAGATCTAATCTATCCACCCATCCATTGCCCATCCACTCACCCAGCCATCCACTCACCCCAACCTGCTGCCCATCCTCCCTCCATTCCCATTCACTATCTTCCCTGCAGGCCCACCGTGTGCCAGAAGGAAACAAAGAAAACTTTCCAGGAACAACCTCGGACCCTTCCCACTAGCATCCAGGGCAGGGGGGTGGGGCATCGCTCCTCCTGGGCCCTCTAGTCCCCCAGACTCCTATGCTTCTTACCCACCGTGAGGTCTGAGCAAGGCGGGTCCCTGGAGATGCAGGGGCCTGGGGCCTCCCCCAGCCCTTTTTCTAGAATAACTTCCATATCTTTTGAGGGATTTCAGCTTCCATTCCTGTGGGACAAAGCGCAGGGAACAAGCCTGTGTTGTTTTAGTGGATGTTTGTCCCTGGGTCGAATGGGCCCTGCCTGGGTCTCGGTGAACAGACTCATGACATAGCGTTGAGTCCTGCTGACCGGCAAAAGGAGTGAACCTCGCTCGTAACTGCCCGGTTTTACAGACACTGTTACAGAAACTGTCCCCTGCAACTGGCGAGAGCTCAGAGGAAGGAGCAGGATGAGTGAACATCAATCAAGAAGCCAGTGCCCACTCTGCCCTGACCAGCTATGTGGCCACGGGCAGGTATTTCAACTCTCCAGACCTCAGTTTCCCCCTCTGCAAAATGGGGGCAAGAATTCGTCCCTCTCAGGCCTGGAGTAAGGCTCAATCAAAATGACGGAGGCCGGGACCTAGTACATAGTGCGCACTTGATAACTGGGTCCCTGATTTTTGGAGCAAAAATGCCAAGTGGCCCTGAGGGACAGCAAAGGCTCTGGTGGCCAGGGGGCCCTTGCCCTGCTCTGGGCCTCAGTTTTTCTGTCTGTTCAGGGGGACTGGGAAACCCTGCCTTGTCTTACGTAATTGCACAAGTAATGATTCAAAACTCCAGCTTACTGAGGCCCAGGGAGGGTGGTCATGGGCTCAAGGTTCCCCTTCAGAACAGACAGGGGCCTTCATCATTTTGTGCAAGGGAAGTGCTGTACAATGGTTAGAGCGGGCTGTGTTACTCTGGGCAAATTACTAGACATGTCTGAACCTCAGTTTCCTTCTCTATCAAATGGGTGTAATAAGAGTCCCCACCTCTGGGGTTTAGAGACAATGTCTGTTCAGTGCTGAGCATATGGTAGATGCTCAATAAATGGTACCCAAAACATTTTATGTGCAAGTTAAGATCAGGAGTCCCCTTCCTCCACAAAAGTGAGGTTCTGATGTGTGGGTGGAGCAGGTGGCAAGCAATGTAGACTGTGGGGTGCTCAGAAGAACGCCCTGTCTCCCAAATAAGTCTTATACCCAGGGTCACGAATGCAGGGGCCCCACTGTTAGAGTCACCCCTTCACTTCCTTAAGGGTTTCCAGGCCTTGACGTAGAGATAAAGGTGGCATTTTAGAACTTTTGAATAACCCATTACCAGCCAGATGCCCCACTTAAATCTCACAACACGATTTTTGTCATTTGTTAAATGAGGAGACTGGGGCTCAGGGAGGTGAAGTGACTTGCCCAAGGTCACAGAGTGAGGAAGTGGAGGATAGAGTCTGGCCTTGGTTCAGACGCCGACACTGACTCTTCCATGGTTCAGGGATCGGCCCTATATCCTGCCACGCCCACCCTGCTTCTGATCCGTGCTGTCTGGTGGGCAGTGGACATTAAATACATGTTTTTGGCATGAGAAAGAAAGATGAGTCAGAGAGAACTGAAGGGAAACTAGAAGGAAGGAAAGGAAGAAAAACTAAAAGATTCAGATTCAGATACAGACAGGTTGGGGAAACTGCCCGAGGTCACGCCGCACAACTGGGCTCCCAGGCCCTGGCTCAGCTGAGCCGTTCCCCAAGGACGAGGGGTCCCTACGCAAGAGATGGCCCTGGACGGCTGAGCTGAGGGGAGAGGGAGACAGGATAGTGTAGGTGGGACTGTGATAGGCAATTGAGGCCTCAGTTTTTCTACCAACTGGTGACTAATGGCAGATGAGCAGCGTCTGGCATGAACCAGTCCAGGGAGGGAAGGACCAGACTCCCTGAGGAGGGATGGGCTGAGGTAGGGGTGAGAACAGGAGACTTGGAGAAAAGGTCAAGAGGTAGGTGTGACCTTTCATGCCCTCTAAAAGGGAGCATGGCTGGTGGCCTATGGAGGCAGGATCTCTGTGCCCCCGGTGGTGAGGAGCAGAGAACAGTGCCCTTGATCCGGGTGGCCCTCCCAGTGTGTCCATTTTTAAAATGGAAAAACTGACTTGTTCATGGTGTCCTCGGCTCCACTGTCATATCACATCCTTCTCCCGCTGCCCCTGTCCCCTGTGTAGGGTCTCAGGCCCAACTATGCCACTTAAGCTCTGTGGGCTATGAGCCCATTGAGGCTTCAGTTTCCATTTCTGTAAAAGCAGAATCAACCCAGCCAGTGTGGCTCAGTGGTTGAGCATCAACCCATGGACCAGGAAGTCATGATTCGATTCCCAGCCAGAGCACATGCCCAGTTTCAGGCTTGATCCCCAGTAGGGGGCGTATAGGAGGCAGCCATTGATGATTCTCTCTCATCATTGATGTTTCTATCTCTCCCTCTCCCTTCCTCTCTCTGAAAATCAACAAAGACATATTTAAAAAATAAGTAAATAAAAGCAGAACCCCAGCCCAGCCCCAGCACCACAGGACGGTCACAGTCCTCCTTGTCTAAGGACCAGTGTGTGGGCGCCTCTGTCTCCCTCCACCCCCCTGGCTTTAGTGGCTGCTCAACAAATGTTTGTTGAATAAATAAGTGACCTGTGGCAGAGAGAGAGAGAGAGAGAGAGAGAGAGAGAGAGAGAGAGAGAGACTTGTCCAGCCTGGGGCCAAGCTCTGGGGGTTAGCCAAGCTCAGAGCCTTGGTTGGCGAGATCTGTGGTGCCAGCTGTCCATGGCAGAAGCAGGCGCCAGGGTGTGGTGCTGGGGCCTCTCACAAGCCTTGGTGCCTCGGTCAGAGATAAGCGGTCTGAGTCCAACGTACTCTCCAGTCACATCTGTCACAACCCTGGGGTAGAAGGCCCTCTGCTGAGCCTCAGAGGCCTCGGGCCGACCATCTTCCCGGTCCCACAGCAAGTCAGGACAGAGTCAGGTGCTCCAGACCCTGCAGAAAAGCCAGAACTGGCCCTGCACCTCTGCCCTCCCTTTTGAACGTTTAGAAAGCTGCTTGCACTCCATTTGCCAATGGGAACTGCATTGTAAGGGGAGTGGGATGGAACACGAGGCTCGCCTGGTGCCATCAATGCTGAATTGGCGTGATAAGGACTGACATGGAGTTCGAAAGCTCCACGCTTAACCCCAGGGCCCCCTCTCATTGGCCTCAAATATCAGTCTCCAAAGAAAAGAACTCAAAAGTCTTGGCCCACTGGGCTCAGAGAAGGAGATGCTAAGAAGTGAAAGCCCCTTCCAAGGAGAACAAGTTGAGTCTAGTATTGTTGTCACCATTAAGTGCTTCCATTTCTTAACTGTCCAGACACCCCAGGGAATGGGGAGTGTTAGGATTTTTTTGGAGAGCGGAGTCCTGCCCATTACAGGCAGTAAAATGTGCTTTACTCATAGGAAAACCCGCTTCAGACCCTTACTCACAACCAATTATCACTTACTTGGCGTACAATTTTAATCAAAATGCAACATCCTAACCTGATCTAGCAGTCCCCAAAGATGAGACGTTAAGACATTAGGATTGGAGAGAAGAAATATCGGACGTGGGAGGTACCCAGGGAGGGAGATGTCGGAAAAGACTCACAAGAGGAACCAGGACCTCTGACGTTGGTAACATCTGGGGCGCTGGGAGTTGGGCAAACTGTCCTTCTCACTATGCCCAGCCTCACAGGACAATCAGCAGCAGTCAAGACAGTGACCTAGAGCAGTGGTCGGCAAACTCATTAGTCAACAGAGCCAAATATCAACAGTACAACGATTGAAATTTCTTTTGAGAGCCAAATTTTTTAAACTTAAACTATATAGGTAGGTACATTGTTATTAACTTAATTAGGGTACTCCTAAAGCTTAGGAAGAGCCATACTCAAGGGGCCAAAGAGCCGCATGTGGTTCGCGAGCTGCAGTTTGCCAACCATGGACCTAGAGGCATCCTATGAATAGAGACTTTGTGATGAGCACGTCGGGCCTATGAAACACGTTTCACTCCCTTCCTGCTTCTAGCAGAAGCATGGCTCAGCTACAGGGACACAGGCTTGGGGGTCAACAGACCTGGGTTCAAGTTCAGCTCTGCCACTCCCTTTCCTGTGCGACCATGGATAAGTTACAGCACTCTCTGAGCCCAGTTTCCTCATCTGTATGATGGGGACAAAGTAGTGCCTATTTCATAGGTTTTCTGTGAGGATTAACACCGTGCCTGGTAGAGAGTTGGCACTCAAAAAGAATGGTTGATTATCCTAGCTAATAAAAGAGTAATATGTAAATTAACTGTCACTCTGCAACAAAGATGGCGGTGCCCAAAGTGGCCGGGGCGGGACGCTGGCAGCGCCGCCCCGGCAATGCGAGCACAGCGTCCGCGTCCTGGCCATGTGGAGGGAGGGAAGGGGCCTTGGATCGGAGGCCAGGGCAAGGGACACTGGCATTGTTGCAGGCCGGGCTGAGGGACACCCCTCCCCCATGCACGAATTTTGTGCACCGGGCCTCTAGTTTAATAATAATAATAATAATAATAATAATAGTACTGATCCATGCTACAACATGTGGAAACTTCAAAACTATTATGCTCAGTGAAGGCAGCCAGTCACAGAAGACCACATATTATGTGATTCCATTTATATAAAATGCCCAGAATAGGCAAATCCACAGAGACAGCAAGCAGCTGAATGGATGTCAGGAACTACAGGGATGGGACATGAGGATTGAGTGCTCATGGGAACAGGGTTTCTTTTTGGGGGGGGGGGGTGAAAAAAATGTTCTAAAATTAGATTGTGGGAATGGTTGCACAAATCTGTGAATATACTAAAAACCATTGAGTTGCACAATGTAAACAAATGCATTTTATGAGATATGAGTTACATCTTAATAATATGGGTGTTTTTTTATGGTGGTTGGGGAAAAAAGCCAATAACAAAGCTCTAGAAGCCTTTGCAAATATTGTCCGATTCTCCAATTAAAAACCCAAAGGGAGCACTTGCGCATGTGCCCCAGGGGTGTGTACGGGGGCGGGGGGCGGGAGTGGGGAGAGTCTCTACAGCTTTACATGTTATGGCAAAAACTGGCTGCAACCTAAGTGCCCAGCGAAGGGGGAAGATAAATAAATTATGCCTTGGAATATTTCACAGCAGTTAAAGAACAGAAGAGGTAGTCCTCTGTGTATGGACATGGAAGCAATTGCAAGTCATAATTCTTAGGAGGGGGAAAAAGCAAATGGGGGAACATTATGGGGCGGGGGGTGATTCCACAAGACGGTCTATTTTTCTATGAGAAAAAAGCACAAGTACATATTAGATATGTAAATGTAAATATATAGAAGAAAGTTTGGAAAAACACTCCAAATTGCTGACAGGGGTGGGAGGGGTATTGGGCGCCCTGCCTGGGAGCTAGTGGTGGTGATTAAAGCTGGTTTCAGATCCCCTGGGCGGTGAGAAACATATAAGTGGGGGACTATTTGTATGTACCACTTGGGTAGTTAAAGGTTAGCTTTCAAAAGAAAAGAATAACCTGTTTTACATTTAGAATCGAGCTTTCATAAAAATGGAAAGACTCCAAAATAAAGAAATGCTGGCAAAGTACTAGTAGGTAGAAAAAATATAGACAGAGATATAAAAGAAAATTAATGTGCCCCCCCACCCCCGCCAAAATTCCACCACCAGCTCATTTAAAAAACTTTGTCAATATTGGCACAATCTTACGAAACCAAAACCCACAAGTACAGCTCATGAATAAAGAGGAAATTCATCATCCCCCTATGCTGGTGAGAGTTCCCACATCTAAAGTTCAGAATTTCGAAGACAGTACACCGAGTTTTGGTTTACGTAGCAACCCTATTTATGTCTTACTATGCTTTTGGAGCACCTTTACACACACACACACACACACACACACACACACACACACACACTTAAAATCAAAGAAAGTGCTTGAAAAATCTTTTACTTTGTTGAAAGGAGAGTCAGAGAGGTGAAATGACCTGCCCAAGGTCACACCGTTTGGAAGGGGCCAAGTGAGTGCTCCGAAGTCCCTGCTTGTAACCGATTCTGCTAAGATGTCATGCAAGGGTAGTTAAGCCTTGGGGCTAGTTTCTGGCCAAGATCCCATGGCCATCTGGGGCGGCCAGAGGGAGACAGGGAATGAACCACTGATTGTGCGGCCTCTCCCCACCTTAGGCTGAGTCACTGGTTGTGTCTGCCTGACACACCCATTTCAGTCAATAAGAGTCTAACACACGTTCTTTCATGGAAATAAATGACGCTCTAGGCTGAACACTTGTTTAGATGAACTGACCACTTGTGTCTCCTGCCTGTTTGATGAGCCACTTGAGTGAATCTGCCTGAACTGAATGCTGGTAGGACTGAAGCCACACTCAGCTTGACTCAGTTCATCTGAAACCCAACTCTCACATCCAAGGGGGACCTGCCGTCCCCCAGGTCCCAATGTCTCAGAGATGGGGAGCTTGGTCTTATTCTTGGAAGGGCAGGCATCAGTGTCCAGGACAATAAACCCCAAGGCCTACAGGCCTCTGCACAAAGTACATTTTTGCTTCTGAGTAAGGACCCTTCTCTACAGGCTTGGTGGGGTTGTCAATCCAGCGGCCCTGCTCAACTCTAGTTAGAGGCGAGCCTGGGACCCAAACTCAGCCAATCTGATTCTCTCCTGGGACTTTAGATCTTACAGCTCTGACACAAGCTCTAAATAGAGGCATACTTCATCTTACTGTGCTTCGCTTATGCTGGGCACATATCGCATTCTTTACAAATAGGTTTGTAGACGTGCATCTAGCAAGTCTGCAGTGCTATTTTTCAAACAGGCTCAGGTGATGGTTGGCATTTCTTAGCAATAAAGTATTTTTAATTAAGATACATACATTTTTTAGACACAATACTATTGCACACTTAATTGACTACAGGATAGTGTAAACATAACTATTATATGCACTGGGAAACCCAAAACCTGGGTGGCTCACTTTACTGTGATGTTCACTCTATTGCAGTGGTCTGGAACCAAACCTCCAAGCAATATCTCTGAGGTCTGCCCGCAATGGTTCAAGTTCACGGCTTCATTCCTAGGACCATTTCATTTCTTGTCTTTTCTGAAGCTAGGTTTGTTAGCTTGTTTTATTTTTTTCATGTTGGATTTATTGAGTTAAAATTTACATACAATTCATCCTTTTCAGGTGTATATGACAAACATGTCCAGTCGTGTTACTCCATCAAAATGGTGATAGAGAACATTTTCATCAACAACCCCTCCCCCCGCAATTTTCCTCCTGCTCTTTTGCAGGTGATTCTCTCCCTCCCTCCCTCCCTCTGTCTCTGGCAACCATTGATCTGGTTACTGTTCTTATTATTTTGTCTTTTGCAGAATGTCATAAAAATGATATTCTACCGTACATAGGATAGCCTTGAGTGTGGCTTCCTTTACTTAGCACAATGCATTTGATATTCATTCATGTTGTTGTATGTCCGCAGTTTGGTCCTTTTTATAGCTGAGAAGCATTCCTTTGAATGGATGTACCACCGTTTATTTATGCATCAACCAGTCGGAGAACATTTGGGTTGTTTCGGGCAATTGTGAATAGAGCTGCTGTAAAAGTACAGGCACAGCTCTTCGCGTGTAGTATGGTTTTGTTTTTGGATAAACACATGTGAGTCATCCCCATGTCCTTCCAATTGATTTTTTGGATGTTGTTAAGCTGCCTTGAATCTGTGCCTGTTCGTGCAAACAAAGAGCTTAATAGAGACCCTTACAGTTCCCTGATTTGACTTTTCCAACAACTGTGGAGTTTAAGGTTATTCTCCTCATTTTATAGAGAAAACCGAGGCTCGGAGAACCTAAATAACCTTCCCTAGACCACGCAGCGGGAACGTAAATCCAAACTGAAGTCATAAAGGTTGCCCGGCTGCCTTTCTATATCCCTGGTCACCTTGGCAGGAGGTGACCAGCTTCATCACGTGGGTTCTAATCAATGTTTATTGACTGACAGTTGATCAAATGAGGGCTTCACTCCGTTTCCCTGGGCCTCAGTTTGCCCATTTGAGAAATGAGAAGGTGAAACCATGTAATGAATTTCTGATGTGCTAAGGTCTCTGATTTCAACTTGCTGTGACTATGAGAGGGGAGTAAGCAAGGCCTTATCTTCTGATAAACAATCACAGGAAATTGAGCAAGTGGGGGATGGGAGCCCATCCCTCATCCCACTGCTCCTCCGCAGAAGGCCTCCTGAGCTTGCACCCCATCTGGTTGACCCCCAGAAGAGCAATTCTCAGTCTCTGCCTTTCTGGCCAAGAAAAAGAATCCCCTGGTCACATTGGATTAGCATCATTCCCATGACGCAGCCCCCTTTCTTCATCAATATTTTCAGAATGTTCAGGTTTCTAAATGAGACCTGACAGGTGAGGGTGTTCTGCTTCTTCTTCTTCTTCTTTTTTAAGCTTTTAAAAAATAAAATGAATCACCCTATACATGTCCTGGAGGTTCAAATTAGATTAACCCTGTCCTTTCCTAAGCAACAGTGGGCTGTTGGCTTGCTGCGGGGTGGAGAGGTGGGAAGAGGGAAGTGACTGATTCCTCATCTCGGATCAAGACAAGTCCTACATCAGGACTCACCTTCTTCTCAGGTCACCATCCTCTCTGGGTGCTCAGGGTGGTCTCCACACGTATCAGGAGGCCTGGAGGCAGAGCTGATGAAGGCCTCCCAGCTGTGTGGCCTGATACAACCACCTTACCATCCCTGCATCTCCATTTTCTCACCCCAATAATGGGGATAAGAAGAGTACTGACCTCCCAAATTCAAGAAGAAACGAGTAATTGTGAGCCAGAGCATTGGGCACAGGAAAAAGCTGCACAAATGTTGGCTATTTTCATGACTCTTATTATTTCCCAGGGCTTTGAGGCCCTCGTTTTCATTTGCTCCCTCACGTCAGCTCTGAGGCCTGGGTGAGAGGGGATGCTAGTGTTGTCGTGCACCTACTGTGTGCCAGCTCTGTGTGAAAAAGATTTATGCAGGGTATGGCCTTTTCTTGGTTTGTTTTCCTCCTCATCTGGCCCCACAAGACCCTAAGCTGTCATTCTCTTGAGTAGTTCTCCGTCTGCAGGATGAATGGCTCCGTCACCCAATTTCCAGATGAGAAGAGTGAGGTTGAGAAAGAGCAGGAGCTTGTCGGAGGTCACTGGGTGACACCTCTGGAGCTGGGACAAGCCCTGGGGTCTGTCGAGATGGGTTCATGCTCTGTCTGTCCCTTCCCTGAGCGTCCCAGTCCCAGGTTCTGACACATCCCACCAGCTGAACCCAACAGGCCCCCTCCACTCCCCAACCCCCACTGCTACCCCGTAGCCATCAAGTAGCCCTGGGAAAAGTGCATCTCTCTAGACCGGCAGCTCCAAGACACCCACAGGATGGCCTTGCTGGAGCTCAGATAGGACATCCACTGTGATACCCCAGGGCAGAGGCGGCCTGGACTCCGGCCTTCATTAATCCCCCGTCCCAGGTTCACAGGGAGCAGCAAACCCCAGCTCAGCCACCTCCAATGGCTTTTGTGAAAGCCTTTTGTACGTGGGGAAACTGATACACCTGCGAAGGACTGGGTGTGCCCAGCTCCAAAACCATGCTTTTTGCAAAATGCCTTTCTCCTGTACGGGGCCAGTTGTTACGGAGGTGAGAGAAGGGACACTGGAGAGCAGAGAGGAGGCTGGTGTCAGTGTCCCAACAGGAGAGGATGGAGGCCGGGGCTGGGGACGCGGGTTCACACCTCGGTGCTTCTGCCTGCACTGCTCCTTGTGCTTGTCTATCCTTCACAGCTTAACCCCAGAGTCACCGGTCCCAATGACAGCTGCCACATCGACAGCTGCGTGGCCGCCGTTCGCTAAGCGCTTACTGTGTGCAGGGACCTGTGTTTTCCACCCATCATCTCCTTCAGTCCCCACACCAACCCCAGGAAGAGTCAGCAAGCCTGTGACCTTTGTGCCGCATACCAAAGCTGACAAGCTCAGGGAGGCCTGCAAGGCGACCTTACACACTCAGAGACCTACCGTCACCACATGGGTCCGTCTGAAATTTGAAAGTGAGTCACGATGAGTAGTCACGTCCTAGGCCGGAATCTCCCTCGATAAAGATCAGTCTTTACCTTAGTCTTTTTGTGTAGGTAGCATAGCTTTGAAATGTAATCCCTTTCTCCAGCTCCCTCAGGGCTCAATCTCTGCAAGACCACAGAACCTTCTATTGTTTTCTTGTTCCCCTGATAGAACATACCACCTCTATGTGCTGTCAATGGTCCTTGTTAACTATCCTATACCCACCAATGTAAACGAAGTATGTGTCTATTCATTTTACTCTTTATCCAATCCCAGAGGTCCCCCCAGCCCCCGGCCCCTGGCTTTGCTTTCTCCCGCCTCCCTAATCTACCACCAATGAATTTCATATCATCCTACTTATGCCTACCCCTTCAATTGAAATGTAGAAAATAAGGTGCAAAACTGTCATTCTCTGGAGCATTTTCTCAATCTCAATGTTGAGACACTGCCTCCTGGAAAAGTTTGGCTCAAATAAACTCACAAAAATTCATACAGGTTTGGGATGTTTCTTACGTTGATACCTTAGACACTATCTGTATAGGGGTGACTCACATGTTCGCATCTTCAGCCCTGTCCTCACTCCTAAATTCCAGACGCAGCTTTACCATCACCTCCTCCATTCTCCTGGTCTCCACCCCCAACCTGGTCCTCCCAGTCAGCCCCTCTCCGTGGATGGCAACGCTACCATTCCTTCTGCCCAGGCCCCAGACCTTGGAGTCAACATTGACTCTCTCTCCAGACCGCCCCCCCCTCATTTCAGGCCCCATCCCCAATATGTCCTGATGGCTCTGCCTTTAAAATATTTCCAGAACTTAACCCTTTCTCACAACCTTTACTGCCACCTCGCTAGTCCAAGCCCCTGCTGTCTTTCATCTGGAGAACGTCTCCCTGCTTCTCCCCTTGTCCCTCCGCTTCATCCCCATCCACACAGCAGCCAGAGGGATCCCTTGAATGTAAGTTGGGTCATGCCACTATTTTGCTCAAGAGCTTTCAATGGCTCCCATTTCACTCCAATTAAAGCCCAAGTTCTCATCAGGCCGCCAATACTATGGTCTGACCCTGCTGCTCTTTGACCTCCTTCCCTGCTCGCTCAGCTCCCACAATTCTGGCCTCCTTGCCATCCCCTGGCATGCCAGCTGCGCTCCCAGCTCAGAGCTTTGGCACGGCTGTTCCCTCTGCCTGAGAGGCTCTGTCCTGGTGAGGGGACCTGGGCACGGGTGCCCGAGAAGTGTTTGCCACATCTGCGGAAGTATGTGACCTTAAAGGAAACTCAATCGTGGGTGAAGATGTGGCCCACACATATTAGGTGCTGTCTGACCTTGGAGGTGGCTTAACTTTTCTGTGTCTCAACTTCCTCTTTCGCTGAACTGGCTTTAGAGTAACCTGTTAGCATCATTGGGGTCTGTTTTGTCACGGCTGTGGGGAGAGAGAGGTCATGCCCTCAGAGGCCAGCTGGTTCAGCCTTTCCATGTTATATCTAGAGACACTAAGGCTCAGACAGGGCTCACATTGTCTAGAGACCCCGAAAGAGCTAGAGACAGAGCTGTGAGAGTGCTTTTTAAAGAGATGACTTTACTTATTGGATAACTTAATTATTAAACATTTATGGAACACCTACTGTGGACTGAGTCATGAATGATACACAGTTTCTACTGTCAAGGAACTCTCAGCTCAGTGGAGGAAATAGGTTACAAGGTGCTCGCTATAAGTATGTGTATGTGAAAGTGGTGAAACCACCCATGGAAGGGCTCCTCGCAATAACAAGGGACAGCCCTAATTCCCATAAACGGTGTTCAGGGTTGTGTTGATGGAAAGCTTGGGGCCTGAGGAAGCCCAAATGGGAGAGAAACTCTGTGGGGGCAGATCAGGGCTGGCTTCACGGAGGAGGCAACACTGAGTCTGGGTTTTACAATATGAATATGAGTTAGTCAGGCAGATCAGGCAAAGGGGAGCATTTGATACAATGGACCCTATCTGTGCATATAGGGGCAAAGTGTCAAAGGTGAGGAAGAGTGTGGAGAATTTATAGGAAGGGGTATCAAATAGTGTGGCTGGAGTTTAGGGGTACTTGCAAGGAAGTAAGCCTGGGAATCTTAGTGGGGCCCAGATCACAAAGAGCCTTGTATGCCAGGTTCAGGTTAGGCCATAGGGAGCCATGAGAAAGCTTTTCTGTGGGGGAGTGACATGCTTTGGAATGAGTTTGGGGACAATAATGATGTCATCATTAACCATGACATTTTAGAGCCTGAATTTAGTGATTATCATAATTGCAGGGCCCTATTTAAAAGACAAGCAAATTAAGGCCAAAAAGGGAAATGGTGCCCAGCTGGTCAGGGGCGGAAGCATTTTCTCCCACATAGTCTCTTGAGGTTGGACTGAGCCTGAGGCTGGGGTTGTTTGCAGGTCCTGTGAGGAAAGCTGTTCCCAAAAGACCAGTTCCCATCCTTCTGTGACGTCCCTCTCTCTGTTTCTCTCTCTGGGCCTGCCCTGGAGTCTCTGAAGTGCGTGGTTGATCTCGGAGACCTCTCAGTACACGTTCCTTTTCTGGTTGTGTGAACTTGGCCATGTCCCTTCCCCTCTAGAGCCTCAGTTTTCCCATCTGACTAATGGGTGTGATAAATGAAGTGGTGGCTGGTGCTGACTATCAAACATGCTGGGGCCTCGCTAAGGCCCCAAGGAGGGTGAAGGCCAGCTATTACCAGGTCTCTGAAAGCGTGAGTTAAAAGCTGGCTCTTGGTGAGCTGGGGAAACCAAGGCCAATACTCTACCTCAGAGATTTTCAACCTTTTTCACCTCGTGGCACACATATACTGTTTACTAAAATTCTGCAGCACACCAAAAAATGTATTTTTTCCAATATGACAAAAAATAGGTATAATTTTCATTCATTCACATCGGATGGCTGTTGTTATGTTGACTGTTGTCATTTTTTTTTCAGAGAGGAAGGGTGAGAGAGAGATAGAAACATTAATGATGAGAAAGAGTCATTGATCAACTGTCTCCTGGATGCCTCACATTGGGGATCCAACCCACAACCTGGACATGTTCCCTGGCCGGGAATAGAACCGTGACCTCCTGGTTCATAGGTTGATGCTCAACCACCGAGCCACGCCGGCCAGGGGACAGTTGTCATTATTTAACTTGACAATCTAAGGGAAAAGTGGTCAGTGGCCCTGACTAAATACTCAGGTAATGCATGTTTTAAAACATGCTAGTGGCACAGCCGGTGAAAATCACTCTCTACTATCCCAAGTGGGACTCTGGGTGGCAATTGGAATTCTCACTTTTCTCATCCTGGTCTCTACACTCTTCTCAATGTGACCTACAACCTCAATAGCTGTGTATGTGAAAGTGGTGAAACCACCCACGGAAGGACTCCTCACAGTAACAAGGGACAGCCCTAGAGGAGGACAGACACCCCCCCCCCCCCCAACGCCCCCACTGTGCCTTTGCCTGGCTGAGCCCAGCTGGGAGCAGTGAGGTCAGGCCTGCTTGCTGCCTTGGGAGCAATGTCCCCAGGGCCTGACGGGGGTACAGGAGGCGCTGAATCATCGATCTCCTCTTAAAGAATCTTGAGCATGACCTCACCTGGCACAGCCTGTGCAGGCACTGGAGACTGGAACTTGGAAAAGGTCGCATGGCTTTGGCACTTGGCCAGTTTTCTCTGGAGGAAGCACCAATGCATTCGAGTCAGGACGACTTTAGAAGCTTAATTCCACCCTCAGGCTCCTTGAGAGTGACCCCGAAATCCCTCAGGTAGCAAGTGGAGATACACGCACTTGGTCGCCAAGCATGAATTGGGGCGCCCTCTGGGCTCAGCCCTGTGTCAGGACCGGTGGGAGACCGAGAAATGAGGCAGGCATGTTTTCTTTCTGTGGCTTTAACAGAACATCTGTGGGTTTTTCCTAATTGACTTTAATGAATGTTCACTGTTCAGAATTTGTAAAATACAGAAGAGCCAAAAGAAGGAAGTAAAAGTCACTCCAAATATCACCACCAAAGAGAACAACTGTTAACATTTTGTTGTATTTCTTTCAGTGTTGCTATATCATATTTAAATTACGTGTACATATAAATGGTTTTTAATTGAATTTATCGGGGCGGCATTGGTTAATAAACTCAGGAAGGTTTCAGGTGTACAATTCTATAAAACATCATTTGTATATTGCATTGTGTGTTCGCCACCCCAAGTCAAGTCTCCTTCTATCACCATGTACTCCCTTTTACTCTCTTTTACCTCCCCCTACTGACTTTCTCTTTGGTTGTAAAGGATTTTAATTTCTGAAAATGAAATAACTTTCAATCATCCAACAAATGTTTATTGAACATCTACTCTGTGCCAAGCATGTGCCAGGCACTGGGATACCAGGATAAGACAGAGGTGGTTCCTGCTCTCATGAAAGTTGCCTGTAAGTATTATTTGATCACCTGCCCTTTTTCAGTGTGTGTCTAACATTTTTCAAGTCACAGCATGTATTTCTACAACACAAATTTATTCATTGTCTAGGATTTCATCAAATAGATGAAGCCTAATTTATCAAACACCTTCTGTTGCACAGTTAGGTTGTTTTCTGTGGTTTCATTATTGCAAGCAGTGGTCATCCTTGCAGCCATTGGTGATGGTGGGTTGGCTTATTCAACATTCATTTCAACCTCTTTCTATGTACCTTCCTGTACTGCAGGGCCTGGAAGGGTGAAGATTGCATTTCCCAGACTCCCTTGCAGCTAGGGTTTAGAGACCAATTAGATCATGCCCATTAAGTGCACATGTGTGAAATGTGCAGCTTGGCTGTTCCTGCTGGTTATGAAGGTATTGAGATTTCTGCAGCTGTGGTCTCAGTGTTCAGTCACCAACTCATGGATGTCCAGAGATGGTCAGGGTATATTTGTGAGGAAGCGTGTGTGTGTGTGTGGGTGGGGGGTTGGGGGGGGGCGTGGTGGTGGAGATCAGTAGCATCTGATCCCTAAAAGCTAAAATGACGAATTCTTGAACGCAACAGTTCCCAAGCTTTTAGGCTGTGGCACAGGCAGCAGCTCGCATGAGTAAGCAGTATAGTGATGATGTTCTGAGTCATTCCTAGAGGCCCAGCCCACTCTCAAGGTTTTTCAATAATTTTGAAATAACTCAACTTCCTGTATTGAATTTCTTTTTGCTTAAAGTATTACTAGTAAATGTGGTAAATTTCTGATAATGAAATCAAGGATTTACCCTTTGTTGGTTTAAATAGTTTTATTGAGATATAATTAATGTACCATAAAATTTATCCATTTAAAGTGTACAATTTAATGGTTTTTAATATATTCAGAGTTGTGGGTCCATCACTACAATATAATATTAGGACTTTTTTTCCACTTCAAAGAGAAACAATAACCATGAACAATCACTCTATACCCTCTTCTTCCAACCACTAATCTATTTTACTAGAGGCCCTGTGCATGAAATTCTTTCGCTGGTCGGGGGGTTTGGGGGGGATCCCTCAGCCCAGCCTGTGCCCTCTCACAGTCCGGGACCTCTCAGGGGATGTCCGCTTTAGGATCGGGCCTAAGCAGGCAGGTGGATATCCCTCTCACAGTCGGGGACCCCTCGCTCCTTACCGCCTGCCTGCTCCTGACCTCTGGGATCACTGCTCCTTAGCGCTGCCACGGAGGCAGGAGAGGCTCCCACTGTGCTTGCCAGCCATGAGCCCGGCTTCTGGCTGAGCGGTGCTCCCTATGGGAGCGCACTGACAACCAGGGGGCAGCTCCTGCATTGAGTATCTGCCCCCTGGTGGTCAGTATGCATCATAGCAACCGGTCGTTCTGGTCGGTCTGCTATAATGGTCGCTTAGGCTTTTATTATATAGATGTCTCTATGGATTTGCCCATTCTGGACATTTCATAAAAATAGAATCATATAATATGTGTTTTTTTGAGACTGTCTTCTTTCACTGGGCATAATGATTTCAAGGTTTGTCCATGTTGTAGCATATATCAGAATTTCATTCCTTTTTATTGCCAGATAAAATTCCATTAGATAGATACACCACATTTTATTCATTCATTCCTCAGTTAATGCACATTTAGGTTGTATCTATTTTTAAACTGTTGTGAATAATGCAACTCTGAATATTTGTGTAGATGTTTTTGTGTGAATATATATTTTAGTTTCTCTTGAGCCCTAGCCAGTTTTCTCAGTGGTTAGAGCATCAGCCCACAGATTGAAGGGTCATAGGTTTGATTCTAGCCTAGGGCACATACCTCTATTGCAGGCTTGATCCCCGCCCCTGTCGGGGTGCATGGGAGAGGCAACCAATCTATGTCTCTCTCACATTGATGTCTCTCTCTCTCTCTCTGTCTCTCCCCCTCCCTTCCACTCTCTCTCTAAAAAAAAAAAGAAAGAAAAAATATCTTCAGATGAAGATTAACAAAAAAATTTTCTCTTGGGTATATACCTAGAAATGGAATTGCTGGATTGTATGGTAACTCTATGTTATTCTTGAGACACTGCCAAACTGTTTTCCAAAGTTGTTATACTATTTTACATTCCCATTAGCAATGTACACATTTATATTTTCTCCACATCCTCTACAACATTTAATTTTAAAAGTCTCTCTTTTTTATTATAGCCATTCTAGTGGGTGTGAAGTGGTATCCTATTATGGATTTAATTTACACTTCCCTAATGACTAACAATGCTGAACATCTTTTCATGTGCTTATTGGCTACCTGTGTATCTTCTTTCGAGAAATGTCTCTTCTGATCCTTAGCCCATTTTAAAATTGAGCTGTCTTTTTATTATTTATATGAGTTGTTAGGGTTCATTATGTATTCTGGGCACAAATCTTTTATTAGATAGGCAATTTGCAAATATTTTCTCCCATTCAGTGGGTTTTCTTAATGGCACAAAAGTTTTTAATTGTGATGAAAACCAATTTATTTATTTTTCTTTTGCCTCTTGTGTTTTTGACGTTATATCTAAGAAGGCTTTGTGTAACCCAAGGTCACAAAGGTTTACTCCTATGTTTTCTCCCAAGAGTTTTATAATTTTAACTCTTACATTTAGGTTTTTTTGAGTTGGTTTTTGTGTATGGTGTGCATGTGGCTATTCAGCTGTTGTTGCATCATTTGTTGGAAGACTTCTTTCCTGGCCTGGCCAGTGTAGCTCAGTTGGTTGGGCGTTGTCCTGTGCACCAAAAGGTTGCTGGTTCCATTCCCAGTATGGGGCATACAGGAGGTAGCTGATCGATGTTTCATTTTCACATCGATGTTTCTCTCTCTCTCCCTCTCCCTTTGTCTTTCTCTAAAGAAAAGAAAGACTTCTTTCCTCAATTGAATGGCCTTGGCATCCTTGTTGAAAATCAATTGACTATAAATTCTCAATTCTATTCCCTTAATTTCTATGCCTATCCTTAATGCCAGCCCACATTGTCTTGATGACTATAGCTCTGTAATTAATTTTGAAATTGAAAAGTGTGAATCCTCCAACTTAGTTCTTCTTTTTCAAGATTCTCACTATTACAATTCCATATATTTTTAAAATATATTTTTTATTGATTTCAGAGAGAAAGGGAGAGGGAGAGAGAGATAGAAACATCAATGATGAGAGAGAATCATTGATTGGCTGCCTCCTGCACACCCCCTATTGGGGATTGAGTCCGCAACCCAGTTATGTGCCCTTGACCGGAATTGAACCCGGGACCCTTCAGTCCCCAGCCTGACGCTCTATCCATTGAGCCAAACCGGCTAAGGCTGCAATTCCATATTAATTTTAGGGTCATCTTATCAATTTCTGCAAAAAAAAAAAAAGTTAGCTGAAATTTTGATAGAAATTGCATCATTTTTTTAATCCTCACCCAAGGATATGTTTTTCATTTATGAGAGAAAGAGAGGAAGGGAGAGAGAAACATCAATCCGTTGCCTCATACACTTGCCCTGACTAGAGATTGAACCCACAACCTGGTTCTGTGCCCTGACCAGGAATCCAATCCAAGACCCTTCGGTGCATAGGACGATGCTCCAACCACCGAGCCACACCAGCCAGGGCAATGCATTGAATCTCTAGATCAGGAGATTTAGAGCCAACTTAAAAATAGTAGGTCTTCTGATCCATAAACATGGAATGTCTGTTCATTTATTTAGATCTTCTTTTATTGCTTTCAATAATGTATTGTAGTTTTCAATAGACAAGTTTTGCACACTTTTGTTAAATTCACTCTTAAGTATTTTAACTTTTTCAATATTATTGTGAATGAAGCTTTTCTTAATATTATTTCAGATTGTTCATTAATAATATATGAAAATACAATTGATTCGTGTATATTGATTTTATACCATGCAGCCTTGCTGAACTTTATTAGTTCTAATAATTATCTAGTTGGTTCCGTAAGATTTTCTATATACAAGATCGTGTTCATCTACAAATAGAGGTAGTTTTGCTTCTTTCTAATGTGGATACCTTTTCTTTTGTTTTCTTAACCAATTGCTCCGGTTTGAACCTCCAGTCCATTGTTGAGTAGAAGTGGCAAGAGCATGTCTTGTCCCTGCTCTTAGGGGAAAACATCTTGTCTTTTGCCAGTAAGTATGATGTTAGCTGTGGATTTTTCAGAGATGCCATTTATCAGGTAGATGACTCACCCATTTTTTAAGGCTTTCGCTTTGCTGTGTGAATCATTCCCTTTTTACATGCCAATCATCCTTTGGGAATTCTCTTGAAAACATCTCCCAGTGACAACTTGGGTCATTATGAAAGTGTAGCCTCCAGAAATAAACCTCTCCAGGTGAGTATTGCTCAGCTGGCGGAGGAGTAGCGAGGTGAGATATCTAGTTACAATATTGCTACTCATGCAACTTAACCTGGCTCTATGATGACTGTAATCATACTGTACATTCCTAAATTACTGGTTTTTAACCTTGTCAGTCCAAAGACTCCCACCTCCCAACAATTTTTTATTGAGGTAAAGCATTGTGTCAACTTGGCTGGGCCACACAGAGGGATGTTTTTTAGGTGGGATTAACATTTAACTTCCCACTGAAGGCTTTGAGAAGAGCAGATTACTCTCCAAGATATGCGTGGGTCTTTAACCAGTGGAAGGCCTAACAGACAACTTACGTTTCCTAAGGGAGAACGCCACCAGCAAATGGCCTCAGATATTTTATTGTAAATTTTATTGTAATTTATTGCAGATTCCAACTGCAGCATCAGCTCATCTCTGGGTCTCTAGCCTGCTGGTCTACCTGGCAGATCTGGGGACTTGCCAGCCTCCATAATTGTATGAGCCAATTCCTTAAAACACCTCTCCCCCGCTCCCCCCCCCCCACACACACCTCCACTGCCCTGGCTGGTGTGGCTTAGTTGGTTGGCGTGCCATTCCGTGCACCAAAAGGTGGCGGGTTTGATTCCACTTCAGGACATGTACCCATGTACCCAGGTTTCAGGTTTAATCCCTAGTCTTGGAGTGTGCAAGAGGCAACCGAACAATGTTTCTCTCTCACATCGATATTTTTTTCTCTCTCTCCCCACCCCCCTCCTCTTCTTCTCTAAAATCAATGTTTAAAATTATTTTTAAAAAATACCACCCATGTACATAGATATCTAGATATCTCTCTGTGAATATATATGTATATCCTATCAGTTCTGTTTCTCTGAAGAACTCTAATACAAGCATATACTCAGAAAGGTGCAATAAGTGTACAGCTTGATGAGTTTTCACAAGCTAAACATGACAGATCAAGAAAAAGGACATGACCATCGCCCCAGAAGTCCTCCCTCTGCCTCCATCCAATCACCAACCCCTGAGAGGTAACTGCTAGCCTGACTTCCAACAGCATGGTTTTAAAACCCTATAAAAACGGCATCATTCAACACGTACTCTTTTGTGTCTGGCTTCTTTCACTCACCTGCACATCGGGTAAGATTCCTCTGCATTGGTGCTTGTCGTAAAGAGCTCGTTCTTCTTGCTGTGGAGTATTCCGTTGTGTGGCTCACCTCACTTCACGGCCCATTCAGTGTTTTTTAAAAAATATATTTTATTGATCTTTTACAGAGAGGAAGGGAGAGGGATAGAGAGTTAGAAACATCGATGAGAGAGATACATCGATCAGCTGCCTCCTGCACACTCCCCACTGGGGTTGTGCCAGCAACCAAGGTACATGCCCTTGACCGGAATCGAACCTGGGACCCTTCAGCCCGCAGGCCGACACTCTATCCACTCAGCCAAACCGGTCAGGGCGGTCCATTCAGTTTTGATGGATATCCCACTGTCCCCAGTGTGGGACTGTCGCAAATGTGCTGCTGTCAGCATCCGTGCACATGTCTCTTAGTGAACATGTGAAACATCCTATTTGGGGATGAACCCCAAAATGTAATGGTCAGAGCAGCCTTTTAATAGCAAATATTTTATGCTTCCTTTTATTTTAATTTTCTGAAATGAAATTTATGGATGATAATCTACCCACACATACACATGTATGTCATTATGTTGCCCAGTCTGCAATATAAAGGAGATATAAATAAGATTTAATTTATAATAAAATCCTGTGTGTTTTGATTCGTGTGTGTTCAATCCTGTGTGTGTTCTCAGGCACAACTGCTCAAATTATAGTGACCAGTATCTAATCATAATGAATAAGTTTGAATTCCAGAGACATAAACAGATCAGACCTTCTAATACACAAGTAGTGCAGGAAAATGACGGGGAGAAGGTGCAGGTGGAGAGCAAATTCAAAACAGGCCCGAGTTATTTGTGTGTGAAAAGGGAAAGAGAGCAGGAAGCTTTCCTGGAGCAGGGAGCATACAACACCCTTGCAGCCTGTCGAGGGCGAGAATAAGGAAACGGACCCTCCACGGGTAATGAGAATTCCCACTTTATGACGCTGAGCAGGGCAATGATGTGGTCACAGAGGAAACTCATCTTCCTTAGAATCTGTCTGCTCAACAGAGCGGCACATTGTGCCTTCAGAGGTGAAGGCGGCTGCATCCCTCATTACACAGAGGTGAAGGTGACGGAGATGAATCACAGAGGAAGCTTTCCATCCACGCCAGGAAGAAACCACGTGTGCATCTATGAGGACAGTTACTGAGTAAAGTTGAGAAACAGCAGGCAACCCGCAAATAAATCATCTCAACATGTAATTTCCCAACATGGATTCAAAACAGTCATCCCTAAGGAAATTCGGTGAGATTTCCAGCATCTCTAATTTACTAATATTTGACTCTAAACCTATACAAATGGAGTTCCATATCTCTTCTATTAAATATTTACAGGTGGTTTCTCTGTTTTTCATTAACTGCATTCACCCTCTGAAACCCTTTCCTTCAAAATATGTAGTTGGTGATGGCCCAGTACATTGACTAGATAGGCAGGGTAGAGAGAAACGTAATTCAGTAACTGAGTTACTATCCTTATTGCATTTTTGCTTCCCTGTCAATTACAACCTTTGTCTAAGTTATGTTTTTTATAGAACTTCTTCTAACAAAAACCTTTGAGTTTTGTGATGCACTACAGCCCAACCTATTCATATTTGTTGTGAGTTTTCACCAAGTGGACACTTGAAAGTTGTGAGGGTTGTAGGGTAACTTTCAACAGTGCGAGACTGTCTGTGCATTGTGGGATGCCCAGCGCGCTTGGTCCTTGACCTCTAAATGTCGCGAGAGCCCCCCAGTTGTAGTGAGAGCCAATGGGGACCCCATGAGTTTGCGAAATGACCCCTAGGGAACTCCTGACTTAAACCTGCTTCATCTCAACCCGGTCTTCCTCATCCCAAACTCAGTTGGTGGCATTTGGGTTCAAGTACAGGCGTTGACATTCACTTTTAATATATTCCATCTTCTTATATTAGGCCCATTGGCCCTGCCTCTCCAGGTCTTTGGACATCCTGGTTCTGATATCCAATGTCTTATTGCCCTCCTAGCCACACTGTAAAAGGCCATCTATCCCCCTTACAGTGATCAATAGATGTGTTGAACAGAATGGGGCTGGGGACAGAATCCCATGACATTCCCACCTAGACCTTTGCTCGGCCAGCAGTGAGCTGATATCTGGCATCTTCTGCTTCTGGTTATTATTATTATTTTTTTGACATCATAGGATGCAGCTCTAGTTTCATTGACTTGTTCTTGGAATGCTTAAATGTTAGAACTCCATTGGAGTGGAATGAGTGAAACTCTGAACAGAGAAGTGACTTGTCCAAGGAAACTTGGCAAATGAGAGTGAGAGCAGGCTGCCCTGGGGCTGACCCACCCCAAGCCCCAGGAGATTTAAATTCCTCTGATGGCTACTCAGAAGCCCAGAGTGGACTGTGCACTGCTCTGATCTGGCCTAAAAAGGGGTGGAATCCAAGGGCCATTCCCAGCCAAGCCCACAGTGTCCACAAGCCCATTTCAGCATCTGGCTTGTCTCTGGAGAGTGGGCAGGGATCCAGTGCTCTGTGGAGAGGGTGGGGTGAGCAGTCCCATCTGATTAGACACCAGCAGCTGCCTGCTCAGGCATCTGGGACAGAGTGGTGGACAGAGCCCTGGAATGGGTGCCCTGCACTCCATCCAACCCCATGCACAAACTCTCCATGCTCCAGTCCTCAGTTTCCCTAGCTGTAAAGTGACAGCAATGCTTCCTTTCTTGTTTACCTCTCAGAGGAATGGTAAGGAGCCAAAAGAAGAACCACGCTGCTTTCTAGAATATTCCAAAGACATTGTCTTTTACCCTAAGATGAGAGTCATGGAAGGTGTTTGACCAGAGGAGACAAGCCATCTCACTTAGGTTGTAATAGAATGTTCTGGATTCTATCTAGGGTATAAGTTAGACCGATGGGGGAGGCTCAAAGCCGATGGACAAGTGAAGGGGTCACTGCAATAATCCAGGCAGGAGATGATGTATTTCAATGTGATGATGATGGTGATAGCAGGGGAGGTGGTGAGAAAGGGTCAGATTCTGGATCTAGCCTGTAGGTAGCACAGTCGGATATGCTAACTGATTGAATGTGAGTATGAGAGAGACACCCAAGATGACGGTGAGGGTTTTGACCTAAGAAAGGAGGAACTTGTCATTCTCTGGGCGGGATGGCTGTGGGAGGAGCTGGTTTGATGAGCGAGAACAGAAGTTTAGCTCAGGACCTACAAAGTTAGAGTTGCCTCAAACGTCCAACTGGGAATGTCAAGTGGAACATCATTAAATAAATAAATCCTGCTGCTTCTCTCCAAGGAGCACATGACTTCCACGGCACGCCCTGGACTTTCTGATGGTAGCCTGCTCAAAAATCGCTGTCTGCTCCGGGAGCGCCTAGCCCTCCACCACTCCTTCCTCTCCCACCAGCCTCTCCTTGTGCCTCAGTTTCCACCACACTAAATGGTAGGTGCTTTCTCCCTGAGATGCTCTGAGTAGACCTGGAAACCCCCAAATTCTGAGCACTCAAGGTGGCCTATATTTAAAGTGAGACCATCCCGGCATGTAAAAATCCATTCAGTTATTTTTGCATGATATGGTAACAAGCAGTCTATTTTATTTAAGTGGATTCTTACGCTTACAGAGGGCTCCAGAACCCATCCCTACGGCTAAAGGGAGGGGATTATTACTGAGCCACTTAGTCTCTGATCCTGTTTCTTCATCTGTGAAATGGGCATAAGGTCTTTGCCTGGGTCAAAGGGAAGAGATAGAGTGAGGTTCAGAGCTGTCTTCCTGCCACTGGCTCCAAGTTTGACAGGCTCCTGGGTCAGTTTTCTGGGGTCGGGCCCCAACCACTGATTGTGTTGGAAGCAACTCCTCAAAACCAGAAGGCTCTGGCTCCTGGCCTCCAAGAAACCAAGGGCTGGAAATGGGCCATGGCTTTCCTGGGTCACAGAGCAATGCAGGTCTGAGCTGGGGCTGGGACCCAGGCTTTCCTGACCCCAGTCCAGGGCGTTGTCTTCACCCCTTCCAACCCCAACCACATGTCACACTCTCTGGAGCTATTGACCTAAAGCAGTCCATCCTCCCAGTCAGAGAAATAACACATCTACCTGCCCCATGTTCTACCTGCCCAGGGCCTCCCTCTCTTCTCCTTCCTCCCTCCCTGGACACTCTCCCTCTCTGTCCTGCTGCCCATGTGTTTGGCATTACATCAGAGAAGGGTCTGGACCTCTAGTTTCCCGCAGGTCCATGGACCTAAGTGCAAACTTATTATAGAGCATTGGCTGTGTTCAAATAATCTCATATCCAATCCTCTTAGCAACCCCAAGAGGTAGACACTATTATCTGTCCCATTTTACAGATGAGTAAACTGAGGCCCCAAAAAGTTTAAAGGCAGAACTGGGATTAAAAAGTGACCATCGGGCACTTCACCACCATGCTATGCTGTCCAGAATTCTCACCCTGGTCAATTGCTGTGGTCACTGTTCCAGGCAGCCCCCTCAGCCCTAACCACTGCTAGTCCCTGGTCCAGGAGAGCCAGGCCCCTATAGATGGCTTGCAGGAAAAATATGTCCTTGCTTTTTAAAGCAGGGAATGCCAAAGCGGGGCCAGGTCAGCATCAGGGCAAGAGACTGGGGCCAGGCCAGTTGTCCCCTGGTACCTTCAACCCCAGGCTGAAGCCTGGCTGTGCCAGGGGCTGGGCTGAGCCCTACAAGCCAAGGAGGGGCAGCCCCCAGGGAAGGCCAGGCCCTGCAAAACAAGCCTCCTCCCTCTGCCAGCTCAGCCATCCCAGCCCTGCTGGGGGCCTCGGTGGCAAAGCCATCCTCCTGGGGCCCAGGCTGGGCTTCTCAGGACATTCAGCCCTAAGCATGTGAGGCCCCCAGCTCTGCCCCCCAGCTCCAGCCTTCTCTCCTGAAAGACACCCCTGTTCTCTCCTGACACATCTCTTGGCCCTTTATTTGTACCAGGAGCAAGAGATTGAGAGAGGAGCCCCAGAATGCCTGCTAGGACTTTAAATTGTTCCCTTAACAACTGGGGAAACTGAGGCAGCAAGCAGGGACGCGACTTTCCCAAGGTCAGTTAGCTAGTAAAGTGACAGGTCTAAGACTCCAACTCAGATCTGCCTGACTCCGTCCAGCTCTCCACACACCGCAGGGCCTCAGAGAGAAGGTGGGAGGAGGTGGCAGGGCACAGCGTGTGCTGGAGAAGGGGAGGGTGTCAGCAGCTCCCCAGCCCCTGCCAGATGTTCCGGTGATGTCAGGGCCCACACATTCCTGATAAGGACAGAGTTAGGAGAGGGCTCTTCAGGACTCAAATTATTTCCTTAGAGAATGGGGGGTGCGGGGGGTGCGGGGGGATGATGAAACATAACCAGACAAGCCAAGGTGAACAGTTGCACCCATTCCCACCTTACTCCCAACACACGAGCTAAAAACTTAGATGGGAAATCTGGAGTGTGTTCATTCATCCATCCATCCATCCATTCATTTACCAAACATGTATAGGACCACCTACTCTGTTCTAGGCCTAGTGCTGAGTGTTTCAGACTCAATTGTGAGCAAACCAGTCCCAGTTCTCCTGGAGACAGACAAGTCAAGAAAAAGTAACAAAAATGCAGAAACATGGCCAGGTCTGTGTTGGGGCAAGGACAGGAGACATGGGTGCCCAGAGAAGGCACTAAATCCAACCCGAGGAGGAGCCTGGTCTCAGAAGGCTTCCGGGAGGAGGTGTTATGTCGAAGCTGAGCTTTGAAGGATGTGTAGGAGGGAGCCAGGCAGGTGCAAAGGCCTAGAGGAGCTGGAGAGTAGAACTCCCAAAGCAAGGCTTAGGGGAAGACGAAGCATGGGCCAGCCCACGGAGATCCTCCAGGGCCACCACGCTCTGATGTCTGTGCTCCTGAGTTCCCCGGGACCTGCTCTGACCCAGACAAGTGTCAGGAAGATGCCAGGAGGTGCTGGGGACTGGGCCAAGGACACTCAGCAGGGATGGAATGCTGAAGGCCAGGCAGTTTCTTTGGAACTTTCTAGAATAGACCCCTGAGCTCTGGGTCAGGATTAATCAAAACAAAACAAAACAAAAAAATGCTGGTGACGGTGATGAATACTTAACCTCACGGAGGGGACTGGCCTGGATCAGTCCTTCACAGGTACCATTTCTAACTCTCATCGCACCCTCTCGCAGAGGTGGCTGGGGAGGTTGAAACTGCAGAGAGCCACACACCTGGTCAGAAGCAGAGTTGGTGTTAGACCCATGTATGTGTCTGACTCTAGCTTCAGCCAGGTGTGACAGGCCTGAGTGAGATGACTGGCTGAGGTGGGGCCTCAGAAGCAGACCCTGAGACAGGATTTGTGCAAAAGTGGCTTATTAGGGAGTGTCTCCAGAAAAGACCAGAAGACCAGGGGAGAAGTGAGACAGGGCAGGGCAGGAGGTCAAGCAAGGGCCTTATCAGCCAGGTGGGTCCCCTGCTGTGTGGAAGGTACAGAGACTGGGGTCTCCCTAGTAGCCTGTACCCAGCTGACCTTGGTGAGGGCTGGGGGTGCAACCCCCAGGAGTGGGCAGGGGCATCAGTTCCCAGGCACTTTTCGCTCCCCTGGGGCATAGGCTTAGGGGCTTCTGACGGCCTGAGCAGCCCACCACAGGTGTGCAGGTGCAGGCTGCTAGAAATGAGTGCATCTCAGGAGCTGGTGTGCAGGAAGCCGGCAAGAGACCCGCGGTAAGGACAGAGCACAGCCTGGGAGCTTCTGCTTCAGGCACAGGTTAGCCAAGCTGCCGTCCAGTCCCCAGGCCAGTCCCTGAGGCGCCTCATCCACCGCATCAGCCCACCTCCACACGTTTGTACATGTTCATTCAACCAATAGCCACCAAGGGCCGGCCATGACCCCCCCACGGGCTAGGCTCTGGGAACAGGGTGCTGAATGGAACAGCCTTGCGAGGTCCCTGGCCTCATGCAGCTAAGAGCCCGGCTGTGGACACAGATGCCAGATCATCACTATGAGGAGAGACGGGCTCTGAAGGGAAAGAATGATTCTCTGAGAAGAGAGGAACTTGACCTAAACCCAGAGTGTCAGGGCAGCTTCCCGGAGGCAGTGACGTCTGAGTGGGTGCAGAGAGGAAGAGGCTCATGCAGAGAGTGGGAACAGCCGCGGAGGCTTCCTGGACTAGACAGGTCTCAGCCCAGGAGCTACAGTGAGAGGCGGGCCCTGCTCAGGACATGCGGACAAGCCAACTCCCTGGGCTGAGCCTCAGTTTCCTCATCTGTACGATGGTGCAGAAGAGGCTTGGACTTCCAGCTCTGACCTTCGGCTCCAAACATCCTCTGAGAAGTGGGAACAGCAGCCATCTCAGAACTCTCAGTGCCCTCTGTCCCCATGACCCAGACCTTCCTCTTTGGGCCCTAAATAGCCAGCCGGTGACCTCAGGGCTTATCAGGGCCCTCGTATTTGACGAGCATGACGCGTATGATGTCTGTGTTGCAAAACAATTGCCTGTTCCCCAGAAGTCTGTCAGTTCAGTGCCCTCGGTCAGACAGCTCTTCTTACCTGCCCAGGAAATGTCAGCCCCCGGGGAAGCTGAGCTGGGCCTTTTCAGAAACAGCTCTATTTCTAGGAAAGCTTGACCTCACTTTGGTAGCAAACCTGCGTCCTGGGTTCAGAGCTGACAGTGCCTTGGAGTAAGTCCTTGGGCAGCCTGTGACCTTATGGCCATCCTATCTAATCCTTCTGGAGCCTTTGGTTCTTCAATGCAAGCAAGTTCATTAATTCGATAAATATTTACTGAGGACCTACTACGTGCCAGGCACTGTTCTAGGCACTAGGAGAGAGCAGTAGAAAAACACAAGCCAAAACCATCCTAACCTGTGGAGCTTACATTCTGCTAAGGGAGCTGACAACAGACAAATAGACGAACGCACTACAGTGTCAGGTAGTGAAAAGTGTTTGCAAAAAAAATGCAGAAGGATAGAAGCTCCTAAATAAGACAGGGAGGTCAAGGAAGTATTCTCTGAAGAGGTGATGCTTCAGTAAAGACCTGAAGGAAGGAAGAGAGGAAACTATGTGGTTGTCTGGAGCAAGGGTATACCAAGCAGAGGAACAGCAAGTGCAAAGGTCCTGAGGCAGGAATGTGCTTATTGTGTGAGAAATGTCAAGAAGGTCAATAGGGTCACAGATGGGAGATGGAGAGTGTGTTTGGCAGTGGAGTTGCATTCAGGAGTGCAGTGTGTGTGTGTGTGTGTGTGTGTGTGTGTGTGAGAGAGAGAGAGAGAGAGAGAGAGAGAAGAGAGAAAGAGAGAGAAGAGAGAAAGAGAGAGAGACCTGAAGATTCATAATCTTTCTTTTACTTCTCTCTCCCCATCTTGGCATCATCAAAATTAAGAGAGGAAAACTCACGGATGATTAAATGGTTTAAATGGACAAGTAAAATAATACCTCAGTGAGCACAGCATGTACAGCTATTCAATTAACATTGGAAATGAGGTGAAGCCCTAGGGCCTGGGAACTAATTTCTCTGGGGGCTCCAGCTCCATCCTTGCCCTCCCCGCAGGCCAGAGGCTTCTCTGGGTGGAAAGGAGAGGAAGACAGACACGCACAGGGGTGAGTCAGAGCCTGTGCAGAGGGGCTTTCTCTGTTTACATCCTCCGTCCTCCGGGCACCTGTCACAGGCAGGCACAGTTATTGTCCATTTTGCAGAAGAGAAAAGTGAGAACTGGAAAGGAGGAGATTTGAATTTGGGTCTAGTTGGGTCTCCTTACATCAAACTTAGAGTTTTTTGCTCAAAATGTCCCCATGTTCACTTTCTGTAAAAGGCCAGGTAGTCACAAAGCAGGCCTGACAAGCTCAGTGACCAAAAGCGATCACACAGGATGAACTGATCACAAATTCCTCACTGGGCAGGTGCCTGTGGGTGGTCACGTCCCAGGCCCACATCTGCCTTAGCAAAGGTCAGTCCTTACTGTAATGAGCTCTGCCTCAGGATAACATACCTTTGAAATGTCAGTCATTTTCTTTTCCTGCCCTTAAAAGGCATAGCCACCGGCACCAGAGCCCGAAACCACCAGAGCACGAAACCTTTAACCCCTCATTGTTATCTTATTCTCCCGCATACCATCTCTACGTGCTGTAACTGTTCATTGTAAACTCCCCTACGCTCACCAGTGTAAAAGAAGTATGTGTTTCAACGTTTTCTTTAAACCCAGTCCTAGAGATATCCCCACTTTGCTTTCTCCCACCTCCTTAATCTACCACCACGGAGTTCCATCTTCTCCTTTGATTCTTATCTTGTATAAGATAAGCTGCAGAACTGTCATTCTTTGGAGCATTTGAGATCTTGCTCTTCGGCATATCTTGTCGGTTTGGCTCAAATACACTCATAAAAATTCTCTACAAGTTTGGACATTTCTTTTGTTTGAGGTTTTATGGGCCATACTCAACTATGCCCTTGGAGTGGGAAAGCAGGTGACATGTAAATGATGGTGTGACTGTACTGTGACGGGGAAAGTTGGTGTCATCTTCCCCACTGAGCCCTGGGGGTGGAGTCCTTATGATATTTCCAGAAAAAGAATTTTCTTGAGACTCACTCGGGAGGATGAGTTATTTTTATTCGTGTGAAATTACACCCTGGGTTTCCAAAATCCCATTTCCCTTAGTCCAGTCATAGAAGAAGAAGTGTAGCGGGGGCTTTGGTAGAGCTAGAAGCAAAGCCAGTGTCCAGAGTTGCAGCCGGGTCCAGTCCAGCATCAGGCTGGTTACCGTCCGTTCGTCCATCGTGTGTGGGGTCCACTCGTGGGTGAATGCTGGGAAGCGGAAGCATGAGAGCCCACAAGCCAAGAGCCAAGCACAGCACGCGAAGAGGAACCAAGAGCACAGAGGAGCTAGTTCCTTTGTTTAGGGAACTAAGTCTCCCAATTTCCTGTGTGCTTGCTGTGGCCACATGCATTCTGGCCAATGACCTGTCCCCGGGTATGACCGACAGACAAGTACCTTCCCAATGTCATCCCAACTTTGCTGCACATGCGCCCACCCTCCTCCCTTCCCCGTTGCCCCTTTTCTGATTTTAGTAACTAGGTTAATTACAATGGTATCACAGAAGTAGGCAGCGGGCCCACCAGGCGGCTGTCTTGCTGATTGCTAGGGGATCTGGTTTCATCAGAGCTTCCCCTGAAACCTGGCAGCTAGTCACTAAAGGCCGTGGGACCCTGGGCACGTCCCTGGTCCCTCTGAACCTGTGTCCTCACCTGAACAATGAGGGGATGTTCTGGGTGAGGGTCAGTGATGAGAGGGCATGCAGTTGACAATGGTGAGGGAGGGTCAGAACTGCCGGTGGGGCAGCCCCCAGGAAGGCACACTGTTCTGGTTCCATCTCTGGGTCACAAACAGCCAAGAACTTTGTGGTGTACAACGACCCTTTTGTAATGGGCCCAGATCCTTCAGGTCAGAAATTCGGATCCAGAACAATTTGGGACAGTTTGTCCTGATCCATGATGTCAGTTGGGAATACTGGAAGGGTGACTCAGTGGCTGGAGGCTGCAAGCATCCTCACTTGCGGGTCTGGAGGCTGATGCTGGCTGTCTGAGGGGCTGTCACCAGAGCACCCCCATGTGATCCCAAGGGGTCCCTCTCCGTGTGGACTAGGTGGGCTTTCTTAAAGCACGGTGGCTGGGTTCTAAGAGAGCAAAGTGGAAGCGCATTTTTATGTCCTACCTTTGGAAGCCACACAACGTCACTTAAGCCAGGCTCTGTTGGTCAAAGCAGTCACAAAGGAGGAGGAACATAGACCCCACTGCTCAATAGATGGAGAGTTAGGGTCACATCATAAGAAAAGCAGGTGAGTTTATTCCTTAGGTATTTTATTCTTTTTGTTGCAATTGTGAGAGGAATTGCTTTTTTCTGAAATTTCATTGTTAGTATATAGGAATGCCTTGGGGTTTTGTACATTGATTTTTGTATCCTGCAACTTGACTGTATTTGTTTATTGTTTCTGATCATTTTTTGGTGGCGTTTTTAGGGTTTTCTATCTATAGAACCATGTCATCTGCAAAAAGTGACGCTTTTACTTCTTCATTCCCAATTTGGATTCTTTTTATTTTTCTCTCTTGCCTGACTGCTCCAGCTAAAATTTCCTGGACTATGTTGAATAAAAGTGGTAAGAGTGGACATCTTCTCTTATTCCCAATTTTATAGGAAACGCTTTCAGTTTTTCACCGGTGAATATGATGTTAGCTGAGGGTTTGGCATATATGGCCTTTATCATGTTGAGGTACTTTGCTTCTATACTGGTTTTATTGAGTGTTTAAATCATAAATGGATGTTGTATCTTATCAAATGCATTTTCTGCATCTGTTGATAAGAACATATGATTTGCATCCTTTGTTTTGTTAATGTGGTGTATTACATTGATCAATTTGCATATGTTGAACCATCCTTGTGCCCCTGGAATGAACACTTGATCCTGATGTATTATTTTTGAATTTATTGTTGTATCTGATTTTGTTGAAAATTTTTGCATCTGTATTCATCAGAGATATTGGTCTGTAGTGTTTTTTGTGTGTGTGTGTGTTATCCTTGCCAGATTTTGGTACCAGATTTCTGTTGGGCTCATAAAATATGTTAAGAAGTATTGCCTTTTCTTTAATTTTTCAGAAGAGTTGGAGAAGGATAGGTATCAAATTTTCTTTGACTGTTTGGTAGAATTCACTGGTGAAGCCATCAAGACTTGGACTTTTGTTTCAATTTCCTCACTGCTTATTGTTTTTTTTTTCAATTTTCCAATTCTTCAGTCTAAAAAGGTTACATGTCCAGGAACTTATCCATTTCTTCTAGGTTATTGAATGTGGTGGCATATAGTCTTTCATATATTTTAGTATGCTTTTTTTTTTTTTTTGTATTTCTGTGATGCCTGTGGTAACTTTTCCTCTTTCATTTCTGATTTTGTTTATATGAGTCCTTTTTCCTTAGTGAGTCTAGTGAGGGGTTTGTCAATTTTATTAATCTTCTCAAAGAACCAACTTTTTGTTGTATTAATTTTTGTGTAGTCTTTTTGTTTTCTATTCCATTCAATTCTGCTCTAATTTTTATTATTTCTTTTCTTCTACTTACTTTAGGTTGTTTTTGTTCTTCTTTTTCCAGTTCTTTAAGGTGTAATGTTATATTGTTTACTTGGGAATCCTCTTGTTTCTTGAGATAGGCCTGTAATGACATAAACTTCCCTTTTCGTATTGCTTTTGGTGCACTCCAGAAGTTTTAATGTCATATCGTCATTCTTATTTGTCTCTATATATCTTTTGATCTCACCTTTCATTTCTTCTTTGACCCAGTCATTTTTTAGTAGAAATAAACTTAACAAAGGATATGAAGGACCTATATACTGAAATCTACAAAGAATTATTAAAAGAGATTGAAAAAGACACAATGAAATGAAAAGATATCCCATGTTCATGAATGGGAAAAATCAACATAGTTAAAATGTCCATATTACCTACAGCAATATAAAGATTTAATGCAATCCCCATAAAAATCCCCAATGTCATTATTTATAGGAATAGAACAAAGATGATCAGATTTATATTGAACCACAAAAGACTACGAATACCCAAAGAAATCCTGAGAAAGAAGAACAAAGACGTAGGTATCACACTATCTGACTTCAAATTATACTCTCTAAGGAGCAAGCTCACCCCTTCCCCCATACTCTTCCCCCAGATAGTGTTCCTCGCCTCTCTTCTTTCCTGAGCTCCAAGGGCCCTTCCTTTGCCTCTGTAACTTGTTTCCTGAGCCCATTTCTTTTATGGCTCACTTATTCTATCTCTGTGACTTTCAATCTTTTTCTTCTGTGTCTTTCTAAATAAACGCTCTTTTATAGTTTGTGTCTTGGCTCTGAATTCTTTCTTAGCTAGAACTCAAGTACCGAGGTTGCTGAACTGAAGTCTGGTCTAACTTCACTCATTACGAATGCCTGTTTTTTCCACCGCGAACACAACTAAGATGGCCGAGATGATGATCCTGTGATACTTCTAAATTAATTTTTTGCGTGCACTGTTAGAAAAAGCTGGCTATGAAATTAGGCAAAATAAATGGAAAACACGTTTAATTGGCCTCTTGAAACTTCAAAAAGAAGATTTAGATAAACAGATCCTCCTATGATCCTATGATGTCATTTAGGTGTCAGTTCAATTCTTTGAAGCATTTAAAATAATGGCTGTCCTTATTTTACAAGGGCGAAGGTCATTTGGAGTTTGACTTGTCAAGGACAAATATAAACTGTAAATGCCTCAGGGCAAACATTGGGTCTAATTGTTCTTTATAAACCTGTGAGCTCTTCTCATGGCTACAAGGTTTCTGTGGCTGTCTGTATGTGTGTCTATATACCTGTATGCCGTAAATGTGAGATAGCTTTCTACCTCCTGATGGTTTTGTTAAAATTAATTTAAAGGCAAATGCCTGCTTGTAAGAATTTTATATTCTAAAATTCTCAGTAATTTTAGCAACCAACCTAAATGTTTTTTCAAGTTCATGTGATCTAAGATTAATCTTTCGTAATAAAAGCTAGCTTACATTTGTTGGTTCAAGTAAAACAGACATGTCTTTATTTTGTCTGGGTTTAAAAAAGTAAGTTTATGTTAACAATTGACTTTTATGTTTCTCGAGGTTATAAAATATCCACGCTAAAGTATACTACTTGACTTCTTAGCTTTCAATAGACTTTGAGATTTTAAGGGTTAAAATCTTAATATATGTAGGAATAACTGTGTAGTGTTTCAGAAGGGCCTCTGGAACACCTCAAAAGATTCAAAATTTCATGGGAAGCATTGTAAAATAAGTGATGCAAACTTCTAGGGCATATTGTGTGGATAAACAATGGTTGTAAATTAAAAGAAGAGTCAGGGCTACAGAAACCCAAGACAGCCACTTGGTTCTCCCCTGCTCCCTGCCTCCCTACTTTTCAGTTTTTGCATTCTTTCATGCATCACAGAGCATTTAAGCTGGACTTAGACGAAGAACCATATGAACCAACATTATTTTTGTTGTTGTTGTTAATCCTCACCTGAGGATATTTTTCCATTCATTTTTAGGGAAAGTAGGAGGGAGTGGGAGAGATAGAGAGAAAAACGTGGATGTGAGAGACACATTGATTGGTTGTCTCTCACACATGCCCTGACAGGGGCCAGGGATGGAGCCTGCAACTGAGGTAAGTGCTCTTGACCAGAATTGAACTTAGGACCCTTCAGTCCATGGGTGGGCACTCTATCCGCTAGGGCCGAACCAACATTATGGAAAGGAGACTTCTAACACTATTGCCAAGGTTTGACAGAGTCACTTCAAGAGAATGCCAAGTTGGAAACCACTTTCTTTCACAGTCAGCTTTCCAGAGACAAAGACATTAAAGTTCATTTGACTGTCACCTGTAGATTCTGTTACTGGAAAGGACATCAAATAAAAGACACTGTCATTGGAAGGGACCTTGTCAGGCACCTATCTGGGAATGGACATCTACCCCAGTTGACGGACATCAAAGATCGCTGGAGGATGAGAAGCCACTGACACTAGGGGTAGACAGTTACCCTTAGACATCGACAAGGCTCTTATGTCTGCTATTTGATATTGAACTCAGAATCTGTTTGATTATCTTTAACTGCCTGATAATGATATTAGTCATCATAACAGTGATACTTGTCCTTGGGTCTTTCTACACAGTCCAACTATTTATGATTACTGAACATGTATAATATAACTATTAATACTCTTTCCAGGGCTTATGTAAATATATTAGATGCCAAATTCAGAAAAATGAGACAGAAGACAAAAGTTGGGTCATGATAGCTCACAGAATAGAAATGATCCAGAGTTCTGTGTGTGTGGTTTTGTTTGTGTTTCTGAATGAAGGCCATAATACCCAACTCCCTTCCCCTTACCTCTCCTTCCTGTTTTGGAAAAAATTCAACCTCAGTTCAGATTCCATGGTTATAATATTGTCCCATGCCCAATGGTCAACAAGACAACATTGATGCTGAGATTTCCTAGCAATGAGCCTTTCCGGTGCTGTGAGACCACACTATCCAATCGAAAGGTTGTTCATTGGATCCTTTGGATTGATTTATGACCAAAGGTGGGAACTGTGGGTGAAAAAATGTTCTGTGGAAAGTAATTTCACAGGGTGATCTGTTCATAAGTTTCTAAGTGGGAAGGTCATAGCGGGTAGCCATGCTCCATTCCTATAGCTTCTTCAGTGAAAGGATTTAAGCAGTTATCAAGCATCTTCTCAGATCACAATGGCCTAAAATTAGAAATCAACTACAATAAAAACAATGAAAAAATCAAACACTTGGAGAAATACCAGAAGTAATAATCCTCAAAGTGGGTATTAACTCTCAAGACAGCACATAATCTTGTTAACTCTCCTATAAGGCAATCCCTGCCTTGTTTCTCCCACCTCCTTCCATTCCCTTCTTAATTTAAAATGCACAAAAGAAGCTGCAAACCTCTTATTCTCCAGTGCATTTGAGATCTTGCTCTCTGACATATGTCATCAATTTGGCTGAAATAAACTTATAAAAAAATTAAAATTATACTACAGAGCAACAATAGTCAAAACAGCATGATATTGGCAAGAAAAAAAAAAAGACATACAGACCAATGGAACAGAATTGAGAGCCCAGAAATAAATGTATATGGGCAAATAAGCTTTGACAAAGGAACCAAAAAACACACAGCAAAGAAGAGAAAGCCTCTTCAATAAATGGTGCTGGGAAAATTGGAACACTACATGCAAAAGAATGAAACTAGACTATAGTTTGTCCTCATGTACAAAAATTAATTCAAAATAGATCAATGACTTAAATATAAGATCTGAAACAATAAATTACATAGAAGAAAATATAGATACTAAGCTAATAGACCTTGGTCTTCGAGAAGATTATATGAATTTGACCCCAAAGGCAAGTGAAGTAAAGGCAACAATAAATGAATGAGACTATATCAAGTTAAAAAGCTGCTGTACAGCAAAAGAAACCACCAAAAAACAAAAAGGCAACAATCGAACAGGAGATGATATCTGCAAACAACAGCTCCAACAAGGAGTTAATATCCAAAATATATAAAGACCAAACAAACTCAAGACCAAACAATCCAATCAATTAAAAAATGGGCAGAAGACTTGATCAGGCACTCCTCCAAAGACATACAAATGGCTAACAGACATATGGAGAGATGCTCAGCTTCACTGGCTATTAGGGAAATGCACATCAAAACTACAATGAGATACCACCTCACACCTGCTAGAATGGCTATTATTAATAAGACAAGTAATAACACGTGCTGGAGAGGTTGTGGAGAAAAAGGAAAACTTTTCACTGCTGGTGGGAATGTAAACTGGTACAATCAATGTGGAAACAGTATGGCAGTTCCTCAAAACATTAAGAATAGAGTTACTGTATGCCAGTAATCCCTCTTCTGGTTATATACCCAAAAAACTTGAAAACATTTATTCACAAAGATATATGCACCCCTATGTTCATTGCAGTACTACTCATGATGGCCAAGGCATAGAACAACCAAAGGGTTTTTAACAGATGATTGGATAAAGAAGATGTGGTACATATATATTATGGAATACTACTCAACTATAAGAAAAGATGAAGTACTACCATTTGTGACAGCATGGATAAAGCTTGAGAATATTAAGTGAAATAAGTCAGTCAGAAAAAGATAAGAACCATATTATTTCACTCATATGTGGGATATAAAATAGAATTCATACTCACAGACAACAGTATGGTGGTTACCAGAAAGGAGGGGTTAGGGGTAGAAAAGGGCAAAAGGAGCCAAATATATGGTGATGGAAGGTGATTTGACATTGGATGGTGGGCACACAATGTAATATACAGGTCATGTGTTATAGAAATCTACACTTTAAATCTGTGTAATGTTATGAACCAATGTCACCCCAACAAATTTATTTTTTTAAATGCCCATGGTTCTCTCAAAAAATAAAATAAAATAAAAGCATTGAGGAAAGGAAGAAAGGAAGGAAGGAAGGAAGGAAGGAAGGAAGGAAGGAAGGAAGGAAGGAAGAAAGAAAATAAGAAAGAAAGAAAGAAAGAAAGAAAGAAAGAAAGAAAGAAAGAAAGAAAGAAAGAAAGAAAGAAAGGAAGGAAGGAAGGAAGGAAGGAAGGAAGGAAGGAAGGAAGAAAGAAAGGAAGAAAGAAAGAAAGAGAAAGAAAGACAAAGCATGTAAGGACCCCATAGTGGGTCTGGGCCCAGGGTCCTTGTTGGTTCAAGGCAGCATCAGCGATGCCCTGGGAGCCCATACTGCCCAGACTCCTCCCTCAGACTCAGTCAAGCCCTTTTTGGTCAAACCCAGCCCATGTTCAGTCCTGCAGTGGAAACATTCACAGTCAGTGTGGTTAAGCCTTTTTCTTACAAACAATGAAGGAAACAAAAGCAAATACCCCACCCATTCAGCTGCCCTGGTGACCCCAGGAAGATTGGCCAAGCAGATGGGGAAATGTTGAGACAAAACCTGCTGGGAATTGGCTTCCCAAGCCAGAGGATGTGATTATGTGTTGAGGGCTGGAGGGTGGCATGGGGGTCCTGGCCTGGACCCACATAGTGGAGAACCTCAGAGTAGATGGTCGAAATTGGGCCCCTGAAAGAGACAGGGGCACACTAGCATCACATGACCATGAGCAGACTTCAGCGTGGAAGGACTCATTGAGATTGGGTTGCTGAGATCCTGAGGCAGGGGTGGGGTGGTGTGTGTGTGTGTGTGTGTGTGTGTGTGTGTGTGTGTGAGCCAGGCCAGCCCCAGTTAGATTAACAACAGCTTCCTGATCCAGCTTTTTCCAGACTTCCACCTCCTCCTCTGTCTAATACTCACCCCAGCAATGGGAGGAGAAACCAGGCTCAGAGAAGGGGAGGGGCTTGCCTGGGGTCTCCCAGTAAACCAGGGGCTGAGCTGGGACTGGAACCCCAGGCCCTGCCTTCTTCCACCAAGACGATCAGGCAAGGGCCTCTTCTGGCTTAGGATCCCTTGTTTAAACTGGTCTAATCTATATCCTATCTAATAATAGACAAACATGGTAATTAACCATAACTTCGCTACCCTTCCCATTGGCTAATCAGCGAGATATGCAAATTAACTGCCAACCAAGATGGTGGCCGGCAGCCAGGCAGCTGAAGTGAACAGGAGGCTTGCTTGCTCCAGTGATGGAGGAAGCCAAGGTTCCCCGCTTGCCGCCGCCGGCCTCTGAGCTGCAGTCTAAGAAACAATGTTGCAAATATAGAAGCTAAACAAACCCCCAAAACCTGCTTTCAGCCAGCCATGCCTCAGAGCTGGAGTTGCAACAGTGTTACAATTATAAAAGTCAAACAAACCCAGATCAGCAGCCGAGGCCTCAAGCTGGAGCTGGCCTCAGAGCTAAAGCCGGCTCTCAGCTCCAGTGACAGCTATAGAAGGTAAATTAATCCCAGAATAAAAGAAAAAAAGAAAAAAAGGAGAGGTTGGGAGCTTCAGTTGCCCGCCAGCCTGAAAACAGCCCTCAGCCCCTCACCCAGGCTGGCCAGGCACCCCAGTGGGGACCCCCACCCTGAAGGGGGTGTGACCAGCTGCAAACAGCCATCATCCCCTCATCCAGGCTGGCCAGGCACCCAAGCGGGACCCCCACCCTGATCTGGGACACCTTTCAGGGCAAACCAGCTGGCCCCCACCAGTGCACCAGGCCTCTATCCTATATAGTAAAAGGGTAATATGCCTTCCAGCACCGGGATCAGCGGAGCCGCAAGGCCTCCCGAACCAGGGATCAGCGGAGCCACGAGGCCTTACGCCCCGGGATCAACGGAGCCGCGAGGCCTCCTGAACCCAGGATCAGCGGAGACACGAGGCCTCCAGGCACCGGGATCAGCAGAGCAGCAAGGCCTCACTGCCCTGGTGTCAAGCAGAGCCATGAGGCCTCTCAGCACTGGGATCAGCGGAGCCACGAGGCCTCCTGGCCCCTGGAGCAGTGTGACAGGGGGCAGAGCCCAAACCCCCTGATTGCCCTGTGGCTCTGTGTGTGACTAGGGTGGGGCCATAACCTCCCTATCCGCCCTGCTCTGTTCGTGACAGGGGAAGGGGCCCCAACTCCCTGATCGGCCCTGCTCTGTGCCTGATAGGGGGGAGCTCCCCAACCCCCTGACCGGAGCTGCTCTGTGTGTGACAGGGTGCAGTGCCCCAACACCCCCATGGGCACCGCTGTGTGTGTGTGACGGGGTGGAGCCACAACCTCCCCATCAGCCCTGCCCTGAGTGTGATAGGGAAAGGCGCCCCAACCCCCTGATCGGCCCTGCCCTTAGTGTGACAGGAGGGAGTGCCCCAACCCCCTGATGGGCCCTGCTCTGTGGGTAACAGGGGGAGCTAGCTAACCCCCTGATGGGCCCTGTTCTGTGTGTGACAGGGGGGAGCTTCCCAACCCCCTGATGGGCCCTGCTCTGTGCGTGACAGGGGGTGGCGCTGCAACCTCCCCATCGACCCTGCCTTGAGTGTGACAGGGGACGATTCCTCAACCCCCCAATCAGCCCTACCCTGAGCATGACTGGGGGTGGCATTGCAACCTCCCGATCCACCCTGCTCTGTGCATGACAGGGGGCGGCACCCCAACTCCCCAATCGGCCCTGCTCTGAGCCCGACCAGGGGCTGCACCTAGGGATTGGGCGTGCCCTCTGCCACCCGGGAGTGGGCCTAAGCCAGCAGGTCATTATCTCCCGAGGGGTCCCAGACTGTGAGAGGGAACAAGTGGGGCTGAGGGACACTCCCCCCCTCCCAGTGCACAAATTTTTGTGCACCGGGCCTCTAGTATATATATATATATAAAGCCCGTGGCCGTGATGACCAGGATGACCAAACAACTGATCCATTCCCCTGGCCCTCAGGCTCTGATTGATCAGGGGATGGCTAATGGGGGAATCGGGGTCTCTCAGGCTCCAATCAATAGGTGGCAGCAGTGACTGGCGAGCAGCTGGAAGGCAGACCTCTTGGTCCCTCCGCCTGGAGTCCCTCAGACTCCAATCAATTGGTGGCAGTGGTGGGAGCCTCTCCTGCCCCTGTGACAGCACTAAGGAGCAGCGAGCTCTGTGGTAAGGAGCAGTGAGCAGGTGGGCAGTAAGGAGCGAGGGGTCCCGGACTGCGAGAGGGATTTCCAACTGTCAGCCAGCAGGCAGACATCCCTTGAGGAATCCCGGACTGCGAGAGGTTGCAGGCCGGCTGAGGGACCCCTCCCCCAGTGCACGAATTTCATGTACCGGGCCTCTAGTTATTAATAAAATAGTGCCACCACCCACTCCTGGAACTTCGTGTTCTGAGCATCTCTCACCCAGCTAACAACAAAGGTGCTGGCACTCACATTTTCCAGAGGAAGACATGTGACTGTACAGGGATGAGACCCTAAGCCTGGCACTCACGCTTAGGTGCACATCTACTGGGAGGGAAGTGGCCCCCCTGAGGACACTGAGGATGCTGGGGATTCCCAGCCCTTGCTCAGGTGCATTGGAGCTTTCTGTCCAGGTCCTTGGCAACTAGAACTCCCAGGACCCCCAGCCAGCTGTGGCTATGTCAATAGGAGTTCCTTCGGGGTGTGGAAGTAGCTGGGCCCCATCTGAGAGAGGGATTGTTCCCCTGGCATCCTGGCAGTTAGAGCCAGGATAAATTCTCCTTGTTTTAATAGATGGGCAAACTGAGGCCGAGGGAGGAAACCAGGTCACCCCCACTTCTAGAGAACTTGAGGGTGAGGAGCAGAAACTGCATCTTGACCCTGGCTGACTCCCTGCCCACGGCTCCTTCTCCAGGGCGAGTGGGATGCATGGGGATGATGTAGAAACAGGAGTGAGCCAGCAGCTTTCTACTTGCAGAGCCCAGCTGGTCAGACAGTCCTCATGACTCACCCCCACATCCTGGTGGCTCTGAGGCTGCTCTGGCTCAACCCCCCTGGCCCAGCCTTGTTCCTCAGAAGTAAGGAGGGCACCAGACCTGTTAGTCCCACCCTCCCCCTCCCTCAACCCATTCCCAGGGAGACACTGTTCTTCAGAGAAAGGCAGGGTGGGCAGGGTGACCATGTCATTTATTGTCCAAACCAAAACACTTTGGGGAGCTATTAATAATTATTTGGGGATAGTAGGCATTCACTAAGACCTTCCTAGGCAAACGGATGTCTGGTCACCCTAGTGATGGGCTGTTGCTTAACTTAAGTTATTAGAAGCACAAATGTCAGACACTGAGGCACCAGCTACAGGCTAGGGCCAAAGAGTTCTGAGGCAGGTATATTTTTGAGAATTCCTCAAGTCATGGGGCAGCCCTCAGGGCATTCAAATCTATGTGTAGAGGTTTGCAACACACACACTCTGAAATGACACTCACTGGGTTCACAGCCTGGTTCCACCTCTTATGGCTGTGTGAGCTCAGGCCTGTTACCTAACTTCTCTGACCCTCAGTTTTCTCATTCATAAAACTAACCGACCCCTATAGGACAATTGTGAGGATGAAGTTAGATAACCCAGAAATCTTCACAACAATGCTGGCATGGAATAAATGCTCAGTAAACAAGAGGCCATTGTTATTTTGAGTTAGTTTTATTTGTTATTAATTAATTATTCTATGTACCAGGAGGGGCAGACCTGCAGACCTCACAAACAACCCTCCCCTCCGGTTGTACACAGTCCTATGGGAATGAGGGCCAGGTTAAGAGAGTGAGTGCTGAGCATGAAAGACAGACCAAGGGTTTTCTGACTTGGGTGGGGGCATCAAGGCAGGCTTCCTGGAAGAGGTGGCCACTGGGCAGAGTTGTATTGTAGTCCAGGCTCTTTGGAAGATTAAGATCATAGCTCCTGTTTCTAAAGAGCTTCTGATGCCCCCCTTTGCTCAGTATGAGTACCAGAAAAAGAGAGCTCATTGAAGTTTGGCTTTTTATCTTCATAACCAACTTCCATGCTCTCTTTGAGATGTCAAATATCAAATTCTTTGCCCTCCAACGTTCTTTTGGAGTCCTTCAGCTCACAATGCATCTGCCTAATGTTTTGTCCTGGTTGCAAGGAACATAAGGCCCTAGAGCTTGCGGAAGCATGAAAGGAGGAGGCAGGACAAGATGGGGCAGGGTGCAGTGGCGAATGGAACCAGTGGTGAGCAGGGCAGCTTGACCTAATGTGGGGGGGCGGAGTTGCTGCCTCTGGGCCTCCTGAGTCCGGCTCTGGGCCCATCAACTTTAGTCCTTCCTCACCGAGGACTATTTTTATGCTTTCTATGGATATGGCTGGACACAGTGGCCCTCTGCAGTGACTCTACACTTGCTCAGTCCAGAAGCTGCCTAGCAAGTCTGATTTTCAAATTCGAGTGAGTGCTGAGCATGAAGGACAGACCAAGGGTTTTCTGACTTGGGTGGGGGCATCAAGGCAGGCTTCCTGGAGGAGGTGGCCTATTGAAAAGAGTCCTATTGATGATCCTGGGTCACATGTCTATGGCCTCATTGAACCGGCATGTGGTCAACAGGCCTGTGATAAAACAGAAGCAGAGAAAGCAATGGACTTTTAGCAAAGGGCTGAGGCTTTCAGGAGGAGGCCACAGCATGGGCAAGGGCTGAGAGGTGGGGAATCGGAGGCTTTGTGTGGAGAACCTGAGTGGAGAACGTTTATGTCAGCCCTCTAGTGGCTGCTTTCAGGGTGGCTCCCCAAAAGGGAAGTCACGAGTGAATCAGTAGCAGAACCAGAGCTCAAACCCCTTTTCTCTCCCAGCCCACGGGTGAGTGTCTGAGGAATAGGAGGGAGTGGGGTAAGGGAGCAGGGAGAATGAAATCAAGAAATAACCGCCTTCACAGGGGCAATAATGACATTTTAATTTGAAAATTGCAAGGAGACAGGGCTGTGGAGACATATGCAAATTTGTATGCAGATGAGATGTAAATGGGCCTGCCTGCTCTTGCTTGACACACCTGCATGTGGCTCAGTGACAAATCCTAATGGGCACTGCAAGGCTGTGTGATTGATTATCAAAGCCAGCTGGGATGACAACTGCACTCCTCTCCTGGGAGCTGGGAGAGAGATAAGAGTGTTTCTAGAGCGCCCTCTGATGGGAGACCCTGAGGCGTGGCCCTATCTAGTTCAGGAATGGCAAGTTTGGGACACATTGATTACCTCTATCCCTGCTGGCATACATGGCAGACATGATCAATCAATCATAGAATTTTTTCTTACCAAGCCAACCAGGTGCTCTAGGCAGTCCCTACTTATTGATCAACGTTGGCATTCATTCATTCATTCATTCATCCATCCATTCATCTCATAAATTTTGCTGAGTTTTTCCCCTGTGCTAAGGACACATTGAACAGGCAGATTCAATTCCTACTCTCATGAAAATCACAGTGTAGTAGGCAATATAAGCATTAATAAAATACTACAAAATGGCAATTGAGATAAATACCATTGGAGTACATGGTTTTTATAAAAGTGCATGAAGAAGAAGAACATGTTTTTATAAGAGAGAGTTTTGACACATCCCGTGTGGCCCAGAAAGGTTGACCCTGTTGCTGATCTCAGAAGGCTAAGGAAGGCTTAACTAGTTGACCAGGGAGGAAGGGGGAGAAGGTTCCCGGCCTTGAGACCAGGGAGAGCTTGCAAGCAGACATTGCCTGTGCTACACCCGGATTCTCTATGATCACCTTTTGTTTCTTTGTATCTCTTCTCTGGCTTTAAGGAAAAAAACCCACAAAACACCTTTTTATAGTCCACATTACCACACAATTCACTCATTTAAAGTGTACAGTTCAATATTTTTAAGGTATTCAAAGATACATACAACCACCATAGTCACTTTTGAAACATTTTCATGACCTGCAAAAGAAATTCTTTACCCTTTAGATATTCATACCCTCCCACCCACACCTTGGCTCTGAGCCACTGCTAATCTGCTTTCTGTCTCTATAGATTTGCCTGTTCTGGACATTTTATATAAATGGACTCATACACTATGTAATCTTTTAAGACTGGCCTCTTTCACTTAGCCTAAAGGTTATATGACTCATCCATGTTGTGTATGTGTCAATACTTTTATTAAAAAAAATTATTATGGTAAAATATGTGTAATATAAAATTTGCCATTTTAACCATTCTTAAGTATATAATTCAGTGGCATTAAGTATATTCACAATGTGCAATGATCATATCTATTTCCCAAAATTTTTCATCACCCCAAAAAGAAACTCTGGTAATTATTGTTAATTATCATCCTATATAATAAAGAGCTAATATGCTAATTAGACCAAACAGCAGACCAACTGTCTGGACAACCTTCTGGTCGAAGCTGGGGCTGTGAGGGGCCGAGCCCCTTGCACGAATTTCATGCATCAGGCTTCTAGTTAAATGATAATTCCTCATTCTTCCCTCTTCCCAGACCCTGATAACCTCTAACCAATTAATGTCTCTGTGAATTTGCAGGCCTCACAAATCATAGATATTTCATATAACAGAATCATACAATATTGATCCATTTTGTCTTAATTCACTTAGCATAATGTTTTCAAGAATCATCCACATTGTAGCATGCATTGGAACTTCATCCCTTTTTATGGCTGGATAATATTCCCTTTTATGTAAATACCACATTTTGCTATCCATTCGTCTGCTGATGGACACTTGGGTTATTGCAACTTTTAGCTATCGTGAATAATGCTGCAATGAGCATTGGCATAGAAGTATCTGTTTGCATCTCTGTTTTCAATTCTTGGGGTATGTGCCCAGGAGTAGAATTGCTGGGCCATTCTCTGTTGACCTTTTAGAGGAACCGTCACACTTTTTCACAGCAGTTACACCATTTCACATTCCCACCAACATTGCACAAGGGTTCCAATTTCTCCACATCATCACCCACATTTGTTATTTTCCGCTGTTTTGATTATAGCCATCCTAGTGGGTGTGAGGTAGTATCTCACTGCGGTTTAATTTGCATTTCCCTAATGACTAATTGCAGTAAGCATCTTTTCTTTTTTAAAAAAAATATATTTTTTATTGATTTTTTAGAGAGGAAGGGAGAGGGATAGAGAGTTAGAAACATTGAGAGAGAAACATCCATCAGCTGCCTCCTGCACACTCCCCACTGGGGATGTGCCCCCAACCAAGGTACATGCCCTTGACCAGAATCGAACCCAGGACCCGTGATTCCGCAGGCCAACGCTCTATCCGCTGAGCCAAACGGGTCAGGGCAGTAAGCATCTTTCATGTGCTCGCTGGCCATTTGAATATTTTCTTTGAAGAAATGTCTATTCAAGTTCTTTACACACCTTTTAATTGGACGTTTATCTTTTAGTTGTTGAGTTGTAAGAGTTCCTCATATGTCCTAGATGTCAAACCCATATGATTTGCAAATATTTTCTCCCATTCCGTACATTGCCTTTTCTCTTTCCTGATAATGTCCTCTGATAGCCAAATGTTTCTCATTGTGATGAAGCCCAACTGATCAATTTTTACTTTTGTTGCTCATGCTTTGGTCACGTTATTTTACATGTATTTGCAAAAGTCCCTCCAATTCCTGTGTGGAGGACAGATGAGTGGGGCCTAGGTGGCTGCAGGAAGACCATGGAGGATACTGATATAGCCACCCACGGGAGAGGGGATGGAGGCTGGGATGAGGGAGGGGAAGGTGGATGGAGAGAGAAATGGAAGGTTAGAGAGCGATTGGGGGTCGATTTAGAGGCTCTGGGGCAATTCAGGGAAAACTTGCAGGTTTCCAGCCTGGGCGCTTGAATGGCTGGTCCGTGAACAGAGAGGGAGGCAGGACTAGGAGGGCAGATCAGGAGTTCCACATGCAAGATGACCAATTTGCCATCATCCTTGGTCTGCTCCCATCCCTCCCCGACCCCCATTTCACAGGTGGGGAAAGTGAGGCCTAAGGAAGTACAGTGGTCCCTCCAGGGGCCCCCATCACACCCTAGACAGCAGGGAGTGAAACTACAGGAGCCCTGCCACCAGCCGGAGCACGTCCTCTGCTTGGGGTCACAGGCTCTGGCCTCAGAGAGCTATTTTTCAGCTGGGAGAGGGTGGGGTTTCAGGCCAGATGAGCTTGTCCTGGGCTGGTAGCCAGTTCACAGCCCCCAGAGAACAGAACAGCTCTGTTCCATGAGGGCTGCCTGTACCCTGACCCCGGCCAGCTGTCCTGTCTGGGTCTGATGTGGGCAACTTGAGGGTACAAGGGTGTGGGGTGCCTACCTCAAGATGGAGGCTCCTGGATTTGGCATTAATTAGAGCCAGGTCCAGATTCCGAGACTTCCCCTTCTCCATCCCTTCCCTTGCCATGTGGCCTTGCGCAAGCCTCCTCCCCTCTTCAGGCTCCAGCCTTTTCAAATGTAAGATGGGGACATCCTAGGGTATGACTCTTGGGCGCTTCAAAGTTGCAGTAAATGTTGGAAGAGGAAATGGATGGAAGAAAAAGTACTTTGAAAACTGTAACGTGCCCACACTTCCATTTGGACCCAGTCCTACTTGTGCTCCCTGCCACTGCCCAGGGGACGGCTAAGGCTTTGCTCCTTCACAAGACGGCCACCCCTCTGGAGGAGAAAAAGGTCTGGTGTGGCGCTCAGGGATCCAGAGCTCTTACTATCCTGGCCCAGCAGGCTTGACCCACCCATTGGACAGATGGGGAAAACTGAGGGGCAGCCATCTGCTCACAGTCACCAGGCTGGTGAGCCTGGATTCAAAGGTAGGGCTCTTTGAGTCCAAAGATGAAAACTATCCTTATCCATTCAATGTCCCCATTGGACGGGTAGGGTAAACTGAGAGCCAGAGAGGGGAAGCAACAAGCCTGGGGTCACACAGGCAGCCGGAAACAGGGCAGACGTGGCACGTGAGGCCCTGAATCCCAGGCCATGCTCCTTCTACCACTCCTTGCCCAACCCCTAGAGCTTAAAAAGGGGCTATCACAATGGGATATTCATAGTTACTGGCAGAGTCAGGGTTCCTTGTCAGCCCCTATTCCTCCCACCAGAACAGGCTGCAAGCTTTCTCAAAAATTCCAGAGAGACACTCTACCCCCACATACTCTTTTTACAAACTTTTATTTATTGATTTGAGAGAGACATCAATTTGTGTTCCACTTATTTCAGCATTCATTGGTTGGTTCTTGTTTGTGCCCTGACCAGGGATTGAACCTTGGCATATTGGGACGGCGCTCTAACCACCTGAGCTACCCGTCCAGGCTCAGAGCAGCCTCTCAGGGGCTGAGGCTTTACTGATGCAGAGCATTGTTGTCACTAGTGGGGAATATCGGGGAAGGTCCCCTGGGCCCCCACCATGGGCAGGTTAGGGCAGAAGTCAATAAACCAGGTGTCTTTGGACTTCAAGAGACAACTGGGGATCCAGAAAACTAATTAGGAAATCTATAGGATTCCAAGAGTGAAAAGCTCTTTGGGAATTTACTGGTGGCCTCTGGAGAAATTTATTCCTTAATTTGTGGGTAATGGAAGCAGGGACTGGCTGGGCTGATACCTAATTATAATACTAGATACCATTTAATGAGCACTTAGTATGTTCCAGGCACCTTTCTAAGGGCTTTCCGCATATTAACTCGTTTAATACCTACAGCAAGCCTCTGAGGTCTGATTATTCTCGTTTTCCAGTGAGGGAAGCAAGGCTCCGAGAGGTAGCATAACTTGGCCACGATTCACAGCTTGTGAGTGGTTGAGCCTGGGCAGGAACCTGGTCCGTCCAACTCCAGAGCCGTGTGACTGACCACTGGACCACACTGCCATGTGTGCTACAGGAGACCGGATATGAGTGCTGCCCAAAGGACCACGCCCAGCCCAGCCAAGGCCCCTGGGGACAGGGCAGTGGCCAGGCACAGCAGGACTGCTGAGGGGACAAAGCCTATGGCCACTGCAGACCCAGCAACCGGCCTAGGCTTGTCCATGGGTGAGTTAGAAGTATCAGTTGTATCAAGTCTCAGCTCTGCCACTCGCTGGGTGTCACTGGGCAGGCCCCCCACATCTCTCTGAGTCTCCGTTTCCTCCTTATTAAAATGGGGTGAAGTTAGCATTGGCTTCTTAGGATTGTTGTGAAAAATTCAACAGCCCTGTAAAGCTTTTAAAGGGCTTAGCAGTGAAATAAGTCAGAGAAAGGCAAGTATCACATGATCTCACTCATATGTGGAATCTAAGTAACAAAATAAACTGATGAACAGAGTGGATCCAGAGACCTGGAAGCATGGAACAGAGTGCAGAATCTCAGAGGGGAGGCGGGGGAGGGTGGGTGGGTGGGTGGGAGGTAATCAACCAAAGACCTTGTATGCATATATGCATAACCCTAACCCATGGACACAGACAATAGGGTGCTGAAGGCCTGGGGCCGGGGGCAGGGAGGGCTGGAAGGGGCCAATGGAGGAAAAAAGGGGACATATGTAATACTTTCAACAATAAAGAATTATTTAAAAAATAAAATAAAGGGCTTAGCAGCATGCTAGGCACAGAGAAAATGCAGATAAATGTTAGCTATTAGTGTTATTATTCATTCTTTTTTGTTATTATTATTACATTTCATTTCTGGACCCCCTTTTCCCCAGGGGCTGATGTGAGTAAACAGGTTGTTCTTTTTGGAGACAGCAGATGCACAAGATGGCTTTGGGGACCCCCTCCCTCCCAAGGATTCTTGGATCACCCATCCCCCTCCTCAGCCCCCCTCATCCCTCGCAGTAGCTCTAGTCTCTCCTCCGAAGTCAGTTTCTATCCTTGCACCCCAGGTACCCTGGCTCCCTGCCTGTGGTCCCCACTTGCTGGATGCTGTTGCTATGGCAACAGCATTTAAGAGCCTTCGGCCCCCCTCTGAGGTGACAGGCCTAGATGGAGATTGGCTGATCAAATGTCTCCTGCATTCTCTGGCCTGCCTGGATGGAAGACAGGAGAGAGGAACGTAAGAATGAGAGCTGGCTTGGGGTGGGGGGCTAACTCAGCCCTCAGCCCCCTGTGTGCAGACAGCAGCCCCCATTGCTCTGTGTCGCATCACAAGCACCTGAGCAGTTGGTTACAAATGCAGATTCCAGTCACCAATGGCCCCAAGGGTCTGATTTTAATGATCAGGAGAGGGAACTCCCCCCCCCCCCCCCGCCGCCCCCCGCCCCACCACCAAGGAAGCTGCCTTAGATCAGCCCTGCTGCTGGCTCAGAGGCAGACAGGCCCCAAACCACACTTGAGTCTTGGAAGGTCCTGCAGTCACTTTGGGCGTTGAGGTTTGTGTGGCTCTCTCTGCTGTGACAACTCCTGAGAAACCCAGTTTGTCTTCCTGGGCCTGCTCCAGTCCTACCTCCCTCTCCTTCCACAGCCTCATCTGGGGGAGGACATGTGCCGCACCCTCTTCCCACAGCCAGGAAAATTCCAGGCTAGGCTGGCAGAGGCCATGCTGGTATGCGTCCTAGGCAGTGACCGGGCCCACGCTCTCTCAGGACAGTGACATTCAGGGAAGGGTTGGCTGCCTTACTCTGGGTGGGTGGGAGGCTTACTGTCTTCTACGCTAAGATCAGAGGTGTAAAGGCCTCTGCCATTGTCCCCCATCGCTCGGCACCACCTGCTGGCGGGGACATGGCTCCTACCCTTGTCCGGTCCCTACCACCAGCAGAACCCAGGACTCTGGGCACCACAGGCTGTGCCTAAAGACAGGTGAAGCCTTGGGGTGGGGGTAGTGTCTGAGGAGACGTGGTGGGGAGGGGAGAAGAGAAGACAGAGGACATCAGGGAGTCGAGGGGTCTCTCTGGAGGGCAAGGACCGGGCTGTGGGGGTCCTTGAATGTGAGGGCTATGGCGTTTGGAGTTGCTGTGATGGAGAGCAGAGATGCAGCAGGAATCCCCCCTCCCCTTCTCCCTCCACCTCTCCCCTACCTGAAACACTAACTGGTCTCCGGCAGGTCAACGGCCAAGGCCAATGGCACAATGAGTTGTGTGCAGTGATTTGCTTGACAGCACCCCCTTTATTCCTTTCCCAGGCTCACCTCCCAGTGGTTCCTGGGGTGACTATCAAACACACATGCACCTGGATCCTTGTCTCGGGTTCTGTTCAGTGGGATCCTAAGACCAGGAGCCACTCCCAAATCTCTTATTCATGGTTCTGTATGAGGGCAGCGATGCCCCTTGTGTCCCAAGGGGAAGCTGGGTGCCCCTGACCTCCAGCTGGGCATGTGGCCTGCCTATGGCTGAGCCCTCTGGAAGGGTCTGTACTGGGGCGAGGGAGCCAACCCCACGCTCTGCTGCACCCTGCCCTGACCTCCCAGGGTCCGGACTTCTCAGAGTTTCCTGGTGCCGGTTCTTGGCCCCTCAGCACAGGCCACGCACACACCCAGTGCTCAGGAGCCACGGCCTGACGGGCTTGGTCCCTCAGCAACAGGCCCAGTCCACACCCCTGGAGCCTGGTACAGGGGGTGGGGAGCCTTTGCTCCCAGCTAGAGGGAGGCAGGGGGGCTTGTCTGGGGCGAGTCCTCTAGAGACGTCCGTGAGTCTGTCCCCTCTGAGGAGGAGCTGCCCCCGGCGGGGTGGGGGACCTGCCTCTGCCTGGGGAGCCGCTGCCAGGAGAAGAGGGAGGTGAGAAACCGCTCAGGGGCAGGATCAAGGGGCTCGCGAGGGCCCTTGCCTTCACCAGCCTCTGTGGCCTGGCCGGCGTCCAGGGGCAGAGGGCCTGCCTGGAGATGTCTGTTCTGCCCGCCTCTCTCGGCCCGAGGAGGCCAGCGGGGTTTTGGTGACCGATCCAGGCCCAGGGAGTCCTGGAAGGGCGGGTCCCGCCGTCCCTTGGAAGTGACTTCTCCATTCACACCTTGGCCCTTGGCGGCGGTCCGTTGTAGTTCCAGCTGTGCTGCGTGGGCACTGGGGCCCAGTGGGCACGGACAGTGGGCCAGTGCCTTCATCAGGAGGGCCTGGATCTCCCCGTGCCTCACCCGGGCCTCCTCCCACAGGTCCTGGCCCAGGTCCTCCCGGCTCAGCGAGGCCACCTGCAGCCCCATGGCCGTGAGCTTCTCAGCAGGGAACTCGGACGACAGTCGTTGCAGGTAGCGGTGGAGGCGGCGCTGGCCCCCGGGGCTGGCCTTTGGATCCTTGCCCAGCCTGAGCTGGGTCATCAGGTCCTGACAGTCCATGTGGAACCAGGCCATCTGGGAGACAAGAGAGGGAGGTGGGGTTCAGGCTGGGAGTTCAGGCTGGGAGTGGGGCCAGGATGGGCTTCTCCGAGCAGAGAGAGGACTCAGAGACTAAGCATGGCTGGATTGGCTGGATTACATTAGTAACACGCCCCCAAATGTTAGCCCCCTCAGGTGGCCGTGATTTCCTTTGCTGATGGTGATGACAATGGTTCCCTCTCTTCCCCAGGGCACACACACCTGCCACCAGGAACAGTCCCCAGCACCCTGGGAACCTCAGGTGCGGTCGGTCTAACACATCCATGGGCCAGTGGGGACTTAGGCCTCCCTGGGACTCAGTTTCTCCTTCTGTAAAATGCAAGGTGTACTAGGTGATCATAAAAACCTTTTTGGCCCTAACCGGTTTGGCTCAGTGGATAGAGCGTCGGCCTGCGGACTTAAAGGTCCCAGGTTCGATTCCGGTCAAGGGCATGAACCTTGATTGCAGGCACATCCCCAGTTGGGGGGGTGTGCAGGAGGCAGCTGATTGATGTTTCTCTCTCATCAATGTTTCTAACTCTCTATCCCTTTCCCTTCCTCTCTGTAAAAAAATCAATCCTATCTAATAAAAGACAAAAAGGGTAATTAAAAGAAAAAAAACAAACAAACACCTTTTTGAGGCTGAATATTCAGGTTCTTGGATTGCATTAGCCCCTTAGGAGTGGTACTCAGGGAGGAGCCTGGCTAATGTTATTGAGCACGGCCTGTCTGCCAGGCTCTTTGTGTCTCCCGTCTGATCGCACCCAACTGTACCAACAGCCCATTTGCCAGAGGAAGAAACTGAGGCTCAGAGACGTGAAATCCTTTGCCCAGGTCACACTGCACGTCAGGGAGGAGCTGGGATTTGAACTCAAGAGAGTATCATCCAAGCATCTCCTTGCGCAGGAGAAACTGGCCCAGACAGTGAGACCATCAGCCAACCCAGGCCCAGTGGCCCCCTCGCTCCGGCCCCTCTGCCCCATTTTGGGGTTCTGCTGTCCCTGCTTCACCTGCAAAATGTCTGCAGGCTGCAAAGGGGCCAACACATTCCCAGCAGCTCGTGAAAAACATCATCTTTCTCTCCATTAATTTAGAAGCTGACAGCGAGCTGTTAGGCTGTGGGGATTGGAGAACCATTTTCTCCGAGGAAACCATCTTTCCGTGGATTAAGGGAACTTGTCTTTAGATAAATGGCTTCATATTCGAGGAAGCTCACGGAGCTCATGGTGGGGAAAGGGCTCCATAAATCTCCCTTAGTGGCGCAATCGTGTTATTATTATTTAGTGCCGAAGCTGCAGCACGCAGGCTCTCCGCCCAGGGCTGGGCCCAGCACTGAGCTGTCCTGTCTGTCTGTCTGTCTGTCTAGGACTCCATCTTCTAGGCCGAGCTGGACAGAGATGGATAACACCTCAGAAATCATCTCGCCCCAACCCTTGTTGTGCAGATTAAAATTCAGGGCCAGGGAGGAGAGGGGGCTTGCCCAGATCAAGCAGCGAGAGATGGCCATGGTGGGACTTCAGGTCGGCTGGACCTCATGTACGATTTCTAGTCCTGGGTCGGACTGCACGTTCCCACACACATCCACAGCCCTCCTTCCTCCAGCCACCTGGCCAGCGCCCCCAGAGTTCACCAAGCCCCCTGCTGGTCTTGCTCTGGGCACGGTGGACCAACCCGGTTGCCACCTCCGGAGCTCACCTCACAGGTGGCAGACAAGAGAAGAGCAGGTGATGAAGTAATAGGATAATTTCAGATCACAAAGGGCCAGTGAAGCGATAAGCACAAGGTGATGAGAGAGAATGCGGGGGGGCGAGGGGGGGGGCAGGTACGAGGAGGTCAGGAAGGGTCTCTCTGAGGAGAGGACAGTGAGCTGAGCACTGAAGAAAGACAAGAAGCCAGCCAGTCAAGGGGAAGAGCATTCCAGCTGAGGGAACAGCAAGTGCGAAGCCTCAGAGCTGGAGCATGTTTGGTTTCTCCAGGGAGGGCCAATGGGGCTGAAACTGATGAGCAAGGGAGAAGGTGTGGGGTTATTCACATTCAATCTAATTCTCTCGGCAAGGAACCTGGCAAGACTGGCACTAGAGCCAGATGATCAGGTTCGAACCTCAGCTCTGCTACTTCCTAGCTGTGTGACCCTGGGTGCTTTGACCTCTCTGTGCTTCCTTGTGCACAAAATGGGCATAATAATAGTACTGGCCTCATAGGGTTAGTGTGACCATACAACTATGTGCAAATGACTGAAACCGGGGCACATCATAACAGTCACAGAAGCAGTATTGTTACCATCGTCACTGTCATCATCATCATCATCATCATCATCGTCGTCGTCATCATCATCATCGACAAGGAGCTGAGGCCCAGAGCAGTGAGACTGTCTTTGAAGTCACATAGCCTGAACAACTGGTCGACTGGTCTCTATGGCGTGAACTGACCACCAGGGGGCAGACGCTCAATGCAGGAGCTGGCCCCCTGGTGGTCAGTGCACTCCTATAGCGGGAGTGCTACTCAGCTGACCAACCCATCCAGGTGGTCCACCAGCCTGGCGGCAGCCACTCCCTCCCTCAGTAGACCTGCAGGTACAATCTCCGGAGAAGGGGCCAGGCACTGGCGGACGGGCACTGCCTTCACAATCCCGACAGCGCTGCTGGCCTCTTGGAAGTGGCCGTGGGTACTGCAGCTGCTTCCCCTCCCTAGACACTCCGCAAGGAAGAAAGGATATAAAAGCGGCCGCCAGGTGGCTCCTGGCAACTGGTGCTAAGGTCAGTGGGACAGATCCAGATCCTGGGCCAGCAAGGGCATCCCACTGCTCGCCCAGAGGGCCAATTGTGTCCCGCCTCCCCCCCTCACCCCCATCTCGGGACAGGCACCAGACGCAGGGCTCATGGCTGGCTAGCGCTGCTATGGCAGCCAAGCCTCTCCCAATCAGTACTGACTGGGCTTGAGCCTGCGGCAGGCACAGTGGGGCCGGGATGAGTGGGAGCAGCAGGCGGCGTTGGACTGCCGGTTTCAGCCCAATCCCCGCAGGCCACACCAAGGGACCCCACCTGTGCACAAATTTGTGCACTGGGCCTCTAGTACAAGCGTAAGCTGCCTCGCTCTCTAAAGTCTGTACATCTGGGAGTAGGAGATTCCTTTGCTGTCACCGCCCACATCTGCCTCCCTTGCCTGCTGCCCCAGGGAGACAGAGAGTGGCCTGTCTTCCCAGAGCCCCTGGTATGATTGACCGGAGTCCCTCCCACTGCCCTCAGAAACATCCTGTGTTCTCTGTCCCCATGTGATGGGCAGGCCTGACAGCTGACAGCTGGGAGTCTGGGGTCAGGCTCTTCTCACTCTCTGTCCTCAGTGGTGAGGGGCAGCTGAGGTGACTGGGCCTGGGCCAGAGGGTGGGTTCTTGTTCCAGCTGGGTCACAGCTCTCCCAGGCTAATCCCTGTTCCCCTAGGTCTCAGTTTCCCCATCAGAAAATGAGGGACTTTGGAGAGATTTAGAAGAGGTGAGGGCTCTAAAGTCAAATGCTGCTTGACCATCAGCCTTCTGGAGGACCTTGAGCCAGCTACTTTCCTCTTTGGGCCTCAGTTTTCTCATCTGTAAAATGGAAACAATGTTGGCACCCCTCCCTCATAAAGATCTGGTGCGAATTCAGTCAGGCAAGTTTGTGAAGCACTTACAGGAGGCTCTGGGGTGAGTACACAGTCAACACTTAGGCTATCCTCATAATAATCACCTAATCTTCATCACCATCATCATCCTGGCTTAGACGTGGCTAATTGGTTGTCATTCTCCACCTACCTCCCCACCTTTGGAGAACAGAGAGCATGTTATAGGGCATGGACACATCTATGTTCACATTCCAGCTCTTCTTTTCTCCATCTATGTGGCTTTGGGCAAGGCCCTTTCCCTCTTTGGGCCTCAGTTTCCTCATCTGTAAAATGGGCTAATCAACCTTGCCACATTGGGTTGCCAAGAGATGATAGATGCAAAGTAATGGAGTTCCTCTTGCCTCTCACCCTGATACTCTGTGCTTGTCTCCCACCCCCACCTGACCATGGTAGTCCTACCCTCTCCTCCACCCTCCTGGCAAAACTCCAGGTTCCCAGCTAGGACTGAGGCCCCTGTTCTGAACATGCTACCCTCAGCCAATGGTCCCTCCCTCCTCCGCTGGCGCCATCTGTGCAGGCAAGGCATGGGAGAGAGCACTATAATGGTGCCATGGGCTTGCTGTGTGATCTTGGCTAAGTGACAGCCCTTCTCTGATACTGTTTCTCCAAATCTGCAACAGAGGGGTGAGGTAAATTCAAGGTCACCTACAGAGATCTATGTGTGGGGAGAAAGCCTGTGCTTTTGACTGGAGTCTCAGAAATCCCTAGGCTCCTTTCCCTAATCCCAACGTTTAAGAAGCAGGTGAGCCCTAGGTGGTTTGGCTCAATGGGTAGAGCGTTGGCCTGCGGACTGAAGGGTCCCAGGTTTGATTCCGGTCAAGGGCACATGCCCGGGTTGCAGGTTCAATCCCCAGTAGAGGGTGTGCAGGAGGCAGCCCATCCATGATTCATTGATGTTTCTATCTCTCTCTTCCTCTCCCTTCTTCTCTGAAATCAATTTAAAACATATATTTTTTTAAAAAGAAGAAGCAGGTGATATCTGAGGGTCACTGGGAGGTTGCCTGGGGTAGTGGGTTAAACTGGGTCAGGGACCAGCTGGACTTGGATTTAGGTGAGTGACTTGACCTCTCAAGCTGTGCTTCCCAGCTGGAAAACGGAGGTGATGGAGGATGGAACGAGCGTGCAAAGAGCCTAGTGTGAGCCTGGGCTGCTCCCTGCCTCCCAGCTGGAGGGCGGGCCGTGCCGGTGGGCTGCAAGGCTCACCTTCTTGCAGAAGTGGTAGAGCTGGAGCAGCGTCTCCAGGTCCGTGCGCTGCCGCTCAGCAGCCATGTAGAAGTGGGTCAGCTTAGCCTGGAAGGTCCGCTGCGTGGAGGCCAAGGCAGCCAGCTCCGGGGGCTCTGTTTCTCCCGCCTCGCGGGCCCCTCCCGCTGAGGCTCCCAGCTGGGCCGCCTGCTTGGACAGCTCCAGGCCTTGCCGGTACTGGGCCTGTGTGGGGAGGGGGGCATCGCTCAGCTCCTGCCTCAGCTGAGGCCTCCCACCGCCCCACTGCTGAGTGACGAGGTTTCCCGTGCCTCAGTTTCCTCATCTACACAACGGGGCCCTAGGCCTTTGCTGAGGCGGCGTACTTCTCCTAGCTGGGACCCTGCTTAGAGTCACCCTCTTCTGGAAAGCTTCCCGGCCCCAGAGTCTTCGGGCCCCCACAGTCTCCCCTTTCTGTCTGTTTCCCTGTTTGGCCCCACCTCCATCCCCCACTGTTCTGGGAGTCCCCCGAGGGATTCTGAGATGAGTCGGCTTTGGACTTGGTGGTCCCCGGAGGAGAGAGCATCTAAGCTGAACCCGTTATGACCCAAGCCAGTCTCCTCACAGTCTCCGGAAGTCTTCTCGCACTTGCCCACCTCCACACCTTGGCCCTGGCACGCCGCCCCCTCCCGCCCTCTCTGCGTCTGCTCCAGTCCTGCCCCTCGGTTTTAGGGACTCACTGCAGCCTGCAGGAAGAAGTCCTCAAATTCCAGGTGGGCTTTCTGCACTGTCTCCAGGCTCCCGTCCTTGGGGGTCAGCGCTTGCAGGCGCCGGCTTCCTTCCTGCTCCATCCAGTTGCTGACCTGGGGAGGGGAGGGAAGTTTGGACACGAGGGGCTCATGTCCTGACACCAGAGCAAGTGCCTGGCTGGGGCAGGGCCTGGAGCAGAAGCCGCCCCCCCCTCCCCCCCATGTCCCAGGCCGCCTCCCCTTTCACCTGGTGGATGGCAGCTTCCAGGCGGCCCATGCGGACACGGAGCTCGAGCCTCCCCAGGAGGTGATTAGATGTGGTGACCAGGACATGCAGCTGTTCGTCCACGAGGCTATAGAGGGCAGTGGCTTCAGCCAGATGGCTCCTGGGAGGCAGTGGAGGGTGAGAGAAGGCCCAAGATGTGCCCCTCACCCCAATACTCCTGCCCAGTATAGGCCTGCCTCACCCCCCATCTTCCAGCGAGTCTGTGGCCCAGACCTGGGTATTCTAGCTGCTGATTTGCTGTGTGACCCTGGGCAGGTCCCTACACCTCTCTGGGCCTCAGCTTTGGTCTACATGGGACTGGAAGGACCGTCAAACACAGCAGGACACCAAATGACACTCCCTTACCTAGGAGGGTATGACCCAAACTGAACAGATCTGGGTTCAAGTCCCAGCCCTGCTACCTTCTAGTCATGGGATCTAGTGCAAATTTCTCAGCCTTTCTGTGCCTCTGTTTTTCCATCTCTCAAAAGTGGAGATGACAGACTCCGCTTCACAGACTGCTTGCAAGGGCCAGATGATCTAACTCCTGGACTCTCAACCCTGGCTACATATTAGAACCTGCCCTGGGCGCTTAAAAAATCTCCATGCCCAGGCCCATCCCAGGCCAACAGAGTCAGGTCTGAACGCAGCCTGGACCCCAGTGCTTCCTAAACCTCCCCAGGAGCCAGGCCTGAGAACCAGCCCTCTGCATGCAGAGCACTTCACACAGGGCTGGGCATACAGTGTTTGCTGCCACTTGCTATTTCTATTGCAGTGATAGTGAATGGCTGTAACATCCCCTCACCAGTCTCCATTTTACAGATGGGAAAACTGAGGTCCAGAGAGAGGAACTGACTCTCAGGTATGGCAGTCTGAATTGTAACCCAGTCCATGGCTTTTTCTGAACATTATTTTTAAGAACGGTCACAGCCAGGAATACATAAATGGATTGTGGACAGGACCCAGGCGTGGTAACACTTGCGTAAAGGGAGGCTTTTCCAATCCCACCCACCCTCCTCTGCTCGCGGGTGGTGTTGCGGGGGTGGGATCGGGGGGTGTCTTACTTCAGAAGGAAAAGGAAAACGGGGAGATGGAATGGAAGGAACGCCTGCTTGTCTCGCTCTGGCCTCCCCATCTGACTGATACTCCTCACGGGTCCCGGCCCTTCCAGGTGAGGGCCCAGGCTGTGTGAACCTGATGGAAAATGCCAGCTTGCCTGGCGGAGGTAGGGGAAGAGGGGAGGGCGGTAGGCGGGAGCTGCGGGACCCAGCAGCAGAACAAACACGCACAGCGGCTCACACGGGACCACAGCGCCCCCTGGTGGACCTGCCAGTGGCCAACGGCCTGGAGGGTCCTCTGGTTGACAATAGGGGCCTGGCGCTCAGCCAGTGAGATGGGATATTCTGGGAATCACAGCCCCACTAGGCCACGTGAGGGACAGGGTGAGGACTCCACACCTGGTACCAGGGCCCAGCTGCCCAGTGCGCATATCAGCATGACTTTGCCTGTGGCACAGCTCAGGGTGGTGTGTTCGAATTTCTGGGCCAAGTTGCCTGGGCTCAAGTCCTGGCCCCATCACATCCCAGCTCTGTGACCCTGGGCAAGTGGCTTAGCCTCTCTGAGCCTCAGGCCCTTCCACTGTAAGATGAGAATACTGCTAGGTTCACCACATGGGTGGGAATTAGACTAGTTACTATTTGTAAAGCCTTTAAAACAATATTGTGCTCATACTAAGTGCTATTTAGGTGCTGGTTAAATAAACAAATTGTCCTTGAGTTTATGAGACTTTGTGTTTTAACAGAGATAAAGAAATTTCCAATTACGGACTGATTTAATTACTGATTTGCCCCTACACCACCCCTAAATTTAAGAAAATTGGTACTTTCTAGGAATTGCTTTTGCTGTGGCTCTGAGACCTCACGCACCGTGAGGTTCTCCTGGCCAGGCTCAGCTCAGTGTCTGGGTGAGAGAAGTGCCTGGTCCATGAGTGTGACCAGAAACAGGCAGGGCTATCCTCCAATGCCCACCCCCGTCTGAAGATGACTGGGGCTGAAGGAGGGCAGCAGAGAAGGGACAGGATATGGACGCTGTGCACATCCCTATCCTGGGCACATCCCTATCCTGTGCACATCCCTATCCTGGGCATATCCCCATCCTGTGCATATCCCTATCCTGTGCACATCCCTATCCTGGGCACATCCCTATCCTGTGCACATCCCTATCCTGGGCACATCCCTATTCTGGGCATCTGCAGGGCCCACCCTATGTGTCCTCAGATCCAAACTCCCATCCAGGAATCAGGTGGGGTGGGAGAGGAAAAGATGGGCGTCTGTACCTGACATCTGGGTTGAAGTCCAGCCTGCTGGCCTCCTGCTGCAGCCTGGCCAGGGTGGCTCCGCCTTCCCGCTGGAGGCCCAGCAGAACTGGGTCCCTTAGCACAGCCTCCATCAGCTCCTTGGACTTGTTCAGACACCTGGAGGCCTCCTGCCAGTGTAGGGAGATGGCCTGAGACCCAGTCCCCACTCTCCCTCTACCACCTTCCAGGGCTCCCCACACCCTGACCATACCCAACTCCCCCAGTTTGGCATACAAAGTCCTACAGAAAGTTTATCCTTTATCTCTAAAACATCTCCTCAGGCCATTCTTCTCATTGCCATGGCAAGCTCACTGGTCCAAGTGCCATCATCTCTTGTTGGCACACCCATCCCAGCCTCCTCACTGGTCTTCCTGTTACACTCTGGCTCCCCCTGCAGTCTATTCTCTGCATGGCAGCTGGAAGGATCTTGGTGCAAATTTAAACATCCTTCTGCTTAAATTCTCCAGTGGCTTCCCTGCCTGCTTAGAAGGACATCCCAATCCAACTCCTCCTTGATCCAGCCTCTACCCAGAAGATCTTCTAGTTTTCTCCTCCTCCCTTCCCCCAATCATTCTGTTCCACACCGGCTTCCATATTATTCCTGAACGTACCAAGCATAATCCCATCTCAGGGTCTTTGCACATGCATGCCCTCCACCTGGAACCCAATCCCCCTCCTATTCCCATGCAGGCTCCTTCTCATCCTTCAGGTCTGAATTTAAATACCATCTCTTCAGGGAGGCCCTCCCTCCTTCCCCATTATTTTCAATCTTATTTTCATAGCATTTGGCATAATTTGTAACTACATGTCCATTTCTTTGTTCACTTTTTATCAACTACCTCTACCGCTATACCATGCACCCCATGAGGGCGGGACAAATCGGTTTGCCCAGGCTGGGTCTCTGGGTGCCCATAGTGAGTACCCAGTAAATATTAGTCAAATGAATGAATGAAAAACAGGGATGAGCCCAGCCAGCATGGCTCAGTGATTGAGCATCGACCTATGAACCAGGAGGTCATGGTTCAATTCCTGGTCAGGGCACATGCCCGAGCTGTGGGCTCAATCCCCAGTAGGCGACATGCAGGAGGTAGCTGATTAATGATTCTCTTTCATCATTGATGTTTTTATCTTCCTCTCCCTCTCCCTTTCTCTCTGAAATCAATAAAAATATTTATTTATTTTTAAAGTAAAACAGGGATGATCATGCCCAGCTGGCTGTTCCCTTCATTGAGTCCTTGGTCTGAGGAATCTGGGGTGTGGTGAGAATTTGCCACCCACTCTCCTGGCTCACCTGTGCCCCTCCAGGGGAGTCACCCTTCTCAAACTCCTTGATGGATGCCTGTAGCAGGGAGGAGGCCTGGCGGAGGTCAGCAAGGAAAGGGTCTGACTTCTGCAGGACAGAAGTGGGGGGTGTCAGCCTGAGCCAGTGAGGAGGGCACCTCCCCCACCCAGGAAGACACAGCAGGGGCCTGAGGTGGTGGTTCTCAAACTCCAGCTGCATCAGAACCACTGGAGAGCTCGTTAGTGTCCATGCTGCCAGGCCCCCCTCCTGTGTTTCTGACCTAGTTCCCCGGGGTGGGGCCTGAGAACATGAATTTGCAACAAGTTCCCAGGTGATGCTGACACTGCTGGTCCAGGGACCACACTTTGAGAACCACTGGTGCTGGGAATGAGAGAGGGAGAAGAAAGACAGGCCTGCACTGTCCCAGGCCAGTGGGGATACCTTGAGGGAGGGGAAGGCAGGGGGGAAGGGTGGGTAAGGGAAAGGGGGACATCCTCTGCTGGGTCCCACTTCAGCCCAGCTCCACCACCTACTCGCTGTGAGGCCTTGGGCAAGTTACTTAACCTCTCTGTGCTTCCGCTTCTTCCTCTGTAAAATGGGATCACAGTAATTCCTGCCTTATAGGCTGGTGTGAGGATCAAACAGTGTTAGTCTACCTCATTACCAGTTTTCTGTTCTGGGTCTATAGGTAAGATTTCATTTAAAGGGAAGGTTTTAAAGCAAAAATGTAGTTTGAAAGTCACTCGATTAATTGGAGAAGGGAACTGGGACCCAGGGGACACTAGGGAAGGAGATTTTTCAGTACCCTGTGCCCCGCTTGAATTTTGAACGTGCTGCCTATTTTTAAACAGGCATGATTTTTAAAAGAAGAAGATCGCATTGTAAGCTGTTCGTGTAGACCAGTGGCTCTCAGCGGGGAGTAATTTTGCCCCCTAGGCAACATTGGCAATGTCTGGAAACATTTTGGTTGTCATGGTCAAAGTGGGCAGAGGCCAGGGATGGCGCTAGTCATGCTACAATGCACAAGCCAGCTCTCAACAAAAAAATGATCTGGCCCCAAATGTGGACGGCGCTGAGATCGAGCAGCCCTGGTCTAGAGAACGTCCCGGCGGACACTGCCGGGCGGGGTTCCAATGTGGCTTACGCCGCTAATCTTCTGCGTACTGCTGTGTGAGCCACCCCATCCGGGGTGTTAATTTGGGCCAGAGGAGTTGAGCTCACACAGGAAAGGAGCCCCTCGCTGGCGGTTTCCTTATTTCCTCCCTCTTACAAGAGGGAACACGTCTGCCTTTCCCATCAGGCCCTGAGCTCCCGGGTTGTGTGGGTCCACAGAGCAGACGTCTGTATTTATTTTCAGTTGACGCAGACAGCTCTTCGCATGTGCCAGACATTCTTCTAAACTCCTTACCTCCATTAACTCAATTACTGCTCACAACAACCCCGACTCTGATTACCTGACCCATTTTATAGACGAGGAAGTGGGCTCAGAGAAGGTATATAAGTTACCCAAGGTCACACAGCCGGACTGGGATTGGAACCCGGGCAGTCGGGCCCCAGAGCCTGAGCTCTCAATCACTCCATGCTGCACCTTCATTTTAAACTTTTGTTGAATGACTAGTTTTGAACCTGACAGTGTGGATGGATCCATGGGCAGGATAGTGAAGGGAGGAAGGGAAGGCACGAGGGTACAGGACTAAAGGCTGTGACGGTAGACACCTGGAAGAATTGCACCCACTCGCTGTGGCAGTAGGGGAAGGAGCCTTCCAGGGCTGTGGGCATCTGGCTGGGGTCCACGTGGTGGCTGAGGGCCTTTAAGGAGGTCAGCACCTCCACCTGCAGACAAAAGCAGTGAGTCAGGAGGACCGGGGACTCAGTGTGGGGACAGATACTTGAGAAGGTCCTGTCCAGATCCCAGCCCCAGCACCATTCCACCTCGCACAGGCGAGTCTGCCCCTGGCTGTAAGAGTTGCTTTCTGGGCAATGGATTTTCTCTGGGAATTCTGAAAAATCAAAATTCAGAACCAGACCCCAGGTGAGGAATAGCAAATAAACAGCATTTGCCATACCCTTCTGCTGCCTTGTGCCCAAGGCAGACATCATTAATCAATCACAGCACTTGCTCCCTCTGAGCTCGGCTCTTGCCCAGCCCAGCTCTCCAGGCAACCACACAAATTGACTGAAGCTGGCCCTAATCTCTTTGTAATCCTGTACCATTCTCTGGTGACCCACCAAGGTGCCGTCTCCTTCTTGAGGCTGTTGCGAAAGGTCACCAAATCCTAGCAGCAACCCCTACGACATGGAGAAGGGACTAGGTGACTGCTTCTCCCAGGCAGTGCAGTTGGAGGCTTATGCTGGGAACAGCTCCAGACACCTAAGCTTGGGGCTGGGCAGGTTTGTGGTTTGGGGGCCCACGAGTTATTGCTGGTCCCCCAAGTGTGGTCCACAGACCAGCAGCACCAGCACCACCTGGGAGCATGTTGCATATGCAGAGTCCCAGGCCCCAAACAGAACTGCTTCATTGGAAATTGCAGTTGGACAAAATCCACCAGTAACTTGTAAGCACATTAGCTTGGGAAGCATTTCTCTAGCTCACAATGTGCCCGTCCCAAACCAGGAGGAAGGGGCCCTTTAACACCATCTCCTGAAGCAGGGCAGAGCACTACCACCGTGGTACCCGGCACTAGAGAAAGGGAGCTGCCGCGCTCTTTCCTGCAAAGTCCAAATCAACTCTGCCCCTGAGGCTGAGATACTCAGAGAAACTAGGGAGAGAAATACAGGAAAACTGGGAGGAAAGGGCACCTCTGCCTCCAGCTTGCTGTGTGGCCTTGGGCCTCAGTTTCCCCAAGTGCAAAGAAAGTGGGGAGGGTTTGGCTAGATTAAGCTTCTCAGAAAGGTATCCTGCATGTGCAGCTCTCAATCACGTGGTGGTGCCCACCGGGCATTGCTAGGATTGCCAGGGGCAGGGCCTGAGAGTTGTAGCTCGTGGGCCTTGTATTTATTGACCTTATTTCAGGGCCTCTCTTCGCTCGGGACGTCTGCAATTCTTCAGCCCAGCTCAGTGCAAGCCCAACACCTCCTCTCTGCTCGGCTGACGCTGCCTGCTCCTCACCTGGATGTCAGGTAATGTCTCCAGCGGAAGAGCAGTCTCCTTCTCCCCCAGGAAGAGTATGACATGGATGGAGGCTGGGTCCAGAGCCTGTACGAAAGAAGCATTTTGGAGCTGCTCTGCCCAGGCCTTCACGGAGCCCCTGAGCTTCCCCTCTAAGACACAAGCAAATAGGCCACAGGGCCAGGGAGGGGAAGCGGGGGTTGTGCAAGGCTGGGACCCTTGTAGATATGTGTGGAGGGTGTCATTGGACATCAAGAGGTCCAAGCTGGGTTGCAAACTTCCTAGATGATCCATCCCCTCTGGGCCTCAGTTTCCCCATCTGTACAGTGAGGAGGAGGAGATCAGACCCTGAGGAAAGCTTAATTCCAAATTCCATTTACTCCGCTGCCCATACCAGCTATGGAGGAATCTCCTCCCTCCCCTATTCTCAGTTCATGAGGTCCAGGTGACCTAAGTCTAAGCCAATCAGTGTGTCACATTTTCCTGACACCTGAGCCAATCAGGGTTAAGGAGACACAAAGCAACTTTTGCTGGGACTTCTGGGAAAAGAATCTCTCACTCTTTCTTACTGGACTTGAATCCAAGACCACGTAAAGTCAGAACTTCTGGGAGACAGACTGCCACTAAGAGAGGGGCCTGGCTGAGAAGGGCACCCTCCCAGGAGAACAGGGCCAGAAATGGAGAGAGAATATTTGAGTGACATATTTGAGTCCCCGAATCAAGCCATACTTGACATTGGATGTAACTCCTGGACTATGGAGTCACATGAACCAATGAAGAACCTTCCTCTCTAAGCCTGTTTGGGCTGGGGTTTCTGCTAGCTGCAACAAGGAGTCCCTGTCTGGGGGCCTGGACCCAGCTCTGAGCTACCAGACTCCATGAATACCAGAAGGCCCTGGTGCTCCCAAGACTTCCTAGGTTGATGCTGTCCACCTCTCACTCACCTGGGTGGCTTCCAAGGCATTGACCAGGACAGGGTGTAGAGGCTGCTTCCTGGCATCTATCACCACCACCAGCCCCTTGGTTTTATCTTCTGGCCTGTGGGTGGTAAACAGAACTGGCAGTCTTGCTAGATAAACCAGGCCCTCTAGGGGGAAGGACCTAGTGGAAGGTGAGGGAAACTGGCTGCTAGGAGCTTTAATTAATTGGTAGTTTTCATCCTGCAAGACTAAGATCCAATGCCCCTTCCTCCAGGAAGACCTCCTGGATTTTTCTCCAGAGCCCATTGCTCTCTCTTCAATGCTCCCACAGAACCTCACACAAACCTTTCTTACACCCTAATAATCATAAACTATAAGCACTATCCCAGTTGCAGTGGGCAAGTCACCCAGCACTCACCTACCCCTTTTGTGTGGGCAGAACTCTCATTTTGTTCAAGAATTCAAGTTCCACCATATGACTATGCCGCGCCCCCCCCTCCCCCCCCCCCCCCCCCCCGCTGGCCAATGATAGGTTTCAATAAGGGTCATGTGACTTTTTTTGGCCAATGAAATATGAAAAGTTTGCTGGGAACTTCAGGGAAAGAAGTCTCTCCTTTAAGAAGTTTTTACAAAGAGCTATAAGGCAGAGACACAGAATGGTAGATTTCCTTACCAGATAATAAATTTTAAATGGGAATGTGTTACTTGCAGCCAAAACACCCTAACTGGTTCACATTGCACTTTTCAGCAATCACCTTGGATTTCCCAAACTGGCCAATCGTCAGAACTTGTTAAATACTGATCCCTCAGCCCCAGCCCCACCCGGTCCGCCCAGACATCTGGTTGTAAGAGGTGGGGCCGGGAATCTGTGGGCTTCCAAGTGCCCATGGCTACTCTGACCATCAGGCAGGTTGAGAAAATAAACCCACTGCCTTCAAGCCTCACCAGCCAGTTCACAGACAGAGCCAGGATGCCAGCGTGGGGTGGAGCTCTGGCACTGCCTTGGTGCATGGTCACCTGCGCACGCTGTTCCATTTAGCTGGGAGTCCATGACCCGTCTGCAAATGGGGATACTAGTTTCGGCCTCAGGGGAGAGTGGTTTGTTTCCACACCTGCCTCAGCCACCAGCCTAGAGGCCCCTAGGGCACAGGACTCAATGTGAGGTCCCTAGAATGTCCCAGCATGAAGCCAGGCACAGAGCAAATGCCCAGCAATATTGATTCAATGCAGGAGAGAAAAGCAAGCCCAGCACACAGGAGCCTCGAGGACACTGTCTTTCTCAGTTTACATTGCAGCTCACCCCCACCTCTTGTGCCCACACTTGGTCCTTCCCCCTTTTTTTTCAGGTGAGCCTCAGAGAGGGGAGGTTACTGCCCCCAGACCACACAGCAAGTTAGTGGGATGCCAGGGTTTTGTGTAGCACACTGGCCACTTCTCAGCACTGAAAAGGGGGTCCCATCTCTCTGTCAGGTCAGAATAGCCACTCCACCTTGGACAAAAGGAAGAAAAATCTCAGTGGCCAGCTGGTGGAGGTGGTGCCTCCCATGGGGTGGAATGCATGGAGAAGGTTCCATCAGTCCCTCCACCCCCACTCCTAGCAGCAGAACCTCTAGGTTGGGTTGGGGTCAATAATCATAGCCCTGAGCAAACATCACTTTTGAGACCATCTGACTGGGGCTGGGACTCAGAGGAAAGGATGGTACCTCTTCCCTAGCCAGTCCAACATGAAGTCCAAATGGTGGAGTGGGAGGTTAGAAATCAGCCTGGGTCACTCATCACTCACTCACTCACTCATTCATTCTTTCACTCCCTCATTCATTTATTCATTCATTTACTCAGTTGCCCTCCATTTGTTCAACAAATATTTATAATTCAGATGTCAGCTCTCAATCACCACCTCCTCAGGGAAGCCTTCCCTGATGTTCCAATTGGAATTAGTACACTCACCCCTCTCACTCTACAACCGTGATCCTCAAAAGGTGGTTCACAGTCCAGCAGCATCAGGATTATCAGAAAGCTTGTTAGACGTGCAAATTCTCAGGCCCCTCCCCAGACTTACTGAATCAGAAACTCTGGAGGTGGGCCTCGGCACTGTTTTAGCAGCCCCTCAGGGGGCTCTGATGCAAGCTCGAGTTTGAAAACCACTGACCTACAACAGCCCTCTGGTTCCTTCGCCACACTAATGCTCCTGAGAATTGCTTGCCCATGGTTCGGTTTTTTGGCACATCATCTGTCTCCCTGATCAGCCTGGGATCCCGCTGGCGGGGACTAAGTGTGTCCTGCTTTGTCTCCACCATCTGGGGACTGGCTCTGGGAACAGATGACTGGATGGAAGGGTATGGTGTCTCTCCACTGGGTGCCTTGTCCTAGGCCTTGGGCTGAGAGGTTGGAAGGATGGAGCGGCCAACCAGCCCAGACTCTTACCTGGGGACAGTGCACAGGTAGGAAAGCAGCTTGGTGACCTCTGAGGCTGTGCACCATGGTGCCTCCCAGGCCCCCTGGGGGCTTGACACCAGAAGCAGGGGCCGCCCAGCCCTGTCCCGACCACCTGGAGGAGAGGGGACATACATGTGCAGTGAGAACTTCGGTGCAACCTTCTCTATGGGGACCTCTCTGTGGCCTCCAGGCCTTTGCCCACACTGGTCCCTTCCTACCCCCACCTCTATCCCCACCCCTACCCCCACCCCATCCCTTAATTCTAAACTCTTATTCATCCTTCAAAACCCAGCTCAAAAGCCACTTCCTCAGAAAAGTCATCCCTGAATTCCTCCTCCATGCAGCAGTAGCCTCGCCTCCTCTGGACTCCCTCTGTCCTGGGCACCCTGGAGGTAAAGCTCATGGAATCTGTCCTCCCACAGTCTCCTGTATGGCCCCATCATAACAAGTTTTTCTACATTGTTGTAGTAACCTGTTGAATTTTCTCCACCACTAGAATATAGACTTTTTGAGAGCAGAGAACACATCAGACTTGCTCCCTGCTGAGTCCTCAGTGCTAAGCTCAGGGCCTGACGCACAGCAGGTGTTCAGCAAATACTAATTGCAAAGGTGAACAAATATTAAACAGAAATGATAATGCCCTCTGTGCTGGATGCTGTTAACGCCCCGCCCAGACCCCCTCATCAAGTCAGGGCACTCATCTTCCCACAGCCAAACGTATAGGCTGTAAATGGCTCACAGATGCCCTCTTCTCTGAAGACGTGCCCTCGGCTGAACCGGAGCCTGGGCTCATCCTGCCTCCCATCCCAGGATCAGCCTGGGTTGATGACTAACAGATGCCCGCACAAATGGCCAGTTGCCTGCACCTTAAGATGGAACCAGCTCTGTGGGATCAGGCCACATCCTTGCTTAGCTCCTCCCCCACCCTGACCTGCTTCCCCTACTCCCCTTCTGAGAGTAACCTTCAATAGGATTGCTGTCTCTGGCTCAGTTTCTAGGGAATCTGATCTAAGACAAACACCTTCCCTGCCTTGTTGAAAGTAGAATGTATGTACATGAGTAGATGAATGGGTGGGTGGAAGGATGGATGGATGGATGGATGGACGGACGGACGGACGGATGGATGGATGGATGGATAGGTGGGTGGATGGATATTTGATGGATAGATGGGTGAGTGGGTGAGTGGGTGGTTAGGTGGATGGATGGATGAATATTTGGATGGATACCTAGAAATTGCTTTTATGCAGGGTGGGGCAGAGGTAGGTTTACAGTTGTGAGTACATGAGACACAGAGTCTATTTTTGTATTACTATTTATTAATTATTGTATTATTTTCCATATGAACAACTGTAAATCTACTTTTGCCCCACTCTGTATAATCCAACATCTTCATTGGAAAGATGAGAAAACTGAGGCTCGGTCCAGAACACAGGTCTCCAGAGCTTTCCATGTCTTCCCCCAGACCCACCAACATCTGAGGATGCCCAGGGACCTCACCCCCCCCCCCCCCACATACCCTCCCCCTCCACCTGCCCCTATAATCCTGAGGACCTGGCAGGCACGCTATCCGGGAGTGGATGATCTCCATACTCAGAGCCCTGATGCTGGGCTCGGGCCCTGGTGGCTCCTCATCCAGAGTGGGGCCTCTTTCTGTAGAAGCTTCTGGGAAACCAGCCTTTCCTCCAGCCGGTGGGCCTGAGTCAGCAGCGGGGCCAGATGTTTTGGTCTGAGTTGTTCCAGCTGGGGAAAAGCAACAACAAAGGAAAGGGTGTTAAGCAGAAGATGGATTTTCCCGGTGGGTGGGGGGGGAGAGGAATGTCCTTCTGACTGAGAATGATAGCTTACAACTATTGATCCCCACTGTGTGCCAGGCATTGTGCAAAGCTCCTGCCTTCTGATGTCTCTTTGAACCTCAAAACAACTCTGTGATGCCCGGCTGGCATGACTCAATGAGTGAGCGTCAACCTGTGAACCAGGAGGTCATGGTATAATTCCCGGTCAGAGCATAGGCCCCCGGTTGCAGCTCGATCCCCAGTGTGGGGCTTGCAGGAAGCAGCCGATCAATGACTCTCATCATTGATGTTTCTATCTCTCTCTCCCTCTCCCTTCCTCTCTGAAACCAATAAAAATATATTTCAAACAAACAAACAAACAAACAAACAAAAAACCCAACTCTGTGAGGCAGGTGAGATCCCATTGCTCAGAGAGGGAGAACTGAACTTGGAGAAATGAAGTCCTTGACCGAGGTCACCCAACCTGGAGTGTGGACTCAAGCCATCAAAACATAGTCATAACCTCTTGCTCAATTCCAGAACCAAAGCCTTCAAGCCTCTTAACATTCCACCTGGTTCTCTGAACTGCTGAGACTGAGCAGCCAGGTGGCTCTCTGTCCCTAACAGCCTGCACCACCTTGTCACCAGATCTGGTCAGAGAAGAGTTCCCCTGTCCAGCTCTACAAGTGGACACCTTACCTTTCTCCAAGCACTTGGCTCGGTTGGGTTTGGGAGAGTAGAGTGAACACAAGACCTTCCAGGGCCCGTCATGCTGGAGCGAGGCTCTCTCTGGGGGCACGGGAGCTTGCCTCTGCCCCTTCAAGAATGAGAATTTGAGTCCAAGAGATGGGGATCTGGAAGCGGAGGTGTTTCGACCAGGGCCAATCATGGGCTTGGGAAGTTTCCCACTTCCCTGTTTGGTCCTCTCTCCCATCTTGGTCTCAAGGGCTGGCGCAGCAGGAGGAGAAGCTGGGCACAGCTGGGGACAGGATGCTTGTTTTTGCCCAGGCCTGAGCTGGACCACATTCTCTGGGTTTCCCAGAGGTCCCTGCCTCTTGGAGGCAGCTGACTCTTCTGAGACATCTGTTCTGAGGCCAGAGGCACAGTGCAGTGGGTTCTCAAGGACGTTGAGGTAGGGCTCCTGGGGCTGGCGCTCTAAGTTGTGGGAGGGGGCTTTATGGTTGACCTTTCTCTTCAAGCTCAAAACGCAGGGATCTTCCTCCAAGCTTGCTGGCTTTGCACGAGCACACTTTCCCAGGGGAGGCCCCCCACTGGTCCCTGAGAGAGGCAGCATCCTTTGGGACAAAGGGATTTCTTTAGTTCCAGATAGCTCCTCCAGTGCCCCAATAGGACACCCACGGGATGTGTCCACCTCCCTACTCACAGGCTCTCCTCTGCTCTCTTGGGAAAAGTCCAGGAGAGCCACATACTCTCCCTCTAAGTTCTGGCTGGCCACATCGCCCATCCTGAAGGCCACCTCCCCAGGCCTGGCTTGCTCCACCTTGATAAGTCTGGGGTACTTAATCTCATATGTCTTGTCTTTACCCTTGGCCAAGCTCTGGCCAAGCAGGCCTGGAGACCTGGCCTGGTGCAGCTCTTGGGGGCCACTCAAATCCAATGCCTCTAATTGAAGGGAACCCCAGGCCGGGGAGAGAACAGTCACTGCTTGGGGTTTGTCATCCACAAACTCTGGGCTGGTTATCTTGGTCCAGGGCACAGGAACAATCCCCTCTTCTGAAGCTACCAGGCAGTTATGTAGGGGACTTCCCTCAAAGTCATTGTTGAAGGCCTCCAGCCACCCTTGGGTGAACAGTGTCGGGTAGGATGACACGGGAACAGGCTTCGTGTCCACTGTGCGGAGGTCTAATGAGAGGCACTTGATCATGATGCAGACAGACTGCTCCTCCTGAGGCTCAACTTGAAGGTAGAAGTCACTCTGGCGCAATAAGAGGGGATGAGGGGGGCCAGGTGGACCACAACCTTGTCCTGCAGGCACAGCGGCCAGCCCTGATGCAGGAAGAGGCAGTGTGTATAGGGGGCCTGCAGAGAGAAGGGGATGATGTCAGAGAACCTGACCCTGAAAACCCCACCTGTGGATCTGCTCCCTTTCCTCTCCAAGAAGGAATCTCGAACAGGTTGGGGGCTAAGGTGAGGCCAGAGAGGTGCCGAGGATGTAGCATCTAAGGAAGCCCCGCTGTCAGGGTCCTACAGGTCGCACAGCCCTGAGAGTGAGTGCCTCTGACATGTACCTTCGATGCCTCTTGTCTCACCCTGGTCCTGGCCCTGACCTTAAAGATACTTGCTAACCTACTGGTCCAAGGGAGAAAAGCTTGAGTTCTAGGCACTAGTTAGCAAGTCCATTACCCATGAGGATTGCCCTACTGACTCATGCTCCCTTCTCCTCCCCATCTATCAAGGCTGAGCCCTCCCCGATAATCTTATATAATCTGGCCGCTGTGATTGGTCCAGGGATGGACATAGGACCCAAGCCTGGCCAATCAGGATCCTTCCTTGCAATTTTTCTATCTGCAGCTGATGGGAAAGAATTCATCTTCCCCTCCAGGAGATGGTTTGAACCCAGAGCGGTCCTGGTCTCCAGCCTTGCGGGAACACTTAGCCTCTAAGAATGACGCTGGCAAGCAAGGAGAAGCAGAGACGGAGACAGAAGGTCCTTAAGGAAATTGATCGGTGGATAAATTTGGGTCAGAGGCCAGAGCACCCTGTCCCTATCTGAGGAAGGACCCATCATTTGCAGTCAATGAGTCCTGCCTAACACACTTTTCTTTCCGTTTTGCCTCAGGAGCTGCTTCCCTGAGATCTGGGTTTGAAGGGATCTGGGAAGAAAGGCCTCAAGGGCTTCAGGGAAGGTCTGGAACATTCTCTGCTATTTCTATTGAAGCTGTTCTACTTCAGCCAAGGCAGCCTGGCAATGCCCACAATGCCAACCCCAAGGCAGGCTCCTGGGGGCCAGGGAACCCACACGACCCTTTATCCACGCCTTCCTCCCTGCCAGTGAAAGTGCAAACACAACAGGCTCCTGGATGTCAGAGAGTAAAGGGCCAGCGGCCCTCCTGCTCCATTTGGAGGGCAGCCTTTGGGACTTACACAGGCTGCTTCTCGGACTTGCTCACATAGGCGCTTGGCAGGGATCAGGAAATCCAGGAGGAAGCTCAGCCCGTCCCCCCGGAAGTCAGCGTCCAGGAGGTGGAACACCTGCCCCAGGACAGTGGGCGCTGTGGCCTCAAAAGGAGGGTAGAGGCCTGCCAGGGCGTTCTGGATGGCTGCGTCCAGGGATGGAGGATCCTGGGGGGACAGGAGAAGAGGATAAAAGGGATAGTAGCAGTAATTACAAGGGTAGAAGCCACTTCCCATGACCTTCCAGGCCCCATATGACTAAGGCCCCTGTAACTCTCTGACCTCCTCTCCTGCTCCTTCCCCTCACTCACCTCCTCCAGCTACACTGGCTTCCTTCCTGTTCCTCCACTGGCGACCATCCCACCTCCAAGCCTTTGTACCGGCCGTTCCCTCTGCCTAGAATACTCTTCCTCAAGACATCCTCATTGCTTCACTTCCTGCAGGTCTTTGCTCAAACGTCATTCTCTAGTCCAATGTGGAATGGAGGTATGAAGGCAGGCATCCAGGTCAGGGTCAGAGGGAAAGGAGAGGTCAGCATCCCCCAATCCCACCACCTGGATGACCTGCAGACCTGCATTTTGAAGCTGAGCTACCAGTGAATCTGAGCCTAGATCAGACAACCCCAGTCAGTATGCAAGTGCCTGAGTGATAATAAGTGGCTGTTTTTTACTACTGAGTTTTGGGGTGGTTTGTTACACAGCAATAACTAATTGACACAAGTCTATATAATTAACATATGAGTCCCAGATTCGTATATCCAGCTGCTTTCTGGACACCTCCCCTAGAGGTCTATCAGACACAGACCATCAACATATTAAACTCAACTCAGTACCTTCCTTAACCTACTCCTCCCCCCCCACTCCCCACTGTGTCCCCACATCAGCAATGAGCCCACCATCCAATCAGCTGCTAGGCCAAGAAGTCTGCTTATCATGCTGCCCCCTCCACCTGCCTCCCCTGCCCACAAACAGCCCTCGGCCATGACCTGTACAGTCTTCTTGCCTCCAACAGCTCACCAACACACCCGCTCTGCTCTGTTCTGCTCCCCTGACCCTGCCCTGATCCAGGTCCCCATCACCATTGAATCACCTTCTCATTGGCTTCCAACCTTTAGTCAGCCTCACTTCTAGCCACTCTACCAGGACCCCCGACTTTCTCAAATGCAAGCCTGACCTCCTCAATCTCCTGCTCAAAACCTTAAAGGTTCCCCATTGCCTTCAGAAACCATCAGCCTCCAGGCATCCAGACCCTCCGTGATCTTGCCACTGTGCGCCTCTCTGGTCTCCCCTCCAGCCTCACTGCCCCTCTCATGCTTCAGCCACGATGGCACATGCGTTCCCTCGCTCACCTCCAGGCCTTTGCACATGCTGTTCCTTCCCCCAGGATGCCTTCCACTTCTGTTCCCTCTTCATCTGGCTAACTCCTTCTCATCCTTCAAGATTCAAGTCCACCGTCATTTCTTCCAGGAGATTTTCTCTGACCCCTCCCCCGCCCACCGTACCCCCCCTGGGTCAGGTGTCCCCTTTTCTGGGCTTCTACGATGCCCCTGTCATAGCAATTCCCACACTGATTGTTGACTCTCTCAATGGACTCCAGGCTCCCTGAGAACAGGAATGGTAAGCAGAATGAGGGTCCCCTAAGATGCCCATAGCCTAGTCTCTGGAACCTGTGAACATGTTACCTTATAGGGCAAAGAGGAACGAATGCTGCAGATGAAATGAAAGTTGATGATCAGCTGATCTAAAATAAGGAGATTATCCAGATGAGCTCAATCCAATCACAAAGGTCCTTAAAAGTGCAGGAAGGCACAGAAGAGGCAGGAGCCAGAGGGAAATGTGACTATGGAAGAAGGATCAGAGAGATGCGACGCTGCTGGCTTTGAAAATGGAGAAAGAGGCAAGGAATGGGGATGGCTCTTAGGGGCTGGAAAACACAGCAGGTTCTCTCAAGAGGCTCCGGGAAAGAATGCAGCCTGCCAACGCCTGATGTGAGCCCAGGGAGACCCCCGTTGGACTTCTGCTCTATAGAACTGCAAGACAACTGACTCTCGTTGCTTTAAGTTACTACGTTTGTGATCATTTGCTTCAGCAGCAATAGAAACTGACACAGCAGGCACTGGCTCCTATTGCTCTAGGGCAGCGGTTCTCAAGCTGTGGGTCGCGACCCCTTTGGCGGTCGAACGACCCTTTCACAGGGGTCGCCTAAGACCATCCTGCATATCAGATATTTACATTACGATTCATAACAGTAGCAACATTACAGTTATGAAGTAGCAAAGAAAATAATTTTATGGTTGGGTCACATCATGAGGAACTGTATTTAAAGGGCCAGAAGGTTGAGAACCACTGCTCTAGGGTCTTCAGTCCCTGGCACAAAATAGGTGCTCAGTAAATGTTGTAGAAAATGGAACAAAATGTTCCCCTCTCAACCACAGTTTTTCCATCTGTAACATAGGCAAGTTGGACAAGGCCAGAGGTTTCCATCCAGATACAATAACAGAATCCATGGATATGATTTTCAACCTTTGAGAAGCATATGGAGGCCATTCTGGGCACCCCAGCTCCGAGACCATCTATCGAGGAATGTATAGGAAGAGGAGAATAAATAAGAATCATCATGTATATAGTAGGGGTCCCTGGAGACAGGGAAATAACACTGGGCCTTAGAGGAGGAGGAAGATGGCATTTCTCGAGCCCAGCAAGATGCCAGGGGGCTGTAAAACAGGGAACACTAGCCCAGGGCATTTAGACAGATGTCAGTGTCACTGCTGTGTCTTCAGTGCCCACACAGTGCTGGGCACCAGACAGCCCATCACTGCTTGTAGAATGAATGAGTGGACGCCTACAGCCCCCGCTCTGCAGGAAAGAGGCACCTGGCACTGTCCTGGTAGTAAGCTCAGGTACCTGATGCCGAAAGTGCACATGCCCAGGAGGGGGTGTTTTCACACTGAGGGGGAGGAGGGCCTTTAATTTGGCAGACTGGTTGGCTCATCTGACCTGGTGTCCCTTTAGGAACACCACTCTGTATCATTGTAGAAAAAGAGGCAGATATACCAGCATTTGCTGACTATAGGCCAACTGGAGTAACTGATTTAAAGCCACAAGCACCACCACCTACCCCTCCCCTGGCGATCCCTGTTCCTCCAACTCCCCAACCTGTAGCCTCTACACCGTCAGCCACCCGCCCGGCTACTCCTGCTGGACCAAAGGGAAGGTTGTTTATTAGCCCTCTTGCAAAGAAATTGGCAGCAGAGAAGGGCATTGACCTTACACTCTTCCAATGCTCCCCCAAGCAAGGCTAAGCTCCAACAGTTATTCACCCCGAGTCCCTGCACTCCTAATGATCGCGGTGGGAGCGGGAATAGGGAGTTAGAGGACCACGTCTCATATCCATGAGCACAGACACACTAAGTCAATCAAGCAGCACGTCCCCCGCCACAGGCCCTCCCGACACCACCCGCCTTCCCTGGGGCATTGGCCCCCGGGTTCCATATCACTGTGCCACCCGGGGCAGCTGCCTTCCTTCTCTGGGCCTCTTTCCTCGTGTGCACATGGAGTTGGCCTAAGTTTGTTTCATTTTGTTTTTGGAACTTTAGTCGTTCACGGTCACCTTCATGAATGTTAGCATATGCTAGCCATTTTTACTATTAGCACTTACTGTTTTTTTCCAAACCCACTCACTTTTTAAAGACTTGCATAATTGTATTTTAAATGGAGACTCTGTGTCACCATACTGGTTATGAGAATGCAGCCAGATTGCCCACGTTCAAGTTCTGGCTCTGCCACTTACTGGTCATGTGACCTGGCAAGTTTTTTTTGTGTGTGTTTTTTTTTTAACTCTTCTCTGCCTCAATTTCCTCATGGGTAAAATTGTACCTGCCTAAAAGAGTTGAAGGAGATTCAATGATAAAATAAACATATTCTCTGCATGGGATGGCCACCTAGTAAGCGCTCATTAAGCAACAGCCATCACTGCTACTTTTGTGTTCATATTACAGTTATTATTTTGTCATCACTTTAAATGGAAAAATCTGTATCAACTGGCATAAATACAATGAAACTCCAAAAATAAACCAGCAATGCATTGGGTGGTTTTTATATTATTTTATTTATATAAATATGTTTATATTTATTATTATAATAGCTATAGTATATATCTTATATAAATATACTTATATAAATATTATAACAACTAAATAATAAATAGTTCTTATGTAAAATTATTTTACTGCTCTATTTCTATAAATTATTTAAAAATTTTAAATCCTCACCTGAGGATATGTTTTTGTTGTTGTTTTATTGAGTTTGGAGAGAAAGGGAGAGAAACATTGATGTGAAAGAGAAACATTGATCGGTCGCCTCCTGCACACAACCCAATTGACAATTGAACCCACAACCTGGGCATGTGCCCTGACCAGGAAATGGGACAACACTCCAATCAACTGAACCACAGGGCTAGAAAATATTTTTTAAAAGAAAAAAAAAATAATGAAAACAAATACTGCCATTAAATTCTAGAGACAGCTGGTCACTTCCTAAAGGCTCAATAATTTTCTCTCTTCCAAAAAAAAGTTGTCCTGCATTAGGAAGGTGGTAAAAGACAGGCAGAGTTCTCTCTGGGTCCTCAGGAGATCAGAGAATTCAGAAGGGACCGACTCTCGACACACCACTCCATGTCATTTAGTTCCAGTCTGTGTCCCAGCTGTGGTCTGCATGCCAACCTCTGGAAGCAATGAGCTAAACCATCTCTTCCTTGATGTGCCTCAGTTTCCAAATCTGTAAGTAGGGATTCTAGTTCTTATCCTGTCTCGCTTAGAGGTTAACCTGGAGATACAAGATAACAGATGTAGGGGATCTTGGGAAAAGTAAAAGGTGATGCTGCTGCTGCTACTGTTATTAGTTACTTATTTTTACTCATCCTGTCAGATGAAGCTCAAGTCCTGGCCTCCGTGTAAAGACATCTTCCCCCTCCTGGTCCCTTCCACTTACCGTCACCCCAAGAATAACAACAGTGTCCAGACGTCTACTATGCACCAGGGCCTCTATTCATACTCACTTGCTTAGGCACAGGGAGATCTTAGGGGCTAAGCAGAAACATCCCATTTTTCAGATCAAGAAACTGAGGCTGATTTTGCCCAAGTTCCCACAGAGAAGACAGAGCCAGAATCCAACCCAAGTTTGGATCAACCAAGTGTGCCCTCCTCTCCGGTCCTTATGCTGGTCTGTCTTGGGGCCACCAGCAGCCGCCAGCCTCAGGGGTAGCCTTCCCAGTGGCCCCTCCTGCGCTGTTTCGCGTGGCCCTGGAAAAGCTGTTTGCCTCTCACAGACCAAGGCTCGCAGCCTGGGACGCCCTTGGCTTTCACAAGTTGGCTCAGCTGCCTGCACACACGGTAACCATTTAAGGGGCAGCCAGTAACGAGGAAGAATGTTCCAAGTTAACAGGACTCCGAGCTCTTGGCCAGAGCGTTACCTGCCACAGCCTGAACCCCAGGGGCTCATAAGCTGTCCATGTATTGGGAGAAGCACGCCGTGAAGGGGACCAGGCGGCTGCAGGAAGGAAAGCTGGCGACTCTCCATCCACAATCGACCTGGCAGCCCAGCCTGGGACCACAGGAACCCAAACACCACCGGCCAGACGTGGGCCCCTCAAAATGATTTCCATGAAACTTAATCGACCCGTTTCCATTCCTTCTCCGTGAGCGCAGCCCGGCTGGGCCTTTAACTGTTCCTCGGCAGGAGCCCAGGCAGGAGACAGCGTGACGCTGGAAGGGAAGAAGGGAGACGGGCCAGAGCGGTGTGCAGCCTCAGCCCCGCCCTGCAGCCCAGGCCGGAGAAGGAGTCCCCAAGGGGACAGGCCGAACCAGCCCACAGGGCTGGCGCCTAACAATGCTCACGGGCCTTCTGGACTGACACGGGGATCTTGTATGGAGCCAATGGACCCCCAGCAGTTCCATTTGGGCAAGGGGAGAGAGAAGAGGAAGGTTTTTGTATACTTCTGTCTCAATGTCTTTGTAATGAGCCTCTATTATGATTGTAATCCTGAGTATTATCTGTATATAGTAAAATAAACACACATGAAGTGCACAGGGTAGTTACATACTCCTGTGACTACTGCCCACGTCAATAAACAGGACTTCCACCACCCCAAAAAGAGGCCCCCTCCCCGGCCTCCCCACCCCTGGAGGAGCCACTCTTCTGACTATTGGAATGTTTTAAAAGAGAAATCCCCACAGTCTGCTCTCCACTCTGGAAAACCGTGTGTGAGCCAAGAGACCATCAAAGAGTGTTAACGGTGGTTCCCCCTGAGGGCTGCGAAGGGGAGAGGCACCATTTTTATTCTCTTCATAGTTTCCCGGGATTTTCCAAACATTCTGTAACCAGCTTATAGGACTTTTATAATCGTTGGGGGAAAATACAAGTGCGATGGTGTGTGTTTTTAAGACTGGTTCTCTTTTGAAATGGTCTCACCAGATGTTGTTAGTTGGGCCTTCTGAGATGTGGCTGAACTTTTCTTAAATGTCCAGGTTTATCGTTTGCTCCAACAGGCAAAATTTTAGTATCGCTTAGCATCGGCACCTCCTAGCTTGGGAAGGGAGAGGACTGAGAAAAGCTGAGGTGGGCAGTGTCTTAAGGCTGCCCTCAACGCCTGCTCCCCACCAGGGCTGAAATGCCTAGGGGAGGTGGGATTACATCCTTGACTCACAGGGTGACCTGGGTATCAGTTTCCTGATGTGTAAAATGTAGGCATTAGTATCCCGGGTGGTATGGCTCAGTTAGTTGGGCTTTGTCCCATGCACGGAAAGGTTGCAGGTTTGATTCTGGGTCAGGGTACATGCCTGGGTTTCAGGCTTGATTCCCAGTAGGGAGCATGCAGGAGTCAGCGGATTGATGTTTTGCTCTCACATAGATGTTTCTCTCTCTCCCTCTCTCCCTTCCTCTCACTCTAAAAATCAACTGATGAAAAAAATCTTTTAATGGGGGCATTGGGTTTATCTCTCCCCAAGGGCCCTTCCAGCAGGACCATTCTAGAATTCAGATATAATTAGGCCCAGGGAGAGCCTAAACCAGCAGCCACAAATGCAAATGCCTAAAGGGGCCTGACAGGTGACGTGGAAGCCAGAGTGAGCCAAATGTGCGAAGACAGGCCTTCTAGCACGTTGGCGAATGGCCCCGGCAGTCATCCTCGGTGTCTGGGAGGCAATAGGGAGTAGTGGGGCCTGAAGCACACGCCTCATCTCGTCAGCTTTAGCGGAGGGTTGCCTTAGCCTATGATCTATTGATATTTTAGTAAAATCTCCCAATTTTTTAAAGGTTGGCCAAAACAAACACATCTGTGAGCCAGATACACCCAGTAGGTGTCAGGCTGTGACCACCAGCCTCAACTACATGGGACACTCCTCTGAATCTCCAGGCTGGAGATTCTAAAGCCAGCATCCTGTTGCTCTGGCTGCCAGAAAGTTCTTGCTCACTTCCAACTAAAACTTCTGCCCGAAATCCTTATTTTTGTGTGGGTGGAGGTATGAGTGAGAATTGGCTTCTCATTAAAAAAAAAAAAAAAAAAAAAGCTTTCAGAAACTGGAAAAACATTCCAGTTGCAGTAAACCGAGAAGCAAGTGGGTGTCAGATTACCCATGTTCAAGCCCAGCCCTGTCATGTCCCGTTGGTGTACCCTTGAGCAGGTCACTTCACCTCTCTGAGCCTTAGTTTTGTGTTTGCTCATCCCTTTCTCTCCTAGCCTTTTGCCCCTGCCCTAGGGTTCACCATCTCTCACCCAAACTACATGGCAATAACAATTATAACTACAGTTTCTTCTTACTGAGCAAGCCTTCTATGTCATGCCTATTCGAAGCACTTCCCGTATATTATTTTATTTCATCTTCCAAACAAGCCTATTGAATGGGTATTTTTATTCCCATTTATAGGCTCTACTGCCAGTTAATGGTAGAGCTGGGGCATGAACCTGTACAGATAACTACCACCTCTTCTGCCTCTTCTCCAGGCTCCCTGACACCACACCAGGCTCCCATTGGCCACCACAGTGGCCTTTGTAACCCTCTACTGCCCAGCAGCCTTGAGTGATTCCCCACTGCCTAGCAGCTCAGCCTGGCATTGGTGGCCCATCAGTCTACACCCAGCATACCTTTCCTACTCTTCTAACACACTTTATACTCTAGCCAGGGCTTCACCATCACCCACATGCTGTGAGCGTGAGTTTTTCTTGCTATTCATCTGTCCTCATTTACTGTTTACTTAATATTGTTTATTATTTACTTCACAAACATCTTTTGGTCAATTAATTTTCAACTTAAATACATTTATTTGTATCTATGATCACATGTGTATGTTAATTTGGATTATTTCCTAACACTCATCAAGATGAAAAGCTGTAAAATAAAAAATGTTCATCTAAGTGCCATCTAAAGCCTCTCCTTCAAGGTAGTACGCTAAGTGCAATAAGTCAGACAGAGAAAGACAAATACCATATGACTCCACTTAAGAACAAACAAAATAATTCTTCACTAAAGAACAAAATAAATGAGCAAACAAAATAGGAACAAGTTCATAGATACAGAGAACAAACTGATGGCTGCCAGATGGGAAGGGAGTTGGGAGGCTAGGTGATCAATAATCAATAATATTGTAATAAGTATGTGTGGTACCAGGTAGGTACTGGAATATGAGGGGGAACACTTTGTAAAGTATATGATTATCTGACCACTATGCTGTACACCTAAAACTATTCTATACTAATAAAAGACAAATATGCAAATTGACCGTACCTTTGTTATGCCTTAAGCCACGCCCACCAGCCAATCAGAGCGACTATATGCAAATTAACCCAACCAAGATGCCGTCGAGCAGCCATGGAGCTGGAGCAAGCAAAAGGCTTGGTTGCCCCAGTGATGGAGGAAGCCAAGCTTCCTGCCTGCCATGGCGGCTCTGAGCTCCACTCAAAGCAACAAAGTTTCAATTATAGAAGGTAAATAAACCCCAGATACCTGCTTTCAGCCGGCTGTGGCCACGGAGCTGGAGCAAGCAGGAGGCTTCCCTCCTGCCCGCCCTGGCCAGCTCTGAGCTCCTCTCAAGGCTACAAAGTTTCAATTATAGAAGGTAAATAAATCCCAGAATAAAAAAAAATTTAAAAAAGGAGAGGCTGGGAGTTTCCGTTGCCAGAGGGCTTGGCCAGCCTGAAAATGGCCCTCAGCCCCTCACCCAGACTGGCCAGGCACCCCAGTGGACCCCCCACCCTAAAGGGGGTGTGGCCAGCCTGAAAACAACCATCATCCCCTCACCCAGGCTGGCCAAACCTCCATGGGGTGAGGGTCCCCACTGGTGGGGGCTTGACCAGCCTGCAAACAGCCATCAGCCCCTCACCCAGGCTGGCCAGGCATCCCAGTGGGGACCCCCACCCTGATCTGGGACACCCTTCAGGGCAAACCAGCTGGCCCCCACCCATGCACCAGGCCTCTATCTATATAATAAAAGGGTAATATGCAAACTGACCCTAACAGCAGAATGACCAGGAATGACTGGTCACTATGACACACACTGACCACCAGGGGGCAGACGCTCAATGCAGGAGCTGCCCTTTGGTGGTTAGTGCGCTCCCACAGGGGGAGCTCTGCTCAGCCACAAGGCAGGCTGATGGCTGCCAGTACAGCAGTAGTGGTAGGAGCCTCTCCCACCTCCTCAGCAGAGCTAAGGATGTCCGACTGCAGCTTAGGCCTGCTCCTCGCTGGCAAGTGGACATCCCCCGAGGGCTGCCGGGCTGCCAGAGGGATGTCTGACTGCCAGCTTGGGCTCGATCCCCCGGGGAGTGGGCCTAAGCCAGCAGGTGGACATCCTCCGAGGGGTCCCAGACTGCAAGAGGGCATAGGCCGGGCTGAGGGACCCCCCCGAGTGCACAAATTTTTGTGCACCAGGCCTCTAGTACAAAATAATATTGAACACAACCTGTAATTGAAAAATAAGATCAAAACAAAGAGCATGAAAAAATATAAATAATAAAATGAAGTCTCCCCTCTGAGGACCCAGGTGCCTCACTTTGGGAAGCACGGTGTCCCTCGCTGGCCCTGGGCAAGCTCCCTCCCACACTTCAGAGCCCTGTTCCACCTCCAGCTCTTCTCACGACACAGGTGCTTCCAGGCAAAGACATGGACTCCCACCGCCAATCATGCAGCCTAGAATTCTCAGTGAGTGGGCCTGCCCAGGGCTTACACATCTCTCTCCCTGGGCCTGGCAGGCACACAGTAGGTGCTTTGGGGGAATAAATTGAATTGACTCAAGCAGTTTTTCTCAAAGTGTACAATATGATCACAGGTGGCCCAAAAGATGATTTGGGGAGGGCATGAGCTCAAAATGAAATCACAATAAAGAGGTTACTCCAGTTCTCTTCTGGTGCTCTTGATGACACCAAAGAGAAAGTCCCAGTTCAGTGCCAGTATATCTTACACACCTCTCAACACTTAGTCATTACTCCTTTTAACAGCAAGAAAGCAGTCCTGGGGCTTGGAGTCATCCACAGTCAGCCTCATCCAGCCAGAATTTTCTAACATGGATTTGCCTTCGTTGTATTTTTTCCCCCAATTACTTCCTGTTTATGACAAGGGATACTGATTTTTCATGGTCATGACATAAAATTTCCTTTTTAAATACATTTTTAAGTTTAAAAAGTAAATTTATATAAATAAAAATATTGAGCCAATGATAAGTAGTATATTTTATTATTTGCTATATCCAGTCAGTGGATATGCAAAAATGACTGGTGATACTAAAATTACAGAAATATTGGACTGAATAAACCCTAAGCTCCTTTGTCCTAAGATGCTCTGACACTGGGTTGTTTTTGAACATTAGATAGCCATTAATCAAAGCATCCCACAAAAATTACAACTGTGGTCACTGCCACAAGGGAGAGGTATACAGTGAGAGTCAGGAAAATCAGGAAAGGCTTTCCTGAGGAGGTGACATTTGGGTGGAGATGTACAGCATGAATTGGATTCATTAAGGGTAGGAGTTCCACCCAGCAGAACAGCATGTACAAAGGCACTGTGGCTGGAGGGAACACGAAACATAAGAGGCTCTGAACCAAGGTCAGCGTGCCTGCAGTATAGAGGTGAGGCCAGAGAGGTGGGCAGGTGACAACCGTTAATACTTAAAGACAACCGTGGGCGGGAGATCTGCCCATAATTCCCATTCAGAAGAAAAAGTTGCTCATTCTTTGAAAGGACTACCCAGATCTTAGGATCTGGGCTTCAGCAAGGAGTTTCTGGATTCTAAAAATAATAACTAAGCTAGGTCCAAAACCAGGTAAGGTTTGGCAAACATCAGTTGGTGCAAGTGGCTCTGAGGTGGCTGTGACAGCTGAGTTCGGGTTCAGAATTCATGCTGTCCCGCTTCTGACTTCTTGGCAGGGTGACTGTGGGCAGCCACCTAAGCCCTCCGATTCCCAGGTCTCCATCTGTGGAGTAGCAATACCAGCAGGTTTACACTTAGAGGTGGTGTGAGTTACAGGAGCTCCTGCATGTACATTGCCCAGTGAATAACATTAGCTTATGATTATGGCCAAATAGCTCCAACGGCAATGTACGCATACCCCTGCCCTGCTGGTGTATGGACTGAGGAGCCTGCTTTTGCAATGTGTCTATGGTGTGCATGCAGGTGTGTGCCCCTATTTTAGCAGTATGAGAGAGCAGGAGGACAAGGCTTATACATATGAGAGGGCACATGTGTTCAGCTGTGTGGGTCAGTAGGAGCATGTTTTGGGGGGGGCGGTGTGTGTATACACACATCTCTATACAGCAATGGTTCTCAACCTGTGGGTCGCGACCCCTTTGGGGGTCGAACGACCCTTTCACAGGGTAGCCTAAGACCGTCGGAAAACACATATATAATTACATATTGTTTTTGTGATTAATCACTATGCTTTAATTATGTTCAATTTGTAACAATGAAATTGGGGGTCACCACAACATGAGGAACCGTATTAAAGGGTCACGGCATTAGGAAGGTTGAGAACCACTGCTACACAGAAATCTTCTGTGGGTGACGTGCACACAGTGAAAACCCACACACACTCAACACGGTAGTTCACAGTCAAGGGGTTAAAGCCCTGGCCTGTCTTCACAGCCCTTTTCCAAATCCCACCGCCCCTGCGATCTGTGTGAATCTGCCCGGGGCTCCTGGGCCTGTCTGGAGCTGGGTTAGGATTCTCTGAAAACAGACTTTTCTTTCATTCTCTGCACACACACACACACACACACACACACACACACACACACGCAGGCACGCACACGCCTGTCCCAAACTTGAGGTGCCAGCCCAGGAAGTCACAGTATGTGGGCACTGCCCTCTCCCCCCTCCCCTAGACCTACCTCCCACCCAGTCCCCAGGGGAGCACCTCGATCAGGGCAATGTGCATAGCTGACTTTCCTGCCCTGAGTCTGAAATAGCAAAAACACCCCAAGTTTTGGTGGCAACTTCCTCCTCTCCGCTCCTCACCCTTAACTCTCCTTGTCCTGCACCGCCTGACTGTGCTCCGAGGGCCTTTAACCCCATCCCCATCCACACCTGTGTGGGGTCTGACAGTGGGCATATCTGACGCTCAGCCCCACGTCTGAGATGCAACACCACCCCAAGGTGCGTCCTCGGCCCAAGTGCCGGGATTACAGCTCTGACTTGGGCCGTGGGATGGGGCAATATCAAAGTTTACAAGTCATCCTCCACTTTGCACATGGAGAGCCAGAGGCCCAGAATGCAGAGGGAGGCAGCGCCAAGGGATGGGTCTCTGCAACCTACCTCCCCCTCCCCACTACCCCTGGTGAGGCAGCGGGGGGGGGGGGGGGGGGGCATTTAAGCAGAGCCCTGGTGGGCTTCTAAGGATCGTCTGAGCATAAAAAGCTGGGGTCTGCGAGGACCCCGCCAAAAGAAGACAGAGGGAGGTGGTCCAGACTTTGGCAGGCGTTACCATGGTGACAGCGGGGGCGGCTTCTCCTCTCCTGGGCGCCGGGGCAGTCCAACCGTCCGCGGGTCCGTCTGTCCGGTGCAGCCCGGTGCCCAGCCTAGCACTGGAGCGGGCTGGCCCGGAGCGCCGATCCCAGCCTCATCTCGGAGGGGAGGCTGGAGAGGCCGGGAGAGGAGGTGCCTGAGAGATGGTGAAACCGAGACTGGAGACAGTGAGAGAGGCAGCGGTGCGGCCCCGCCACCAGCGAGGGGCGGCCGCAGGGGCGGGGCAGGGCGGGGCGGGGCGGGGGCGGCCGGAGGTCCCCGCCCGGGTCGGAGCGCGGCTCCCCGCGTGGGTCCCGGTGGCGCGACGGCGGCCTTTTGTGCCGGCGCCTCGTCCCCCGCCCTGCCCGCCGCGCGTGATGAGAACCAGGCGCCCCCCTCCCGGCTCCAGGCCGCGCCGGCTGCCAAGGGGAGCTCAGCCGGCCCTGCAGCGGCGTCCCACCCGCCCCTCCTCTTCCCGCCGCGCCCCCACCTCCGCCTCGCAGGCCGCCCGCTCCACTGCCCACATTTGCAGACTGGCAGAGCGAAGCCGAGCTACGGAATCAGACCCGGTCCCCAGCCCTCTCCTCGTCGTCCACCTTTCAGTTGAGGGATTCAGACAAGTCACGAACTGTCTTGGGCCTCAGTTTCTTCATCTGTAAAATGGGGCTGATTGTGATAGGTGATGACGATGATCCCTGCCTCTTAGATTTGGTGGTGAGGAGTCAGCATCGTGTGTCTCCCTGTGTGACCTCGGCCAAGCCATTGCTCCTCAGCTTTGAGGGAGACTAGAAACTAGATCACTTCTGGTTGGATGACTAGCATCCGTCAAACATTGTGCCAAGCACTGAGCCAGAATCAATCAGAGTCTCTGCCCTCGGGTGATGTACAACCTAGTGAGGAAGATAAGCAAGAAACACATAAACAAGAGAAAAACAAACAAACAACTTAAGGTGGTAACTGCTAAGGAAACAGACAAATGATGGCATTGGGACTGTAAGGGGATCACATTAGAGCTGGTTGTCTCAGAAGGGACAGAGAATCCTAGATCCGAAAGAAAGGAAGGAATCAGGTGAAGAGTGGAGGAAGGGGTGGGGGGGGGGGGGGGAGAAACAGAATTCTAGCAGAAGGAACAGCATGTGCAAAGGCCTTGAGGAGTAATTAAGCTTAAAGAAATGGGGAGAAAGCAAAGAAGGGATAATGGACGAGTGCAGTAGTAAGGCTTTAAATTCAAAACCCAAGCCTTATCGAAGCTCATCGCTCACTCCGCAGAGGTTACTCAGTCTTTTAGCACAGAGAACCTGAGTTAGGAGCCAGCTCATCTGGCCGTGTGACTTTTAGCAAGTCCCTTCATACTCCTGGATCTCCCTTTGCTGGCTGTTAATTTGGGACTAATGATCCCCAATAGTTCCACTGTGCCAGGCAGCCCAGAAGATCCCTCAGTAGCATTTACTAAGTAATCACATAAGCCCTCCCCAGCCTGCAGGAGCCAGTCTGGATGGTTTTGGTATCACGACTCCAGACATGAGTTGGGAGGAAACAGACTTGCTGATTGATGGCAGGTGCAGAATTCCAGAGAGTTGGGGGAGGGGGGTTGGAGGTTCTAGAGTCCCAGCTTTGCAGTGACACAGAACGGACTTGACAGCTAGCATTCTGGGTTTTCAGGAAACAGAGTAACTGAGATAGTTAGGTAGGTCAGCAATGGGTTAGCTGGGTATCAGGCGCTCACAGAGTCAGCGAGAAGGCGGGGAGCTGTCCTCTGGAAAGCACGCAGCAGGCAAGATGACGGAAATGAATTTTAAACCCTTGATGACTGGTGGCATTACATCCAGACAGACACCCACGCCAAAGTAGAGCTTCCTACGTGTCAAGTACTTCTCTCAATGTGTAACAGTTATGAGGAAAATGCTACGGTTGTCCTCATTTTAAAGATGAAGAAACTGAGGCATGCAGACGCTATGCAGCTTGCCCCATGTCTGATAGCTGGGAAACTGTGGAGTCTGGCACTGGACAGGCCATCCATTTCCAGAAATGATGTTATTAATTAACCCCCTTCCTGTGCTACCTGAATGACTCTCAAGCCTTGCCTCACTCCTTGCTAGATTCAGAGACTTAAAGAAAGATTCTAATCATGTGCCCAAGATCCCCTAACACTGAACATATCAGGACTAGTCAGTCACCTAAAAGGAAATAGATTGCATAAGAAGGGTGGGAATGGAGGATCCGAAATGGTGTATAAATACATGTTCATTGCAGTCCACCCCTTGGGCCGCTTGACATGCTTTGCACCTTTATTCCCATGCCTGTTCCTCCAAAAATGCTCTCTACTGACACAATACAACTCCACATGCACCCCAAAACGTGCACACACACATGCATACACCCTCATACTGTGTGTGTGACCTCAAGGAGGTTCACCTTTCGGAACCTCAGATTCATCCTTTGTAAGACAGAGAGAATACTATTTACTTCCTCACAGGACTATTGTGGGGGTGAAATGAGTTAATGAATGTGAGACGCTTTGCACTGCCCCTGGTACCTGGCAGAATTAACACGACAACCATAAAACGGTGTTGTGTTAGGGGCCAATGGTTGTGAAGTCAGCCTTCAAATGCCCAGGCTTACATGTTGGATTGGACTGGATTCATCATGCAGGGACTTTCCAGAGGTTTTTCCAAGGATTGCGCAAGTATTTATTTCCTCTCTCTTTGGTAAATGAATAACTGAGTCGTGCTCCAGTTGCTACACTGGATTTGGAGAAATAACAAAGCCCATCACTGGTCTTACACATGGCGGAGTGGAGAAACGGGGAAGCAATGTGGCGATGGGCTCTGCTACCGACATGCTGTGAAGTTTTGCGTAGATCCCTCCCCTTGTGGGGCCACAGCTTCCTCAGCATAAAATGAATATTATAATCCTCCCTTCATGAGACTTGTGAAAATCCAATGAAATCATCCATTGAAAGGGCATATCATACATCCCCAGCAAATCGTTCTGATATTGATTCTGATGTTCTATTATTCTGATACTAGAGGCCCGGTGCACGAAAGTCGTGCAAGGGTAGGGTCCCTGGGCCTGGCTGGCGATCAGGGCCGATCAGGTTACCCTCCTCCACACCTCCCTGCCTCCTTCTTCCCTCCCTCCCTCAGCGCCCCACTACCACCCCTGGCTGCCCGCCATGTTGTGCGCCATCCCCTGGTGGTCAGTGCATGTCATAGTGAGCGACTGAACTCCCGAGGGGACACTTTGCACATTAGCCTTTTATATATATAGATTCCCAGGGCCAAGTGCCAGGACATCTCACAGGGGATAGTCTCACTTGGGGAAAGAGAGCTGCCTAATTGAAACAGAAGGTCATGGAATTCAGAATTCATTCATTCAATGAATATTTATTTGTTTCTACTATAAGGATAGCAAATACTTGGCACACATGTGGACACGCACTCCTCTCCTACTCATGGGAGGCATCATTCATCAGTCATGGAATCAGAATCCTCCTCCACACAGAACCCAGTCAGCTCAGTCTGATTGGCCAGAATAGAGTCAATACCTACCCCTGGACTGCATGCTGAAGGGAGAAGTTCTTCAAAGAAACCAGAAAGAGGAAGATGGAAACACAGGCTAAGTCAACACAAGCTTTTTTCATTGCCTACTTCATAAACCCTGGAAAGAAAAGACACGGTTCTCTCCTTTAATGGCCTTCTCTTCTTGCAGGGGAAGATTGAATGTTTAAATGAGCTTCCTGATACAAGATCTGAGGATGGGGGTGGAGGAGACCTGCAGACACACGTACCTCAGACACTGCCCCACCCTCTCCTAGGATGCCCAGCATCTGGTGGCCGGGACACCGATGGAGACAATCTATGAGAACGAAACCTCTCGGAGCCCCTGAAACTTAAAACTCGCCTTGTTCAACTGTCCTAAGTTACAGCAGGGAGAACCACCCAGAGACGAATGACACCCAGTGCCACACGGCCCAGCCAGGGCAACTACCTGTCATACATGGTCTGCTCCTGAAATTGCTTCATGGCAAGCATGTCAAACTCGCGGCCGGCGCATGCAGCCCGCCTTCGCTCAAGTCCCTGCTTGCCCACTAACTGCCTGGAGGGCCATGGAGGTTTGCCTGAATTCTCTGCCCTTCAGTCTTCTCAGCTGTACAGTGGAATCACTGACCGCTGCTGTGTCTCCCTCCCCTGCTGGCCATGAGGCAGTAGCCAGGAGCATTTGTCATGTCCTGCAAGGGACAGGAGTCGTGCGATGCATTGATTGATCACCCACTCTATGCCAAGGACAGTGTGCTGGGTGCTGGGAACACAACAGACCGTCCCTGCCCCCATATAGCTCACAGTGCAGTAGGGGATCAGATCCTTACAATGAATGCGTCACGCACCTCGTGGTGAGGTGGTTAAAGGTGCGGAGCTTATATCAAAGGAACCCAGCAGATTCTCAGGGTCTAGGAAGGCTGCTCTGAAGGCGTAAGCTTAGATCTGAAGAGAGGAAGAATTAACTAGTTAAAGAAGAACTAGGGAAGAACATTACAGTCAGACGGAACAGACCTGCAAAAGCTCTGCGGTAGGTGAGCAGGTTGGAGGCACAAAAGAGGCAGTGAGAGGGACAGGGACCTGAGGAGAGGTGGGAGAGGTGGGCAAGGCTCTGCAGATCACAGGAAGCTTGAATTTTCTCCTTAGAGCCAGGAAAAGCCATGGGGGGAATTAAGGAGGGAGTAATGTGATCACTAGAGGAATCAAAAGATTCCTCTAGCTGCTGGGCGGAGGAGACAGGGGAAGGGGGGCAGGGGCTGCAAGGAGGGAGCAAGGGAGCTGCCATGGAGGGCTGGAGAAGAGTCTAGCTCTAGGGCCGGTGGAAACCAAGGCCAAGGCCCCAGGGGAACTTGGGGTTGGAGGCCCTAAGACCTGGGGTGCTGAGAGCTGTCCTACTTCCCCCAGCCCATCCCTTAGCCCCAGCCCCTCTGGGCCCTGCATCTCTAGGGTTTCTCTCACCCCATCCCCCAGTCCAGCCCTTTCTTGTTATTGTGGGACAGACTCCATCAATGACTCATCCAGGACTTGGGTTTCTTGTTCCAGCCGTCCTCCCCACAACCCCCTACTTCCTTCTGCTTGGAGCTCCTCAGGCCCGCAGTTCTCGCCCTTCACCATGTTGGGTGGCAGCCAAGAGCCCTGCCAGCTTGGGCGGCAGGTCTAAGAAGGAAGGAGCTGGCACCCAGCCAGCCTCGGGCACCACCCACGTTTTTGTGCTGATGTGATTTTGCTTATCCTCCTCCTGCTGCCAGGAGATCCCCTTTCTGCAAGTCCTGTTCATGCTCCAGGGACCACCTCCTCGGGGAAGCCGTGCCCAGGGCACCTGGTCTTTTCATCCATCCCTCAGGAGCTCACCTTTTGGTGAGGGAGACAGGGAAGTGCAGTGATGGAGCTGTGGGCTGTCGGGTGGATGAGAAGGAAGCCAGTAACAGACCCAGAGGTGGGGCAGAGGAGGTTTCCCAGAGGAAGGGACGTTTGCACCTGGTTGTGAAGGAGGAATAGGAGTTCCCTGAGGGGAGAAAGATGGGAAGGCATTTCAGGCCAAGGAAACTGTGTGACTGCAAGTCATTTCTGTAATGTGGGAAAGGGGCCTAGTGCATTGTTGAGTGAATGAATGTTTGGGGAGAACACTGAGAAATTTGGTGTGGCAAATCAGAATTTGCAAACTGGTGGTGTATGGGCCACACCAGGCAAACAGAGGGTTTAAAAAAAACACATAAATTAGCCGTCAACCTCTAACAATAGAGAGAATTCACATAAACGTCTAGAGCTGGGCAGCCTCTCCTTTCACCCAGGCCCATGGTATCCAGCTCAGCAGAGTCCACACCTGGTTTAATTCTTGGGCCCTGTGAGCATCTGAGATTTCACCCCAGATCTAGATGATATGTTCAAGGTTCTGGACAGGGCAAGGACTCAGTAAATGTTTTATAACCAGGTGGATGAATGGTGGGTGACACTAAAGCATGTTCACAAATTTCTTAATACGCCTCCCTTCCTGAAGTGGGGCCCCTTCAGTGTGGGCCGGCCTTAGAGACTCACTGTTAAAGAACCAAATGTGGAGGAAGTGACAGTGTGTGACTTTTGAGACTAGGTCATAAAACACATGTGGCTTCTGTCTTGCTGTCCCTTGGATCCCTCTCTGTGGGGGAAGCCGGCCGCCATGTTGTTAGGGCACTCAAAGAGTTCTATGGAAACACTCATGTGTCAAGGAACTGAGGCCTCCTGCCAAGACCCAGCCCCAACTTCCAGCCATGAGAGCAGCGACGTTGGAAGCAGGCCCTGCAGCCCAGTCAAGCCTTTGGATGGCTGCACCCCTGCTGACAACTTCACTGCAAACTCATGAGAGACCCTGAGCCAGAACCACCAGCTAAGCTGCTCCCAAAACCTGGTCCAGAGAAAGTGCATGAAACAATGTTTATGGTTGTTTCAGACATTGAGATAGAGGCAATTTATCTGTCAATAGATAACTAATATGGAAGGATGGATGGATGGATGGATGGATGGATGGATGGATGGATGGATGAATGGATGGATGAATGGGTGGATGGATGAATGGGTGGATGGATGGATGGATGAATGGGTGGAAGGGTGAATGAAGGGATGAATGGATGGGTAGACAGACGGACAGATGGCTGAATGGATATAAAGTGCTTAAGGAGGGAGGAAGATTCCATTGTGAAAGCAAGTGGGGATTAGATCCCAACTGAGTTTGTCATCCTGACAAGCTGAAAGTTCGTGACCTGGGCATGCCATGTTCATCTCTAAGTTTTAGGCAGGTCATTCATGCAGCGAGGTAGGGGAGGATGAAGTTGATGAACCTTAAGGCTGAGAGGTAAGCAAGAGTCTGGATCAGTTATTCTGGGGGACAGGGTGCCCTGCACCTCCAAATCCAGCTTCCTCAAGCAGCGGCCCCCCCCCCCCAGTCCTCTGCACCCCATAGCCCTGGCTCCGTCATTCCTCAGCCATGACTGGCCCTCTGAATTGTGGAGGTCAAGACTTCGGCATTTCTCAGAGGCCAAGTCATCCTCTTCTCTCAGAGTCTTCTTTGTGTAGAGGAAGCAGTTGCTCCCCAGCTGGTGAGGAGAAGGAGGGGCTCAGAGTAGGGTCAGTAGCATTCAGAAACCAGGGGGGAGGGGCTATGAGGAGCTGTGACGCCATGTGAAGACCCCATTGGCCCCTCGGCATGATTGGGAACACAAATACCAACCACCACTTGGATAGATCAACCCTGATCCAGTCTATTGGGGTTGTTGGAAATGACCCACCATGTGTTCTGGGGAAATATATATGAGAAGTTTTAATGCAAATCAGACTGCACTGAAATGCCATTTCTCATCTCTGTAACTGGCAAAGGTTCAAAAGCCTGGCAACACATGATGAGGCTTTGAGCAACCAGGCACCCTCCAACATCTTTAGTGAAATGTTAATTGGCAGCAAGCCTTATAGAAGGGAATTTGGTAATATCTAATAGAATGACATATGCTGTACCCTCTCCCCCAGGATTCTTACTTCTATGATTTAACCTAAAGATATAATTCCACAAATATGGAAAACATATGCGTATGTTATTCATGGAGGCATTGTTTATAATAGCAAAACGTTAGAATGCCCAAATGACCATCCATAGGCAACTGGATGAATGAGCTACGGTACCACACAAGGGCAAGTTATGAGCCATATAGGCAGGGAGGAAGGTCTCCATGAACCTAGATGGAGTGGTGTACAGCATGTGTTGTTAAGCAAAAACACAAAACAGAAGCAAAGTGTAAAGCACTGCATATAGTAGGCTACCTTTCATGTAAGAAAAACATTTTAAACATTTATTTATTTACACACATACTCATTTAATTATGCAAAAGAATCCCAGGAAGTATGAATAGCAAACTTATTGAAAATAGTTACTCATGTCTACAGCCATACCACCCTGAACACGCTCGATCTCATCTGATCTTGGGAGCTAAGCAGGGTTGGGCCTGGTTAGTACTAGGATGGGAAAATAGTTACTCATAAGGAGTTAGTGCAGCGGTTCTCAACCTGTGGGTTGCGACCCCTTTGGCGGTCAAACGACCCTTTCACAGGGGTCGCCTAAGACCATCCTGCATATCAGATATTTACATTATGACTCATAACAGTAGCAACATTACAGTTATGAAGTAGCAATGAAAATAATTTTATGGTTGGGTCACAACATGAGGAACTGTATTTAAAGGGCCAGAAGGTTGAGAACCACTGAGTTAGTGGGAATACAATGGAGAAGAAAGAGATGGGAGTGAGGTTTCCCTGAATATATTTTTATACTCTTTAACAGTGTAAACATTTTACATTTTCAAAAATAATAAAAAGATGAAAATCGAAACCCTAAATTTGAAAACAAAGAGAAAAAAATGAACTTAACTATATGTCAAATTAATATATACTGGAGACAGCATGAACTCATGCTTCGCTTACAATAGATACAGCTGTAGATAGAGAGGCAGATTGATAGATACATATGGAAATATTTATAGATATGTGTGTGTGCAGAAGCTAGTACATATACATATATTTCCTTGTTCCATCAGCTGAGAAGGCTTGGAGGCAATGACACCCCAGTAACAACAAGCACACCTAGCACCTGAGTCTTGGTTTCTAGTACCATTCTCCGGTGGAAGAAACCAGAGCTTTGGGGAGAAATGGCTGATTGTAGGGCTGGAGTAGGAAGTGTCCAGGACAAGCCTGGAGCACCTCATAGTGCCAGAAAGTGAGGAAGTGCACAAACAATGAAGCCCACAGTGATGGAGAGGGAACACAGGGACCAACCCAGAGAGCTTCTAATAACCAAATATGGAGCCATCTGAGGGAGAAAATCGAGCATCGTGCCGATATAAATAAATAAGAGGGAGAGAAGAGACAAACCTCCCATGCAGAAAAAGCCCAAATAATTTATGTGGATGCTTCGCCCTCAAGGAGAGGGAGCATAACTCCCCAGTCCGAGAGTGTGGTCACTCTCAGTGACTTCCTTCCCAAGGGCCGTGTGGAAAGGGGGAAAGAGTCACATGATGCTGGAGAAACCCCACAGGCACCACGTCTGCCAGGTGCCAGTGTCAGCATCCACAGTGGTAGGTCCTGTTGATGGTATGCGCCCTGGGTACGCTGTGCAAGATCGGGGCAATGGAGGTACAGGCTGCCTTAGACACCTCCATTCTGCCCCCACCTGCCTTGCAGAGATGCCCAGAGAGGGCAACAGTCTTCTCCAAGTCTGTCCCTGGCAGAGTCGGGATCCACACTCATTGTCCTGACCAGGAATCTACCCCCAAATCCCAGAGTGCTGGGAATGGCAGGCGTTGAACAAGCCTCTCCATGGCATCACGGTGGGGACACCCACTTCACCGAGAAGGTAAGGGGCTCAGAGGGCTGGTGGAATCCCCCCACATTGCCTTGCAGTGGCAGAGCTGCAAAAAATAGGAAGCTGGGCTCCCCAAGCCACCACCACCCCCAAAGGGTCACAGCTTAACCTCAATTACCCCAATTCCTGGGATTCTCAGCACTGAAATGTCTCCGAACTCATGGGGACAGCAACTTCCCCCCATGGCCCCACATTGAGGGCTCCGGGGCCACCCAAGAGCAGCCCAGGTCTCCTCCTGGGTGGAAAGGCCTGGGCAGTGTGAAAAAGTCAGGCAGATGGTGTTGTGGCAGCAGCAACAGGGCGGGGGCCAAGGTCATCCTGCGGCCTCCCCGGCCAGCCGCCCAGAACTTAGCTCCCGATGAAAGGGCTAACTTGTCCTCAGCAGCTGTGCCTGCTTTTCTTCCCCTTTCAGTCTGCAGTCCTGATGGGGGAGGGGCACTCGTCTTCTTCCTGCCTGTGCCCCCGGCCCCAGCACGGAGTCCTCCAGGACTGTCCTCCAGGGACCAGCTGCCAGGTTCCCCTCCTAGCTTGTCAAAGCAGAACCTCAGGTCTGCAGAGTGAGAAGGGGCCTCAGAGGCCATGGTGTCCAGCGGTTGCCACATCAGCATGCCCTGGGCGTGTGTGGCATGCAGACATGTCCCTCTTCTCCAGGATCAGAACCCCCCGGGCTAGGGAGTTCAAAAATACAGAAGTTGTATTTTTAATAAACACAACTGCTTAGTGAGATGCCTGGTTCCACAGACTGAGAACAACTGGGATCCAGAGAGGAGCATGGACTTGCTCAGGGTCACAGAGCGAGCTTTATAGCTAGACCCAAGCCAACTCATTCATTCATTCATTCATTCATGCATTCATTCATAAAATCATTCACTCAGCACTGACCATACTAGGCTCTGTGCTAAGGGTGGACCACAGAGGGAGTTTGCACACAAGATGCTCACAATAAGCCAGCAAGAAGACAGCTGAGCAGGAAGGGAAGGGGTGTCCCTTGAGTTTGGAAAGAAGTTCTTTCACTCCTTCGAAAAACAAATATTTTTATGGAGTTCCTACTGTGTGCCAGGCATTGTTCTTGGCACTGGAAACAGTGAGCCCAGCGAAGTTCCTGCTGTCATCAGCGGGATTAGTCTGCTGGGGCTGTCATAACAAAATACCACAGCCTGGGCGGCTTGGACAGCAGACATTTATTTTCTCACAGTTCTGGAGGCTGGAAGCCTGAAGTCAGGGTGTCAGGCGGGCTGCTTCCTCCGGGGGCGGTGAGGGGAGGGTCCGTTCCAGGCGCCTCTGCCTGGCTTGTGAATGGCCATCTTCATGTGCGCACAGCCTCCTCCCCGTGCATGTGTGTGTCCAAATCTCCCTTTATAAGGACACCAGTGGTGTTGGATCAGGGCCCACCCTCATGACCTAATTTTAACGTGATCACCTCTGTAAAGACCCTGTCTCCAAATAAGGTCACATTCGGAGGTACTGAGGGCGAGGGCTTCAGCATATGAGTTTGGGGGGAGCACGATTCAAAGCCTAACGTCCACCTTACAGTCCAGTGAGGGCGACAGATGATAAGCAAATACGTATGTGATTCCTCAGGAGGTGAGGGTTGTTGGAGAGAGAAACAGCAGGACAAGAACGGGTTGCTATCTATGGGGTGGAAGGTTCCAGAGCTGGGTGGGGAGGGTGGCCTGAGGGCAGGAAGTGTAGTCTTGGGACCAGGGAGACAAATGGGGCTTTCAGGAGGTTTGGCTGGGGGGGGGGGGGGGGGGGGGGGGGGATGGACCATAGCTGGAAGGAGGCCTGGGATCAAAGAGAAGTTTCATCTGATTTTATGATAGAGAATTCTGTGAGCTGAGAGGACTCCAAAAGTTCAGAAAAGAGGAGGTTCCGGAAGCTGGGAGGAAGGGAGAAGGGAAAAGGCAGGTGTACATGCAGGAATGTTAGGGAAAAGTGGGAAGCAAGTGAGGAAGCGATCTGCTGGGAGTGGAGGTGCAGGGGGTGTAAGAGCATGAGGAGGGGGAGGTTGGGGGCTGGGCTGAGAGACTCAGGAAACTTGAGTGTGGGGCTCCCCAGGCCTCTCAGACCCAGACCTCCCTGCGGATCCCCCAGCAGCCCCGGCAGCCTCTGTCCTTGCCATTTCCTCCCCATCTCCCCCAGGACCCTCCTATGAGGTCCGTGGGACACTCCCTCCCATCTGCTGTCCACTCCGATCAATGGACGCTGTGTTCTCTCTTGCTCCCCCTCCACGTGTCCCCCTATCCCAGGGACCACACGGCCAAGACCACAACAATCTCCATCTGGCTAAAAGGAAGTTCTGCCTCCACATATCTGCCAATATTTGAAAATTTTAAGAAGCTGTTTTGTCTTCACATCCATGGGACCCTGCCCCACCTTTTGAAAACCCGCCAGTAACTGACTCCCCATCGCTCAGTAAACAGAATCCAAACACTTCCGAGTGGCCTCCAGGACCCTGCGCAGCTTGGCTTCTGTAGCGCTTAAAATGTCTTTCATTTTGGGAAGGCTTTAGGCTTGCATAAGGATTGCAAAGATGGCATGAAGACTTCCCCTCACCCAGGTTCCCCTAATGTTTACATCATACAGAACCATAGTACTGTTATCGAAACTAAGGCGTTAACATTGGCCCAATGATGTGCTACTTTCATAGTAAACAAAAATGATTATGGACTTCTTTCATTTCTATTGTGGCACAGTCTACAGGTACAAGGTATGAATGTACAGTTTGAAGAATAATGATAGATGCCTGGCACCCACCAGTCTGTTTAAAAAATAGAACATGACCGTTACCTTGGCACGATCTGTGCCCCTCCCTGATCAAATCCCCCATTTCAATGATTGCACCCACAGGTTTTTTGGTTGTTGTTACTCCTCACCCAAGGACATTTTTTCCATCGATTTTTAGAGAGAGTGGAAGGGAGGGTGGGAGAGGGAGAGAGAGAAACATTGATGGGAGAGAGACACATTGATTGGTTGCCTCCCCCATGTACCCCAACTGGGGCTGGGGATCGAACCTGCCCTTAACTGAGAATCAAACCCACGACCATGTGGTGTGTGGTCCATCGCTCTAACCACTGAGCAACCTGGCCAGGGCTGCACCACAGATTTTAACTTATGGAGGTAACTGACTGGAAACTAGGAGAGGCTAATGCCATTTAAAAAAAGAATTTATGCCTGGCCAGTGTGGCTCCGTGGTTGAGGTCGACCTATGAACCAGGAGGTCAAGGTTCGATTCCTGGTCAGAGCACATGCCCAGGTTGGACTCGATCCCCAGTAGGGAGCGTGCAAGAAGCAGCCGATTGATGATTCTCTTTCATTGGTGTTTCTATCTCTCCCTCCCTCTCCCTTCCTCTCTGAAATCAATTTTTAAAAAATGTATTACTTACATTTCCCAACAGAAGGGGGTGCACCATGCCACTCAGGGCCACATGGGAAAGACATCAGGAGACCAGGGTAGAGGGAAGCACTTGGGCATGGCAGTTATTGGGGTTTCCATGAAAAAGGCAAGGCAAGGCAGAGAGAACAGCTTAGGAGAGGCTGGCTTGAATAATTCCAGTGGGCTTTGGACTATAGGGGTGGTCTCCCATTGTCCAGTAGCTGGCCCTGAGCGGGAGAAATATTGGCTTGGCGTGTGAGTTAGATAAACTGGGTCCTCATGGTTTGCTTATAAAAGGCATGCTCTTGGCAGAGCCCTCTGCTATCTCTAAGAGTTGGCTACCCCTGGGTGGGCCATCTCTCTTTGGCCAGCAAGAGTTTGAAGATGTTAAAACACTGTCGACACAGAAAATTCCAAAAATAAAACATGGTTAATACAGCCCTCCCTCCACATTCCTGCCCCCTTCCCGGGGGAACCCATCCCTGGCTTTTCTGTATCGTTTTACCCCTTACATATAAATCTCTAAGAAGTTTTTCTTTTGCTTCGTCTGTTTTCGAACGTTGTTAGAATAGAGTCAGACTGAATATATTCTTCTGTGACTCGGCTTTCTCCCTGGACAGGCTGCTTTGAGATTCATCCATGTGGACACAGCAGCAGCGGCAGCTCACTTTCTGCCACTGCTATACAGTATTTCATTGTCTGCCTATCACAGTGTATGTGGTACAACTGCAGATTGCAATGTACCTATTTTCTTTTTGTTGTTGTTGTTAATCCTCACCCGAGGATATTTTTCCATTGATTTTCAGAGAGAGTGGAAGGTAGGGAGGGAGAGAGAGACACAGAGAGAGAAACATCGATGTGAGAGAGACACATCGATTGATTGTCTCCCACATGGCCCTGACCGGGGCCGAGCCAACATTCTAACCACTGGGCCATAGGGGCCAGGGCCAATGTATCTATTTTGTATTATTAATGAACTAGAGGCCCAGTGCACGAATTCATGCACAGGTGGAGTCCCTCAGCCTGGCCAGCGATTGGAGCCGATGTTGGGGAGGGGAGGGTGTCAGCTGGCCAGGGGGAGGGACCACGGGAGGTTGGCTGGCCGGTCCTCCCCTAACCCTCATCAGGGCCCCCAGGAGGTTGGCTGCGGGAGCACACTGACCACCAGGGGGCAGCTTCTGCATTGAGTGTCTGCCCCCTGGTGGTCAGTGCTTGTCAGCAACCGGCCGACCAGTCATTCAGTCTCTTAGGCTTTTATATATAGAGATATCTGAGTTCTCTCCACGTGTTTTGCTATTGCGAACAGTGTTTCTCTGAGTAGTCCTGCGTATGTAGCTGGCATACAGATGTGCTTCTTTGGGGTAAGCCTGGGAGTGAAAGTGTGTATGTATCTGTGTGTACGTCACAGCGCAGCATCCTCGGCTTCACTGAAGGTAAAGGAAACCTGCTTTTGAAGTTCAGATGCTCACTGGTCCCCTCCAGGCCCTCATCATCCTTTGATGCTGTCCAGCTTTTAAATCATTGCCAGTCCAGGGGTTGTGTAATGCAATCCGATTGTGTCTCAATCTGTATTTCTTTGACTAATAATGAGATGGAATGTCTGTTCTCATGTTTATGAATCATTTCTGCTTCTTCTTTTATGAGGTTTCTGTTCCTGTTTTTGCATATTTTCTATTGTGCTCTTTATTAGCCTCTTCTCATTGACTCAAAGGCAGTTTTATATGTTATGTACTCTGTGGTTCCATTTATATGACATTCTGGAAAAGGCAAATTTATAAGAAAGGAAGCATCAGAGGCTGCGGGGGGCTGAGGGGTGGTGGTGGTTGACTACAGGGGGGCTTCGTGGGGGCGAAGGACTGTTCTATATGTTGATTAAGGTGGTGATTACACGGCTATGGGTTTGTCAAAACTCATACATAAACACTAGGAAGGGTGACTTTGTATGCAAATTACACTTCAATGAAAAATGCAAATAATAAAAGGTGCTATATATAATACCTTTGTAAATTAAAATAAACCAATGATGGGAAAGCTAATGAAAAATAGGGTGTAAGAACATTTAACGATCTGGAAAAACAACCACAATATTGTCAAATGAATGAAGGTCTATGTTATGCCGCTATAGGTTCCCACCTATCTGTGCCTGTACAAATGCACACGCTGCTAGAAAGACAACCTGCCAGATAAACAGCAGACGTGGTGTCCATGTGTCTCTCTGAGTGGAGGAGTTGCAGCTGATTTTATTTTCTTTTGCTCCTGTGTTTGCTAATTTTCCCACACTTTGTCCTGGCTCCTTGGAACCGCTGGAGTCCGGACCTGGCTCAGGGCGGCTGGGAGGAGGCAGCCACGCCACAGCTGGGAAAACAGCAGCCTGCAGATGAACCCTGAGTCTCGTCCTGTCCATGTTTGTTTTCCTCCCCAAGCAGACAAGGCAGGAGACGGGGAGAAGGGGCAGACGTTCAGACTCAGGAGTCCCCTTCCGTTGCCGCCAGGCAGCCTGGCCATCTCAGAGCCAGTCGCCCCACTTGCTCACCCCTCCCCACTGCCGGGGCCCTTGTAGTTGACTGTAAAGTCAAAGAGGGTGGGCTCCGGTGCCAACAGATTGACTCCCAATCTATCACTTACCAACTGTGTGTATCTAGGCCAGTTCCTCAACCTCTCTGTGCCTCTGTGTCCTCCTCTGTGACATGGGGATGAAGACAATGCCTACCTCATCAGGATGTTGTATGTGTGTACATGCATGTGCCCATGTGCTAAGAGCTTAGAAAGATGCCTGGCAAACATTGGAGTGCTCAGTAAATGTGTAGGACTGTTGTGAAAATCCAGCTGATAGATGTATGTGTACTGGTCCATCTCAGGGCACATGGCAGTGATGAGGTCACAGTTCTGACATCCCATGTGGTTACTTTAGGTCTCTGGATTTGTATGGTCATCATGTAGGCCTCCCCTGAGCTTGTCAGGTTTAGTATGTGGCCCCTTTTTTGTCCACACTCCTCCCTTTTGGGCATAAATCAAGCTAAAGGATGCAGTGATGACCAACCTTTTGGTTGGATAAGGACATCTCATGGTCCTAAGAAGGTTCATTTCTAGGAAGTCTCATACTCAGTGTTTGTCTTGCTGAACGATGAACCACTGGGGATGGGTCAAGACCATAACCTTAATTGAAAGTCAAGGCAGATTTTTTTCTCAAAAGTGAAAGGCAGGTAAATGGGAGGCAGTCAGGTCCCATGGGCCTTTGTTAAGAAAAATACTCTGGTCCTGGCTGGTGTGGCTCAGTTGGTAGGGCATCATCCCTTGCACCAGGTTACAGGCTTGATCCCCAGTGGGGGCCATGCAGGAGGCAGCCAATTGATCGATGTTGTACTCTAACATTGCTGTTTCTCGCTCTCCCTCTCCCTCTCCCTTCCTCTCTAAAAATCAATAAATTATTCTTTAAAAAAGGAAGGAAGGAAGGAAGGAAGGAAGGAAGGAAGGAAGGAAGGAAGGAAGGAAGGAAGGGAGGGAAAAATACTCTGGGTTATTTCTAACCTATGAGCTATTATGATCCAAGTTTTGCTGTCTGTCTCACTTCTCTGTATTTTGCATCTAGTATAACACTAACTTATAGTTTGAGGGCACACCATACACATTTCCAGTTTTTATAATCTGACCATCGACTTCCCATTGGAAGCACTCACGTGTTGTTATTCATCTGATTCCCAGTATTTGTGCAATTGGAAGCTGTAACCTTAAGGTTTAATAGGGGCCAAGACTGTAAGAACACAATGCTGTGAATTATCATTACTATCTCAAAGTTCCAGAGGCCAGGAGAACAGTAAGAGTTTCGTAAGTAAATTCCCTGTGCCTCAGCAGTAGATATAGAAGGCCACATTTTTATAGCCACTTCAGCTTCTATCTGAATTAATAGAGTTAGTAGTCCTTGTTGGGTTAGGAGGTAGACACATTCCTATAATTTGTTTTTAGCGTTTACACATACAATTCCTTTTTCAGTATTCCTCTTTGGCTAACTTTCTGCAACTTCCCTTGTTCTTAGTTTGTCTCTTTTTACTCATTCAGAAATAAGCAACTTATTAGGACAAACTACTTCCTTTTAACTTCTCTTAAAAATATACACATCCCTTTCCTTCCTTTTGCAATAGCATTTCTTCTACATTTCAAAAGAGAAAGCATAAAAAGAGTGTTGTTGATAATATAAAAGTTACCTTATATTCTTTCAGCAGTTATTAACAGTTGGGCTATATACACGAGGTTTGAGAAAAGCCTGAAGAACAAGCGTAACTATTATTATTATTATTATTATTATTAACTCAGTGGGGGAGGGGAAGGGTCCCTCAGCCCGGCCTGTGCCCTCTTGCAGTCTGGGACCCCTCAGGAGATAACGACCTGCTGGCTTAGGCCTGCTCCTGGGTGGCAGAGGGCAGGCCCAATCCCTAGGTGCAGCCCCTGGTCGGGCTCAGAGCAGGGCTGATTGGGGAGTTGGGGCGCCACCCCCTGTCATGCACAGAGCAGGGCGGATTGGGAGGTTGCAATGCCACCCTCAGTCACTCTCAGTGTGGGGCCGATTGGGGGGTTGGGGCACTGCCCCCTGTCATACTCAAGGCAGGGTCGATGGGGAGGTTGCGGTGCCACCCCCTGTCACGCACATAGCAGGGCCAATCAGGGGGTTGGGGAGCTCCCCCCGTCACGCACAGAGTAGGGCCGATAGGGGAGTTAGGGCACCGCCCCCTGTCATGCACAGAGCAGGGCCGATCAGGGGGTTGGGGCGCCGCCACTGTCACACTCAGGGCAGGGCCGATGGGGAGGTTATGGCTCTACCCCGTCACACACAGAGCAGGGCCCATGGGGGGGGTGGGGTGGGTTGGGGCGCCGCACCCTGTCATGCACAGAGCAGGGCAGATCAGGGGGTTGGGGTGCCGCCCTCTATCACCCACAGAGCAGGGCCCATCAGGGGGTTGGGGCGCCTTCCCCTGTCATGAACAGAGCAGGGCGGATAGGGAGGTTGTGGCCCCGCCCCCTGTCACACACAGAGCTGCAGGGTGATCAGGAGGTTTGGGCGCTGCCCCCTGTCACGCTGATCTGGTGCCAAGAGGCCTTGCGGCTCCGCTGATCCCGGTGCTGGGAGGCATATTACCCTTTTACTATATAGGATAGAGGCCTAGAGGCTGGCTGGTTTGCCCTGAAGGGTGTCCTGGATCAGGGTGGGGGTCCCCACTGGGGTGCCTGGCCAACCTGGATGAGGGGATGATGGCTGTTTGCAGCTGGTCACACACCCTTCAGGGTGGGGGTCCCCACTGGGGTGCCTGGCCAGTCTGGGTGAGGGGCTGAGGGCTGCTTTCAGGCTGGTGGTTGTTGACTGAAGCTCCCAACCGCTCCTTTTTTTTCTCTTTTTAAAATTTTATTCTGGGCCAGCTTTAGCTCTGGCTCTAGCTCTGAGGCTTCGTATCTGGTTTGTTTGCCTTTCTATAATCGAAACAAGGTATAACTTCAGCTCTGAGATCCTGGCAGGCTGAAAGCTGGTTTCTGGAGTTTTGTTTAGCTTCTACATTTGCAACATAGTACATAGTTGCTTAGAGTTGCAACTCAGAGGCCGGCAAGTCAGGCGGGGAACGTTGGAGTCTGCAGTCCCTGGAGCAAGCAAGCCTCATGTTCGCTTCCAGCTGCCTGGCTGCCGGCCGCCATCTTGGCTGACAGTTAATTTGCATAAGGATACGCTGATTAGCCAATGGGAAGGGTAGCGGTCGTACGCCAATTACCATGTTTCTCTTTTATTAGTGTAGATAGTAGCAGACAGGTAAAGACAATCACACTAATAAAGTTCAACATCAATTTGTAGGAAATCGGGCCTTGTCAATGTCTTAGGGACACTGTCTATTTCTGATGGTGGTGGTTTCTCATCTCGAGAAGTCTGTGATCTCCGCTCTAGGTGGAGTCAAGTGTCAGAAACAGGGGCAGATGTCCATTCGAGGTCAGGCACCTGAGAAGGTCCCTTCCAACAACACAGGAGAGAGTCTTTAATGGATGTCTTTTCCAATGGCACCCCCATAATGTCAAAAATTATTTTAAAATAACCTCCGTAAGAGGAACTGACTGAATGTTTTTTACAGGGTATTCCAATGCAACTTCAGGCCTTTTCAAGTCACCAATATCCTTTATGTACTAGCTGGAATAAAGCCCATTATACAATTATAAGGGCTTGTAATTCCATGTACAAGCCCCTGTAATTCTCCTACTCTTCCAGTAAAGAAACTCAATGGGAAAAGATATAGATTTGTACACAATCTCATAGCTATAAATAAAATAGTCATTCCCAAACATCCTGTGGTTTCAAATGCACATAACGTATTACCTATTCCTGTGGACTGCCAATATTTTTCAGTGATAAATTTGTGTAGTGCATTTCCAGCATTTCTATACTACTACTACTGCTGCTACTACCAATATATAAAAAGCTAGGGGTTGTCACGACCTAAAATACCAGATGGACGACTGAACAGCAGGCTGCATGGGGTGACCAGGCTGGCAGGGGGGTTACTGAGGGACGACCAAATGACTGAACAGCAGGCTGCATGGGGTGACTAGCCTGGCGGGGATGGGGGGGGGGTGGAGGGGCAGTGAGGGGCAACCAGGCCAGCAGGGGGGAGGGCAGTTGGGGGTGACAAGGCCGGCAGGGGCAGCAGTTAGGATAAATTTTATGGGTCTCAGCACTGTGGGAAGGAGCTCTGGGCCCCGGCCGGGGTGCGGTGGAACTCTGGGTCTCATGCATTCAGGGGCGTGGCCATCCTTCAAACCAAGCCCTGATAGGAGGGAGGAGGAAGCCCCATTTCTCCCAGAATCGGCCGTTGGTCAGCTTGCTGTCAGCAGCCTGCCAGCCAGGAATCCCATTCACCTGCACCCTGGACCCTAAAATATTTCCTCTAATTAATTCCCTTTTAATGTGCATGAATTTCGTGCACCAGGCCACTAGTCTGTATATATAAAAGCCCAGCAACCAGAATGGTGGAATGACTGGAACAACCGGTCGCTATGATGTGCACTGTGGTGGCCAACTGGCCTGATCTGGGCCCTGATCAGCCCTCCCCCAACCTTCCACGGCCCCTCCCCCTGCTGGCGCCTCCCCTAGCCCTATGGGGGTGGGGCTGGCCAGCCAACCTCCTGGGGTCCCTCCCCCCGAGCCAGCCAGCCCCCAGATAGGCCTTGATCGTTGGCCAGGCCAAAGGACCCCACCCATGCATGAATTTATGCACCTGGCCTCTAGTAATAATAATAAAAGACAGAAATACCTCTTTGCTTTTGTAACCAGAACCCAAGTTCGACTGCCTGGCACCACAAAAGCCAAACTCATGAGGCAGAGATTGGTGAAAAAGGAAAGAGGTTTATTCAAGTGCCAATCACCTGAGAAGATGAGGAACTCTTGTCACAAAGCCCATCTCCCCACCTCGGTGCAGGCAGAGGTTTTTATCAGGAGGGAGAGGGAAAGATGAACAAAGAAATCAAGGGGAGGGATTTGAAAAGTTCTCTATGTGCAGGCCAGGCCAGTTGGCCACCACAGTGCGCGTCATAATAAGGATCCTGAAACTGGTCAAGTGAGGGTTTGATGTGTGTCAGCCTGGTCTTTATCATTATGGGTCTATGTCATGCTGGTTTTATGGCAGCAAATCTCCCACAACTGGGACGACTGAAGGTCAGAATCTGCCTCTTCTGAAGTTAGTTCCTAGGACTCTCATATAAACATGCTGTTTATCTACAAGCTATATATTAGTCAGTCAGCATTTATAGAAACAATGTCAAGAGAATGGTGGGGTGGGCTACAATGCTCCACAGTTACATTAAGAATAGATGAAGTAGCCCCAGTATCTATAAGGGCCACAGTTATTTCTGCTTTTTATGGTAATTTTCATTTCTCCTAAACTGTTAGTAAGGAGAAGGGGAAATGCTCTCTTATAGTCCTCAGAGCAATCATAAGCTTGTTTCTGTTTCTTTTCTCTTACTAAATTCATTTCAGTTTCCTATCATCCTTCTTAAGATGACCTGGCTTTCTATAATAAAAAAGATACTCCTCTACAAGCTTTTCCAGTGAATACCCTAGTTAGTAATTCTGTTTCTTTTGCTCCCAGAAACCAGTAGGTATATTAATTAGAATAGGTCAGAATAGCTATGATCACATGTTCTAACTGTTACATTACCTTTGTCGTCTATCAGGGTCCTGGAGAAAACTGGGGAGATCTTTAGGCAGAGTCCTTAATTCTGTTCTAGTCCAAAGAATGCATACAATTGCTGGTTCCCCTCTGCCTGAGACCAGCTTTTCTCCACAGGGAGCTTCTAGAATTCCTGGATTATCTTTGTCTGAATTCCTCTTCTTACTTTCCCTTAGGTCAGTAGAGAGTGGTAGTAGAGGATATAGAGGAGATAGAAGGAGAGAAGGGAAGGGGAGGGCAAGTCCAGATAAGGAAGTTCAGAGAGCAAGGGATATAGTGGAGGAGCTGTAGAAAGGGAAGGAACGGAGTGTTGGCATTTATTAGTTTCAGAAGTCTTCTTTAGTTCAGAGCCAGTTGCTAAAATTTCTTATTAACTTTTTAAAAAAAAGAATTTATTTGTGTTCCTCCTAGAAGCTTCTAATTTCCAATCAAGATATGTGTTTCCTATTCATTCAGATTAATTTTAGAGTAGGCATTTTCTTTTTTTTAAACTAAAAAAATAGTGATTTGACAGCGAGAGAGAGACGGGGAGAGACAGAGAGATAGAGATGTGTTGTTTCACTTATTTATGCATTCACTGGTGGCTTCTTGTATGTGTCCTGGCTGGGAATTGAACCTGCAACCTTGGTGTATTGGGATGACACTCTAACCAACTGAGCTACTGGGCCAGGGCTAGAGCCAGCATTTTCTAATTTTGCATGCAAAAATTAATTTAGGTGCCCCAAATCCCTCCATTTTGATCATTTTAATTTGATATAATTTCTAGTGAAGTCTTCCCTTTTCTGTAAGTACTTGCAAATACAGGGTTCTTATTTATTGTGTATCTGCAGGAGTATTAATGGGAGCTGGGCTGGGGGTTTTGGCCTTGGAGGCACAATTTTCCATGTTAATTTAGTTTTCTTTGGATACCTACAGAGTCTAAACCAGGGGTGGGCAAACTTTTTGACTCGAGGGCCACAATGGGTTCTTAAACTGGACCGGAGGGCCGGAACAAAAGCATGGATGGAGTGTTTGTGTGAACTAATATAAATTCAAAGTAAACATCATTACATAAAAGGGTACGGTCTTTTTTTTTTTTTTTAGTTTTATTCATTTCAAATGGGCCGGATCCAGCCCGCGGGCCGTAGTTTGCCCACGGCTGGTCTAAACAAATTTCTAGGGATATTGTGTGGTGGGTTGAAATGTGCTGCTTGTGTGTTGAGCTCTGAGCAGCTGTTACCACCAGAGTCCCATTCAACCCTCTTACATGTCCCAGTTTCTCTCCCTGGCTGTCTCACACAGCCCAGGACTCAGGGCACTAGGTAAACAACCTTTATGTGTGCATCCCTGGATGAGTCAATTAATTAATTACAGTTGAGATGGAATTCTCTATAGGCTCCTGCACATCATGGGGGATACCCCCTGACACCTCCACAAAGATTCTTAGTCACCTAAGCATACCTTAGACTTGAGAAGGAGGGTGGAAGTGCCCCTTATCTTTGTAGCTGAATGTGTTCAGGTTCTCTTTAGTGCAGTAAAAGGTTTTTGTTCAGACGCTCAGAAAACAATTATAATTGAAAACCCAAACAATATCAGCCACCCATTATTGCTCCTGTCTTGCCTTAGCTTAGGTTCTCTCAACCTTGAGCTCTACCTCAAGGATTTTAAAATACGGCTCAAATAAAATCAGGGCCTCTTACCTTAAAACAGGGAGGTCCAGCATTCCAAGGGAAACTCACACAATGCAAAGCAAGGAGCTGGTAGGGCAGGTGGGCCCTGCTGGTCCAGCTCCAGCTCTGCACGGTGGTCCTGGTGGGTGTCTTTGAGCCCCATTGCACTACGCCAAGTAGATGTCAAGTAAGAAACGTCCAAACCTGTATGAATTTTTTATGAATTTATTTGAGCCAAACTGACAATTGCTGGGAAGCAAAATCTCAACAGATTGAGGAAATGCTCCAGAAAATGGCAGATTTAACACTTATTTTATACAGCAGAATCAAAGAGGAAGACGTAAGGGGGTTATATGAAATCTATTGGTGATAGATTAGGGAAGTGAAAGAAAGCAAAGGAGGTGGCGGAGGAAGGGGAAATGTCTAGGATTGGATAAAAAGTAAAACGAATAAACATACTTTCACATCGGCGCGTATAGAATAGTTAACAGTTAACAATTAACATGATAATAATAACAGTGAGGGGATCTGTGCTATCTGCTCTGGTGTGGTTGTGTGTGGGATGGGGGAAGGGGTGGGGAAGGAAATTATTTTGATATTCCAAAGGTATGTTATCAGATGTGTTATTGTAGGTGCAAAAAAAGACAGCAGACAGGCTCCGTTAAGGCAAACATTGATCTTTGTTAGGAAAAAATACTGGCCTAGGACATGACTACCCTCCATGAACTGCTTTTAGTTAGAAAGTTTTAATTCCAGGCCATTCCATGTGGTTACTTTAGGTCTCTGCGTTTGTAAGGCCACCAAGTAGGCCTCCCCTGAGTTGTCAGGTTTAGTATTGAAGTATGGTACCTATTTGCTTTGTTTAACAATGGACAGGTTATTTTGATTTTCTGAATTGTATAAATCATCCCATTCGATTGAATGCCTTATTGATTGAATGACTATCCCATTGATTGTGATCTTACTGGTTATCGATGCACATTCTTCTGTACCTAGGAACCAGGACAGCACAATTATCCCAAGATCTGAGGGTTCCAGATAATGTTTCCCTGTCAACTCAGTGGTCCCAAGACTCGAGGGCTCTAAATAATGTGTTTCTGTCAACTCAGTGGTCCAAAGACCCAAAACTATAAATATTCTTTGTAGATAACTAATCAGCTCAATCTCGCTTCTGTAACTGCTTAGTGCAAACCAGGGTCCTCATTCCAAACCCTGGGATGTAATCAATACCTTTGTGATTTTTGCCTATATAAGTCTGGTTTTGCCACCATCTTATTACTATGAGATTTGGGAATGTCCCCTCATAGTCCCGGATTGCAATAAATATGACTCTTTAATTCGACTTCTTGAGGCGTCCTTCTGTGATTCTCGGGGTACATTACAACAGTATGTGGCCCCTTTCTTGTCCACACCCTCCACCAAGCCAGTCGTCCAGGGATTGGCCTGCTCCAGGCTGGGAGGAGAAGGAGTGGGCAGTGGGAAGAGGCCAGTCCCGTGCCTTCTGTGCTCCTGCCCAGCCTCGGCCATTGGCCACTGGCCCAGTTGATCATGAATCAGTACTTTGTTTCTGAACATGATAATCTCTGGGTTCAGCTCCCCAGGTGTAGTAGGAACCAGGGGGCAGGGAACTGGCAGGGCAAGTTTTGGGGGCATTTACAGGTCCCTTAGCCAAACACTATCAAATGTCATCTAACATGCCTCTGGCTCTCCACATTTCAAATGTCTGTAAACCTGGAGCTAGAGGAATGAAAATGCATTTAAAAGAGCTGCTAAATTTCCAGGGGCTTTTTCTCAACCTACTGGTTACAAACTTAACTACCATCATGGGCGGACCTTCCTACTTGAAAAACTTGGGGGTCATTGGGTTCCAAGAACAAGTTCACATTACGATCCCATGGCCTAGCCCCCATTCCCCACTCCCCACCTCCCCCAATTTGTAATCCCACACTGAAGCCCCTGGGAATTCTAACCCACTGTGCCTTTACTTAAGTTGTTTCCTGCACCTGGTCTGCCCTCCCCTGACCTTCAGCTCAGGGGAGCATTCCACAGTCACCTCCATCGCACAACCCAACAGGAAGTGCTCCCTTTCCTCATTTTGAAGCCCTCAACATCCCTTTGCCACTTCTCTGTTGTGTGGCTTTAAACAAGCTACTTAACTTCTCTGAGCCTCAATTTTCTCATCTGTGAAATGGAGCCAATGAGACCAACTTTCAGGGATGGCTGATTAAAAGAGAGTGTTAGCCAACGGTTTGCCTTGGTTTCCGGAGTGGTTTAAGCCCTCCAAAGATGGGACAGCTCTTATGGATGAGGACCCTGGAGCTCAGAGAGGAGCAAAGACTCTTCCAAGTTCACAGAGCCATGTGCAGGCGAGCCAGGGCTCAAAGCCAGGCCATTCCTCACCACCCTCCCTCTGGTTCTGGTCTGTCTGTGTCCCCAGACTGGGCAGGGCCAGGCAAGGGAGCAGTTTGCTCTTTACCAGCAGCAGTTCCCTTTGGGACCAGCCCTCGGCCCCCTGGGGCTGGCTGAGCACACACCTATTTCCCAATGTGACCAAGGGAAATGGCCTGGGTGTTGGAGGCCCTTGGACGTTTGGCAAGTGTTGCTTATACTTCCTGTGATCCTCCCTAGGCTGGAGGAGGCCCAGCCTGCTGGAGCCAAAGCTGTCACACGGGCCAAGTTCTGCAGTTTCCAGAGAGAAAGGAGAAGTGAGAGCGCCGCTCTCTCCCCTCTGCCACCCCCTCACCACACCCCCAGCAACTTCTTTTCTGTTCTTTCCCTCAGTTCTTCATGCAAAGTCAATGCCTGCAGTCTCAGCAGCAGCCCCCCTTCTATCAGCCCTGAAGCACGAGGTGGGTTCCCACCACCAGGACCAAGGTCAATTCGTGCCTCCTGGAAGCCTGAGGGCATCGCCAGGTCAGGCTGAGCTTGCCCTTCTCAGGCCCAAACATTTGTTGTCTGGAATGTATGCTCTGGGTTCCGATCCTTCTTTCATTTATCCACTATTAAATATATCTTGTGATCTACTCTGGACTGCAATAATCCTACATAATAAAAGCTTAATATGCTAAGTGTCCAACTGATCGATAGACCTTTTGGTCGACTGCTCGACCAGTCGCTATGATGCCCACTGACCACCAGGGGGTAGACGCTCCTACCGGTAGGTTAGCTTGCTGCTGGGGTCCGGCCGATCGGGACTGGGCAAGAGGGCTGGACATGCCCTGGAGCCCTCTCGAGGTCCCTCCCCTGCTGGCTGGCCAACCTTCTGCGGTCCATCCCCAGCAGGCAGGCCCCCATTGGCCCTGATTGGGACTAGGCAAGATGAGCCCTGATTGGCCCCCATCTCTAGCCAGGCCAAGGGACCCCACCCATGCACAAAATCATGCACCAGACTCTATCAGTAATAATAATAATAATAATAATGCCATAAGAAAGATCTTCCAGGACCAGGGTACCCAAAGGGGTCCTTTTATGAGACTCAAGGCTCAGGAGACAGACAATTTTAGCATAACCAGGTAGGAGAGATACCCCAATAAGAGGTTATCTTCGTAGTGCAAAATGTCTGATTGCCCTTTAGATATGAGGTCAGATCTCTGGAGGACCCACTCCCCTCGCCCCTCCACCCCCAGGGCCCACCATGAGCCCCTCCTACTCTTGCATCCCTCATCTAGGATCAGAAAATGACCAACAACATACACTGGAAGCCAGACACAGAGGAGGCGGACAGGGTGGGCGAAGGAGAGAAAGAGCGGGAGAAGCGAGGCCTAAGGGGGAAGGAGAAACTTGTGGGGCCTCCGTGGAGAAGGGTGTGGACTGAGAATGGAGAGTGGGGACAAATGAGGAAACTGCGGTTCAGCAAGGTTAAGCTCAAACACACAGCAAGACAGTGGACGCTGGGATTCACGCCCACGTCTGTACTCCCCCAGCCCAGCTCTTGACTGCTGTGCTGTGCTGGGACTGGCCGAGTCACACGGCCCAGCTGCCCCGGCAGGCTCGCCGAGGCCATGTGAGCCATGAACACCTCTCTCTCTGCATGTATCCCACCCAAACCCAAGACCGGAGCGCTGAGAGCTCAGCCTGTGGTGCCACTAGCATGTTTCCCTGAAGGTGGGGTGATTGTTAACTGAACACCTCCATGCAGATTGCTTCATACCTATTATCTCATTTAAGCCTCAGAACGACCCCCAAGACAGGCAGTTTCCCCAGGTTTCAGAAGGGTCAGAGGACTTGACCAGAGTCACACCAGAGTAGGTAGCCTGGCTGGGACTGTAAACGCAGGTCTGCAGGCTCCAAGCCCAGTGCACTTTCTTCTGGGAAAAGTCAACATTCTAAGGACATGATTACTCTACGCCTCCATTCCCTCATCTCCAAATGGAGCAAAATTACCCTCCCTCCTGGGTGGTTTTAGGCTTGGAGGTAATACATGTAGAGCCTCTGGAACAAAGTCGATGCTGTGCAGCCACTATTTTCATTCTTAAACAAGCCAGAAGGGTCTCATTGTGGAAGGGAGCATGAAGGAAGCCCTTTTAGAACCAGGCAAAGAGAAAGGAAAAAGAGAAGACACTCGGGAAGTGTCTCCCGTCTTCCTGGCTCCGCGTGGGCTTCATTAGACTCATAAAATCAAAGTCGGGGGAGACAGGGCTCCAGGGGGCTGATGGGGACCCAGCAGGAGAGAAGCTGGCCTCCCCTGAAGACCCACCCCCTTCTCTCATCACCATGGAAACGGAGCTGGCTGCCCTGCAGGGTTCCTGCCCACCCAGGGCCTGAGGTTGCTGCAAAGGGAGGGGCAGGAGCTCAGCAGACAGAGACCAGTCTAGAAAGCTGGGGATTGGGGGGATTGTGACTACATCTTCCTCCCCCCACCACCTCCCCCCCAATCCCCAAGGCACTGAAGGACTCAGGCTGGTGTGGGATGTGTCTGGCGGGTCTGAATCCCAGCTCTGCTAGCAGCTGGCTGCGTGACTGTGGGAAAAACACTTCCTCTCTCAAAGCCTCCGTTCCCACATCTGTCAAAAGAAGGGGTAAAAGGAAAAAAATGAACACTTGATGAAGAAAACTGTGGGATGAGGAAGAAATGAAATATGATGCACGTAGAAGAATATTTAGTGCTCAGGGAGAACATTCACTACATACTGTTTATTGAGAAAAAAAAGAGAGAACTTTACAAAACTGACCAGTGTGATCCCATTTCTCTTTGTTAAGAAAGCACACACTCTATTTATGTTTACCAAGAAAAGGAGCGGGGGAGGTGAAGTACTCTAAAACACTCTGCTTGTTGTCTCTAGAATGGAGACTGCAGGACATTTTTTATTATTTCTCAAATTTTGGCCAATGAACATGGATTACCTTTAAGGTCAGAGTGACATGAGTAGCTATCATCTGTGTTTATCACGTAGGGACATTGGCGTGCACGTGGTTTAAAGCCTCTCCTGCCTTCACAGTCACGCAGGGAGGGAGAGTACCCTGATTGTCCCCACTTTACAGAAGAGGAAATTGAGGTTCAGTGAGTTTAGGGCCTTGACCAAGGTCTAACCACCGAGTGGCAGGGCTAAGATTTAAAATCACACTAAGATACTGGACTCCCAAATTCAAGCGTTTAGTCATTATCGCTACCGCCTCTCAGGACAAGAAAACACTAAAGGTTCTATTTTCTTAAATGGTTCACTATGGAAAATATCGAGGAAATAAAAAATCAAAAGCAGAAGGAAAAATGTAACTTTCAGTTGTAAAATGAGTAAGTCCTGGGGGCCTGATGTGCAGCATGGCGACGATAGTTAAGAATACTATATTGCGTACTTGGAATTTGCTAAGAGAGTAGATTTTAAGCGTTCCCACCACACACAACAAAAGTATAACGATGTGAGATGCTGGACGTGTTAGCTTGGCTGTGGCAATCATTTCACAATGTGTACATACATCATATCATGATGTTGGCTTTGGCCAGGTAGCTCTCAGTTGGTTAGAGCGTCGTCTGGTTACGCCAAGGTTGTGGGATCCATTTCCGGTCAGGACAAATACAAGAATCAACCAATGAATGCATAGAGATGTAGAACAACAAATCAATGTTTCTCTCTCTCCCCCTTCCTCTCTCTCTCTCTTAAAAAAATGAATAAAAAGAACTGAATCTGTAAAAGAAATCATTATGTTGTATATATATCCTTTTATTATATAGGTCAGTTATGCCTCAATAGGACAGGAAAAAAAGAAAAGTATACTGAGCTCTGTCTGATGTACCCACCACCCAGCTCCCAAGAAGTCCTTAAATGAAGGGCTGTGGGTGGGCTCAGAGAGGGGGGTGGGAATGTTGCCAGAGCCTTACACACACACACACACACACACACACTCACACACACACACAGAGTGCTCACACCACACACACCTCCCAGACTCCACTTCTGGCTGCCTCTGGGGCTGTGGCCCCAATCTCGGTGGGGAACCGCAGGCAGCCGTCCTCCCCCTTTCCCGCCCTCACCCCAGTTCCTTCCTCCTTTCTAGCTTCTAGTGTAACTTGCGTTTCCCCAGCCGGCTCCTTTGTAGGTCCCTAGTTCCTTGCCAAGACCTGGAGGCTTTGCCAGCTCCGGAGGACGAAGACATGGCCCGGGGCCCTGACAACACAACGAGGTGGGCAGCCCTGATGGTGCTGGCTGCCCTGGGCACAGCGGTGACGGAGACCACCAACCCTGGCATCGTGGCCAGGATCACCCAGAAGGGCCTGGACTACGGTAGGCCTTCCTTCCCTCCTCTCCCACCCCCCAGGAGCATTCACTGAGCACCAGCTGTGTGCAGCCCTTTAACTCCAGTGCATGGCATGCTCACAGCTCCTCAAAGTAGGCCCTTCACCCATCTATATGAAGAAACTGAGGCAAGGAGAACTGCCCGAGATCACAGGGTCAGGCAGGAGCAGAGCTGGGACTGGAGTGCGGGGCCTGGAGGACTCCAAGTCCAGGGCCCGGGCCCCCAAGGGTTTCATCTTCATGGTACCCGCCTTCCCTCTACCCAAACCTCAACTCCGGCTTCTAGGCTCTTTACTTTCTTCCCCAGCTTGCTCTCAGCCCTGTCATTTGCCTCCAGATCACTGGCTCCGTCTCCGGCGTGGGCAGAGCTCAGGCAGCGAAGAGGCTGAGTGGGCAGGGGGAGGGGCAGAAGGAGCACAGAGACAGCCCTTCTTAATGGTACCTCCAGGGCAGGGCTTGGCTGCCATACTGTGCACACTACCCATCTGGGTCCCGCAGGCCACTCATCCAGCCCCAGATGGAGGCGTGCTGGGCAGGAAGCCGCTCCTGCTGACCCGCTCACCTCTGAGCGAGGAGCTTTACACACATCATCTCGTTTCATCTTCATGTCCCCCTGGGTGGGGCATACTGTTACTAGCAATATTAACGATGAGCAAACTGAAACTTGGAGAAGGCACTGACTGGGTAGGCCAGAGGGCCGCCTGGATTTGAGCTCTGGTCTTGTCTGATGTCCCCTAGTGGAGCTGCTCGATGCTGCCTCCCAGTGGCGGAATGATGAACTGCAGAAGAGTGGAGCAATAGACCAAGAAGGCAGAACCTCAGGCCCTGGTTTCCACTGCTGCATCAGGTCCCGGACTCAGGGAGACCTGGTCTCTCATCCCTGAATTCCTACCCCCACACAGGCAGGATACCTCTGAATCCCCAGGGGAAAGGAGTACGGCCCTTCTCTGAACAGTGCTGGGTGGCCCTGAAGGCTCGCCAGGAGCAGAGGATGGGCTCAGCCTTTAAACCGGGAAGTCTCCAGATTCTGTCACAGCAGCCCTGCTTCCCCTTCTACTCACACCCCACGTGGAAACCACAGCGGGTTTTCTGAACTGCAGGAGCCCTGCTGGTGCCCCCTCCTTACTTACACCAGTCAGTGGTTCCCTAGTGCCCTCAGATGCCCTGGCCCCTGGGCATGGCATTCGAGACCCTTCATGACCTGGCCACTGCCAACCCACAGATCCCGGCCAGCCCACCCCCCCACCCACCCCCGGCAGTGACAACGTGTGTGTGTGTTATTTACTTTTGACCCCCCAGAAGGCTCATCCCAGGGTACTGGCTCTGGGACCAGAAGGCCTGGATTCAAATCCTGCTTCATCACTTGTCAGCTGTGTGGCCACCTTTCTGAATTTCAATTTTCTCATCTGAGAATTGGGGATGACAATGGACCTACTTCCTAGGATTGTTCAGATTCAGTAACTTAATGCATGTCCAAGGCCCAGAACAGTGCCTGGCACAGAGAGCTTGATAGATGTTTATTATTATTATTAATTATTATTATTATTATTTACTAACTAGTTCTTGGAGAGCACAAAGCCTGAGATCCCTCATTTTACAAATTACTCCTGCTCAGGTATTATTTGCCCTTTTATTGGTTCTTTGACCAAGTAACAGGATTGGCACGTGCAGAGGCCCTATAGAGACATAGTCCAAAAGCCAGAGAGATAGAGTACCTGTGAGGGCACAGCACAGAGCTAGGCACAGAGTATATGTGCAATCAATACCCATAGGAGGCATGACTGGGTGTTTAGGGGTGATATTTTAGATCAGGGGTTGGCAAACCACAGCCTGCAGGCCAAATCTGGGCCGCCACAATTTTTAAAATATATTTTTATTGATTTCAGAGAGGAGGGGAGAGGGAGAGAGAGAGACAGAAACATCAATGATGAGAGAGAATCATTGATTGGCTGCCTCCTGCACGCCCCACACTGGGGATTGAGCCCGAAACCCAGGCATGTGCCCTTGACTGGAATCGAACCCGGGACCCTTCAGTCTGCAGGCTGACGCTCTATCCACTGAGACAAACCAGCTAGGGCCCACCGCATGTTTTTGTGTGGCCTAAGAACTAAAAATGACTTTCACATTTTTAAACATTGAAAAAAGCCAAAGGAAGAATAATATCTCACAACATGTGAAAATTATACAACATTGAAATTTCAACGTCCATAAAGTTGTATTGGAACACAGCCACACCCATCATTTCCATATTGTCCATGGCTGCTTTGGGCCAATAAGAGCAGAGTTGAGTGGTTGTGACAGAGACAGTAATAGCCACAGAGCCAAAAATATCTACTCTCTGGGCCTTTACAGAGAACTGTAGCTTTAGGCCTTTTCAATCCCACTGTCCTGCGATGGACGGGGGCCCAGGCTCCCAGGCTGTGCCCCTGACAATAACTCCTGCTCTCTCCCCTCAGCCCGCCAGCAGGGAGTGGCCACGCTGCAGAAGGAGCTGGAGAAGATGGAGATTCCCTCTTTCTCAGGAAGCTTTAAGATCAAGTTCCTGGGGAAAGGGGAATATAGCTTCTACAGGTGAGGCCCGTTGTGCTCAATCGTCAGTATGCAGGACTTGGTATTGTTCCGGGGCCACCAAAGCCTAGAATCACAGGCCACAAACTCCTAAACTCAGAGTGGTGTCCCCAAGCTTCCACCATAAAAACTGTCTTTTAGGCACTCACCATGACTCCCCGGGGGACGTGTCACGAACCCCAACACTCTGTGGTAGGCCCCTATATCAATTAGGATTTGTGGGGAGAGGGTTTAAGGACAGAGAACCTAATCCAATAGGACCTAAGCAGAAATTACTGGCTCACATGGCTGAGAGGTCCCTGGAGTAGTCTAGCTTCAGGTCAGCTGGAGGCGGACTCAAATGTCATTGCACCTGTTTCTCTCTGGCCACCCCTGGGCATCACTTCCATGGGCAGGTCTAACGCTCAGGCAGGTGTCTTCTCCAAGAGGCAAGGTGGCCACCAGCATCTCAGCACTGCGAGTGCTGGGGAAGCAGAGCCCCTTCTCCGGGCAACTCAAGCAAAAACCCTGAGATTCACTCTGGTTTATCTCAGGTTATGTACAGACTCCTGAACCACGCATCGTGGTCTGAGGAAGAGAATCTGCTACTTAGCTTATGCCCAAATCCTAAGCGTCACCCCCTGAAGATGGAGGCAAAGTCAGCTTTCTTTGGAGCAACACAGAAACATTAAATGACAGCTCTGTTAACGCAATAAGGGGGTGTGGGTGCTGGTGGAAGACCCACAATGTTCTGTAGAGAATTTTATACACCTATTCACTCAACAAATATTTTTTTTAATGTATTGTTATTGATTTCAGAGAGGAAGGAAGATTGAGATAGAAACATCAATAATGAGAATCACTGATCGGCTGCCTCCTGCACGCCCCCTACTGGGGATCAAGCCCGAAACTCAAGCATGTGCCCTTGACTGGAATCGAACCTGGGACCTTCCAGTCCGCAGTCCAACACTCTATCCACTGAGCCAAAACAGCTAGGGCTCAACAAATATTTTTGAGCACTTACTATGTGTCTGACACAGCAGGCTTTGCTACAATAGTGAAAAAAGACAGACACATTTCATCCCTTTACAGAACTTGTTGTCCATTGGATAACATTTATCTTTATTGATCGTCATGCACCGTGCCCATTTTACAAATGAGGAAACTGAGGCTCAAGGATGATTAAGTGACCTGCCCAGGGTTACCCAATAGTACATGTAAGAGCAGGATTCAAATACAGATTTGTCTGACTTCAAAGCTTAGCTACCCTGCCCAGTGCCCAGGGTTCCCAGGGCTGCTTTCATAGCGTCTGGGTTGGGTGGGGTGGATGGGGTGGAGGGCTTGGGCGGGAAGGATGATTCTACATGAACCATTGGCTGAGTCCTTGTGTGGGCTCCCCGAAGGCTAACAAACATTTCTTCTTCGCAGCCTGGTTATCCGTGAAGTCCAGCTGCCCAGCTCCCAGATAAGACTGTTGCCCAACGAGGGCCTGGCTCTCTCCGTGACAGATGCCAGCGTCAAGATCAGCGGGAAATGGAAGGCACGCAAGAATTTCATGTGCGTTTCCAAGCCTGGGGTTGTTAAGTGTGTGGGTAAGCTCTTAGTGACACTTGGAAGGGATGAGAACCAGGATCTGGGGAATGCCCAGTTTTGCCTTGCCCATCACCACTTGTCCTCTTGGGGTTCCTGGGGGAATTTTTCACAGAAGATTCAACATAACCCTCGTTTAGTAACTGAACATGTGTCCTCATCTCAATGCAGGACACTGGCCAGGCTGAGTTAGTGCATGTGGCTTAGGATGGAAGGTGAAGTGGGACCTTTAATTTACCCCTTAACAGTTAGCTATTGCCGTGTAACAAACATTGCTATCTCAGTGGCTTAAAACAAGTCATATATTATCACTTGCACATCTATGTGCTGGCTGGGGTTCCCCTATCTAGGTTGGGCTTAGCTGAGGCGGCTCTTCTCCACCTGTATCTCTTCCTCCTCTCATGGCCAGTGGGCTACCCAGAGCATGTTCGTGGTGATGCAAAAAGACAACAGGAAACATGCAGGTCCCCTTAAAGTTTAGACTCAGAACTGGCCCATGGTCACTTCTACTCATATGCCATTGGCCAAAGCAAGTCACACGGCTATACCCAAGGTCAAGTGCATGGATGCACATCCCTCCTCCGCGCCCCTCCCCCCCCCTGCCCGCACACACACACCATAGGCAATGGGGAGGGTACGGATGCAGGAAGGGGTAAAAGATTCGGGCAAATCAACCAAACTATACCCTGAATCTAACTAAATATTGGGATCTCACCACAGTGACCCTGTCCACTAATGATGGCTCAGACTGACCATCACTTTAACAATTTCTCTCCTTTGTGGGGAATCCAGGGAGGAAATGGAGGAGAAGAGTGTGAATCTGCCCTCCCTTACAAGGACCACTGGGTCTGTCCGTTCCCTACAGCAAGAATGGCTGAGGTCTTCACTTGGGCTCTTTTATATCTATTATTTCACTTACTGATCACACACACACACACACACACACACACACACACACACAGTAATACTTCATTACATTGTAGAAGAGTTGACTTCGTTCATGTCCACCGTCTTACCCAAAACTCATCCCCGAGGTAGGCGTTATGAACCCCGCTAATGAACAAGAACATTCATTGATTAAAGTCATTGACCCCAGACAACCAGCTTTTTAGTCGCAAAGCTGGTGTCGCACTGCTGCTGCAGGCTCCGGATGAGGCAACGGAAGCTCAGAGAGGGGAAGAAATACTCCCCACGCTACACAGCATGGGCCGAGGCTGAGGCAGTGGGTGAGAGCAGGGTTCTGCCAGGCGGACATGGGTGGAAACTTCCGGGTGGATTCCTGCTGTGTGACCGTGAGCACACTGCCTCCCTCTCTGAACCTGGAGGGGGGCGGGGGAATAGCAAAGCCTACCTTCTAGCATCGGCCTGGAGTTCAAAGTGCTTGCTCCAAGCCTTCTCTTTGTCTCCCTTCAGCAAAACCAGCGGCAACTTTGATCTCAGTGTGGAAGGCGTCTCCATTTCGGCTGGTCTGAACCTGAGCTGCGACCCCGCTTCAGGCCACACCACCGTCACCTGCTCCGGCTGCAGCAACCACATTGACAGCATCCACGTGCACGTCTCAGGCAGCCACCTGGGGTATGGCCTCCTGGGGCTGTGGGTGGCAGGGGGACCTCAAGGAGGACTGTCCTAATCATCCCTGAGTTTAGAAAACATGCCCTGAGTGTCACCTCCCTGCCAGGCCTTGTTTAGAGGCCTCGGGTGTAGGGGAGAGGACAGGAGCCCTCTGAGGCAGCAGATACCGTCCCTGCCTCCAGGGGGCACTTGCTCACCCAGCATGCATTCAGCAGACTTGCTGAGCTCATGCTATTGCCCCAGGCTCTGTGCTGACCACTGGATGTGCAGCGCGTTATACAATCCTCACCACAAAGCTGCAGGCATTTCGCCAGCCAGCCAGCCAGTCAACACATATCTACTAAGAATCCTGTGCACCAGGCTTATGCAATGTGCTCAAGAAACAGCAGTGGCCAATACCAATGTAGCAACAGCCAACCAGCTAGCAGCGATTGGAAGCTCACCGTAGTTGGCACTGTTTTAAGCACCTGCATTCCCTCATTCCGTCCACAAAATGACACTGAGGTTAATCCATTTTCAGGGGAGACAACCCAGGCTCAGAAAGCATAGGAAATAACCTGAGTTTTCATACCTAGTGATGCTTGAGAAGGGATTCAGCCCAAGACCCTCTGGCCCCAGATTCTTAGCCACACAGTCCCTGTGCTCTTGAAGCCTCCAGCCCAGTGGGGAAGACAAGCATTAATCAGATCATTACATTAATGAGTAGCTCATGGAGAATTGCAAAAGGATGTAAGAAGTGAAAAAAAAAAAAAGAGGTACAGAGTAGGCAAACACATAGAACAGGAGGATCTGACCTAGTCTGGGGGTTGGCCAGTTCCTCCTTGATGAAATGACATTTGAGTTGAGATGAAAAGAATAAGTAGGAGTTAATGAGGTCATTGCTGGGGACAGGGATGTGTTAGCAGAGGGAACAGCACGTGCGAAGGCCCTGGAGTGGGAGGAGGCACAGGATCCAAGAGGATCTGGCAGAGCCGTGTGGCTGGAGTGCAGAGGGGAAGGTGCGTGGCCAGGAATGAGGCTGAGACGGGGCAGGGGCCTGGCCACGCCCCTATTGAGGAAATAACCTTATCAACAGGCCCCTGCCCACAGGGGCAGAGGTGTGTAATGGGTGAGTGCATCCCAGGGACCAGGGTGCCTATGCCTATATGGAGGGGGGAGGAAGGCTTCCCAGATGAGGCAACCTTCTCGGGGCGGCTCAGGGACACCTGGGAAGCCTCATGCATGTCCCACATGTCAATCTCCAGGTGGCTGATCCAACTCTTCCACAAAAAAATCGAGTCTTCGCTCCAAAAGGCCTTGAACGGCAAGGTAGGAGGGGCTCCGGTCAGAGCGGGAGGGGCCCTCCGTGTCCACACACTTCATGCATCACTGGACACTTCTGCCCTCACCAGACTCCCTGCAGTCCTTCCAGCCCTTTGAAACCACAACTCCAGCTCTAAAAACCAGGCATGTCTCTTTTTCTGAGGAGTCCAGTGAGAGGCGAAGAAAGGGTCATCGCCCCCACCCACAGCAAACCGCCACGTCGGCGTGGATTACCTCTGTTCTCCCCCAACATTCGTCCCTGCAAAGAAACTGCCATCCTCTCCCCACCAGCCTTCTCTTCTCCTAGCCCTCTGGCCTCCTTCCCCATCCCCGGCCCACTCCGAACCCCCTTCCTGGTGTTTCCCACCCGAAAGATGTGCAATTGCTGAGGCGGCCAAGCTATTCTCTAAGGCTGGAACTGGTATGAACGTCAGGCACTGGCCAGTCCTCCAAACCTGCCTTCACCCCAATTCTCCTGGCCCCACACAACTTCTACAGCAGAGAAAGGGGCCCTTCATTGGGCTGGTTTTCCATTAATAAACCATCAGCTTGCAGGACGCCCCTGAGCCTGTCGCACAAGCCAAGTAAGCTGGGCTTCAGGGCACTGGAGAGCCAGGGAAGGTTCCAGGCCGGGCCACCCGCCTGACCTGTGCTTTAGAACAACCTCTCTGACTGCGTGAGAATGGCTGGAGAGGCCAGAGTCGGGGCAGGAGTTTCGGGGAGACTGAGGAGGCTGTGCAGTCTCAGGCAGGAGGTGTTGGTTTCTCAGTCAAAGGCACGACAATGAGATCATTTATATGAAGGCATGGTCAAAAGTTGTGGTGTTTGGTTTTTGTTTGTTTGTTTGTTTGTTTTTTTAAATCAATGCATGGTTATCATCATATGTAACCGTGGATTAAACAATGGATTTTAGAGTCAAAGTTTTTGGGTTTTAATTCTGGCTCTAAGGCTGGACTAGGTGTATGAACTTGAGCAAAGTACTTGACCTTTCTGAGCCTCAGTTTCACCATCTGTAAAAAGCCTTTGTCAAAAAGGATGCAAGGATTACTGAGGTAATGCAGGCAGTGTGCTTCCCACCAGCCTTGCAGACCCATCGTTCAACTGTCTTTGTAATTAAGTGATAGTACGAGGGGAGTATTGGCATATATTTAATATTCAGAACTATTAAAACAGATTATTTCTTGGTAACACCTCAAGAGTGGCTCCTTGATAGCAGCCAAGCTCAAAAGCAATAGTACTGCTGCTGCTGGTGAAGATGATAGTGAAGATGATAGTGGGGAAGATGGTGATGGTGAAGATGGTGATAAAGGTGGTGGAGGTGAAGGTGGTGGTGGTAGCGGTGGTGGTGGCGGTGATGAGATGGTGGTGGTGAAGGTGGTGGTGGTGAAGGTGGTAGTGGTGAAGGTGGTGGTGATAAAGATGGTGGTGGTGATGAAGGTGGTGGTGGTGGTGAAGGTGAAGGTGGTGGTGGTGGTGAAGATGTTGGTGGTGGTGGTGAAGGTGGTGGTGGTGGTGGTGGTGGTGATAAAGGTGGTGGTGGTAGTAAAGGTGGTGGCGGTGGTGGTGGTGGTGGTGAAGGTGGTGGTAGTGAAGGTGGTGGCAGCGGTGGTGGTGGTGGTGGTGGTGAAGGTGGTGGTGGTGAAGGTGGTGGCGGTGAAGGTGGTAGCGGCGGTGGTGGTGGTGGTGATGAAGGTGGTGCAGTGAAGGTGGTGGCGGTGGCGGTGGCGGTGGCGGTGGTGGTGGTGGTGGTGAAGGTGGTGGTGGTGGTGGTGAAGGTGGTGATGGTGAAGGTGGTGGTGGTGAAGGTGGTGGTGGTGATTGTGAAGGTGGTGGTGGTGAAGGTGGTGGCGGTGGTGGTGGTGGTGGTGGTGAAGGTGGTGGCAGTGGTGGTGATGGTGGTGAAGGTGGTGGCGGTGGTGGTGGTGAAGGTGGTGGTGGCGGTGGTGGTGGTGGTGGTGAAGGTGGTGGTGGTGAAGGTGATGGCGGTGAAGGCGGTGGTGGTGATTGTGAAGGTGGTGGCGGTGGTGGTGGTGGTGGTGGTGAAGGTGGTGGTGGTGAAGGTGGTGGCGGAGGTGGTGGTGGTGGTGGTGAAGGTGGTGGCGGCGGTGGTGGTGGTGGTGGTGGTGAAGGTGGTGGTGATGGTGAGGAGGATGGCCTACATAGGCAGAGTGCTTTCAATGGGCTTGGAACTATGCAGAGAACTCTGTACAAGAATTAGCATTTAATCCATACAAAATCCTTACGAGGGGGTGTATGCCATGATTATCCCATTTTAGAGATGAGTAAACTGAGACACACAGAAAAGAAGTGATAGTGCTGGAATGTAAGCCCAAGCCACCCCACCTCAGAGGCAAAGTTCTTAATCATAACAAGAGATTGTCTAGAAGAGGGTACTGGCCTGCATGAGTGAATGGACGGGTGGATGAAAGAATAAATGAGGGGCCAGGGTGTCCATGATGCCAGGAAGGGCTGGAAATGGGGAAGAGTGAGCTGGGGAATGGAATTCCAAGAAATCCAGAGTGAAGGGTGGTACAGGAGGGAAGAACAAGTCTATGTCAGGTTTGGGGCGGGGGGTGGAGCCAGGGAAGAGGGGCAGCAGCAGGGAGCCAGGCTGCAGGCTGTGATGTGATTTGCTGTGGTTTGGAGCCATCTGGAGGCACATGGGTGAGCAGCACTGGAAACCAGTGGCCATGGGCAAGCAGCCCAGGTGTCCAGCCGGCCCCAGTTACCAGATTTGCTGCCCTTCCCACCCCTGGGCCACTTGGAGAAGAGGCACAGGTTCCTCAGAGAATGACATTCCAAGTCCTCTTGGGACATGCAGAGTCTTAGGTGACAGAAACACACTTCAGGAAACCAAGTTTCCTCCCTCCTTTATCCCTTTCCCTTCCCTCCTGATTCCCTCCCACCTTCCCCCAGATAAAATAATTTGATTGACTAAGTCAGCGGTTCTCAATCTGTGGGTCGCGACCCCTGTGGGGGTCGAACGACCCTTTCACAGGGGTCGCCTAAGACCATCGGAAAACACATATATAATTACATATTGTTTTGTGATTAATCACTATGCTTTAATTATGTTCAATTTGTAACAATGAAATTGGGGGTCACCACAACGTGAGGAACTGTCTTAGAGGGTCGCAGCATTAGGAAGGTTGAGAACCACTGGACTAAAGGGAAGAAGGGAAGTGTGAATGCCCTCTGGACAGATGGCGGTGGGGACAGCCCTGAGGAGGAGTAAGAACCTGAGGGGCTTGGCTGAGACAAGGTGGCCTTGGGGGCCTGTGGCCAGGAGGCAGCTGGGCCCTCAGGCTGGCGCTCCGGGGAAGAGGTGTGGGCGGCTCACCCTGGACTTGGCCACATGCAGGGAGCAGAGAGGAGGTGACTGCTTGGGTCCCCTGCTCCAGGCAGGTGCTGAGACAGAGATCCAGGATATTTATTGGGAGGGGACCCCAGGCAGAACAGCGAGGGAGTAGAAGAGGCTGGACATTCTGAGTGGACTAGTGCTGGGGACACTGGGGCTCAGTCCTGTGGGCGATTCTCAGGAACCGTGGGGCACACACCGCAGAACCGCCCCAAAGCGGAGAGGAAGCTGGGGTATTCAGCCACCAACCCTCAGCCCTCTTTGGTTGGGGCTGTTTCTGGCACTGTGACTCCTTGGCGCTTGGGAGCAAGGCCAGGAGAGTTGCGGGGTGTGGGGAGCTGTTCACACAGGGGCAGGGGACGCGGTGGGCCTAGCAGGGGCCTGGTGCACCTGGCAGGGCTCCGGGGAACCTGTGAGCGGACACAGGGAGCCCAGGAGGAAGGAGGTCCGATATGGAAGAGGGAAGAGGAGCTCACGGGGTGTCCGGGGAAGAGCGAGGGAAGGGACAGGCGGAGAGCGGGGAGAGTCCTGGGTCCTGGGACGCTAGGAGGGCATTTCTGGGAGACAGTGGCCCACCTGCCAGGGGCTGCCCAACAGTCAAGAAAGGTGAGGACCAGGGAGACTGAGGCAAAAGGGAGACCAGACACTTGGGGCAAGTCCCAATAGTGAAGGTGGGGGCTTGTCTGACCACCCGCCTCCAGCCCCTATGCCTTCAGTTAGGGAAGCCCACAACTTTTATCCTGTTTCCAGCTATGTCTGGCTTGGAAATAAAGAGCCCCAAATATGATGTCATAAAGCAACTGCCACTTTATAATCCTCACAGGTCAGGGAATCAACAGGTCAGGGCGGCTTAGCTTGTCTCTCCTCCTTGCTGACTGGGTCCCATCAGGGGAGACCCAAAGCTTGGTGGCTGGGCTGGAGACCCTTGAAGGCTCGGCTTGGCTCAGCTGGGACTGCTGAGCCGAGCAACTACCCGTGGCCTCTCCATGGAGCTAAACAGCATGTCCCTGGGTTCCCGGAGGAAGCAACCAGAGAGGCAGCATTTCAAGAGGCCAAAGTGGAAACTGCACAGCCTTTTATGGCCTGGTTTCTGAAGTTACACAATGTCACTTCTGCTACCACGCCCCCTTCCCCCCCCCCCCCCCCAGATTCCAGGGGGCAGTTCACAGACCCCACCTCCTGATGGGGAGTGGCAAGAACGGAAAATAGAAGCTGTCACGCTCCATTTTACAGATGGGAAAATACAGGTCTAGAGAAATGAAGTTACTCCCTCGGTGGCAAAATGAGCATGTGACCCAGGACTTTTCAGACTTGTGCTTATTTCCTTGAGAGTCATGTGAGGGGCAGGAAGGTCAGGGAGCGTCCGTCTGGCCACACTCAGCAAAGGTGAGTGTGCCCAGGCTTGAGCAGAGGTCTGTCCCCTGCTCCCAGAAGCATGGACCAGAGAAGGTTGACCCTGACCACCTCCTGTTTCTCACCGCCTCATCCACAAAGGATCTGAGGCAGCAAAAACAAATGGATAAATACAAACAAACAAACAAGTCCCACGTTAAAATAGAGAAAACATAAATACCCAATAAGAAAGTTCCACACTTGAGTAGTCAATAAAATGCAGACGTGCAGGTCATCCAGTCATATACAGTTACTATTTCCAAGCTACATGGTGGACTCTGGGCTTCCTGGTGGCCAAAGAGAAAAGGGAAACTGGATTAGTTACATGATTTTCAAGGAAACATTCCAGGAAAGCAAGGCATGTCCAGATCATTATTCTCAAAGAACATTTTTACACTATGGAAAGTCCTCCCTGATCACTTCTTTTGTTCTCTCCAGATCTGCCAGGTAGTGACCAAGTCTGTGTCCTCCAAGCTGGAACCTTATTTCCAGACAATGCCAGGTGAGTGCTAGATGGGGTCGAGGAGACCGAGGTAGAAGGGGTTGAGGGGTAGGGAGATAGGAAGAATGTGATGGAGCCTGGGCCTGGGTGTGAAGGGGTAGAACAGATTATTTTCACATGGCAGTTGACATTGGATCCCTATTGGGCCAGGTCTTGTGGCAAGTCCAGAAGGGAGGTGGAAAAACACCCACTCATTCTCCTATCCCCACAACCAAACGCCCTCAGCTCTCTGAGGCCAGACACACATACTGTCCTGAGATCTGAGACTGATCACTTTGCCTCTCTGGGCCTTAGTTTCCGTATCTTTAAAACGGAGACAATTCTCTCTGTCCCCAAGTGCGTGGCAAACTGTGAAGAGCCACAGTAGGTGGGGGAGGACTCCCCTGGCCGAGAGCTCACCGTGTGCCTTGCACCCGGTAGAATTGTCTCTCCATGTCCTCACCACACCCACTGAGTTTGCATATTCTCCCAATTTTACCACGAGGAAACTGAGACTCAGAAAGGAGCCGTGACTTGCCCTGGACTCCCTCCCTGGAAGCTTGGCATGACAGACACATGGCTTATGCCCACCGAAGATGCTTTACCTTGCTCCAGGCACCACCCAGCCCCTCCAGGGACAGAGCCCATCCTGAGGATGTTCAGTGCAGTTGCAGTGTCCAAGGATTGGCCTCGCCAGCAGGAAAAATATGTTGGGTTTGAGTCCTAGTTCTGTGCCATCTTGCCTCGGACAGGCTGCCATTTCTGAGCCTCTAACATAGGAAGAAAGGGCTAAAGGAGGGACCGGTGTTTATTTAATTTGTACTGTTTACTGCTGGGAAACAGAGAAACCTTTCAGACCTGAGCCAGCCGGAGCTCAGCCTGGGATATTATTTATGCTAATTTCGGTGCCTTCTGTGTTTGAGCCCCAACATGTACAGGGCATAGGGCATACACCTTCTTCTCATTTAGTCCTCCAGCACCGTGAGCCACTGCTATCACCCCACTCTACAAATGACAAAAAGTGACTCAGAGAAGCAATAGGACATGGCCAAGGTCTTATAGAGTTTGATGCAAGCCCAAGTCTCTCCGCTCCTTTACCCTGTGTTTTAGTTTCGTTGAGGGGCTGTTGGAAGAAGGGGGGAAGATGATGGCTGTGAATGTGGGGTGTGGATTCATTTTCTTTTAAAGGGAGCTCCGGGTGGGCTCCCTGGAGGAGGTGGAAACGGAACAAGCACTACAGTTCTTAATTCAACTTTAGGGGATACTGACCCACATCAAAGGCCCCAAAGACGCTGCCATAGGGAGCCAGCTCATGATCCGTCTTCTTTCCCTCTAGTGACAGCCAAAATAGATAAGGTGGCCGGGATCGATTACTCACTGTTAGCACCACCGATAGCCACCACTGAGACCCTGGATGGGCAGCTGAAGGTGAGACTTATACCAACAATCATATACCCTCACTCCTGAGGCTCCCCATCATCCTGGGAAACAAATCTTACAAAGACTCCACCCTTTCCTCTCTTCCTCAACCACCTGCATCCGAATCTTCTCCCTGCTCAGGCACGCGGGCCTCCTGTCATTCCTGGAACACACTCGGCCTGCTCTATCCCTGGCCTAGGCCCTGGCCACTCCTTCTGCCCAGAGACCCCCTGGCTCTCCCTTCCTTCCTTCAAGTCTCTACTCAAATATCCTCTCTCCCTGGAGATGCCTTCTCAGACCGTGTCACTGAATAGCTCCTTCCTCCTGCCCCATATCTGCTTTACTTCTCTCAGCAGCATTTATTACTAACACGCGAGTAAAACACACACAGTCACTCGCTTGGATTGAAAGAGAAGGGGCTGTGACTGCGTTGTTCTTTACTGTATGTGCAGCACCTAGAACTGTGCTTGGCATATAGTAGGTGCTCAATAAATGTTTATTGAATGGGTGGATGCTATGGAAGACACCAATTGATGCTCTCTCACATCGTTGTTCCCTCTCTTCCTCTCTCTCCCCACTTCCCCTCTTTCTAAAATCAATGAGCATATCCTCAGGTGAGGATTTAAAAAAACAAAAAGAAATATGACCATTTTTGTCATATTTGCCTCTGACTTTTTAAAAAATGAAACACTGTAGACATAAATAGCTCAGGCCCTCTTGGGCCCCCTCTCCAAACCCGCCATCCCACCCTCCTGAATTAATCACACTGAGGACGTCGGTGCGTGTCCTTCTTGCCTACGTGTGTCTGTAATTCTTACACAGTTGTTTTGTAGGCCTTTAAATTTTACATAAATAGTATCTGACCATATGTATTCATCTACAATTTGCTTCTTTATAACTCAACATTATTATTTTTTAGCTAAATAGATTATTTCCTTTTGCAGTGTGTGGCTAAATTGCTCTTCAGAAATATATCCTATCTAATAAAAGGGTAATATGCAAATTAACCATCACTCTGTCACAAAGATGGCGGCGCCCAGTCCTCTCAGCCCCGCCGGAGTCCCCCAGTCCCAGGCATGGTGGAATGCTTGCTTCGTCACCACGATGACGAGGCAAGTGTTCCACCCCGGCCATGAAGAGCCTCTGGGCAGAGGGCACGGAGAGGCGGAGGGAGGGTTGGGGAGGGAACGCTTGTGTCGTCTCCCTGGCAACGAGGCAAGCGTTCCACACCTGGCTTCAGATGGGCCTCTGGGCCGTGGAGAGCCTCTGGGCAGTGGGCGTGGAGCAGCCAGGCCCTGCAGAGACCTTTTGGTGCATGGATTCGTGCACAGGGCTACTAGTAAAAATACATTCTCTAAGCCTGTGAATGCTTTTACCATAAACTGGATAGGGTGGGTTTAAAGTACAAGTATACTGCCTAGCCAGCATGGCTCAGTGGTTGAGCATCGACCTATGAACCAGAAGGTCATGGGTTTGAATCCCAGTCCAGGCACATGGCCGGGTTGCAGGCTCGATCCCCAGTGTGGGGTGTGCAGGAGTCAGCCAATCAATGATTCTCTCGCATCATTGATGTTTCTATCTCTCTCTCCCTCTCCCTTCTTCTCTGAAATCAATAAAAATATATTACAAATAAAATAAAGTACAAGTATACTCACAACAGTTCACCTCTCTCTTTGAAATTGCTGCTAACTTGATGGATGAAAAAACAAACAGAACTCATTGTTCGTTTAGTAGAGTTTCTGTGCTTCCTGGCAAGGTTGAGGCAGAGCCAATGGGATGGTGGGGAGTGTGCTGCTGGACCCCTGATGCCCGGGGTTCCATTCCGGCTCTGCCACTTACCCGAGTGACCTGGGCCAGCCTCTCCACCTCCCTGTGCCTCAGTGTGGGCTCCTGTGAAATGAGCATGATCGCACCTACCTCACAAGGTTGGTGGGAAGAGCATGTGGACCGTGGCACCCAGGAGACGTTTGGTGCTATTGTTAGTTTCTGGCCACGGCTTTCTCCTCTGTGAACGCATGATTGGTATCCTCAATGCATTTTTCCTGGAATGAACATGTTGAATGATAATGCCAGAAGGATGCCCAGGCTCACTCTGCTGCCTCCACCCCCAGGGGGAGTTCTTCAGCCTGGCCCACCGCAGCCCCCCTCCCTTCGCCCCGCCGGCGCTGGCCGTACCCATGGACCATGACCATATGGTGTACCTGGGCATCTCCGACTATTTCTTCAATACGGCTGGGCTTGTGTACCAACAGGCTGGAGTTCTGAACCTGACCCTCAAGGATGACATGGTACGTCCGGGCCGGGGGTGGGTGTGGGAAGAGCAGCAGACGGTCTGGATTTGAGTCTGTTCACTCTGGGGAGACCAAGGTCTGGACCTGAGTCAGCCAGACCTGAGTTCGAATATTGATTGGCCCCTCTTTTCCTGCTGGGTCACCTTCGGCCGGTTTCTCCACCTCTCAGAATCTCAGTTTCCTCATCTGTAAAACACCAATAGCAGTATCTGCCTCCAAAGGGGGTGATGCGGATTAAATGAGATAGAAATGCATGGGAAGCACTCAGTGCAGGCTTGGCAGTGGGAGCACTCGGTGAGTGACAGCCAGCACTGACTGCGTCCTTGCTTTATGCCAGGCTCTGTAATCCAGTCTCAGCATCATGTCACCATGATTGTCCTCCTCCTCGTTGTCTCTATATATTCATGGCTGAGTCCCGCTCTAGGACTCAGTTTACCCATCTGTAAAATGAAGAGATGGCCATCCTCTCCAGGTCTAGGTGCAACCTGATCCAACCAGTCACCAACCACATGGGCTTCCTCCTGTGCCTCTCCTGGAAGAGATGTTATATTCTCCCTCCCTGTAGAGGGACCACAGGGATGCTGAGGCCCCGCCTACCCCCTGTGGGAATAAATGAAGACCACCTGAATGAGAACTCCGTAGGGCAAGGGGGTCAGCCACCACTTGCATTTGGCAAAGACTCAAAGGCAGGCAGGGGGTGGGAAAGCTTCCTAGTGAGAGAAAGGGAGGGGTTCAATACGTGAATTTGGGGATGAGGGGGACACGAAGGTGTACGCTTACGGAGCTTGTCGGATGGGAAAGCTGGGTGTAGGTTAATAGAAGCTGGGCATCCTATGCGATTGGTTTAAGAGCATATTTGACTTTTGGGGGCAAAAAACATTGGGCAGCTGGCAGTCAGGGAGCCGGTCCTGACTGTCCTGGGTTGGTTGCTGCAGAAGCCCTGGATCATTGTTCCACTGTCCTATAGGTCTGGCCATTGTGTTTGTATATTCCATCCCTCGCCCTCATATGGAATTTGCCCCCTAATCTAGAACATAATTCCCAGAATCTTTTTTTTCTTCTCTTCTCTTGTTACAGATTCCAAAGAAATCCAAATTCCGACTGACAACCAAGTACTTTGGAACCCTCATACCCCAGGTAAAAAAAGGCCTGCCCCCTCCCACTCCCGCTGTAGTCAGCTCATGCGTCAGCCCAGGGGTGCTGGGAGGACAGGGCTCTGCTGAGCGGCCTGACGAGAGCCCCCTCCAGATCCGGGGTAGTCCAGCCTGAGAGTGTAGCAATAATTTGCAAAGTCCATCCCCAAACAGAAAGGCTCAGGTGTGAGAGTGGCTGTGTGCTGGGGGCCCTGGGCTGGGTATCCAGCCAGAAAGACCATATCCCTGCCTTCCAGGGGCTCCAGTCTAGTGGAGAGAGAAAATGATTAGTCAGGCACCCAACACAATAAAAAAAGAAATGCAGACTGTGATAAGTGAAGCCAACAGGTTGATAAGGTCGTTAGACAAGGCAGCTAAAGAAAGCCTCTGTTTCAAACAGCTCAGCTGACATAACCAAACGCCAGACTGGGTGGCTTAAACATCAGGAATTTACCTCTCACAGTTCTGGTCCAAGATCGAGGTGGCAGCTGGGTCGGTTTCTGGTAAAGGCTCTCTTCCTGGCTGGTAGATGGCTGCCTTCTTGCAGGGTCCTCAGATGGCCTTTCCTGTGAGCACTTACGGAGAGGGGGAGCTCTCTGGGGTCTCTTCTTACAGGACACTAATCCTATCAGAGCAAGGCCCCACCCTGATGACTTCATTCAATTGCAATTACTGTACTTCCTTAAGGCCCATCTCCAAATACAGCCACACTGGGGATTAGGAATTCAATATACTATATGAATTTGGGCATGAGGGGGACACAAGTATTTAGTCCTAACAACCTCTTCAGTAGTGATACTTGAAGGTGTGACTGATAGGGTAGCTAAGGGAATTGTCTTGAAGCTTAATTTGCATAACAATCGCATTATTCTTACTCAGACTTTGAGTTTACCTGGGGAGGATTGCAGGCCAGCAGAGATGGAGTGTCACCAAATCCCTCCTCATTCCCCCTTGAAGCCACCACTGCTTTCTGAGGAGGTGCCATTTGAACTAAGACCTGAGGGAAGGGAAAGAGCCAAGCTGGGAAAGAATGGAGGGACAAGCATTCAGGGAGAGGGAACAGAGAGTGCAAAAGGTCTTGGGAAAACAGCAGGTCCTATTTGCACAACAGGAGTCCCAGGTGGCTGGCACTGAAGGTGTGTAGAGTGGGGTTGGCAGGGTTTCAGCTGCCAGATCATGCGGTCTCAGGGTTTAGTCAAAATGCAATGGGAAGACATTGGAGGTGTTTATGCAGTGCCAGGACAAGACAGGATTTAGAAACATTTAAGTAAAAGTGTCCCTTTTGTTGGTTGTCCCCACCGGGGGCTGCAGTTGGCCAAGATGTTCCCCAACATGAGCATGCAGTTCTTCGTCAGAGTCTCTTCTCCACCGCACCTCACTGTGTCCCCTGCTGGCCTTGCCTGCACCCCGGTCCTGGAGGCCCAGGCCTTCGCTGTCCTCCCGAACTCCTCCTTGGCCCCTCTCTTCCTGCTTGGCATGGTAAGCTGTTCCAGGGTGTGGGCAGATGGGGAACCCTGGACAAGGCTGAGAGCACGCCCTCGGGGTCAGGGGACCGTGTGAATCCTGCCCAGGTTCAAACCTGGACTCTGTAGCTGCAGGGCTGTGACCAGAGCCATTACACTAACTGCTTTGGGCTCCTGCAGGCACTCATTCATTCAATCATTCATTCGTCATTGGTTTGAAGTATGTGTACTGTTTCTGATTCATTCACTCATATCTTCAGTCATTTATGCATTTGTGTATTGTTCATTCATTTATTCATTCAATTATTCATTAGATTGCTAACTTGAAATGTGCTATATCTCTTCTGGTTTATACATGCATTATTATTCATTTATTTATTTACTTATACCCTTGTCAAATTGATCATTCATTTGTATATTTGTTCTTTCATTCATTATGTATTCATCCACACATATCTTTGTTTATGCCTTCATTGGTATGTTCAATCCCTCACTTATTCAAGTTTTTATTCCATTGTTGATTTGTGCACTCACTCATGTGATCACTGTGTCGCGCCGTGAACTTTCGGAGGCACCCACTCTGGCCGCTGGGAGTGAGGCCAGACTTTCTCCCACCAGGAGGCACTCACAGGCCGCAGCAGGTCTGCGCAGTCTCAAGCTGAGACCCATTTCCCCCACTTTGCAGATTAAATGGGTTCTCACAGAGTCGCTGAGGCAGGAAGCTCGGTTTTCTAACTCACCAAATATTTGTTGAATGAATAAATGAATGAATGGCTGTGAGAATAGGGCTGGCCTATGGCCTGACTCACAAGTAGCTTGGGAACTCAGACATGGACTCAGAAGCTGGGGAGAAAATGGTACTTGGTCCCAGCCCAGGACTCATCAACAAGGAGGAAGTAAAAGGGAGGTCACCCCTCGCCCCCACCCCAAGCTGACCCTCCCAGCCGTGGAGGCCTTACAGAGCCCCCAGGCCTTGGGCCAGCACCTCACCTCCCGGGTTGTTGTTTTGCAGAGCGCGAATGCTTCTGTGGAGGTCGGCGCCATGTCCGACAGGCTTGTGGGAGAACTCAGCTTGGACAAGTAAGTGGACCTGTGGGTCAGGGCGAGGGAGCTGCCCATTCATTCGTGGGGTCCATGGGCTAGCAATGACCTTACAGTGTGCCAAGTACTATGCCATTGCTTTCCCGTTCACCCATCACATTGAAGCTTCAAACAGTGTGCAGAGGGCACAATGTTCCCATTTCACAGACAGTGAAACCAACACTCAGAGACGAAGTGACTTGCCCAAGGCCACACGTCGTAGGGTAACCAGCCATCTCAGTTTGCCCGGAGTGTTCCAGTTGGGGCACTGAAAGTCCCTCGTACCAGGCACCTCTCAGTCGTGGGCCAACTCATGGCTGATGCCACTCCACACTGAACCACAGCAGCCCCCCGCCACCCCACACCCCCGGCCTTCCTTGGCACTTGGAAAACCCACTTCACCCCCATCCTTGGGACCCTGTCAGCCCTCCCCCGCTGGGAGACTGGGGTCCATGTGCCGGGTTGAATCCTGGCAGAGGAGGTGTGGAAGCGTGGTGTCTGACGTCCAGGCACCTGCACTGGAAGCTCAGCTCGCCGTGGTAAGCAACAAACTTTCCAAACTTCGGCGTCCCTGACTGTAAAGCCCAAGAATTGCTCCTTCACAGCAGCATTGTCGTGAGGATGAAATGAGGCACTAATATGTGTTGATGTGTTTGGAACACTTCAAGGGATAAAAATAAGTGCTCGATAAGTAAAAGGAAGGAGAGACACAGAAAAAGAGAAACGCAGAAATTGGAGGAGAGACAGAGAAAGAGAGACATTCAGAGAGAGGGACACATACACAAAGGAAGAAAGGAAGAGAGACAGAGTGTGAGAGACAGAGAGACAGGCAGATGGGGAGACACGTAAGAGAGAGACACAAAAGGAGGAAGAGGGAGGATAGAGTGACACAAAGAAAAAGAAAGACACCCGGAGAGAGTAGATGCCGTGGCCCCAACATTTAGACCTGGCATCGACCTCTTACACTTACGCCGATTAAACTGAGTCTTGACCCAGGCTCCTGCCCATGTCCTCCTTCGCCCTGGCACGGAGGTGTCCTTCTTCACCTTGACATGGGTCCCTGAGGCCTCTATGCTCCTCATTTCTGTGACATCCTTCTGAGAAGTGTTACTGCTTTGGGAACAGGTGGATTTAATGTTCCTTGAAGCTCCCGTGGGCCTCTCAGGTACAGGAGCCGGAGAGGATGCAGCTGGGTGGTGGCTGGGGTCCAGGGGCTCCTAAGTCTTGGTGAACAAGAGTGAGTTTTCAAACTTTGTAGGCAATGGAGACAAGAGTGTTGGCCTCCGGGGGACTTATTAGAAATCCTGCTTTGCTCATTGTCGGCTGTGTGGCCTCAGGCAGGTTGTTTGACCTCTCTGAGTGTCAGTTTTCTCATCTGCAACATGCCAGTGCAATGGCCCTTGCCTCTTGGGGTCTTGCAGGAATTCATTGGGACAAAGTACTCAACAGGGTGAATGATAGGGGTTTCAATAAATGGCCATTTATTTCTCCCTTTCTCTGAGATCACATTTAAAATGCCATAAAAGCTATAAAGAGGAGATAATTGATTGGCTCAGGCAATTGAAAAGCCCAAGGGTTTCTGAAGGCCAGGGTGGATCCAGGTGCTTAAGTAATGTCCTTGGGACTCTGACTCCCTCCTCTCTTGGCTCTGCTATCCCCTACGCTGGCTTCATTTTCCACAAGGCTATCGCCAAGTGGTGACAGAAATGGTCACCAGCAGCTTCCTGATTTCCCTGCAGAAAAAAGAACATCTCATTGCCAATATTTCCAGCTGAGACCACCTCTCCTTGGGCCAGCCATGAGCCACAGGGCCAACCCTGAAGCAATCACTGTGGCCAGGGAGGTGGAACCTGCCCCTTGGCCAGCCCACCCCCAGCTCAGCACTGACAGTGTAGAGAATGGGTGGTTTCCCCAAAGGAAAAACTGGGGGGGCTGTGACCAGAGGAAGGGGGATGACTACTGGGAGGGGAAACCAAGCAGCCTTCACCAGAGTGGCCCTTCCTCCCCAGTAACTGAATTCTCATATGAGTCAGGAAAATGGTGTCTCAGCCGCCCCTCCCCTTCTCACAGGCTGCTCCTGGAACTGAAGCACTCAGACATCGGCCCCTTCTCGGTGAGTCTGAGGCCCTTGGAGGCTCCTTCCTTCCCCTGATCTTGAGATAATGGTCCTGAAGACCCCTGGGCTCATGGCATCATTTCAGGAGGCCACTGGTCATTTGCATACAATTTGCATGTGAGGTAATGATGGGAGGAGCTTTGTGGGCCTTGGGCAGGTCACTTTCCTTTCAGAACTTCAGTCCTTCCCCAAGTCAGGGATAATCCTTCCCACTTGAGCTAATATGGTGAGGCTTCATTGGTGTTAAATGTGCACAATCTGGTATAGAAAATCTGCCCAGTAAATGTTTGTTGAATGAACAAGTGAATTACTTTGCTGAGCACCTGCTATAGGGCAGGCGCTGCTCCAGGTGTTGGGATATGCTCATGAAGAAGACAGGAAAGCCACCCCTTCTAGAGCTTCACATCATAGTGGGAAAGCAGACAATACGAAAGGAAGATTACTTCCGTCAAGATCAGTGCTATGAAAAACAAAATGGAAGTGGGGTAGACAGTGATGAGAAGGTTGAGGGTTAGACAGTGTGACCAGGGAAAGCCTCTCTGAGGAGGTGATATCTGGGCTGAGGGAGGCAGCAGGGGGAAGATCTGCCGCAGGCAGAAGAAAGAGCAGGGACAAAGGCCCCGGGGCTGGCTCACCCGGGCCTTCTGGGCTAGAGCAGATGGTGTTTGAAGGGCAGTGAGGAGCAATGAACTGTTTCATACAGAGTGACATGACCTTATTTGTACCTTGCTGAAAGTTGCCCCAGGCTGGGGTTAGGAGAATGGAGTCTGGGGACAAGGTTAGACCACATTAATAAATGGGGAGGTGGGCACATTTGTCCATGTGAAGACGAGGCCAGGAAGAAAGAGAACGATGATAGATTGGGGACATGTACTTTGGAAGTAAGGTCAGACAAAACCTTTTTTAAAATTTTGTAAAATATGTTTTTATTGACTTTGAGAGAGAGGAAGGGAGAGATAGGTAAAAACATAAATGTGGATTGGCTGCCTCCTGCACGCCCCTCACTGGGGATCCAGGCTGCAACCTGTGACCTCTTGGTTCGTGGGTCGTCACTCAACCACTGAGCCACACTGGCCAGGCCAGGCAGAGCTTAATGAGAGATATGATGTATGGGGTGAGGGAAAGGGCATTGAAGAATGACACCTAGATTTTTGGCTTGAGCAGCTGGGTGAGTGGCAAAGTCACTGAGATGGAGAAGGGCAGGTGGGAGGGAGAGGAGCAGGGCTCTCACCAGCCCAGGTAGATGATGCCACTACCTGGAATCCCTGACCATCATTAAGTAGACTCACCCCTGCCTCCCTCGCCCAAGGAGGGCCCTGCTGGTGAGCTGCCCACGTAAGTAGCAGCTCAAATGCTCTTCAACAGCTGCCCTGAGTGAGCATCTCCCTGGTGACTCCCATTAGACGCCACAGCATGCGGATTCTGTTCACAGCGCCTTACTACGCGTGGCCTCTTGGTGAACCCCTGGAGAACATTTTCTTGGATCTCCTGCCCTGCTGGGATTCTCGTCCCAGCATCAAGAAGGGTTCAGGAATCTGGAAAAGGGGCTGCATGTAGATAACATAGGAACCCAGAGATTAATAATTTTGAAAGGCATTGGGGGTCAGAGGACCTTCAGCTAAAGGAACTGAAGACTCCCTCCTTGTCTAGGACCCTTGCTTTTATTAACACAATTTGTCCTAAGGCAAGGTGGAGATAATACACTTCAAAGGGTAAGGTTTCAAAGGGTACAGAAGCATTGTCAGTTTGGGGAATAGCCTGCGGCTGTTCAGGTGTTTGGCCAGTAGGAGGCAATAACATGTAGATTAAGATGCCCTTTAACTGTCTGGCAGCCACAATCAGTTTCCTGTTCAGGTTTGGGGAAATGCCTTTAGCCATTCCCAACAGGTGACTACATGTGTGACTCAACCCTGTTGAGTCCCCAAGTTTCATCAACCTTTTGATGAAACTCTTAAAATTATGACATGCTGGAATTGGTCTACGGCACTGCCCTAGTACCCCCACCAAGTGGGTGCAACCCCCAAGTCAGACCGTCCCAATGTCCCTCCAAATCCGATGGAACTCCAACCAGCCCTTTCCATCTGATGAGAGATTACAACAACAACAATAACAAAAGGCTCAAAGCTACCTCACTGTATTCTCATGGCATCACTGGTGCTAAGGCACCACAGTGTGATGACTCAGTGGGCAACCAACTGCTGCTTCTGCAGAAAATAAAAATGTTAAGTTCCTAGATTCATGGGAAGAAGGGCACCGTGTTTGATGAGCCCAGAGAATTACAGCCTGGGAGAGGAGACTCAATTGTTCCAGAAACAAAAATGTGCATAATTACAAGTTGTAAATGTCACCACTGCAGGCAATGCTCTTGAGGGTGTTACATTATAGTTGACTTTTTTTTTCATTGCAAAAGCAAAACATATACATTATAGAACAATCAGAACCTACAGGTTTACAAAATAAAAACCATTTCCTAATTTCCCCATTAGCTAATAATTTGAAGTGTATCCTTCCTCACCTTTTGCTATGCGTATTCAATAACAAAATGGAATTCTGTGGTTTCCACAGCCCACTTTCCTTACTCTAAAAATATCATAAATATGTGATGATAATTATACTTCTACACTGTCATGCATGACAATTGTGTAACTTCCTAGCATCAAAGTGCCACCCTGTCCTCCAGATGGCTCCCCAAGTGTGGACATGTAGCCTGCTTTTTAAACAATTGCTATTACAGCATAGTTGACATGCAATATTATATTAGTTTTCAGGTGTACAACACAGTGACTTGACATTTCTATTCCTTACAATGTGATCACCACACTAAGTCCAGTAACCATCTGTCACCGTGCCAACTTATCACACTATAAGTGACTATATCCCCCTTCACCATTTTCACCCATCCCTCCATCCCCCTCCCCTCTGGCGACCACACATATAAGTGAACTCATGCTGTATTGTCTTTATCTGTTTGAGTTATTTACCCTCCAGGTCCATCCATGTTGTCACAAATGGCAGAATTTCATTCTTTTTTTTTTTTTTTTTTTTTTTACTGCTGAGTAGTATTCCATTGTTTTTGTTACATTCATCACTCTTTGCGCATCCTTGCATCTGTTTCTGCCCACATCCTAGTCACGTCCTCAGGATAAATGCCTTAGAGGCATGCTTGCAGCCCACCAAACACACACATTTGTAAGTCTTTTGATGAACATCCCCGAAGAACCCTGGGACAGGTTGAGCCAGTGTGCCCTGTAGCCCGCATTTTCACATTTAAATACTCTCTGCCTTGCACCTTATAGTCCAGAACAGTGATGGCGAACCTTTTGAGCTCTGCGTGTCAGCATTTTGAAAAACCCTAACTTAACTCTGGTGCCGTGTCACATATAGAAATTTTTTGATCTTTGCAACCATAGTAAAACAAAGACTTATATTTTTGATATTATTTTATATATTTAAATGCCATTTAACAAAGAAAAATCAACCAAAAAAATGAGTTCGCATGTCACCTCTGACACGCGTGTCATAGGTTCGCCATCACTGGTCTAGAACTTGCGTTGCCACTGGAACCTTTAGAGTTAGAGACCACTTCCGTGACCTTGACGGAGTTGCAGAGTTTTCACATCACTTGGGTCCATCTCTCAGCCTTTTCCAGCTGGGAGGTGCCCTGCGTGGGAGGGAGGGTGATAGAAGACCGCGCTGCCTGCATGCCCTGACGTGGGTGCCATCCTCTTTCTGGTTTCCAGGTTGAGTTGCTGCAGGCCATCATGAACTACATTGTGCACACTACTGTGCTTCCCAAGGTTAACGGTAAGGAGCTTTGCAGAAACACCTGAGGTTTAGTCCTGGGAGAAGTAGTAGGGATAGTTCTTAGAGCCGCCTAACACCTGGCTCCAGTTGTGGGGGCTGAGGGGTGGTCACCTCAACTGAACCTCAGATGGCACCTGGCCCAGGTTCGGAATGAAGAAAACGGAACTCCTCGTGGGTGGCATTCTTATTAAGGCCCATCTGACCCTTATGAGGTGGGGGATTATTAATATCTCCTGCTTTCATGGGAGGAGGTCAGAGAAGTTAAATGACCAGGCCACAGAGCAGGTGAGAGGAGGAGCTTGGGTTTCATCCCACCTCTGAAGCCAGAGCCCTTGGCCTTTCTCCAACTCTGGGAGGAAGGCCAGGGGAGAAGGGTCCCAGCGAAGGTCTTATGCTCACCACACTGGTGAGCCTGCCGCTAACCTTGGCGTAGCCAGGGGCGACGGTACGCAGAGAGGCCCACATAGCATGTGACTAGAGAAGACAACAAATTATTATGTAGAGTCTGACTCATCCTCCCACCTTGACACATGTAGCTTCATAATGACCTAGGAGACCAGGTTTGAATTTAGCATCGTCCTGAGTTCCAGTTCAGAACGTGGTGGTGTCAGAGAGCTGACCCCTGGCCACCGCCCATCTCTGATTTTATCCTAAACATTGAGGGACTTCCTGCAACCACATGTCTTCCCCGCCCAATCACATGTCTGCACCCGTGTGAGCAGTGCCCCCTGGTTGCCACCCAGGCCTGGTGTCCACTAGCAGGGTGCTCACCCTCAGCAGGGTGATCGTGGTCAGGAGGCCTGCTCAGGTCCTGGACGTGAGCTTGGGTGATAGGGTGGGAATGCGCGGGTCCAGGTTTCTCTCCAGTCCAGGGAGGCTGCCCACCTGGCCCCATCTCCTCCCGTCTCCTCCCTGATCCTTTCCTGAACCTCCATTGCAGAGAGGCTGCAAAAAGGCTACCCTCTCCCGCTGCCCACCCACGTCCAGCTCTTCAACCTGGTGCTTCAGCCTTACCAGGTGAGTCCCAAAGGTCTCTTTTCACCCGCTCTCCTCCACAACCGCAACTGGTGCTGAAAAGCTTTCCCTATGCAAGCCCCGTGCCAAGCACTTTCTACCCTTACAGCACCCTGGAAGGTGGGCGCTCTTGATAAACAGAGAAGGAAGCCCAAGACTCAGAAATGCCACGTGGCTATTTAATGAAGTCCAGATCCGAAGCCAGGCCCCTGCATATATTTTTAATTGATTTTCTTGGACAGAGAGGAAGAGAGAGAGAGAGAGAGAGAGAGAGTGAGAGAGAGAGAGACATGGATGTGAGAAACATTGGTTGGTTGTCTCCCATACGCACCCCAACGAGGGAGCCAACCTGCAACCTGGCATGTGTCCTGACCAGGAATCGAACCAGTGACCTTTTGAACCAACTGAGCATCACCGGCCAGAACCAGGTCCCTGCTTTTCACTGTTGGCTGCATCATTCGCACCTGACACCTGGTAAAAATGGAACTCCCTCAGTGCCATAGAGCCTCGAAGCTGCATTTAATTACTGTTGCATGCCTCTTCTTTTGCATCGGCTTCATACCCACGCCTGTGGGTATGAAGCCTGGTCAGTGGCTGGCGAATTCAGAAACCATTCCGGGCCACCTCCTCCTGCCCTTCTCCCAGCCTGACCCCCAGCAGCATCGGGCACTCTTTACCCTTTCTTGGGAGCATTCTTCTTAGCGTCAAAGAGCCCCCTCTCCCTGTTTGCCAGCCGCCTCTCCCTGGGGCCTTTCAGTCTCCTTCGCTGCTTCCTGCTCCCCTTCCTTCCCACAGGGAGTTCCCCGGGTTCCTGCCCAGGCTCTGCCTTCCCCACTATGGGCTTTCCCTGGTCACGGCCATCAGCTCAGGCTCAGCGGCCACCGTTATGCCACCCCGAGGCCCGAGCCTGTCCCAGCGAAGCTGATCGCTCTGCAACAAACCATCACCTCCTGTTGCCCTCCTTACCTTAGTCAATGTCTTTCCTGATAACCTCGTGGCCCCATGGGAACCGCCATCACCCAGATTCCTTGCCCTCCCTCATTCCCAACATCCAAGCAACCCCCAACTCTTTAGACCAGGGAACTAATAGGGCGAAGAGACTGGAGAAACGTAGATGAGAGAGCAGAGAAAACACATCTCCTATTTGCCCACCTTTCCCCAAGTTCATCCTTAAAAGAAATAATGACCCCATGGCACCATTTTATTTCTTCATCTGTGAAAGTTCTGAGTAAAGGGCAGGCAGGAGCAGGGAAGTGGGTTGGCAACCTTGGCTGGACCAAGGGCTCCCTTGAGCTGCCATGAGGCTGGGGTGACAAATGAAGGCCCCAGAGCTGCCCGGGGGTCTGCACGTCTGAGGGCTGCCGACACATTCATGGGCGCTGTGTTGTGCAGACCCCAGAGGTGCGACCCCGAGTGCCCCCTCACTCCTGCCTTTCCGTCAGCAGACAGCACCACTCTGCCCTCTCCCAAAGTTCTCTTCTAACCCCCGGCAGCCCCACCCTCACCACGGGGGTGCTCTTCCAGCTGTTGACAGCATTGTGTCTCTTCCTAGAACTTCCTGCTGTTTGGAGCAGATGTTCTCTACAACTGAAGTCGCCATCGGTGCAGGGACTGTCAGCACACCAGCCGCGGAGGGGTTGTCAACACTGTTCCCGACAGGCCTGTGGGCCACCTTTCTCCAGGCGCCCCCTCTAGCTCTTGACCCAGAGACCCTTGCGAACGTCTCTGAACTCAGGTTTAGAAACGACCTAAGCATGGAGAGCCTTGTTGCTTGGGAGAGTGTGTGCTGTGTATTTTAGGGATTATGAGCTTCTTTCAAAAGCTGAGCCTTCCCAGACATTTCCGCCAGGAATTGCATTTCAATTGTGTAACCACAATATGTCTCTTTGTGCTTCACACACACACACACACACACACACAGGAACGAAAAAGAGAAACACCTGGGTTTTTTTAAAATGTGGAATTCTGTGTGATGGTATTGTTTCTTGTTTTATGTCCATTCATTCATTCATTGGCTGTGCCCAGCATGGCCTGCGGCATCAGTGTACAGCACAGATACAGTCGCCTCTTCATTTTTCTGGTTACTACCTTGGGCCCCACATGCCTCTGTTAGCAAAAAGCGCCATTGCTCCCCTTTGGACACTCACTAAGAGTCCAAAGAGAGTCTTGCCTTTCTCATGTCAGAGTGCTGTGTAGATGGGTCCACTGGGCTGTTGTTCCTGCCACTGCCACCTGGTGTCGCTGTTGAACAGCTATCCTGCAAAGCCTGTTTTCCCTGCCCCACACTTGGGCCCAAGGATGATGGTTCCCTTAATCCAGTGGTTCTCAACCTTCCTAATGCCGCGACCCTTTAATACAGTTCCTCATGTTGTGGTGACCCCCAACCATAAAATTATTTTCGTTGCTACTTCATAACTGTAATTTTGCTACTGTTATAAATCATAATGTTAATATCTGATATGCAGGATGTATTTTCATTGTTACCAATTGAATATAATTAAAGCATAGTGATTAATCTCAAAAACAATATGTAATTATATATGTGTTTTCCGATGGTCTTAGGCAACCCCTGTGAAAGGGTCATTCGACCCCCAAAGGGATCGCGACCCACAGGTTGAGAACCGCTGCCTGTGCTCTCATCTCCTGCCCAGCCCTTGGGCCCAAAGCAGAACTGGGCCAGGGGACAGAGGCCGTTGAAGGTTTCAGTCGATCGCATTTTCAGCTGCAATTAGCCCTTCCCCATGACTTTCCAGGCTGGCGTGGAAGCCGGGTCACCAGTGCAGACCGTCCTTGAACTCTTAGTGAGCCTCCTCTGGGACTTCAGGATAGTTCCTGCCATGGAACAGCAGGTGTGGCTGTCTCAGGCCATTAGATGGGCTCTAACAGCATTTTATTTCAAATTGATTGAGCATTTCTGGAAGGCCTCTTTGAGCTGCTGACATCTGGTCTGAGACCAGGAGGGTGAGGAAGAGTTTGAAGCAGTCAGTGGGGTGTGGGGTGACATGACCAGGGTTAGCTTTTAAAATGTTTTCTTGTGACTTCTGAAAGTATTGGAGGGGCAAGAGTGGAAGGGGGTGGGCACAAGTTAGGAATCTGTTGTTCAGGCTTCATCCAGGCTGGCGATAATAAAAATAGACAAAAGCGTTTGTCCTGATGAAAAAGCGGATAAAAGGTGTTTTTAAAGAAAAATGTACACACTTCTGCTAACATCATCAATCCTCTGACAAATGGAGGTAGAGGCTCTGGGGCCACAGGGGAAGGGAGGGTCATTGATCAAGCACAGCACAGGAACGATTTTATTTAATCCCACGACACTCTCACCCCCCAAAGTGGGAAGTGGCCAGTCCTCTTAGATTGAGTCACTCTCCCTGGGTCCACAGCTTGCAAGTGGCAGAGCTGGATTCCCACCCTCTCTGCCCTCAGAGCCCATGGTCTTTCCACTCCTCCCAGTTGTCAAAGTCTTGTGTGTCTGATGCTTGGGACGTGCAAGGCAGAACTACCAAGTTCAGTTGTACCGGTTTGCACTGTAGACAGGTGTCAGGTTGGGGGAACAAAATCCTCTCTCTAGTTTGTCCACCAAGAGGATGTACCTTTTCCTACTTGCCTAGCGGAGGCTCTGAAATGGAACAGAAAAGCGGCCAGTGGGGCTGGAAGGAAGAGCATGAGTGGGGACACAACACGGATGAGCAGGGGATGACACAATCCAATTCTCGTTTTTAAAAGACCCCTCTGGTTGGAATCGGGAGCAGAGCTGGTAAGTACAGGGACACAGCCCTGCCTCTCCACCTTCACCTCATCTCCCACCTTCTCTTTGGACATAGTTGCCTCCCCACCCCCATCCTCTACTCCCCAAAACACTCAGGCAGCCCCTGTTCCACTCTATAGAAAAAAGCAAGCAGTATTTCTTGAACCTGAGGACTGCTGAGTGGAACATACTGTGCCCTGGGGACCTCTCTCTAGTGGCTGAGAAATAGGCAGTTGTTTGGAGGTGTGATCTGAGGACTCCCCAAGACAACCCAACTCATCTGCCAGGCTGCCTACAAACCGCTGTCAGGGCAGCTTCTCCCTTAGGCGGTGCCGCTCCGAGGCCTGCTGAGGGGCCGGTTTCCTCGGGGGCGGGGGGGGTGCTGAAAGTGCTCCCAGATTAGATGACTGGGATAGTTGCACACGTCTGTAAATACAGCAAAAACCACTGAACTGTACCCTTTACATGGGCGAGTGCTATGGTATGTGAAATATATGTCGATAAAGCTGTTAAAAGGCAGGAAGAATTGCCTACTCCAGGCTTCCTAAAAGCTCTCCATTTAATCAGCTTCCTTTGGGGGTCAAGTATTGCCCTCTGGGGTTCCTTTTGGAAATGGAGACATTAAATATGATAGAGGGGTGCCCTTTGTGGGGAGACGAGGGGAGGGCTGTGCAGAGACTAACACTGTGCCTGCATTTATGCCACATCCCCTCAGAGGCCATGAGTGCCCCAGCCCCGGGCTAGTCTCTTCACATTTGTTATCTCATCTAATCCTCACGACTCTGAAAGTAGACAAGGGGTCCCCATTTTCCGGATGCAGAGTCTGAGGTTTGGGGAGGTGCTGTGGCCCGCTCGAGGCCACTCAGAGCTTGGGCTAGGGAGCACCGGGCCCTAGATTCAAAAGTCAACCCAGCTATGCACGGCTGCACAACTGTCCAGATGGTACTTACCCTCTCTGGTCCTCTATTTCTTCCTCTGAAAGTAGAGGGAAAACCTCACCCTTGTGTTTGGTGTGAGGTTGTTGGGAGGAATCAGTGGTGTCATTAATAAGCTCATGGCATGGTGGTTATGGGCATGGGCTGTGCTCCCGGACACTCTGGGTTCAAATCCCAGCTCTGCTATTTATCGGCTGTGTGAACCTGGGCAACTAACTCTCTGGGCTTGGATTTTTCTTATCTGAATCATAAGAATACCAACCTCACAGGGTTGTTATGAGAATCAAATATGTGTGCAACCTGTGGGCCCAGGGCCTGACACGTAGCAATCAAAGTTAGCTCTAAATATCAGTAAATCCAGGAAATCCTTCTCTCTATACTATAAGGACTTGCCATAGTTGCAGTCCCAATGCCTGGCATATAATAGGTGCTCAGTAAATATTTACTTCCAATATCATCTAGGATTTGAGTTCATGTCTGAATTCATAGTGACTCAAAGCCACTATGTCGGTGATTCTCAAAGTATAATCCAGAGCTGCCTGCCTGGAGGGGCCTGAGCCCAAGAATCGGAACCGCAGGCTGGCCAGAAAGCAGGGTTCAGGGCTGGCCCACAGTGTGACTTGGGCCAGTCTTCTCCCCGTCTCGGTTTCAGTTTCACCATCTGTAAAAGCACGGGCCCTCTGGAATTCCGGGAAAGGAATCCAATAAGGTGAGCTCTGGCAAATATTAAAGAAGTTCTGGCTGAGAAATTTTCATTTTAACAGAAGCTCCTTAGGGTCCCCAAAGCTATCAAGACCCAGTGAAATGAGGCCACTGCTGGGATTTTAGATGCTGCCAATTGCAGAGGCAAAGGGGATGGGAGGGAGAGATGGGAGGGTTCTCAGGTTCCTTGGGGTCCCCCTGGGGTAAAGGGCTGTGTATCCATTTGGCCAGCCCTGCTCCAGGGGGTCTCCTGGCATTTCAAGTAGGTGATACACAAGCTTCAAACCACACTGGATTGTCACTGACATTCCTATTTTTCTTCTGTACATCCCCATGCCTCAGGGCTCTTGTGTGTGTGTGTGTGTGTGTGTGTGTGTGTGTGTGTGTGTCTGAGAAAGAGAGAGAGAGAGAGAGAGAGAGAGAGAGAGAGAGAGGCTAGGAGAGGGGCTGCCAACAATATTAAAGCCTTGAATCCAAAGTACCCTACAGAGATCCAGAACCGCAGGTCTTCATAACATCTTTGTCTTCCAGCGAGAGCTGATGCTCTCAGGAGTGTGGGCACAGTCAGGGGAAAGTGCACTGAACATAGAAGTGAACAGAGACACAGAACTGAGAACGTGGAGCTCATTTTGCCCCTGTACTCAAAGCGTGGTCCACCACCTGGGAGCTTGTTAGAAATGCAGAGTCCTGGCCCCCAAAGGAATCTCCTGACTCATAATTTGCATTTTAACAAGATCCCTGGCGTATATACTACATTCTTTTTTTTTTTTAATACATATATATATATATATATTTTATTGATTTTTTACAGAGAGGATGGGAGAGGGACAGAGAGTTAGAAACATCGATGAGAGAGAAACATCGATCAGCTGCCTCCTGCACGCTCCCCACTGGGTATGTGCCCACAACCAAGGTACATGCCCTTGACCGGAATCAAACCTGGGACCCTTGAGTCCGAAGGCCGATGCTCCATCCACTGAGCCAAACCGGTTAGGGCTATACCACATTTTTATCCATCCATCCATCCATGGGCACTTAGGTTGTTCCTCGATCTTGTTGTGAATAATGCTGTAATGAACATGGGGGTGCCAATATCTCATACATATCCTGTTTTCATTTCCTTTGGATAAATACCCAGCCCTGGAATTGCTGTATCACATGGTAGTTCTATTGTTCATTGTTTAAGGAACCTCCATACTGTTTTGCATAGTGGCTGCACCAGTGTACAGTCCCACCAACAGTTCAAGGGGGTTTCCTTTTCTCACATGCAGAAGTTGTGTGGTATGTGTATACAACGGAGTGCTATGCAGCCATGAGGGAGCAGGAGACCCTGCCATGTGCAACATATGGATGAAAGTTGAGAGCATTATGCTAAGGGAGATAAGTCAGACAGAGAAAGACAAAGACTGTATGATCTCACTTACATATGGAATTTTAAGTAGCCAAAGTCATAAAAACAGAGTAGGCTGATGGTTACAAGGATGAGGGGTGGGGCAGTAGGAGAGATGGTGTTCAGGGTGACTTAGAACTAGTGGATAAATAATTCCTGGAAATCTAAGACATGGCAGAGTGATCGGAGACAGCACCAGTGTATTATGGAAGTTAAAGTTGCCAAGAGACTAGATTTTAATTGTTCCCACCCCCAAAAACAAAATGATAATTATGTGACAGATAGAGGTGTTGGTTCATGCTACAGTGTCCATCATATTACATCTAGAGGCCCGATGCAAGAAATTCGTGCATGGGTAGGGTCTCTAGACTTGGCCGGTGATCAGGGCCTATCTGCAGGGAGACTGGAGGAGTGATTGGGGGAATCCCCCCACCCCCGCACTGGCACCTGCCTTGGCTGGCCTGGGGACTGCAGGCTGGGGCAGCTCCTGTGTTGAGCGTCTGCCTCCTGGTGGTCAGTGCGCATCATAGCGAGCAGTTGTTCCACCAATTGTTCCACCGTTTGGTCAATTTGCATATTAGGCTTTTATTATATAGCCTAATATATAGTCTGGGACCCCTCCGGGGATGACCACCTGCTGGGATTGGGCCTAAGATGGCAATCAGACATCCCTCTGGCAGCCCGGCAGCCCTCAGGGGATGTCCACTTGCCAGCGGGGAGCAGGCCTAAACTGCAGTTGGACATCCTTAGCGCTGCTGTGGAGGCAGGAGAGGCTCCCACCACCACTGCTGTACTGGCAGCCATCAGCCTGGCTTGTGGCTGAGCAGAGCTCCTCCATGTGAGAGCGCCCTGACCACCAGAGGGCAGCTCCTGCATTGAGTGTCTGCCCCCTGGTGGTCAGTGTGTATCATAGTGACCAGTCATTCCCAGTCCTTCTGCTGTTAGGGTCAGTTTGCATATTATCCTTTTACTATATAGGATAGAGGCCTGGTGCACGGGTGGGGGCTGGCTGGTTTGCCCTGAAGGGTGTCCTACATCAGGGTGGGGGTCCCGCTTGGGTGCCTGGCCAGCCTGGGTGAGGGGCTGATGGCTGTTTGCAGCTGGTCACACCCCCTTCAGGGTGGGGGTCCCCACTGGGGTGCCTGGCAAGTCTGGGTGAGGGACTGAGGGCCGTTTTCAGGCTGGCAGGTGACTGAAGCTCCCAACCTCTCCTTTTTTTCTTTTTTTTTTTTTTAATTCTGGGATTTATTTACCTTCTATGGCTGTCACTGGAGCTGAGAGCTGGCTCCAGCTCTGAGGCCCGGCTCCAGCTCTGAGACCTCGGCTGCTGAAAGCAGGTATCTGGGTTTGTTTGGCTTCTATAATTGAAACACTGTTGCAGCTCCAGCTCTGAGGCCCAGCTGGCTGAAAGCAGGTGTCTGGGTTTTATTTAGCTTCTATAATTGCAACATTGTTTCTTAGAGTGCAGCTCAGAGGCCGGCAGTGGCAGGCAGGGAACCTTGTCTTCTTCCATCACTGGAGCAAGCAAGCCTCCTGTTCGCTTCAGGGGCCTGGCTGCCGGCCACCATCTTGGTTGGCAGTTAATTTGCATATCACCCTGATTAGCCAATGGGAAGTGTGTCGGAGGTATGGTTAATTACCATGTTTGTCTATTATTAGATAGGATTATATAGGACAGTGATGGTGAACCTATAACACGAGTGTCAGAGGTGACACACGAACTCATTTTTTTGGTTGATTTTTCTTTGTTAAATTGCATTTAAATATATAAAATAAATATCAAAAATATAAGCCTTTGTTTTACTATGGTTGCAAATATCAAAAAATTTCTATATGTGACACGGCACCAGAGTAAAGTTAGGGTTTTTCAAAATGCTGACATGCCGAGCTCAAAAGGTTCGCCATCACTGATATAGGATATACTAGTATAAATATATCAAATCAATGCGTGATATACCTTACCCTTATAGGTCAGTTATATTGCAATAAAAATACATTTAAAAATAAATGAACAGGTGCCCTGGAGGATTCAAGAAATGCTGTCCTGGTCCAACACCGTCATCTGTACTTGGAGGGAAAGTGAGGATCGGAGAGGGGCATGGTTTGCCCCATGTCACACAGCCCATCAGGAGAGGAGCCCAGACAAAGACCCAGGTTTCTTTGCTGTCAGTGCTTCCCACTTCAAGCAGTTCCCTCCCCCACAAAACCTCCGTGTGACCTTCCAGATCCAGCAGAATGTCAGCTCTCCACAAAGGCTTTCTCAGTGGCCGCCCGAGACTCTCTTGGTGGCATTCGTCTCTGTGTGTTTTTAGTTTGTTCTCTCTCAGCCCACTGTCCCTGCACAAGACCTGCAGACTTTGGAAAAGAATTCAGAGCTCTCCACAAGAGGAAGGCGTCTGCTACAGAAGATCCTGCACTGATTGTGCCACTCAGGGTCCAGGCAGGAAACCGGAATCCAGCTCAGATGGCTCTTGGGATTCAAATGAAGAGTCTGGGAGAAAGGCTTAAGGAAACTGGTGAAGGAAGTTGCGGCCCCAGGAACTAGCATCCTTAAGCTTGAAGAGCAAAAATGGAGTCGGGCGTCCACGCCCAGTGAGGGCTGGAGACTGGTGAGGGGCTCAGGGGTGACATGGTCATAGCCAGAACTCTCTGTCCACCTGTGGCTAAACCGAACTACAGGTGGGAAACTGAGTCACGGAGTGCCCACAGTACCCAGTGGGCGAGTTAGGATTCACACCCAGGCCATCTGGCCCCACAGTCCACACCCTTCCCCTTGCGCTATGTTCTGCTTTATGTTCATTAAACCAGCTCTTTAAACCAGCGGTTCTCAACCTCTGGGCCGAGACCCCTTTGGGGGTCGAACGACCCTTTCACAGGGGTAGCCTAAACACATCCTGCATATCAGATATTCACATTACGATTCATAACAGTAGCAACATTAAAGTTATGAAGTAACAACGAAAATAATTTTATGGTTGGGGGTCACCACAACACGAGGAACTGTATTAAAAGGTCATGCAATGGGAAGGTTGAGAACCACTGCAAAAACAATTACCTCCTACATCCACTCAGCATTCTGAGCACTGTTGTTTCCAAATTCTGGGTTTTCTAAATTCTCTTCAACCTTTGTAATCAGAACACAGTAAACATTGTTCTTTTGAAAGGGGGAGCCTGTGGACTGCTGTGGGACTTCCTGGTGACAGGGTGGTGGCAGCTGTGGCTTTCATAGAAGTGGGTGGACAGCCTGGTAGGAGAAAGGCCCGGGGGTTCTGCCAGCACTGGGGTCACACTGCTGCTGGGGCCCCTGCTGGGTCACCAAGGCACCTTGAGCAGGGGGAGCACCTATAGCGGTGGAGGCCTGGCCTGAGGCCACAGGGCATGCCGGTCAGGGCAGATCTAAGGGCCAATGTTTGCCGCCGTGGGAATTCCCCCAGCCCCCAGCCTGGGACATCCTCCAACTGCCACCAGAAGACGAACCTCTGTGTCCCCATGAGGTCCTCACGCTCACACTCTCCAAGGGTGAAAGGGCCCATGGGAGCCACCTGCTCTGTCCTCATTTTACAGAGGGAAACTGAGGCACTGGAGGACACACGGCTTGCTGAGGGTCACAGGTCAGGCAGGGCTGAGACAGGTTGGGACACTGGTTTCCTGACTCCCAGCAAAGGACTGGTCCCCACCATGGCAGGCTGAGCCCAGGAAGCAGAAGCCCCCAGGATGGCTGAGTCCTCTCAACCCTGCCTTCAGGAGCACCCAGGCTGCTGAGGCGACAGCCAGGACCTCAAGGAACAGCAGCCTGAGGACAGAGGAGCCGAGAGGCCTGGGCTGTGTGCTCCGTGTGGGGAGTTCCCCTCCTAATCCCAATTCTAGTGCCTTTTGTGACCCGCCGGGAAGACACTGTCACCTCACCCCGTTTGATTGGTTGAGGCAGTCACCATGACCCACCCAGTTTCAAGGGCGGGCACCCAGACTCCAGCTTTTGATGGGAGGAGTAGCAAAGAATTTTTGTCCGTATTTTTAAAGGACCGCAATTAGGAAACAGCAGAGAATGGATAATGCTGTGGTGGAGAAAGTGCAGAGGATTCTGGGACCGCAGAGGGGCCCTTTCTCTAATCCAGGAAAACCTGGGGGAGACTAGGGAAGGCTTCCCGGAGGCGAGGGCAGAACAAAACTCACAAATATAGGGAGTCCTTGGGGACCCCAATGAGTTTAACACAACCCCTACTATAGATTTTGTTTTCCCAAATGAAATTTCATCATCTTTACTTACTGCAAATACAATATTACCCAGAACCATGCCCCCAATAACAATTTTAAATACCAACAAGCAAAAAGATTTTTATTATTTTTATTTATTTATGTATGTTTTGCGTAATCCTTAGCCAAAGATATTGTTTCCATTGATTTTTGTTTGTTTGTTTGTTTGTTTGTTTTTTAGAGAGTGGGAGGGGGAGGGCGGGAGGGAGGGAGGAGGAGAGAAACATCGATGTGGGAAAGACACAATTGGTTGCCTCCTGCATGCGCCCTGACCAGGGATCAAACCTGCAACCCAGGTACGTGCCCTTGAGTGGGAATCAAACCCAAGACCCTTCGGTGCACGGACCAACGCTCTAACCACGTAGCAACACCAGCCAGGGCAAAAGGATCTTTTAAAATACCTCTAATCCTGCCCATCCAACCAGAGACATTCTCTCATAACTCCTTGCTAAGAATTCTTCTGATTGGCAAACATGGAAACAGAACAAAGAACAGAACCTCACCCGATGGTGCCATGAGAAACCGACCCCTCCTGGCCCTCCTTCCTTATCAAGAAACTCACTGATTGCTGCAGCCTCACTTTCCATGGCTGTCTCATCGTTAGCTTCACCAGTGCCCCTTGGTGGGACACTTTAGGTCGGTCCCCCTCCTCCTTCCTGTTTCACGTAGCACAGCAACGGGCACCTTGGAGCAGCGACAGGTTTGCACGCTGACAGCTCTGTAACGGCTGGGTCAGGTGGCTGGTGTTTACTGACTTGCCGTGTTACTTACCTTCCTGAAATGTTACTACCACCAAGGCTGGAGAAAGCCTGTTTTTCCAAGGCGGGGCGGGCATGGGGGTGGGGACGGTTCTTTGTTAAACAGAGTGGAGTATAAAGAGGTGAGAATCTGGAGGCGCCAGGCTGGCTTTGAGTCCCACTTCTCTGCCCTTTCCTGGGTGTAAATCTTTTTTTTTTTTTTAATAAATTTTATTGATTTTTTACAGAGAGGAAGGGAGAGGAATAGAGAGTTAGAAACATTGATGAAAGAGAAACATCGATCAGCTGCCTCCTGCACATCTCCCACTGGGGATGTGCCTGCAAACCCAGGTACATGCCCTTGACCGGAATCGAACCCGGGACCTTTCAGTCCGCAGGCCGACGCTCTATCCACTGAGCCAAACTGGGTAGGGCCTGGGTGTAAATCTTGAGCATGTGCCAGCCTCTCTGAGCGTCAGTCCCCCGGTGTGTAAACCCGGCCTTCCTAGCAATGCTCACGGGGTCTTTGTGTGGGCGGGGTGGACAGATGTGGTCACCTGGGGCCGGGCCGACCTACCCTCTGACCCTGGGGCAGCAGCAACTGGCATCTAAGTCTGACCCATGACCCCCGGCTGTGTCGCAAGCAGGTTCCAGGCCCTGTGCCTGCCCCTCCCGTCCTGATTCCGGGAACCTGTCCCCACACAGGAGCTGCCCCAGCCAGCGCAGCTGCTACTTAAGGAAGCTGGGCCCCGCCTGCACTTGCGCAGTCCTGCCCATCCACCGGGACTCCAGGATGGGGGCCCCGGCCAGGGTCCTGCCTTCTCTGCTGCTGGGGCTGCTGCTCGCGTCCTCCCCGGGGGCCCCGGGGGCCAACCCCGGCCTGGTCGCCAGGATCACCGACCAGGGCCTGCAGTATGGTAAGGAGCGATGGCTGTGGGCTGGACTGGCTGACCCACTTGGCACCAGGCTGCTCTGGGTTCCTGGCGGCGCACAGACAGGGCGCTCTTCCTCCGGCCATGTGGCCTTCCGGCCAGGCGGCCCTGGCTGGAACTCTGGCCTCATCACCCATCCGCTGAGCCGCTCAGGCACTTCCTTGTCTTAGCTGGGTTCCCACCAGTCAACAGACACAAGGATTGGGGTGCAAGTAGTTGATTTGGGAGTTGATTTCAGGACACACCGTAGGGGAGAGGCAACGGGAGATGGGAGAGGGCAGGAGGGCAGGAGGGGGATGTTACTAAACCAGCTCCCACCCAGGGACTGCAACAATTCCACTGGGGAAATTCTTGGTAAAGTTTGAAAATATGTGCCTGAGAACTAGAAGTCAGAACGGTAGTTACCTCTGGCCAGTGGAAACCGGGAGGCGTATGGGGGAGCCTGCAGGGTGCTGGGAAGGTGCTGCCTGCCTCTCAGCTGGGGTAGCGGTTACAGGTGTGTATCGCAGCTTTAAAATGACGTGGCAATCCCTTACGATTGGTGCCCTTTGGGTATTTATGTATTTTATACCTCCATTTTAAAGAATAGGAGTATTCTTTAAAAGTAGGAGTATTTTTTAAAAGACGCCGAAGCAATGCATCAGAATTCATCCATCCATGGGGCAAGGGATCGGGGGTATTTATACACTGCTCCCCACAGAACTGATCAAGGGAAGCTCCTCATATTCATGGAGCCTCGGTTGCCTTATCTATTAAATGGGGTAATGACATTCCCTCAGGAAAGGTTGCTGGGAGCCCAGACTGGCTGGGGGCAGAGAAGGAAGTCGGGGAAGTCATCCCGGGGAGGGGAGGTAGAACAGGTAAGGGGGAGTTAGCCAGAGACGAGGGGTAGCACTCCGCACGGGGACCAGCACATGCTTTTGCTGAGGGAGGAATGCACGTTGAAAAGAGGCAGACCGCTGGTCAGCGGTGTGCGCATGTCCTCCTTGAGGGCAGAATCCTGGCTCCCTCATATTTCAGAACAAACAGAAGGTCCTGTTTATACTGAAACCCTAAATCAAGCAAAATTTGCCTTTGTCCCTTCCGCGTGTGAATGTGCCATGTTTATTTAACCGGCTCTCTGGTGTTGGACTTTTTGGTCCTCCCAGTGTTTTTACTGTGTAAACCCGCCTGGCTGTTCCCGGCATTGCTGAGTGCCTGCTGTGTGCCAGGCACCACGCCAGGGCTGCCTTTGATCCTCCCAGCCCCTGAGTGCTCTGCAGGGGTTTCCTTTCATCCTCCCGCACCCCAAGGAGGAAAGTATCATCTCTGCGTTTTGACAGATGGAGAAAGTGAAGGCTGAGGACTTGTTCAAGGTCACCCAGCTAGAAAGATGCCAAAGCCTGGATTCTATCCCTAAAATCCTCACAGTTTCTTCTGCTCAGGCTAGAAGACACTTAGCTGGGTTCCCACTAGCCAACAGACACAAGGATGCAAGTAGTTGATTTGGGAGTGAATGAGGACCACCCATGAAGGAACGAGAACCTCCCACACAAGCACAGGGCCGGCCCTTCCCGCTCAGTGGAGTTGCTGACACAGGCATCCTGTTTCCGCACCATGAAATGGGCACGTAACCCATGTAATGCCGTGATATCCCCAGTGTTTCTCAAGCCACCTGGTATGCAGAAGGGCTCCATGACCCATAACGGGAATGAGCGTTAATAAGGAAGTCGGCGTCTCTCCCTGGGTGGTGGGAGCCTCTGAAGGGATTGGAGGGGAGGGAGGCAGGCCGACTAGGCTGACTCTCAGCTTCTTCCTGTCTGCAGTGGCCAAGGAGGGGCTGGTGGCCCTGCAGGGTGAGCTGCATAAAATTATGCTGCCCGACTTCACTGGGGACTTCAAGATCAAGCATGTTGGACGTGGGCACTACGAGTTCCACAGGTGGGGCTCCCTTCTGCTGGGGCCCCGAGCCGGCTGGGCAGGGGTGGGACCCTGGACAGGGAGGGAGAGCCCGAGGATTGGGTCGGAACCCTCTGGGACAGACAGTGGCATAGTTCCTTCCGAGTTCAGAAGGAAATTGGCTCCTCTATTTGCTCATGAAACCAATATAAATGAAGACATACTGACTGTGGACCTGAGCCTCAGTTTCCTTACCTGTGAAATGGGGATGACACTGCTACCTCCTTTGGATAATAATAATCCAGGCTCCAGTCTGACCCCTTGGATTTAGTCCGGAAGGGAAGATAGACCTTAAACTTTAGACACAGTAGCCCAAGGGTTAGGGCTGAGGTATGAACATCTGGAAGAGTCAAGGAAGACTTCCCAGAGGAGGTGGCATTTGAGCTGAGTCTTCAAAGGATTATTATATACTAGAGGTGCAATGCACGAAATTCCTGTATGGGTAGGGTCCCTAGGCTGGCTGGTGATCAGGGCCGATCAGGGCCTCCAGCTGCCAGCCGGGGCCTTCCTTCCTTCTGTGCCCTGGTGGTCAGTGCACATCATAGAGAGTGATCGAACTCCCAAGGGGACACTTTGCATATTAGCCTTTTATAAATATAGCTGAGCAGCTGATGCTAAAAAAAAAAAAAAGACATGAGGCAGTGTTTGAGGGGCAGACAATGAAAGGAGGGGAATTGAGCCCACAGCTCGTCACTCCCTCCCTGCTCACGACCATTGTTTCCTTCCTTCCCTCCTTCTTTTATTCAGTTCACCAGCAAGCGTTTATTGAGCACCTACTCGCTGCCAGGCAGATAAAATGGAACTTGGCCATTCTTTTCCCACTGATGGCCCACAACAGTGTGTCACCTTGGGTTGCTGCCCTCAGCCCTTTTGGCGTCTTTACTCCAGCTGCCCTTGGCCTTCCCTGAATCTGATCCTCACTCCCCGCGACGCACACACACCTGAATGTATTAAGGGAGGGGGTGGCAGGGGGAAGGAGGTGCAAACCCAGAGGGGTGTGTCCACGGGCCGTACTCCGATCCCACCCCGATGCATGAGATTTGTAGGCTCTGATCCTGAGTGTGTGACTTTGGGCAAATGCCCCTCTTCTGTGAGTTTCCATTTCCTTCTCTGTGAAAAGGGAACAAGGATAGTCCTGACCCCTCTGTGAGGCTGTGACACAATGGGTGCAAGGTGCCTGCCTGGCTGTGTGGTTGGTGTGGGGCACACAGCAGGCACTTGGCATGTGGGGGTAACCAGACACCTGCCTGAAGCAGCCCTGCTGGTCCAGTCCCCAGTGGGGGGAGGTACAAGGCGAGATCAAGGCCCCGGCCAGGGCTGAAGCTGCCCTCCGTGTCTCTCTCCCCAGCCTGCACATCCACAGCTGTGAGCTGCTGAGCTCTGCTTTGACACCCCTTCCTGGCCAGGGCCTGAGCCTGTCCATCTCCGACTCCTCCATCCGCGTCCAGGGCGACTGGAAGGTGCGCAAGTCATTCGTGTAAGTTTGCTCGACTCCCAGGCTCTCGGGCCCTTGGCCTTGGTCCCATTCTTCTCGGGTCCAAGGAGTTCCTCACTCATCGGAGGGCCACATGGTGGATGGAGTGAGTCCAAGGCCAGAGACCCCCAGGTTCCAAGTCCTGGCTGTTGGGCCAATCTCTTCCCATCTTCTGCCTCCCTGGTGGGGGTGCCCATGAGCTAAGTGAGATAATACTGTGTTTTCTTGGTTTGCTTCCCCCAACAGCAGACCCCAAGGCTTCAAGTGAAGGTACTTTATCTGGGAAACGATCTAAGGAAGAACCCATAGGGGTTGGGGAAAGGGAGGCAGGAAGGGAAGAAGACACTCCTGAGACCCTCTGGGGACAGTGTGGATGGAGCACCCCTCTGAGTTACCCCAACGCAGACAGGCGACCTGTCTTCCTATTTGCCATTGGTCAAGGGAGGCCCCCCAGGCACTTGGATCCTCCAGGATCCTTGGATGGAAGGTGGGTTTGTTTGCCATCACGAAATCCCCCAAACTCCCAGTTGAAGCATCAGAATTTTATTTTTCTTGCACGTCTGGAGTCTAGGGGTCTGAGATGAAGGTGTCAGAAGGTCTAGTTTCTTCTGAGTCCCCTCTCCTTGGCTTGCAGATGGCCGCCCCCTGTGTGTCCTCACATGGTTACCCCTCTGTGCATGCACCCGGGCTTCTCTGCGTGGGTCCTAACTCCTCTTCTCACAAGGTCACCAGTCAGATGGATTAGGGACCATCCTAGGGGGCTTGTTTTAACTTAATCACCCCTTTAAGGCTCCGTCTCCAGTACAGTCACATTCCGAGTCCTGGGGTTTAGGCCCTCTACGTATGGGCTCGGGGCGGGGCCCAATTCAGCCGGTAAAAGAGGGCTGCCCAGTCTCTTCTGGGGGACTTGACCGTGTGTCCACTTTAGACCTGCACTGTCTGTGTAGCCGCTGCTGCCGCATGCCGTCACTGAGGACGTGAAAACAGGCTGGGACGACTGTGTGAAACCCCAGATTTGAAGATTTCAGCACAAAAAGAACACAAGAAACCTCATTAGTAATTTTTAGATTGATTATGTGTGGAAATGATCATTACAGTGAATTACTCTTTCTTTTTGCCTTTCTTAACTTGGCTACTAGAAAATTTTAATGACCAGTGTGGCTCACAGTATATTTCTGTTGGACAATGATGCTTTAGCAAGATGCTCAGTGTGTGTGTGTGTATGTGTGTGTGTGTGTGTGTGTATGTATATATATATGTGTGTGTGTATATATATATATATATATATATATATATATATATCTCAACTATGCACATTCATTCAATTCCATGAAAGAAATCAGACCACATTCTCCTGCCCTGGCTTTTTTCACTAAAGTATATTCAAGAGCTCTTCATAGGATCATGTAAAGATCTACCTCATTTTTTTAAACCTTTTTTCCAATGTAAAATTTTTATTGAGGTGAAATTCACAGAATATAACATTAACCATTTTAAAGTATATACTGGTAAGTCAGTGGTGTTGGTACATTCACAATATTGTGCAACCACCACCTGTGTCTAGTTCTAAAACATGTTGTCACCCCAAGACATAAATAACCCCATACCCATTAACCAGCCACTCCCCATTTCTCCTTCCTCTACCCTCAGGTAACCACCAGTCTGCCTTCTGTCTGTGGATTTGCCTGTTCTGGACATTTCCTATCAATGGAATCATACAATATGTGACATTTTGTGTCCGGCTTCTTCACGTAGCATCATATTTCTGAGATTCATCACATTATAGCATACATCAGGACTTTATCCCTTTTTATGGATGGGTAATAGTCCATTGTATAGATAGACTACTTTTGGCCTTTTTTTAAAAAAAATCCTCATCCAAGGATATGTTCATTGATTTTAGAGAGAGCGGAAGGGAGAGGGAGAGGGGGAGGAGGGGAGAAACATTGATGTGAGAAACATCGACTGGTTGCCTCCCATACGTGCAATTAGGTACGTGCCCTGACTGAGAATCGGACCCTCGACCTTTTCATTTATGGGACAATGATCCAACCAACTGAGCCACACCAGCCAGGGCGGGCCTTATTCTTTTTAAAGGCTGCATAGCATTGATGCCCACAACTCACTGAACCGCCCCTACTAGTTGACCTATAAGTGGTTTTCTCTGTTTTTGCTCTTACTCATGACACTTCAGTGAGCTGCCCCACACATGTATCTTGGCCAGAAGAGCCTCAGAGTAAAGGCTTAGAAGTCAGGTTACTGGGCCAAAGATGTGTGTGTCATTAGGAGGGATCCCACAAATCTGTATTCCAGAGGTGTTCGCCCAGCCACAGCGCCTGGGGCTTCTGTGGCCCATACCTTCGCAAGCACTGGCCGTTAAAACTTCAAAAGTTTTATCAACCTGATCGGTGGAAGCTGGCATCGTAGTGATTTTTATTTTTAATAACTTTCACATGCTCATTTGCAGTCAAGCTTCCTGTTCCTGTCTTTGATCTCTTTTCTTTTTGGTTGGTTTGTCCTTTCCTTATTAATTAGTGTAAGCTTGTTCTTTGTGTATTAAGGAAATGAGCTCATATTCAAAGGAAATTAGCTCTGGCTCGCTCGTGATGCAGTTTTGTGTTTTTTTTTACTTTGCATGTGGCACTTTTTGTTCACTGAAGTTTTAATTTTCTGCGAAGTGTACGACCATTTCCTTTGTGGCTTCCGAGAGCTGGATCCTTCCTAGAAGGGCCTTTGCCCATCCCTGACTATCAACAAGCGAACCCAGGCTTTCTTATAGACCAAGCATGTCAAACTCAGAGGCTAACACGGGCCAAATAAACAAGGCAGGCAACCTGCGGGCTGCGAGTTGGATATGCTTGTTATAGTTATTTTACAGACTTCTTTGTAATAAATCTTTGCTTTGTAATAGTATTTGTAAAATTTTTTGTAACTAAATTTTTGCTCCAGCTCCACTTATTTTGGGGTGAGAACTGGGCTTCAGATTTCATATTTCCCCCCACAGGGTGGCTGACCTCGCCTAGGAATCCACCATTCTTCTCTCATCTCCTCCAGGAGGCTACACGGCTCCTTTGACGTGCACATCAAGGGCATGACCATTTCCGTCAACCTGGTCCTGGGCAGCGAGCCCTCGGGGAGGCCCACGGTCACTGCCTCCAGCTGCAGCACCCACATCCGTGATGTGGAGGTGGACATGTCGGGAGATTTGGTGTAGGTCACCACAGGGGCAGTGGCCAGCTGGACCCCTGGCTGCAGCCCGAGGGCCAGCCAGCCAGCCGGCGACCTGGCCTCTGACAAGCACAAAGGTCCAGGCGTAATGCACGAGCCCATCAGGGCGCTTGGGGGTTGTTATTGGGGACACCGCTGAGAGGGACAGATTAACAGACACAGATTCCAGCCAGGAGTCCTGGGGAGCCGTTTCCACCAGACGTTTTCAGGAACTACCTCAGGCCAATGAAATGTGGCTGTTGGAGGAACACCAGGGCTTTTGGCCAAAGGAGAGTTTATGAGAAACATACAAGCCCTTGGGCAAGTGTCTTTGAGTGGAGTGTCCTTGATTAGGGAAATGTGGGTTCTTGAGCCCCTCCCCCAAATCGACTGAATTAGCTTGGGGCGCAGCAGGGGCTGGGATGCCAGATGCCCTGAATCAGTGAGTGTGCCGGGAGCTGGGACTCTGGGTCACAGCAGGTACCACACTGGGGCAGGGAGGGCTCCCTCGGGAACCGGCCTGCCGGAGGCCAGGGCCTGGCTTTCCTGGCGGCCTCGCCAACACTGTGTTCAGTGGCACACAGTTGGCCTTGCCCTGTGCTCCGTTCCCCAGGTGGCTGCTGAATCTCTTCCACAACCAGATCGAGTCCAGATTCCGAGAAATACTGGAGAGCAAGGTAAGAATGTCAGAGCCACAGAAGGGCTGGGCTCAAGTCATACGTGGGCCAAGGCCCAGAGAGAACAAATCACCTGCCGCAGGTGGCAGAGCTGGTGTGTCAGCAGGGCCGGCACGTAGGTTTCCGGACTCTGTGTCTGTCCTGTAAAGCAGAGAATGGTTAGATGCTTGGCCAAGGGTCGGAAGCAGGGGCCAGCAGACCCCCGCCCCACCCTCGGCTTGGTCTTGCTCACTGGCCCCCACTGCCCCACAAAGGCCCAAAGGAAAAGCAGCACTTAGATGCCTGCAGCAACCAGGCAGGAAACGTCAAGGGCGTGTGAACCAGGTGAGAACCCGGTTCCTACCTGGGCAAGCACATGAGCACCTGCCTTGGGAGGGAAGGCAGCGATAGTGTCAGTTTTTCCCATTTAAAAAATTATGTGAAACCTCCAAATTGTTATATCTCTGGCCCAAACAAAAACGTTTCACTCCCATTTCAGAGGTATCACTCGCCTGGAGCTGTGTCTGTAGCAGTGTGTGCCTGGGGAGGGAGAAAGTAATGTAGGAGGAAAGAGGGAAATACACTTATATCCCTGCACCTTGGTCCAAGGTCTGCTTTGGCTCTGAGTGCCCCCTGGTGGTTGAATTGGAATAGCGGGCATTGCATTCTGTGCCTTGTCTTCTGGGGTCCTGGGGTCTAGGTGAGTGTGGGAAACATGCAAATCTGCTTCTCCAGCACCTCACTGCCATGTTGTACTGAGTCGGAGGACACAGAGAGCAATGAGCAATCCAGCCAGCCTGTTAAGTGATGACATTTGGAAGTACCTCCTTTAAATACACACTTATTTGGATGGCGGATCTCCGTACTATCCAGTTCTGCCGTTCCCCTCTACATTCTGGGAGCCTGGGGTGGCTCAAAAGAACTGTCTGCAATGGGGGAGCTCAGGGCAGTGCCTCCGGCCAGTGTCCCCTCATCGGGCTGTGTAGGCGACTCCCTAACTCAGATGTCCAGCCCTGGGATCCACTTGGGAAGGTCTGATTGGTCCCTGTTGGGGTCCATGTAGGGACCTAAGTGTCTCTGATTATTTCTGTTTGTTCAGTGCCTGGCACATAGTAAGTACTTATACGTTTTTATAAAATCAATGAGCAATGAGCAAATATGTGAAATGTGACTAAAGCAATTAGCACAGCGCCAGCCCCAAGCCCGGGAACTCCCTCAGGCTTTCTCTCCCATCCTTTCAGGTTTGCGAAATTATCCAGAAATCGGTGACCTCTGACTTACAGCCTTACCTCCAAACTCTTCCAGGTAGGGTGCCCCCCCCCCCCCCTCACCGGACAGTTTATTTCTATTAATTCTCATAAGAGCATATATGTATCTTACAAAATCTTAAGTGGGACAGAAGTACAGAAAGTAAAAATTAAAAGTCCCTTTTTTCCCCTCAAATTTTCTTCCAAGAGGTAATCTCTGTGTTGGGTGTATCCTCTTCAATATTTTCTTTGCATATACAAATATACATATACATACACATGTGCATATGAACATACATTCATATATATTCCTTTGTTCATGAATATAGATGCATATGCATAATTGTGAGTAATATTAATGTACACAGGATAGACATTGTCCTTGTGTAACTTGTATATGTTGAAGATCTTTCTATATCAGTGCATATAAACTGATCTCATTAAAAAAATCTCTTTGTGGAAATCAATACTTAGAGAAAAGTGCTCCCATTATAAGTGAACAGCTTGAAGAATTTTTACAAACTGAGCACATATATACCAGCTCCCAGATCAATATACAGAATATGATTGCTCTCTCGGGTCTCCTTCTGTCACTACCCACCGCTCCACGGTAACCACTACCCCAACTTCTACCAGCAAAAGTTAGCTTTGCATTTTGTCCATGGAGGGAACCTTGCAGTACTTAAAGTCTTACCAAAAGCAAAGGCATTCTTTGTTCAGCCTTAAAATGAATCTGACCCGTGTTGTTGCATGTAGTGAGCTCATTCATTCTCCTTGCTGTGTAGTATTCCACTGAGTCAGAGTCCCTCCATTCTACTGTTGAAGGTCTCTTGGGTAGTTTCAGTTTTAGACCATTAAGCAGAGCACTGCTATGAATATTCTAGCTCATGTAACGCATATCTTTGGGTTACACTAGGAGTGAAATTGCAGGCTCATCTGGTGTGCATGGTTTCAACATGATCGGATCCTGACAAACAGCTTTCCAACAGAGTTGTAACAGACCTCATTTTAGTAGCCCCTCCGATGGCTGTGTCTTCATTTATTTATGAAGTCCCCAGGCTCTGGGCATGCAGGCTTGGTGCCCTCCTTGCTATTGCCCATATGGGGAAGGCGGCACCTCGCCCAGCCTCCTTGCCTGCACATGTGAGTGTATCGTAGCACAGTCCTCAAAGTGGAGACCCTGGGTCCAGGAGGCACAGGTAAAGTTTGTGGTTCGCTCCCTGACAAACAGCCTGAGGTGTCCTCTGATAGCATGGCCCCTACGCTCACCTGTGGGCATCCCCTCCAGTGGAGGCCCAGGCGGGCACAGACAGCCCTGTGTGAGATACAGACCCCCTGTTCCTCCAGGGCGTTAGGCGGGAGAGTCTGAGCCCTCTGCACATGCAGACCTTCCTGGCTAATTGGCTTGTGTTGAAGGAGGTCAGTTTCCCCTCAGTTGTAAACTTGGGGAGCAATACCCTTGGTTAGAGAATTCTCCCCCTTGTGTAGCTTCCTTGGCATGAAGCTCCTGGTGTGAATGGGCTGCCAGACCTGGGTTCCTCTTGCCCTAGGGGTGTGTGTGTGTGCGTGTGCGTGTGTGTGTATGTGTGTGTGTATGTGCGCGTGCACGCGCGTGTCCCTGGAACCCACTCACTCTCAGGCAGAACACACCCCTCCCCGATGGCTAATCCACTAGTGGGACAAAAGACCCAGCTGGTCTCTCTCTTATGAAGCAGCTCTTTGCCCAGGGCTGGGCTGGGTGGAGGGTCTGGAGGCAGAGGGGCAGGGGCTCTGAAGAAAGTCACCGGAGTGTAGGTCAGTCAGAGCCTCACCCCTTCTCCTCCTCCGGCTCCTGATTCTGCCCCTCCCCCGGTTCACAGTCAAGACAGAGATCGACAGTATCGCCGGCATTGATTACAGCCTAATGGAGGCCCCTCGGGCAGCGGCCCAGATGCTGGACGTGATGTTGAAGGTGAGGGTCCTGGAGCAGGGGCTTGGGTGGGTCCTGCCTCAGCGAGGCATTCGTCCCGCAGGATCAGCTCTTTCTCGGAGCCTCCCGTCCGCCTGGCTCAGCTCTGTCGTCTCCCCTGGTTCCAGCTGTGTTGAGGGCGGGGCAACCAGGAGTGGTGGGGAGTGTTCCCAGGGCCAGGCTCCTCTCACAAGGGTCTGGTCTGAAAACTCCTAGGCCTGTAGCTTCCCCGCCCCTCCCCCCCCCCCCCCCCCCCCCACTTCCTCTTCTTCACCTTGTCCTCCATGCAGATGGGCTCAATCAGGAGGTCTGGCCAATAGGTCTTGTGGGTTAATACACCAAAGCTGGCGAGTGTTTTATTAAGGGATTCCGGACTTGCACCACTTTAGGAAAGGAAAGACCCAAAGGAAAACATCTTTAATGGTGGAGTTTCAGGCAGTGTCTCTAGCCAATGCCCCCCCATCAACCTGTGTAGTGACTACCTAGCTCAGAAGTCCAGCCCTGAGGTAAACTTTGACAATTCAAATGGACCTTGTTTTCTCTCTCCAGGCTGAAATTTTTAACCGTGAATATCGCACCCCAGTTGCTTTCCTTGCTCCTGTCATGAGCCTTCCTGAGGAACACACCCGAATGGTCTACTTTGCCATCTCTGATTATGTCTTCAACACAGCCAGCCTGGTATATCATGAGGCAGGGTACCTGAACTTCTCCATCACAGATGATGTGGTGAGGCTGGCGACAGAATAATGCTTACAAATGATGATGTAACCTGGCTTCTCTTCCTTCTTTCCTTTCTGCCTGATTTACATCAGCGAAGTAATAAATTATGACTAAGAAAAAAGATCAGGACCAGGAAAAATATGTCAGTACAATTTCCCTTTTCACTTTGGCTGCCAGGAAGCTCAAAAATCTAAGTTCTTTCTTATAACAACTGTGGACGACTTTGTGGCTTGCTTGTCTGTGTTTTATTCTCTCCCCCTTCCCTCAGTCTAGATCTGTTATTCTAATTTATAATTTCTCTCATTCTGATAGTTTGTAGGTCTTTTTTTTAAAAAAAGATTTTAGAGAATGAAATGCATAAAGTTACATAGAATAGTAAATAAAGACCAAGTTAAAAATAAAGCACAATTATGAAGACACTGGACCCATAAATATCTGTCTGGGAGCTTCTTTGTAGCCAAAGTAAAAAGGAACATGATTTAGTGATTCGTGGTAAAAAGCAGAAACAAAGTTCTAGCACTTACCTCTAAAACAATGTTCTCAAATGTGGCTTTGTATAAGGGATACTAAATCTTAGAGTGGATCACATTTTTAATATTTCTGGGTTTCAGAAGGTTATTTCTAGTAGCTCTTGTAGCCTGTGAACAATGTCAGGATGGTGGGAAAACACAGGGTGGTCCAATTTGGATGATCCGGTTTCCCTGGTGATAAATCAGGGACCACCTGGTGAATGACTGGGTGACTTTTCCTCCCACCATCACACCTGATTCCCCCATCCCACGGAGCTGCAGTCCTTTCTCTTGCAGACGGGATCACATAACTGTGCTTTACCGAGTGCCCACTATATGCTAGGCCTTGTGCCAGATGTGTTGTACCCACCATTTCACTGAACCCTCACGATGCCATGGTAGGTGGGGACTATTGTTAACCAATTTCACAGGTGAGGGAGTCGAAGCTCAGAGAGGTGAAGGGAGAGGCCCGAGACCACATCGTGACAAAGCCAGGAGCCAAACCTAGTCTGTGTGACTGCAAATCCCACTGTCATGAACGCGCTGAGCGGGTCCCGCATGTCCCTGTGCCCCACGGAGAGCAGAGAGTCCCCTCGGTCTCATGTGCCCCTGTTGAATGACGGACAGGCCTCTTGTCACTGCCATGGTAACCCCGGGCATTCGAGAAGTTCCAGTCCGAAACACCTGCCACCTCTCCCTCTCTGTTCAGACCTTCAGTTCTGGAAGGAGCACCCTAAAACTTCTTTGCGTCTCTTCACTGCAGGTTCCACCGACCTCCAACATTCGACTGACCACCAAGTCCTTCCGCGCCTTCGTCCCCCGGGTAAGGCTCCCCTCGGCCCTCGGTGGGGCAGGCCAGCCTTCAGGGGTCTCTCCTTAAAACCCACAGGCTCCTCTCAGCTTGACCAAGAGTCAGAAGACAGCAATGAGCCCCTCAGTGAAGGCCAGAGTGCTGCAGGCTTTGGGACCTTCTTCCCTTCAAAGCCCCAATAGCACTGGCCTGAGCCCCGGGTATCCTGGGACCACAGGTTACCCAGCCTTACAGGTGCCATCTGAGAATCCCAAGGAATGCCATCATGACCCATGCACAACGGAATACAATGCCTGGGGACTGTCACCGATCTAACCCCACTGGGCATTAAGTTGTCTGTAAGGTTTTGTGTGTTTTGTTTTGTTTTGTTTTAAATATTTCTTTATTGATTTCAGAGAAGAAGGAAGGAGAGATAGAAACATCAATGATGAGAGAGAATCATTGATTGGCTGCCTCTTGCACGCCCCCTACTGGGGATCAAGCCTGCAACCCAGGCATGTGCCCTTGGCCAGAATCAAACCTGGGACCCTTCAGTCCGCAGGCTGACGCTCTCTCCACCGAGCCAAACTGGCTAGGGCTGTCTGTAAGGTTTTGCCATGATAATGTCCACTCCCTGTGTTCATGGAACGGTGTCCTATGACACCGCTAAGAGAAAAAGGCACAGAGCATTTTGTGGGAGTAAAACCCACCAGAAAGCACGCTCAGAGTTACCTGCCGCCCTCCAGGCTCTCCCGGAAAACCCGTACGTTTCCTTCTCTTGACCTAATCTCCTCATTCTGCCCCCAGTTGGCCAAACGCTACCCCAACATGAACTTGGAGCTCCAGGGAAGAGTGGTCTCTGCCCCCGTCCTGAACTTCAGCCCTGGGAACCTGTCCTTGGCCCCCCAGATGGAGGTTGAGGGCTTTGTGCTCCTGCCTAACTCTGCCAGGGAGCTTATCTTCCAGCTCGGCGTGGTAAGGTTTGCTTTTGCAAATGCTGTTCCTTTTTCCAGTGTGCTTCCCCCCACTCACCACCGGTCCAGTTCCTTCAGATTTCAACTTGAATACCACTTCCTCAAAGAGGTCTTTCTCGATTGCCCTTACCCCAATGCACCTTAGGCTCCTTGTCATTTTTCTCTTGTAGCACCCTATTAATTTATTTAATTACATTTATTATGAATATACTTAGGCAGCTGATGGCAGGTTTATTTGTTTAATGTAGTTATCTCCCACCAAGTGAGTCTGGGCCGCTGTGGGAAGGAAGGCATGGGGGCCTTTGACTTGTTGGCTCTGCATCTCTAGCTGACCCCTGAAGACTACATTTCCCAGGATCCCTGGCAGCACTCTGACATCCAGCTAGGTCAGCCAATCGAAGGCACTATCGAGAGAATGGAGGGCAGGAGGAAGGAAGAAACGGAGCATTTTTCCCTCTCTTTGTCTAGGACAGAGACAGGGGGAGTGACTGTCACCTCCATGGTGGCTACCATAACCCCACCTCTCTCTGTTCTTCTGGCCTTGAGGTAGAAGTAGCTTCCTACCTCTGTTAATCCCTGAGTTGCCACTTCAGCTCGCTTTCTTTCTTTCTTTATTTATTGGCTTTTCAGCAATTCCATCACTTGTTTAATCAAGTCCCTGGGTTACATTCCCCCTGAGTTAAACACCGAGAGAGCGCCTCCCCCCTCCCCTGGGGACCCTCTTTTCTAGGGAAGGGATTCAGAGCCTTTGGGGACTCTTGCTCACTGGGCAGAGAATTTTGTTCTTTTCTTTTAGGTTTGAAACTCAACAAGAGATATTTCTAGAAGGGTAATTGCACCCAGATGCTATATCTACAATTTGATATTGTTATGAGAATTTTTGTCACCATCAATATATTTTAAATGAAAATATAATCTATTATCACTATCAAGGTTATTGTTATTCCCAGGGCTGAATCTTAGTCCTGACATAGCTAGAAGTGAGCCCTTTGAGATCTCAGGACAGGTACTCTACACTTGCTCTCAGTAGTCTGTTCAAAGTTTACTGTTCTCATAGTCAACCATTTCAAGTAAAAATGTTCAAGTTCAAACATCAAGCACCTACAATGAACCTCTGGGAGTCTATAGTCTACTAGAAGGTTCCTGCTTTAATTCATCGAGCTGTTTATTTAGAGAAGACAGCTGGTTCTCATAGTACGTGACAGCCTCCCTCACTCAGACCTGTTTCCTTCTCCTGGACTCTCCAGACCACTAACCTGTCGGCCACGTTGACCTTCAACACCAGCAAGATCACTGGGTTCCTGAAGCCAGAAAAGTAAGTCAGCCTCCCACCCACATGGGGGCGCTCAACCAGGCTTGCTCTGTCTGGCTGGCACTCGCTGATTCTCTGTAAGTGGAGGTGGGGATGTGACCAGATCCTCCTGTCAATGTTAGGGGCCCAACATTTAAGAGGGAAACTTAAATCTTGCCCCAGTTAGCCAAATTATCTTGCCCTTCTGGCCCTGCTTCCACCAACTTCCTTTCCACCTAAGCCCCATTATTTCCAGTCTTCTACAGAATGTAGCAATACTGCTTTTTCTTAATCTATGAATTTTAGACATCGGCTATACTGACTTCCTGAAGTGATAAAGATTGAGCTCTTTTACACTACTTACCTCCCCTCTTTGAGTCTTCCCAATAAGGTGATATCATTGTTTTTAGATAGTCATCTTTTTCACTCCTGCCCCTACCCCACCCTTGGCCATGTGCCTTCTCAAGCCAGTGCCTCCTTCTTTCCAGGGAACGCCACATGGCTTAGGTATCCCATGGGCACAGTACCCACATCTCTGAATCATTTCTGATCTATTGTAGGGTACAAGTGGAACTGAAAGAATCTAAAGTTGGACTATTCAATGTAAGTTATTATTGTTTTTGTTTATCAATATTATTGTTTTGGTTGGGGTATTGATTCATTCAGAGTCTTTACTAAGCAATGTTACACGGTGCCTAAGAGTAGAAAATGGAAAAGGAGAAGAGCTGTTCTCTGCCCTAGAAAAGTACAGAAGCTCTCAAGGACATAAAACCCAGGGCGAAGCAAAAGTTACATCCCAATGTAAGGCAGTCTATCATTAAGTCTCCTATTGGACCAATTTTTTTAAACTGCAAGGAATAGAAAGCCAACTAAAAATGTTTTAAGCATACGAGAGGAATATATAGAATCATGTGATTAAAAAACAACCACAAAACAAAAACAATGAAGACTACTAAGGCTAGAGATTCCAGGCATAGCTGGACCCAGGTGCTCAAATTAATGCACCAAGAACCTCCATCTCTCTGTTTGCTTTTATCAGTGTTGGCTTTATTCTCAGGCAGGTTATTCCCATTGGTGAAAAAACCCTAAATATCCTGTGGTTTCATTAAAAAAAAAAAAAAATCCCTGTGCTAGCTCTCATTAGATCAACCTTAGCCATGTGCCCATTCTTTAGCCAATCACTATGGCCAGAAATACAACAAGGCCAGTCAGCCAAGTTTCCTGGAGCCAGAATTTGCAATCCCCAATAGTATGGACTGAAATTGGAAAGGGGGTTCCCCGGAGGAAAATAGGGACTTGTATTAAAACAAGAGAAATTAATTGCTGGGCACACAAAATGAAGAGATGATTTTCACAAAGAGGAAAAAAAAGTGGTGAAATAGTCCCCTATTAAAGGAGGAAAGAGAATGGGAAGATGGGTGTGGGCTGAAGCAATCATGGGGAACTTTCTGAAAAGAGAGAAGGTGGGGTGATGGCAGCTGCTCCTCACAGGGCAGAGGAGGAGATGGGAAGACTTGAACTTGCGGTAGTTGTTTTCCTCTTCAGCGTCCCAAGGATACTGACCTCTGACCACACTCACCTGTTCTCCTCTCCCAGACTGTCCCTTAAGTACTTATGAAGAGGAAATAAACACATAAAGTGTGGAGAGACACTGTGCACAGGGTCCCCAAAGAATGACTCCTTTCAGAGAACAAAGTGGATAATGACACACTAATATTGTATCTGGGCATGGCATGTAAATGTTCTAAGACATTTGTAAAACATATGTAAAGATTCACAGAAAGAGTATTCATTACGTTTTTGGAACATGTGATTAAAAAAAGCCCGAACTATAGAATCAGATAAATCTGGATTCAGATTCTGACCCTGCAGCCCAGTGTCTAACAAGCCACTTTCATTCTGATCGCCTCAGTTTTCTTATCCATAAAATGGGGACATTGGTGTCAACTTAAAGGGGTTATTGTAAAGACTAAAGCAGATATACGTAATGGTCTGGGTCCTACACCTGGCACATAGTGAATGTTAAAATTTGTGTATCTTGCCCTGACTGGTTTGGCTCAGTGGATAGAGCATTGGCCTGCGGACTGAAGGGTCCCAGGTTCGATTCTGGTCAAGGGCATGTACTTTGGTTGCGGGGTGTGCAGGAGGCAGCTGATCGATGTTTCTCTCTCATCGATGTTTCTAACTCTCTATCCCTCTTCCTTCCTCTCTGCAAAAAATCAATAAAATATATTAAAAAAAAACTTGTGTATCTTAAATTTTGTTTATTGCACAAGTAATTCAGGAAAACATTCACTGTAAAAAACTGTTTTTGAATGTTTAAGACAAGGCTAAGCCAAACTTCGATGTTCTTCCTAGAGGAAAGATGGTTGGGTGTGTAGTCTTCCAACATTTTTCTCTTTTTGCACACATATAAGTGTACATCTTGATGTAGGTATCTATCTGAAATTTGCTTTTTCCAAGTCTTTTGCCATGTCAGCACATACCGTACTGTGTGGCTGTGTGGAGGTTTATTGGTGGGTAATATGGCGCACGTGGTCACAGTGTTTTCTGCCAGGTGGAGAATGCTGTGACCAGGTGAACAGTGGCCACATGTGCCATTCTCCTGTTCTCCACCAGGTGGAGCTGTTAGAGGCGCTGCTCAACTACTACATTCTCAACACCCTCTACTCGGAGGTCAATGGTAAGTATCACTATGGATTTTTCCAAGTCAAGAGTGGACACTGCTTTTGGGGGGAAAGAGAGCTGGACTTGGAGTTGGGAGACAGGGTTCTCCTGCAGGCTATGAGACCTTGGGCGAGTCACTTCCCTATGAGCGTCAGAGGCCTGTCTTCGCAATGGGAGTGCTGAAGTCCACCTCATCTCCCTCCAGGGCTAATGAAGGCTGGGGGCCTGGGGCAACAATTCAGAGCACAGGAAACTCCTTCTAAGAGAAGAAGAGACTCACAGAGGTGCCCCCCCCCACCCCTGAAGTGGCAAAGGAAAGACTAAAGACCAAGTTCATATTGAGAGCACAAGACAGCCCCCTCCAAATTCACATTTCTGATTCAGTTGCCAACACCTATTAAACATTTAAGCATAAAGACCTACGCCCTATTTCATTTGGCTGCAATAGAAAGCAACATGGGGGTGGAGGGCAGATGCCCACAGCTTCTTATCATGAATGCATCCCGCCCCATGCCTACCACTCCTTCCAAATAGCCTCATGGGGGCAAGCTCGGGCTCCTGTAGCAGCCTTCCTGGGTTTAAATCCCAGTTCGACCCCTTTGTAGCTGTGTGAGCAAGGATAAGTTACTCGGCCACTCTGTGGCTCAATTTCCTTATCTGTAAAATGAGAATAATAATCCTATCTACTTCACAGTCTTTGGTGATAATTAAATGAGGCTATGCTGTGTATAGAGTTTGCATAGAGGCCTTTTTTTAAAAAAAAATTCTTTGTCTATAATTGCTATTAACAAATTTCTCTCAATGTTGTGCCTTAACCTCCAGCTAAACTGGCATCAGGCTTCCCCCTTCCTCTGCTAAAACATATTCAACTCTACGACCCTGTTGTCCAGATCCACAAGGTGAGTGGGTTCAGGGGGCTCGGGCGGTTTGGGGAGGGGACTGTTGAGCTTTCCAGGTTCAGAGGCCAAAGCTCAGTGGGTGAGGTCCAGCCCAGCCCTGCAGCTGGGAAAGCCTGGCCTGGGGTGGGATGCTAACTGCCACGAAGCCATCCACCTGTCCTTCCAAAGTGGCACTTCTGTGGGAGCAGTAGGTAGTTGACAGAGTCAGTGCTAAACTGCCTTCTACCCCTTACCGTGAGTGACCTGGGGTAGCCTCAACACTAGTTCATTTTTAAATACTGTAATTCTAGATATGCCAACAGGCTGAGTTCTAAAAGCCATTTGTAGCTTTTTAAAATGTCTTCTAAATTCTTAAGTGGAAGAGCTTTATTATAAACTAGTGGCCCAGTGCATGAAATTTGTGCACAGGGGGCAGGGGGGGTATGTGTCCCTTAGCCCGTCTTGCACCCTCTCCAATGGGATTAGGCCTAAACCAGCAGTCGGACATCCCTCTTGCAATCTGGGACTGCTGGCTCCTAATTGCTCATCTGCCTGCCTGCTTGATCGCTCCTAACCACTCTGCCTGCCAGCCTGTCACCCTCAACTGCCCCCCCACTGGCCTTCTCACCCCCAACTGCCCCCCCCCACCAGGCTGCTCGCCCCCAGCTGCGCCCCCTGCCGGCCTGACCACCCCCAACTGCCTTCCCCTCCTGGCCTGATCGCCCCTAACCACCTCTGCCTTGGCCCTGCCACTATGGCTTTGTCTGGGCAGCGGCCACGGAGCCGGCTGGGGCAACCAAGGAAGCCAAGCCTCCCACGCCCACCCTCTGGCTGGCTTGGCTCCATGGCTCCCCGGCGCCGCCATCTTTGTCACATCAATTTGCATATTCCCTCCTTATTGGCTGTGGGCACTGCCATCTTTATCATGAAGTGATGGTTAATTTGCATATTACTTGTTTATTAGATAGGATATGTGTTTGGTGTGCCCCCCCCATGGACCCATTACCCCCACATACACCCACAGTTTGAATTTTAATATACTTCCTTCAATATTTTTCATCTTGCTAAGCATTTAAAAAAATTGTGTTTTGAGTAGTTGCATTGCTAGTGCTCATACATGTTTTCTTTTTGTTGCAATCTAGTCTCTACTCGCCCCCCCCCCCCCCCCCCCCCGCCCGCCCCAGTGTTAAGTACTGCCTCATCCATCAGATGGACCATAATTTACTGAACTATTTTAGGACCAAGGAACATATCTAATTCTTCACTATTCTCTCCACTACTCAATCGAGCATTTTATGGTCCGTCTGTGCCTCACAGTCCAGGGCATCTTTCTGGGACAGCGTCTGTGAGGTGGGGTGACTGGGATGGTGGGCACTGAAGGAGAGGCTGCATTGTGCCTGGCAACATCCAGCAAACAGCAACTGCAAAGAGAGCGAAGAGCAGCGGCGTGGCCAGGAAGGTTGAAACACTGGCCACTTGATATATTTGAAAGTCAAATCTCCAAAAGTCATTTGGGTGCTGAGATACTCAACACCCAACTTCAGTTGGGCGTTTACAAGGAATCAGATGGATTGTTGTTCTGAGCAAAGACCGAGCAACAATTCATGCTGCTGGCCCCAGTTTTCTCCTCTGTAAAATGGGGTGTAGCCCGTAGCCTACTGGGCTCCTGGGACAGTAAGAGGCCAAGCACGGAAGCGTCTCGCTCAGTGTGGCACGTGGGAAGTCATTGGAAGATGTGTTATATGCTCTTATGCATTAGAATTGTGAGCTCCATTCTGTCCATTCGTTTGACACCCAAAGGCAGGGGATGTCTCGCCGAGGGAAAGACTAGGACTTTGCCTTAAGTGCAGAATTCCTGCCCCTTTGGGTGATGGAAACCTACGAGGAAGAGGGAGTGTAAACCCTGGCGGCTCACAATTTTGTATTGTTTGCCAAGGAGAGAACATTCAGGTGACACAGAGGACATTTATGAGGCCTGCCTGGAAGCAGCAGCTTGGGAAATGGCAGATAAATCGCCGCCTTAGAGCAGGTCGCTGGCAAAAGCAGTGCTTTATGGGGACCTTGGGGACGGAGGCACACTGCGATTTATGTACTGACCTGGTTTCTGGCAGAGCTTGTGTTCCCACAGACGTGGGCCTCCTTTCACATCGGAGAAGCATCTCTTTGAAGCAGAGGATGCGTTTACCATCCTGTTCTGTCTTGTCTCTCCTAGGACTTCCTGTTCTTAGGCGCCAACATCCAGTACCTGAGAGTTTGAGGGCGAGGAGACAGACGGGCTCGGAGGCCGCAGCGGGGTCAGCAGGGTGCAGCTCCAGATCTGCAGGCCATTTCCGGAGATTCTGGGAGGATGAAGACTTTCCTGTTCTCTCTGGGGGGAGGTCTACCTGGCCTCTGCCCCCCACTCCTCTTCGGGAGGTGTGCCCAGGCCCTCTTCAACTCCGGACTTTACTTTCTCCGTCAGGATGGACTACCGTCCTCACTGGCCTGTAGATCGTCAAGGCCAGGCACTGTCGTTTTCATTCACCGTCTGATCCCCATGCACAGTGCTGACACGTTGTGGGTCCTCAATAAATATGTACTGGATGATTCCCTGAAGGAACCACCTGGTCCTCCCTGTTGCCCACGGGATCTTTGGATGGTCAGTCCCATCTGTGGTCTCCAGTGCCTGACCCTGACCACACTCCCCTTTCCCATCCACTGCTGCTGTGGGAACCTCGGTGAGAGAAGAAGGGCTTCTGCTCCCCGCTCAGCCCTGGACCTGGCCCTGGTGCCCGCTCTCTTAAGGGGCTTGTCCATCTTGGTTTATGGGGAATTCGTGGGCTCATTTTAATATATGCCTCCCCCCCCCCCGCCCCTCACCTCTTGCCTGCTGCAGACATGGAGCCAATGGGTCTCCCAGAGCAAAAACTCAGCCTCCTACTGCTTTCCCCATTGACACGGGTGTAAATTAGGAGGAAATTGACCGGTCTCGGGTTTTGGTCCGACCCAAATAGAAAGCTCATCCCCCTGTTGTTTATGAGCCCCCAGCCTGGAGGAAGAGGCCTTGGTTTCTAATTATTGCACAACCAGACTTTGATCAGACAAAAGAGCCGCTTCCAACCTATGTGGTTGGTTACCCCAGGACTGGGAATCACCAGGATCGTTTGGTATTTGTTTATTGTGCTCATGAGCAGATGGATGGCGCTGCCCGCTAGCAGGTAGGTCACAGGGAATAGACGGATTTACCGTGTGTGACAGATGCGGTCCAAGATGGGACGATGGCTGTGTGAGCCGTGGCTGCCCCTCCTCCCTCCTAGCTCCTTGGCTCACTTGTCCGCCACCATCATCCATCGCTGTGGTGGATGGGGGAAGGGCTCAGGCTTCTTCCAGTGCTAGCCATGTGGTCTTGGGCAGTCCCTCTCCCCTTGGGGTCCTCACCTATGAAATAGGGGTGATAGTAATAGTAGCTACTTCCCAGGGCTGTGATGATGAGGTTAGGTAGCCTGTATAAAAGGATTTATTTAGCCGTAGTGAGGACCCAATAGGTATTGGCCAGACCTGCTTACCAAGCATCTCCCATTTGCGGGCACTGGGTCGCTCAGCATGGGGTACGGAGAGGCAGCTTAGACCCAGTGCCAGCCCTGCTCTTAAGAGCATTGCCTCGGATGTGGTGGGAAGAGCCAGCCTTGCTTCCGGTGTACTTGCTTTGGGCTCCTGGCAAGGCCTCGCTGTGTCCTCATGTGCCCAGTGTGCCCGAGGACCCCTCCTTTCAGGGTGACTAGGGCCGCGATGGGTTCATGTCAGGCTTCTGGGGATGCCCCGGGCACAGCCAGGTCCTGGTAAACGGCTGGTGCTACTTCACCTGCCTCACTTTGGGGTCCCCGGGAGCAGACCCTGCGACAAGGAGGAGAGGTTTCCAGTGGAGAGAAAATGAGATGGGGCAGGGGAGGGAGCCTATGAAAGGTATGTGATCAACCAGTTAAGGGCCACGGGCGCTGGGGTATGTATATACCCTCCCCCCTCGGTCACTGTTTGAGGGGAGCTCTTGGCTCCAGTCTGGGCAGAGCGGGCTCTAGCAGCCACAGAAACTTCTCATCAAAGAACAGCAAGTGTCCATGCGCCTCTTCCCTTGGCCGACTTTAGTTGGCATCCTTTCCCTTTAATAAGCGGTTGCTGTGAGTGTAACAGCTTTCCGCGAGACCCGCGAGTCTTTCCAGTGACGGGTGGCCCTGGCCAGTTTGGCTCAGTGGCTAGAGCATCAGCCTGCGGACTGAAGGGTCCCAGGTTCGATTCCGGTCAAGGGCATGTACCTTGGTTGCGGGCACGTCCCCAGTGGGAGATGTGCAGGAGGCAGCTGGTCGATGTTTCTCTCTCATCGATGTTTCTAACTCTCTATCCCTCTCCCTTCCTCTCTGTAAAAAATCAACAAAATATATTTTAAAAAAAAGAACTGACGGGTGGTCGGGTGGTCGTGGGGACCTTCGAACGTGCACCTGGTGGCAGAGTGAGGGTGGCCTGTGGACTGGGCCACATCTCCCTTCACAGCGGGGGGTCTCCTTTACTCCGGCTCCTCAGGACACGCTGCTGCCTCAGACGCTGAGCCCGAGGAGAAGAAACTTGGAATCTGTTCTCTGTAGCCTGGCTGAGCCTGGAGGGCCCCCACCCCGCCCCCAGCCGACTCATCCTCAGCTCTGCTTTCGTGGGTGCTACAAGCCCTGTATCGGCCGGGCTCCCTAACTGCACACTTCCTAATCCGCTGTGGTTAGCAGAAGCAGGAAGTCCTGAAGGCCAGCAGTGGCTGCACTCACCCTCATGCACAGTAGGTCCTCGCTTAACGTCTTCAATAGGTTTTGTGACTTTAAGTGAAGAGACATAATGAAACCAATTTTACCACTGACATAAACAAGAATTAAGTTCCTATGGCATCTCATCAACATTATAATGAAATGACACTGAATGAAAGAACAGTGCTCAAGGACCTGCTATATATGCCTTTGGTCCAGACCTCTCTTCTGAGCTTCTGACCTGTCCCCTAACGACAGGCTTGACGTCCCCTCGGGCGGGGGGACTGGCTGTGAGGGCTGCACCTGGCTCCTGTGACAAGGGAATCTGAGGCTTTTCCCTGGAGTCTGGTGCATAAATCCCTCCATCTTCCCACCCCCAGCACATCTGCCTGGGCCTGCTTCTCCCAGGCCGCAGAGGAACGCTGGTAGTAAAACACAGCAACACAGACGGCTGCTTTATGGGCCAGAAGAAACGATTTTCCACCTGGGGCCACTAAAGAATCCAGAGCTGAATCTCCACTTCCCTGAGCGAGGGCTTTCCTCTCGCCACAAGTGATCTCACGGGGCCCTTAGGCTGTTTCTAAAGGGATGCTTTCACCACTACCACCTCGTCTTGGGTGCAGGGGTAGGCCCGAGCCATCACCTGCACCCCCAAGACCCAATCAAGCCCAGCTAGCTTTCAGCCCCACCCATCCCACCCCCAGAAAGCTTTCTAGATCTGCAGTCCAATCAAGAATGGTTCTCTAAGAACTGCTCCTGCACAGAATCATTTTAAGAGTCAATATAGCCCAGCCGGCATGGCTCAGTGGTTGAGCGTCGACCTATGAACCAGGAGGTCCTGGTTTGGTTCCTGGTCAGAGCATGTGCCCAGGTTGCGGACTTGATCCCCAGTGTGGGGGATGCGAGAGGCAGCTGATCTGTATGTGATTCTCTCTCATCATTGATGTTTCTATCTCTCTCTCTCCCTCTTCCTTCCTCCCTGAATCAATAAGAAATATATATATATTTTTAAAAGAGTCAATATAAAATGGCTAAAATGGAAAACACAGACAAAATCTAAGCATTGGCTAGCATGTGGACAGAGTAGCTGGAACACTTGCCCGTTGCTGGTGGGAGTGTAAAGTGGGTAATCCATTGGAAGGATCTGCTAACGTTGAACATGCCTGTCCCTATGACCAGCAATTCCACCCCTCAAGGGCACCCAACTGGAATGGCTGCACATGTTCAACAAAAGACACGTGCTGGTATGTTTATGAAGCACTCTTCATAATAAGCCCTCCCTGAAAATACCCCACATGCCCCTCAGTAGTGCACAGGTGAACTGTGGAGGAGTCACACAATGGAATAGTAACAGCACTGAGCCAAAATGAACTTCATCTGCATGCAGTGACATAGACGAATCCTGCAAACAGGATGCTGAGTGAAAGAGACCGGACAGAAAAGGGTACGTACTGTTCGGTTCCATTGATACAAAGTTCAAAAACAGGCAAAAGGAATTGATGGAAGTCAAAGTTGGGAGGGCGCTCATGCTGCCAGGAAGGAGTAACCGGCAAAGGCCAGGAAGGTCTCCTGAGGATTTGATACTGTTCTGATACATGTGTGAGTTCACTTGGTCAGCATCCATCTATCTACACTTATTATTTGCACACTTTTCTGCACATGTTATACTTCAAAGAAGTACATATGAGACACGTCTGTATTTATGAGACTTTTTATAATGTCTTTGATTACTCAGGCTCCCAATAAAGTTCCATTTCTCCAGGTTTTTCCATCCAATAAAACAGAAGCACAATTTGCGTAGGCTGTTTATAACAGCAAAAGAATAACAAAGCACAACATAACAAAAACTGAAAGCACCTGTGGCCTTGATAAGAACCGGTAAAGTACTGGGCAAACAGGCAAAGGGAGACTATGCAGTCTAAGAAGAGTGACCACATGAGCAAACATAAAAGCCGGCAAAGGCATTATTAGGTGGAAGGAGTAAGCTAGGCAGATACGGCGTTATCTCCTTTTATTGAAAGTGCTGTAGACACATACACACATGCTTATAAGTATACAGGAAATTTCTTGGGGGTTGTCCAAAATGCTGGGAATTGAAGTCAGTTCTGAAGACTGGAAATGAAGGGTTTGTAAAGTTGGGAAGCTTTTACTTTCCTTCTTATACCTGTTTGGTTTTCTTTTCTTTCTTTCTTTACACAAAATATTACTTTAAAAAAATAAAAATGTAAAGATGTAAATCAAAGTAATTTAGGCACATGCTTAAAAAATCAAATGTGCAAAAGGGCTTATAAGAAGAAGCCACGGTCTCAACGGGAATGTTAGCTCCTTGCTAATATTTTAAAAGTATAAATCATAATGAATTCTCTTAGAAGCGTTATACGTGTGTACTCTGTTCCTTCATGTCTCATTTTTAATTGAACATTAAGGGAAGGCAGCATTTCAACTGTAACTCCGCCAATATCTTCATCTAGAGACGTGTTGGCATTTTTGTCTGTTATGAAATTTCTGTTGCCAAGAAAGTCAGGATTACATTACTTTCTTTCAGATTGCATTGGTGTAGTGCATTCTTGGTTACCAAAATACTCATATAGCTTAGGGGCTATGAAATGGTTAATATTCATGATGTGTGAGAGAGAATGATACATAACTGTACAATCCCAATTACAAAAGAAAGGGAAGCTTAGTTGTGTAGATACACAGGAGACTGAGAAGGACACGTCAGACTACAAACTGCTTGTGATTATGGATGGCTTTGTTCTTCGCTTCTTGTGTTTTTCAGTTTCCTACTATATGCACATGTTAACTTAAAAAAAAATAGTGTTATTTAAAAAAAACAACAACCTAAAAGCAGTCTCATTTTATTATTTTGCATATAGATACCTAGTTTCCCCACCATCATTGTTTAAAGATAATATGTTTGTATGGGAAACAAAACAACAATTAATAAACAATAATACAAAAATAAACTCTATGTTTCAAGAACTCACAACTGAAAACCTACTTTTGCCCCACCCTGTACTTTACCCTCCCCCCCACCACCATCACCATTGTGTAGTCTGGCACCCTTGTCGAAGATCATTTTGCCATATATGTGTAGGTTTATTTCTGAGTTCTCTATTCTCTTCCATTGGCCTATATGTCTGTCTTTATGTCAGCACTGTTTTTATTTCTGTAGCTTTGTAATATGTTTTTAAGTCAGGAATTGTGAGGCCTCCAGCTTTATTTTTCTTTCCTGAGATTGTTTTGGCTATTCAGGACCCTTTTTGGATCCATATAAATTATAGGATTGTGTTTCTACTTCTGTAAAAATATGTCATTTAGCCTGGCCAGTGTTGTTCTGTGGTTGAGCGTCGACCTATGAACCAGGAGGTCACAGTTTGATTCCCGGTCAGGGCACATGCCTGGGTTATGGACTTGATCCCTAGTGTAGGGCGTGCAGGAGACAGACAATTAATGATTCTCTCTCATCATTGATGTTTCTCTCTCCCTCTCCCTTTCTCTATAAAATCAATAAAAATATATGTATTTTTAAATGTCATTTAGATATTGATAGGGATTGCATTGAATCTACAGATCACTTGGAGGAGTATGGACATTTTGACAATAGTATTAAATCTTCCAACCCATGAACATAGGATGTCTTTCCATTTATCTGTGTCTTCTCTAATTTCTTTCAGCAATGTTTTTTAGTTTTCAGTGAACAAAGTCTTCTTTCTTAGTTAAACTTATTCCTAAGTAGTTTATTCTTCTTAATGCTATCATAAATGGGATTACTTTCTTAATTTCCTTTTCAGATTTTTCACTTTTCATGTGTAGAAATGAAACTAATTTTTGTATGTTGATTTTGTATCCTGCAATTTTGTTGAATTTGTTTATTAATTCGAATTATAATGGTTTTATTGTGGAATCTTAATGCTTTATACATAAAAATCATGTCATCTTTGAACAGAGATAATTTTGCTTCTTCCTTTCTGATTTGAATGCCTTTTTTTCTTTCTCTTGCCTAATTGCTATAGCTAGGACTTCCAGTACTATGTTGAATAGAAGTGGTTATAGTGGACACCCTTGCCTTGCCTTCTTCCTAAAATCAGAGTATAAGTTTTCAGTATTTCCCCATTGAGTATGATGTTAGCTGTGGGCTTTTCATATATGGGCTTTATTATGTTGAGTTAGTTTCCTTCTTTTCCTCATTTGTTGAGTATTTCTTATCATGAAAGGTGTTGAATTTTGTTGAATGCTTTTTCTGCATCTATTGAGATGATTATGTGATGTTTATCCTTCATTCTGTTAAGGTGGTATCTGATTTGTGTATGTGGACCCATCTTTGCATCCCACGGATAAATCCTATTTAGACATGGTGTGTGATCATTTTAATGAGCTGTTGAATTCAATTTGTTATCATTTTGTTCAGGATTTTTCTCATCTAGAGTCATCAGAGATATTGAACTATTACTTTTCTTTTCTTGTACTGTCTTTGTTTGGCTTTGGCATCGGGGTAACACAAGCTTCATATAATGAGTTTGGATGTATTCCCTCCTCTACAGTATTTTGGAAGAGTTTGAGAAGAATTGGCATTAATTCTTTTTTTAAATGTTTGGTAGCATTCTCAGTGAAGCCATCTGGTTCTGGGCTTTTCTTTGTTGAGTGATTTTTAATTACTGATTTAATCTTCTTACTAGTTATAGGTCTGCTCAACTTTTCTATTTCTTCATGATTCAATCTTGACTAGTTTTATGTTTCTAGGAATGTATCCATTTCTTTTAGCTTATCCAATTGGTTGCATATAATTGTTCATAGCAGTCTATTGTAATCCTTTTTATTTCTGGCATGAGTTATAACGTCTCCTCTTTCATTTCTGATTTTGAGTCTTCGCTCTTTTTTCTTATTCTAGCTAAAGGCTTGTCAATTTTGTTGATCTCTGTAAAAAAATAAAACAACTCTAAATTTTATTGATTGTCCCTTGCTCAGTTAACCCTTCCTTTCCTCCAGTAAGAACATATGCACCTGTCTAGACAATAAATAACCAAGTGATCACTTCTGGTTCAGAATTTTAGAAGCCTGTTTTCAGCTCTACAGTTCACCTGGCAATTGATCATGTGGTACTGTAACCTGCTATTTAATATTTTGTTATCTAACTTCTCCTGAATTGTATGTCTAACCTCCCTAAGAAGATTATAATTTCCTTGAGGGCAGGAAACAGGTATTATGTCTTTGTGTCACCCACAGCTCATTGCAGTGCTCAGTTGGGTACTTAATATGTATCTGGCGGTTTAATTTGAAGTCTTTTGTCACTTAGCCTAACGTTCCTGTGTTTTCCCCAGTTACCGGCTGCCTTAGGAACCTTATCACATAGCTCCTCCAAGCTATAGTCAGCTGTTCATTGTCTCCATGTCCTCTGCTTGTGCCGCACATGCTCAGTTGCCCCGCACTCCTGTTCAGATCACAGGGCTCCCCAAAGGCTACCTCACCCTGTTCTCACTCTTTCTGATGATTCCAAGCTGCCTGCTGGGGCTCCAGAGGGTACTCGGAAGGTGGGTGAGCTGCGAAATGTTAAGTCAGGAGGGTGGAAACCCACGGCAGCAGGAAACAGAGGCCTACATTTTGGAGGCTGATCAAGAGCAACAGGGATGGGAGGCCTGGTAAACTGAGATCATTTTTGCCACAGTTAATATTTGGGTGAATTTCCATGACAACTTCCCTTTCAGGAGAGCCTGGGCCTGGTTAAGCTCATGCAGAGAAGTATAGACTGTGTGGGGAGGAGGCTCCAAGAAAAAAGTCCCTTTTAGCGCTAACATTCCATGAGTTGAAGTTGCTTACTGTTATGGGCTGAATTGTGTCCCCAAGAGCCTATGCTGAAGTCCTAACCCCCAGTCCCTCAAACTGTGACGTTATTAGGAAACAGGGTCTTGACAGAGGTAATCAAGTTAAAATGAGGTCACTAGGGTGGGCCTTGTCCAATCTGACTGGTGTCCTTATAAAAAGGGCGGATTTGGACAGAGACAGACACATACCCAGGCAAGATGCTGGAAAGGCAGCTCTACAGTGACAGAGGCAGAGATTGCACTGATAGCGTTGCTAAGGAGCACTTGAAGCTACCATAAGCGAGGAAGAGGCAAAGAACGTTTCTCCTCAAAGTCCGAGGGAGCCTGGCCCCTCTGTGGGTCCCTGGGTTTCAGACTTCTGATCTCCAGAACTGTGAGACAATAAATGTGTGTTGTTTTAAGCCACCCTAGCAAACGAATACACTTACCTTGTCCACATTTCCTTTCTCTTGTACATAAAATGAGCCCTTAAGGTCAACGTCCCGAGATGGGGAGGGTTCCCCTTGAGATAAAGACTCCAGTGGGCTTTACTTAGCCATCAGAAGTCAGCTTTCTCACCCAGGTTGCAAACTCACCACGGCTGTTTCAAGTATTCTCATGAGAGGAAAATCTCCCAAAGTGTTCCCTGGGAAAAGGGCTCCCAGGTTGGCATGTTCTCTCCTGGGGGGATGTCCTAGCTGCTCAGCGCCCGCAGGGCCGCTCCTGCCCGCCGTGTGAATCTCCGATGCACTGTGCAGAGGGTCAGATGGTGAGGCGGCTGCTGATGTTCGGCGCCCAATTATTTGGAAAAATCCTCGTTGTTTCCATTGGAATATTCAGTTTCTCAATCTATGTGCCAGTGTGGGGAGGAGAGGAAATTCACTCGTTCCACAAATATTTACCGAGTCTGCACTGTATGCCAGGTGCTGTTAAGGAACTTGGGATATAGCCGTAAACAAAACAGACCCCAAACCCCCACCTCTGTAAAGCTTTTATTCTAGTGGGAGAGAGAGGCAATAAACAAAAACATAAGTTAATTATATAGTAGGTTAAGGGATGATCATGGTTAGGGGAGAAAATAGAACAGGGTTATATTCCAATCTTTACTTTGTTGCTCAAATAATCACAGCTTTCAGCCCTCAGCAATGACTGCAGGTTGGTTCCTGGGTCCTTTCACAATAAACCCATCCTTTTCTGAGCACTTCCTTACTCTCCAGCACCAGGATATCTTCCAGACTCATGTTTTACTTTCTCTACCCAAGCTCTGGAATTAAACATCTATACAAGAAACTTTAGTTTTGTAAAATAGGAAAATGGTGTCCTGGCTGGTGTGGCTCAGTTGGTTGAGTGTCCTCCCGTGCACCAAAAGTTTGCCGGTTCAATTCCCTGTCAGGGCACATTCCCAGGTGTGGGCTCGATCCCCAGTTGGGGGTGTGCAGGAGGCAGTTGATCAATGATTCTCTCTCATCATTGATGTTTCTATCTCTCCAAATCTCTTCCTCTACGAAATCAATATAAGTATAAAAAAATAAAAATAAATTTAAAATCTTTAAAAATAAAATAGGAAAATTGTAGTTAGAAACCATGATCTGGGCACTAGATATATAGGTGCGCTCATTGCTACTAGGATGTCTTTGAACTAAGAAATACACATGGGTGAACTAACACATTCATACACACATCCATATTTGTTTTTTCAAACCGAAAATATTATATTCAAACCGAACATATGTTAATCCATCTGTAAATACATGTAAAAGCATGGGTTTATACTTATATTTCAGATTTCAACCCACACAGTGTTCATTCTAGCTCTTTCCTTAATATCTCTATATATAAAAGCATAAGTGACCGTTATGACCGGATGACCAGAGGACCAGCCAGTAGCTATGATGCGCACTGACCTCCAGGGGGCAGGCACTCAATGCAGGAGCTGCCCCCTGGTGGTTAGTGAGCTCCCACAGCCAACCTCCTGGAGCCAGCCAATCTCCCATGGTCCCTCCTGCCCAGCCGGCCAACCCTGATTGGTTCCAATCTCTGGCCAGGTTGAGGGACCCCACCTGTGCATGAATTTGTACACCCGGCCTCTAGTGTGTGTGTGTGTGTGTGTGTGTGTGTGTGTATGCTTCTTTTTTTCTTTTTCTTTTTTATTTTAGAGAGAGGAAGAAGGAGAGCGAGAGAGAGAAATATTGATTTGTTGTTCCACTTATTTACCCATTCATTGGTTGCTTCTTGTATGTGCCTTGACGGGATCAAACCAGTAATCCTGGCATATTGAGATAACACTCTAACCAACTGAGCTACTCAGCCAGGGCTCTATCTTTACTTTTAATTTCTTTTTCTGATGATGAGAAACATGGCTCTTGTTATCCACAACACATTTAGTTTTTTGGTCAATACTAGTCTAATCTAATAAAAGAGAAACATGCAAATTGACTGCACATCTGCTATGCCCCAAGCCACGCCCACCAGCCTATCAGAGCGACTATATGAAAATTAACCCAACCAAGATGGCGGCCAGCAGCCACGGAGCTGGAGCAAGCAGGAGGCTTGATTGCCCCAGCGATGGAGAAAGCCAGGCTTCCCGCCTGCCCTGGTCTGCTGTGGCTCCGCTCAAGGCAACAAAGTTTCAATTACAGAAGATAAATAAATCCCAGATACCTGCTTCCAGCCAGCTTCCACTGGGAGCTTGAGTGGCTGGAGGCCGTGGCCAGCCTGCAAATAGCCATCAGCCACTCACCCAGGCTGGCCAGGCACACCAGTGGGACCCCCACCCTGATCCGGGACACCCTTCAGGGCAAACCAGCCGGTCCCCACCCATTCACCAGGCCTCTATCCTATATAATAAAAGGGTAATATGCAAATTGACCCTAACAGCAGAACAACTGGGAATGACTGGTAACTATGACACACACACACTATGACTATGACACATTGGGCAGACGCTCAATGCAGGAGCTGGCCCCTGGTGGTCAGTGCGCTCCCACAGGGGGAGCTCTGCTCAGCCATAAGCCAGGCTGACAGCTGCCAGTACAGCGGTGGTGGTGGGAGCCTCTCCTGCCTCCTCAGCAGCGCTAAGGATGTCCGACTGCAGCTTAGGCCTGCTCCTCGCTGGCAAGTGGACATCCCCCGAGGGCTGCCGAGCTGCCAGAGGGATGTCTGACTGCCAGCTTAGGCCCAATCCCCTGGGGAGCGGGCCTAAGCCAGCAGGTAGACATCCCCTGAGGGGTCCCAGACTGCAAGAGGGCATAGGCCAGGCTGAGGGACCCCCCGAGTGCACAAACTTATGTGCACCTGGCCTCTAGTATACATATATTACTAAATAGAACACAACATGTGTGTGCAATTCTGTCTGTGGCCGCTTGTACAGAGGAAAGACCATGTGAAGAGGCAGCAAGAGGGCAGCCATCTGCAAGCCAAGGAGAGAGGCTTCAGAAGAAACCAATCCTGATAACACTTTGACCTTGGACTTCTAGCTTCCAGAACTTTGAGAAAATAAAATTCTGTAGTTGAACCCCCTGCATCTGGTGTTTGTTATGGCAGCCCTAGCAAGCTGATACAGAGGGCTTCAACTTTTTGCTCTATTTTTATTTCTTTGACTTTTGTTTCAATTGCACATGTATCCATGCATTATTTATGTAATTTAAAAGTACATATTAAAATGTCCTCTTGTTGTGCTTATCTGTCATTTCTAATTGTGTTTTCTCCCCCTGATTAAGCTTGCTTGTGGCTTATCTCTTTACTCTGTGAGGTTTCTTTCCACAAGTCAGCTGTTTGATCAATTCTACCTTTGTTTTCTTTTCTTACTCATTAATTTCTGCTTGTTTTCATTCTGTACTTCTTTCCTTAGATTTATTCTTTTGCTCATCGTATATCTTCCAGGGTTGAATGTTTAATTCATTTCTCTTTCTCCTTTTCTTTTCCTGAAATGTAAGCGTTTAGACTAAATTTTCCTTTCAATGTGGTTTTAGCTATATCTCATTGCTTTTGACATGTTGCATTTTCCTTTTTTTGCTTTTCCCAATGTGGTTTGAACTTGCAATTTTGACTTTCTTTACTTCTCAAATTTTGAAGAGGCGTTTTAAAAATTTTCATGGGGTTGGGTTTTTGTCTCATTTCTACTTTTGTTTTAACTTCTGTTTTCATTTCTTGGTAGTGAGAGGGTTTCTACTGTATCTATTTTGGGGAAAGAGACTTATATTTTCTTTATAGCCATGGTCAATTTTTGTAATTGCTCTTATGGGTGTTTCAATGAAAGCTATGTTCTCTGTTTTCAGGATACACAATGCAATGTTATCACTAATATCAACCTGATTAGTTATTTGATTCAGATCCTCTGTATCCCTTTGTGACCTATGGTTCACGGTACAGCCTTGAGCCACCCTTTCTCCAGTGAGGTTCAGTTTATTTATTGCTGGTCAGCTGGCATTGTGAAAGGGTGGTGTTGGAGTGTCATCCCATCTCTCCTCCCCTCACCCTGCACTCAGGTGGTTGGTTTGGGTTAGGAGCCCAGCTCAGAGAAAAAACGGGGTAGTGAGGTTCCTGGGTCTGCCCTAAAGCCCCAAAGACAAGCCCAAGATGTGGCCTTCCCTAACCCTCTTGAGTCCACCTCAATCAAAGATGTTGGCCATTCTCTTCTGGATCATCTCATTTACTTTTTGTTGTTGTTAATCCTCACCTGATGATATCCCCTCCACCCCCATTGATTTTTAGAGAGAGTGGAAGGGAGGGGGAGAGACAGCGAGAGAGACACATCAATTGGTTGCTACCCGCACACGTTCCAACTGGGTTGAGGATCCAGCCTGATACCGAGGTATGTGCCCTTGACTGGAATTGAACCTGAGACCCTTCAGTCCACGGGCCAGCACTCTAACCACTGAACTAAAACAGCTAGGCCTACTATTATTTTCACAGTTCCTGGCTAGCTCTTCAGAAAGAGGGTTCTTTCAAGGAGTGGCTCATCTCTGGCTTAGGCACCTCCAAGTGAGTTCTGACTACTTTAGGATCCTGGGACATCCGAAGTCACTCTGAAGGGGCAAGGGGAAGAGCAAAAGGCAGGCAGCTTAAGCAGCCAAGCTCTTTTGGTAGATGTTAGCTTCAACTCAAAGCATCACAGTGAGATGGTCCAGAAACGCCGAAGCTGCATTCAAAGTGCAGGCTGCAGCGCCATCTACTGGCCATGTGTTGGAATGTTATGGCTGGAAAGAATGAGACAGCTGGTCACCTAGAAATCAGCTGGTTTACCGTGCAGACTCCTCGTCCACACTCTCGTGGGTACAGAGGTGTCTGCATGTTTAGTCCCTCAGAGAATTTTCGTGAAGGTGGTGCAGTGCTCCTCACCTCTTCCCATAGGGCACCGTATTTTAAGGTTGTGAACAAAAAGGTTCACAGTGATGTGATGCACTGAGATGTACTCCTGCCCCAAACACCCAACCTGAATCTAATGATGAGGAAACAACAGATAAACCTAAATAAACTGACTGGCTGTACTCTTCAAAAATGTCAAGGTTATGGAAGACACAGAAGGCTAGGGACCTGTTACCAACTCAAGGAGTCTAAGGAGACAGGACAACTGAATGCAATATATGATCCAAGATTTTCTTGGCTATATAGGACATTACGGGACAATTGACAAAATCTGAATATGGTCTGCTGAGAATGGTATTGTATCAATGTCAATTCCATGATTTTGATCATTGTACTGTGACTACACAAGTGAATATCTTTGTTTTTTAAGGAATACAAACTGAAATACTTAGGCGTAAAGGGCCATCAGGTCTGTATCTAACTTGCAAACAGTTCAGGAAGACAAAATATATATAACATATATATGTAATCTTAGTGAAGATTATATAGTGTTCAGGAATTCTTTGTACTGTTTTTCGCAACTTTTCTAACAGTCTGAAATTATACTAAAAGAAGAAGTTGAAAGATGGTTCCCATCCCTCCTGAGAAAATAGAGTGGCATATGCTAACATAATTCAGTTACACATTAAAACAGTAACTTCTCACCTTTTTATGGAGCCCTTAGTAGGTGCCAGGCATGTGCTAATTCCTTTTCATGGTTCATCTCATTTAATCCTCACAGCAATCCTAACACAGAGTTGCTATGATTAACCTCCAATTTTCAGATTTGGAAACCTACATTTCAGAGAGGTGAAGTGACTTGCCCAAGGCCCACAGCTAGCAACTGATGGGACTGGGATGGGTTCTCTGAATCCAGAGCTGTACATATTCAACTAGCAGCACAGAGGGTCCACAGCACTAGATGACAGGGTCCTTATTAGTGAAAGGACTGGGACCACCTCCTACGGCTGCCAGATTGAACTCTACAATGTCCTCCAAACATACTTGGGCACTGACTCTGCCACTGGCCATGCTGTTGCACCTGGCTGTCCTTCTCACTGTCTAATGTTCCTCTCCTCCCTCTTCCACCCTCCCCCACCCATCGTTCCTTCCCAAGCCCTCTCCTGGGAAGGCCCTCTTCCTCCTTTGGAGTCCCATCTCCTGCTATAATTCCTTTTGCAGAGGCAGAAGAGTGTAGCTATTGCTAGCTCCAGCTCTGGATTCAGTCAGGCCTGGATTTAAAACCTGGCTCTGCCATTCACGGGCTGTGTGGCTTTGGGCAAGTCACTTCACCTCTCTGATCATCTTATAAATAAAATGGAGCTATTATAACCCAACCTATTATAAAGAGAAAGTAAATTGAGCTATACAAAATTTTTCCTATCACATCTGGCAAGCAGCAAGTGCTTACATGTTAGCTACTATTATTATGTCCTATCTCCATAATGTCTCTTTTAAATTTTTTAAGATAAAATTAGTTAGAAGCATGTGTCAAAGTTTTATTTCAATCTTGCCACAAAGCCAAGTCTTTTTTTGTTAAGGACATTTCACAGGAAAAGAAAATGGTTGGGTAATCATTAAAATGAATACAAGACAAAGAATGTCTGATAATAGGCCGAGTGTTTGGGTAGCTGATTTCCCCAAAGAGGTTTTAATCTTGTTAAAGTTTATCAGAAAATTGCTTAAGCATTTATCAGGAATGCTAATTTTCTCTCAGAAGAAATTGCATCAAGCAAGAGAGTTCTATACCAGACTGTGAATGGGACACGTTTCTTCATCACATCCACCATAATCAAGGCTGACATTTCTTGATTTCTCACTCTGCGTCCAGCCTCAAGCTGCATCCCTAGCTTAGCCTTGAAGTAGATCCTAGATACATGTCAATATTGCCCCCCCGACCCTCCTTGTTCCCACCTAACCTATTCCCATCTAGTTCAGGGTCACACTAGGCAGGTGACTGCTAAATCCTGATGGAATGGATGAATGGGTGTAGTAACAGTCTCAGCCCAGGCCTTTGCACAGAGTGAGACACATACCCTCTCCTGTTCTCCACACCAGCAAGATGGAAATAAACGGGGTTCTGAGAGTAGAAATCCAATTTAGTGGGTGTAAGCAGGTGCTATTCAGAAGAATGTGACTTGGTTTCCTCGTCCAATACCATCAAGTAAGGCCTCTACCAGTTAGATGACAAGATGTTTTATTCTAGCCATAGAGCCCAGTGGGGCCACCAAAGGCTCATTATCAAGCATGGATGCCTTTCCTCTGACAGACAATAAAGAGTTGGATCCAAGTTACTTGTTAGCTTCTGTAGGGATTTGTAGGACATCTTGCTACTGCATGAACAAACAGATGGACTTGGCTGTTGGCTGCAGGGATATTTTGGAAGAAGAGCTGCCTACCCATTGTGAAAAAGCAAAACACTGTATCCGAAGGGGGTGCACTGTGTCCAAGCTGGTTTTAGATGAGGTCAGTGGTCTTCAAAGTGGTCCCCAACAAGCAGCATTAGCATCACCTGGGAACTTACTAGAAATGAGAAGTCTTGGTCCCCAACCCCAAACCTACTCAATCACAGACTGAGTATGAAGCTCAGAAATATGAAGCCTTCTAGGTGATTTGGATGTAAATTGAATTTTAAGTTGGGTTAAGTTGTGATAACTTTCTGTCTTCTCTCACTTCCTATCACCTTCTCTTCCTCTGTATTGTCTCCCATCCTTAGATTCAATCTACATACCCAGGTGGGTTGTAAGACCCCCTTGGTGGATCACCAAGGAAGATGAAAGATGGAAGATGATTAAGCACCAGGATTTGTCACATTCTCCAGGTGAATGTTTGAGAACAGGCCTGCCTGGATGAGCTAGAGAACATCTTGATGGCATCTGAGGCCATGGCTCCACATGCTTCTGGGGCAAATGCAAGATCAGGTCCAAGTTTGGAATCTGTGCTGGCCTTAGCTGATTATAAGGATGTTTGAAGCAACATGGTTTAGGAAAAGAATAGCAACTGGGAGAAGAGGTGACGAAGTGGTGGAAGGTACCACAAGAGACACAATGGAGCCGTTCAGAGAAGAAACTACAACAGCTGTGGGATGGATCTATTGAAACACATGAGCAGGCTCTTGTATGGATTTCTTGCAGATCTGGGGGCTGATGACATTCAGTGAATGTTCAAGCACAGAGTGACCCCTGAAGGCTGGAGACCATCAGAAAACACATATATAATTACATATTATTTTTGTGATTAATCACTATGCTTTAATTATGTTCAATTTGTAACAATGAAAATACATCCTGCATATCAGATGTTTATATTACGATTCATAACAGTAGCAAAATTACAGTTATGAAGTAGCAATGAAAATAATTTTATGGTTGGGGGTCACCACAACATGAGGAACTGTATTAAAGGGTCGAGCATTAGGAAGGTTGAGAATCACTGATATAGAGGATATTTAAAGCCAAAAGACTTGATGAGGTCACCTAGGAAGTGAGAGAAGAGAGAAAGGCCAAGGCTGAGCTCAGGACTCTTCAACATTTAAAAGTTGGGAAAAGGAGCAAGTGTGAGCAAAGGACCCTGAGAAGAAATGGTAAATGAGGAGGAGGGAATCCAGGAGAAGGTATTGTCCCAAGGAGGAAGGAATCAACTGTGTCAAATGCTACTGAGATATTGCCTGTGAAGAGATTGGCCAAAATGAGAAATAAGAACTGACCATCGCCGAAACCGGTTTCGCTCAGTGGATAGAGCGTCGGCCTGCGGACTGAAAGGTCCCACGTTCGATTCCGGTCAAGGGCATGTACCTGGGTTGCGGGCACATCCCCAGTAGGAGATGTGCGTGAGGCAGCTGATCGATGTTTCTCTCTCATTAATGTTTCTAACTCTCTATCTCTCTCCCTCCCTCTCTGTAAAAAATCAATAAAAAAAAAAGAACTGACCATCGGATTTGGGGTGATGGAGTTTGTAGGTAACCTCAATGAGAACAACTTTGGTGAAATGGTAGGGGTGAAACCTGATTACCGTGAGTTTAGAAAAGACCAAGAAAGAGATAGTAGTGAGCCATTACTTTTCCATTTGCTCTTCCAATAGTAAGGCAACAAAGACACCAACTGAACACCAACGGGGTTCCTTACCCTCTGGTTTCAAAATGGGTCTGACAAGAGATGGGAGAGAGGACGATGAATGGGCGTATCCTCTACAGGAGGCCTCTATAAAACTCTTCTTCCAGTCCAGTAACTGCTTCCTCCCTTCTCCCTTTGTGCCTGGGGATATACCGGTTCAGCTGTCACTAACTTCATGCTCCTGCGCTTTTCCTTGTGGTTCCTCTATGTCACAGTGGTTCCCAAACTTATTTGGCCTACCGCCCCCTTTCCAGAAAAAATATTACTCAGCCCCTGGAAATTAATTTTTTTTAAATTTTAATAGCAGTTACTCATCGCCCCCTAATGCACCTGTGGCCATCACCGCCCCCCTGGATCGCTGCAGCGCCTACCAGGGGGCGGTAGCGACCACTTTGGGAATCACTGCTCTATGACTATCCCATGCCTTTGAAAACAGACCCTTTGTAAATAAACCCTCCTTTCATTGTCCTAACTTAAATGTGTCTTTCATTTCCTGTTGAGACACTGACTTATACAAGCTATTAGCCAAAAATTGAGCAGCTGGAAACCTTTAAGAAAAACTTTTTTATCATAAGATTTTTCAAAAAATATTAGAGAGCCTTTTATGATAAACTCTCATGGACAAATTACCTAACTTCAGCAACTAACTATGGCCACTCTCATTTCATCGAATCCCCGCCCACTCCCCACCCCTCCACTGGATGATTTTAAAGAAGATCCTGGACATTTATTCATAAGTAATTCAGTATAGGTATCTAAAAAGTAAGAATTGTTTATACAATACCATTATCACAGCTGAAAATTTAATATGAATTCATAAATATCATCAGAATATCCAGTCAGTGTTTGCATTTCCCTGATTGTCTCACAAATGTTTTCTCCTACTTAGTTGGTTTGTCTAGGGACCCAGACAAGCTCTCTTAAGTTTCTAAATGTCCCTTATATCTACTCTTTTTTCTTTATCAGGAAACCATCTCCAAGTTTTAATGTTAAGAGCAGAAAGCAAGTGTAAGAACCTGTTTCCTGGTGTGCTCCTCTGGTCACCAGGTGCTTCTGGAAGCATGAGAAGGACACAGCCTCTGGGGAAGGAGCTGGAGGACTGGAGACAGCGGTGGAAGGAAGAGTTCTTCTCACTTTTGTATCATTTGTACCATTTTTATCATGAACAGTTATTGCCTGTGAAGATATTTTTTCATCAGCCCAGTCCTAGAAGAAGCAGATAATGGAACTGAGCTTGGGTAAAGAACCGGCGACAGGCACAGCTTGGGTAAAGGACCGGCGACAGCTGCAGGTTAAAATCTGTACTGACCCAAGAGAGAAGTCAATTGGTCCCAACTAGGAAGAGAAAAAAAATGCCAAGGCTAGGCCACCCATGGGTGTTCACAGATTGGAGTGAGTTCCCTGTCTGTGTGAGAAGAGGAACTTGGGTGGAGGGCAGGGGGAATATCATTCTCATGGGACATTAAATCAGACATGTGCAAGATGCCTGGAGGGCCCATTGTGCTGTAAACATAGCTCGAAGACACGTTTTTCAGCCCAGAGTTCCTGAATTCAGAAGCATGAGCTTACAATTTCCTCAAAAAAACTGACCTCAAGTTTTGGCCAAAGAAGAAGTGAAAGCTGCAGCTAGGTTTCTCTACTACTGGTTTCACTTTTCTACTAAGATCTGATGTTCCCGGTAAGATTCAGTAAGATATTTCAGAAAGCCAGCTCAGGGGACAGTCCCAGTGTGAATTGCCTCACTGCCCAAGCTCAGCACTCAATGCCTTTCCAAATATTATCTTATTTAATCCTGCAAAGTTGATAGTATTATGCCTATTTGGGGGATGAGATCCAAGCTCACGAAGAAACAATCATGACTCAGATTTAGCATCTTCATGACTGCTATCCTCATGCCTAACAGAATGTGACCTTATTTGGAAATAGGGTCACTGCAGATATAAGTAGTTAAGATGGGTCAATATGACTGGTGTTCTTATTAAAAGGGGAATGTTGGAGATGGACACACAGGGAGAACGACATGTGAAGATGAAGGCGGCATTCAGGTGATGCATTTATAAGCAAAGGAATATCAGAGATTACCAGAAAACCACCAGAACCAGGGAAGAGGACATTAACAGATTTTCCCTCACAACCCTGAGAAGGAGCCAGTGCCTCCAATACCTCAACCTCTGACGTCTACCCTCCAGAAGTGTGAGAAAATAAGTCTTTTGTTGAAGCCACCCTGTTATGGCAGCCCTAGCACATGAATATAGGCAGTATGTTTTGTTCTCTAAATCATTATTTTTTTTTAAAAAGTAATATATATTTTACAAATTTATTTCAGAGAGGAAGGCAGAGGGAGAGAGATAGAAACATCAATGATGAGAATCACCTATCAGTTGCCTCTTGCACGGCCCCCACTGGGGATCGAGCCGGCAACCTGAGCATGTGTCCTGACCTGGAATCAAATCATGACCTCCTGGTTCATAGGTCAACCACTGAGCCATGTCAGCCGGGCTCTAAATCATTCTTGTGTCCAACCCTGTGGGCCTCCTTAATGTAGACCTGCTCCATCCTGCAACTGCTGCTGTTCTCCTGACCACTCTCCTGATAAATTATTTCCTAGAAATTGTAAAGAAAGACCTCGGCTATCCCTTCCACATACCATCCTACAGCAAAGCATTCTCTACTGGTTGGTTCCCCTAAATAAAGCCAAGGCAGAAGGGCCCCCAAGAGAACAGCTCCGAGAAATGTAGGGGCTCTGCACCAAGCAGACTGACCTCTCATTTCCTAATTGGGCATCAGCTATTTCTGGGCTTGCTGAGTGGCCCTAGTGACCCCGAGCAGGGAAAAGAGCATCGGTGAGGAATGAAAGGACGTTATGGGCAGATGAACAAGAGGCAAGGACCACCTCCCTGAGGTGCTGTTCTGGCCACCGGCCTAGGGTTGAGGTCATGAAATTGGGAATTGCAGGTAGAAGATGATTCTCCCAAGGATTGATCTTTGCCTAGAGTTGCTTGGAATTGAGGAGGCTCTGTTTACCCACCCTGAGCTGACAGACATCAAGCTTGGTAATGACTCTCAGCAAGGGTCACCTCACCAGCACTAAGATAAACGAAGAGAATACCAAACTCCCCTAGGGGAGCACAGTAACAGAACAGGGAAGAGAGAAGGGTAGGTGAAAGAGAAGACCATCCCTACACTGCACACACAGACAAGTAAGCACATGCACGAACACACATGCTTGCTCACTCCAAGCTATGAACAATGGAAGCCTGCATGGCGGTAGAGGGAAAACATTAAGAATATGAGACTGAGATTTGATATGGACAGGACCAAATCTTAAGTTGAACCAAACACAGCTGGAAAGTCATGGAATCAGGACTGAGATGTCATGAAGGGAGCCCCCTATTCAGAAAAAAGGAGAATTTAAGACAGCATCGGGAGTGTCAATTACTGGAAACTGAAAATGATTCCATGTTTATGCTTCAAGGACTGAATAACAAGGCCTTTTGAAAGGAAATCCCTTCCCATGTTTGTGCCTCCTCTTCTTCCACCACCTCTCCTCCGTTCGCACCCCTCACCCTTGACTCTCCCACAAGTCTTTGTACCTTCTGGAATGTGCAGTGCTCCCTCAGGTTTCCATGACTTGGCTCATGCTATTCTCTCTGCCTAGGATAACTTCTCTCTCTCAGTTACTAAACTCCTACGTGTACTTCAAAACCAAGCTCGAGCACCTCTACCATCTTAATTGCTCCCTCCCTGTGTTCCCATCAGCCCTGGAATATAAACTCTCAAAGCACCTTCTATGTCTCCTAGCACTTACCACAGTGGGATTGTATGTGGAATTGATAAAGAGGAGATAGGAACTGGGAAGATGAAAAGAGGGATGAACATGAGATTTTTTACATCTTATTATGACCGATAGATTTTTGAACCATGAATGCATTTCCTCTTTGAAGAAAATTAAAAATGTAATGCAATGAAAGAATTGTTCTCACTACTGGGCAGAGTACTGCCCACAATAAAAAGTAATGAATTGTTGATACACAAAACAAATGGATTAGTCTCAAAACCTAATGCTGCATAAAAGAAGCCAGTCAGAAGGGCAGATGTACTGGATGGTTCCATTTGTGTGAAGTTCTAGAGTGGGCAATATAAATGGTAACAGAAATGTATCAGTGGTTTTCTGGAATAGGAGGTGGGAAAGGAGATTGGGAGAGGCGTGAGAGAACTTCTTGGGATATCAGAAATGTTTTTTACCTTGATTATAACGTGGTTACATGGGTGTAGACATGTGTCAAGACTCATTGAACTGTACACTTAAAATATGTGCATTTTATTGAATGCAACTTATCCTGTATAATAAAAGCCTAATATGCAAATCGACCAAATGGCAGAATGACCGGTGGAATGACTGGTCGCTATGATGCGCACTGACCAGCAGGGGGCAGATGCTCAACACAGGAGCTGCCCCCAGCCCGCAGGCCCCAGGTCAGCCAAGGCAGGTGCCAGTGGGGGCCCCCCAACTACCCCACCAATTGCCCCACAGATCGGCCCTGATCGCCGGCCAGCCCTAGGGACCCTACCCATGCACAAATTTCATGCACTGGGCCTCTAGTACCTTAATAAGTTGACTGAAAAACAATGTAGGCAAGAGAACATCAAAAGTTTCTGGAGCCTAGAGTTGCAGAATCCATTTGTTGTATTTGCAGACTGAATTGAGATGGCCTTGCTTTATATAAGTGAAGAGCAGTGGATTCCAGCAAAGCCAGGGTGAAGGCTCAGCAGGCTGGGCAGTGGAAGTTCCGGTTGGAGAGGTTCATTGCAGCCAAGTTGTGGTGGCCTTCACTGCGAGGCTGGGTGTTTAGATTTCAGTCTGTAGATAATGAGGAATGAATGGAGGGTGTCAGCTAGAGCCAGGTGTGGTGGGGAGCCCCTTTGGCTCTCAGCTGTACTTGGAAGAGGAAGAAGCTGGAAATTAGAGCACCATTTTTGCTACTCTCAGGCCAAAAATAAACCACAACCTCTCCTCATCTCAAGTTGCTGAAACTTGGGCTGCCCCAAAGCCTTGACTCCTCCCTGCTCTCATTCCCAGCTGGCTCAGTTCCCCATCTGGCCCCCGGGTTTATAAGCACCTCAGTCTCTGCTGTCACCTTTAGTAAGGGAGGCTCCTACAAAGAGACTCTGATCAATCTCTACCCAGGAAGAAGCTGAGGACAAGATGATGGCCAGACCATACTGTGTGGTAGTGGCCCTACTGCTGCTAGCAGAGGTCTCCAGGCTTGGAGAAGGAGCTTCTAATCCTGGGTTTGTGGTCAGGATCACCAGAAAAGGCCTCGAATATGGTAAGTGGGTTTGGTCATTCCTCTGGTGCTCATTGTTGCCCATCAAAGTGGTGTAACCAGGATTTTTTAAAATCTCAGGTGTGCCCTGCCTGGCTTAGAAACCTTGGCTTATGTCACCCTCTGGACTTCAGTTTCCTCATCTTGAATTATCAAAGATTAAGGGTAGGACTAGATCAGTATTTTTTCCTGGGTGGTCTGTGGAGCCCCCACATTAGAATTGCTGAGGCACAATTCTGGAGATTTACCCAAGATTGACTGATGTTGGGCCTAAGAATCTGCATTGTTGACATGTGGTCCAAGCAATGGTGAAAACCCTAAGGTTTGACCACACTATGGGGAATGATTCCTCAAAAGTCCCATTGTATTCCATCATTGCTTCCATGATCTGGTTGAATGAATAAGTAACAATGATTGCCATTTACCAGACACTTTGAGTTCATGATCTAATTTAATTCTCAGGCTCAGGTTGGTGGTATTATTATTATTATTATTACCATTTACATGTGGGGAAACTGAGGTTTATGGAATTTAAGAAACTTTCTTGCAATTATATCAACAGTAAGTGGCAAATCTTGCATTAACCTGGCCACTCAACCATTATGCTTAGTACCTCCCACTGAAAGAGCTAACCCCCTCTATTTGCCCCCAGCCCGCCAATATGGAATGGCCACCCTGAAGAAGGAACTGTCCACCATCAACGTGCCTGATTTATCAGGAAGCTTTGAAGTCGGTTGGATGGGAAGTGTGAGCTATGAGTTTAAGAGGTGAGGTCTCCATTCTTTACTACAGGGGCAATGGAGGAGGAAAAATGGGGGCCTAAGGTCAAGGGGAAGGGAGATAAACATGGGATCAACACTTGGACTAGAGGAAAAAGGACTATAGTCAGCTCTTATGGGGCCTCTGGAAAATGCTATGTGTTTCCTGAATCATCAGGCTGGGAGGGAAACCCTTTGAAATCTTTCACTAGCCCTTAGGTCAGCCCTGGATTTTCCCTCTACCAGGAATCCCTGGCACTCTCCTGATAGCCCAGATTAGGAAACTACTTGAGACAAACCATCCATCCCTCCAGAGCCTGTTGTGGGTCTGCAAGCAAGGACTTAGAGTCTTTCTGGAACCTATTCATATTTTATTTGCATGCCATCTCTTGAGGACAGCATCCACACATGTCCCCAGTGAGGAATAAAGCAGGGGGCCTCCTGGTTCCTGGTGAACAAGTTCTGATTCCTCATCTCTCTCCCCCAAAGACTTAACTGACCTTATTCTCCCTCCAACTTTCACATATTCAGTTTTAGAGTCCTCACTCCTCTCTCTCTCTCTCTCTCTCTCTCAATATGTTTTTATTGATCTCAGAGAGGAAAGGAGAGGGAAAGAGAGATAGAAACATCAATGATGAGAGAGAATCATTGATTGGCTGCCTCCTGCATGAGATGGGGGTGGGGTGGGTGAAGGGCGGAATGGGGACCAAGCCTGAAACCCTGGCATGTGCCCTGATGGGGAATCGAACTGTGACCTCCTTGTTCATAGGTCGACGCTCAACCACTGAGCCATGCTGTCTGGGCTCCTTTCTCTTTTTTCATCCACTCTTTAGTTGCATGGATTTTTCTTCCCCAGCCTCCTCCGTGTCCAGAGTCAGCCCTTGGGGATAATGATAGAAAAGGCTCCTCTTGGAATCCTTCCTGGAGACAATTTCCTGAATACAGTGGGCAAAGAAGAGCTATTTTAAATTTGCGCGCGCGTGCGCTCACACACACACACACACACACACACACTGTCCAGGCCATGCCATTTAGAGGTCAATGCCCCTTCCCGTATCCCTAAACCACCTCTTACATCTGGTTTCCACAGTAGGTTACTATGGTCTGTTAACACATCCAGACCTGCCACCAGATATGAGCTTTTCGAGGGCAGGGACTGAGTTTTGAATCTCTGTGGCCTCTGTGCCTACAGCCAGGTCAGACAGAGCAGGATCTCAATGAATGTTCAATGAGGGAACTCCTAAGTATCGATCTGGCAACAGTCATAAACTCCAGTGGCCACAGGGGAGTGGGTAATGTGGATGAGTATTCCAGGCAGAGTGACTATATGCAGTGGGTGGGGATCAGTGGGAAAGAGGGAACTTCAATGAAGGGAATTTAATAGAAGAGCTGAAAAGCCAAATAGGGAGTGATGAAGCAACCCAGAAATTAGCAACCACAAAAAGTTATTAACAGACCCAGAGCAGGCAAGACAAAGAGAGGGAAGGGATCCAACAGAGCACAGTAGCTAGGGCTTCAAAGTAGGAGTTAAGAGCATGTCCAGCAGGAACCAGTTCTAACTAGAAGTCAGTTGCAAAAGATCCTGGGAAATGTAGTTTTCAGAGGTCAGTCACATCCACTATAGGTCAGAGCAAGAGAAAGAGAATGAACCTGAGAGCAAATAGGCAAATTATAAGTATGATGTTTGTCTGAAGGGTATCTGCCCCATTTAAAGGGGCAGCTGCTATGCACTGTAGTTGATTGATGCTGTAAGGAAATAAGAACATTCCCTTTTAACTTTTTCTTTTCTTTAATTGATTTGAGAGAGAGGAAGGGTAAGGAAGAGAGAGGGAGGGGGAGGGAGAGAGAAAGACAGAGGGAAACAGCAATGTGAGAGAGAAGCATCTATCTATTGCCTCCCACAGGCACCTCAACCAGGGATTGAATATACAACCCGGGTATGTGCCCTGACCAGGAATTGGAACCACAACCCTTCAGTGCACAGAACAATGCTCCAATCAACTGAGCCACACTGGCCAGGGCTTTTGACTTTTTCGAGAGAAACCAGAATTTTAGTTTAGTTTTGTTTTTCCTCATATGTTTACAAGGAAATGTCCTCATATTTAAATGTTGGCAACTGATTCAAATTGTTAAGAACGTTATAGGAAAACGTTCAGTGCAGCATATTGATCATATGTTTGGCCCACAGATCACCAGGGCGTGATCTCAGACCTAAATTGTGAGCCCTATTTGTATTTGAAGCGTGGGGAGCAGAGCGAGGAAGCTGCCTCCTGGAGACAGGACACATAATGCGAAGCCAGCTCACAGGGTCCTCGCAGTGGTGAGGGTCAAGTGAGCATGCCAGGAGTTAATGGGGAGGAGCAGCTAGTGGAGGTAGGTGTCACAGACAAGGGGAAGGTCTTGGGTCTCGAGGGAAATCTTCCTGGAGGAGGGAAAGCCCATGCAGACCTCGTAGGATGTGGGTGCAATGGTTTGATTGTCCTTTGTGGTTTAAGTCAATAAATCAGGAAGAGCGTGTGAGAGGCTGGAGAGGATTCTGGGGATTCATTCAGAGGACTGATGTGGCACTAGTTTTTCTGGATTTAATAGTCTGCCTTCCTTCCCTAGCCTGAGAATCAGTAACTTCCAAATCCGGAACTCCGATCTGAGTCTACTCCCAGGGAGGGGTGTCAGAGCCTCCCTGTCCAATAACTACGTGTCTATCGGTGGGAACTGGAAGGTGAAAAAGGCTTTCATGTAAGTAGTACTTGGGTTAGGATATCTCTCAGCTCTGGGCAAGGGCATGTCCTACTCTGGACTTCCATTTCTGGATTCTTAAAACGTCCAATCTATAAAGGGCCCAGATCTGATTATCTCTAAGCCTCAGTTTCATTAGCTGTAAAATAGGGTTAATTATAACCCAACACAGATGCATTTGTGGATTAAATAAAATGGCAGATGTAAGGTATTTGCAGTGTGTCTGGCGCATAGCAAATACTCAGTAAACACTGGCTGTCTGAGTTAGTGGTAAGAAGAGGCTGTCAAAATAATATAAATGGAGCCACTTGAAAATAGAGCCGGAGCTGCCATGCCAGAGGAACTGCCTTGCATGTTTTATGTCTCAAACCTTTGGAATGTTAAAACAGAGCAAAATAACCTTTGCACCGAGTCTAAAACAATCCTGTGCCCCAAAGAACTGTTTGCAAAGATAACAAGAGAGTAGATACATGACTACTGGACTGATGACTCCTGGAGTTAAAATTAAAAACAGCATTTAGAATGAATATCACTATGTTACATCTTCATCAATAGAAATGCCCTCCTTCTATTGACATAGTTGTTCCCCTTCCCTTTCTCACAAATACCCATTGCCTTTGTCTCCTGATTGAAACATTACTTGGGCTTCTGCCTTATCAATGCTTCCTGAGTAGCTATTGTTATTGATCTCAAATAAATGTTTGTTGCCTCTCACCTTGAAAGGCCTTTCGATTTTCAGGTCACCAGGGCTCAGGTAGGATGCGCAGCTGGTTAATGGGGCACTAAGAGATACGCCTGGGTCTGAGTTCTTCTGGCTCCTCTTTCAGGAGGCCACTGATTATTCACCATTTGGTTCTCATTTCTCCCAACCAGCACCCTACAGGGTACTTTTGATCTGAGTGTGGATGGTGTTTCCATCTCGATTTATCTGAACTTGGGTGAGGACGGGTCTGGACGACCCACTGCCTCTGTGGCCCACTGCAGCAACTCCGTTGGCCACGTCAGCATTCACATTTCTGGAAACCTAAGGTAAGTCACCCCATACACTTGCTGGAAGTTGTCAGAACTGCCTCAGCATCCAGCTTGCCCACAGGATGTCCCTGATGGGCCAGAAGAGCAAGATTTAAGATTCATCAAAATCAGAGGTCAGCCCTGGCTAGTGTGCTCAGTGGTTAGAGAACCAGCCCACGGACTGAAGGGTTGTGGGTTTGATTCCCAATCCCTGTCAGTGCACACATGAGAGGCAACCAGTCGATGTGTTTCACTCACATCAATGTGTTGTTGTTTTTTTTTTTCTCTCTCTCTCTCCCTTCCAATCTCTCTTTCTAAAGATCAATGGGAAAAAATATCCTCGGGTGAGGATTAAAAAAACAAAAGATCAGAGGTCAGTGAACTAAAGTCTGTGGGCCCGATCCGGCAGGCCACCTGTTTCTGTAGATGAAGTTTCACTGGATCACAGCCACGCTCATTTGTTTGCATTTGTCTCTGGGTGCATTAGCACTGTGTTAGCAGAGTTGAGTAGTTGCAACAGAGACCATGCAGCATGCAATGCCAAAAATATTTACTATCTGGCCCTTTAAGAAAGTTTGCTCATCTCTTGCAAGACTGCCTTTAGGGGAAATCCAGCATCTCAAAGCTATGTGCCTGGAGCAGATGCTCAGTGAATACCAAATGAATGATGGTGACTGCCTCCCCACTCTGTTTTGGTTGCACTGCATCACTCAGATCCTGGCAGGAAACAGAGGGCAACTCAAAAAGCTTAACTGACAAGAATCTAATGAAGAGAATATTCACTGGAGACTAGCAGCAGCAGGGAGCTACTACCACCCCTAGGGTTGAAGGTAAGAGGAAGGGAAGGGTGTTTCCAGAGCCTGGAAAGAGCTGGAACCTTGGAGAAGAGCTCTGAGACAGGAATATAGTGGGGCAGCTGGCGGAGGGACCTGGGTGTAAATATCCCAACTCCTCTCTCTTTCCTACCTGTGTCTCCCTTTGGCCAAAACAACTAGAAGCAAGAGAGCAAGAAGGCTTGAGAGATGAATCTGTACATGTCAACCCCAGGATGCAACCTGCAGAACCCCAGGAAGCACTTGTGTCTAATGTTACCACATCAACTTATAATACACATACATTTCTAATACATACCACTAATCATTTAATCAGCAAGCATCGAATGGTCAAGAAAACTTTATGGGAGAAAAATTTTTGCTGGAAATAATTCCACTAACGCAGTTCATTTATTTCCCTCAACCTCTCACCCTCACCCCCAGGTGAGAACACAGTGTGAGAGGCTCTGTTCGGGGCCATGATTCTCACAGAGTGGTGTCTGTGGTTGGGAGGGGCTTTCGGTGGGCAGCTTTACCTGAAGTGGGTTAGACTCACAGCCTGAGCACCATGAGGTTATTCAGCAATGTCCCTCAGCACCTACCTTAGCAGGTAGAAGGGGCTCAGTGCACGTTTGCCAAATGAAGGAATGAGTGAATGATTAATTGCTAAGTGGCCAGGTAAGTTGTGTGGTGGATTTTGCAGGGTACAAAGACTAGGTCTTACTCTCCTTATCATAACTTTAAAAATGTAAATGCTTCTGAGTTCATTTGCATAGTTCAAAATACAAAAAGTGCAAAGGGTACAGAGTGAAACAACCAACTCTCTTTGCCAGGGCAACCAATATTAAGTGTCTAATGTCTCATCCTGAGTGTCTATGCCTGAACACTTAGATATTTTACTACTTTATGTAAACACAATTGGTAGCATGCTATAGTACAGAGAGGGGTATATCCCTAGCTCGCCTTACTTCACTATGTCTTTGTAAGCTCTTCCACACCTGAACATAAGAGCTTCCTTTTCAAAGTACTCCATTATATGAAGACACTAAAATGTAATAATTAGTCCTCTATTGATAGACTTCTATTTTTAGTGTAAGGGGTTTTCTTCCAGTCTTTCGCTACTATAAACAATGCTACAAAGGATAACCTTGTGCATAATATCATTTGGCATCTGGGCAAATAAGTTATAGAATAAATATTTAAATGGTATGTGCATTTTGTCATCTTAACATATACTAACAAATTGCCTTTGCCGTGGCTTGCTGGTTAGTGGCTGTTTCCCCCCATTACCGTCAACACAGCATATTATCAAAGATTTAGCGTTCTGCCAGTCTGAAAGGTGAGAGTATGTCAGTATCTGAGGGTCACCCACCCTTGGATTAAATTCACCTGGCTGCGATGTTCTTGGGATAACATGGGGAAGGTTAAATCTATGGGCAGCCCTCTTCTTGGAAATCTCAGTTCATCGTAAAGTGGATCCTGACCCTCTTTCCTCTTTTCTTCAGCTGGATCCTGAACCTCTTCCATAAAAGAATTGAAAACAAGTTAAAAGATATCTTGAAACAAGAGGTAAAGAAAGGACAAGTAGATTTTTCCATTGACAGGTGCATATTTGATATTTGGAAACAGCCTTGTCTTTTAAGTAGGTTACCATTTGAATTTGCTTAAAACAACCTTACTCATTTGTGGTGCAAAGGCAAACCTCAAGGCGTTCCCCAGTGTGAATGATCACATATGCTAAATGGGCATTTGAAACTGACAGTGTTTGATATCTAGTTGTAGATAATATTAGAGAGATATGGAGAAGTGGCTTTGGATCCCTGCCTCACACCATACACAAAAATCAATTCCCAATGGTCTAAGGATTTAAATGCCAAAACAAATCGAAAACTTTTTAGTAGATAAACCTAGGATATCTTTCTCACCTTGAGGATAGTAAAATGTTTTTTAAATAAGACTGCCCCCTCCAAAAAAGGCATCATATTGAGAACCGCACTGGAGTTGGCCCTCAGTATCTCTCACCTCTGGAAAAGGCCTTGGCCTTGGAGGCAAAGAGGTAACTCTTACATTTACCCTTTGTGTATATTTGGACAAATCAACACACATCCTGGAGCATCAGAGATGGAGTAGGAATAGCTGGAATTAGGAAATCACAAAACTAAGGGCTTCTGGGATCTCCCAAGCTGTAATTCTTGGCTTACAGAGGAGTAAGTTGGCCTACTGAGGAATACAATTCTGGAGCAGATCCTCCATCTGGCTTTACTTTGGAGCCCTCTGGTGGCCATAGTTAGTACTGCCCACAGACCAGGCACCGTGCTCCTTGACAGATTCGCTGATGACAGAAACCCCAGTAGGTAAAGGATGCAAAGGTGCTGGGGGCTGGGGTGGCAGAACCTCTCATTCAAGAGCTGCCTCTTGTACCTAGAAGCTCTTCTGGTTTGTCCCTCTGCTCTCTAATATCAGCCTTTATGTACTACATTGCTTGCCACTCAGCTGACAGAAAACCATTGACAGTGGTAGACCCTAGGGCAGTGCTGACTTGACCATCATCCACTGTAACTGGGTTCTAGGAACTTAAATTGGGCCCATCTGTCTGAGAGGCCAGCCCAAGTGGGACAATAACCAGGTGTTGATGGGGGTAGTGGTCTCTTCTCTCTTTTCACCATATTCTCTCCCTCTCCTCACATACCTACCTACCAGGTGGGGATATAACACACAGTTCCTAGAGTGGAGGAGGCGGGAGGAAGGAGAAGGAAGGACTTACCTGACTTTCTCACCCACTTTCTCGGCAGATCTGCGAAATTGTCAGGAAGTCAACATCCTCACACCTGGAGCCCTATCTCCGGACTCTGCCAGGTTAGGAGCCCCCTCGCTTCTCGGGTGCCATCAAATGTCATGGCACCCAGTAGCCCTGGAACCACCACCCCCGCAAGAGCCCTGGGAGAATTTTCCCCATTAGGTATCTCTCCATCTTATAGAGTTAGATATGGGATGACCACCTCTTGCGGGGGGGAGGGGGGGGGCGTCTGTTCTCTAGAGGTTGGGGAGTAAGGTGATTAAGGGTGTTGACTCGCAAACCTGCTGGGAGCACAAGGTGAGCAGAAAATTAGGAATATGTGGGAGAATGTGTTTGCTTTTACAAAACAGGGGTGCTCTGACCTCCCTGTGCAGGGCTGGGGACCCTCCTAGCCCTGGCCCTCTGGCTGACACAGGTACCTTTTACAATCACACATCAGGTCAGGTCTCCCCTTCTTCTTGAAATCTATCAAAGACTCCTCCGACTCTCAGAAAAATGGGCCAGCCGTGGGGGACAAGGCCACCACAGCACTGTCTTCAGCTTTACCTTGCTCCCCTCCCCAACTCAGCCAGCCACTCTGGTCCCTAGTCATCCCTCTAATATATGGTGCTCCATAACAGTGCAAGATCTCTGCACATACCATTCCCTCCGCCAGTGCCTTCCTCCACATTTACTCCCTTTCACCAGTCAACACCTGCTGTTCCTTCAGATCTCAGCCAAAGCAACGCCTCCTCTGGGAAGTCTTCCCTGACTCCCTGTGCGAGTCACTTTACCCCCTGTTATATGGCTGGCACCATCCTGTGGACTTCTATTTAACATCTAACATACTAGCAATTGAACATTTATTTCCTTGAGTATTTGATTTTTTCCTCCTCTGGACTTATGCTCAGTAAACACTGAATTAATGAATTAATCAATAAATGAATGAATAAATGAAGTACTCTCTCTGTGACAGAAGATACATAGATATGCCCCAGCCCATTTCCATTCACCAAAGGCTACAGTCCATGTGAAAGGAGCTCCCAGTATAGAATTTGCACAACTGTGTTTAGCCACTGTTCACAATGCTGCCTCTTTCCCATTCCATAGTCACCTTGATGATTGACCAGGTTGCTGGCATTGACTACAGTTTAGTAGGAGCTCCCCAGGTGACCTCCCAAGGCCTGGACACGCCCTTCAAGGTAAGGGGTTGTGGGTAAAGGGTCTTGGAGCTGAGAACTGGCAGGAAATCAGTTCCACCTCTCAGAGTCAGCTCCTACCCCTCCCTCTCCAGTCCACCTGCCTGTCAGTCCACATCCTTGACCAGGCCCACAGTGGGCAGATGTGATACTCAGCACTGCAGAGCAAAACCTGAAACAAGGTTTCTGAACCAACGTGGTAAATCTCTCTGGAGTCCAGAGAGACCTGAGCTTGAATCCTGGCTCTGTCCCTTATGTGGTGGGGAACCTTGTAAGAATTAACCTCTCTATTACATTGGAATACTAATAGTCTTCCCCATAAAGTTGCCATAGGGATTAAGTGAGATGTGTATGAGTGCTTAGCAAGTGCCTGGCACACAGCACATATATAGGGTAGCATTGTTATCCCTATCTGCCCACGCCTATAGTACACTGAAGAATGGCTCTCTAAAATGTCCATGTCCTGGAACAGAGTGCGGAATCTCGGAGGGAAGGCAGGGGAGGGTGGGTGGGTGAATGGGAAATGATCAACCAAAAACCTTGTATGCATATATGCATAACCCATGGACACAGATAATAGGATGGTGAAGGCCTGGGGCGTGGGGCGGGGGAGGGCTGGAGGGGATCAATGGGCATGTTCTATACCTTGAAATCTGTAAATGTTACCTTATAGCCCTAGCCAGTTTGCTCAGGGGATAGAGCATCGGTCTGTGGACTGGAGGGTCCTGGGTTTGATTCTGGTCAAGGGCACGTACCTCAGTTGCAGGCTCCTCCCTGGCCTGGGCCCTGGTCAGAGCTCATGCAAGAGGCAACCAGTCGATATGTTTCTCTCACATTGATGTTTCTCTTTGTCTTTCTCTTCTCTTCCACTCTCTCTAAAATAATGGAAAAATATCCTTGGGTGAGCATTAAAAAAAAAAAAAATTCCCTTACCTGGCAGAAGGGATTTTGTAGGTGTGATTAAATTAAGGGTGTTAATGACAAGATTATCCTGGACTGTTGTAATCACGGAAATCCTTATAAAAGGGAGGTAGTAGATAAGAGACAGAAGGCAATGTGACAATGGAAGCATGAATTGGAATGAAGCAAGAGGTGATGCAACAGAGGGACCTCTGGAAGGTAGAAAAGACAAGGAAGCAGATTCACCCTTGAAGCCTCTAGAACATCCGTGGGCAAACTACGGCCCGCAGGCCGAATCCGGCCCGTTTGAAATGAATAAAACTAAAAAAAAAAAAAGACCGTACCCTTTTATGTAATGATGTTTACTTTGAATTTATATTAGTTCACACAAACACTCCATCCATGCTTTTGTTCCGGCCCTCCGGTCCAGTTTAAGAACCCATTGTGGCCCTCGAGTCAAAAAGTTTGCCCACCCCTGCTCTAGAAGGAGCCCAGCCATAATAACATCTTGAGCTTAGGCTTCCGACCTCCAGAAATGTAAGGGAATAAATCTGTGCTGATTTAAGCCACTAAGATTAAGGAAGTTATTACAGCAGCCGCAGGAAACTAGGACACCCCCTCTTCATACCGGTCTCCTCCACAGCTCCCCCGTGGGTTGAGCCAGGCCCTGGAGTGCCACGCCCTCCAACCTTATTTCTTTAACTAACACGTATGTGCTTCTTACTATGTCCCAGGTGCTGTTCAATATTAACTTCTTTAAATTTCATATTACCTCCATGAAGTAAAAACTTTTAGCATCATCCCCATTTTACAGGTGAGGAAGTTGAGGCACAGGCAGTTAGTGACTGGCCTGAGGTTGCAGAGTCAGTAAGTGGCAGACCAGGGCTCCAACCCATACTGTTAAGCTCCAGAGTCCATGCTTTCCACCACTGGCTGGGCCTCCTGTCCCATGTCCTGAGCCTGAGTGAACACAGGACGTATCTCCCCACCAAAAGAGGGATTTCAGGCAGCTGTCAGGACCTAGATGTTGTGGCGCCAGAGGAAATCTTTCAGGACCCCTGACCACACATTCTGGAGAGAAACTTCGCTCCCCCCCCAACAACTCAGCCCTCCCCCCCCTCCCCGGCCACCTCCCAGGAATAGGAGGCCTCCCCCAGGCACAGGAGGCCTCCCCCAGGCAGGCTTTGGATGTCTCTGCCTGACATCCTCTCTGGAAGGAGCCTTGGGTGACTGATATGTCCTTCTGTCTCCAGGGTGAATTCTTTGGCCGAAGCCAGCGCTCCCCAGTCCCCTTTGATGCTCCTCCCATCAGACTGCCCCAGCAGCATGACCGCATGGCCTACTTTGCAGTGTCCCAATATGTCTTCAACTCGGCCAGCCGGGTTTACCACCAGGCTGGGCACATGAACTTCACCATCCGAAATGAGGACGTGAGTAGGGCATGGAGGAGGATGGGGGTCCAGGAGAGAGCATCAAGTGGGACTGTAGACCCACTCTGGGTGTCCTCGGAAGCTAGGGGAAGAATGTGGAACTTGGAGCCTGCCCAACATGAGTGCCAAGCCAGGCTGTGCCTCAGTTTCCCTGCGTGTGCACATGGACCCCCAGGGGTTCTATGAGAGCTTGTAAAGAGCTTGTGTCTGTCACACAATACACATTAGCTATGATTAGCAGGGATTTACAAAAATAAGACAGACTCTGGTGTGTCAGAATAGGTTCTCCGAGCAGCAGATGCCAAGACAGCATTAGACGTATAAGAGTTTTATTAGGGAAACACCTGTGAAAGGTAGAAGAGAGGAGGAGGAGGAGGAGGTGGGAGAGCCCCCAGACTGCGATGCGATGTGGTACCATGTGCTCTTTCAGACCTGACCACAGGCGATTACACTGGGGCAGGGCCAGTGCTTGTTAATCTCTAGAAGGAGCTCAAGCCCCACCCCACTCCCACTGGAGGCTGGCATATCAGCATTCCTAGTCTAGACACCTCCGTTCAGAGGTCTCCTTATGGGTGGGGGAGGAGGGGGACCTCAGCCAAGACACTGTTCATGTGCCTCCGATGAGACCTTCCTGGAGATCTCGAAGACAGTTTTCTTCAGTTTCAGTACTCAATACTTTTCTACTTGGGGCCCTTCCCTTTCTCCTCCACCTCTTCCCCCTCAGTCCACAGAACAGCAGGGGCCTTTTGTTCAGGGCTCCCTTGGCAATAAGATGATCCCCCAGCCCATCTGCATTGGTACATCTGACCTTCAAAGATGCCATGCCACAGGGGAAAATGGGCAGTGGGGGTGGGGGAGCACCCTTTCTTGTTGGTCTCTTGCTTATACTACCATTTCAAATCCTGGCAGTGATCTGACAAAATCCTCCAGCTCTACCACCCCAGCCATGCTCCGCAGGGGCTGGAGCCACCTGGGAGAGCGCGCCTCAGGTGTGAATGGTGTGGGGCCTGAATGTGAGGCAGTGTCAGCCAGCTGCCCTCCTCTCTGCTGACCCCCTTGAAGGGAGTTCTGAGAAGCACAGCTCCAGAGCCTATGCAGTGATAAGTGCCCTAGGAGCTGCCCAGGTAGAGAGTGGGGATCTTGAAGGAAGGTTGGCTAAGAACAGGTATAGGCAGGGTTCCCCAAGCTGAAAGATCAGCAAGTCATGAGGTGGATAGAGAATGACACCACAAGAGATGGTGAGAAACAGATTTTGGGGGAAGCTATATCTGGAAGCTCACTAAATCCAGATTGTGGTGGTGAGCAGTCCTCATTGGCCTTTTAGGGGATCATCCTGAAAAATAATAAATAACAGTAACAGACATTTATTAAGTACCATTTAATATGTTCCAGGCGCTGCACTTGGTGCTTTCTCCACATACTATCTCATTTAATCCTTGCACAGCCTGTACAGCAAGTGCCATTATTATCATCCCTATTTTACAGATACAGATCCTAACCGAGTTTCTCAGCGACCACTCAGCTAAAGAATGGTGGAACCCACGCTGTCTGGCCTCTGAGACCACGCCTTTCATCACCACGATGTCCTGCTTCTTAAGCAACTTCCTGCTTCTGCTGCAGAGTCCCCTGGACTTTCCAATTCACTTGCACACCAAATCACTAGGGGCCGTGATTCCTCAGGTAAGACCTCTGCCTACTCATCATAGAGGACAAGGCAAGCTTCTTGACCAGACCAGTGGTCGGCAAACTGTGGCTCTTCCACAAAATACCACATGTGGGCACGCACGTACAGTGCAATCGAAACTTTGTGGCTCTTGATCAGCTGCCTCCTGCATGCCTCACACTGGGGATCGAGTTCGTGACCTGGGCATGTGCCCTGACTGGGAATTGAACCGTGATCTCCTAATTCATAAGTTGACACTCAACCACTGAGCCACACTGGCTAGGCAACCATCTATTCTTACTGGAACATGCCCATTGGGGTGTCTCACCCATCTCACACACTTTACCCAAGTGCCCTTTCCAACCACACAGCCATCTATTGAAAAGGAGTTCTGGAAAATACAAGTTTCTCCATCCTGAGATATTTCCACTGCTGATTTCAGGCCCTTAGAGATTGAGCCAGAGTCCCTTCATTTGTGTTCTGCCCTCCCCTGAGTCTCTGCCCTCTTTCTCCAGCTGGCCAGGTTGTACCCCAATACAGAGCTAGAACTTGAGATGTCACCTGAATCAGCTCCATTCTTGATGTTCACCCCTGGAAATGTTACCTGCATGCCAGTGATGAACATCCAGGCATTCGCCCTCCTGCCCAACTCTTCTAACCGCAAGCCACTCTTCCAACTCAGGGCGGTAAGTCTGATTCTGGCTGGGGCAGCAAAGGGTTATGTCTGCCATGGGTGTAAGCCCCTCCCTCAGCTGAAAGACTAGGAGGCTGCACAGCTGATAGATGCTGGAGGCTATTTATTTCCACTGGAGGTATAAGTGGGCCTTGCAATTCTGATCTGAACGCCAGGCTTCCCAAGGGCATCTATACCTCTATATATAACAGCCTAAGCCAGGGTTGGCAAACTCATTAGTCAACAGAGCCAAATATCAACAGTACAACAATTGAAATTTCTTTTGAGAGCCAAATTTTTTTTTTTTAATATATTTTATTGATTTTTTACAGAGGGGAAGGGATAGAGATAGAGAGTTAGAAACATCGATGAGAGAGAAACATCGATCAGCCGCCTCCTGCACATCTCCCACTGGGGATGTGCCCGCAACCCAGGTACATGCCCTTGACCGGAATCGAACCTGGGACCTTTCAGTCCGCAGGCCGACGCTCTATCCACTGAGCCAAACTGGTTTCGGCAAGAGAGCCAAATTTTTTAAACTTAAACTATATAGGTAGGTACATTGTTATTAACTTAATTAGGGTACTCCTAAGGCTTAGGAAGAGCCATACTCAAGGGGTCAAAGAGTCGCATGTGGCTTGCAAGCCGCAATTTGCCGACCATGGGCCTAAGCGACCGTTAAGGTGAAACGACCAGAAGGACCGGTTGCTATGATGCACACTAACCACCAGGGGGCACACGCTCAATGCAGGAGCTGCCCCCTGGTGGTCAGTGCGCTCCCACAGGGGGAGCGCTACTCAGCCAGAAGCTGGGCTCTCAGCTGGCGAGCACAGTGGTAGTGGTGGGAGCCTCCCCTGCCTCTGCGGCAGTGCTAAGGAGCAGCGAGCTGAGCAGTAGGGAATGAGCAGGCAGGCGGTAAGGAGCGAGGGATCCCGGATTGTGAGAGGGCCTCTAGGTGGCAGTTGGACATCCCCCAAGGGGTTCTGGACTTCGAGAGGACTGCAAATTTCGTGCACTGGGCCTCTAGTAGTTAATATCAGAGTTTCAAGAAACCTTAAAAGTCATTCACTCCAGCTGAGTTGAAAATTTTAGCTTTCTCACTGCTATGTTTGCTATAAAAAATTGTTTAAAGCATAAGCCTATTTAAATTGTTATAAATGAAAGTCATCAAATTATATTTTTAAAGAAGATATAAAATTTAAAGAACTCTTAAAATAGCAATACTCTTGCTGTTGATTTATAGATTCAACATAACACCTATCAAAATCCCAGCTGGCTTTTTTGCCAGATAACAAGCTGATTCCAAAATTCATATGTAAATCCAAGGGACCCAGAATAGCCAAAGCCATCTTGAAAAAAAAAAATAAAGTTGCATAACTCATACTTTCCTATTTCAAAATGTACTATAAAGCTATATTAATCAAGATAGTTTGGTACTGGTGCAAGGACAGATATATAGATTAACGGAATATAATTAAGAATCCGGAATTAATTCTCCATATTTATAGTCAATTGATTTTCAACAAGGGAACCAACACAATTAAATGTGGAAGAACAGACTTGCAGGAAATGGTGCTGGGGCAACTGTACATCCACATGCAAAAGAATGAAGCCAGACCACCATACACAAAAATTAACTCCCAAAGGATCATAGACCTAATGTGAGAGCTGAAACTATAAAACTCTCAGAAAAAATATAGCAATAAATTTCATGACCTTGGGTTAGGCAGAGCCTTCTCAGATCAACTCAAAAGCATAAGCAGCAAAATAAAAAATAGGTACATTGGAGTTCATCAGACTTAGAAGCTTGTACCACCATTCTAGAAAGTGAAAAGACAGCCCACAGAATCAGAGAAAACATTTGCAAATCATATATCTGACAAGGGCTCAGTATCTGACAAGGGCTCAGAGATTCTCTGAACTTCCTTGATAGTCTGCTCCAAAGTCATTCTTATAGGGGCAGTCTCCCAGTTCGAATACTCTGAGTGTAGTTTGGGCTTATTACCCCTTCTTCTTCTTTTTTTCGTGTGTGTGTGTGTGTGTGTGTGTGTGTGTGTGTGTGTTAATCCTCATCTGAGGATATTTTTTCCCCCATAGCTTTTCAGAGGGAGTTAGGGAGAGAGACACACACACACATTGACTGGTTGCTTCCCACACATGCACTGACCAGGGGCAGCGAGTAAACCCGCCATCTAGGTACATGCTCTTTACTGTGATTCAAACTCAAGACCCTTGGGTTCAAGGGACAACGTTCTAACCATGGAGCCACACCAGACAGTGCTTATTCGTCCCCTTTCGATGCTTCCATTAAGATGGAAACCTCAGCCCTAGATGGTTTGGCTCAGTAGATAGAGCATCAGCCTGCAGACTGAAGGATCCCAGGTTTGATTCCAGCCAAGGGCACGTACCTCAGTTGCAGGCTCAGCCCCCAGCTGCATGCGGGGAAACAATCAATTGATGTGTTTTTCTCATGTTGATGTTTCTCCCCTCCTTTCCACTCTCTACAAAAAAAATCAATGGACACATGTCCTCGGGAGAGGATTAACACAAAAACACACACAAATGGATTTCTCTTTCTATCTCCCCATCCCCCCTCAAATAAATAAATAAAATAATAATAATAATTTTTTTCCGGGGTCTTATCTGCATCTACTAGGGTTCAGGAATCTGGAGAAAGGGCTGTGATGCAAATTAATAAAGAGACTAGACATGAAATATAAATTTGGGAGGCATTTTGGGGGAACCAAGGGAGGCTTAGCTTTAGTAACTAAGTGCCCTGAATCTCAGGACCCAGGGCTTTTTATTCACACATTTTGCCCTATAGCAAAGCAGATATACATATCAAAGGTAAGGTTTGGTAAACAGTAAAAGATTATCAGGTTGGGGGAACTGCCTTCGGCTGCCTGGCAGCAGGCAATAATATATGCAGATCTTGAGCCCCGCTGAAATCCCAAGGTTCATCAGCCTTTTGATGAACTTCTTGCATTTTATTATGTCCTGCTGGAATTTGCTTCCAGCAATTTTCTAAAATGATGGAAACCTCAGAAATCTTAGCTCACCTTTCTTAAAGTTAGCTATGGAGCCACCAACATCCTGCATTCTCAGTCCATAATCCTTGAGTAGCTGCCTTTTCCTCCTAAGTCTCACATCTGGCTGTGGTTTCTATTTCTGGAGATTTGTCTCCTGGACTGGGAGCCAACACGATGCCTACTTAGCCTGAGAATCTGGGTGATGTCCTTTTGCTTTCTAGAGAACTGACATCTCTGCCACCATCAGTGTGAGCTCCGGCAGGGTCCTTGGCTCATTGACCCCAGGAAGGTAAGAGGCCACGGGTGTGGGGAGCAGAGCGTGTGGAATGGGTGGTCAGAGCATCTAGTCTGGTTCACTGATAGGGCTGGAGCTGCCTCTTGGAAACAGAAGTCTCCACTGGGGCTGTCTCATTCTCTAATCTGGCCCCTCTGAAAAATGCACATTGACAATGCCTCAGGGGAAAAGCCAGAAGCCGAGAAAAGCTGTCAGGTACCAGAGGTCACCTTCAGGTTCCCCATCACTATGGGCTCCTCACTTCCCCTCATAGGCACCAGTGAAGGAGCTGAAACTTCTGCAAAGAGAGTACTTAGGAACAATAGTCCAGTTGGAGAGGGTGGGGCTTGGAGCTGTATTTGCAAAGACTTTACATATAAGATTGAGAAACACTGTCAATATTACACATCAGAAAGTGCAGATTTCAGATGGAGGATTAAAGGTGCCCCAAGCCACTGCTTACTGCTCCATTGCCCAGGTACCCAATCAATAGGCAAGTATTTATTTAATCAGAGTTTGGGCTTTGGATAGCAGAGACTATACCGCCCCCCAGTGGTTGGCACTTGCCCTAGTGGTACTCTGTCGAGAGCTCTCACCTGTGCCACATGTCTTAGCTGCTCTGGCTGCTGCTCCCTGCTGAGGTACAGGTGCAATGGGTTCATTAGAAGAACAAATTCCTGGCCTCAGGTTTAGATGTCTGTTGGCTGATAGAATGCCCCAGTGGTCGGCAAACTCATTAGTCAACAGAGCCAAATATCAACAGTACGATTGAAATTTCTTTTGAAAGCCAAATTTTTTAAACTTAAACTATATAGGTAGGTACATTGTTATTAACTTAATTAGGGTACTCCTAAGGCTTAGGAAGAGCCACACTCAAGGGGCCAAAGAGCCGCATGTGGCTCTCGAGCCGCAGTTTGCTGACTACGGCGCCTAACCCCATTCAAATGAACATCTCCGTAAGAGGTCTTTGAAAAGAAAAGCTAGTCTAGCCGGCGTGGTTCAGTTGGTAGAGCGTCCCATGCACAAGTAGGTTGCAGGTTGGATTCCCCATCAGGGCACATGCCTGGGTTGCAAGCTTGATCCCCAGTAGGGGGCATGTAGGAGGCAGCTGATCAATGTTTCTCTCATCGATGTTTTTCTCGATCTTCCTCTCTCTGAAATCAATAAAATCATTTTTAAAAAGAGAAAGACGTTAATGGTGAGCTTTTGGAGGTCCCTGAATTTGAGTTTATGCATAGACCTGGCTTGGGGGGGGTCTCTGCAGTGTCAAGGAGGACAGCCAAGAGCTTAGACTGAGGAGACAGCAAAGTGAGCAGAGGATCTCAACCAATAATTTACTCTGGAATTATTAAAATGACTCTGCCCCATGAGCAGAAAGCAGAGATCTGTCCAGGGTAATTACAATTCCTGAACCAGGGAACCAGGTCAGCAGCCAAAGGGAGCAATGGGGAATTTGGTGTTGGCTCTTACAGTGACAGCAATCCAGGTGCCGAGTCCTTCTGCCTTCCTTCACTCCAGTGGCTGCCAGCTGCCTGCCATTACCATTTGTGGTGCCTCTCTTTCTGTTTGTTTTTTTTTTAAATATATTTTTTAAATTGAACACTAGAGAAAGGGGAGAGAGAAACATTGATGTGAGAGCAAAATATCGATTGGCTGCCTCCTGTATGTGCTCCAGCTGGGGAGTCAAGCCCACAAGAATCGAACTGGCAACCTTTCAGTGCACGGGACAATGCCCAACCAACTGAGCCACACCAGCCAGGGCCTCCTTTCCATTTTTATTGTCTATTCTCATATTATACAAATAATCCATGCTCATGGCAAGATCAAAAATCACCCATAATTTTGCCCCATAGAGACTATTACTCTTAATATTTTCATGTTTCCTTCCAGTCTTTTTTTATACATTTATATATAACTGGAAACATACAGTGCATTACTTCTTATACTCCATTTTCTATAGTTAATATTTATGTCATTATAGTTTCTTCCAAGTTATCAAAGGTGCTCAGGTAACACTATTTTTTAATGCTACTTCTTAAATCACAGCGCATGCTGAAAGCCTTAAATTGCAGAGGAGCCATTGGGGGCCAAGCCCCTGAAATGCCCTTGCCCATAGGGACTGCACACCCCATGGCATAAGTGTGAAAAAGTATTAGCCAAGGCCTGGAGTGACCATGCTTCTCTCTTCTCCACACAGTAAGCTGAAACTGGAACTGAAACACTCCAACATCGGTTTCTTCAATGTGAGTTGTTTTCTCTTCAGTATTTCTTGACTGTCTTGTCCAAGCAGGGCATCCTGGGGTTCAAGAAGTGACAAAATCCCAGAAGAAGACTCATTGCAGTCTTGCTGGAAATGAGACACCATATCTGAAAGTTAACTGGCCAAGAGAGGCATTGCTTGAGGGCTCAAGGGGCGACAGGACAGGGACACTGAGAGTATGAGCTTTGAAGGGAGATAGATTTAGGCTCCTAGATCAGCTCTGCCACTTGCTAGCTGTGTGACCTTAGCAAATCACTCACCCTTTCTAAGCCTCAGTTTCCCTGTCTATAAAATGGGAATAATAGCGTCTACCTCAAATGGGGGCTGTAATATAAAATGGGGCAATGAATTCAGTAAGACACTTTGACAAAATGTCTCACATAATGAGCTTTCAACATATGTTCATTATTGTAATAATAGTAGCCCACGTACACAATCCCTGATGGTTTTCAAAATTGAGACTTTTTGAGATAATATGGGGCATGTACCACATTATATAACAATTCCAGCAGGATCTAGGGCAGCACTCTATAATCAAACACATTACTATTTCTGCCACCAAATTTTAAAAATATTCACACAAAGTAGACAGCCCTGTGACAGTTGTGGTCATTTTGCCTTAAAATGAGCTCGCATGCAATTATGGAGAATGAAGTTCAGAGATTTGGAGTTTGGGGGATTGTGAACAGGGAGCTGTTTATCTGTGGTGCTGACAGGGCAGTCAACCTTTTTTTTTTTTAAGTGGAATGACATGTCGATGTGCCCAGAGGTGGGGGCAGATGTTCTTTTCTTGGACTCATTTGATCCTTTTGCTCTGGCCCCTCCTGTTCCAGGTGCAGTTGCTGGAATCCATCTTCAATTACTACGCGTCCTACATTATATATCCCTCTCTCAATGGTAAGAATAGCTGCTACTGACTGCCACGTGTGAAGGCTGAATTCTACCCTTCCTGTAGCATTTATGGTTCATTCATTTAACAAATTGAGCCTGTCTTCTGTGCCGGCTGGGGTACTGTCCCTCACAGTTTGCACTTGGTTGGGAAGGCATACGTGTAAGTTGATAAATGCCACAACAGGAGGAAGCATTGGGGGCTGCAGGAGCTAGGAGGAGGCACTGAACATGACTTAGAGGTCACCCCAGGAGGTGAGGGCTAAGTTGAGTCCAAAGCACAAGGAGTTAGACCAGCCGTGGACAAACTACGGCCTGCGGGCTGGATCCGGCCCATTTGAAATGAATAAAACTAAAAAAAAAAAAAAAAGACCGTACCCTTTTATGTAATGATGTTTACTTTGAATTTATTAGTTCACACAAACACTCCATCCATGCTTTTGTTCCGGCCCTCCGGTCCAGTTTAAGAACCCATTGTGGCCCTCGAGTCAAAAAGTTTGCCCACCCCTGAGTTAGACCCAAGAAGAGGGAGCATTCCAGGTGGCACGTGGAGAACACCTGGAGTTAACACCCGTGGGTGCTGAGCCAGGTTAGGACTGTGGTCCTTGGAGATGAGTCCCTGGATAGAAACACTCTACGGCCCAGCCCTGGCCACTTTGGGTGACGATTGAGAAAAGGCTCTTGAAGGGATAGAAGCCCAGGAGGCTGTAGACTCCTAGAGGCTGCATTTCCCAAGTGTTTGCCTGTGTGTACCACTCCCTTCCCCCCAAAAAAACACACACAGCCCTGAATCCAATAGTCTCCATTTCAGGGGCCCACTCTCATTGCAAATGCAATGTCTGTGTCTCCACACCTCCCAGTGTTTTCTGTCCAGCCCACTCTCTGCTGTTTATCTTCCAGCAAAGTTTGAAAAGGGCTTCCCACTCCCTCTGCCCAGGGACACCTACCTCAACAGCTTGGAGCTCCAAGTCCACAAGGTCAGTGAGAAGTGGGGCCTGGTGGGGAGCTCTAAGAACGCCTGGGAGGGCTGCTTTCGGGTTGATGGATATTAGGGGGAGTCCTTAACTCCCACTTACATCCTAGACCTAATTTTCATAGAAAAAAATGATTTTGGAATATAAATGGCAGGTTTTGATGATCTGAAATCTGGGCTTCATGTGCAATAGCTCAGTCCTCAATAATTCAGGTCCAACGTTAATTGAACATCTACAGTGTGCAAGGTCCTTAGCCATGTATGGCAGAATGTGCGAAGGCATCAGATCAGATGCAATACTTTTGGGTTGAGGAGAGGCCATCTGAAGAAGCCCTGATGTCCTTGGTGGAGTGAGGGTCCCCACTGGGCACTGACCAGCCCTCCTACCCACAGCAGCAAGGGATGGTCCTGGAGAAAAACTGACCATGCCTTCTAGTGGTAGGAACTTATCAGGGCAGGGGACAGGGACCATCATAGTACAACTTATGATATAAATCCAGGACTAGTTTGCAATGTCTTCACTGTTCCTATGTTCTTTTTAAACTTTTTAAAAAAACGTATCGATCCTATTTTTTACTCTAAGGTAATCCAGGACTACCTTCTCAGAAATTATGTGAGGGGAATAATTCAAGCGGCACCTGAGTATACATTATTCTCTTGGGAGAAAACATTTCGGAGAGTGGTCATGGATGTCTTCCAGAAACCAGAGCTTAGGATATGCAAATAATTTCTTGGGGGCCAACAGCTGATAAGGACAGTTTTATTATAACATATATTTGTATTGATTTCAGAGACGGAGAGGGAGAAACATCAACGATGAGAGAAAATCATTTATCGGCTGCCTCCCCCACACTGGGGCTCAAGCCTGCAACCTGGGTGTGCCCTTGACCGGAATTGAACCCAGGACGCTTCAGTCCACTGAGCCAAACCAGCTAGGGCAAGGACAATTTTATAAAGACCTCCTTTTTTAAAAAAAAAAAAAATTTGATTTTACGGAGAGGAATAGTTAGAAACATCAATGAGAAACATTGATCAGCTGCCTCCTGCACACCTCTTACTGGGGATGTGCCCGCAACCAAGGTACATGCCCTTGACCGGAATCGAACCTGGGACCCCTGAGTCCGCAGGCCGACACTCTATCCACTGAGCCAAACCAGTTAGGGCTAAAGTCCTTTTATAAAAGCCTAAGGTCTTGGTTTCTGCACTGACTGGGTTTTTATTTGATAACTTGCCTCTCCCTATGAAAGTTTCCCTTTCAGGAAGTTCCTATGCAACTCAGATAATGACCTTTCTTGTCTGCCCTTTTGCCTTCTCTCCAGAACTTCTTGTTCGTAGGGGCCAACATCGACTAGATTGAAGACTGAGGAGCACCTGTGGCTGGAGGGGACACACCACAGCTGGACTCGCCCTGCCTGCCCTGTGGAGCCCCAGTGGCTGTGACCATTTCGCTTCCTCTCTCATGAGTGTCCCTGAGTAACACAGGCCCAGCCAGGGCCTTGGGTAGGCGTTAAAGGACAAGGCAGAAAAGGAAGCTTGGGGGCAGAGTGGAACATGTCAGTCATGAAGAATGCCTGCCCCTGTAGTAGAGGCCACCAAGGTACCAAACTCAGGCAGGCTAGACAGCCTGAATTCTGCCTCAGCCCAGCCAATGTGGTTTCTACTTCAAATGTAGAAAGTGGACAATTAACTCAAGCCTTTCTTCATGGCCTTCAGGACATACTCATGTACAGACCCCTCTATCTGTAAAATGGGATTAAAAAATTCATGCACACACATCCTCACATTGTGGCAGTTTTTTATTTTAAACCAAAGATCTCCAAAAAGCCTGACCCTGAGGACACCAGGGTCCAACAGCAGCTGCTCCATTCACCCTGCTCCTACCTTTATTTTACACCCCAGATAAGTCAACCAACTCGTCCGTTTGCCTGGGACTTACCTGGTTTTAGCAATTCAAGTCCCTCATCCTGGGAAACCCCTCAATCCCAGGCAAACTTGGACAGTTGGTCACACAGCAGGCAATTTTTTATGAGCCAAGCCCCAGAACTCCAGGACACCCCACTTTCTCTGACATCAGCATCCGTCTCTCTAGTCCACTCTGTCACCAGCCACCCTTCCAAAGCCTTGGACTGACTGCTCAACACCTCAACTGTCATGGGTCCTAAATCTGAACCAAGTACCACCCCTTGTTCACCTCCTAGTCCTAACTGAACACTTCAAACAACTACCCACGTGCCACGCCTCAGGAGAGTGAGAACACGCCAGGACTGAAAACGAGGTCTGGCTCATGACCCACTTTCTCCAGGCCCAGCCTTGCTGGCACGTGGCTTGATGCTGATTTAAAAGGCAGACAGAGCACGCTGATCAGGTTTACTAAATGGGTGGTGGAGGAAACTGATGAGCAGCTACAAATTCAAGAGAAAAATTCTTGGCTACTAAAGTCATTCCGGGCATGGCTGAGGGACACGGGCTGGCCCTCTATGGGTGCTGCTGTCAAGACACAGAGCTGGTTGAAGTGGACCCCAAGCTTCCCTCTGATCTCTTGTGCAGAGTGAAGCTGTCCGTGATGCTCTGAGCAGGCAGAGGGGAGAGCTGTGGTGAGGCTTCATGTGGGGACCTGCCTCTCAATTCTCGGCCCCTCTGGTCTCCACAAACACCACCGAGAGAATCTAAAAGAAAGGAAAGGTGAGTCCAGTGGTTTGGAGCTCGCACCTGCATAAACACAAAACAGCTTATCCTCTAGCTATCGGTTTCCAGCCCTTGGCAGTAACTCACTTTGGTGAGAAATATCAGGAAACCCAGCTCCCAAATCATCCCGAGGGTCACTGGTTCATGGCCGTGGGACTTTCTTCAACAGTCTGTGATCTAAGGCTGGCCTAGGAGGAAGCATACAAGCATTCAGCCTCTAGTGCCATCTTCTCCCCAAGCGACATCACCAAGAGGGCCCCGATCAGCCAGGCCCAAGCTCCCAGTGTATGCACACCAAACTAGGTAGCACCTGAACGGAAAGGGCAATAAAGGAAAACGACTTAAAAATTAAGAGCCCACTTTTTATAGGAAATGATTTTCTTTCAAGTGGTTCATGATCAGGACAGCTGACCCAGATAAGAGTAACTCTCAAGAGGACAGCTCAGCCCTCTGTCAGGGGCTTTGACACAGGTCCCACGGCATCTTGACCACCATCTTCAGTGGCTCTCACATCGCATTGTCATTACTTATCTGCCTAGCCTGTGACCAGGCCCCAGGAACAGTCATCCGATTCTGCAAAGACCCACTTTCTATGACCCAGCCAAAAAAGGCAAATGAAAGATAAACCTCCAGCAAGACTTGTTAGGCGCCCAGATCTTTGAAGATCAAGACTGCCAGGCCCTGCCCTGGCCAGTGTGGCTCAATTGGCTGAGGACCATCCCATGCACTGAAAGGTCGCCAGTCCAGTGTGTGGCAACCGATGGATGTTTCTCTCTCTCAAATCAATAAAAACATTAAAAAAAAAGACTGCCAGACCCACTGAAAGCTAAATGAGAAAACATCATCAAAGCCTCAACACATTACATAAGCGAGCCCCAACTCAATCCACAGGTTGCTACCCCAGAGGTATGAATTACCAGGTGGGAGTGGTGGTGGTGATAAACTGTCTTTTTAAAATGGTCACCACTGTCCCCTAAATCCTCCAACATGACTGAGGAGCCCCAGGCCTGGTAACCAGGCTGTGGGACAGGACAAGCCTCTGATGCAAAAGGGGCAGAGGGCAGGTTTGGAAATCTCACGTTTATTAGATGGCTGCCTGTACCAGGTGGCTCACATGTGTTATTCTCACTACCTTCACATCATGAGATACATGGCAAAACTGCATCCCATCCTCAAAGACGAGCGACATGAATGTCAACAGAAGAGCACCTGGGAACTAGACAGGAGTCCTCAGACCAAAAGTGGAGACCAATGAGAAGAATACCTTGACCTCACCTCCAACTCACCTCAGCTAAGACATGCCTTTCAGGGGCACCATGTTGCATCTTCTGAGTACACAAAGTGAAGGCAGCGCCACAGGTTTCTGCCTCCTACAGAACACACCTGCACGGAACAAAAGGCAGAAGAATGGTTGACTCCATGTCTGGGTGTCCAGTCAGCAACGCACCACTCTAACATGAACCAGAATGCAAGCCACGGTTCGAGTCTACAAATACAGATTCCAAAGATCCACAGGCCTGAAAATGTCTTCTCTAGTAACACCCAGGATCACCCTTTTCAAGAGAAACCACAAAAGCACAGGTTAAATGTCAGCGAAAGGAGAATAATTAGTCAATGTGCTCGACTCTGCTCCGTGACTGACAAGAAAACTCCTCAATCTTCTGGTAGACTGTGACAATACAAACTGATTCGGAATTGATAGAACCCTTTCTGCCACTACACTTGGCCCCCAACTTTATTTTTTCCCTCCATTAATTTGATATTACTGACGGCTCCTGGAGAAGCAATATAGTCGTGCTCAAGAGTCAAGGAGTAAAAACACACAAACACCACTGGCTGTCTTGAATAATGTATTATTATGGATTATCCTACACTCCTATAAATTTATAAAGCAGAACCCATGAATTATGCATGCCCTTCATTCAGCACTATCTGAATTTACTCCACTGTGAGGTACAAATGTAAACACATGGACTGGTTTCTGGGGAGTGGATCCTTAACTTGAAAAGACAGAGTGAAGCCCACAAGTCAGGGGGTAGCCCAGTCACTATATCACATGAGGTCAGCGAAGAGAATGGCAGGAGGAAACAGCTAGTGTGTGAAAGTTCCAGGGTTTGGAAGGGACAGCTGGACCCTTCAAACACGGGGAAAACTCCTTTCAGCAATCCTCTCCCTGCACTATCAATGACCAGGGCATAGCAGCCCACGATCACTTTCGAATGCAGGAGCAGAAAAGGACAGTCAGGGCGGGAGGCTGGTACCAGGGGCATGGCTGAGACGGGCGAGCGGCCCAGCTGAGCAGAACCCCAACAGCTTCTGCTGCGTCCTGCAAAGACCCTCTGAAATCTCTGCCAGAGCCTAGACACTACCAGCATAAAAAATTAGAAATGCTTTAGCGTTGGGAAAGATCAGGATCATGTGGTCATGACACCAACATGTAAGAGAGTTAAAAACCTTCTGTGCTACCCCAGCTTTGATTTTCAGATGAAGAAGTAGAGAGACTAGGTCACAGCTGGATAGGTTCAGAGGTGGGACCAGAGTCTTTGGCATCTAAACCTACACGCTTTCCAACACAGCACCTGCTGACACTCCGGCACTTGGAAGGGCGATGCCCCAGGGAGCCCCTTACCCAGGCAGGTTCCTAGAGGCCCCTCTCTGTAAACATGTGAAGGGCTGCCCAGAGCAGGGACACAACTGTGGACTCATGAATTTACCTCCCTTCCCCTTACATTTTTCATCCAAGTCCCAGGGAATACGCATGTGACTTTCAGATGTAAAACAACAAATTCCAGAAAATGGTCCAAAAAACTTACCTCAGGACCCCATGGTCTAGCGCCCGGCTGATATGTAGACTGACATGAAGATGACTGCCGTCTCCCATGGCACCTCTGCACCCGCAGACCCATCTGCAAGGGACAAGCCATGAACAGGCACTCGTAGCAGGCCCCGGGGCACAGAACACGGCACAGTAGCTGGCAGGGAAAGGTGGGCTGTTACCATGAGTACCTGAACAGCCACACTGCCATCTCAGGAACAAGAACAACTTAACTCCAGGAAGGGGTCTGCAGATCGTCTGTGATCTTGAGTAACATCTGTGTTATCCATGTGCCAACTGTGATCAATCTGTTGCTAACAAGTCTATGTGAAAGGATGCCAAACCCAAGTTTTAGGGAGGGTGCCATGGCTGACTGGCAGTGACTAGTAGGAACTGGGGGGGGGGGGGCGGGGGGTATCGGGTAGGGGAAGGTCCCATGTCTACCTTCTAGTTTAAGAGCTGCTTACATATATATCCTCAACTGTACTGTGCTTGGCCCAGCTCTATTATTGTTCCCCTAACCACCCAAAATGGGATGAGCCTCGTTTTTGTCCAGGTGCTGTATGTCAGCCACTGAGCACAATGCAAAACAAGACTGAGGCACTGCCCTCAAGATCATCGCATGGGGACATGATAAACAAGCCAACACTTCCCAGGTGTGATTAGCACTAGGAGGTGGGACTGGGGATGTGGGAAGGGTGCATGTGATGGGGAGGGAGGCACAGAAAGGTTCCAGGAGGGGAGCCTTAGGAGGGGAGTGACTATCCCTCAACCATAAACTCGGTGCGGCAGGGCAAAGGGGACTCTTCAAAGAGCCACACAGCACGAGGTACCAGGAAGTAACACAAACTGGTGGGAAGGTATGTCCGAAAGCGCCAGGGTTTGGAAGGGACATGGATGGACCCTCCAAACACGGGGAAATGCTTTCGCAGTTCCTCTCCCTGCACTATCAATGACCAGGGCACAGGCAGCCCACGATCACTTTCGAATGCAGGGGCAGAAAAGGGCAGTGAGTGAGGCGGGAAGGGAGGCCACTGCCCGCAGCCTGAGAAATGGCTGAAGTGAGAACGGACCAGCAGACGGGTCAATGACCAGATTACAACCTAAGATTACAGAAGCCACGCCTGACTGTCAGAGATTACTTACCAAGTCCCTGCCAAGAGCTGAGAGTTAAAGGGAAGACTAACAGTAGGTATACTGAGAGTCCCTGAGTTCCGGAAGATGGGGTGTGAGTGGTACCAACACTGAACATTAGACAGCATTCCCACTCAGGCTCACAGAGAGCACCGCTGGTCACACATACATCCAGGCTTGGCTCTAAAACGCAGCTCTCTATCCACTGTTTCCTCTCCACATCACAGGAGCCTTCACCAGGGGCTCTCAGAAGAGGGCCAGGACCTGTGCCTGCTGGCCCATGGGGTCAAACCCAGGAACACTGGGAAGCAGCCTTCGCCTGCGCCCTCACCCCCCACACCTCTGGCCGATTAGCCTGCACAGAACTTGAGCTCTAGAGAACCAGACAGGACATCACTTACCTGGGATCTCATAATCCAGGATCTCCCTGAGGACATTTCTCATTCATGGGACAGCAGTCACATGACACTCCTGCAGGGGACAAGAAGCCAGCATGTGATGGGCCACTTGGCACTGCTTATACGTCCAGAAAACCATCATGCTCAACAGAAAGCCACTGGGGAATCCAAGGGTGAGGATATGAATGCAATGACAGCCTGTCTCCCTTGAACCTCAGTCTACTTCATGCTTGGTCACTGCCACTCACCTAGGGCTGTCCCCTTAGGAAGGGGCAGGAGTGGGTCCTCTGAAGATGAGGAAAACCTTACAATTTTCCTTTGCCTGCATTACAGGACACAGGCACCCTCACTCACTTCAAGCACAGGCAGGGAAAAGGACAGAGCTGGCAGACCACAGCTATGGCTCCACAAGCAGCCCATGCATTGCCTGAGGCAGGACCCCCTCTCCTCCCGTGAAGGCCTCACAGAAACCAGCCCTGAGCCCACACGCAATAAACCAGGGGCCTGGAGGCCTCTAAAAGGTGGTGGGAGGGCGGAGGTGTGTGAAAGCGCCAGGGTTCGCAAGGGACGGGGTGGACCCTCCAAACACGGGGAAATGCTCTCGCAGTTCCTCTCCCTGCACTACCAATGACCAGGGCACCGGCAGCCCACGATCACTTTCGAATGCAGGGGCAGAAAAGGGCAGAATGTGAGCCAGAAAGAGGAGCCCATGTAAACGGCCAAGCCCAGGACCCTGAGCTCTATCACCGCTCCATACAGATTCCATCTCCCCTCATCATAAGGGTCCATAGGACCCGCCCGCTTGGCTCAGTGACTGAACATCCTCACTCGAATCCGGGTCACGCACATGCCCAGGGTGCAGGCTCCATCCCCGGAGGGGAGCGTGCAGGAGGCAACCAATTATCATTGATGCCTCTCTCTCTCTCTCCCTTCCTCTCTGAAATCAATAAAAATTTTTCGCAGCTAAGGAAGGGCTGAGTCAGGATCTGAACCTCTCTGGCCCCCAAACCCAGCCCCGTCTACACCACCAGGCCCCCGGGCACAAGAGCTTGGCAAGGCAGCTCCCGGAGCCCAGGTGCACTCCAGGACCACCCGCTTCGCGGGGGGGCAGGAAGGCAACAAGCCCGGAGTTCAGGGGCTCAGGGGCAGCAGCACTTACCCGGGGGGCAGCCTGACCCTCCGGCCACAGTGCGGGCGCACCAGGCCCTGGAGAGGAGGGGCGCTGGCTGGTGCGGAGCCCCAAAGGCCGGCCGAGGGAGGGCTGTCACGGCCTCCAAGAGCCGGAGCCCCTGGCCCGGGCCGGGAAGAGCAAGGGGGAGGCTTTAGTGCAGAGCGGGGGGCAGCACGCCAGGCTCCGGGCCCTGGAGCACCCCCGAGTCTAATGCTCGGCCAGCAGGTCGGTAAACGGAGGTCAACACTTCCCTTTAAGGTTATGAACGGGGAAGTATTACGGTCATAAAAGCACCGTGTAGGCAACAGACGGGTGGCTCCGGGAGATGAAATGCCCGGGGCAGAGAAAACCGGGGGCTTTGTCGCCCCTCCGTTCTGGCCGTCAGCGGACACTGGCCTCCCCCCGGGCGGGTGAGCGCGGGGATCGGGCGCCCGCACCGGCTCCAAGGCAGCGGCGGCAGAGGGCGCGGCCGACCTGACGCCCTTCTCTCCAGGGCACGAACCCGGAGAGACCCACACCCGGCGGAAGACACGGGCACCGGAGTGGGAGCCGGGCCCAGAGTCGGAGCTGACCTCCGGCCTCAGGTTCCCGATCCTGGAAGGCGCAGACCACGCGCCCATCGCTCTCCGCAGTGGGCTCACCTGGTTGCCGCGAACAACGGCTCGGGAGGCGGCGGAGAGGGCCGACACTGCGGGACGGCGTGGATGTCCGAGGATTCCGGGAGGTGGCCTGGGTGGACTGCAGACATGAGCCACGCGACCAAAACCCTCCTCCGGATGCTCGGCGCCGGCGGAAACGCGGCTGGGGCGCGGGCTGCGGCCCAGAGCGGCACCTCTCCGGACAGAGCCCGCGAAAGCGGTTCTCGCGCCCCCTGGTGGAGCGGAGTTCAAATTCTGACTCTGGAGGGATAATTTCCCAAAGCAGTCTGAAATTAGAGAAATAACATTCTATTTGTTCTGAAGGTGTTCCTTGAAGGTGTCATTAATATGTAGAAACTAGAGGCCTGGTGCACGAATTAATGCACCAGTGGGGTCCCTCGGCCTGGCCTGTGAGATCAGACCGAAACCAGCTCTCTGACATCCCCTGAGGGATCCGGATTGCCAGAGGGTGCAGGCCAGGCTGAGGGAACCCCACTGATGCACGATTGAGGCTGGGGAGGGATGCGGGAGGTTGGCCAGCCGGGAGGGGACTGCGGGAGGGCTCTAGGGCATGTCCAGCCCATCTCATTCAGTCCCCATTGGCTGGACCCCAGCAGCAAGCTAACCTACCCGTCTGAGTGTGCCTGCCCCCTGGTGGCCAGTGCACATCATAGCGGCTGGTCGACCAGTCGACTGTCTGTCTCCTGGTGGTCAGTGGACATCATAGAGAGTGGTTGAGCCACCTTAGCATATCATTAGCATATTACGCTTTGATTGGTTGAACAGCTGACTGGTCAACCGGACACTTAGCATATTAGGCTTTTATTATATAGGATGATCACTCTTCCATGTGAGGAACTTTTATTAGCAGGATCTTGTTGTTCACTGTGTTTAGTTTGGGCAATAGGAATTTGTCTGAGTGACCACTGTATTCATAGCACCAGCTTTAGTGGCTGGCACAGTTGAATAAATGAGTGAATTCTGTCCATGTATTTATTTGGCCATCACCAGTCTAAAATATTGTCTGAGACTGGACTGTGAGGGAGCCTAGAGGGGTATGCAGGTGCTTTACTGAATCTCTTCCTAAAATTAAATGGGATAAGAGTCCTTGAAGCAGAAGGGACTTGATCAGATTTGTATGTGAGGAACCTGATCAGATATGCATAGTGGCAGAGAAAGCAGAGGTCCTGTGCTCCAAACATCACACAAGACACTGGCCTGGGAAGGGACTCATGGCTCCCAAATCTCACAAGCTCTGGCACTGCCTGCATCCCAGCCCAGGTGTACCTCTCAGACCCGGGGCAACCCTGCCACTAACTCAGCCCACATTCTGAAGTGTAAAACAGTGCACCCTTGGCCCACAGTCAGATTCCTGGTGCTCAATGCAGCACAATGCAGAAGTCCGATCCAGATGTATGCAACCGAGAGAAAATGGGGTCTCTGAGCATGAGAACACTCCATATTCAGTGTTCTGGGAGAAGTTGCTGGGATTCTAAGACTGTGAGAAAATTGGGGGTGGGAGACCCTCTGTAATGGGGAGGGACCATGGGATGCTATGGCTGTGAGGACACTGGACAAAGGGGTCAGGTATACACACTTGTGGCCACTCAGCCTGCTGCCCTCTCCTGCCTCCTGCTCTTGCTCTTACTCTCCATGCAACCTTGGCGAAGTTACCTAACTTCCCTACCTAGCCTTAGTTTTCCTTTTCTGAAAGATGGGCAGAACCAGGGCTCCATCCTCATAGTGTTGCTGTGAAAATTAAGGGAAATGATTCATAGCAAGAGCATACCACAGAGAACATGGCGAAGGCATGGTAGTTGCAATACTTTAGTACTTCTGAGAAAGCTGAGGGCTTCTGTCACTGTGAGGACCCTGTGGGATTATTTTTGAGGCAGAGCAAGTGTGCTGTTTGAAAAGTCTAGTGGGCCAGACTTGACATTTAAAATAATTGAATGGAAACTGTGTTCCCTATTTTTAGTGATTATAAGACTTACTACCTAAGAATGGTCAGAAAAGCTATGAGGCCTGCCTGATATTTCTCTAGGGACAGGAGAAAGATACTTCTACTTAGAAAGTCTAAAGAGACTGGCAAAAAAAAAAAATTATGATTACATATGAGGAGTCCTGTTTTCAACATACTGGTTGCATCAATAATGGATTGGGCTGTAGCTCTGAGGCCAACATTCCACCAATCTAGAATGTGTGACCTCACAGTAGCTGAGAGAGCCCCTTCCCTTGGGGGAAATGAGACCGTTGGCTGGGAAGATTCTTCCAAGAAGTTGATGCCCAGGGTCAAGGCTGGAAGTCAGCAACTGGCCCTGTGAGGCCTGCAGGAGCTCCAGGCTCCACCCCCACACTAAGAATGATCACCATGCTGGAGACCTCACTATACCTGTTCATCCTCCTCCTTGCCTTCTTACTGCTCCTCTGTTACTGCATCTTTCGGAGGCAATAGGTTCCGGCTCCTGCAGTTTGGAACTGAGGCCTAGTAGAAGCCTTCACCATTCCAGCCCCCTGGGGTTTCTCAGGCAGGTTGGGCTCTCCCTGAGCTGCCTCATGCCCTGGATCTTGGCCTGTTTTGGAGTCTCCAACAGCCCCAAGCCCTCTCTGGATGCTCTGACAGACTGAGATGAGACAGAGGGTCTTTCCACCAGGGTCTCAGCACCTCCTTCTCCCTGAGTCCCCTACTTGGGTCCTCCAACCCCACAGCCTCTCTCTCTCTCTCTCTCTCTCTCTCTCTCTCTCTCTCTCTCTTTCGTTTTGCTTCTGGCTCATTAAAGGTCACTGGTTTTGAAGAGGGGACCAATGTGGGCTCAGTAATGATATAAATGACTCAGGCAGCCTCTGCCATGTGGACAGACATGAGAAGCTGTGGTCCTCTTCCTTCAAAAACTGGCAGGGATGTGCCCTGGGGAATGGAGTCCTAGATAAAGACTGATAAACTCAGCAATGAGATTGGAATTTCCTTCTATCCATGGTGGATGACCCTTGCAAACAACCTTCTTGACTAATAAATCTGGATGATTAATTAACTTGGGCTTCCCTGAACAATGATTTTGGACCTTCCTTGCTAACTAAATCACTGAGATATTTGTGGCTAGTTACTTAAACTGCCTGGCTTGAGAGAATTGTTAACTTTCTTGCCTGAGTACTTGGGTATTCCAGGACAACGATACATGACTTTGGCTCATTATCTTTCATCACGCTAGCTGACCACATCAGCTCTTCACTCTGAAGACCTTGGGTTTCTGCCCTGGCTGGGTGACTCAGGTGGCTGGAACATTGGCCTGTATACCAAAATGTTGTAGGTTCATTTCCTGGTCGGAGTACATACTTAGGTTGTGCGTTTGATCCCCAGTCACACTTATACAAGAGGCAACTGATTGATGTTTCTCTCTCTCTCTCTTTCCCTCTCCCTTCCTCTCTCTAGTGAGGATTAAAAAAAAAAATTGAAAAAAAAGACCTTGGAGTTTCCTAGCTAAGGACATTAAACATCCTTGGCTATTTTTCTGGGACTTCCAGGATAAAAATAGAAGACTGCTTCTATGATTTTACCATTATGTATGATGTTGGCTGATGTTTACATCGTATATTCTATTTCTAAAATTTTAAGAATTTTTAAAAGTTATGAATGGATATTAGTTTTTATAAAGTGATAATGATGATGATAACTAAAACTAATTAAACTAGCTTACTACAAACAACTATTAAAAAACACTTATGAGCCCTAACCGGTTTGGCTCAGTGGATAGAGCATTGGCCTGCGGACTCAAGGGTCCCAGGTTCGATTCCAGTCAATGGCATGTACCTTGGCTGCAGGCACATCCCCAATAGGGGGCGTGCAGGAGGCAGCTGATTGATGTTTCTTGCTCATCGGCTCATCGATGTTTCTAACTCTCTATCCCTCTCCCTTCCTCTCTGTAAAAAATCAATAAAATATATTTAAACAAAACAAAAACACTTATGATACTGCATTTCAGTGTATTATTCTACCTATTTTTAAATTGTGATAAAATCCACATAAATATAAAACTTACCATCTTGGCCATTTTAAATACTCAGTTCAGAAATGTCAAGTACATTCACATTGTTGTGCAACCTCCACCACCATCCATCTCCAGAACTCTCTTCATCTTGCAAAACCGAAACCTTGTACCCATTCAACAAAGAAGACAGACGTGGTCTCTGACTTTGTTGGTTGTAGTCTAGTGGGGATAATAAACAAATGAGCCAGCAAATGTAGTAATTAAAAATCATGACAAGTTCTACAGAAAAAGCGGGGGCACTGATGTAAAATCAATGAAATAAGCGCAGAAACTAAAATGGGTTAAAATGAGTAAAACCATATTCAGAGCAGCCCTCCCCATACTCAAGAATAAAAGGATGTTTGAGCCTTGGCACATCCTTTTGCCATGGTAAAGGGATGGCCCTTGAACGAATGATTATTAACTTTGGGTCTTCAGCAGGACATTCTGAGCTGGAAGTGGAGGTTCAAGGGAAGTAGTACCCTTATTATTTCTCACCCTTGGGGCCTCTTTCCCATACATATAATGAAAGCAAGTTTAAAACCAGTCTAGTCTCCCCAACATCTCTCACTTTCAGTCAGGAAGAAAAGAGAAGGTGTGAGGTAGGGGAAGAAAAAAGGCAACAAAAGGTGAAGTAAAGACTGATAACATCACTATTTTGAACTAATAGATCCTGCTTAGGTGACTTTCTTCATGGATTAGTAGAAGCTTTAAATTCCTACCTGGCCTAGTTACTGTCAGGCCTCCACTTAGCCAAGGCCACAAAGGGAGCCCCCAGGCATGAAAGGGTGAGTAGGATACAGAGATAAGGGGTGAGGAGTACAGTGGAGAATCTATCAGGATGACTGGAAGGCTAGGGATTCTCTAATGCCCAGTGGGGATAGAGGGGGCCTTGCCTTTGAGTCATCTCTGTGGAGTCCTGAGTTGTAAATCTAGGACCTGGATCCCTAGTAGCCCATCGATATTTCACAGTATTCTCTATGACCCACAGTCTCAGATTCAAATCAAGTCCAAACTCTTAGCATTAACTGTGTTATCAGTAGCCTTTCTGGCTATTGGAAGGCCTCATTTGTCAAGAATGACCCAAACCAGGGCTTTGGTTCAATAATTTGTACAGTATCTTGCCAAGGACCACATGTCCTGACTTCCAATAAGAAGGGGGAAGGGTTGCCCAGCCAGCGTGGATCAGTGGTTGAGTGTCAACCTATGAACCAGGAAGTCACAGTTCGATTCCTGGTCAGTGCACATGCCTGGGTTGGGGGCTTGGTCCACAGTGTGGGGCGTGCAGAGGGCAGCCGATCAATGATTCTCTCTCATCATTGATGTTTCTATCTCCCTCTCCCTCTCCCTTTCTCTCTGAAATGAATAAAAATGTAAAATAAAAAAAGGGGGTGGGGGGTAAATGCTTTTAATGTTGGCAGAGTTTAAATAAAGGATGAAATTAGAGATAACGAAGGGGTTTTCCCAAAGGTATTGACTTAATTAAAAATGAGTAACAATGGGTTCTACGGATACTAGGTTATAAACAATCAGAAATAATCACACTTTCAAGTAAAGCAGTATCCACCCTACCTGGAAGAGAGGCAATAAATGGTGATTAACTGATTCTTATCACACATTTCCTGATGATCCTGGTTCCTGAATCTGGGAGTGGAGAGAACTGTATTGTAGACCAGGCTGGGCAAACAATGACCCACAGGTTGAATCTAGCCTGCTGCTTGTTTTTGGACAGTCCTCAAGCTAAGAATGATTTTACATTTTTAAATGGTTGTATAACATTAAAAAAATGAATAACCCTGGCTGGGTGACTGTTGGCTGGTGCATTGTCCCATACACCAAAAGGTTGCAGATTCAATCCCCTGTGGGGGTGTGTGTGGGAGGCAACTGATCAATGTTTCTTTCTCACATCAATCCCATGTGTTTTTTTTCCTCTTTCTCTTTCTCTAAAAAATCAATAAGCATATCCTTGGGTGAGGATTAAAGAATAATAAATAATAAAATATGAATAATATTTTATGACACCAAAATTAAGTACAATCTACATCAACATTACTAAACTAAGCATTCATTACAATATTCCCAACTCACAGCGAAGTGACAATTAGAAAAAACATTTAAATCATCACAGTGGAATTTCTTGACAAAAATAAACAGTGAAGACGAGGTTGAAGCCACAGTAAGTCTGAGTGGCTTATTTGTTAGCCAAATAAGGAAAACCGAGAGTGGGTTAATTAAATAGTGATTGATTGCCGCTACTGAAGGAATGTGTCCAGAGAAAATAAACTTGTTTAAGACTATTATTCTTTTTGGGAGACTAGTTGACCAAAGAATTGATGATATGGGGAACAACATTAATAGTCAATTAAAAATCAGGGTGAATGATTTTTCAAGTTTTTTTTTTTTTTTTTGACTCTTGATGAATCCAAAAGATGTTACTGATACTACTAGGTTGTTTTTTATTCTAAAAGTCAATGCTGACTTTGAAGTGAAAAAAGAATTAGTCTCTATGAATAGTCTGTTATAACTAAAGGGGAAGTACTACAACTTCTTTGTGCTAAGATGTATTAAACTTATCGTTATAAAAATATGTGTGAAGCAGAAAAAAGCTTACTTCACAAATTTACAAAGCTTGTGAAAATGTAACGTTTAAGGCTTATTCATTAGCAGGTGCTTTGCAGAAAATATTTGACTGTTTCATGTGTTGCTGAAACAGTAGTGTGAATGGTGAACTTCATTTGCTCTTGTGGACTTAACCATCAGTTCTGTCAAATTTTGTCAGGAATCTTCCCTCTCGGCTTGGCAGTAGCAAAATTTCATTGCAGATTTTTAAAAATCTTATCTAATATTGAATTTTTTTCTTAATGAAAAGAACCAGCCCCAACTATAATGGAATACTGAATGGCTTGGGAAATTAGCTTTTGAGGCAGACATAATGTTTCCTAATGAATGGAACCTAAAATTGCAAGGCAAAATATCAATGATATACAATCTTAAACTGTAGTAGTCATTTTGATAGCAATCAATGTTGCTTGAATCTTTCTTTAAAATTTATTTTTATTGTTAAGGGTTTTGCAGATGTCCCCCATTTCCTTCTCCTTTGCCCGCCCACAGCCCCCCCCCCCCCCCCCCCCCCCGTGTCTGGCTCCTGCCCCATCCCAGGCCTTCACTATTGTCTGTGTCCTTGGCTATGCATATATGCATATAAATTCTTTGGTTAATCTCTTCCTAGCCCCCTTTCCACCCTTCCCTCTGAGATCTATTAGTCTGTTCCCTGCTTCCATGTCTCTGGACCTACTTGTTCATTAGTTTATTTTGCTCATTAGATTCCACATATAAGTGAGGTCATATGATATTTGTCTTTCTCTGACTGGGTTATTTTGCTTAGCATAATAATCTCCAGGTCCATCCACACAGTCTCAGAATAAGAGAGCCTTCTTTTTCACTGCTGCATAGTATCCGATTGTGTAAATGTACCACAGCTTTTTTATCCACTCATCTACTGATGGGCACTTGTGCTATTTATAGATTTTAGCTATTGTAAATAATGCTGCTATGACTATAGAGGTGCATATATTCTTTATGATTGGTGTTTCAGGATTCTTAGGGTATATTTTACTTCCTTCTTTTCATTTTGATGCCTTTTATTTTTTTCTTCTTGTCTGATCAACATAGAAGTTGAATAAAAGTGGTGAATGTGGACAACCCTGTCTTGTTTTTGTTTTTAAGGGCAACGCTTTTAGTTTTTGCCCATTGAGTATGATGTTGGCTGTGGGTTTTTCATGTATGGCCTTTATTATGTTGAGGTATATTCCCTCTATTCCCACTTTGCTGAGAGTTTTTATCAAAAATGGGTGTTGGATTTTGTCAAATGCTTTTTCTGCATCTATTTATATGATCATGTGATTTTCATCCTTCATTTTGTTTATATGATGAATCACATTTATTGATTTGTGAATATTATATCAGCCTGCATCCCTGGAATAAATCCCACTTGGTCATGATGTATAATCTTTTTGATGTATTGTTGGATCTGATTTGCTAATATTTTGAAGATTATTTTAGCATCTTTGTTCATTAGGAATATTGGCTCATAATTTTCTTTCTTTGTAATGTCTTTCTCTGGTTTGGGAATTAGGATAATGCTGGCCTTGTAAAAAGAACTTGGAAGTCTTCTCAAATTTAAGTCTTCTTGAAGTTTTTGTAATAGTTTGAGGAGGACAAGTGTTAGTTCTTTTTTGAATGTTTGGTAAAAGTTGCCTGTAAATCCATCCAGTGCAGGGATTTTGTTTGTTGGGAGGTTTTTTTGGTTTGTTTGTTTGTTTTTTATTATTACTTCTTCAATTTCATTAGTTCTTATTGGCTTATTCAGGTTTTCTGATTCCTCCTGATTGAGTTTTAGAAAATTGCATATTTCTAGGAATTTGTCCATTTCGCCCAGGTTGTCTACTTTGTTGGCAAATAGATGCTTATCGTTTTTTCTTATAATCCTTTATATTTCTGTAGTGTCAGTTGTTACTGTGCTTCTTTCTTTTCTGATTTCATTTATTTGAGTCCTCTCTTTTTGTTTCTTGGTGAGTCTGGCTAAAGGTTCATTAGTCTTGTTTATCTTTTCAAAGAACCAGCTCTTGGTTTCATTGGTCTTTGGTATTGGTTTTTTTTTTTAGTCTCCATGTCATTTATTTCTGCTCTGATCTTTATTATTTCCTTCCTTCTACTTCTGTGGGTTTTTTTCATGTTGTTTTCTTTCTAATTATTTTAGTTGTAGGGTTAGATCATTTAATTGAGCTTTTTCTTGTTGCTTATGGTGGGCCTATAAAGCTGTGAACTTCCCTCTCAGGACTTCTTTCACTGTGCACTGCTGTGGGCTCTTTTTCATTTGTTTCCAGGAAGTGTTTCATTTCTTCATCTCATTGGTAAGCCATTCATTGTTTAATAACATACTATTTTGCCTCCTTGTGTTTGAATGTTTTTGAGTTTTTAAATTATAGTTGATTTCTATCTTCAAGGTGTTGTGATCTAAGAAGATGCTTGATAAGATTTCAATCTTCTTGAATTTGTAGACTTGTTTTATGTCCTAACATGTGGTTTATCTTTGAGAATGTTCTATGTGCACTTGAGAAGAATGTATATTCTGCAGTGAAGTTTGTCCCAGCAGATTTTAGTGCCTGCTAGGATTTCCCTTTGGGTCCTGCTCTTATGCCATCTGAGGCTAACCATTTTGTATGCTGATTTCAGGCTTCCAGGAAGTATTTTGTGCCAGCCAATGTCAGAAGCTGTCCAAGCATAGCTATCAGCATCCTGTTTAAAGTGTTATGTGACCCGCAGCTTGCAGCTGCTTTTACTGGGCTTATCTGCCCACAGGAGGAGCCAAGTTGAGCTCCCAGGTTGGCTTTTTAGCAGCACGGGGCCTTCCTAAGGCAGGTGGAGGATGTGTGCCCAGACTATTTCCCTGTCCTCAGCCAGGCTAAGACCCTCTTGGGCAGGCCACTGGGTCTGCTGGAAGCCAGGAATTTCTATCAGCTCTCTCATAAGAGTGGGCACCTTGAATCTTAAGTAATGTCAAACAATTCCCATGCTTTCAAACGTTAAAGCAAGAATCCAGGTCTCCACTCCCACACAGACTTGCAGTGGACACATTTTCTAAGCTCAGACTAGTTCCAGGAGATTTCCAAATTTAAAAATCCATTTGATGGTGCAATTCAATAACTTTCCACTTACCTTCCATTGGAGGTGATTAACATAATGATGTGTTTAAAAAGGCAAATATCAAGAAAAGAATCTAATAGAATTCTATAAATGCTTTCCAAATAATGATGATGCTCGACTAAAATAGTATGCTTGTGGAATGGTTCCCATATTTGCCAGTAACTGTCTGTGTGAGAAGACTTTTTCAAAGTTGAAATGTATAAAACACCATAAGGATGAACATTAACAGCTGAACATTTATAATTGGTTTTGATGAAGAGCACTAATTTTGAAACCCAGTTAAGCAAAATGTTACCTGGCCCCCAAGAACTTGATTTGTTTTTCTATGTAGGTTTTTTATTACAAAAAATAATTATACTCATTGTTTTGAGTTTTGTGAAAACATTTGTGGAAATTTATTTTCTCTCTTGATATAGAAGTACATATGTAATCATATCTTTGATTTTGCTTCTTGGTCCACAAAGCCTAAAATATTTACTATCTGGTTCTTTACAGGAAGATTTGATTGAACCCCTGCTTGAGAGGAATGTTCTTGGAACATAGGATTGAGGAGTAACATGGCAGAAACATACAGTGAATACCAATAGCTCGGTAGAGACTCAATTGAGGCCTGAGGCTGGAAGTTTTCTACATATTTTAAATTCTTATTGATAGACTCTTTTCCCCAGAGACTTCTGAACAAGGATAGGAACACTACCACCAACAAATGATTACATTGTAAACATATACAATTTAAAATCTAACTTTTCCAAATATTTAAATGATTGCAAACTGACTAAATTTGTTGAAGTAATTTAAACTGCATTTTCAAACTAGTATATCTGATGCTTTTGACTTCAAATAGATAAAATGCATTTAAATACAATGATTTAAAAAGTATTTCTAGGGTTATGGTTAAACCATAGAACATCAACACTATTATTTTAATTATTTCTGTCTTAGGTCCTGTGCTTTCCAAGGGTTACTGTTATACTTTCTTTGATAGCTTCCTAGGGTTTTAATATTTTGATTCTTGCAGGAGCTGAGTATCAACAGTTGAGTATTGGTTGAGATATTGGACCTGTTTATAAGAGCATTAGATGGAGTAGTTTTGTTTTTTTACAATTACATCATGAATTTTACCTTTTATATCATGAGATCTTAAATACTTAGCTTTCTTACAGATTTCAATTTTTGAAACTTGGCATTTCCCCCAGAAATAATTTAACCTTTAAATTTACCATGGCCAATAGTGCCTGAGCCATTGCTTATATTATATTTTGTTGACCTGGTGTGTTGGCATTTTTAAAACACATGCATTCCTCAAAGAATTTTATCAGAATTAGTAGGACCATCTAGAAGTTTTTTCTCCTAGGAGATAAGGTTTGACTCTATAATGAACTTTTCTCTTTAGAAATTTAGCCAATCCATCCCTTTGGGACACACAGCTAAATCCTCATTTAGTTGGTAATTGTGTCTAACAACAGGTGCTGATTAACTGTTGAGCTCATCTTCCCACAGTTATTATGTGTGACCTTTAGTCCTTCCTGGTGTGGGTACAGTAGCTGCTTTTCCCAGGATTACTCAGCTCACTCACTGTTCTTTCCTGTGTTCACTGTGGTATCTACATAGAAATCAGTATCCTATATAATAAAAGGGTAATATGCAAATTGACCCTAATGGCGGAACGACCGGTCACTATAATGCGCACTGACCACCAGGGGGCAGATGCTCAATGCAGGAGCTGACCCCTGGTGGTTAGTGTGCTCCCACAGGGGGCGAGCCGCTCAGCCACAAGCCAGGCTGACGGCTGCGAGTGCAGTGGAGGTGGCAGGAGCCTCTCCCGCCTCCTTAGCAACACTAAGGATGTCTGACTGATGGCTTAGGCCTGATTCCCCAGGGAGTGGGCCTAAACCATCAGTAAGACATCCCCCGAGGGCTCCTGGGCTGCCAGAGGGATGTCTGACTGCCAGTGTAGGCATGATCCCCCAGGGAGCAGGCCTAAGTGGGCAGGTGGACATCCCCGAGGGGTCCTGGATTTTGAGAGGATGCAGGCCGGGCTGAGGGACCCCTTCGAGTGCAGCACCAGGCCTCTAGTATATCTATAATGAATAAGAACATATATCATTAGTAGAAGAAATAAAGTCCCTATATACTAATACTCTCCTACTTATTAAAATATAGAATATATTCTATTATACTTAATCCTTTGATATTACAACTACCTTTTTATTACCTTTTATCTTTTGATTATCATTATGAACTTAGAACCTTTTACAGCTTCAATATATCCCAGTTAACCACAATAAAACTATTATTTGAAGCTCAAATAACATTCTGGTTTGTGGGGGTCTTTGAAAGCCTCACTGGTGTTGACATTCTTGAAGCATCTTTGCTTCCTGGAAACAACAAGATTTTCTCAATCCTCCTGGTTTTTTCCTGCCATAAAACATAATCATAATCTCCTCCCAAGCAACCAGGAGATCTTGTTCTCATAGCAGAGGGTTGTGTTAGAGACCAAAGTCTGGACACTAGAGAAGCACATGTGAGTGTGGATGGAGAGCAAAAGTATAGCTACTGCAGGTGTTGCTTTTAGTCGTGACAGAGCTAGAAATGTCTACACAAATTCACATTGATACTTCTTATTTAGCTCATCATGTTGCTATACCATAACTTAACAAAAAAACATTTATGTATATAATCTCATCAACCACTTAGATTTTCTTCTATTTAACAGCATTCTAGAAAGGGTAAGATAAAGGGAGGCTGATGGAAGCTGGATGCATAAATCAGTAGTTGGCAGTGGTTTGGGGGAGGGATATGGTCATATTGAATGTAAAGGTTATGTAATGATAAATCATTTATTCATTTCAGCCTATGAAGTGCTAGGCCTTATGCTATGCTTTAATGACGATGCCTCTGCTCCGTGTAGCCTAGATCGGGCAGTGGAGGCATTCATGTAGCTATTAACTTAAATGAGGACTTCAAAGGAAACATAGGCGGTCCTGAGAATGTATTATAGGACAACCTGATTTGAAGTGTCAGAGCGCTTAGATAGATGGAAGCAAGAAAATGGCACTTGTCAGGTGGATGAGAAAGAGCAGGGAACCAGGTTCAGAAGGAAGTTGCTCTACTTGGAGACATTAAAGGGCTCATACACGCAAGAGGTGAAATTATAGCTATGTTGCTCTTAAAGAAATAATTTATTATTTTTTCTTCCAACGTTTTGTAAATGTACAATAGTCTCACAGGCTCAAAGTTTACAAACTATTGATTTACGCTTAGAATGAAAAGAGGTGAGAATGTGCCACCATGGTGACTGCAGTCATAACGACAGTGTTTGTCAGCATATATGCAGTGACATTGTTTACAGTAAGTTCCCCCAAATGTGTATGACTCACATGGCATACACAGTCATTAGTCAGCAAGGCATTGGGACAGTACCGAGGCTTGGGGGTATGTTTATGTTTTCCTCAGGTCAGTTGCTATGAAAAAGGAAAACTTCCATTTATTCACTGAGGGTAGGAATCATAGTTTATGTTTTCCAGGTTTCTTCTTGGCAAACTCTCTTAATTTTATTCAAAGGATAGATCTCAACACACGTCTGGAATGGCCCAACAGCAGATAGAATGGGTGAAGACTTGAAGGAAGAATAATGTGGAAGTCATGCCAGGAGTGTGAGAAATCGAGATGTATATTTATTTCTCTCTGAAGGGGAAAGACCAAGAATTGCTAATCCCTTCAATGTTATGGTGAGTTTAAAAGTTTTCTAAAGCATTTTTTTTCTATATAAATTTAAAAAATATATATTTTTATTGATTTCAGAGAGGAAGGGAGAAGGAGAGATAGAAACACCAATGGTGATGAGAGAATCATTGATCGGTTTGCCTCCTGCATGCCCCACATTGGGGATCGAGCCCACAATATGGGCATATGCCCTGACCAAGAATCAAAATGTGACCTCCTGGTTCATAGGTCGATACTCAATCATTGAGCCGTGCCGGCCGGGCTTTTTCTGTGTCTTTTTACCACAACCATCTGAGGTGGATTGTTGGAAAGGCCTTATGACTTTACCCATTTACCTGAAGAGTAAGTAAGACACGAAGAATTTATATTCCTCGCCTACAGGCACCTAGCTAGTCATCAGTAAAGCTGAAACTAGCATAAAACTCCATTTTCTAGGAAATTTTACCAAACTCCAGACAAGGCCCATCCTGATCACCTTATTAAAATTGCTCTCTCCCACACCTCATACTCCTGCTGTCCCTGCTTATGTTTTCCCCCCAGAGCACATCACTTTCTAATTTAGTATTTAAGTTACCACTTTTTTTTTTGTTTGTTTGTTCTGACTCTTCTACAAAAGTGTAAGCTGCACTGTTGGGTTTATTGATGTATCCCAAGTGCCTAGAACAGTGCCTGGCACATAATGAGCATTCATTCAATGTTTGTTGAATGAATGCATGTGAGCAATAGCAGAAATTTTCTGCAGGTGGCCTCAGCTGAATTGTTATTCCTATCATCATTCAGTGGCCTTCTCTTCTATTATGCTATAAATTACATATGAAGCACTTATTTTGGGGAACAAACACTCGGAATGTTAAATATCTTGAATTATGTTAATGGGCTCTTGAAAAACTGGGAGTGTTGGGAAGCTAGAAGTTGAATGTTATTTTTCAAAATAATCTACACAGTGGTTTAATCTAGCTTTAATTTTATACACACAAGGAAACTGAGTTAGCAACGTTAAGGAACTAGTCCAAGATCATACGGCTAGGTAGAATTGAATGAATAGACTTTTCCATTTTCTTAACTTCACAAGTTCAGAGCCTCTTCCCAGTGTTTTCTGATGCTTACTGTAGAAGCCCATACTCACATAACACTGGTAATGTTAGAGTTCTTCCTGAGAACATTCTGGAATGGGAAACGGTGGGCTGTGGGAGTGGTGGGAATATTTATTGAGCCTTTGCCCACAAAGATCTGGAATTTAAATGTATGGCATTGACTTCGAAGCAATGCATATTTTAAAATAATTGTTTAAATTTTATCTGTGGGGCCAGGAAGGTGATTTCCCCATCTTGTTATCCGGGTACCATAAAACAATGTTTTCCTGTTTAGTTTTCCTCATGCATTTGTTAACTGGAATGAATCATTATATTGTAAAGTCTGTGAGGTCTATGAATTCCATGATTTTGGGAACCCTACCCAGCGCCTGGTCTATAGTACATTCTCATATGTCTGTGATGTCCAGTGGTCATCTGAAAGTTAAGCAATAGATAAGAAGCATTTGTGTAATGAGAACATTGGTCAGTCTTGTTACTGGTAGACATGTAAAAGGAAGTAATCAGAAAGAATTGCCCAACATTGTCTTACCAGCTTTTCCCCCTGAATGACTATAGGAGGCACACAACTTAGAGATGGGGGAGGCTGGAGAAATGTTCTTCCTGGAACAAAGACGCACCGCCTTCTCTCCCCTACCAACGTGGCAAGGAGAAAGGACCTATTTGGCTCAGTTTTTCTAAGGAAAGCACTATACTTTTGTGATTGGCTGTGTTCCAGGAAAATAAACTCAAGTCATTTAATGGAGAGTTATGTCTTAATATATATTCAGTTTATTCCTTTCATAGATATTACAACCAGCAGCTCTTAGCACTTGCCAAATTTAGTATTAGTATGCTCCTAGCCCTTGTGTTGATAAACATGTCAAAGAATAAACCTGGCAGCATACCTCAGTGAAAATAATGGCTAGAGAGGGTATAAATATGTTTGTTTTAGTTTGTGGTAAAAATAGCCCAAGTGTAAGTAAAATGGTGCAATACATTGTTACTTGTTTAAGCACGAATTTGAGATCGATGTTTTTGGTTGGCAGGTGGGCTTCCTCTACACCAGTGGTTCTCAACCTGTGGGTCGCGACCCCTTTGGGGGTCGAGCAACCCTTTCACAGGGGTCGCCTAAGACCATCGGAAAACACATATATAATTACATATTGTTTTTGTGATTAATCACTATGCTTTAATTATGTTCAATTTGTAACAATGAAAATACATCCTGCATATCAGATATTTACATTACGATTCATAACAGTAGCAAAATTACAGTTATGAAGTAGCAACGAAAATAATTTTATGGTTGGGGTTCACCACAAAATGAGGAACTGTATTAAAGGGTTGTGGCATTAGGAAGGTTGAGAACCACTGCTCTACACAGTGACTTGGGAACCAAGCCTCCTTCCCTCTGATGCAGAAACTCGAATGTCTACATTAGGGGAAGGTAAAGGGACTTGATAAGGGCAGTTTAGAAGGATATTAGTAGGATCAGGGGGTTGTCCTAATTCAGTGTCCTGTGCTCTGGGGTGGGCTGTTGGGAACATACCCAACAACTGGGTTTAGATATTTGTGATAATATTCCTTGGGTTGTCAGGAAGGGAGAATTATTCTTCCAGATGATAGCTAGAGATGGACAGCAGTAAGCAACAATTAGTCAAAGCATGTACATGTTAACTTGTCCCACCTTTAAACCCATCGGGAACAGAATGTGCCTTCCCTGGCACGTGGCAGTATTTTCAAGGCAGTATAAAAATTATTGAAATCCCCCCACGGAAATCGGCTATAGTGAATCCTACCCACCACATTACTTATCTTGCTTGGTGGTTCTGTTTTCCTTTTTAAAAAGAAACTTAAGGTTTCCCAAGGGCTCACTGGTAAATTCAGTTTCTTCGTTTCCCTTCTCGATGGGCTCTGAGTGACAGTAGGGTTTTATGCCAGAATGATGTATCCAGCTGGCAATTCTGGGCACTTTGATTACTGTAAGGGGTCGAAAGCAAGACAGGGTCTGTTCCCTACCTTAAGGGTGTGAGCTGCAAACCAGGAGATCCATCTCTCCAGGTCTTAATGAGGACCTGTGAGCAGGGCTCATATAAAAGAGGGGTATGGGCAGCTGTGAGGTCTATTTGGTGATCATATTCTTGTAAGGCTTGTTGAAATTTGGCTAGTGATATGAAGTAAATGGTGGCTTTAGTTATTTCTTCTTCAAACATTAGGTCAGAATAAAGGAAGAGTCTCCCATATAGGGCCTCAAAGGGGCTTCATTGGAGTTGAGTAGTGGGGCTGGCTCAGGTCCTTAAACAAGCGTTTCTGGTCTCATAGAAAACACTCCATTTCTGAGGGCTTTGGGGGTCGCTGGGCTGCACCACAGCGTTACATTCACACGCCCTAAAATGATTTTTGTAATTATCCTTCTTTGAGTCGTCCTGCTTCAATTCACTTTGCCCTATCTCAGTGATATTTTTTTCTTGCTTTAAAAATATTTTTTTATTGATTTCAGAGAGGAAGGCTGCCTCCTACATGCCTCCCACTGGGGATGGAGCCCACAACCCGGGCATGTGCTCTGATTGGGAATCGAACCGTGACCTCTTGGTTCATAGGTCGACGCTCAACCACTGAGCCACGCCTGCCAGACTATTTCAGTGATTTTTCAACAGTGTGCTGCAAGAATTTTTAAAAGATACAATACCTGACTATTTAGTCAGAGGCACTGACCTCTTTTCCCTTAGATGGTCAAATAAAATAAATGACAACAGCCAACGCAATAGCTGAGCAGTGTGAAAGGATCAAAATTATACCTATCTTTTTTTCATCGGCAAAAAATATATTTTTTGATGTGCCACAGAATTTTAGTAATTAGTTTACATGTGCCATGAGATGGAAAAGGTTGAACATCGCTAACTATTTGCATGTAGTATGTCAAAGGCATGAGGTTCTCCTGCAGCAGATGTAGGAAAAGCTCTGGCCGGAAGTGGGAGAGCTGGGCTTCCGTTCTGGCTCTGCAGGTGACTTTGGGGGAAATAGACTTCAATCTGCAAAGATGGAAGTACTTTACCCTGCCGCAGCATTCGTTAATTCAGTGCTAAAATGAGTCTCCGTACAGTTTGGTTGATGCTTTCCTTGTCTTGTCTTTTAAATAAACGCTAAACGTAGCTCCCAGATAATGCTGTTGACAGAGGGCTGTGCTCTCCTATTCCAAGGAAAGAGCAGCAAAACATGAAATGGAGTGAAACTTGTTTTGACAGTTCACATAGTGCCATTTGCTGATAAGACCTGAGAAACGCAGCAAACTATATGTCATTGCGTCTCAGAGAACACTCACTACGAACCACACTCCGGCCCACCGCTGCAGGAGGAGGAATAAAGAGGAAAGTGATCCCTGATGGCACCCCGATGACAAGGTGAGAAAATCACCATGCCGGCCTCACAGGTAAGCAGGGATTTTAAGTATCTTATTATCTCAAAATCAATGCCACACCTTTACATTCCAAGTCTTTGTGGGAAAGATTAAATTGATAGGATGCACTGAAGTGTCTTAGGTTTCATGAGCTATGGTAGGAAAGCCACCAAGTTAACGCCCTGGCAGGTGAACACAGAGTAACCGTGGTGCCTGAGCTGCTCAACTCAGGTAGGGTCCACACTTTTACCACACGGGGTCTGTTCCAGAGCTGCTTATGGACAAGCCCCAAATATGGAATAAAATGCAATCGACTAAGCGTGCGGCCGAGTGAAGCCGTGTTAGTCCTCAAAATGAGGACTTCAGCCCGGCTGGTGTGGCTCAGTGGTTGAGTGTCAACCTGTGAACCAAGAGGTCATGGTTAGATTCGCTGTCAGGACACATGCCCAGGTTGCAGGCTCGATTCCTTGTGGGGACCATGCAGGAGGCAGCCGATTGATGATTCTCTCTTATCACTGATGTTTCTGTCTCTCTCCCTCTCCCTCTCCCTTCCTCTCTCTGAAATCAATAAAATCATTTTTAAAATGAGGACATCAGAGAAGCCTTGCCTTTCCTTCCCACCCGAGACACAACCACTCTTCTCTACCCTGGCAGGGCCTCGCACATCTGGCATAACAGACCCCCTTCTGGGGTAATGACTTTCTTTTTTTCCTACTGGATGGTAAGCTACTCCAGGGCCTCTTCGTGTCTGGATTACAGTAGGCACGCAGCCATGTCTATGGAAGGAATAAGGGGAGGAAGACAGAAAGGAAAGAAGGACGGATGACTGCTTTGTGGATTTATAGCAGCAGTTTTCAGATTACTCAGGCCACTACTCATCCCCGGGTAATATAATGCAAATGAATTTTAAACAAATATTTAACTTTCAGCTAACAAACTATTCACTAAACCATGAAGAAAAACCAGTTACCTTATTTAGAGGCAGGCCTGCTTTGGGTAAAAAGAGATTGTGCTAGACTAAGCACCTACAGGGAGCTGCAGAGGACCGGTGTCACGGAGAAGTCTTTGCTTAAGGGTGCTTTGCTCTGACACTAAAACTAGCTGTGGGATTTGGGGGCAGTTGCCATACCTCTACAGGCCTCCATTTCCTAACCTACAACATGGGAATAATGGTAGCACCTGCTAGGATCACTAATAATTAAGTTACATAATGTATGTAAAGCACTTAGCACGCTGCCTGGCACACAGGGAGATAAGGAAATAAATGTTAGTGTTGCTATTATTACCTCTGTATGCGTCATCAATGGGCAGAGTTGGGGACCATACAGAGTATTTTATTGGCCTCTAATTTGGCAATTAATTCTAGGTGTTTTTTTTAAACCAAGATTATAGTTTAAGAGGCAGCTTCCTTATTTCATTTCCTTAACTTTCCGCTCTATATAAGCACTCCCTTACTTAAGCATCATCATCGGCTCCTCTCAGAGACATCAGGGGTCTCCCTGTGTGCTGAAGCGACATTTCTCCCTCTTTCTTTTTTGGTGAATTGCTTGCTCCCGTCTGCCAATGGACAACGCAGCATTTGAAATGCATGAAGGCACCGCACCAAATGTTTCCTATGTGGGGAAGATGAGCGCCATCCCCAGAATGGTGAGTTGGGGGCTTCCATCTTGAGATTAGTTCTCCTCCAAACCTTCCTGCAGAGCTCAGGAAAGAATCTCTTCAACCAGCTTTCCTCAGCGACCTTCCTCACCGAGGCAGCATCTCCTGCTCTCAGTATTTCCTGATTGGCCTTCTTACAATCTCTGAACTCACACCTCCTTTAGCTCTTTCGTGGCCCAACTCTCTATGAATCGTTGCTCATAGTACGAGTGAGTTATTTATTGTCCCATATAATACCCTTATGCAATGTTAAATGGAATATGTGGATAAATGATTATGCTGTACCACATATGCCATTTAAGAAGGCTAAAGTACTAAGGACGTTTGTGGTAGAGTTATTACTGATCAGAGATAGGCCTGCCTGCTCAGAGAGAAAGGTCAGGAACTCAGAGGGCAGTGGAACAAGACACCTTGGCATCGGTGCTTATGAGTATCATTTTAATGGTCAGAGAAACAAGGGCAAATTGGCCCAAAGATTAGGATGTGTTTTCTCTTGGCAGCTTTCGGTAATGTGCATGGTAAGTCACAGAAGTGATACTATTGTTTTCAGCACATATTTGTGACGTGAAACCAGGAAATAGTAACATAGAAATACATGGAAATACTGTGCTCAGACTTGGTAGATGGGTTAGTTACTCCTGTAGGGAGGGGAGTTCCATGAAGCTGTTTAAACAAAGGAGGGAGAGAAACGGAGACCTGCAGGCCAGTTCTTTGCAGGTAAGCTACTTATTCCTACGCATGTACCTGTACATGTAAATGTAGATGTATGTTCTGGAATGAAAGGAGTTCTTGGAAAATACTCTTTATAACCTATTTAATTTTTAGGTGAAGAAACTGGTAAATGAGAAAGGAGGCAATATTTTTTAAAAAATAATTCTTTATTGTTAAAAATATTACATATGTCCCCCTGCCCCAGGCCCTCACTGTTCCATCGTCTGTGTCCATGGGTTATGCATATATGCATACAAGGTCTTTGGTTGATTACCTCCCACCCACCCACCTTCCCTCGCCTTTCTTCTGAGATTCCACACTCTGTTCCATGCTTCCATGTCTCTGGACCCACTCCGTTCATCAGTTTATTTTGTTATTTAGATTCCACATATGAGTGAGACCATGTGATACTTGTCTTTCTCTGACTGAGTTATTTAACTTAGCATGTTACTCTCCATATCAGGAGGCAGTATTTTAATGCATCATGAGTAGAGAATGATGGCTTCATTTTCCCTAATTTGATCATCTCTCCTAGGAAAAGAAGAAGCAGTGGTCATTGATGAGTATTTTCCTGGTGTGTCTCTTGGCTTGCACCGTTACCACAGCAGTGGGAGTCCTGATCCTCTCCTTGGTGTATATCAACAACTCTCAGCCTCATTCGGAACCCAAACCACAAACAACAATTCCAACACTGCAAAAAGCTGTTGACCCCAAGTTCCAGTTTCTTAATCATTTACCTAAATCCAAGGTATGAATGACACACACTAGGAAAAGCATCATCTACGCTCAATGGCTATTTCAAAACAAGGTTTCCATTGTGTTTTTACTAAGCTTTGCTCTGTCTTCATGGGGAGGAATCAGGTGCGTTCTCTCTGCATGAAGGGAGAGGAGAGATAGGGAATAGGGAAAGTTGAGTTGATATTGGTTCCAGGCAGAACTTTTCTTTAATAGATAGGTAGTCCTCTCCAGTCTTCTGACTGGCTGGAGAGGAGAATTGCAGATGGACAAATAGAAAGCCTTCTTTTCTCTTGTCAAGATAGGTATTCTTTTATTTTATTCCAGAGAGAGAAAGGGAGAAGGAGAGAGAGATAGAAACATCAATGATGAGTGAGGACCATTGATTGGCTGCCTCCTGTATGCCCCCCATTGGGGATCGAGCACCAAACCCTGGCATGTGTCCTGACTGGGAATCAAACTGTGACCTCTTTGTTCATGGGTTGATGCTTAACCGCTGAACAACACCAGCTGGGCAATAGGTGTTCTTTTTATGTCTAACAGGGACTAGACAGAGAGCACAGCCTGTACCACTATGGTCATTCCTGGCGTCTTGCTGACCTATCCTTCTTTTTCCCTTTTGGAATTCCATTACTCCCCTCATCTCCACTGCCTTTCCTGTTTATGACTTTTCAGGTGTTTGAGTTCTCTGGTGGTGCAATCCAGTGGGCCCGGTACAGGAACAACATCAAAGACTATCTCAGCATCGAAGAAGAGGCCTTTGGCAGCAGCTTGAACAGCCAGAGGTCACAGATGACGCTGGGGACCCTGAGAATAAAAAGCAATGGCCTCCGTGCCCCTCACTGGCACTTTAATGCAAATGAGCATGGCTATCTCGCACAGGTATAACCAGTTTGCCCCATTCTATACTTCAGCATTTATGCTGGTGTGTTGTATCCTCAGGTTATTATTTTAGTTGTTGCAAAAGCTGCTTAAGTGATTGACAACATCCAGGCTTTGGCTAAGTATTCAGTTAGATTTGTTAGCAATGCCTTGAAACATCAACCTGTTTGTTTTAATTATTCCTTTTTAAAATGGATTTTAGAGAGAGGAAGGGAGAGGGAGAGGGATACAAACATTGATGAGAGAGAAACATCAACATTGATTGGCTGCCTCCTGCACTCCCCCTGCTGGGGATTGAACCTGCAACCCGGGCATTTGCCCTGGCTGGGAATGGAACCTCCAACCTCTTGGTGCATGGGTTGATGCTCAACCATTGAGCCACACCAGCCTGGCTGTTTTAATTATTCTTGGCATTGCTTTGAACTTCTTTCTTTAGTATGAAATCATTTTTCAGACACTGTTCTTAAAATAAGATCACTGTTCCAACCTTTGAGCCAAAGCTAAAATTGGTGGCTCGGATCTAATGATCAAAGAGAAGGCAGCTTTGCTCTAAGAAAAAAAGCAGCACTGGATGACAAACCAATTTGCAGATGTTCAGCCTGGAATCCCTAAGATCAGGCCAATTGTGGTTCAGAACTTTTGGAATTTTCTGGAAGTCAAGGGAAATAGAAAGAGTTGGAGGTGAAATGAGTGTGCTTATTTGAATTTCAAATATTTCTACATTTCAGACACTGGGGACCCAGTAGTGACTAAAGCCCCCCTAGAACTTACAGAATTTGGTCTCATCCTAATAATCTTATTAATAGGTCAGCCAATATTATGTGACATATTTCTGTTGTTGTTAATAAAACTCCTCTTTTTATTTTTGACAATTCATTCAATTTTATAGTTTACAACAAGAAGAGAGATTAGAGTTTCACCTACCTAAGATTGAATCCTTTTTTATTTCTCATAAAAGAATAGAGGCTCAGAAAGATAAAGATAAACTGTAGCTGTCGTTGTTGGCCAGACTGGGACAAAGTCCATATTTTTTGACTCCTTGTCTTTTCCACATGTGTAAAATATGTAAAAGAGGATAATCTTCAAAGGATTTTTTGGCTGAGTATTGGCAGAGTGGTAGGCAGAAAGAAAGGCAGTTAAGTGAGCTTTCCTGGAGGGGGGCCCCTAAAAAACAAAGTCCAAGCCAGAGGAATTAGTCTGGAGAATGTACCACAGATCAAAGGCTTGGGACTCAGCTCAGAAGAGTTTATGGTCTGAGCTTCTAAATGTGGGCTAGAAGGTGATCAAAAGGTACAGACTTCCAGTTATAAAGTCGATCTGGGGGATGTAATATACAGCATGGCAATTATAGTTAATAGTACAGTATTGTTTATTTGAAAGTTACTAAAAGAGTAGATCTTAAAAGTTCTCAACATTGTAAGTTCTCAAAGTTATAAAAAATTATAACTTTGTGTGGTGATGGATGTTAACCAGACTTATTATGGCGATCATTTCACAGTGTATACAATTATTGACTCTTTATGTTATACACCTGAAACTTATATAATGTTATATGTCAATCTTAGTGAAAACATATGAAATAATTCAACTAGAAAAAATAATGTGGGCCAGAATATTCTCTAGATCCCAGGAAATCTAGGGTCACTCACTCTCCTGATCAGGGTAAGGAAGCAAGCAACAGGGCATGAAGGAAATCCCTCCTCTGCACACTCACCCAGGAAGATTGCTTTTGCTTTGGAGTATCTTCATGAGAGCTTTGGGATGAGTGTTCCTGAGAGAAGTGGGGCAGTGAGGTGACTAGTGGGTGTGCCATTGGCCACCGTGCTGTCTCTGCTCTGTCTGGAGTAGTTGATGCCCCAATAGGAATAGATGCATATTTTTGCTGTTGGCTGCATGTGGACTTGGAGAGAGCTCCTTAGAGATTCACCTTTCCCCTGCATCTTTAATACCCACTGTTTACATGTCTGAACAGAGAGAACCAAGACTTCCTTTTCATTCACCCTGGTGGATGCTCCACTATGTGACCATGAGTCTCTGGTAAAACAGAAACAATGGTACCTTCTCTACCTACTTCACAGGATAATACTAAGGAACAGAGGAGAAAATGAGAGAAAGGATACAATTCTATATGAGCAGAATCAAAGTATGGTGCGGATTAAACATATAGGCTTTCCCTCAGTCCCTGGCAACCGCCATTTTACTCTCTCTTTCTAGATAATTTGATTAAATAATTTTAACTGGGTAATTTGACTAGATAGTTAAGTTTTAGAGAACTGTTACACGACATTGTATCTATAATTAATAATACTGTATTGTACACTTAAACATTTATCAAGAGGGTAGATCTCATTTTAGGTGTTCTTGCCACAATTAATAAAAAACCTGTAGACTTTAGAGCTGGACTGCTTAGGTCCAAATCCCAGCTTTGCCATCGACTAGCTGAGTAACCCTGGGCAAACGATATATTCCCTCTGGACTTAGTTTTCTCACCTGTAAAGTGGTGGTAATAATAGAAATTGCTTCACAGGGTTGATGTAAGGAACTTGAGTTAAATCAGGTAAAGTACTAAGAAGACTACCTGAACTGAACACAGTAAAAGCACTAAGTGCTAGTATTGTTAATATTATTATTATAAAAATTGTATGCAGACTTTTTCTTAACTTGAAAATACATACACAACTGTTTTCATCTACACAAACATGCATGTCTATCTAATTGCATATGAGCACACATGTGCTTGCAGTCTTTTTAAACTCTAAAGCATGTATTCTCAATGGGGGTAATATTGCCCCCAAGGGGGCATAAACTGGTTTTGGGGGGCAAAAGTACTGACTCTTTTTATGCATTAAAGTATAATATATGTATAGCACATAAGCAGTAGGTGTATATAGTGTACGGATCTATAGTATGTCTGTAGTATTAAAATTTCATGAGCTGGTGATTAGAAAGAGTCTTAAAATGTTACCTTAGGAAGGAGGTAATGGAAAAAGGTTGAGAATCGCTCTAAGGTGGTGCTGGATGTGCTTCTCTGTGTATGTTTCAGGGGACAGCATGGATCGGGGTGGTTGATGACGGTCATGTCATTACCACGTACAATGTTACAGCTGGACAAGTGATCTTCTTTCCTAAAAACACGCTTCACTGGATAAAGAACGTGGGCGATGAAGACTGCTTTTTCTTGCTCTTCTTTTCCACACATGATGAACTTCAGACGCTGGATGTTGATGATGTCTTTTTTTCTACACCCGAGGACATTGCTTCCAGGTCACTTAAGGTCTGTACTGAAAACTCATCCCAGGATGTGCGTACGCATTACACAGGCACAAAGAGAGCATGTGTGTTCGTGTGTCTAGGGCAGCCATCAATAGTGTAACAGTTGGCTAATGAACTCAAAAACATACCTTGTGTTCCCACTAAGGATATAAAACTTGTTGAAGTTGAGTGTCTATACTTTCTTTTGTGAAGGACTTCCATAGAAAACTATGATAAATTTGGTAGAAAGGTTATAATATAATTGATAAAAATTGCTATAATCTTCATCTCTGAAACGCCATAAGCTAATACAAGGAGAAGTTTGCTACAGATGATGTTGTGTTTTCTTGATCTGATGTAGAGGATCCCACCATTTTCCTGAAGAACAGCTGGTTTGGGTCTCTTCAAATATTTATGTTATCATTGGAGGGATTACTCATAAATAACACTGGGTGCAGAGGGTCAGATGTGGAGGCTGACATTGCAAATGAGTGATCAGGAGAATTGGTGATGGCCCATGACTGGCAATTGAAAGGGGCTCCATGGAAAATTTAGAAATCTGTCTAGTAAAGTCCTGAGGTCTATTTTGCAGCAGGTCCTGGTCTCATGTTATAGGGAGAAGAAATGAGTTATTAGGGAGAGTATCGGTAAACATGGAACCCATAGGAATTTTTATTGACTATAAAATACCAACACATTTAAAATCAAAATACATTGAAAACTTGGAGAATTTTCATAAATATCACAAATCAGGCTAACTGAGGTCAGCTCTTTTAACTGGGCCACTGGAAACCAGAGGGTGCCAATACCACCCTACCCTCAGCTACCTACCCTTCTGCTGCTAACATTTATAGGATGTGTCACAGATATCTTATGTCGTTTCTTATGTGTTTCAGCCTGAAGGCGGAATCAATTTTATTAGGTCATTCCACAAGCAAAAGGAGGATCAGGGCGTGAACCTCCCTCCCAACCTGGCAGACCTGGTTATGAATGCCAGTTATGCACAGTCTCCAGACAGCCTTGTGTGGAGATACTTTTATGACCTTAAAGGTATAGTATGTTATTTTATGAAGCCTTCTTATTTAAATATTTATATAGGTGACGATATAGGTGTATTGGACTGAGATGTATTTTTTTTTTTTTTTTTTTACAATGGGTCACAGTCAAGAGAAGTTTGAAAAAAACATTTTTCAACAGAGTAAGAAATGTGAAAAAAGGCCTGGAAGTAAAAGAGATCATGGCAAAAGATTTCAAAGTGTGAGGGTGTGTGTTGGAGCTGTGGGAGGGGATTATAGGAGAAGCTGATGAGAGAGGAGGGGTCCAATTATGTAGGTTATTTTGCAAATGAGTTTATACTTTATCTTGATGGAAAAGAAGAGCAATTAGGGTTTTTTAAATAGAAGAGTGACACAATAATATATATATATATTTATTTATTTATTTACTAGAGGCCCGATGCACAAAATTTGTGCAAGGGCCTTGGCCCCGGACCCGCCTGATGTGGCCGTGGCTGCAGGGCCTCTGTCGCCTCTGCCTCAGACCCCTGCCAGCTGTGGCTTTGTCTGGAAGGAAGGATGTCTGGAAGGACGTCCGGTCTAATTAGCATATTATACTTTTATTATTATAGATTTATTTATTTATTTGAGATATAGCTGATATACATTATATGAGTTTCAGGTGTACAACATAATGATTTGATATTTGTATATATTGAGAAATGATCACAATAAGTCAGTTAATATTGTCACCATCACACAGAACTCTTTCTTGTAGTGAGAACTGTCAAGCAACTTTCAAATATGCAAAACAATATTAGTAACCATAGTTGCCATGTTGTGCATCACATCCCCATGATTTATTTATTTTATAACTGGAAGTCTGTACCTTTGACTTCCTTCACCCATTCAATCTGTTCTCTGTATCTATAAGCTTTTTTTTTTTTTTAGATTTCACATTTGAATGAGATCATGTTGTTATATGTCCTTCTTGGATTTATTTCACTTTGCATAATGCCATTGAGGTCTATCCAGTCACAAATGGCAAGGTTTCTTATTTTTTTTTTTTATGGCTGAACAGTGTTCCATTGCATATCTGTACAACATCTGCTTTATCCATTCACTAGTCAATGGACACTTAGGTTGTTTTCATATCTTGGCTATTGTAAATAATGCTGCAGTGAACATAGGGGTGCAGATATCTTTCTGAGTTAGTGTTAGTTTTGTGACTTGAAGTGATGGCCAATCCTGCTGGATTGTGGAGAATGGATTGGAAGGGCCACTGAGAGGCAGGGAGATGAGGCAGGGACTCCCCAGTCCCTCAGATAGGGGTGATGCTGGCCTGCACTCTGACAGATGTGATAGGGAGAGAACTGTTATGAAGCAAAGAGACTTTAAAGAGATGGGGCTGACAGGACGTAGGTGACTGACTTGAAGAGCAGGGTTGGTACTTCGGATGACTCTCAAGTTTCCTAGTCAGGTCCCCTGAGTTGAACTGTCTGCCTGAAAGAGGCCACTGTTTGTTAGGAATTTCAGGAGAGCTTGGGAGGTAGGATAGTACCTGAGCACATCCGGTCAATATCTTGGGGGCACATAGGATCTGGTGTCAGCAGTTCCCACCACATACGTTTTGGTGACTATAGAAGAGCTATGTCCTTGATAGTATGATTTTGAAGTATTTTATCATATTTTGTTTTTAAACCTCATCTGACTCAGGTTCAAAAGAGTATCGATTTCCAGGAGGAATAATACAGCTGGCACAGTATTGGAAAAATGAAAGTGGACTAAGCAATAATGAAAAAATTTTCAGTAGATTCCTGAATCAGGTAATTGAGAAAAATATTTTAATCATTATTAACATGGATGAAATAAAATATTTAGGTTGGATTCAGCATTCTTTTGGACAAAAAGAAAAAGAAAGATGTAGTCAAACATTGGTTGATTTGATCAGTGTACACTATTAATTGAGGACTCAGTGTGGATTTGGGAACTTAATTTTTTGGCATTGATAGTTACATTAACGAAAAGACTGGGTGCTTGTGAAATATCGCTTTTCATTTGTTTTAAATGCTGTATTGCATAATGACCAATAGGGCAGCTATGGTTTTAAATTTCCTGATTCAAATCTCAGATCTGTCACTGTGTGACTCTCGGTAAACTACTCAACCAACCTAGATTTTAATTTCATCACTCATAAACTGGGGAGACTAATACTACCAACCTTACAAAACTGTTATAAGGAACAAGTAAGATAATAAATGTAAAGGACATAAAAAATTGCATGTTTTGGTGAGGGCTTCATAAATATTAATTATAATTAAATTAATGGCTATGTTGCTGAGTAGGATGTTGGCTAACTAACTGGATTTCATTGTTCTTTTTTTTTAAGCATCAAAATGCCCTCACTTTGTGTACACTCAGGATTTACAACAATGGATTGAGACAGCCTCATTTCCATTTTAATGCCAATGAAATGGGATATGTGATAAGTGGATGTGCAAAGGTAATTTTTCTGTGAACAGCTTTTTAAAAAAACTTTCCTTTTAATGCAGAAAGGAGCAAATGGGAGGTGTTTCTTTATTTTGGTTCAGTTTTTGGTAACATCGAAGGGCTGGGTGCTAATGCCTTTCTGGGCACAGTTTTTAGAGGATACCGTGCAGGCTCTGGGGAACAGCGTCCACGTCTTAGCGTGAAGAGAGGCTGCGAACATTTCAGAAATGATACAGAGTTATCCCTCATGGTGGAGGGTCTGAAACACCTGCTTACGTTTCAGAGTTTTGCGTTCTCAGGTAATGCAAGGGTTTAATGTTCTGCCTTTGGAGAATGTGAAGTGACTCTTTGCTTCTCAGTATAATGTGAGTCAGGGTGGCTGGGGAGTGTGAAATGTTGGTAGAGTGGCCGCAGGTCCCAGTCTACCCAGGTGAAACTATTAACAGCACCCCCTTTCACTCTTCAGAGAGTCTTGATTTGGATGATCAATTATATGGTTACCTAGTAAAAGCCAAACTGAGTCGCCTGTTACCATAGTGATTTGGTTCTGGACTTTCATAGGGCTCCTTGGGGAAACCTACATGGTATACACAGGTAAAATGGCCTTTTCTAGCCTGTACCTGTCTCAATCTTGACAGAAAGACTCAAACAAGACTGCACTTCACCTATTATATCATTCGTAGCAGAAGTTTTGTTGTATGTTTTTGGAGGTGAAGGCTTTAATAAATTGGAAAAAGGCGTTGTAATCATTCACAAATTATATTTCAAGAACAGATTTTATTTCTGGTGTGCTTGTGTGCGTGCATTTGTGTGCACATTTAATCTCTACCTCTTTTAGGGAAGACTGTTAGGATGCTGCTCTCCTAAAGGCTGCATTTTTCCAAACAAGTAGAGAGGAAGGCAGGGGAGTAAAACACTCAAATTTAAATCCTTTGCCTAATTAGGTAATTATGTAAGGGTAATTTATAACCCTTAATTAGAACATGGTGATTGAGGCTCTTTTTGCATGTTGTTCTGCAGTATTGAACTTGCTAATGGCATTTTGAGGAACATTTCCTTAAATAGAGTATCTTTTGATTTTTGTGGGACTACCTCTTGGAAATAGGAGATTTTATGCAAAGGATGGTCTCTGTCTTCTGCCGTTTACTCTTTCTAATAAGTCTCTTTAAAGTCACAGGCTTTTATTCATCTGATTTTCACTATTAATACTTATCCTTAATGAATATTTGATTTTATTTGCTTCACTTCAAGATATTCTTTTCTTCCTTAGGTGGGCATTATTAATACTCAGGGTACCACAGAGTTTGATATTCACGTTGGCGATGTGATATTTTTCCCTATTGGAACCCAGCATTACATCAAGAATGCATGCGATGAGGATTTGCTTTTCATTCTTGCCTTCAGCACCAGAGACCAGGTGAGAATAAACTCACTTAAGAGAGATGAGTAAGTGCTGGGGATGGGCAGAACACTCTGCTAAACAACGTATCTGGACCATAGGAGGCCCTCAGTCAATGTGTGTTGAATGAGTGCATAAATAAATAAATTGGCAGAGCCAATGTGAAAAGAGGAGAATCAAGTAATCTTTTTATTTGGTTATAAAGGGATTCAATATATCACCTCCCCTCTTAATTTCCCAAGTTCTGAACCAAGAACAAAAGACCAAAGAGTCATATATAGAGATCCATGATGTAATTTTTCTTTCTAATAAAGCAGATATTAGAGAATGTGACTAATATCTTGGGAAGGTGGGTTTCTAATATTAATGTCTGGAACTGGATTGGCTTCTTCAAGTTGAGGCAGGCCCTGTATGCCTTGTGGCATAAAGAAACTGGGCATGCTCTTTGAAGCTTTGCAGCTCCCAAGCATAAAGGAGTAAGCTAAACTGAGCATGCCCAGTTTATCCATCTAGTTAGTCTCTGGCTGTGGAGCAGGAGGTCCACTCACTTGGTGGACAGATTCACCTCCATCCTGTGCCTCAGGGCATGGTGCTCTGAGAAGTTCTGGCACTAGTCCCTGCTGACAGGAAGACAGAGAGTCCTGTTCCCTCCTCGAAGGGAACTATCTCTCAGGAGGATGGAGAAAGCTTCCGCTGCCCCCGCACATGTAGCCACCAGTCAGACTTTCCTGGTTCTCAGAGTTGAAAAGGTGAGCTCCCCATGGCAAGGGAAGACCAGGCACACAAGGTGAGCATTGGCAGGAATTTGTAGCTGGGGAGTCACACAGCCAAGTATTCGCCGTTCTGAGGCTGTAAGGTGTCTGTAGGAACCCGAGTAGCTCGGTGCTGATGCTTCTTTTGTTTTCCATTGTCAGCTACAAACCCTTGACATGGACGACTATTTCCAGGCCACAGCAGACCACATCCTGGCCCAGCTTTTCTTCAAGAAACAAAGTGAGTTTAAGAAGATCGCCAAATTCAAGGAGGACCAGGCAATCAACCTGCCTTAGGCTTGCTGATGAGTTCATGTCTGTTCTTCATTTGTTATCATTGTTTTTAAAGAAGGACTTGCCTAAGGAACCTGGAGCTCTTCACACAGTGGAAGGGGGGACGCGGGTGTGAAGCAGCCCGGTGGGCTCACTTAGCTGACAGCGATTGCGGACAGTTCATGTGTTGTCTGTGCAGATTAGTAGGTCCACAGAGGACACCCCCAATAGATTACATTATATTTTTGTATGGATTTTAGTATGTGTGTATATATTTGTTTTTCTCTTTTTTACTTCAAATTTATTACTCCAAATGAAAAGCCATTCCTTTAATTCACATCAGTAAATCTTAGTACCATGCATGTATTTTTTTTTTATTAATCACTCATGGACAAGGACAACAGTGTGATGATGATGGAAGGTGGGGGAAGAGGGGAGGCAGTGGGCAGAGGTGGAAGAGGGCATAGAGGGGATAAATGGCGATTGGAAAAAACACGAAAAACTTTTCTGTAAAAAATACCCTTACCCCCCCTCCCCAGACAAAGGGACTTGATCACCATCAGGGAGGAGGAACATGCTTGGGAAGGTGCAGGGAATAGCACAGGGCAATGGGTGTATGGAAGGAGGATGTAAGATAGAGGGAAATAGTCATAAGAGGTAAACGCAGAGACAGATTTTTATGTACAAACTAGAGGCCTGATGTAGGAAATTTGAGCAAGTGTAGGCCTTCCTTCCCCCAGCTGCCAGCAACAGCTTCCCTCCGGCACCCGGGACCCAGGCTTCCCTCGCAGCCCCAGCTTCATCCGGAAGGACGTCTGGAAGGATGTGCAGTCTAATTAGCATATTACACTTTTATTATTATAGATTTTGTTTTGAGAATTCCTTCATATATTATAAACCAGTTCATATTCTATTTTCTTGTATCAGGAAGTATTGCATCAGGTTACTGTGTGATCATTTAATAAAGATTCTATGCATCTTTATATATATTTTTTGCCATTGTAATTTTAAATGAAATCTGTTCTTACAGTTTTATGTATTTGAAGCATTATTGGATTTCCTCTATGCATCCTTAAAATATGATTAGGAATCCAATTCACTATGTACTTTTAAAAAATCTTAAAAATAAAAATCTAATGGAAACAATTTAATTGGAATATTGTTGGTATTTTATGGGAAGATATGTTAACTTTCATATGGCTGTTCTAATTTCAGTCCTTTTCCTCTTTTTGGAATGCCAATTTCTGTTTTTTATACAATTTTTTTTCTCTAGGGCAACCCATTAAAAATCAAGTGCTTTTAGGCTTTTTGGTATACCTACTTTATTTATTACCAAATCAATACATTGAAGAGTGAATTGCCAGTCACACTGATTATTTGCTGCTCCTCATTCAGGCAAAAACCAGACATTTGACTAAAAATCTCTTTTAAAACGGAACAAATTGAACTCACCTTCACCATTTTGTTTTTTTAATTTTTTATTTATTTTTGGTTAATCCTCAACTGAGGATATTTTTCCATTGATCTTTTAGAGGGAGAGGAAGGGAGGGGAAAGATAGACAGAAACATCGATGTGAGAGAAACACATTGATTGGTTGCCTCCTGCACGCACCCCAGCCAGGGACCAGGTTGGGAAGGTGCCTGCAACCACAGTATGTACCCTTGACCCGAATTGAACATGACCCTTTGGTCCGCAGGCCAACACTCTAGCCCTGAAGCCAAACAGGCTAGGGCCTTCACCATTTTATACACACATTTGATTCATTTGAAACATTTTATGAATTGTACATAAAATGTTTTAAAAAATATTTAAAGAACTGTCTTTCAATAATAGCTTTGAATAATTGAATGGCATGAATCAATTTAAATTTAAATAGAGGAACCCCAGGGTAGGAAACACAGCCCCTGACCCTGAATGTTCCTTATTGCTTCTAAGTAGTAGAAGATGGTTATGAAAGCTTCTTTGTTCACACTCTCTCACACTTTTCTGAGAAGGGTACTTTTTATCACCCAACTGATTAGGAAAAGAAATATAGTTACTGTTACTGATTAACTTGCTTCCCAACGACCCTAATTTCTCAATGCTTGAAAATGATTCAGCATTATAATACTACTAGAGGTCTGATGCACAAAATTCTTGCAAGGGGCTCGGGCCTCACAGCCCCGGCTGCCTCGGTTGGTCCTCGCAGTCCTGGCTTCATCTGGAAGGTCTTCCGGATGGTTGTTCTGCTGTTCAGTCTAATTAGCATATTAGCTCTTTATTATATAGGATTGCTTTAAAAAATTAAAAAAGAAAGGGGGGGGGGTGAAGCTGCACCAATTTGTGCTTTTGAATTGCACATAAATTGCTCACAGAAACATTGATCAGTTGCCTTACTTACATGCCCCAACCAGGGAGGAACCTGCAACCTGGTTATGTGCCATGACTGGGAATGGAACCTGTGACTTTTGGGTGTATGGGACGACACCCCCACCAACTGAGCCACACTGGCCAGGGCACATTTTAACCCTTTTTAAGTTTACAATTCAGTGGCATTAACTACATTCATATTGTTGTGTAGTCATTGCCATCATCCATCTCTAGAACTTTTTTCATCATCCCAAACAGTTAGTGATCATGTACCCATTGATCACTAACTGCCCATTCCTCTCTGCTCCCAGCTCCTGGTAACCTCTATTCTACTTTCTGCCTCTATAAATTTGTCTGTTCTAGGTACCTCGTATAAGTGGAATCATATAATATTACTCATTGTGTTTATGGGGTTCTTGCTCACTTTAAAAAAACAACAACTGTGCCTTTACTATGCACTTAGCATTGTGCTAAGATAGACAAAAAAATGTAAGATGTGTCCTCAGAGAAGTTTTAATGTAAATGTTTCTTATTCAGTTCTGTATTTCTCTTCCCTCCCCACCCCTTCCCAGGATGAATTCAGCCCTAATTGTGAGTTTTCAAAAGAAGGTGTTTTGTTTTGTTTTTCATTTAGATTATGTTAGGGAGTCCATAGTAACAAATAACGAAAAAAAAAATTAAAGAGGTTAGTCTATATTATTCTCTCATATTTCCTGAGAAGGCAGCACACAACCCCTTCAGTGATTTTCATCCAGTGTCTTAACAGTCCTTTGTCCTCAAATGTTTCATGACTCTCATAAAATTTCTTTTAACCTACTTTTGTCTGGGGTGGGACTTCATTCTAGTCTCCGAAGTTTAAACATCCAGATAAGAGTGTTTGAATTCTGGTGTTTTTTTTTTTTAATATTAACAAGAAACCCCAAATGGCCTCAACAGGTGTCCTACACATCTCTTATCTTGGCCCATTGATGCCCAACTTAATTTTCCTGGCAACAGATCTATCATTTTATTATTTTATTCACATTCTTCCCTGTTGAAAGGAAGTATGCTTCAATGTGCAGGTTCAATGGGACCTGACCAATTCGTATCACCTCCACTGCCGCTCTCTTGGTCAAAGCCACATGTTGCTCCTGTCTTGTTTCAGGAGCTGATAAACTTTGCTTTCTTTATGCCTTTGCAACCCACTTTCAGGCTATTCTTAAAGAAGCCAGAGGGATGCTTTTTATACATCATATCATTATATGATTGGAATCATTATAAATCATTCTTCAACACTCCAGTGGCTCCTCCCCATTTTGCTCAGAGAAGTAATAAGATCTGCTCCGTCCGTCTCCCCGCCCCCAATAACCCACCCCTCTTGCCACACCCAAGTCACACCCTCCAAAGCCTCCACCCATGCCCTTGCCTGACCTTCCTCTTTCATGGTCACCCTCTCCATGCCTCAGTCCCATAACATCTCTTGGCTTCATCTTTAATACTCTTTTTTCCTTTTTTTTACTTTTTTTTTTAAATCTTTATTGTTCAGATTATTACATTTGTTCCTCTTTTTTCCCCCCATAACTCCCCTCCTTCCAGCTCCCACCCCACCCTCCACCCTCACTCCTCACCCACTGAGTTCATCCATAGGTGCATGATTTTTGTCCAGTCACTTCCCGCATCTCCCACACCCCTTTTCCTCCAAGAATAGTCAGTCTATTCCCTTTCTATGTCCCTGATTCATTATAGTCACCAGTTCATTCTGTACATCAGGTTATTTATTTACTTGATTCTTAGATTCATTTGTTGATAGATGCATATTTGTTGTTCATAATTTGTATCTTTACCTTTTTCTTCTTCTTCCTCTTCTTAAAGGATACCTTTCAGCATTTCATATAATACTGGTTTGGCGGTGATGAACTCCTTTAGTTTTTCCTTATCTGTGAAGCTCTTTATCTGACCTTCAATTCTGAATGATAGCTTTGCTGGATAAAGTAATCTTGGTTGTAGGTTCTTGGTATTCAGCACTTTGAATATTTCTTGCCATTCCCTTCTGGCCTGCAAAGTTTCTGTTGAGAAATCAGCTGACAGTCATATGGGTATTCCCTTGTAGGTAATTGAGCCTCTTTCTCTTGCTGCTTTTAAGATTTTCTCTTTGTCTTTTGCTCTTGGCATTTTAATGATGATGTGTCTTGGTGTGGTCCTCTTTGGACTCCTTTTGTTTGGGGTTCTCTGCGCTTCTTGGACCTGTAAGTCCATTTCTTTCTCCAGGTGGGGGAAGTTTTCTGCCATAATTTCTTGAAATAGGTTTTCAATATCTTGCTGTCTCTCATCTTCTGGCACTCCAATGACTCTGATATTAGTCCGCTTAAAGCTGTCCCAGAGGCTCCTTACACTATCTTCACACTTTCGGATTCTTTTTTCATTTTGCTTTTCCAATTGGGTGTTTTTTGTCGAATCTTTGATTTGATTCTTGTGCTCCTCTGGTCTGCTATTGGGTATAATATTCTATATTTCAGTCCGTGTATGCTTACTTTCTAATTTCTTTATCGTAGCATCGAGGGTCTCATTAGTTTTCGTGAGGCTCTGCACAAATTTATGGCAAGCCCTCAAAATTGCGATTCTTAGCTCCATATCCTCCATTTCTGTCATGTTTTTTTGTCTCCGCATCTTTTATGCTTTCTTGGTGCACCCCCTTGTGGTCTCTGTGCGCAGTCTTGTTCTAGCCAAGCCTTAATTGTTGTAGTTAACACTAGAGGGATTTGACCACCAGGCCAACTGGCTGTGGAAATCAGCTGTGGGAAAACTTCAGTCCTCAGGGGAGGCACTAGTCCAGCCCTTGCCTGAGGCTATCGGCAAATGGCTGTGCACAGGGTTTGGGCGGGACGGGCTCAACAGGGCGGGGGGAGGGAGCAGCTATGGCCGCTCTCAGTCCGTCCCCAGGGGCTCTGCCTCTCTGTCCCAGCAATCGCTGCAAACCTCGGAGGGGCCGTAGCCAGACAGTCCCCCTTCTCCCGTTTGAGTCTGGGTCCCTAGAGACTTGCCCGGATCTGTAGCCCAGAGTCTGAGACTCGCTCCTGATTGAAAACGACAATCACGCCCTCAGCCGCCAGCCGGCTTTGCGCTCGCACCCTCACCACCGCACCGCCGTACCTTTAAATTTTCCACACTGCGCCTCCGCTGAGCGTCGGAATGCTGTTGTTTTTGCTTCTAGTTGAAGAGACTCTCCTCAGCCAGCCTTCCCGTGGTTCTGGTTGATGTCCGCTCCGACTTTTAGTTGTATTTTTGAAGTGGTTGTCCACGGCGGCAGTCTCCGGTGTTTACCTATGCCGCCATCTTCGATTCCCCATCTTTAATACTCTTGCATCTGGACACTCCACTGCCGCCACACCAGGCTCCCCTGAGCCTCGGACTCCCTTGGCGTGCTTCTGCATTAGGGCATCTGACTGGTGGTTCTTCTGCCTGGACCACTTCAACCGGATTTCTAACTCCCTCCCACCTTTGCCCCAGGACCCATGGGGACGTGGAGAAAGGGAGGCATCCCAGCCGCTTCAAAAGTCACTTTCTCAATAATCACCTTGGCTAAAATGGAAAAACACCTGCCACCCACACATGTCCCTCCACCCTCATGCCCCTCCACCCCACTTGTCACTCCTCACCCATTCTTGCATGTGAATATGCATAGGAATACTAGTATTTCTAGATGCCCACTGGCTGGGGGAACTGTTTGGAACCCTCCCACCGCTGGGAGTGTTCTCGCTGCTGGAACTGTGCACGGGAAACCCCATTGCGCTGGCGTTTGCCCTGGCTGGAGGCAGGGAGGCCGCGGGGAGGCCGCAGGGCCCAGAGGGAGTTCCTTTAAAGAACCCGGTCAGAGCCCTGGCACCCTTCTCAGAGAGTCCGGGGAAGCTGAAAGCCCCTGAGCGGGAGGAGGCTGTGGGGCTGGCGGGGCCTAAAGAGCTTGTTCCCAGGATGAGAACTGGTTCTGCGCAAGAGCTGGATCCGCAGCGCTGCACCTGTCCCTCCGGGGGCGAGGGGCCTGCTGGGCGGCCAGGACCCATGGGGACGTGGAGAAAGGGAGGCATCCCAGCCGCTTCAGAGAGGTCCCAAGAGCACGGCCCACAGGGATTCCAGCCCTGGCGGATCGCAGGACACGTAGTAGCTGCCAACACAGGCATGAAAACAAGCGATGCGGCGCGGATAACCTCATTCGTGTGTTTTTTTAACGTTAGGTTCAAGGTAACACTTTTTTGCTGTTGTTTGTTTTTTCCAGGCTATTGCCCAACCCCATCCAGAAAGATGCTACTAATTTACATTCTCACCAACGTGGGCTAATTTGTTACTCCCAACCCTCGATAACACTGCATTACCACTAAAAAAATCTTTGCCAATCCCACAGGCAAAACATGATATATTATTACTGCTTCAATGTCGGTAGCTTTGATTGCTATTGAGGATGAACATCTTTTTTACCTCCTGATGGGTAATTTGTGGGTTTTGCTTTCAGGGATTGCCCTTTGTTTATTTATTTATTTTTTAAATTGTCAAATTATGAAAGAGCTTCAGGAGTTAACCACAGCGTTACACATTGCACCCGGTTTACTTTTTATCTTTTTCACGGTGTCTTTCTGGTCACGTGAAAGTTTTAAACGGTTAGATAGTCAATGGTGTTGACCTTTTCTTTTATGAGATCTAGTTTTGTTGTCTTTCTCAGAAAAGTGTCACTCACCACTCCTAACATGAATATTTATATTTCTTCTAAGTGTTCTATGATTTGATCACATTGAAATATTTATGTAATCTGGGATTATTCAGGTTGAATGTGTGCTGTAATTCTCCACCCTTCTCAGTGTGCACCCCGTCTCTGCAACGTGACCCTGCAGATCTGCCCATGAAGAGGTGGAATCTGTTTCCCCACCTCTTCAGTCTGGGCTGGCCTTGTGACTTCTTTGTCTGGTGGAATGGAGTGGGAGTGACAATGTGCCATTTCCAGGACTAGACTTAATAGGCCCTTCACACTTGTTCTCGTGGAGCCCTACTGGGCCACCGTGTGAACAAGCCTGCTGGGTGAGGAGATGCATGTGGCCTGTTGCTCTCCATCACTCTGGCTGACAGCAAGCCACCTCCCAGAGGTGTGAGTAAGGTTATCGCAAATCAGCTCGTCCCTACCCAAGATATCAGCGGCGTGATAGCTGATAGCAGCAGACACATGAATGAGCCCACCCTACACCAGAAAAAGAGCTGCTGTGGTGAATTTAGCCCAAATTGCTGACCCACAGTGACATGAACTAAATAAATGGTGGTTATTTGCAAGTCCCTAAGGTTTGGAGCGAGCCCTGCTGGGAATCCCATTTTGTTTTTTCAAGGGTTGGCATGTGGTCTAACATTGTAACTGAATATTCAGTTCATCTTTCTGCTGCTGATTTGAAATGTCACTTGTCCAAATATATTGTCTTGGTTCTGCCTCTGGGTTCTCCATTATGTCCTATTGGTTTGCCCGTCCTTTTGTGTAATAGCCTTGTTCAGTGATATGTTTCAATATCTGGAAGGAGAGGTCTCACTTCATTACTCTTTTCTCCTACAATTCTTAGTTATTCTCGTATTTTTATTCTTCCTGAAGAACTTGGTGTTCTTTTTCCATATTTCAAAAGAATATGTATGTTGAGCTTTTGATTGGGTGGTATTAAACATATAATTTGAAAAGTATTGACATTTTAAAAACATTAAGGTGTCTAGAAACACAATATTTTGAATCATTTAGGTCATATTTTATATATTTCAGCATTTTATAGTTTCCTCATGTGGTTTTCTCAGATTTCTTATTTAAATAATTTTTATATTTTAAATTTTATATTAAAAAGGGATATTTTTATTATATATTATAGCTGATTGTTGTTGATATTTAGGAAAACTGCTGACCTCGCTATATTAATTTTGTGACTGACCATTTTCCTGAAATTTGTATTTTAAGAAAATGCTTAAAGTTGTTTTTTTCAGCTATGTACATCGTCTGATTGCAAATGCTATTCTTTCCAATATTTTCTCCCTCTATTTTGTTGTTGCATCTTATTGTTTTGGCTCACACTTAGAGAATAATGTTAAAGAACAGTGTTGACAGGTGCACCCTGTTCTCAATCTTGCTGGTATTGTTTTCTTTAAACAATTAGTAACTCTTTGAGAGCAGGGTCTATGTTTGTCCTTTTATTCTTTCTCCCGTGATACTTAGCATATCGCCTTGCCTATTTTTAACATTAAACAAATATTTGGTAATAGACACTTATTGTAGACCTTCCTTGTATCAGACATAGTACTAGGAACTGGGTGTCCATAAGGTTCCTGACTTCAGGGATCTTTTTGTCCATTCATATTTGTATGGGCTTTGAAGTTGGGTAGAACTAGGCCCTAACCCTGGCTTTGTGTCTTACCAGTTGTGGGACTTTGGAAATGTACATCACTTTTCTAAATTTCAGTTTTATCCTCCTGAAAATCTGGAAATTAATAATAACCCTCTCATGAGTTTGTTGGGAAGATTGGAAATATATGTATAAAAGCACAGGGAAGGAGTTCTGAAGGAACCCATGGCATTGGAGCCGCTGGCTCTGTATTTTGATGACATTTGGTGCCTGGGATGTTGAACCGGAATCTAGATCTGACACTGAAGCCACCCTGCCTCTAGGCGCCAGGTGGCGCTCGTGCACCACCAGAGAAGTTCTGCAAATGCCTCTGTCTGAAGTTTCTGTTCTGCAAAGGGGAAAGCTGCGGCTCTAGGTGAAGTTCTGCAACAGATTCGTTTCCTAAAGACTCCTGGGTCATAGCTCCAGTCTCCAAAGAAGGGTTTATTTAATATACATGCACACCCAGGTCAGGCTGCAGTGAAGGCGAAATCCTCTTCATGTGAAGGCAGTAACACTGTCATTTCTTGCTTGGTCTTTGTGCCTTTTAAACAGCTTCCTTCCAGTGAAAGAAAAGGCCAGAGGAAAGGCGGGGAAAGGAAGATAGAGAGAGGGTATTATCTGGACTCGGGAATCACTGCTGACCTGCAGAGAGACAAAGGGTAAAAATACTCTGAGCAAGTCACACTTGCTCTGAGCAAGCCTGGGCTTCTTGGTACAGGGAACGAGGGCACTGCCTCCGTGCTTTCAGTCTCTAGGGAGGTGGATTTTTACTGTCAGCTTTCATCGCCTTGCCCTGCAAGAACCATTGTGCCTTGATCTCTCTCCTCCTGTTTTGTTTCCTCTGTTATTCCTGTGCTCTCCATGATCAGTCTGCAGGGATGAAGTGGTTAAAAAAAAGGTTCTGCCACTTACCACCTGAGCTAGTATCCTCTTTGAGCCTCAGTTTACTTACTGTCAAATGAGGTTAACGAAACATACTTGGAAAGGTGGCTTTTATAAGATTTGAACAAAATACTAAATGTTTGGTGAATCATTTTCTTTCTTCTATCTCTGAATAAACAACAAATACAGACTAACACTAACCGAGAACTTGAGTCAGAAATCTTCACAGATTCATTTCCAGTGTTATCACTTCTGAGCCATATTTGTTCCTCTTCCATTAGACTCGCTCTCAATGACATGATTATTTTTCCCTTCATTCCTTTATGGAACAGATATTTATTAAGCACCTGATATGCTCTAGGTACTGTCCTAGGTACTGCTGAGAATATGATAATAAGAACAAAATCCCAGAAAGAATATTTAGTGGCAGAAATAAATAATAAATAAATAAACAAATACATAATAGATAATTATAAATAATTACTATGAAGGAATCAAATAAATGCCATAGTTTAAAAAATAATAATGGCCCTAGGAAGTTTGACTCAGTGGATAGAGCATTGGTCCTCGGACTGAAGGGTCCTGGGTTCGATTCCCGTCAACGGCACGTACCTCAGTTGCAGGCTTGATCCCTGGCCCTGGTTGGGGTGCGTGTGGGAGACAACCAATCGATGTGTCTCTCACACATTGATTTTCTCTCTCTCTCTGTCTCTCCCCTTTTCCACTCTCTCTAAAAATAAATGGGAAAATACCCTCAGGTGAGGATTAACAACAACACCAACAACAACAAAATAAAAAAAATAATGAGTGGAGTGATATCTGAGGATGGTCAGGGAAGGCCTTCAAGGGGAGCTGATATCAAAATACGGAGGAAATGGAGATGACAGTGACTACCTTCCTGTGGAGTAGGCTAGGAAACAATCCGTGAGCACCTACTGAAAGAGTTTTATTTTAATTATCCTAAGATAATAAATACAACTATGCTTATAATAATGTAATGATACCATCCATTTCACAACATTTTACAGTTTATATTAACATATTTTGGGGGGAGATTGTATCAAATGTATCTTTTTACCCTAGTGCTCTACTTCCAGCCTGATCTATGGTAGGTGCCCAGTAAGTGCTTGTTGAATGAATAAATGGTTCCACTGATCCCCAGTGTAGACAAGTCAGGCATGATTGCCCCATTTTAGAGATATTAAGTGACTTGTCTCTGGCCTTAGGGCTCACAAGGGAGTGGAACTAGAACTAGAATCCCGATTTTTAAAAAATTACGTTTACTCCAGTGTTCTTTTTAGTATTCTAATCTTAGGAATTAAAGCGTCATCCTTATGTTTATGGAAGTTGTCTTCAGTGTATTTGAATGTTTAGGTGAGATACAGTCCGCATATCTGACAGAAAACCAGTACAATCTTGTAGGGAATAAGTTGTTTTTCAGTAATATTGGTATTAATCCAAGTGGAATTTTCCACACCACCTACACTCCACCCAGAAAATTCCAGGCAGGTTTGCACCTGCCAATTGCTGATTCTTGGGCATGTTTCACAAACCAATGATTAGCTCAAAAATTTCAAAGCTTCTGGGAGTTGCTATTAAAGAATGATTCCAAAGCTTCAGGAAGGATGTGGTGGCAGCATCATTTATATTGGAGAAAATATTTGAGGGTTGAGAGATAGATTTCTTCACATTCTTGCCTATATCCATTCCTCCTTTGGGAGGTGAAGTTCAGAGAGGTCTCACATGCATTTCATGTGTTGGTGGAGTAAGTACTTAACTATACAGATGCTGGCATAGAACCATTCAAAGTCAAGATCTCTGGTCAAACAATGTGGTGATAGCCGGAGGGAAAGGGGGTGGGGACTAGGTGGAGGTGGGTAAAGGGGGGGAAAAGGAATGGAAAGAGACTTTGCTTAGGGTGATGGGCGCATGATGTAGCGTGCAGATGATATTCTATTGAGTTGTACAATTGGGGGCAACCAGGCCTGCAGGGGAGGGCAGTTGGGGGTGATTGGGCCGGCAGGGGAGCAGTTAGGCTTTGATCAGGCTGGCAGGCAGAAGTGGTTAGGAGAAATCACGCAGGTAGGCAGGCGAGCAGTTGGGAGCCAGCAGTTCTGGATTGTGAGAGGGATGTCTGACTGCCCACCGGGATCGGGCCTAAACGGGCAGTTGGACATCCCTCGAGGGGTCCCAGACTGGAGAGGGTGCAGACTGGGCTGAGGGACACACACACACACACACACACACACACACACACACACACCCAGTGCACGAATTTCATGCACTGGGCTGCTAGTAGTTAATACTTCTATTAACGGTAGACCTACAATGGAGGTAGATGGTTCTTGTCTTTGTTCTTGGGATATAAGGCACAGATGTTAAAGCTCACCAAGAACTAGTGGGTAGCTCCTCAAACTAACTAGGTTGAACATCCCTAGAATTATTTATTTTTGATGCCCACGTGTTACTTGTCACATACTAGGGTAAATGTTGTTCATTCAAAAATGTATCATCAAGATTGGCTTTGAAATGGCAGTGGAAACAGCTGGCAGGGAGCTGAGTTTCCAGCTAGAACTTACCTGCTGTTAGGGAGGGAACTCTGCCTGTCAAGGAAAAATTTAAAGTACATAATATTGGCTTTGTGCATGATTGCAAATGTCAAAATTCCATTAATTTGATTTTTAAAGTTTAAGGTATTCTGCCATTTGGTTACTAAGTATATGAATAGACTGACATTTATTCAGCTTGGCTCTCTGTAAGCTACACATGCATATTTGTTTGAAGGATATCATTTATCCCTTTACTGAGAATTTTGGGAGCACACTGTGTTGGGCTAAATAGGATGTGTGATCTGAAGGAAAAGAACATACTCTGAAATTTAGACTCTAATGGAGCGGTTCTCAACCTGTGGGTCACGACCCCTTTGGCGGTCGAACGACCCTTTCACAGGGGTCGCCTAAGACCATCCTGCATATCAGATATTTACATTACGATTCATAACAGTAGCAAAATTACAGTTATGAAGTAGCAACAAAAATAATTTTATGGTTGGGGGTCACAACATGAGGAACTGTTTTAAAGAGCCAGAAGGTTGAGAACCACTGCACAGACCTCATACACATGAAATCTCAAGTTATAAAGAAAAACTGTGTGGGATTATGTAGCAATGAATGATGCAGACAAGGCAATACATCTAGAGTTCAGAGGAGGGAGAGAATGATCAGCCTTAGGAGGGAGTTAAGATTCTGTTCAGACTTTGACCACAGGGAGGGGAAGAAGGAAGGTCCTTTAGGAGTGGAGGTATATTGTGTCCCTAAATGGGAATAAATAAAGTCTGTTTTTTGAGGAAAGTTAATGGTTTTTTTTCCCTCCTGGTTGGAGTGAAGAGTTTTTTAAAAGTTTATTTAATGAGCACTTACTATATGCCAGGCATTGTGCCAAATATTAAGGTGTATCATTAATTTAATCCATAATATATCCCGATGAAGTGACTATTTCTAACTCCATTTCCAAATGAGGAAACTCAGGCTAAGGGAGGTCCAGTCACTTGCCCAAGGTCATACAGCTAGTCAGTGATAGAAGAGACACTTGATCTCAAGTCTCCCCTCAAAAAGTTTGTGCACTAACCCATCTGTTCCCATCCCAGTTTGTCCAAATCTAGATATAACCCCTGTTAATCTCTCTCTTCAAGACTTCCCTTCCATTGGCTATTTAGGGAAAGGTAGGTTTATCTCATATTTCCTCTGAATTATTTCTCTGTAGCACATGTTCTTGCTCATTTCTCTCAGCTTGGGTTTGGGGCTCCATTTGCTTTATAAGCAGGCAGGGTCTGGATACTACAACTGGTGTCCTCATGATAAGATGCTGCTGCTGTAAGGCTGGCTTCTGAATGGTGATATGGAGAGGGACCCAGTGTCTTTTACTGCTCTGTTACTTAATTCTTTACCATGCCACCAACACAAAACATTACTGAAGGAATAAACTGTAGGTTATCTTAGTTTGGTTGTAGGTTTAGTTGTGGAAACAAAGAGACCCAACATTAATAATGGCTTAACTGTGATGGGAGTTTGTATCTCTACCATATAAAAATCTGAGCTGTTATGGCGGCTCCCCTTCATGACAGGAGCAGGGGCTCAGACTTCTGTTTTGTTGCTCTGCCATTATCTTAGACAGCCATCAAAGCTGAACAGACATAATAGAGCAATGAGGTAAATATTCCAACCTAGCTGCAAGGGAGGCTGGGCATGTTGTCTGTGTTCTGGGTGGCCAAGTAGCCAGCTTAAACTCAGGGTCTATTATTATGAAAAGAGGAGGATGCATATTGAGGGATAGTTAGCAATCTCTGCCTTAGAGGGAGTTATAAAAAAAGGAGAAAAACTATAAGACTTAGATGATAGATATGGCTGCCCTAGAGACCAACAGAAAAAGACCAAACTGTTAAAGTCTCTTTAGGAGCAATGCTGTGCCCTAATAGACATTACAATATCTGCTTTCCTATTTCAGGTGTGCCTTCTTCTATTAAAGGAAACTGTGTACTTCCTTCCAAGAAGTAATTCTCACCTCAGGTCCTCCTCCAGCACGATTAGGCACGATTAGATACAACTTGCAGCTGTATCTTTGCCAAATTCAGACTTGTTTTATCTAGAGTTGCCCACAAGCAACATGAGCAGAAAACTCCAGGGTCAGCTTTTGTTGAGATGTAATAATGCCTCTTCATTTTCTAGTAGACCACAGTTAATGAGATATTTGTGTTTACTCACACACACAAACACACACTCATATCCCACTCACAGGGACAAAACCCTTTCTTAGCTTCAATTCAGTCTAAATCCAGATTGGGGAAGAGAAATGCCTTTTAAGGACCACATCTGCACAGACGCCGCAGCCTGCAGCACCGAGGGAGCCTTCTGCTTTACGTGGAGTAGCGTGAGTTTCCTCTCCCTCATAGAGACTCATTGCCCTTTTTAGACATTAGGACCTAAGACTCCTGGTCAGCTCTTTAACAATTTGTATGCCATAATCATCTATAGATGCAAGCAGCGGACCTTTTTAAATTAAATTTAAAATATTGTGGCCATTAACTGGTTAAGGAAGCTTTGAAATTATACTTCTTTTCCCTTTTAGGTTAGATAAAAAGTTTTACCCAGGGTGTACGTCTGTCTCCCCAAACTAATCTATGAAGGTCATAATCAAACAAAATGTAAATACCTTTTGCTTGTTTTCTGTGTGAAGCCTAATGTCTGGGTGGGTGTGGTAGTGAGAGCTGTTTCTAATTTTATTTGCCTAAACGTTCCCCTTTCAGAGCCGCTTGGCTGGCCCTGTGCGCACTGAGGAGCTGGGCAAACGCAGGTTGCACCCACCCCTGCCTCTTCCCAGGCCTCTTCTTTCTGAGCTTTTCCGCCAGGGGGAATACGGACAGGTCTGACTCAGATTAGGGGGATTTATGTAGGTATTTTTATTTTATTTATTTATTTTTTTTATTATTTTTTTTAAATATCTCTTTTCTTTTTTTTTTTTTTAAATATATTTTATTGATTTTTTACAGAGAGGAAGGGAGAGAGATAGAGAGTTAGAAACATCGATGAGAGAGAAACATCGACCAGCTGCCTCCTGCACATCTCCCACTGGGGATGTGCCCGCAACCCAGGTACATGCCCTTGACCGGAATCGAACCTGGGACCTTTCAGTCCGCAGGCCGACGCTCTATCCACTGAGCCAAACCGGTTTCGGCAGGTATTTTTATTGATTTCAGAGAGGAAGGCAGAAGGAGAGAGAGAAACATCAATGATGAGAGAGATTCATTGATTGGCTGCCTCCTCCACACCCCCTACTAGGGATGGAAACCACAACCCAAGCATGTGCCCTTGACGGGAATCGAACCCGGGACCTTTCAGTCCACAGGCTGACGCTCTGAGCCAAAACAGCTAGGTGTGGGGAGCAGCTATGGGGTTAAGCCTCGGACTGACCTGTTGGCAAAGTCACAAACAAGTCCCAGCTTAGAGGGCACATAATTAGGCTTATGTGCCTTCTTAGCATAATTAGGCCTGACCTTATAGCACTCCCTAGAATCTAGGGCCTAGATCTTATCTGGGAAGCTAATGGGCTGAGGAAAGTGCAGCAAGTGGCCAAAACAAGTGAAACTCACAAGAACAGTGTAACTATGGAAACCACTACCTTGTTTACCTCTGACTATAAAATAAAGGCTCATTTTGCCTCAGGATCTTTCTCTGTGGCCTCAGCCAGGCACAGGCAGATCCACGGAGACTAAAGAGAGCTAGAGAGTTCTGAATGCTGTCTCTGTGTAAAACATTCTTCGTCGACTCCGTCCACACCTTTGGGAACCCGATCGCTGGGGCTGGACCCCGGCAGCTAGGGATGACTAGGAGGATTTAGATTTGACCTGGACTTTAAAATGTTCCTAAATCACTATTTACAGCTTTACCCCCTGGCTCAGTTTATCTCTGCTGCAATCCAGGGGTGTTAAAGGGAGCTTTTAAAAACAGGACAGATAGAAGAGGAAGGAAGAAGACATTCAAATTGGTCACTTTTGACCTATTAAAACTGGGAGACATGAGCCAGCTGGGGATGCCTGGATCCCCAAAGGTACTTTTTCTCTCAGAAAACACTTATTTGATGTTTTTCTGCATCTACTTGCTCTTCAGTAATTGGTAAGATCTGTTGTATGTCCAGATAGAATAATATTAAATGACTATGTTTTGGCTCATGGTACATTTCTGCCATATAATAGTCTGTTTTAATACATAATTTTTCACTTAAGTGCACTACAACATTGAGTTTGGCCTTTCTCCAGTTTGTGCTGTTGGCCGTTGGAAGCAGTGGTGTGTAAAATTTATGCTTGCTTTGGAGCCTTGTAGTTAAGACCTCAAGTCATTTTCTTTGAAAAATTAGATAACATCTCTGAGCCTCGGTGTTTCTCTTTTGTAAAATGGGCATAATACAATCTCTATTTTTTAAAAAAATCCTCACCAGAGGCTATTTTTTCCATTGATTTTTTTAGAGAGAGGGGAAGGGAAGGAAAGTAGGGGGATGCCTCCCGTGTGTGCCCCAACAGGTACCAGGGTTGAACTTGCAACCAAGGTATATGCCCTTGGCCAGCAAGCGAACCCAGGATCCTTCAGTCCAAGGGCCAACACTCTAACCGCTGATCCAAACCAGCCAGGGCTACAGTCTCTATTTTATAGGGCTCTTTTTGTTGCCGTTTTAAAATTATTAATGTTATTTGTTTTGTTTTTAAAACTTATTTTACTATGCTGGACTAATTCAAGCAACAACAAAAATAATATTGGATTATCACTCAAAATATAAAATAAATATCAATACTGACATAAATACATGATTAATTAGTAAGTAAATGGAGGGAGATGAAGCAAATCTCATGTGCAGAAGAATCTCAAGTATTTCCAAAGTCTGATCCACTTTTCAATCCCACCTCAAACCAAGTGTTAATGGTAAACAAAAGAAACATTAATTTAAAAAAGAACCCAGGACATCCTAAAGAAATCTTAATGCCAATGATAATGAGTTAACTTTGGAGAGGTTAGGAATGTTAGGGGGAGACATTCTATCTTCAAAAAAATTATGAAAAGAATGTGGATAACTTTCTGTCTTTGAAAAGGGCTGCCCTTGAAGTTCTCTCCCCTTTGTTTTAAGTGATTTTTAATCTTGTAATCCTATAACACAGCGTTTGGCCCCTCCCTTAGAGTCCTTTTATTTTTATCTCTCACTTAGAAAAGAGGCTGGAGTAGGTAGACTTTGGGAGAGTAGACTTTGACAATGTCATTTTTCCTCTTTCTCTCCATCCTTACCCACCTCCCTCCCTGAATATTATTTTATGGGCATTTACAAACAATTCCTTTAGCTAAAGGACACATATTTTTGAAAAAGTGAAAAGCATGTGTTATTTCTTCCCCAAAGGCTGTTCTTATTCCTCCTTTGGCCAGCCCTGGAAACGATGGATACATCTGCAGGTGTGAAAGGAATCGGGAGAGGATCTGGGAGAAAGACCTGGGTGTGTCAGGGATTGCTGCTCTTGTTAAGCCAGGCCTCAGCCATCATCACCTCTTACCTGCTTCCCTCCCAGAAGAGCTCACGTTCATCGGCTACTGTGCACCCTGCCTGCTGGGCCTGCTGGAAGGGTGGATTTATGTAGTGATTCTAATTGGGGCTTTCAGCTGTGCTCACCTTCATAGCTTCAAGGACCCGGTCTTGTTACATCTTGTTTCCTGTGAAATAGTTTAGCCTTAATGCCTTACTCATTTCCAAGACCTAGGAGCAGAAGTAGTGTGGCAGGATAAATCATTAGCCGGTTGTTTATCCTGTTATTTCCCCTCCTTCTCTGTTTGAGGAATATAGCCTGCTCTAGTTTTTTGGGTTCCCCTCCCCCCCTTCCTTTCTTCTTACTTTCTTCGCTTGGAAAAGACTTGATTGAACAGTTAATGGGAATGTTCTATCAGGAAAAGAGAAATAGATAAGGCCTTTGAGGGCCTGGAGAAATTGAGGTGGAAGATTCTCCCCTGATAGGAAAGAGGTTTGCGGTCTCATGGGAGTGAGGTAAAGGCATCGCCTTGGGGCCATGTCTGAGGAAGTGGGAAAACCCCAGAAAAACGGGGTCTAGATTAAGAGAAACCCTGGGCTGAGGACTGCCAGTCCAGGAGATCGCTAATGTTCACTCACGCTGCAGGGACCAGGACTTGGAGAATGAGGATTCTCACCGAGGCTCTTTCTGCCTTTTCTACACTCCACGTGACCCATCCATTCCAGTTCAAACTGGGATGGAAATGCAGGCGTGGTGCCACATTAAGTTGATTAAGAAGCGATAAAACAGCAATATTTCTTAAACACCTGAGCTTGTGGACTGAGATTCATAGCTGCTACACTAGAATTAATTCATGGCTAATTGATTTGAGGGGAGAATATTGATCTTTCACACCAAAGGCAAATGTTTGAGTAAGCTCCAGTGAAAGCAGAAACTGCATGTAGCTTCCTCTAGTAAGGAAGAAGAGAAGTAAAAAGTGTCAGTAAAGACCTAGCTGGCTTGGCTCAGTGGATAGAGCGTCGGCCTATGGACTCAAGGGTCCTGGGTTTGATTCCGGGCAAGGGTACATACCTGGGTTGTGGGCTTGATCCCCAGTAGCGGGTGTGAAGGAGGCAGCCAATCAATGATTCTCTCTCATCATTGATGTTTCTATCTCTCTCTCCTCCCTTCCTGTCTGAAATCAATAAAAAAAAATATATATATATATATATATTTTAAAAGGTGTCAAATATATAGGGTTTTGTTCAAAAACCCTAACTGGGGTTTCTTTTAGAAAATGTACACATTTTGAAATTCTAGGTATATAAAAATCATTTTGGGCATGAGTGGAGAGGGGGGTCATTGACTTTACTTTCCAGTTGTCCTGTCCCTTCTGTATCCAACTAACACACTTTCTCTTCTGTGGAGAGAGTCCTGGGCAGGGAATCAGGACCTGGATTCCAAACTGTGGCCTTGGAGAGGCCATTTTACTCCTGAATATGTAACCCGAGGGTTTTGGCATACCTGAGAGTTCCCCCCCAAATGAAGGGGCATCCTTTTATTTGTAAAACTTGAGGATGGGGACCTGGTTGTGGGAGTATAGTGCGATGAACACTGGGTTTGCTGTGAGGATCAAGACTGAAAAATTATGTAATTAAAATAAAACCAAATTTCCACCAAGTCTTCTAAAGCCTACCAAAACAAACTCAGACATAGCTTCTGTTTTTCAATTTTTATTTTTTTCCTGGGACTTCTATATCATAGAAGCCAATAATTCCCATCCTAATCAGAGAATGCAGATAAGCTTCTCTGGGTGAGAATCTCCATTCTGTTAAATCCCAGACCAGTAAGGATTCTTACCTTTTTGATTTCTTGAAAGTGGCTTGTTAACCTGTTTACTCCTCACCTCAATCTTGTGCGTTAGGTGCCATTATTATCATCAGTATTTCTGTTTTATAGAGAGGAAGCTGGGGCACAGAGAAATTAAGTAGCAGCAGGTAGGCCTGAACCTGAACTGAGCAGCCTGACTCCAGGGCCTTGCGCTTAACCAGTATTCTGTGTGGCCTCCAAAACACAGAATCCTCTCCGATTTCTTAACCTTTGCTAACAATGAAATTTTTACCCTGTACAGTGTAGCATATCCAGAGTTCTCAAGGACAATTTTATTGGGTGCTGGGGTCCAATCCCAGCGGGTCCAGGGGTCCCCAAAGGTGTGGACGGAGTCGGCGAAGAAGGAATGACACGAAGACAGCCTTCAGTTGATCAGCAGCCTAGTCAGGACCTCTAGCCAGGATCTCCAGCCAAAGTTCTGGTCGGAGTTCTGGTTAGGAGCTGATGAGGATCTGATGTTTATTGTCTTGTTACATCTGTATTTATACCAGTCGATTTTAATCCTGTCAATTTCTATTGCAAAGGTTAGGGCGTTTCTTACCTCCATTCCAGGGAGTAAAGATTATGTAGTTTAAGGGTGATTGTTTGTAGTTAAAGTGATTAACTACCCACCTGGCACTTAGTTAAGGGGTTGTATCCCCTCCTTAACATCAGGGAAAAATCCCCACCTGGGGAAACAACCTTTCTCGGAGAGGTGACCTTGCTTAAAACACATGGCGCTAAGGAGAGCGAACATATTAAGAACAATATGCTATATATGCCAGGTCCCTTGAAACATATGCTGTGCAGATGTTTCTTTCCTGCAGGGACTGTGTCAAGCAGCAAGGATGGACTGGCTTCCAGCAATTGGGAAACATTGTTTCACATCATTCAAAATAAGAATGTCTGTGACCATCTGTTAGCAGGGTTGGAGCAATGCGTGAAGACAATATCCCGGAAATCCTAGTACTTTCCTTTGTGCTAAGGATTCTCCAGGGTGACAGTACTGGACTCTTGAGTCCTATACTTACATCGAAGTGACAATTAGAAGAGGGAAAAAAAAGAAAAGAAAAGAAGGAAACAACAGAATGAGGCCGTGAGAAGACAGTGCAGAAAAACAGTCTATGTCAAATTTATTTTAATATAACTCATTTGAATTCAGTGCATATTGTGAACAGTTTTTACTGAAATATTTGAATTTCTGGAGAATTTTTTCTATTAGTGAATCTTTTCATTTTTTTCTTTTTACTTATTTTTATTAAATTTATTGGGGTGATATTAGTTAATATTATTACATGGGTTTCAAGTCTACATTTTCATGATACATGATCTGTATATTGCATTTTGTCCCACCACCCAAACTCAAATAATCTTCTGTCACTATCTGTTTGATCCCCCTTATCCTTTACTGACTCCCTTATCCCCCCTTTCCCTCTGATAACTACCATAATGCTGTCTGTGAGTTTTTGTTGGTCTTGTTTGTTCATTTATTACTTCCAGTTTTATATCCGACGTATGAGTGAAATCATATGGTTCTTAACTTTTTCTGACTGACTTCTTTCCCGTAGCATGATATTTTCAAGGTCCATCCATGTTGCTGCAAATGTCAGTATTTCATCTTTTCTTATCCTTTCAATTTTAAAATTTTGTCAGGTACTTGCATGTCCAGATACTGAGCTCTAGAGCAGAAGGAGAGACCTATGTAAATCACATGTATAGCAAACATGTTGGACAAAAAAATGTTAGGTCTTTGGGCAGAGGATTCTATTCATGATTTATTTTTATATTAAACAAACTCACGTGTGTCTATAAATCATTTTGAAAAAATATAGAGAGCTGTAGTAAAGCCATTACATGAGCAACAATAATAAAATTTTACAGTTGTAATGGTTGGGTGTTTTTTCTCTCCATTAAGCCCTACACACCTTCAAACATTTAGGGCACCTTTTGAGGAATGAGGAAATTGGGTAACACTTCATGGTAATTATATTAAGTCATCAACACCGAATTGTGACACTGAAAAATAAATTATGATACAAGGTGGCAAGTTTAGATGGAGGAACTGGAATTTGCTTAAGGAGAATAAGATGGCCTTTCAGAAAACTTGAGAAGTCTGGCAGTAAAAATTCCCATTGTGTAATTGCTTCCTAAACACACACATAAAAAACAAATTTTACCTCCTACCCTACCTCTTATGCTCAGGCTGTCCATATATGTGACATTGTTATTTCTACTAAATTATGCTGATACAGCACTAAGGCTCAGGGAGACTGAGAGGGTTTAAATAACTTTCCTGAAGACACGCTGTAAATGGCTAAACTTGGATTCACTTTGGACAATTCACCCCTGAGAGATTCTAATTTCAGAAGTGGGGTCTGGGCGGGGGGGTCTGCATTTTTAATGAAGTTCCCAGGAGAGTCTGACGTGCGGACCACTCTTTGAGAAACACTGACCAATGGGAATGAGCCTGTGAACATGAAGAAATGAGCTCATGGACACAGTACTGCTGTGCATTGATGTTCAGGCCTCTCAAACCAGCTATTTGATATTTCAGATACATTGAAAGGACAATAACATTCAGTTAATGGGGCTCACAGAAGAGTGGTTTAGTGCAACACCAGGAGCAGATATGGGTAGCTTACAACAGAGAGAGGCATGCCCTGAGCTGAAGACCAGGTGAGGAGTGGATTTACCTGGGTTACCTAGACATGTCAGGATTCCATGTTCCTGCAAAGAGAGAATCTAGTGTCAGCTCAGACCCCACCTAGGAGATGGCTGGGAGAGACCATTTCCTTTGGCCAGAGGTGAAAATACAGCACATTCAGCTAGCTCATTGTTATCAGTTTAAGGAGATAATAGCCCACCTGGGTCCTAAATAAACAATAGGAGGTATTTGAGTGTGATTTCTGGAAGAGGCAAAATGTCACAAAAGTAAATTACAAATAGTGACTCAATGTGAGCTTTGGACAAAATCATAAGAATCTGAGAGTTTTCTGCCTGTTGTGATAAGGGTTCTAATACAAGGTCAAAACACCTGAGTGTAGAATGAGTCACACAGCAAGAAGGCACTCACAGAACCCAGAAAAGTTGCTCCATGGTGCCCAAGAGCAAAGATGTGTCCTGGTTATTTCTCACCAGGAACTAGAACCTGTGAATCACTTTCATAGTGTGTGTGTGTGTGTGTGTGTGTGTGTGTGTGTGTTGAGTATCAGTTAATCGCATTGTAAATGAGTATATTTAACATTCTAGGGCAATGTATTTTCCAGTTATCTCCCCAACATTCATTTACAGTCTTCATAAAACTCCAAGTTTGAGTCCCTCTGAGAATTATGGTGGACGACTGGATTGAGTGGGTCTAAACATTAAAAATAATAGAAAAAATGTAAAAAGTAAAAATGCCTTATTAGTAATTGCTTTATTTTATTTAAAAAAGTGAAAAGAAGAAAAAAAATGACAGAAAATAGACATTGCATCCTAAATAATATTACCTTTTATAAAACAATATATATTTGCAAGTTCTAAAGCAAATGTTACCAATTCCAAGTTACAAAATATGCATTCAGCTTATTTAAAACAAAGGCAGGATGACAGATTCTACACATGAGAATTTTTTAGCAATACTAATACTGCTTTTTGCATATCAGGGATTTTTATTTTTTACTTTTGGCAACAAAGAGCACCATGAAACAGGAGCATATTAAGGAATTCATGTGCAAACTGACTGCAGTCTTGCAAATGCCAAACACTTACTTAAGGTATTTGATATTTCACAGAGCTGGTGAAAGTGCTTTCTTTCTCTCTCTGGATTATTTCATTCTATTCCTACACTAGGCCAGCGCCTTAGAAATGGAAACTTGGGAGGTCATATCTTCCATTTGTCTCAATTTCCATAAATGCTCTTCCTGCATTCGTAGTTAATGCTATATTGTTTTTTTTTTATAGAAGGCAGATAAGAAATATTCATTTGAACAATGAATCAGAAAACTGAAAACCTATAGTCAAATATATTTTATTTTATTCCATTAGAAGGATTGAAATGATGTTTGTTCTTATTGGAAGGTAATATTTGTGTTCTGCCAAGCCCAGGGCCTGGCAAAGAGTGGACACTGAGTAAATGGTAGTAATTTAAAAAATCCATTTAAAGATTTATTGCCAGAAAAATATTTGACTCCTCTAAGAAACTTGTTTGCTTTTTAATAAAATGAGCAATGAGAATTTTACAGGGTGAAGAAAAAGTAGGTTTACAGTTGCTTGGATGGAAAATAATACAATAATTAATAAATAATAATATAAGAATAAACTCTGTGTTTTGCATAATCACAACTGTACACCTACTTCTGTCCACCCCATATAATCTCACTTGTTTACCTATTTTATTTATTTATATTAAAATTTTTAAAAATCTGAAGGTATATTTTTATTGATTTGAGAGAGAAAGAGAGAGAGAGAAAGGGAGAGGGGGAGAGAGAGAGAAACATTGATGTGAAAGAGAAACATCTATGGGTTGCCTCCTGCATCTGCCTCAACTGGGATTCCAACCCGCAACATGGGTATGTATCCTGATTGGAAATTGAACCTGTGACCCTGTGGTACACGGATGACGCACAACCCACAGAGCCATGCTGGCGAGGGCTACTTATTTTATATAACTGTTAGGACCTCAAAACTAAATTTAGTGCTTAACTTCAATGATTATCTTTTTTTTTCTGGATAATTAACACCTATTTTTAGTCATTTTACTATTGTAAAAAATTAGCTGTTTTATTTGGGTTTTAGCATACTGATCAGCTTCAATTGGTTTTTGGATGATATGGATAATGAAACCAAAATAATAACAAGTCAGAATGCTGTAAGGCCTCCAACTACTAAGTCTTTACATAGACATCCGGGTGTATCCAAACAAAACATAGAACATTCTATTAAAAATAAAATCAGTCTACATGTCAACAACATGTATAATTTATTTTTTTACTGTAGTGTTGAATGTTAAACTATCACAGGGGAAACTGGATAACTGATTTATGCCCCATTTAAAAGACAAAACAAAACAAAAACCGGTGTTTTACAAAAGTAAAAACTTGTCTATTTTGTAAAGAGAATTCTGAGAGAAGTAAAAATATTAATTTATGCTGTGTTATAACACTTCCAAGCATCGTGCTGTCTACATGGACATATGGGCAGAATCTGACACACCTGGGGATTTATGCCTCTTTCTCTTTTTGTAAAATTAAAAAAAAAATTCCTACCATTCATAGTTGTAAGGATTTATAATGATTTATGCAGCCAGCCCAAGACAAATCCTGGTACCCATTAAATACCACGTAATTGGTGGCCATTGAATTAATAACAAAACCAACAGTATGTGCCTCTGCTAGCCTAGAAGTGTGCAGAACACAAGCCTCATAGGATCTCCAATCCATTGACCCGAGCAAGCAGCGTAGTACCAGCAGCAAAGCAAGCTGCTGCTTCCAGATAATCCTGCTGTGGCTGGCTTTTTCTCTGCTCGGTGAAGCTGGTGTGAAGGTGGAGGCTCGAACTTATTTAAATATTGTTTTTTTTCTTATATCAAATATCTAATATCAAAAGTAACACTAAGAAATTACCACTATACTACTGACATAGCTACACTTCACATTTTTTAATAAGGAAGAAAAAATACTTTAATTGCCTATAATAACCATGATGAACATGTTTTTCAGGCCGTGAGATTGTTTTCTGTAACACCCTGGAATAATTATTTACTTTTGCCCCAAATCTGTCCTTGATTAATTGCATACATTTTCTTTTGATTACCTTAGAGGTGTGCTGACATTCCAAAAGGCTGAATTTTGCCCATAACATATAACATAATATACCCAAATTGAATGTGGAAATTGTGTGTATTGGAGAATAGATATTGACTCATTAAATTATATGTAATGACTACATATAAAACAGCCTTTCCACCTGTTAGAGCTCCTGGTGTCATAACTGTAATTATTGTGCTTTGGAAGAAACTGATAATATGATTCTCAATTTGTCAAGGGTGCATAGATCCATTCTTATAACAATTTGACTTTAGTATTCAGCATTTTTGCAATTTCTTATATTGCTAAAAGTGAATTAAGCAGAGAGTCATGAGTTAAAATGTGTATCAATATTGACCCCTTAACTTTGTTTTCTCTAGGGAATATGAAAATAAATAAACAACTTTACCTGTAAATTGGTGTCCATCTATGAAAATATAAAGGAATGAAATCCATTATGTGTACCAGCTAGATTCATGCTACCCAGAAAAGCAGGAGTTTTACTGCAGTGTAGCTATGTATCACACCATGTTTGACTGTCAGGATACCAAGTAATGACTGCACCTGACCTGCTGGGAGAAGGTTCCGGGAGTGGTTGAGGAACTGGTGGGATGATGTCTGCCTGACTGCACTGGACCCTGTGGCTGTGCAGATGGGATGCACACTTCCCAGATGTGAAGTCCATGGTTATCTCTTCCATGCTGGGCCAAAGGCACAGGTTTATTTAATGAACTAGAGGCCCGGTGCATGAAATTCATGCATGGGTAGGGCCCCTAGGCCTGGCCTGTGATCAGGGCTGGTCAGGGCCAGGTCCATCAGGGCCAGGCCAGAAAGGAGGTGATGGTTGCCAGGCTGGGTGCAGAAGGAACGGACACTGGACGCTGACGCCACCATTGTCGGTGCTCTGCCACTGCGTGGTTCCCTGCCTCCCCCCTCCTCCTTCTCTCGCCGCCGCACTGCCCCTGGGCGGGTGGGTGGCGGGCCGATCGGGGCCTGCTGGCCAGGGGGAGGGACGGGGCACAGGAGGTTGGCCACCACCCCTGAGGAGGAAGCCGGCCCTTGGCCCCCCTGGGAATGGGGCTGCATCTGCCCTCTTTCCCCACCCAGCCCAGGGCCTGACCCCGATCAGGCAATCAGGGCAGGCCGGCCAGGTGGAGGGACTATGGGAGGTTGGCCGGCCAGGGGGTGTTGGTCATGGGAGCACACTGACCACCAGAGAACAGCTCCTGCATTGAGTATCTGCCTCCTGGTGTTCAGTGTGCATCATAGCAACCCGTCATTCCGGTCACTTAGGTCTTTATATATATAGATACCGAAGGTACAAATCACCTGAGGCCACGCACTGCAGATATGTATGTATGTGTATGTGTAGACAGGGATTGATGGAAATGCTGATTAAGGCACTATATTTATTGCTATTTTGCACATTGTAGTGAAATATGCATTGCTAATGCATGTCATTGAGCACCCCATGTATTTTAATGCTATATATATATATATATACATATATATCACCCTATGGCTCTGTGATCTCTGAGTAGCACAGGATGAGGGTGACCAACTGTCTTTGTTTGCCTGGGCCTGTGGATTTTTTTAGTTTTCTAGTTTTAAAGTCAGTAAAATTTTGGAAAAAACTAGACCCATCAGTCACTCTAATGGTGGCATATCAGGCTTTAAAATCCTGGTCAATATATGCCACTTCAATTAGTACTAACATAGGAAGAGTAGAATCAACTGAATTGACATAAAGGAGTGGCAGCCACGCTTTCCACCATAAGAGCTTTGATTGCTTTGAGTCTCAGGAGTAGTTCCACAGTTATTTCCTGTGTGGTATTTGTGACATACAACTGTGAATGATAACTACCAGCAAAGAATTTATGGTCCAACTCAGCAATGTATAAACAAAAGCAGGATTAATCCTGTAAGGATTTGTAAACCGTTTTCTCAGACTTGTAGAAAATATTAAACTGAACGGGCTAAAAGAAAGGGAAGTATAATCCACCGCAAATAATCTTGGTGGCATGTGACTGCCTCCTGTCTCATGCCGTTGTCTTAATGAGCCCAAGAAACGTATGGAAAAGAGCAAGGGCTCTGGAGTCGGGCAGGAATGGGAAGGAATCCTACCCCCACGACTTCTTGTCTGTGTAACCTTGATCAAGTTTCGTCACCTCTCTGAATTTCTGTGGCCTCATCTCTGAAACAAGAGGTCTGTAGTCATTCCTTTGTCATACACTCTCAGAGAATTATATTCCTTTTCGTTAGACACAGAGCTCAGTTGTGATTGCTCATTGTCAGTCTCCCTGTGAGCTCTGGGAGAAGAAGGGTCACCTCTCTTTTTATTTTAACTGTGTTGCTGAAATGGGCACTCAGTCATTTTTCGTTGAATGGAGAAATGAGGAAATTTTGTGAGGGTTACATGAGATAATCTACATGTAGGGTTCCTGGAACCTCCTTTTCTTCCTATCTCCCCAAGTCAGACTTACCCAATGCTTAACATTTCAGCTTTGCTTCTATATTCATAGGTCTAGTTAATATTAGAGTCTTTGCAAATATGAAGAGAAACTGAAAATCCAAAGGTCAGATGGTATATCTGCATGTTCATCAAAGTCACAAATTTTGAAAAATGCTAATTCCTATCCTATTATAGATTTGAGGCCAAGGAATTGTGACCTGGGAGAACTGGAAGTTTATTTTGTTGTGACTAGTGGTTCCTACTTCTATAGTGAGGATGAACTGATTACCAACAATTTAGCTGGATTGCATAGATTTTCAAAATATTTGTTTATGCCAATTTTGAGTCCAGTTATTACATCCTAGACAAGAATAGTGTCTGAGCAGGCTGTGAAAAGTGAGGACTGGCAGGAAGTTTATCTACTTTATCCAATCAGCTCAATATTTCAGCTGTATGTGATTTTCTGTCCAAATTATGTGGTTGATTGCTTCAATTTTTTACTTCCTTCTGCATGTCTAGACACATCAGAACTGGCAAAGATGAGAGAGTTAAGTGGGGTGCCCATGTCTATAGAGAAGGATAATCTTAGAACTTACTGCTTTCCAAAACATTTCATATGCCCAACCAGTGTGGCTCAGTGGTTGAGTATTGACTCATGCATCAGGAGGTCACCAGTTCAATTACCAGTCAGGGCATATGCCTGGGTTGTGGGCTCGATCCCCAGCAGGGCGTGTGCAGGGCCTATCCATGCTGATGTTTCTCTCTCAATTTATATTTCTATCTCTCTCTTCCTCCCTATAAAGTCAATAAAAAAATTTAAAAACCTCACACAATTCATATAAAATAGGCCAGACCATTTATTTGATAAAGAACACTGTTCCTTGTACAGCTTACCAATAAGTTAATATGGGACAGAAAGGAGAAAGAAAGTTTTATACTGTTTTTATAACGGGTTTAAGGACTGTTTCAATGCCTTTTCAAGGAGTTCTTTAATTTTGTGTGTGTTTTTCAAGAGTTATCTAGATATAACTGTTCAAAAATTGCATTGTTCTATGAAATGATCCTTAAAAATCTACAGTGGATGGCAGTCTCACTATTGTTCTCTAGAACAGTCTTGTTACTTCCATTATTTTTGCCTCACCAAATACTCTGCTCTTCCTGAATATATGACTCTCAGCCTTACTTTCTTAAATGTTGGAAGTAAGGTTGAAATTAAAAACATATAAACCAACCAAACAAAAAAAACCTGGTGAATAATTAATTCATGCATAAACCTAATAAGAATGTGAAATATAGGTTGTTGGTAACACAAAAATACTTGTGGTTTGCCACAAATGCCATTTTAGTTTCTACATAGTTGATGCTGAAGGGGAGGGAAAATCTCTTCCTGAATCCATTGAATCCACTGAAGCCTGTAAATTAGACTGGCCAGAGGCAGATTAACAAGAGAAAAACAAACATGTTTATTAACGTGTGCCTGTGTCACATGGGAGTACCAGAGGTGAGTAACTCAGAGTTCTGGTTAGCCTTTTAGCAAAGGAACAATACATTTTTAGAGAAGCGACAAGACAAAGGAAAGGACCTTGAGTCTCCAGGGGCAGCAAACTGTGGGAAGGCAAACACATGGGAAGCTGATAGAAGATAAGGGCTGGTTGGTAACATCTGGATGTGATTGCTCTGGTGCTACCTCTAGGCTGATAAGGCTCTAAAGTTGTCTCTGATCATTAACTGTTGTCCTTCCTGGTAGAGGGGAGGAGGGACCTGTGTGTCCTGGTTTAGGCTTATGGCAGGAGGGCAGTGAGCTTTTCCTGTATCTGCTTTTTTTTTTTTTTTCAATTTCCTTCAGCTCAAAATAATCCTTATGCCAGAGTGACATATTTGGGGATGGTATATTTTACTACCCTACAATTTCATTGGCCTAATCTTTCGCTGCTTTTGCGTGTGTTTGTTTTCCTTTTAAAACTGTTAAATGAAGCTGACAGAATTAAGGGAATCTATAAAGCACTCACTGGCATATTCAGCGTTCAAATTAGATACATATACTTTGCAGAGATCAATTACATGACATTACGTGAAAACTAACTCTAAGTGACTTTTTAAAACAGAAAAGCATACCAAGATTCCATTTTTTACTCACTGTATCAATTTATTCTGATAGTTAGGAACAAATTAAAAAATATCATTTGGCAAATAAAATTTCTAGAATAAACATAGATGAGAGAAGTGTAGACATAAATTAATGTCAACGTTAATGGATAGGAAGATTCTATTTTTAAGATGTGCATTTATCCCAAAAGAATCCCAGTCAAAATCTTATTAGGACATCTTTAGTTTTGTAGATGCTACTCTGCACCTGTTAGAATGTATAAAACAAATATAAAATTGAAAACATCTACTATACAACTATTGACAAAGTTGTGGAGTGATTGGAACTCACACACACTACTTGTGGGAATATAAATCTATGACTTTGGAAAACAGTTTGATAGTTAAACACTTTCTTATCATAGCCATTCTACTCATAGATATTATTTCAAGATAAACAAAAGCATATGTAAATACAAAGACTTGTGCACAAATATTTATAGCAAGTTCATTTGTAGTAGCCCCAAACTGGAAACAACCCCAAGTTTTTATCAACAGGTGAATGGATAAATTATTATAGCATATCTATACAATTAAATCTACTCGGCAATAAAAAGGAATTAACTTTTGGTACATCCAATGACATGAATCTTATACTTAATGGAAAAGATAGATACAAATGTAGATACTGTATGATTCCATTTATATAATGTTATAGAAAATGTAAAGTAATCTATAGTAATAGTAATTAGATAAATGGTTGTTGGGAATGCAGTAGTGTGGGAAGAAACAGGAGGGAGGGATTAAAAAGCTTCCCAATGAAATTTTGGGGGTAATGGATATATTCATTGTCTTCATATTAATGATGGTTTGACCCACATATACAAACTGTGCACTTTAAATATTTGCAGTTGATGTATGTCAATTATATGTCTATAACACTACTTATATACTTCTTATACTCTTAGCGATTGAAAAATGATTGTTTTGACTCAAAAGTCCCTCCCATTTTCCCAAAAGGCTCTTCTAGTCACTGTGGTGATTGAGGCAGTGAGGTCACTGTGTTCTTGTCTTGAATTGGGGGATCTTCATGTGAGACCAGTGGGAGTGGAAGCAGGTGTACCCTCTCCACAGAAATAATGTTCTTCATTCTTTTTTTTTTCTTTTCTTTTTTTTTTTTTTTTTAAAATATATTTTATTGATCTTTTACAGAGAGGAAGGGAGAGAGATAGAGAGCCAGAAACATCGATGAGAGAAACATTGACCAGCTGCCTCCCGCACATCTCCCACTGGGGATGTGCCCGCAACCCAGGTACATGCCCTTGACCGGAATCGAACCTGGGACCCTTCAGTCCACAGGCCGACGCTCTATCCACTGAGCCAAACCGGTTTCGGCTGTTCTTCATTCTTTTATGTTCAGACTTACTGATATAAAGATGACCACCTCGGTTCTGGCTGGTATGTTCAGTGGTTAGTCATCAGCCCTCCACCAAAGGGTCGCAGGTTTGATTCCCGGTCAAGGGCACGTACCTCAGTTGCAGATTCGACTCCTGGTCCCAGTCAGGGCACGTGCAGGAGGCAACCAATCCATGTGTCTCTCTCACATGGATGCTTCTCTCTCTCTCTTCCTCCTCCTCTCTCTTTCTCCCTCACTCCCTTCCTCTCTCTCTCTCTCTAAAAAAAAAAAAAAAAAAAAATCAATGGAAAAAATATCCTTGGGTGAGAATTAACAATAACAACAAAAAAGATGACCACCTGGGAGGTTTTCATTCTATGTATAGCCTTCTATTCCTAGCCTGTGAAATATTAAGGTGATATTTTATGTTGGCTCACGTTTAAATAATTTTTTCTTCAAGCTTTTAAGTCTGAATGTTTACATTTTGTATCAAGGCAAGCCAGGCTGCTACTCCTGCCAGTGTTACATAGGTGGGTGTAGGTTCCAGGGCAGTGGCTTGGGTAGCATTTTGGGTGTGAGTCATCCACATAGCTAGGAAAGGGTGGAGCCAAGAAACAAGGACAACATTGGATATGAAGAAGACATCCAGGATCAGAACTAGATACGCCAATGGGTCATCAGGGAGGGAAGGTGGGATGGTGGTGGGGGCAAATGTGGGGTATTTTCCAGAGTTTCGTAGCTGGAAGAGAAAGCCTAAAGCAGAAATGAGATGAGAGAGTTCACGTCACTGGTCATAAACAGGGATGGGTTGCCTGGAACTTTCATTAGGTGTTGACTGCATGATGGATGTGTGTGTCACTTGGGTTAGAAGGCACAGGGTTTAAGGGCCTGAACATTAGATTGAAAGCATGTGTTCAATGTTATTGCCTCTGAGTAATTGAAGTTATTCATCCTAGTCTAGAGATGAAGTCATTGCCTTCTTTGTTTCTTGCTTTTGAAATTTTTCCAGACAGGACACGATTTCTTCTTCTTTTTTAAGAAGAGAGAATCCTCTCTTAAATATTTAAACCCATTTATTATAATAGAAGGAACCGATTAGAAATGGGAACGAGAACCAGAAGAAAAGGGGGCAAATAAGTTACAAATATTTAGAACATGTGCATTATGAAATGTATTATAGAAATATAAAATATGTATTGGAAGAACGTCACCCAGATAACTAAAGTGGTTAAAGTATCTTACATTTATAGTCTTTCTGGGACCAATAGCAAAGAATTTTGCACCTACTTTTTTAATCAGGGGGAAGAACTTGAAAAAATGCAGGGCCTCCCAAAATCTGTAAAATTGTGAAATTTAAAAGTCATAAAGATTTAAAAGGAAAAACAAATAATTTGTTCCCCAATTAGTTTGACTTTAGTTCAACAGACATGAATGGAATGGTTAGCTTCACAAGACACACCTTCCTGGGCTTTGTTTTGTCCCCTGGTGCAAAAGGCAAATTTCAGCTCTTGCACCATGCAGTCCTGTTGCTCCAGAGACTTGGCAACCTGAAAGAAGTCCATGTTATAACTAGTGGATATATTTTTTTAAAATATATTTTATTGATTTTTTACAGAGAGGAAGGGAGAGAGATAGAGAGTTAGAAACATTGATGAGAGAGAAACATCGATCAGCTGCCTCCTGCACATCTCCTACTGGGGATGTGCTCGCAACCCAGGTACATGCCCTTGACCGGAATCGAACCTGGGACCTTTCAGTCCGCAGGCTGACGCTCTATCCACTGAGCCAAACCGGTTTCGGCTAGTGGATATTTTTGAGCATTTTGTTAGTACAGTCTTTCTCAGAATTGAGAAATACATGGGACTTTTATTTTTCCCTTGGTTAATCCTTGCCCCAGGATATTTTTCCATTGATCTTTAGGGAGGATGGAAGAGAGAGGGAAAGACAGAGAGAAACATAGATGTGAGAGAAACACATGTATTGATTGCTTCCTGCACGAGCCCTGACCAGAACCCAGGCTGGGGAAGAGCCTGCAACCAAGGTATGGGCCCTTGACTGGAATTGAACCCGGGACCCTTTGGTCTGCAGGCCAATGCTCTATTCACTGAGCCAAACTGGCTAAAGCAGTGGTCGGCAAACTGCGGCTTGGCAAACCGTGGCTCGCGAGCCACATGTGGCTCTTTGGCCCCTTGAGTGTGACTCTTCCACAAAATATTGGCTCTTCCACAAAATACTGACTTCTGTGCATGGGCCACGAAGTTTCAATCACACTGTACATGCACGCCCACACGTGGTTTGTGGAAGAGCCACACTTCAAGGGGCCAAAGAGCCGCATGTGGCTTGCGAGCCACAGTTTGCCAACCACGGGGCTAAAGCATGGAGACTTTTTAACAAAAAAAATCTCATCACCTTTGAATGTTGAAAAATATTTTTATTGTAATGTTACTTGAAATGTACAAATATCACATTACTTATATACTCATACTCTTAGCTAGTAATCCTATCTAATAATAGACAAACATGGTAATTGACCGTACCTTCTCTACGCACCCATTGGCTAATCGGCGTAATATGCAAATTAACCACCAACAAAGATGGCGGCTGGCAGCCACGCAGCTGAAGTGAGCAGGAGGCTTGCTTGCTCCAGTGATGGAGGAAGCCAAGGTTCCCCGCCTGCCGCGGCTCGGCTCTGAGCTCCGAAAGCAACAAAGTTTCAATTATAGAAGCTAAACAAACCCAAGATTCCTGCTTTCAGCCGGCCGTGGCCTCAGAGCTGCAGCAAGCAGGAGCCAGCTCTCAGCTCCAGTGACAGCAACAAAGTTTCAATTATAGAAGGTAAATAAATCCCAGAATAAAAAGAAGAAAAGAAAAAAAGGAGAGGCTGGGAGCTTCAGTTGCAGGTTAGCCTGAAAACAGCACTCAGCCCCTCACCCAGACTGGCCAGGCACCCCACTGGGTACCCCCTCCCTAAAGGGGGTGTGGCCAGTCTGCAAACAGCCATCAGCCCCTCACCCAGGCTGGCCAGGCACCCAAGCGGGACCCCCACCCTGATCCGGGACACCCTTCAGGGCAAACCAGCCGGCCCCCACCCGTGCACCAGGCCTCTATCCTATATAGTAAAAGGGTAATATGCAAACTGACCCTAACAGCAGAAAGACTGGGAATGACTGGTCACTATGACACACACTGACCACCAGGGGCAGACTCTCAATGCAGGAGCTGCCCTCTGGTGGTCAGGGTGCTCTCACATGGAGGATCTCTGCTCAGCCACAAGCCAGGCTGATGGCTGCCAGTACAGCGGTGGTGGTGGGAGCCTCTCCTGCCTCCTCAGCAGCGCTAAGGATGTCCGCCTGCAGCTTAGGTCTGCTCCCTGCTGGCAAGTGGACATCCCTCGAGGGCTGTCGGGCTGCCAGAGGGATGTCTGATTGCCAGCTTAGGCCCAACCCCCTGGGGAGCAGGCCTAAGCCAGCAGGTGGTCATCCCTCGAGGGGTCCCAGACCGTGAGAGGGCACAGGCCGGGCTGAGGGACCCCCCCCCCCCGAGTGCACAAATTTTTGTGCACCGGGCCTCTAGTCTACACTAATAAAAGAGAAACATGGTAATTGGCGTACGACCGCTACCCTTTTCATTGGCTAATCAGTGAATATATACAAAGTAACTGTCAGCCAAGATGGCGGCCGGCAGCCAGGCAGCTGATGCGAACAGGGAGGCTTGCTTCCTTCAGTGACAGAGGACTCCAACGTTCCCCGCCGGCCTCTGAGCTTCAGTTGGAAACATAGTAACATTTACAGAAGATAAACAAACCCCCAGAAACCTCCTGTCAGTCAGCCGGGATCTCAGAGCTGGAGTCGCAACATTGTTTCGAATACAGAAAACAAAGGCCAGAAACCTGCTTTCAGCCGAGCCTCAGAGAGAAAGCCGGCTCTCAGCTCCAGTGACAGCCATAGAAGGTAAATAAATGCCAGAATAAAAAAAAAAGAAAAAAAGGAGAGGTTTGGAGCTCCAGTCGCCCTCCAGCCTGAAAACGGCCCTCAGCCCCTCACACAGACTGGCCAGGTACCCCAGTGGGGACCCCCACCCTGAAGCAACAAGATGGCGGCTAATTTGCATACTGAAGGCGGGTGGCAGCAGGCAAGGCTGTCTGCGGTCTGGGTCCCGGATCTGTGACCCTGCCGGGCGGGATCAGCGGAGCCGCGAGGCCTCCTGGCACCGGGATCAGCGTGACAGGGGGCAGCGCCCAAACCCCCTGATCACTCTGCAGCTCTGTGTGTGACAGGGGGCAGCACCCCAACCCCCCACCACGGGCCCTGCTCTATGTGAGACGGGGTAGAGCCATACCTCCCCATCGGCCCTGCCCTGAGTGTGACAGTGGCGGCGCCCCAACCTCCTGATCGGCCCTGCTCTGTGTGTGACAGGGTGTGGCGCCCCAACTCCCCCCCCCCCCATGGACCCTGCTCTGTGTGTGACAGGGGGTGGTGCCCCAACTCCCCTATTGGCCCTGCTCTGTGCGTGACAGGGGGGAGCTCCTCAACCCCCTGATCGGCCCTGCTCTGTGCGTGACAGGGGGGAGCTCCCCAAACCCCTGATGGGCCCTGCTCTGTGCGTGACAGGGGGCAGCGCCCCAACCCCCTGATAGGCCCTGCTCTGTGTGTGACAGGGGGGAGCTTCCCAAACCCCTGATTGACCCTGCTCTGTGTGTGACAGGGTACGGAGCCCCAACCCCCCTGATGGTCCCTGCTCTGTGTGTGACAGGGGGCAGTGCCCCAACCCCCTGATCGGCCCTGCTCTTTGCGTGGCAGGGTGTGGCGCCACAACCTCCCCATTGACCCTGCCTTGAGTGTGACGGGGCAGTGCCCCAACCCCCCAATCAGCCCTACCCTGAACGTGACTAGGGGTGGCATCGCAACCTCCCCATCCGCCCTGCTCTGTGCATGACAGGGGGCGGCACCCCAACTCCCCAATCGCCCCTGCTCTGAGCCCGACCAGGCGCTGCACCTAGGGATTGGGCCTGCCCTCTGCCACCCGGGAGCAGGCCTAAGCCAGCAGGTCATTATCTCCCGAGGGGTCCCAGACTGCGAGAGGGCACAGGCCAGGCTGAGGGACCCCCTTCCCCCCCCCCCCCCCCGAGTGCACAAATTTTTGTGCACCGAGCCTCTAGTAATAATAATAAAAGGCTAATATGCACATTGACTGAATGGCAGAATGATTGGTTGCTATGACGTGTACTGGCCACCAGGGGGCAGACGCTCAATGCAGGAACTGCCCCCTGGTGGTCAGTGCACTTCCATATGGGGAGTGCCACTCAGCCAGAACCTGGATCATGGCTGGCCAGCGCAGTGGTGGTGGCAGGAGCCTCTCCCATCTCCGTGGCAGCACTAAGAATGTCCAACTAACAGTTTGGCCCAATCCCTTGGGGGCCTAAGCCTTTAGTCGGACATCCCCTGAGGGCTCCCTGGCTGCCAGAAGGATGTCTGACTGCAAGCTTAGGCCTGATCCCCTGGGGAGTGGGCCTAAGTCAACAGGTGGACATCCCCCAAGGGGTCTTGGACTGCGAATGGGCGCACGCTGGGCTGAGGGAACCCCGCTGAGTGCACAAATTTTTGTGCACCGGTCCTCTAGTCTATATATAAAAGCCTTGGTGACCGAATGACCAAACGACTGGAATGACCAGAACGACCGGTCGCTATGATGTGCACTGACCACCAGGGGGCAGATGCTCAATGCAGGAGCTGCCCCCTGGTGGTCAGTGCACTCCCACAGCGGGAGTGCCGCTCAGCTGACTGACCTGTCCCCCTGGCCCACCAGCCTGGTGGCAGCCACTCACTCCCTCAGTAGTCCTGCAGGTCCAGTCTCTGGAGAATGGGCCAGGCACTGATGGACAAGGGCCACCAGCATGATCCCGACAGCACTGCCGGTCTTCTGGAAGTCGGCCTTAGGCATCGCGGCCCCTTCCCGTCCTTAGTCCTTAGATGCTCCGCAAGGAAGAAACAATATAAAATGGCTGCAGGTGGCTCCTGACAACGGGTGTGAATGTCAGTGGGACAGATCCGGATCCCGGGCCTGCAAGGGCATCCCACCGCCTGCCCAGAGGGCCATTTACATGCTCGCTCCCCCACCCCCTGGGAACCCCACCCGTGCATGAATTCGTGCACCAGGCCTCTAGTCAAATATAAGACCAAAACTAATTTATAAATTAAGTATAAAAATTACTTTAAAACAAACAAATTCAAATAAGCATAATTAATTTAATATGATGGATGATGTTATACTACTTAAACTAAGTTGCCTCTTGTAATCAAAACTTTTGGACCCCAGGCCCACAGATCTCAGCTGAGGAGTGATCTACAATAGTGCTATGACACTCTCTATGTCATTCTAAGGAGGCCTGTGGTATAGTAGATATCATGTGGGATTTAGGAACAATCAAACCTCAGTTTAAATACTTTTTCTGAGTCTTTTTTTGTAAGTACTATAACCTTGGACAAGTTAGTTTAGCTTCTTATGCCTCATTTTTTCTCATCTGTGAAATGGGGTGTGTGGGTGGATAATACCCATCTTTCAGGTATCGTTGGAGGATTTAATGAGATCATTTAGGATGCCTGGCTCATAGAAGGTATTCAATAACTATTATTTCCTTCTCTTTGCCTAATTAATCTAGGTTGTCTTTTAAAAGTTCCTCACAAGTTTGGATTTCTAAAAGGAATTACAGCCTATCTGACTGTGTTAAAAACCAAAGAGCTAAGAATTATTTTTTGGAATCACAGAATAATCGAAACTCACCCGCTCCTCTCCTTTTCTCCGTGGTTATGCTTTCCTCCTCCATCCATAACGTCCTTCCAGATATTACCACATGTCCAAATCCAACTTAGACTTTAAGTTTTAGATCCCACATACCCAGGGATGACCAGGGAGTCAGAAGTTACAAGTAGATTTTAACTTGGGGTACAGGGTCCCCTAAGGCCTGTATTGTTCAACAGCCAACTGTACATAGCAAGAAAGGCCCAAGTGTACCCTGTTTGGAATGGAACAGGCCAGTCCTCATGCCAAAACTCAGCCCTTGCCTAATTTAATCTTGATATTTAAAAATTCAGTAGAGACCGAGAATAAATATTTCTCCATATTATAAATATTTATCTCTGGGATAAATGTGATGATGTTAGCATTTCTGAAACCGACCTAGCATAAAAATCACCTGGGGAGTTTTTTAAAAAATACAAATTTTCAGGCTCCATCTCAGATCTGCTGAATTAGAATCAACAGGGAAAAGGCTGGACTGGAATTCAGAATTTTTGTCAAGCACCTCTCCCCCTCCACCCTCCTCCTTCTCCCTCCCCTCCCCACCTTCCCCACCCCCCACCCCGTGATTAATACAAGGAGACCAGTTTGGGATGCCCTGTTGTGAGTGGAAGGGCTCAGAACTAGGAATCAGAAGGTTTCAATTTGGGCTTAAATGCTCACTCTTTGAGAGATTTTATATAAGCAACATAACTTCTCTGAATCTGAGTTTCCTCAAAGGATAAAGGAACATCCCTTTCCTACCTACCTCCTTGTTTGTGAGGCTCAAATGCCTTCATGTGTGGGGAGTTACATGATAAGTTAAACCTATTTTCCAAGCTATCAATAAAATAAATTACTCATATAATTCAAAAGTTTCCATTGATTTGCACCATATTTTGAAAAAAAGCATTCACTTCGGTAAAACTAATTTCAGTATGAGGAAGGTGGCTTTGTCTGCTCCTACTTGGCTTGCTCTTTCCTCCCATTCAGCACTCACTGGGCAAGGACTTGTTTCTTGGAGGCTGTTTAGGTTATCACACCTGTTTTCATTGTCCTCCAGAATCCAGTCTGGGGCCCCTCCATTGTCTTCAGTTGTTATGTTACCTTAGTCTGTTATTGTTCCTTGCCTCTCATGACCTTGACACTTTGGAGGAGTGCTGGTCAATCATTTTGTAGAGTGTTTCCTAGTTCGAACTTACCATTATTTTCTCATTAGATTGATGTTCTGTATGATTGGAAAAGCCAACTCAGAAATGACATGGCCTCCTCAGGGTGTAGATTAAATTTTTTATCAATATTTGGTAATATTAACTTTGATCACTAGGCTAAGGCAGCATCACCATAATTTTTGCCTTTGTAATTACTAATTATTTTGGAAGTGTCAACTAAAAATCAAAGAACATTTTCTTGGAGATTTGGACACATCTAAGAAATGATATCATTGTTATTATTATTTTTAATATATACTGTGCTTTCTGAGCTGGTAGTTTCTGTCTCACTAAAGCTCCAAGCATTCTTGACAAACAATAATTCAGATATTATTGCTCAATGAAGACTAAACCAACTTGATAGATATTATGACAGCCCACAAGCACTTATTCTACCCAGTCAAGTTGCCTAGATCTTTAAATTCTCCTCCTCCACTCTCAAATGTCACTTTCTGCTCAGCGTGCACATTTTCTTAAGACTCTTTCGCATTACAAAATAATGAACAAAAACTCCTCAATAACTTCATTTGACCCTATGACTGTCTCCCTAATCACCACCCTTTCGACATACTTTCTTCACAGTCAAGCTTCCAAAATGTGTAATTTACACTCTATGTCTACTTTCTGTAATTAGCCCAACCTATAGCATTCTGGCTCTGCACCTTTAAACAATTAACATCATTCTTATTAGAGTCATCAAAACCTTTCATTGGGCACTTTTGAGTCATTATCTTTCTTTGCTTCCTGTGGCATTTTTGACATTGCTTACCATACCATCATCCCGGAAATCCTTTTGTTTTGCCTCCATGGACAGTACCCTCTCTGGGTTTTCTTTTTCTCTCTGGTTGCTCTTTCTTTACTTTTTTCTCTCAGTGGTTCTCAACCTTCCTAATGCTGCGACCCTTTAATACAGTTCCTCATGTTGTGGTGACCCCCAACCATAAAATTATTTTCGTTGTTACTTTATAACTATAATTTTGCTACTGTTATGAATCGTAATGTAAATATCTGATATGCAGGATGTATTTTCTTTTTTGAAAAAAATATATTTTATTGATTTTTTACAGAGAGGAAGGGAGAGGGATAGAGAGTTAGAGACATCGATGAGTGAGAAACATCGATCAGGTGCCTCTTGCACACCCCCTACTGGGGCTGTGCCCACAACCAAGGTACATGCCCTTGACCTGGGACCCCTCATTCTGCAGGCCGACACTCTATCCATTGAGCCAAACCAGCTAGGGCATGCAGGATGTATTTTCATTGTTCGAGACTCACAGTTTGAGAACCGCTGCTAGAAGATTTAAAATCTGCCTGCTTCTGAGAATGTAAAAGTCACACTTCCAAAGACTAAAGGGAAAAACATTAAATTTACAGTGAAGGACCTGACAAGCCCTATCTTAGCCTTGAGGTTAACATCCCTAGTGATGTCATGTGATGACAGGTACCCCTGGTATAGAGATTGTATCTAAATCTCGAAGATGCTGTGATGAGAAGGGTGCATTCCCTCTGTAATATTTTTTCATATAACCCATAACTCAAATGTAGAGGAGTTGGCTAGACGTGGGAGGCTCCTGAGTTCCCCTCCTCTCAGAAACACACCGATGTACAGCCAAATAGGAATAAATTCCCTCTGAAAGAGATCCAGAAACTAGCCAAAGGACTCCTACACATCAGACAAGTGAGAAAATACCCTCATCAGGACAGGTAAGAAAGGCTGAGACAAGCCATAAACCCCACCCTGACACAGCACCGTATAACTGGGAGGGAACCCCCAACTCCTAAGCTTGTCCTTGGAGAGCTTATCTTTCACACTAACATTTAAGACTGCCACCAGAGGGACCCCTTCCAAAACACCTAGCTCTGAAAGGCTAGGGCTTATGTTCATGAGACCTACAAGATGATAAGTGGTTCTCAACCTTGGCTGCACATTAGAATTACCTGGGAATCTTTTTAAAATCCTGATTTCTGGGCCTCATCCTCCGGAAATTCTGTTTCTTTGTTACTAATGTTGTGGCCCCACCCCATAACAAAGAAACAGAATTTCAGGAGGATGAGGCCCAGAAATCAGGATTTTAAAAACATTCCCAGGTGATTCTAATGTGCAGCCAAGGTTGAGAACCACTGTGAAAAGCAATTATTAAGGAAATGAGTGAGCGCTCACCAAGGCTATCCTCTTAGGGCTCAGTGCAGAGGGAGCAGGCAACATTGCCCTTCTCCGTCTTCCCTTGAAAGAAGTTTATCGGCCTACTTTAAAAGCTGCTGCCTAAGGGCCAGCCTTTAATTCAGTAGGCACTAGTGGTAGGTAGTTTGCCATCCTTCCTAGAGACCAGGGAAGCTGGAGGACATCTTTCCCAGATGCTCCTTCCAACTTGCTCCAAGTGAGCGGTTTCTCCATGGGAGGAGCGGAGACACATATCTGTACCCAGCGTTTGCGGCTGCTGTGGAAATGACAGGCCAGATTACCTACCTCTGACAGCCAAAGAGGCTTCCATTCACAGGCCGGAGGTAAAGGAAAGGAGAAATATGTAATTGCTAGGCAAGTCTTTGGGATGCATATGGTAGACTTTGACTGGTAGGTGACAGTGTGCTGTGTGGGTGCACTGGATAGGCTTAACAGGGCAGAAGTAAATGGTGGCTTTTCATTTTTAAAGCATATTTTGCAATATAGGATCAGTTCTTTAGTGAATCCTTGTAGTTAATCCTTGCAGAATAATAATACCTGTGCATTATTACACAGTATTTCCAGTTACGCACAAGCAAGCTGAGATAAAACAGCATGTGAAGGGTCACGTCAAAGGCCAGAGTCATTGCTCCAAATGTTGCTATTTTCACTGTGCTAATTATTGAAAAAAATTTTGTTTGTTTTACTAAAAACAAGTCCTCTCTGGCTTGCATAGAGGATATTTATCCTTTCAGCCTTTGAAGTATTGTGACTTCTCTTCATTTTTAAGGTTTCTTGGTTTAACCTTGTAGGTTTGACTAAATCAGGGTATGTAACAAAAACATGCTTCTGGGTTCCGGGTCTTAATTTGAGCGTTGATGAGGCAGCGCAGGTGGGACTTGACCGAGCTAATCACTTTCCTAAGGGTCGAAGGAGAACTGCAGTGAAATGCAGGAGGCAGGCATCCATTTTGCTGAGCCCATGCTATATCTTGGACTTTTTGAAATGTCTCTCGAAAATGTCAAATAGTCCAAATGACCAAGTTTTCTTTTTAGTATACTTTAGACTACAACTATCAGCTCTCCAGGTAATACGTTTCTTCATAAATAATGTTTCTTCATAAAGTAATGGCCCCTGTTCCCAGGCCAATTGGAGAGGCAAAACATATAGAAAAATGCAACACAAAACAGAATAGGTTACCTGTCTGATGACACTGTTAGCAAGAACAGTGTTAGCAAGAACTATTGACATTTAGAGAAGGAATAGCTCAGTGTGCATTAAGAGTAGTCAGGAGAAATGTAGTAAGAAGAAAAAAAAGAGTTAAGCAGAGACTTAAAGATTGCAGGGGTATTGGAAGTAAACTAAGGAAGGATTAAATGAGTTGGAGAAAAAGAATAATTCAAGTCTACACTGATGGAGAGCATAAATACCTCATGAGTTTATGATCCCTCTCCCAGGAAGAGGCATTCTTGAAAAAAATTGTTTTTATAAGGAGAGTGAGAACAAAGGGAGCCTAGATGTGAAGGTGTAGGAGAAACATACATGTAGATTGCCTGGGGGAAACCCTTTCAGATCTCTATGGTTCCTTCTTCATTCCCTGGCCCTCCAGTGGGAGAACAGCTACAGTAAGTAGTTCATGACCTCTTATACCAGTTCTTCAGGAATTTGCTCCCCAAAACCAGTTGAAGAAAGCCTTTTTAGATGGTGAGAGACCCAGACAGACAGACTACCAGCAAAGTTGTTCTTTTAATCTTCGGTGAGATCCTTGAACATATAATAATGATTTACAGAGGTGTGGTATCAATTGTCCTTTGAACCAGTAAAATAAGAGAGAATTATAGCAGTATAATTCCCCATTTGTTTTCTGTTCATTGCTGAAGGGTTATATTGCTTTACAGAAATGGAGTGGTTATCAGAGGATATAAAATTATCTGAACCTCACAGGGACCAAGAAGTATCTGATTTGTGGCTAATCTCTGAATCAAAGTTAATCTTTCACATGGTACAATATTGACAAAAACTGATTTCTCAGACAGCTATTGCTCAGAGTGTAGTTTCTATTCCAATTATCCAGGAATTTAGAGTCCCTTTTGAGGTAATGGCCTCTTGGGTTGATGCTATTTTATTTTGAGGAATCCAAAGGCTTTTATTTTTTACAGTTTTATTTTGATAAATATACATTATTAGAACAGTCATATTTTATTTGACAATATAAATTAGGATTTTATAAAAGCTGCAGTAAAAATCTCTAAGCTAGTTAAATAATAGTCTTTAAAGGTAAACTTGATTTTGTCTCATTAAGTGAAGTCAATAGATATGCTTCACTTCAAATTAACTGAGTTAGCCTAGATTTTTTATGATGTTAGACCAGTGAGAGATGAGAACTCCAAGGATACAAGCAACAAAAAGATAACAAGAATATACATATCATTCATAACTAAGAAATTTTTGAAGTAATTTTTCAGGTAGCCTGCTTAACTCATTATGAAGGGAAATTAAGTTGGATGCATCTAGCTATAGGCTCCAGATCTGAGAACACTTCAGACATTATTTTACCAAATGTTTCAGTTAATTATTTTAGTTTTTCTTAGCCAAAGAAAATCATATAAATTAAAGTACATTAAATGAAAGAACCATTGAAAAATACATAGCACTCAAGTAAGTGTAAAATTAAGTATGAGTAAAGGTAGTTTTCCCTCATGTAAAAGGATTTAAGCTACATTTGATAAGAGCCCAAGTGAAGAGAAGAAAACACTTCTGGCTTCTGAACTACCTGGAATTCAGCAGGAATGAAAATGATGCCAGTTTTAATGCAATCAAACCAAAATTTTCTTCACCTGAACAAAATGAGAGCTATTAATAAATATGAAATTGGAGAAGAATTTTTTAAAATACCCTGGAGTGAACCATAGCGATTTTATTTAATAGGAAACTTTTTGTCTCCTTCCTTTTATCGCTTGCTGATGGAATGCCAGAAACTATCTAGGGGTATTCACTGAAGCAAAACAAAAAATAAGCAAAAGGGATAAGGAAATAGGGAGTTAAGGAAAAATACCTGATCTTCAATGGGCAAATTTATTGGAAAAACAGTATTTTCCATTTTGTCTGGAATTTGTTGAGGTTCAAATAAATAGCAGAATAAAAAGAATATTTTCTTGGGAAGAAGTGGCACTCACATCTTATAAAATTAAAATGTTGAGGTTTCGTTATACTTTCATTCATAGTGCATTTTTCTTTATTTTAAAACATTTAAATAAAATTTGTGCATCTTTAAGGTGTACAATATAAAGTTTTGCTACTGATAAATAACGAATTGATTGCTATAGTCAAGCTGATTAACATATCCATCTCCTCACATAGTTACCATTTCTTCTGTGTGTGTGAGACTACTTGATATCTCCTCTCAACAAATTTCCAGTGTACAATACAATATTATTAACGATAGTCACCATGCTCTCATTTAGATATCTATAACTTACTCATCCTATATAACTGCAACTTTGTAGGCTTTGATGAACATTTCTCCATTTTTCCCACTTACCTGCTCCAGGCAACCACCATTATACTTTCTGCTTCTATGAATTTGACTATTATAGATTCACATGTAAGTGAGATGGTGCAATATTTTTTTTGTGTGTGTATCTGGCTTATTTCTCTTAGCATAATATCCTCAAGGTTCATACATGGTTGCAATGGCAGGATTTTCTTCTTTATTGTGACTGAACTAGAGGCCTAGTGCGTGAAAATTCATGCATTGGCGGGGTGCGGGGTGCGGTGGAGGGGGTCTCTCAGCTTGTCCTACCCCCTCTCACAGTCTGGAAGCCCTCAGGGGATGTCCTACTGATGGCTGTCACAGTCTGGCCTCCCTCTGCGGGAGGCTACCAGGCCGATCAGGGGAAGGTGCCGTCCCCATCACCCCGCTGCTGCTGCCACTGCTTGCCTCTGTGGCTGCTGGCCCTCAGCCCTTACTTCTTAGTGCTGGCCCTGCCCCCAGCCCACTGGTGAGTGGGGGGCGACCTGGGGCCAGGCTAGCTGCGGAAGGGGCTGTGGGAGGTTGAGGCACAGCATGTTGCACCCTGTCCAGCCTTTGCGAAGGCGTGGCGCCGGGACTGGGCCCATGCTGCTGCCTCTGTGGCTGCCTCTGTGGAAGGGGTAGCACTGGGACCGGGACCATGCGGCCCCCTCTCCCACTGCCTCTGTGGAAGGGGCTGCAGCACTGGACCAGCCCGCACTGCAGCCTCTCCCACACCGCCTCTGTGGAAGTGGCCATGGCACTGGACTGGTCCATGCCACTGCTTCTCCCTTGCTGCCACCTCTCCCTCACCGCCGGCCCTCGCAGCTGCCATGGTTTTGTCCAGAAGGATGTCCGGAAGACATCAGTTCTATCCGGTCGAATTAGCATATTACCCTTTTATTAGTATTGACTAGAGGCCCGAAATTCGTGCATGGGGGGGGGTCCCCTCAGCCCAGCCTGCACCCTCTCCAATCTGGGACCCCTCGGGAGATGTCTGTCTGCCAGTTTAAGCCCAAGATCAGGCCTAAACTGGCAGTCGGACATCCCTCTCACAGTCCTGGACTGCTGGCTCCTAATCGTTCACCTACCTGTCTGCCTGGTCACCCCTAACTGCCCCCCCTGCCGGGCTGGTCACTCCTAACTGCCCCCCCACCCTCCGCCAGCCTGGTCACCCCACACAGCCTGCTGTTCAGTCGTTTGGTCATCCCTCACTAACCTCCCTCCCAGTCTGGTCATAGGCAGCCATCTTGTGAGGTTGTATGGTCATTTTGCATATTGCCTCTTTATTATATACGATAATATTCCATTGTCTGCATATACCACATTTTCTTTATTCATTCACTGATGGATATTTAGATTGTTTCCATATCTTGGTTAAATCACATAATGCTGCAGTGAACATAGGAGCACAGATCTCTCTTTGTACTGATTTTTTGTAGTGTTTAGTACAACTGTTATTAAACATTTATTTGTGTGTTCTTTTGCTAAGTTCTAAGCTCCCTGAGAGAAAAGATGGAATCTTGGTCGTTTGCTTAGTTCCTAAGACTCACCATCATGGCTGACATTGACAAGGGCATTTTATGACTAGCAAATAGTCATTTTATGAATGAATGAGGCAAATAAAATGAAAAACTGAACCCAGAGAGAAAGTTAACAGAGGATGTTTGATTATTTAGTCATTAAGAAAAAACTCTCTTCAAAGATTTTGTGGAGATAAACAAAGATCACCCATATGAATACAAACAGAGGCTCTTCATTCAGTACTCACTATGGCAAGGCCATCAGCTACCACCACTTGTGTTTGCCCAAGACTCAGAGGCAGGGAAGTGAGAAAGCTTTATATAATGGGGAAAAATGGAAGACTTCAGGTATGCCCTGTTTGGAGGCTGTTGGCATGGGGAAGCTGGTAGGGGGCAAACTAGAAGCAGGTAATCTTTTTTAAAAAATTTTTTTTATTGCTTAAAGTATTACAAAGAGTATTACATATGTCTCCTCCCCCAACCCCCCTTGACATTTCCCCGGCCTCCCCTACCCCCCAGTGTCTTATGTCCATTGGTTATGCTTATATGCATGCATACAAGTCCTTCGGTTGATCTCTAGTTTGGGGACCATATTTGGATTTCTCTGGTTGGTTCTGAGTTGAGAGAAGGGTCAAAAATTAGAAAAGCTGTCAGTCATTGACCAAGTCCTGACCATTCTAGGGCGATTGTGGTTTGACTGACCTCACTAGCTGCTATTAGAGGTTAAGGGTCAGAGTTCTATTGTTATATATGGTCTGGCCATGGTCCATTTGTTCATTAAGTCTCTCAATTTAGTGTCCCTCAAATATGTGACAGTTTGAGAGCCTCATTTGATTTTTCTTCTTAAATTTTATCTCTGGTACCAGGTATATGGTGGATGCTTAATAAAATATTTGTGGGATGGTGAGGAATGGGAAGCTAAGAGGGCTGAAGTCCTTTCTCTGTTGTACCCAAAGACTGGACTGAGCTGTCCACTCAATATCCACTAGCCACACATAGCTGGCGAACACCTGAAATGCAGCTAGTGTGAATTGAGATGTAGTTAAAGTGTAAAATACACACAGAATGTCCAAGACTTCAAATTAATGAAAGAATGCAAACATCTTATTAACAAGGTGCAAGACAGGGAAGAGCTCTTTTAGGCCACAGCTTGGGGATCTGCCTGTTGGACAGGACATTCACCGCATGTGGGGAAGGCCCTGTGCAATTAGCTAGTCAATGTTCCCTAGTGAGGCAAGGAGCCAACCGTGAACACAGCAAGATCCCTGGATGGTAAGGTAGATTCTGGAATAAAATAGCAACTAAAAGTCAAGGGATAATTTTTTTGATATATTAAGTTAAATAAATATATCATTTAAATTAATTTCACTCTTTTTACCTTATTTTTTAATGTGGCTACTAGAAAATCTAAGATTACATATGTAGCTTCTATTTTTTTAAAAAATATTTTTTATTGATTTTTTACAGAGAGGAAGGGAGAGAGATAGAGAGTTAGAAACATCGATGAGAGAGAAACATCGATCAGCTGCCTCCTGCACATCTCCTACTGGGGTTGTGCCCGCAACCCAGGTACATGCCCTTGACTGGAATCGAACCTGGGACCTTTCAGTCCGCAGGCTGACGCTCTATCCACTGAGCCAAACCGGTTTCGGCTGTAGCTTCTATTATATTTCTACTGGGCAGTGCTCACCCAAGGTAAACTTTTTGTGCATAAGTTTTCTCTTCGATAAAATAAGGCAAATAATTTCTATAGCATGTTTCCTTTTTATTGCCTCAATATAAAAGTATTTGAAAAGGCTAGAAAGAAACTTTTGCACTCATTTATCTGTTCATCTAAGTATGTTTTGTGTTTACTATGTTCCAGACAATAAACTAGGGTTGCTGATTCTTGAATAATTCCCAGTCCTTGCCTTTGCCAACCTGGGGAGAGACTTAAATGTCGATTTGTTTGGTGCACACACAAAACTACTTAAACTCAAGAAAATTTCATGGGAAGATGCTCTTGCTCTTGTAGCTCAATTTTCACAGTTATGTATCAACAATGTTGTTACTCACTTGTCTAAAAAAAGTAAAACCAATACCAAAGCTATCTGAAAATTCACCTCTGGAAGATCTTTGTTTTTACATTTCATGAACCAAGACCCGTTTCAATTCTGATTTTCCCCCACTTACAAGTTAGATGACCTTGATAAGCCCCTGAACCCTACGGGAATCACAATGTCCTCCCCCATCAACTGGGCTTACCTCATGAGATTACTGTGAAGCTCAAACAAGATAATATGTGTGAAAAACCAATATAAATACGAAAGATAATTAAGGTTATCCTTAGAAACAATTAAGGCCATTAGGTTAAAATGAGGGTACTGGGAAAAGAGCAGTTTGGGGACCCACAACATAATTTTTAGCTCATAGATTAGAATAAAACTAAAAGGAGCCAAGTAAAGAAGCATAAAGATTAAAAGCATAATATATGATAAGCTTTGTTCAGGCATGATTATAGTGCTGTTGGCCATGAGTTCAATGTTAATGAGCCAGCAATATATATTAAATAAGAAGTCTTTAAACAAAAAACACACATAAAACAAGGCTATATATTGATCAGTTGATGAAAATGTGACCACAGGCTTGCAGAAACCTAACCCTGTATTTCTTCTGGGAGCAGTAGTTCAGTGTCTGCAAATTCAGCGTTTGTAGTTACGTTATAGAACATAACTACTGCAAATAACAAGAATTGACTATCTATCTATCTATCTATCTATCTATCTATCTATCTATTATCTATCTATCTATATCTAGGGCTTGAAGAATGTAAATCTCAGTGTTTGCTTATTTAGTGGAATAGTCTGTATATCCTAAGTATAAGCCAAGTCAATGAAACTTAGGGGTGTGGGACAAGGTGCAGGACAGGGAAGAGCTCTTTTAGGCCACAGCTTGGGGATCTGTCTGTTGGACAGGACATTCACCGCATGTGGGGAAGGCCCTGTGCAATTAGCCAGTCAATATTCCCTAGTGGGGCAAGGAGCCAACCGTGAACACAGCAAGGTCCCTGGATGGTAAGGTAGATTCTGGAATAAAGAAGCCAGGATCCTAGCTGGGCTTTGCTACTATTTAAGCGTGCAATTTAGGAAAAATAATTTCACCTCTCTAGACCTCAATTTTCTTACATGCAAAATGAGGCCACTGTTTTAAGTCCCAGTGAACTTAGACTGTGAAAAGAGGGAGTTGGCACTTCTTGGGATGCAACAAAAGCTTAAACCCCACATCATATTCTTTCCACGATGCCCAAATGCAGAAATACAAATAACCACAGATGTTTCAGTGTATGAGTTCTGCCTTCAGTCGAATCCCCCCTTGTTCAGACAATCTGATTGACAGTTCTGCAGAACATGTGTTCTGATCATACCTTTTAACACAAAAAAGGACCGCTTTAGCAGACCTCTTGACAAGAGCTGCGTGGTGCTTTCAGTCACATTCTGCTTGAAGTTTGTAGTTCAGGTCAAATGAAATATTTTCAAAGCTCAGTATGTATTCCCAAAACAGCAGTAAATCATTCAGAAAGTTATGTGCTCATTTGCACATGGCTTCAAATTACTGATTTAGCCAGCTGAGGGCACACATTATGGTTTTTCAGCATATGATTTTTTTATTTCTGGTGTTCTGATCATCCAGTAATTAGTGGATACAGATGAAATTACAAGCTGCTGCCATTGCCTCAGATGGTCAGGTTTTCAGGATGCCAACTCCCAGCTCCTCTGGAGTTGACATAAATATTATGGAAGCAAAAAATTATAGTCATTTGCAGGGAAATCATGTGTTTAATTGCCAAGTGAAGCAGAGGAAAAATAGCAGAAGCACACATCATGTATCAGTTAATGTGAGCTCATTATTGCATGTTGCAAAGGGGTCTAAAAGGACTTTTCAATAGCAAAATGCAAACAAAACTATTCTAAAAAATGCCATCTGTGAAGCCTCCAGATATGTCTGACTGGCTCATTTCCTTTCAAAAATAGTCCCTGTATTCCAAAAGCTGTTAATAATGAAATGGAAATAACACAGAGCAAAAATGGACCATGGCTGATGGAATGGGACTTAATGTAAGGAACTGCTATTGAAATAAACACAGAGTGGAATATTTCATAGACACATATTGTGCGTATATTTCAGTGTTTGCTGCAGATGGCACTTTAACACAACATAAGACTCCTAGATCCTACACACAGGCAGATTACTTTGATAACCAATTTCAAACTCAGAATTTACTTTAAAATTTTTATTTCTAAATAAATATTATTTATAAAAAATTTATTGATTTCCCCCCTTTTCCTCCTTTTTGTTATTTGGTAGACTTGTCTTCATGGGACAGATAATTGATAACCATGTGAAGTTTTCTAGAAAGCCAAAAATTAATCTAATTTGGAAAGACTGTTATTATATTTCTACTAGTAGCCCGGTGCATGAAATTTGTGCACATTAAAAGGGAATTAATTGCCCTAACCGGTTTGGCTCAGTGGATAGAGCATCGGCCTGCGGATTCAAGGGTCCCAGGTTTGATTCACGTCAAGGGCATGTACCTTGGCTGCAGGCACATCCCCAGTGGGGAGTGTGCAGGAGGCAGCTGATAGATGTTTCTCTCTCATCGATGTTTCTAACTCTCCATCCCTCTCCCTTCCTCTCTGTAAAAAATCAATAAAATATATTTTTTTAAAAAGGGAATTAATTAGCAAACTGGCCACCTGTCGATTCCGTGAGGAAAGGGGCTCCCTCCTCCCTCCTGTCAGGGTCCGGGGTGCAAGAGAATGGGGTTCCTGGCTGGCAGGTCACTGATAGCAAGCTATCCAACAGTGAATTCTGTGAGGAATGGGGCTCCCTCCTTTCTACTGTCAGGGTCTAGTTTGAAGGTCAGCCATGCCCCCTGTTGGGCCAGATCCAGAGTTCTACCACGCAGTGGCCTCCACCTCAGCAACCCAAGACTGACTGCTGCTGGGCACTCCTGGTGCTCTGAGGATGGGTTCTTCCCTCAGGCCACATGGGAAACAGCTGGGGAGGGCGCAGCCCTTGGCTAAGCGACCCAGGATTCAGTGGGTCCAAGCTCCAAGGGTGGGTTCCTGCCTCAAACCCCACCCTCACCGGAAACAGCTCCGGGAAACAGCTCAGGGGAGGGCGCAGCCGTTGCCAAGACAACCCCTGCAGGACTGACTTCTTTCCGCTTGGTTGAAATTCTGATGGTTGTGATGAACACCACCCATTGTTTTCATATAAGTAGATATTGGTAGACCAGCGATCACCATAGGAAACTTAGCCTAATAATATGTCACATGTTTTAGTCCTATTTTTTAAATTTCACATACAATTAAACACTTCATTTATTATTCTAAAAGCAAAGTAAAGTTCTTTTAGGTTCTATCGCTGTCATGTGATAAACATAGTGTGTGGTCAAGGTCATGAACTCTGGAGTCAGATTCTCTGGTTTTAGTTTTTATTCTGCCACTGATGAATATGTGACATTGGGCAAGTTTTATGTTTATATAGGCCCCAATATCTTCATCTATAAAGCAGAAATAATACCTGTACCTATTTCACAGGTGTTGAGGATTACATGAGACAATATGCGTGAAGCAGTTAGTCTGATCTCTGACACGTATGAAGTACTCAAGAAATGTAAGTTCTCACTGCTATAGTAGCACATGGACAGAAACTAAATAGTGACATTTTCTGTTATATAACAGTTTTTAGGTAAGATGATGAAAAGAGCTGTTTTGTTATGAGGGTCTCTTACTGTTCTAAGCCCCTTATTTTATCTTATTTATTATCCACAATAAATCTAGGATAAGGTATTATCATTGCATTTTATAGATGAAGAAACAGATTAATTGAAGCTAATAATCCTGCCTTTTGATATGAAATAATAACTAGTGCTTATTGAGTGATGGCTATATGTCAGATATTGTTCAAGCACTTTAAATTGAGGTCTCTCTCTGTCCTTACAATATTCTAGGAGGTGAGTATTCTTAATATAAATATTTACATATGAAGGGACATAGGCACAAAGAGATTAAGCAACTTTTATAGAAATACATAATAAACAAGTATCAGAAGTGTGATTTTATTCCATCAATTTGACTCGAGAATTTTTGTTCTCAACTAACATGCTAATAGAAAAAAAAACAAAGGAGGCCGGCCTGGGTGGCTCAGTGGTTGAGCGTTGAGCTATGAACCAGGAGGTCACAGTTCAATTCCCAGTCAGGACATATTGCAGGATCAATCCCCAGTAGGGGGATGTGCTGGAGGCAGCCCATCAATGAGTCTCTCTCATCATTGATATTTCTATCTCTCTTGCCTTCTCTTGTCCCCTCTGAAATCAATAAAAAATATTTTTTTAAAAAGAAAAATAAAACAACAAAGGTTTCACAGCAATGTAAAAAGTTACTTATAATATATAATAAAATAAATAAGTGGAATATGGGCAAAGTGTATAACCAGACAGCTTACAGTGGAAGAAATAACAATTGACCAATATCCATCTGATATTGCAACTGCCAATTTATCTTAAAAAGACACAAATTCAAATTATGAGATATAATTTGTCCCTTATCAGATTTGAAAAATATCAAAAAATTGAGAGTATTGTTGATACAAACCACAAAGGAGAGCAGTATTGACGATGGTCGGGTACCTATGAGTGCAAAGTTGAATGCAGGCAATCTAATTTCCTGAGCAGGAATTACACTAGGCAATTTTAACACATATTATTTTATTTAATACTTCTTGTAAACTTGAGAAACATGTGAAAATTACTTTTTATTTTCCTCTTCCTCTTCCTCCCTTCTTTGTCACCTAGTCTTCTTATGCTGGCTTCTACTAGCTCAGAGACTTGTCAGGGTAACTTTTTTATCAGAACATTTTTGTCATAGGACCCTACCCACAGACTTTGTTAAGTTATGCAAATTAATTTTTAGAAGTGAATCAATACTTATTGTAATAGTGATTTGTGTGTGTGTGTGTGTGTGTGTGTGATTCTTCTAGGGTAATCCAGTTCCTTTGGAATAAGGGAGAGATATTTTCGAGTTAATGTCCTGAAAGGCAACCAAGGCTACCTCCTTTCCCAGCTTGACTCTGAGTGCTGCCACCAATGAGTTTATCACCCCTGCTCATTGAAACATTTTCTTCACGTGGCTTCCAGAGTGATCTATTTTTAGTTTTCTACCTACCTCACTGGTTAACCTTCTCAGTCTCCTTTCCGAGACCTTCTCCCTGATCTCTGCCCATTGGAGTGCTCAGGGTTGAGTCTTTGTTCTTCTCCATATATGGTCATGTCTTTGGTGTTTCTTTTCTGGTTTTATTGCTTAAAATTTCACCTACTGGCCAATGAATTCCGAACTCATATCTCTGAGTTAGCCTCTTTTGAACTCCAGACCCATTGATGCCACTGCCTATTCAGTATCTCTGCTTGTATGGCTAGCAGAGATCTTAAAGTCAGCACATTCCAAAAATGAAGTCCTGGGACTGTGATGTGGAAATACAAAGGGCTAGTGTTGGGGGGACTTTAGAGGCTGGTAAAGACCATAGTGAGAGCAAGAACAGGTGAGCAGTGGGCTGTGTGAATGGTCAAACCAACTTGCCATTTTTTAGTAGCCTGGTGACTTGCTGAGCAAGGCAGGAAGGACGAAGAGTGAATTCCTAGTGGGAATGTCAAATATACTTAAACTAACTCAAGAGGAAAGCAATTAGTACTCAGCTCTATAGGAATACCGGTTTCTTTGGGCCAGTTACTCTTTATGACACTGGAGGTGGTTTTCTTCCTGTCGTAAGGAAGCATGGTGGCGCCCTTGGTACTATGTGATCTACAACAGTACAATCTCATGTGCTCTTTTGAATGCTTTACCGGTATTCATCATATGGTATTTATGCCATGAGGTAGGCACTATTATCATCGCATTTTACACACGAGGAACCTGAGGTACAGAGGCTGAATTCACTGCCTTGAAGAAAATCTCTTGTTGAAAGTCAAGGAGTGGGACTCTTAGATTTGGGATGGGCTTATCTGAGGATGCACTACTTAAAGACCTCAAACTCCCGGTTGTCCTGATCTGGGCTGGCTTGCTATAGGAAGCAGCCGTTCATTTCCTGAAGACTATGCAAGGCCTTCCTGAGGTAATGGCCTTGCAAGGTGATGCTTTTCCTCCTTAAGATCAGCTCCCACCTCCTCTTCGCTTTTGGGTAAGAAAGGTCAAGTCTCAGCATAGCCTGATTGAGCAACTATTGTCCCTGGATGGGAGGAAAAGAATTAGTCACTCAAAGAGCTGTGGGGCCTGGCGAATAGGTACCAGCAGAACTGGGAGAACATGCCTGGGAAGGGAACCTGAGGGTGCTAAAGGCTGGAGATAATTGTTGTGGGACACTCTCTAATGACTCAGGGTCTAACATCCTTTCAAGGACACTTGGAGCCAGTCCTAATTCCCTGCTGGAATGTCTCCTTGAGAACATTGAAGCATGAGCATGACTGTGCAGATTTGTTCACAGACCAGTCATGTACCATTAAATATGTAGCTGTGACATTATTTTATTAGTTAAAAAAAGGACAGACAAGATTTAGTACAATCTAAATGTTCATCAACATAGAAATAGCTTAATAAAATATGCTACAATGAAATACTGTGCAGTAGTTTACAAGAATGAGATAAATTTATAGGGAGTCTAAGAAACTGTGTTATATTGTAAGGTAAAAGAGGCAAGCTGCTTGCTGGTTCTCCTTATCTTTCTCTCCCCGGACTCCTGAGCATAAAAGGTGTTTGGAAGGATATCTGTGAAATTGTTGGAAAGAAGTAGAAAAGGAGAACTTTAAATTTATATCAATTTCAATAAACAAAGGCAAAGGAAATTTGGTGGAATCATTTTGGTGGTTTTTTTTTTTTCTCGTTTCGACATTTCATATAATGACTTATGTTCTTTTCATAATAAAAGATAAAAAAGAAACAAACCTGGTTTGGCCAGTGTGGCTCAGTGGTTGAGCATCAACCTATGAACCAAGAGGTCATGGTTCAATTCCCGGTGAGGGCACATGCCCAGGTTGTGGGCTTGATCCCCAGTGGGGGGTGTGCAAGAGGCAGCCAATCAATGATCCTCTCTCATCATTGATGTTTCTATCTTTCTCTCCCTCACCTTTCTTCTCTGAAATCAATAAAAAAATAAAAAGAAACAAAGCTGGTATCACTATTGAGACCAATGCTTTTGTATTTCAAATGTTCTTAGTATGATTTCAATATGTGAGGCCTTCTTGAGAGTAATTTGGCATTACTGTTAAGGTAAAAATATCAATATTTTGACTCAGCAAATCCATTTTGTAGACAATTAACCTACTAAAATTTTCAGGCATGTTCCCAAAGTTATATGTTTAATTGATTTTCATTCCAGTATTGCTTATAACAGTAACTATCTAGAAAGACTCAACAAAAGGTGATTAATTCAGTAATATTCCAGTAGATTGGAATACTATGAGGCTACATGACAGAATGAGGTAGATTTATGTTATAGGAAATTGTTCTAGCTACTTTTTAAAAAGATATATATAATTCAGCCTCAGCAAACTGAGGTCATATGACCGTAATTTTGCAAAAATGTCCAAAGAACTTTATGCTAAGTTGTAAATATGTTACCTCAGAGGTAAAGATCTGGGTAAGATTTTCACCTTCTGTATTTTACAGTTTTATATTTGAAATCTTTGCAACCAGCATGCTTTTCTACTATAACTGAAGGGGTGGAAAAAAAACACAAAGAAAAAAAGACATTAAAAGTAGATGAGAGAGAGGAACTAATAAAGTAGTGTATTAATTGCTAAAAATTTGAAGAGAACTATCAAAAGAGTCCCAGGAATAAATGAGGCAAGATGAATGAGTTGACAAGGAGCAATATCTGGGATAGTGGAAAGACAACAACAACAGCAGCTAACATTTATTAACTGCTTTCCAGCATCATGCATTTACTAAGTAGCTCTCATGAGTTGGCTCACTTAAATCTCAAAACAAATGCTATAAAACAGATACGATTATCCTCACTTTAATGGTAAATCTATAGCTTCAGACATTCAGAAATTCTCAAGCAAGATAAAGAGAAATCCATACCTATACACATTATAATGAAACGATCAAATTCAGAAATGAAGAAGAATCATAAAAGCAGCCAGAGAAAAAGATGGCAAAATAATGACACTAAAGACAGAAACTGAGCCCTAGCTGGTTTGGCTCAGTAGATAGAGTGCTGGCCTGCGGACTAAAGGGTCGCAGGTTCGATTCTGGCCAAGGGCATATGCCTGGGTTGCGGGCTTCATCTCCAGTAGGGGACATGCAGGAGGCAACCTGTCAATGATTCTCTCTCATCATTGATGTTTCTATCTCTCTATCTATCTCTCTCCCTTCCTCTCTAAAATCAATAAAAAAGTATATTTTTAAAAAAAGACAGAAACTGAGAGAATTGGTCACCACAGACCCTAAAGGACATGCTTCAGGCAGTTGGAAAGTTATCCTAGAGGGCAAGTTTGAAGTGGGAGGAGTGAAAAACAAAGAAAGAGGTGAATATATAGGCAAATGTAAAAAAAAAAAAAAATACTGATTGTATAAAACAGTGGGATTAAGACACACCCCAATGAGGTAGAATCAAAATACCAGAAAACAATAGTGTATATGTCAAGAAGGGGGGAAATGCAATTAACTAGTTTAAATATTCTTGCCTTTTCTTGCCCAAGGGTTAAGGGTTTGAAAAAGCTAGACTTTGATAAATTGTAAATTATAGGATAAATATAAAACTTTCAGATTTGTGGAGTGAAAATGTTGGAGTAATAAAAGTTACTTAGACTTGCCAATGTGTACAAAAAAACTACCAAGAAAACCAGGGAAATAATCACTATAAAAATTAGGATAATGGTTGCTTCTGAAGGGTTAGAATTTTGGAGATTCCTCTACCTGGTTTTTGCTTGCTTTCACCCCCAACCCTAAGCCTGTTGGGGCTGAGTAGTGGTTCAGGAAGCGGTACTTGGGTAGGAAACTGGTGGCTTCCAGAGGAAATGTGTAAAGACCAGAGCCTCCACATTAACATAGATTTCCTAATCCCACTATCACTGAGGCCCTTGAGAGTGAGATTGCTCCTTCCTGGTACTGTTACTATCTCAGTCTGTATGATCCCCTCCCTCCCCTTCAAGCCTGTACCTGATCATCATTTTAATCCACTTTCAATCATGTAAGTTTACTGGAGAAAACCCCAAAAGTTAACAGGTATATGAAGAGATATTCAAAATCATGAGTAATCAGAGAAAAAAGGCAAATTAAAACCGTAAATTAACCTTTATACTAGAGATTCTGAGCCCTTGCTTTGCATTAGAGTGACCTGGATAGTTTTAAAAATCCCAGCCCTCAGGCCTTACCCTAAGAGATTCAGATCCCAGCGTTCTGGGTGGGGTTTGGGCACTGGTTTTATTTAAAAGTTCCCAAGCTGTATCTCAAGCCAGAACTGAAGGCCTAATTCATTGGCAGAACATACAGTACAGAGCTGGGTAAGTGCTGCAAGGGGTGGCAGTAGTTCTAGAGAGAATCTGGCACTACTTAATCAAATCAGGACATAGAAATGTATGAGTCAGCAATTCTTAGGTACATGCATACCAAAGAATTTCTTCCTTGGCTCCCGCAAGGAACTTGAGCAGGTGTTGATTGCAACGTTATTGGCAGTGACCAGAAGCTGGAGACAACCTGGATATCCACCCGGGAGAGTAGCTGGTTCATTGGGGAACGGGGGAGGCAGAATGGGGGCTGCATAAACAGCAGTTAGATGAATATGTGGAGTGCACTATCAATGGATCTTAAAAAAATAGTGAAAATAGCAAGAATCTAAAACAATGATACTCATTTTGCAAAAACACTCATAGAAAACCTGTTAAAATCTGTAAGGTGGGCGAGAATGGAAGTAGGTTGTGGAGATAAAGTGAATAAAATAAGAGAAGAGCCATGCAAGGACCAATGATAACATTGTGCTATGAACTGAGGAATAGGGCTCACCCAGCCCTCTGTACCTTCGTTAAAAGAAAGGAAGTAAAGTAAATATGTGAAGACATCAACGAGTGGAAAGGAAAGCAGCAGAATGAGAAGGGAGCACACAGCAGGTATGACTTCAGGACAGACCAGTTTGAGACTCACAACACACTTGGAAGGAGACCAGAAGCTGGAGTGAGAAGTTCAAATCTGAGTTCATGTGTGCATAATCGAAAACTCTGACCCAGGCTCCAAGGTGGAATTCCTGAGGCTGTGGGAGAAAGCTTCAGAGGTGGGCTTGCACCCATGGGTCCGTTTTGAGTAGATGGAAAAGAAAGGATATTCCAAGCAATGCAAAGGAAGAACACGAGGGAAAGAGCTCACGTGGGACCAAGAAGAGCGTGGTCTCCATGCCCTGAGGAGTGGGCTTGACTTGGCTGAAGGATGCCCGTGATAGAAGAGGCGGTCATGAGAAAGGCTGCTGAACAGAGGAGAAGGGGCCACTCGGAAGTGACAGGAGGAGTCAGCACTCAATAGAAAACTGCTGACGAAGGATGGAGAAGTTACCTGGCAAACTGGTAACTTTGAGGAATCGTTCGAGTGATTGCTGATTTTTTTGAATTTTGGGATATTATTTTAATATGAAAATATTATGCTGTTTTGAAACATGAGGCAGCATACTATAGTGGTTAAAAGAACGGACTCCGAAGCCAAACTGCGTGGGTGTACATTTTGGCTCTACCGCTTCCTAGCTGTGCTACCTTGCCAGCTGGTTAACCTCTCTGTGCCTCAGAAATGGTGCCTTATCCGTAAAATTGGGAACATATTTCCTAGGATTGTTCTGAGACGCAAATGAGCTAATATTTATAAAGTGCTGAGAACATTTGCCTAGCACTTGGTGAGTACACGTGTTTGCTAAGTAAATACACGTAAACAACTCTTGCTAGGCTTGGGATGCAGATGCCTTTTTTCCCTACTTACAGATGGTGCTGGAGGGCTGCGACTGTGGAAATATGCAGGTGTCTGAGCATCTGGTCGTCTCCATTTTAGGTCTAGGACCTGGACACCACTAAGAGGCTGTCTTATTTCTAGACCCTACAGCCCAAACACCCAAACCTGTGATAATTCAATGTTCTGGATTGTCTTCTCTCTGCAGCTCCTCCCTTAATCCCTGCAGCAAGCTCTTGTGGCGAGGCTGACCTGGGTTCTACGGCAAGCACGCTTCCCTGGAGAAAGTGTGTGGCTCCGCCCTCTAAGGCACAGGCTGCTCTGGTCAGCGGGGACTGGGAGGGCCCAGATGCTTGGGCTGCGCCCCAAGGGTGGCCTGGGCTTTGGATGAGGCAGCATCTGCTGGGTGCTTAACACTCGGAGGATAAGGGCAGGCATGACCCGAGGTCATTCAGCACTATAGCTGGTGAGGCACTCTTTTCTCTCTAATTTTAGTTGCATTACTTTTCACACATTAAGTCTTCATTATTATTATCATCAAAGATAGGAGAGAAAAAAGAACTTTCTCCATCACATTTCCTGGCCTTGTGGACATCAAATGTTTACACTTTTTAAAAAAAATCTTTAGTTTACAACATTTTTAGCTAAGAGATAATGGTAAAAAGTAATAATAATAATTCCCCACCTTTCCTTTCCTTGAGGAGCTCAAACTTTGGAAAGAAGGAGAGATGTAAATAGACAATCACAAATAACTGGTATGGGAGCCATTTATCAGGTGAACTGAGGGTGATGGGAGGGGAGACTGTGCCTGAGGCCATGTGTGAGAGGCTGCACCTAAAGGGAGGCAGTTCCGCTGGGTTTTGAAAGATTAGAAGTTTGCTAGGAAGAAAACTGGGGCCCAGTTCCTCACTGTTTGACCTTGAGCAAGTTACTTACACTTCTGAATCTCAATTTCCTTATGAGTGAAATCAAGTCACGAGCATTGCCTAATTATGAATGGAGTTGTGAAGATGAAATGATAAAATGCTTATGAAGTGCTTAACACAGGCCTGGCATAGAGTGAAGGTCAGGCAGTATCTGTCAAATGCATGAATACATAAATGAATGAATGAACGAGTGTGCATTGGCGCAGTCATGAAAGGTCATGGCAAAACTAGCAGGACAGTGTCACTGCCTAATTATTGTTTAGTTAATTGACTTTTACCCAGTACTCTTAATTTAAAAATATAAATTATGGATAACCCCTGACATTTATCCCTTCACTTAAAGGTAAAATTGAAGAATGCTAGTTTTCTTTCTTGTCCTGCATTGTAATTTTTATTTTATTTTATGAAGAAGCATCGGGATTTTGCCTTGGTCAGTTTGGTGCAGGTTTGGATGCTGTAGTCCATTGGGTCTCAGTCAGTTTTGGAGGGTGGTGAGTATGAGCTGTAGAACTCCTAGTTTCCTTAAAGGCATGAGTTGTTGAGGAAGGAGGTATTCATTGAGAGAGAATAACTGCCAATAAGAGGTTACCCCCAGAGGTTCTGCTAAGAAATGGATCATGAATGGCCAAGCCACAGATCTGAGTCTTAGGGTCAAATCTTTGGTATTCAAGTTCCAAAACTGCAACTTAGTTGCTGTGTTCCTTAGATAAGTTATTGAACCTCTCTGAACTTCAAATTTTTTTTTTCCCTTTTACCTGTAAAATGCATTGCAGGCACGCGGAATCCTTCTTTATGTTGATCTTGTAAATACTTAGTGAGGGTCCACCATATGCAAAGGACTGTGCCAGTTGCTGGGGATGCATTGATGATAAAAACTGCACAGTCTACATCCTTGTGGAAATTTAAGTCCCAAAGGGATAATATATATTAAATAATCACAAAAATGAATATATAATTGCCAACTATGATGAGCACCAAGAAAGAACACAATGCTAGGAAGATTATAAAAGTAGAAGAACCAATTCCAATCAGAGAGTGAGATTTAAAGCAGCGGTTCTCAAACTGTGGGTCGCGACCCCTTTAGGGGTCAAACAACCCTTTCACAGGGGTCGTCTAAGACCATCGGAAAACACATATATAATTACATATTGTTTTTGTGATTAATCACTATGCTTTAATTATGTTCAATTTGTAACAATGAAAATACATCCTGCATATCAGATATTTACATTACGATTCATAACAGTAGCAAAATTACAGTTATGAAGTAGCAACGAAAATAATTTTATGGTTGGGGGTCACCACAACATGAGGAATTGTATTAAAGGGTCGCGGCATTAGGAAGGTTGAGAACCACTGATTTAAAGGGAGACCTGACGGATGGTGTATTTCTATGGCTGCTATAAGAAATACCAAAGACTTCATGGCTTAAACACCCTAAATTATCTTAGAGTTCTTAAGTCAGAAGTTCAACCTGGGATAAAATCAAGATATTGGCAGGCTATATTCCTTCTGGGGAACCCTCCCCCACGACCTCCCTTTATCCATCTTCTAGTAGAGTATTTCCACATGTCTTGGCTTGGGGTCCTCTTCCTTCTACAAAGCCAGTAAAATTGCCTCTCTATAACCATTTTTTTTCCCATAGTTACAACTCCTTCTCTGACTGACTTCTGTCTCCATCTTCCACTTTTAAAGGACCCTGTGATTACATTGGGTCCACTTGGATAATCTATTTTCAGGTCAGCTTATTAGCCATCTCAGTTTCATCTGGGACTTTAATTCCCATTAGGGGAATGTGGATATGTTTGGTAAGTCATCATTTTGCCTGCCAAAGATGGGTTAAAACAGGCCTCACAAATTGAATTGCACCTTTTGGGAAGCCTCATATAGATCATTTGTCTGAACTCCAGATAGAGATTCAGTCTGCAAACTAGTAGGTCTTGACTTCTGCCCAGGGATTTTCTAAGCCTGTGATGTAATTTGGGTCTGAATTCCAGCATCCTCTCCTTAGTAATGTCTGCAAACAACCATGCTGCCTTGATGTATCCTGAGGAATGTCACCCGTTGCTAGGTGGTTTTTGATTTTGTTCCATCCATAAAAGGTTAAATTTCTAAAATACCTTTTCCTTACTCCATTCTCCATATTTTTCTCAGCATCTAATGTGACATAGTGAATATAGTAAGTATTTAATAACCACTTCTTGGGTGAATGAATGGGGAGACACAAACTTATATTGGGACTTATAAAGTGTCACTAAATGCCTTGGTATTTCATCAGGAAAATAGGCTAATAATACTTAATTCTGGAAGGTATTAGGAGGATTAGATATGATCAATGTGGTATGTACTGGAATTGGCAGCCCTGCACAAGAAATGTCAATAATATTAATGACAAGATGTGGCTGAGTCAGAAGCCACCCAGATGTAGAGTAGCACCCATTAGTGTGCCCCAGTGACATTCTCCAGTGAGGGATGAAACTTTTGTTTTCTTACCTCTCACCTAACTCTGACTGCCCTCCTGCAGCCTTCTCCTGATGTGAAGGGAAAATGACCCCTTAATTTAGTTAAGTTGTTTTTTGTTGGGAAGGGCAAGAGAGGTGGATTCTTGGACAAATAGACAGATAGATTTTTCAGTTTCTCCCTCTGATCATTTTTTTTTTTTTTTTTTGCATAACTTTGCATTGGTTTGACTTGACACTTCAAAACTTCTCTTACAATCTCATTGCATTACAAAAGATTATCTTATCAGGTTTAATGACTTGGAAATACAAATCTAAATACTGTCCTGAAGGCTTTGAAATCTGATATATGCTTGGTTATCATTTTAATCACTCAACACAACATGATGAACCCAAATAATGTTCTGGCCTAAATTAATTTTAAAGATGAGAGAACTGGACTTGTCATATTGGTTGTCATCACACTGAAAGACCAAAGCAAAAATATGATATTTTGATGAGTATCAGATCTTGGTGAAATTTCAGTCACTGAAGTATTTGAAGTGGGTAACTTGATCAATAAAGTGATTTTGTTGTAATCTTTAGACTACAGTGTGGTTCATTTTTATAACAGGTGACATGGTAACAGGTTTTGCATTCTTTTGGCTAAAAAAAATTACCAGTTGTTAAAAGACTGTCAACCACTCTCAATTAATAGAGATCCAAATTCTTTTGGCTTAAAATTCTGCAGATAGCAAAGCGTTTTTCTAGGAGGTATTCAGCACAGCAATGAGAGTTACCTGTATTCCTTGGCACATTGTAATTATTCAGGTGCGGTCTACTCTAGCTGTTGGTTTGTGATAAAGTAAAAGCACAAACAGCGTTTTTTTTGAAAAACAGAGAAAGTTTGAATTGTATACTAAAAATGTAAGTGCATAGTAACATACTTGTTCATTCTTACTTTGACTCTTGCAATAGTTAATCAAACTAATGATAGTGAGGATGGGATTTTACTTTGTCAGTGACTTAATGATATGCATTTTTCACCTGCTCAATGGTTATGAAACTCCAGTGCAAAATTTAAATGTCTTAGTACCACAATGTCATAATTGATTTTAAGAAATCTCAACTAAAAAATGTATTCTGTTCAGTTGAAATATGTGTTCACTGTGGATATTAAATTGATTTTTAAATTCATTGGCTTATCCAGATGGGTCATGCTTAGTACTAGTGAATCTTCTAACTCACATGAGTTCCTTATAGCTATGTGACCACATGTCCTTGTTTGCATGGGATAGTGTTGTCTCTGTAAAATTAAATTATTAATACTGCTTTTTTTTTTTTTTTTTTGCTCACAAAAGAATTTTGGTTTGGAGTGATACATTACCTGATCATTCTACTTACACAGCCCCAGAAGCCACAGTTTCATTGGCTCAGTTTCAGCATGGAGTGGGCACAGCACTGTCTCTTACTCCTTAGAAGAAATTCCTTCCCTAGATTTTTCGAGCCTTTTATGTTCTGTAGACCTTAGGGCCATTTTACGTTGCTTCTGGTTAGTAATGGAATGCCAATGAAACCTCTAGCTAAAGAATGAATTTATAAAAGAACTTCAGAAGTGGTAAAAATATTTAATACATAATCACAGGAGGGCAGGAATCTTGACTCTTATTCACCATTGAATACTTATTCACCATTGAATACTTAGCACCTTGCCTTGCACAGTGCTTGAGTATAGTAGAGATTCAATAGTGCTGGTTGAACGAATAAGCAATTTAAAAACTTATCTCTTTTGAAAAATTAAGAAAATTGAGGTTCCTTCACACACCCTATTTTCTTCCTAAAAATAAGAAGATACTCCATGCCCATTGTTGGAATCATTGTTTATTAACATATTTCTCAAACTTTGTTTGAATAAGGATTACTTGACATTTGGCCAAAAAGTCAGACTCTCAGATCCTGCCCCTGAAAGTCTGGCTCAGTGAGCCTCAGAAAGCTCCAGGGTATAATGGGCGCCCCATGTCAGATCCTTTCCAACTCACGTCTGGAATTTTTGTTTCACTTTGTTTTCAAAAGGACGTTTGTTTGACTTCCTACTAGGCTGTCCATCTTTCTACAGAGTCACTAGTTATGGAGAGAATATTAGACTGAAAAGGAAACCGGGTTCCACTATACAAGTGATTTGACCACTTCCCCTCTCTGGACACAGAGATTTCCTCAACTTGAAATCAACAAGGCTGAACTACAAGCTCTCTCAGACTTCTTGCAACTCTTATCAGCTAATTCTTATCATTGAAACCTGATAGTTATCTGGGTAGATAAAAAGTGCTACCTGAGACATTTTCAACAAAAAAGCGTAAGTACCTTGTCTTTGTTGCTTCGTTTGCCAATAATTATCTATGCGGTAATTATTACTGAAAAGATCATGTTGGACTTTTAGGTTATGTAAGCACCATTTTTCATCAAAAACTTTCTGCACCAGTTTTCTTTGCGATTCCCTGGATATATATGCTGGGAGCTGATTGATAACTTTTCATTTGAGATAAAAGTCTTTTCTTAAATCTTGCTAACTGTCTTTTAGATCATGCTAAAGCCATTTCTACCAAAGAAAAAAATGTAATTTGCTTTTGAGTAAAATTCACAGAAGTTAAAAGAGCTTTATCTACCCACGTGTTCTGTTACTAAATTGTAAGCAGGATCTTAAGTAATCTTCTGGGGAACCACACCAAATAGATCCCACAAGAAGAGAACAGAAATGGACCCCAGTGAATGCATTCAGAGACTTGTTCACCAGATTAACTATCTGTATTTTGGGGCTTGAGGAAGTATAAGCCAGGTTAGATTAATTTTTTCCAGAAGCAGAGAGAGAGAGAGAGAGAGAGAGAGAGAGAGAGAATAAATTGAACAAGTTCTAGAGCTGGGGAGGAACCCGAAAAGTCACGACTGAGTGAGTCATGAGTGCCTTAAAGTCACTGCCAATAAGAGGGGAAAGATGTTCATGTCTGGTTAGTAAAGAAGCAATAGCAACATTCACTTATTTCAGAATTCTGTCTTGGGCGATTGCTGGAGTTGGAAGGAAGGGTTCTGTGAGATGATGTGATAGGAGGGAGAGGGAAGAGTTGGATGCTTGCAGTTTCTCCCCTAGGCAGGCTGCCTCGTGGAGTAGTCCTTAGAGTGTATTCACAGAGGTGGGATCGATGTGCTTGTTTTCTTATGTAACTGCTTTACACCCCACTTCTTCCTTAAGGTGGATCCCATATAAATAATAATTATTTATTATTTTGTCTAATCCACACATTGATGTCTCATAGTAGATTTAATATTAATCAACACAATTATTTCTCAAGGTTTCAGCTATAAAGGGCAATGAATAGGCTAAAAAATGTTTCTGGAGTTGAGTTTGTGATATCGGCCGCTGAAAAATGGACAGAAAACATGGGAAATACATAGTGAATATTGAACACTCTGGAAACCAGCCGGAGAGTATTGGTGGCACCACTCGGGTATGTTCTGGTAGCTCAGAGTCTTGTGTTCAATGTTTATAGAACTTGAATATATATTTTTTTGTTATGACATGGTTCTTCCTCAAAAGGAATTCTTAATAAAGGTTTTATATGGAAGCCAATTTTTAGCTATTACTTATTACTTATTAATTAGAAATTTTTAATTTTTTTCTGCATAGCAATGTATGCATAATTGAGGCATTTATTTTAACACTCACTAATATAAGATATTAGCAATTTTGGGTAAAATTTCATAACCTGTTCAAATAATTCTCTGCAGCTATCATTATTCAAACATAAGCCAACACTCTATACTTGATTGCATTAACAAATTATGTTTTTAAAATGTGATATATAGATTTTTATGTTAACCACTTAGTTTTTTAGTGTAATGTGTAGATTTGTTAGAACACAAAGATTACTATATATCTTTCAAAGTCATAAGATAATCTTATAAATGAAAGTTGGGTCTAGGAATCAAATTATCTAGCAATTCTTTTAGACTGGTCTCTACTTAACTACTTATGAATTTCTTTTCTTAGTAAAACATTGTATTAAGGTTAACTTTTAGAGTTCAGTTATATACAATATCATTTGACTATTGCTTATGTTTTTCAAAGAAAAAAAATTAGTACTGTGTATGTTGGGATTGCCTTTTATGTAGCTGTGCATGTCTGACTAGAGCAGTGACGGCGAACCTTTTGAGCTCAGCGTGCCAGCATTTTGAAAAACCCTAACTTAACTCTGGTGCCGTGTCACATATAGAAATTTTTTGATATTTGCAACCATAGTAAAACAAAGACTTATATTTTTGATATTTATTTTATATATTTAAATGCCATTTAACAAAGAAAAATCAACCAAAAAAATGAGTTCGCGTGTCACCTCTGACAACGCGTGTCTTAGGTTCGCCATCACTGGACTAGAGCCTTGATCATTAGAAATAGAAAAGGAATTGTGTTGAATGAAAACAGTGTAAGTTTGAATGGACAGTTAGATTTTGAGATGAAAAGTATTTTTGTCCCCGTGCACTGACAAGGGATTACAGGGCAGAGAAATTGTTTTCTTGATTCTAGATCAGCATCCTCTTCCTCTGAAGATTTCTTCACGGTCCCTCTGGCCTTACATCTCTTTCACTGTCTTCACAGTGTCAAGGTGCTCAGTTGAAGATTTCTCTTCAGTAAGAAATCAGTCATCCTGAAGATTTCCCTAGACAGGGCAGAGTTTTCAAAGAGGGCACAGATCTTGATCACTGACTGAATATTTCACTTTACGTCTGGATATTTGGGCATACATTGTGGACCATTTTCACTAATAGATTAAAGTAGCATTTGAAGGCCACATAAAAAGGGATAATTTAGGAGTTTGCTTTTCCCTCTCAGGACACACAAAATGGTAAATTAATCTCTTTCCAGGGATGAGCAGAGAATTTAAAATTATATTCCATGAATATAGTTGATGCATATTAGATATATACAATAGAGATTATTGGCTTCTACCAAGAGCTAATTAACTATAATTCTTAGATCTCCAACTGCTCAAAATTTTAACTTTGAGAGATTCCACTTTTATTAAACTAGAGAGGAAACTAGGACAGTGAGGATGATATTACCCCCAAAGCTTCAGTATCATGGGTTCTCCACTCTCAGTGTAGATATCCATCATCTTTCTTCATTCCATTCTGTCAAGTTGGTATGGCCAGCAATTTTTATTTAATTACAAAAGTTCAAAAAATGTTCAAGTTTGTCAGCCACAAGAAAACTGAATAGCTGAATAACAGCTATAATACTAATACTACATAGAAATACAACACTTTTATGAAATATAAATCTTTGTGATTTATTCAAAGTTATCTATTTAAAAACAGTAAGAAGGGGACGGGGCTGGGTGGAGGTGGGCAAAGGGGAGGAAAATGAGGACATCTGTTAATGGTTTCAACAACAAAAAAAATAAAGTTTAAAAAAAAGAGTAAACCCTCAGGTAAAGTGTGAACCTTGGGTGATTATGATGTGTCAATCCATGGAAAAATAAAATAAAAGTATCACTTTAATGAGTGATGCTTATAAGAGGGAGGCTGTGCATGTGTGAGCTCTAGAGAGTATTTGGGAAATCTCTGTATCTCCTTATTAATTTTGTTCTAAACCTAAAACTCTTCTAAAAAAATAAATTTTTAAAAAATGTGAAAGAAAACAGAAAATTCATTAAATGCCGTGTGTATCATATCTTCTCTTATTCATTGCATTGTTATTCTATTTTCTTTATTTCTTTGGCATGGCATTATACTTTTAGAAAAATAAATATTGACTAATTCTTTATGCCCAAGTGTATTTCTTCTTGACTATATTTAATTACAATTATACGCCTTTTTATTCTTAGTTATAGTTGTTCCATGGACGGTGTCTATACACATATTTAGTTTCCTTATTCTAATAGAATTTAGAGACTGGGCTAGCAATTTCAACAGCCTTTTCAATAACCATTTAGAATTAGGTATTTAGTCAATATAATCAACAGAGGTTACATTTAAATAAAACTCTGTTGTCCTATGAGGAAAAAAAAATCTAGATAATTCTATAATTTTTTTTTAGCTATAAACGATTTACATGTAACAATTGACACTCCCATGAGTATGTAACACACACTATTCTCCTTTTTCTTAAAAGTGCATCTGGGTTATTTTTCTATTAACCGCACTTAAAAAAAGACCTAGATCTCACTGGTCATGATTTTTAACCATTATATATATAGTGTGTGTGTATGTGTGTGGGGGGGGTTAATTTGCTATTCTTTTGTTTATAATATTTGCGCCTATATTCTTGAGATTGACTTTTGGAGGTTTCAAAATGAACTGTTTAGCTTCCTATTCCAGGCAGCTTCAAAATCTGATAAATGTCCTTAGTGTAGAACCAACTGACACTAACTAACAGTGTGAATTCTTAAAACATTCTAAACTTCCCAGACCACCCTTGTTCTAGCATGATTTTATACCCTAACTATTAGAATACTGCTGGAGACTTCACTCGGACTTTCCATTCCAGGCCCCCAGCCTCCTAGGCTACTCCAGAATGTAGTTAAGGCCTTGGAGTTGGGGCTCCACTATTTTCCAATCTGTCATGCCAGCCACACATGAACACCAAAAGTTTTGCTTGCTTCTTTTGGTAGTCAGAACTTCAGCTCATACTCAGAATCAACTGGTGCACCCAGAAGAGAAAATGGCCTACGATTGTTAGGTCACTTCTGTAAAGCTCTTTCAAACTCTTTTAGATTTTACATAATCTAATTTTATTTTTTGTCAAGCTTTTCAGTTATTATTATTGATTGGTTGATTGCAGTGGACCTATTGCAACTTACTCTATCCAGGATCTCACTTCAATTCTTTAAATCTTGGTTTTCTCATTTTCAATATGACCCAAAAACATTGTTCTTTTTTAAATGTTTATTTATTGATTTGAGAGAGAGAGAGAAGGGAAAGAGAAAGAGAGAGAGAGAGAGACACAGAGAGAGAGAGAGGCATCAATTTTGTTGTTCCACTTATCCATGCATTCATTGGTTGCTTCTTGTATGTGTCCTGATCAGGAATTGAACCCACAACCTTTTGGTGTAATGGTTAATGCTCCAACCAACCTAACCACCTGGCCAGGGCCTAAAAATTGTTCTTGATAGCCCTTAAGGTCTTAGAATTTTCACTGTGAGACTTTTTTTTCTTATATAACCGATTTATACCTGCTTGCCACATAGTGATAGTTAACAAATGCATTAAATATGATGAGGATAAAAGATAATGCTTATTCCTGGATTTTAACATCAGTAATTATATAAAATAATTAACTGTAACTTGTGACGACTATCTAGATTTCCTTGTTTTGAGAAGAAATATAATGAATGTGTTCATTTGTTCTTTCAGGCAGGTTTCACATGAATTTATTTGATCAAATACGTCATGCCACAATCTGATTTATATTTGTCAGAATTATATTACTTTAGCCATCAAATATAATAGTTCTTATTTTTCCCCATTCTTTCCTATACACAGCCATTTCTGAGCACAAAAACCCACGAAGCTCACAGTTCAGCATGTCGGTTTCCAGCATCAACTAATGTAGCTTGTGATATTGGTACCAATGTAACTAATGCCTGCACCAATACAGGGACCCTTGGAGACCCGGAATTTCCAAACAGACAATTACAACATTGTCAGGTAATATTTGGGACAACACTCTTTCTCTGGGTTATGATATAATTTTCATGGAAATACTCTTGATCTAATATTTTGGAGGAAAACCATTTAATCAATTAATGATAACATTTGAAAATCTACAGCATCCTTTAAACACGTCACTGAGAGGGAATGCAAGAGACATAGTTTTTTTGGGCTTTTCATTTAAGGAGTTAATGATATGATGAAAAGACAAAAACAGACACAATTTGGAGAAAATATCTAAGGGTCAAAGAAAATAAAGTTTTGGGGTCTCTTTTATTTTGAGGACTGAGTAGGTGATGCATTGGCAGTAAATGACATTGTACTCCTTGCTCAGGTGGAGATGAAGCCATGTGTTAAGGCTCTGGGGCCCTAGTCTGTGGGTGATCTGTCTCACTCTCTTTCCCTTCCTGCCTCTGAGCCAACTGTGGGCCTTCTGTTAGCCTCCTGGTTCTGACCTCATGTGTTTTCAACCTTGACTTAGAAACTATTTAGCACTTCTGATACCCAGAAGCAGATTTCCTATATTCATGACCCTTTTCTTGTTATTCTATTTTCTTCACCTTAAGGTCTGATCTCTGAGTCCCCTCTGCTTCCACACCAAGATGAAAACTTGAGTTTGATTGATTGATGCTGACGCTTGCCAGTTGGTTCAGTGCTTCCAGCTCTGGACCACACCCCTCCTCCAGTTAATCTTACTATAGAGACAATTTGGAGAGACTCTGACAAAATAAAAGAGGCTACACTCTCTGTCAGGAGACATTGTGGAAGAATGCTTTTGATAGATAAGAATTATTTAGAGAACATGTCTCTGATGACCTCAAACAAACCAGACCAATCAGAGAGCTGGAAGTTATTTTAGATGTATTTACTTAGTGACAGATGGGAAAAAAATGTGGTCTGGGAAGTTTAGAATGTTTTAAGAATTCACACAGCTAGCTAGTGGCGGTAATAGCATGGACACACAGGTCTCAGGGCAGGTTAATGGGAGTTTCTATTAATCTTGCCCCTCTTTTTAAAGAGTCAAACAAAAAATGAGGGAATTATCTCCCTTACATGAGATGTGAGTATGGTCCTTCCTCTCCTACCACTCTGACTTCCTTTCTAAGACCTGGATGCCCTGGGACCATTTGTCTTTGGGTTTTCTCAGTTGGTGCCCTAAATCCTTGGCCTTAGTGGCCCGTGCCCTTGCGCTGCTTCTAATTTCCTAGTGGGACCTCCTCTCAGCACCCAAACTGAGGTTTACTATCTGAGACCGTGTTCCATATTTTGTGACTTTTAAGAGCTACTCTACAAGCTCCAAAGACATCTGCTCTGTGCTTGTTTCCTTTAGTGATCTGCTTTCAGTTATAGGAAAAGGGATAATAAGGAAGTAATTAGTGAATGCAAGTATTTTTTTGAATACTTAGTAAGTGCAGGGAAACATTACCCATATTGTTTTCTTGTTTACTCTTTACAGTAATCCTGTGCAATAGGTGATAGGATCCCCATGAGGGAATCGTGGCTTTGAAATATAATGCAAATTTCCAAATAGCATCATCCTTCTAGTGAAAGGTGGGGTTAAAATTTAAACCTAAATCTGTGAGACTCCATGCCTGTGCTCCTAATTTCCACAATGAACTGCCTTCTGCAAGAATGTAAGGAGGGTATTTCTGATTTTAATTTTCTCAGCAACACTTTGAGATAGATATCATTATCCCCACTTTTGATATAAGGCAAATTGAGAATTAGACAAGTAAATAAACTTGGTTAGAATATTAATGGTATGGGGCTTAAATTCAAGACTTTCTGATCTGAAGACTTACATGTTCTACACTATGCAGTGTTTCCTCTACAATAATAAATTATATATATGTAAATCTATAAATTGTATATATTAAATTACATATATATTTATATATACAGTCAAACTTCGATTCTCAAATGTCTCCCATTTCAAACAATTTGGTTCTCCACCAAGTTGTTCAGGAAACAAATGCTTTGGTACTTTAGCACGACAAAAAGTGCCTCACTGCCAGGAACAAAGGAGAGAATCCCGGTCAGTTTACCTAGAAACTTAAGGGTTGGGTAACATCTCAGGAAATCATGCTGTGAATATTTTTTGTGGTTTCTTTTTACTTTTGTTGCTGACAAATGGGTGATTAGCACATCTTTACTAGTAAACCTTAAAGAGGCCATCAAGAGTGCTAATATTGCTATGGGGTGTAAAAAAGAAACAATGATCACAGAGGTAGAAAAACTGTTGTTGATTTGGATAAATGAAAAAGCAGTTAGCCTGTGACAGTATCAGCATTTTGGAGGTGGTGATATGTGAAAAAGCAAAATGCTCCAAGCTGACTTCCTAAAAGATACACCGGGAACAAGGGCTGAAAGACATTCGTTTAAGGCTAGTAGGGGGTTTGATAAATTTAAGAAAAGAAGTGTTTGTTTATAAATTACATTAGACTTGTACTGTATATAAGAAAGGTTAAAACCGGTAATCACTTGGGGAGTCTGGAACTAACTCATGCAATTTACATGATTTCTTATGCAAAAAAATGTTTGGTTTTCGAACAAATCGCTTCTCAGGCAGTTTCCTGGAACGAATTAAGTTCAAGAACCGAGGTTCCACTGTAATTTGTTATATAAATAGTATTTTAAAATTTATAAAGTAATTTTACTGACGTTAGTTCTTATTCTAAGCTTATCACATCCGTTTTTATGGCTGAAAGGATTCCATCAAAGGGGTAAGTATCTTACCCAATGGAAATAACTGGTGGCAACAGATGTGGGATTTCAACAAATGTTTTCAGATTTTAAATTTCATCCTGCCAAATGCTAATCTGTATGAAAAATTAGCTAGGAAATTTGACAAGCCATTAATCAATGCACTTAAAATCGAAGGCTTCAAAGTAGCTAAATTTCTGATAGCTGACAAGCCAGAAGGGGAGGAGATTTAATCAGGTGATCTTTTGGGTCACTCAAATCACGGTGTACAGCTGTCACCACACATGTTTAGAAAATTTTGATAGTGGCAGGAATATAAAGTTTCTAAGAAGACATTGATTACCTTTTTTTTTAAAGTTTGAGATATAGATATATGAAAAGAAAACATGAGAAATTGGTAGAAACTTATTTGTTCCTGTATTAAAGACAGTAAAAGACCAAGTCTTTCTTAAACGAAATCTTAAATTTGAGTAATTTTTTATTATTAGAAGCTATTAATAGTGTTTTGTGCATATACCATCTTTCAGTAAGGTAATATATAAAAAAGGATTTTCAATGCTATTAAATTTTTGAAACATTTGGTTTTATCTTCAGTAATTTTGTATACATCCTTTCCAGGTGACACGAAATTTCTTTAGTGACTGGTCCCTGTGGAAAATCTTCCTGGTTTGTCTCTTAGCCTGTGTGATAACAACAGCAATCGGAGTACTCATAGTGTCTTTGGTGTATAATGGGAAAAACAATAATACCTCCATTGTTATCCACTTTCCCTCAAACCATGAGACAACCTCATCTGCAACTGAAACTAGTTCTGAGCCTATAATTCCCACTACCATAACAGATTCTTCCACATCACCCACTTCAACTACCATCACTACAACCACTGGTCGCCCTTCAACAGAATCTACTAGTGCAGCAACCACTGCTCAAACAGAAACCACAACAGCAGAAGGCAACACTTTATCTGAAACCACTACAACAACGACTTCAGGCACTGCAACTGAGGCTACAACCATAACCATCACTACTGCTTCTAGAGAATCTAGAACTACCACAGTAGCAGACAAAACTTCAGCTGAACCTACTGTCACCACAGCAGCCACCACCTCAACAGAAATACCTACCACAACTGCCAGCACTACCACGGAGGCTTCAACCGCAACAGCCACCAGTACTACTTCCACTGAATCTTCAACCACCACAGCAGCTACCGTGTCAGGCAAAACAACAGCCAAAACAACTTCTGGCACTACCTCTGAGGCTATTACCACAATGGCCATTGCTACAACTTCTACTGAACCTTCAACCACCACAGCAGCTACCACTTCAACTAAACCCACCACCACAACAGTAGCCACCACTTCTACAGAGCCAACTATTGCAACCACTGCCAGCACTGCTACTGAAGCTACAACCACCATTATCAGTACTGCTTTGGCTCACTATACAACTGCCACAGCAGCAGAAAGCACTTCAACTGAAGCTATAACCAGCACAGTAGCCACCACTTCAGCAGGACCACCTACCACTCCTGTCAGCACAACCACTGAGGCTACAACTACAACAGCCATCACCACCGCTTCTACCAAATATACAACCACCACAGTAGCAGAAACCACTTCAGCTGAGCCTATTACCACGACATCTGCCACCACTTCAGCAGGACCACCTACCACACCTGCTAGCACCACCACTGCGACTATCACTACAACAGCCACCACGACGGCTTCTACTGTACCAACAGCCACCACAACAGCTACCATTTCAATTGAACCAACTATCTCAACCACTGCTAGCACGACTGAGGCTACAACCAGATCCTACACCACTACTGCTTCTATTGAACCTACAACCACCACAGCAATAGCTACCACTTCAACCGAATCTACAACCGAAGCAGCAACCACAACTACTGTCAGCACTACCACAGAGGCTACAACCATATCTGACACCACTACTGCTTCTACTGAACTTATAGCCACCACAGCAATAGTTACCACTTCAACCGAACCTACAACAGAAGCAACAACCACAACTACAGCCAGCACTACCAGTGAGGCTACAACCACATCTATCACCACTACTGCTTCTACTGAACCTACAACCACAAGAGCAACAGATACCACTTCAACTGAACCTACAACTGAAACAATAACCACAACTACTGCCAGCACCACCACTGAGGCCACACCAGCCACCAGTACCACTTCCACCACATCTACAACCACCATGGCAGCAGAAACCACTTCAAGTGAACCAACTACCCCAAACACTTTCAGCACTACTGAGGCTACAACCATATCTGACACCACTGCTGCTTCCACTGAACCTATAACCACCACAGCAACACATACCTCTTCAACTGAACCTACAACTGAAGCAACAACCGCAACTACTGCCAGTACGACCATCAAGTCTACCACCACAACAGCCACCACTACAACTTCTACTGAACCTGCAATCACAACAACAGCCACCTCGTCAAGTGCACCAGCTGCCACCACTTCTACCACTACCCCTGAGGCTACAACCACGTCAGACACCACTACTGTTTCTGCAGAACCTATGACCACCACAGCAACCGATACTACTTCAACTGAACCTACAACCACAACAGCAGCCCCCACTACAACTGAAATGACTACCAAAACAACTGCTAGCAGTACCCCTGTGGCTACAACCACACAGTCCACCAGGACCACTTCTACCACATCTGCAACCACGATGGCAACAGAAACCACTGCAAGTGAACCAACTACCACAAACACTGCCAGCACTGCCACTGAGTCTACAACCATTTCTGACACCACTATTGCTTCTACTGAACCTATAACCACCACAGCAATAGCTACCACTTCAACCAAACCTACAACCGATGCAACCACCACAACTACTGCCAACACTACCACTGAGGCTACAACCACAACAGTCACCACCACTGCTTCTACCAAATCTACAACTACCACAGTAGCAGACACCACTTCAGCTGAGCCTACTACCACTACATCTGCCACCACTTCATCAGAACCACCTACCACAACTGCCAGCACTACCACTGCGGTTATCACTTCAATGGCCACCACGATGGCTTCTACTGGACCAACAGCCATCACAGCAGCTACCACTTCAACTGAACCAACTGCCCCAACCACTGCCAGCACTACTGAGGCTACAACAACCACTATCTCTACTGCTTCCACTGAACCTATTATCACCACAGCAACACATACCTCTTCAACTGAACCTACAACTGAAGCAACAACCGCAACTACTGCCAGTACAACCACCAAGTCTACCACTATAGCAGCCACCACTACAACTTCTACTGAACCTGCAATCACAACAACAGCTACCTCATCAAGTGCACCAACTTCCACCACAACTTCTAGCACTACCCCTGAGGCTACAACCACGTCAGACACCACTACTGTTTCTGCAGAACCTATGACCACCACAGCAACCGATACTACTTCAACTGAACCTACAACCACAACAGCAGCCCCCACTACAACTGAAACGACTACCAAAACAACTGCTAGCAGTACCCCTGTGGCTACAACCACAGAAACCACCAGGACCACTTCTACCACATCTGCAACCACGATGGCAACAGAAACCACTGCAAGTGAACCAACTACCACAAACACGGCCACTACTGCCACTGAGTCTACAACCATATCTGACACCACTACTGCTTCTACTGAACCTATAACCACCACTTTAATACCTACCACTTCAACTGAACCTACAACTGAAGCAACCACTACAGCTACTGCCAGCACTATCACTGAGGCTACAACCACAACAGCCACCACCACTGCTTCTACAGAATCTACAACCACCACAGTAGCAGACACCACTTCAGCTGAGCCTACTACCACTACATCTGCCACCACATCAATTGAACCACCTACCACAACTACCAGCAGTACCACTGCAGCTATCACTACAATAGCCACCACAACAGCTACCACTTCAACTGAACCAACTATCTCAACCACTGCCAGCACTGCTGAGGCTACAACCACCAGTATTTCTACTGCTTCTATTGAATCTACAACTGCCACATCAGCAGAAACCACTTCAACTGAAGCTATAACCAGCACAGCTGTCACTACCTCAACAGGACCAACTACCAGTACTGCCAGTGCTACCACTGAGGCTACAACCACATCTGTCACCACTATTGCTTCTACTGAACCTGCAACCACCACAGCCACAGATACCTCTTCAACTGAACCTACAACTGAAGCAACAACCACAACTACTGCCAGTACAACCACCGAGTCTACCACCACAACAGCCACCACTACAACTTCTACTGAACCTGCAGTCACAATAGCTACCTCGTCAAGTGCACCAACTTCCACCACAACTTCTAGCACTACCCCTGAGGCTACAACCACGTCAGACACCACTACTGTTTCTGCAGAACCTATGACCACCACAGCAACCGATACTACTTCAACTGAACCTACAACCACAACAGCAGCCCCCACTACAACTGAAACGACTACCAAAACAACTGCTAGCAGTACCCCTGTGGCTACAACCACAGAAACCACCAGGACCACTTCTACCACATCTGCAACCACGATGGCAACAGAAACCACTGCAAGTGAACCAACTACCACAAACACGGCCACTACTGCCACTGAGTCTACAACCATATCTGACACCACTACTGCTTCTACTGAACCTATAACCACCACTTTAATACCTACCACTTCAACTGAACCTACAACTGAAGCAACCACTACAGCTACTGCCAGCACTATCACTGAGGCTACAACCACAACAGCCACCACCACTGCTTCTACAGAATCTACAACCACCACAGTAGCAGACACCACTTCAGCTGAGCCTACTACCACTACATCTGCCACCACATCAATTGAACCACCTACCACAACTACCAGCAGTACCACTGCAGCTATCACTACAATAGCCACCACAACAGCTACCACTTCAACTGAACCAACTATCTCAACCACTGCCAGCACTGCTGAGGCTACAACCACCAGTATTTCTACTGCTTCTATTGAATCTACAACTGCCACATCAGCAGAAACCACTTCAACTGAAGCTATAACCAGCACAGCTGTCACTACCTCAACAGGACCAACTACCAGTACTGCCAGTGCTACCACTGAGGCTACAACCACATCTGTCACCACTATTGCTTCTACTGAACCTGCAACCACCACAGCCACAGATACCTCTTCAACTGAACCTACAACTGAAGCAACAACCACAACTACTGCCAGTACAACCACCGAGTCTACCACCACAACAGCCACCACTACAACTTCTACTGAACCTGCAGTCACAATAGCTACCTCGTCAAGTGCACCAACTTCCACCACAACTTCTAGCACTACCCCTGAGGCTACAACCACGTCAGACACCACTACTGTTTCTGCAGAACCTATGACCACCACAGCAACCGATACTACTTCAACTGAACCTACAACCACAACAGCAGCCCCCACTACAACTGAAACGACTACCAAAACAACTGCTAGCAGTACCCCTGTGGCTACAACCACAGAAACCACCAGGACCACTTCTACTACATCTGCAACCACGATGGCAACAGAAACCACTGCAAGTGAACCAACTACCACAAACACGGCCACTACTGCCACTGAGTCTACAACCATATCTGACACCACTACTGCTTCTACTGAACCTATAACCACCACTTTAATACCTACCACTTCAACTGAACCTACAACTGAAGCAACCACTACAGCTACTGCCAGCACTATCACTGAGGCTACAACCACAACAGCCACCACCACTGCTTCTACAGAATCTACAACCACCACAGTAGCAGACACCACTTCAGCTGAGCCTACTACCACTACATCTGCCACCACATCAATTGAACCACCTACCACAACTGCCAGCAGTACCACTGCAGCTATCACTACAATAGCCACCACAACAGCTACCACTTCAACTGAACCAACTATCTCAACCACTGCCAGCAGTACTGAGGCTACAACCACCAATATTTCTACTGCTTCTACTGAATCTACAACTGCCACATCAGCAGAAACCACTTCAACTGAAGCTACAACCAGCACAGCTGTCACTACCTCAACAGGACCAACTACCAGTACTGCCAGTGCTACCACTGAGGCTACAACCACATCTGTCACCACTATTGCTTCTACTGAACCTGCAACCACCACAGCCGCAGATACCTCTTCAACTGATCCTACAACTGAAGCAACCACCACAATGACTGCCAGTACAACCACCGAGTCTACCACCACAACAGCCACCACTACAACTTCAACTGAACCTACAAGCACAACAGCAGCCCCTAGTACAACTGAAACAACTATTACAACAACTGCTAGCAGTACCCCTGTGGCTACAACCACACAGTCCACCAGTACCACTTCTACCACATCTGCAACTACGATGGCAACAGAAATCACTTCAAATGAACCAACTACCACAAACACTGCCAGCACTGCCACTGAGTCTACAATCATATCTTACACCACTACTGCTTCTACTGAACCCACAACCACCACTTCAATACCTACCACTTCAACTGAACCTACAACTGAAGCAACCACCACAACTACTGCCAGCACCATCACTGAGGCTACAACCACAATAGCCACCACCACCACTTCTACCGAATCTACAACCACCACAGTAGCAGACACCACTTCAGCTGAGCCTACTGCCACTACATCTGCCACCACATCAATAGAACCACCTACCACAACTGCCAGCAGTACCACTGCAGCTATCACTACAACAGCCACCACAACAGCTACCACTTCAACTGAACCAACTATCTCAACCACTGCCAGCACTGCTGAGGCTACAACCACCAGTATTTCTACTGCTTCTACTGAATCTACAACTGCCACATCAGTAGAAACCACTTCAACTGAAGCTACAACCAGCACAGCTGCCACTACTTCAACAGGACCAACTACCAGTACTGCCAGTGCTACCACTGAGGCTACAACCACAACAGCCACCACTACAACTTCTACTGAACCTGCAACCACAACAACAGCCACCTCATCAAGTGCACCAATTGCCACCACAGCATCCAGCACTGCCCCTGAGGCTACAACCACATCAGGTACCACTGTTTCTGCAGAACCTATGACCACCACAGCAATTGATACTTCATCTGGACCTACAACCACAACAGCAGCCCCCACTACAACTAAAACGACTACCACAACTACTGTTGGCAGTACCCCTGCAGCTACAACCACACAATCCACCAGTACCACTTCTACCACATCTGTAACCACAATGGCAACAGAAACCACTGCAAGTGAACCAACTACCACAAACACTGCCAGCACTGCTACTGAGTCTACAACCATTTCTGACACCACTATTGCTTCTACTGAACCTATAACCACCACAGCAACAGCTACCACTTCAACCAAGCCTACAACCGAATCAACAACCACAACTACTACCAGCACTACTAGTGAGGCTACAACCACAGCAGCTACTGGTACTGCCTCCACTCCATCTACAACCACTTTATCAGCAGAAACCACTTCAAGTAAACCAACTACCACACCTACTGCCAGCACTTCTCCTGAGGCTACAAACACAGCAGCCACCAGTCAGTCTTCTACTGAACCTGCAACCACCATTTCAAGTTAATCAACTGCCACAATAATTTCCAGTGCTATCTGTAAGACTGCAACCATGTGGGACAACACTATTGCTTCTACTAAACCTATATTCACCACAGTCACTAATATCATTTCAAATAAACCCACCACCACAGCAGCAGCCCCACTTCAACAGAACGGATTTCCACAACTACTGCCAGTGCTACCCCTGTGGCCATAATCACAATTACCACTAGCTCCTCTATTGAACTTATAATCACCACAGCAGGCACCTACCACAACAACTACCCACATTACTACTCAGACCACCACCCAAGGCTTCCTACTACTTCTATCTAATCTACAACCGCTATGCAGCCACCACCTTGTCACAAGTATGAATGCCATCTTTTAATTTGAACCTACTGCCATAACTGCAAGCATTGTTCCTTCAACTGAATGCACTACAAGTACAATTATCTTTTCTATTGCACCTATAGATATGAGTACCAGTTGCATATTTACTGGGCCTGTGATCACAATAACTTCTACTGAATCTACTGTTATAGCTTACAGTACCATTTCAACTTTTTCTTATCCATTCTGACAACCCCTGTCACTCCAGCTTAAGGTACAACTATAAACCATTCAACAAATTCAACTCAAATTTGAAAAATTTCCATTTAAATGAACGTGTAATTAGCATCAGTTTAACAGAATCTCCAGACACCAATACTTGTTCTTCAACTGAATGTACGTTGCCCACAGTAAGTATATGAATCTAGTGACTCAATTAGTGACTGAATCTAGTTTGCTTTCTGATTCAACTAAAACATCATTTTCTACCTCCACTGCCACCACCTCAATAAGAATAAAATCAACACAGATGCTAACCCAACTGACTTTACAGACACAATAGCATGACTTCAGCTGAATTTATAATCTCCATAACCAATATTACCTGTTAATAGAAAATTATCATCACCTTCTAAGTAACCTATTACAGTGCAATTAGCAATTTCACTGCCCCTTCAAATGAGTGTATAGTATGACAACATTAACAAAATATGCTAGTACTGTAACTTTTCATATTTCACAGTAGGTACCACCACATTTATTGTTCACGCAGTCATGCTACCATTTCTATGCACCATCATTTCTACTGTACTTACTACTACAATACCTATCACTAAACCCTTCACTTGAATTTATAAGCACTGTAACTTCTGTTGACATGTTATTCAAAGCCATCCATTACTTATTCATCTGAACCAAACACTGCCTCTATTAATGGTAAATACAGTAGATCACATCATCACTCCCACTTGACAGAAATGGCAAATTCATAATGACCTTTTAATCGCAGCTGTAGTTAGGATGCCTGCAAATTAAATCTTAACATCCACTGTCATTACTTCCATACCAGAACCTATATCTACTATTGGTAACTATAGATTCCATGGCCATCAACCACCAACATATAACTACAAATAACTGCTCTAAAATAGGATTTACTTAATGACCAGTTCAACTGTCATCATAATGATAATGAGTTTCACCCCTAAAGCAGCATTAAGATTTAACAATAACATTAATTTGACCTAACCATTTAATATGAAGGGTCTCTATTTTGTGAAGTTTTAAATAATACAATTTTCATACAAAATAAATCCAATCTATTTATTTATGTTGGAAACTTGTTATGTTTTAATAAAATGTTACCAGTGAAATATGAATACAGTCATTTATTATTCTAAAGTTTTAATTTTTAATATACAAATTCCATATGTAATAGGAAATGGATATTCTATTTGGTGATAGCATGTTAAAGACATGTATGTATTACCACAATTTTTAAAGATTGTGTAAATTTATTTTTATTCCATTTTCTCTTTAAATTATTTTAATTTTAAGTAATATTTATAGGTGTGTTATTTTCAATTTAATAAACTTGTTTTCTATTGATCTTAAAAACCTACTCAATTAAATATGTTGAGTAAATATTTACTTGTGCCTGCTATCTGCTGAAATAGTAGAGACTATTCAGAAAAAGAAACTAGCAATGGAGATAGTAATAAACTTACCAATTTCTATTATTTAGAATTCTTGACAATTGACAAGTTTAAGTTAGTGTTAACTTACATGGTAGGTACTTGTCTTCCACTGAAGTGGAAAGCAGTCCCAGTGAGTCAGAATCATTGAAGATGAGCCATAAATCTATATTTTTCAAAAAGTATGCAGATGGGACTGATAACCAATAGTTGAAGCAGTAAACCCACGTGGGCATTGTGACTTGTTACATCTCTTGGATGGGGTTAATGAGGTTGATAGAAATCAGAAAATATTTTTTTGAGCATTAACAAAAGTCAGTTGCCATATGTTCGTGTTAATTGTACCTGTAAACAAAGAATGGCTGTATAGTGTTAGGCACATGAGCACATGGTTGGGAGTCAGCAGGAAGTGCTTTTCTTACTCAAAAGGAAACATGTATTTTCAGCAACTTAAAACAAATATTTTAATAGCCATTATGCTAATTAGAAATAATTTTTAACTTTTCTTTCAAGTCAGTTCTATAGAGGTACTGTCCTCCTATTTTGGTAGATTACTCAAATGTAATTACATGAAACTAATGTAATAACACTTTATTAAAACTGTTTAATTTTACCTTTTTAGCCCATTATTTTTCCAATTAATGATACTTTGTATATTTTATTAAATATAACCCTACTGGACTCTTCTCTTTTTGTTATAGAAGACACAACTTTCTATTTTCTAGTTCCACATCTCTACAGAGACCTTGCTTCTGCTTAACCAGGGTGTGTATCTGACAACTAGTAGATAACAAATATTTGTTCAATAAATGAAAATAGCAACAATTATAAGAATTTATTACCAAATAATATTTTTAGAGTTAAATAATCTTCCAATATACTTTTAAAAATTTAAACATATTCTAATTAGTATTTTTTTAAAAGTTTTTAGTTGAGTACAACATATGTACAGAAAATGCACCAATCATAATTTATATTCAATGAATTATCACCAAGTGTACATACTCACACCCAAATTTTTAAAAAAGGAACATTATCAGCATTCCCTGTGTCCACACCCAAATCATTACCTCCTTTTTTTCCCCCCAAAGTGAAACTGTCCTGATCTTCAACACTACAGATTACTCTGATTGTGAACATAGTAGAAATTGAATGGCACTCCTTTGTGTCAGACATCTTTAGCTCAGACTTTTATTAGTGACTGGAGGCCCGGTACATGAATTCATGCACCAATGGAGTCTCTTGGCCTGGCCTGTGGGATTGAGCTGAAACTGGCTCTCTGACATCCCCTGAGGGCTCCCAGATTGCGAGAGGACGCAGGCCAGGCCAGGCCAAAGGACTCCACTGGTGCATGATCAGGGCCAGGGAGGGACACAGGAGGGAATGCGGGAGGGCTCCAGGGTGTGTCTGGCCCATCTAGCTCAGTCTCGATCAGCCAGACCCCAGCAGCAAGCTAACCTACTGGTGGGAGCGTCTGCCCCCTGGTGGTCAGTGCACCTCATAGCAAGCGGTTGAGCGGCCTTAGCATATCATTAGCATATTACCTTTTGATTGGTTGAACGGCAGACTGGATGACCAGACACTTAGCATATTAGGCTTTTATTATATAGGATAGTCATGAATGTTTTTGCTTCTACTAATGATTGTTTCACTATCATCGTGGTATACTAATTTATTGTATTACCACTACCATGATTTATTTATCCATTATTTTGTTGGTAGACACTCAGGTTATTTCTGGTTTTGTATATTACTACAGTGCTCTGTGCAAAATTATTATATATATATCTTTTGGTATGTATAGTCTGTTTCAGGCTTTTACTAGAAAATAAAAGCTGAGTCATAGAGTAAGAAAATGTTCAATGTTAGAAGATACTTCCAAACAGTTTCTCAAATGAATTGCAAACTACCTATATTCTCATGGGCATTATATGGAGTTCTGATTACAGCACATTCTCACCAACGTGACTTTGGCAGCCTTTTAAACTAGTCATTCTGGTGGATGTGTGCAGTGTGTATTCATTTGGGTGTTCACACCCTGTGAGGAGGCTGCAGTGACATTTTGTTACCATAGATGGTGCTGCAGTGCTATTCTCTCTCTTTTTTCTTTTTTAACCCTCACCCATTAAAAATAATTATTGGACTTATGTAAAAGTATAATGACTAACTTTTGTCTTTTAAGAAGTGGGTTTAAAAAAATTAAATAATGAAGAACATGATAGTGGTGCCAAAATAATTAAGACTTATTATTTAGAAGAATTTGATTTATTTTTGTGTATCTCTCTAGAAAAGAGAATCAGGTCAAAGTTACTGAGAGGAAAACTTTGACTCAACATAGAGAAGAATGATCTAGCAGGAGAGTCAGCCCAGAAAGGAATGTTAGACTCTAGAAAATGGATGAACTCCTGCTCACTATAAGTGCACACAAAGGCTGGAGTAAGAAGAGTTCACTTTTATTTATTGGAGTTTAACCTAAATGTATACGGTCCTTTGAGTTTGAACATAATAATATCTTACCTAATGATAGACAAATGTGTAAATTGACTGTCCCTCTGCTACACTCACTAGCCAATCAGGAGAGTATGCACATTAACCCAACAAAGATGGTGGTTAATTTGCATATGGAGGTACGAAGCCGTGGAGAGAAGGCTGAAGGTTCCGGCCGGAGCAGCAAAGGCCTGGGTCCCGGGTGCTGGAGGAAAACCAGTGCTGGCAGCAAGGGGAAGGGAAGGCCTAGTGCACGAATCTCTTCATGCAACAGGCTTCTAGTCTATTTATAAAAGCAGAGTATTATCCACAATAAAACACAATTATTATTTAAATGAATTTTGAAGTATATAATCAATAGTCAAGTAGTGCATGTACTACAAATTACATGATGCATGAAATTCTGCAAGGGCTTGGGCCTTATAGCCCCAGCTGCCTCAGCCAAAGCTCACACCCCCTCGCAGGCCTGGCTGGCCTTTGCAACCCGGCTGCCCCAGCCAGCCCTTGCAGCCCCCTGCAGCCCTGGCCAGCCCTCGCAGCCCCTCGCAGCCTTGCCTGGCCCTTGCAGCCCCAGCTTTGTCCGGAAGGTCTTTGGGACGTTCTGCTGTTTGGTCTAATTAGCATATTAGCTCTTTATTATATAGAATTAGAATGTAAGCTCCAATAAAACAAATGCTTGTCTATTTTATGTATTGCTGTATAAATCCCCATTGCCCCCCAAAAATGTGTGGCATGTACTGTGTTCTCCATAAACATTTGCTCAATGAATTTAAAAAATTTTTATCAATAAAAACACATTTGACATTTTTAAATAACCCAGAATGGAATCTAGTGCAATTGGAATTAGAAAAAAATCACTGATATGGGTCAAACAGTTGCTTTTTCCCAGTGGGCAGAGGGAGGGAACAGTGATGGGGGAGTGGCAGGGACCAACAGCGGCAGAGGGGTGATGGGGGGGATGGGGCCAACCACTCACTGTCCCCTGATTGGCCTTTCAGTCGCCTCCTGCAGAAGGGAGGCCAGGCTGCAACTTTGGCCCATCAGTTGGACATCCTCTGAGGGCTCCCAGACTGTGAGAAGGCAAAGGCCAGGCTGAGGGACTCCCTGAGTGCATGAATTTTCATGCACTGGGCCTCTAGTTGCATAATAAAGAGTTAAAGGAAATAGTATGAAGGATGCTCAACAACTTGAGAGTAGAATAGAGGAACTCAGAGAGCTCTGCAACAAAGAAATAGAAAATGTAATAAAAAAACAGTGATAGCCCTAACCGGTTTGGCTCAGTGGATAGAGCATTGACCTGTGGACTGAAAGGTCCCAGGTTCAATTCCGGTCAAGGGCATGTACCTTGGTTGCAGGCACATCCCAAGTAAGGGGTGTGCAGGAGGCAGCTGATCAATGTTTCTCTCTCATCGATGTTTCTAATTCTCTATCTCTTTCCCTTCCTCTCTGTAAAAAGTCAGCAAAATATATTTTTTAAAAACCAGTGATAAAGAATATAATAACTGAAAGAAGAATGTATTAAAAGGAATTGACACTGGATTAGCTAATACAGAAGAACAGATTAGTGACCTGAAAGACAGAATAGCAAAATCACCCAACACAATAGCAAAATGGAAAAAAAAAGTTTTTAAATGAGGATTGAGTAAGAGATCTCTGGGATAACATTAGACACCCTAACATTTGCATTGTAGGGATTCCAGAAGAAGAGAGAGAAAGGGACAGAAAGAATATTTGATGAAATAATGACTGAAAACTTTTCTAATTTGGGGTAGAAAACAGATATCCAGCTCCAGGAAGCACAGAGAAATTCAATAAGATGAGTCCAATGTGGCCCATACCAAGACATATACTAATTAAAATGACAAAAGTTAAGGAAAAAGAGACAATCTAGAAGGCAGCAAGAATGAAACAGCAAGCAACGTAAAAGGGAAACCCCATAACGCTATCAGCTGATTCCTCAGAAGCAACTTTACAGACCAGAAGGGAGTGGCAGGAATTACTTAAAGTGCTACAACCTTTATCTATTATCTGGCAAAGTTATTGTTCAGAATTGAAGGAGAGACAAAGAGTTTCTCAGACAAGCAAGAAATGTTAAAGGGTCTTTAATGCAGAAAAAAAATGGGCCATAATCAGAAATAAGAATATACAGGAAATAAAAGAATCTTACTGGTAAAGGCAAATGTACAATAAACACTGAATCAACCACTTATAAATATAATATGAAGGTTAGAAGACAAAATAACAAAATTAGCTATAACTACAATAAATAATCAGGTGATGCATGAAACAAAAAGATGTAAAACATGTCAAAATGTGATCTAAGAATGAATTGAATTTAAATGCTTATCAGCTAAAAATAGACTGTTATAGATAGAGATGAATATATAAGAAATTGTAACCATAAACCAAAACATACTAAAATACATAAAAAATAAAGAGAAAGGAATCCAATCAAAACATTAAATAAAATAAATAAGATATCAAGGGAATGAAGGAATAAAGAAGAATAAAGCAACCAAAAAAATGAACAAAATAGCATTAAACACCTATCAATAATTACTTTAAATGTAAATTGACAAAATGCTCCAATCAAAAGACATAGGGTGACAGAATGGATAAAAAACAAGATTCATCTGTATGCTGCCTACAAGAGACTCATGTTAGAGCAAAAGACACACACACCTGTAAGTGGAGCAATAGAAAAAGATATAAATAAAAAAAAGTTGCAGTAGCCAATACTCATAGGCAAAATAGACTTTAAAATAAAGAATGTAGAAAGAGACAAAGAAGAACATTACATAGTTTTAAAGGGATTAATCCAAGAAGAGGATATGACAGTTGTAAATATCTATGCAACCAACATAGGAGCACTCAAGTATATAAAGCAAATATTAATGGATATAAAGGTAAAAGTTAATAGTTGGATTAAAAATACAATAGTTGAATTTTAATACTACTTAACTCAATGGATAGACCATCCAGACAGAAAACTGATAAGGAAATGATGGCTTTAAATGCTACATTATGTCAGTTTGACTTAATAGACATTTATAGAGCACTTCATCCAAAAACCGAAGATTACACAATTTTTCAAGTGCACACGAAACATTTTCCAGGATAGAAACATATTAAGCCACAAAATAAGCCTCAGTACATTCAAGAAGATTGAAATTATTTCAAGCATATTTGACCACAATGGCATGAAACTAGAAATCAACTATAGGAAGAAAACTGGAAAAAATATAAATATGTGGAGGTGAAACAACAGGCTTCTAGACAACAAACAGATCAAAGAGGATATCAAACAGGAAACAAAAAACTATCTTGAGACAAATGAAAACACAATTTTACAAATTTATGGAATGCAGCAAAAGCAGTTATTAGGGGGAAGTTCATAGCTATACAGGCTTCCCACAAGAAACAGGAAAAATCCCAAATAAACAATCTAAGTTTACACCTAAAGGGACTAGAAAAAAGAGGAGCAAACAAAACCCAAAGTAAGTAAAAGGAATGAATTAATAGAGTGGAGATAAGCAAAATAGAGAATAGAAAATATCCATGGGAATAAGAGCTGGTTCTTTGAAAGGATAAATAAGCCTGAAGCAAGACTCATGAGGGGAGGACGTGGGGGCGGTGGGGGGGGGGGGGCGGGGGGGGATGGGGGGGGGAGAGATCAACCAAAGGACTTGTATGCATGCATATAAGCATAAGCATAACCCATGAACACAGCCAGTAAGGGGGCGGGGCATGTGCTGGGGGGAGGGGGGAGAATGAGAGGGGAGAGGTCAATGGGGAAAAAAAGGATTCATATGTAATACTTTAAACAATAAAGAATTAAAAAAGGTAATTGTAATAATGATTTCACTGATATGTGGAATCTAATAAGCAAAATAGAAACAGACTCACAGATACAGAGAACAGAGTGACAGCTGTCAGAGGCTAGAGAAGTCGGGGGACTGGGTGATTACCACAGGGGAAGGGTGGTGGGAGCAGGTAGAAGAAGGTAAAGGGGTGATAAATGGTGATGGAGGGAGACTAGACTTTGGGTGGTCTAGGCCTAGCGCTTTCCAGGGATTGTGCTGCTGCCCTCTCTGATCCTATTTTTCACTAAACGCTGAAGGGCTTGTCCTCTGGATTCTATAATGGAATTGGTAAGAAACACATGACAAATTCAGTGCTACATATCCATTCCTAAGCCTTGAATTTTTAATTTATTCTTTTTTTTAAAAAAGTTCTTTATTGTTAACAGTATCACATATTTCCCCCTTGCCCCCCCATTGATCCCTTCCAGCTTGCCTGACCCCCAAATCCCAGGCCTTCAGCACCCTATTGTCTGTGTCCATGAGTTATGTATATATGCATACAATGTCTTTGGTTGATTACCTCACAGCCACTCACCCTTCCCCCAACTTTCCTCTGAGATTCTGCACTCTGTTCCCTGCTTCATGTCTCTGTATTATATCAAAGAAGTTGTGTCATTTCAGCTCCATTAAACATAATCCCCCACTGTTCTTGTTTTGTGCAACCAAATGAGCAAACTATTAGTGCTTTCAAGCCTCTCACGCAAGCATGTTGAATCCAGAATCTTGAGTGGGTATACCTGTATCATTACATTTGTGACCTTCTCTCTCTGGACCATCGCCCTCAGAATATATTCACACATGTATTTCATGTCCTTCTGTCAATATTATTCAGCTTTGTAATCCCACTTTCTGGGCATTGGTCCCTGGAAAATAGCTTGAGATATAGATAATAACACCTTCCAGTATTACTCATAATTGAAGACACACAACAACTTAACAGGTAGCTCAAGTAATTCACATCTGACCTAATTCCACGCCTGACATTGACATTAAATGTGTTTTTTTTTTAAAGGATTTTAGATTAGTGGGGCAAATGCATATGCTAAAATGTTAAATGAAAAAAAGATACTGTATGTGTGTCTATGCATAATGTGATCACAATTCAAAATATGTGTGACAAAAGAGAAGCTTTCTAATTCCTGTAGCATGAAAACAGCCGATTAGTTCGGAATCTCTCCACATCTATTTCTAAAATCCATAGAAAGAAGGTAAGAGTAAACATCTAGAAACATTTTAATAAATGTCCCCAAGAAGGTATATACTAGAGCAGGTGTGGGGAACATCTGGTCTGTGGGCTGTATAAGGCCTGTGAAATCATTTGGTCTGGCCCTGCCAAGGCATTAGGGTGAGTTTGACCAAATATAGCAGGCAAATTTTTAAGTTGATAATTTTGTATGGCTTGAATGATGTTATAAATATCCAAATGGCCCTTGGCAGAGGAAAGGTTCCCCACCCCTGTACTAGAACATTCAGAACATCATTGTTTATAATAGTAAAAAATGGTACCAAACTCAACTTCTATCAACAGAATAGATTAATAATTGCAATGTATTCAATCAATGGAAATTTATAAAACAGTGGAAATGAATAAAATAGAGTTATAGCTGTGAGTGTAGTTGAAATGTAATATGGGCTCCCCAAAAAACCTATATTATGGAAGAATACTGTATAATAGTTTTTATATAAATTTTAAAACATGCACACAATTTTGTATATTTTTGGAGTGCATTAAAAATTACATGGGAAATATAAACATCAAATGAGAGGGAGAATATGACTAGGACTAAGAATAGAGGTGGCTCTATTGCATGTAAAAATATTTTATCTCTGTGATATCATAGAAAGATAATTGGTCTTTGTCTCCAGTCCCTGGCATGGAGCTCCTAAATCCCTAGTAGTTCCCTGAGTGACAGTTTTGACAGGAGTGTCTTTTGCTTTAATTAGGAGACTCTTGGCAGGTTCCTACCTAACTTCAGGATGGAGGCTGGTCTTCAGAAAGACCAAACCTTGATCAGAAACCTGAAACTATCAGCCCCACACCCCAAACTCCAGGGAGGTGAGATGGGTTGGAGATTGAATTAATAACCGATCATGCCTATGTGATGAAACCTCCATAAAACCCCTAACCAATGGGGTTTGGATAACTATGAGTTGGTGACCATATCTCATGTGCTGGGAGAGCGGCACACCCTGCTCCAGGGGGACAAACCTCCTGTACTTGTGACATTTCTAGACCTCTCCCCAAGTCCTATCATCTGGCTGTTCCCACCTCTGTGTATCAGATAGCCTTTATCATCCTATGTAATAAAGAGCAAATATGCTAATTAGACTGAAGAGCAGAACAACCATTTGGACTAAATAACCATCTGGACAACCTTCCGGACAACCTTCCAGATGAAGTTTGGGGCTGTGAGGGCCGACTGAGGCTGGCAGGGCTGAGAGGGCCGAGCCCCTTGCATGAATTTTGTGCATCGGGCCTCTAGTAAACTGATAAATCTTAAGGCCATTCCTGAGTTGTGTGAGCCATTCTAGCAAATTATCAAACCCGAGGAGGGGAGTGTCAGATTTATAGCCAGCTGGTCAGAAGTACAAATGGTTCAGGACTTGAGACTGGCATCTGAATTTGGGGCAGTTTGGTGAGACTGAGCCCTTTAAGCCGTGGGATCTGATGCTAACTCCTGGTAGATAGTGTCAGAATTGGATTTAATTGTAAGGACACCAACTGGTATCTGAAAAAGCTGGAGAACTGGTTGGTATGGAAAACACCCACATAATTGACTTCAGAGGTGTTATGAATAAAAGCAACCCTGAATCTCTTAAGCTAGCTAAGAATGGGATTTGGGCTATTTACCGGATTATTCTTTATACCTTTTATATGTTTGAAATATTTCTTCAAATGCTCTTTGAACAGTGTGGCTGGGGCATGGTATCTGATGTATGAAATAGTGCAGCACGGATTCAGAGGTGAGCAGAGTCCAGCAAGCTCACAGGTTTGTTGGCCATGGAAAGGATCTGGGCTTTTACCCCAAGGCTAATGGGCAGTCATTCAGGGTTGTGGAGCAGTCTGACATTTCACAAAGTGCATTCTAGCCACCTTGTGAAGAATGAATCGAGGGGGCATACGTGAAAGTTGTGAGACCACTTATGTATGGCCTTCCTCGGGGAAGATAATGGGACCATTATTCATATTTCAGCATCCAGTACAAGGCAGGGGACATAAAAGGCAGCCAGCAATGTGAATTACAGTATCATAACTGGAATTAATTCAGGGGTAGTCATACAATCTTTTTTTTTTTTTTTACTGACACTAGTGGCTATAAAATTGGTTATTCCAAGTACAATTTTCATTTATTTCCTTACACAACATCTTACTGTTTTGTTCAGTCTCAATGCACATTTTAAAGTTCACATCTGACATTTGCCTTTCCCCTTTGTCTATTTGACCTAATAGCTCTCTATTTTCATTATAGCCTCCTACTACATCCAGATCGACCTTCAGAATGTCCCCCAATGCCTTGCCTCTTTCTGCTGCTCTGTGTGTTTCAGCTGCTGTCTTCTGAGACTGCTCCTTCCTTCTCTCTATGTATCCAGGTGCTTGAAGACCTTTACATTCTGGATCAGAACTAGCCTCTTGCAAACCATGACCAGTTTCATCCCTCAAAGACCACCGCCTGGATTTTCCTGATATTTCAAATATTACTCCCAGCGGAGTAACCAGGAATTCTCAGCTTCGCCTCACTGCCCTGCCCGGCTGCCCTCTCCCCACCTGCTCCTCAAGCCCAATTCACTACAGCCTCCTTCGGTCCTCCCTCCATTGCCACCATTGTCCCAGATGCAAACCTGACTCAGATAGAAGTTCTGCGAGCTGCTTCAGCCCTAGTAGCTCTTGTCTTTCACACCCCATCTTCCACCCAATATGAAGTTGATGAAATAAGCAAAGTCCCACCTTTGGACTCTGGGACTGCTGGTTCCTGCACTGTCCACTGTACCCCTAGCAGGGCTACAATGTCCCACCAATGAGCACTTGGGTCTTATTCTAATCCCATATTTAGGATTGACCCCAGTTCCCCATAAGGCCTCATTTCTGAAGACCTAGCTATGGTTCTGGACTGACAAGCCCCAATTTCTCTCTTTGCCCCATGTTGTAGGCCTGAGGTTTCCTTAAATTTCCATTCTGAGTTCCCATTCTAGTAGCCAGCCTATTTTCTGCAAGTTCTCAATGAAGCCTGGAGCCCTTACGCTTTTTGTGCCCACCCCTGTGGACTATGGTTCCTTCAGTGAACCTGAGCTTCCAGATCCAAGGCTGTGCTGTTCTCAAGGAGAGAGAGATATGGGCTGCGCGATTCACTGTTGACCCACACTCTGTGACCCTCTCAGAGGCGCTGGTCAACCATTTGCCTGATGCCTGGACAGAGGTGCAGGGTCAGTATGGATGACGAAACTGTCTCCACCCTGGGAGCCGCCAGGTCCCTGCTCTTATTTGGAGCCTGACTTCCCACAGTCTCTGTCCTTGTGGGCAAGTCTAATTCTAGGTGCCAGCCCCACCCAGCCGTGCCGAAGGATTGAAACTTATATAAGATGTTCAGAGTTCCTTTCTGTTGAGGGTGGTAGTCACAGGACCGCTCAGAGGAAGTATAGGTTTTCTTGTGTCTTTCTGTAATTAATTCATTTCCTTCTCTAAGGTGGATCCTGTTTTAGTTGGTAATTATTTGTTATTTTTTTTAATCCACACCTGCACTGATGCATCAGAGTTGATTTTTCATCAATCATTTTAATTATTTCTCAGGGTTATAAAGGGCAATGCATGTGTTGAAAAATATTCTTGGAGTTAAGCTTGTAGTATTGCAAACTCAAAAATGGACAGGAAACATGGGAAATACGTAGTAAACGTTGAACAGTCTGAAAACCAACCGGTGAGTATTATTGCTCTACTTTAAAATTTTGCTTATGTGACAGTCTTGTTTTCAGCATTTAAGAGCAATCTAATCTCTTTACTACTATGCAGTCAATGTCATAATTTTGCATTCTTCTCTGAAAGGAAGAGTAGCCGTGTATTATATATTTGCCTCAACTTTTCATGCTATACTCTACTATATTATACTTTAGAAATTATTTTATATAGTTACTGATATAAAGCATTAGAAATTTTCTATGACCACATGATATGTGAATAAATCTATTTAACTTTCTATATTTATCCTCTTCATTCAACAACTTTGGTTTCGTTTTGAGATTGTATTTTATGTGTAATTTATAAATCTGTCAGAACTCAGATTTGTAGGTGTTTTGGAAATCCTGCTATTAATCCTGGATATTGTCTTTAGACCCGAGAAAGAAATCCTCTAAATATTTCTACTTTGTACAAAAGTATAATCTTTTGTCTATTTTAAAATGTCTTCCACCTGGAATCGAGCCCTCACTATATAGTTAAGTGCTTTTTATGTATTTGGTTATGTCTGAACCAATAATCTTTGATGGAAATGTGCTAAAAATTAAAATGGAAAGTTAAAATTCACTGCCTGAAGCATAAATGAAATGTTTTACCTTTGCAATTTGGAGCCGTGGCTCCCAGCCTGTATTCATCGCCTGCAGTGTAAGCCAAAGAAGACAGCCCTGTTGCTCGGTGTTAGTGACTAAAAGGATTCCCATAGGTGATTCCTGTCACCAGAAGAGAAGGGGCTTGTGTTCTTGAGTCACTGAACAAAGGCCCCACCTCAAGAATGTTCTCTTTGTCTCTTCTGAGTTTGAGATACTAAGTTTGGGTCTTCAGGATGCTGGAAGTTGCAAATGGGAAAAAAAAATACCTTGAGCCAAATATTCATCATTTTTATAGTTTCTCTAGATAGCAACAAACCTGATGATCTTTATAGATATTTTCTTAAATTGTTTTTATAGCATGTATATGGACAGCTGACTATTTCACTTTACTATGGACATTTAGAGCATAGCTATATATTTTTCTCTGAAGACTAAATTTAATAATGAACTTTAAGGATTATTTGAAGATTATAAATCAAAAGAAAATAAATTTTGGTGTTTTGTTTTTCTGTTGGGATGTAGGAGATCATAAGTTAATCCTTATAAAGTTACCGGAAAAACCTATAGAACTTTCTTTGGTAACTACAGCTAATGCACTTCAGTTGCTTCTGGCCATTATTAACTAAGGCTGGATATTGGATTAAATATTATTCCCAGTTCTCCAGCTATTCCAATTTTGTATAGAAACTCTGCCTGTACTAAGACTCAGAGAAACCTAACACAGTAAAAATATTACTCAGAAGCCAAGCCTAGATCATAGGTTCTGTACCCTTCGTGTAGACACCACTTATCATCTTCCTTCTCTGAAAGGGATGGGATTCCAGCAGGGCCAGAACATTCTGGAAAACAGGCCGGGTGAGTGAGTTTTACTTTGTTTGCAAAGTGTGTTAAAATATTATCAGCCTTTGGCAAATTGGGTAATAACTAAAGCAACAGAATCAGCACTTAGGACGATAGGCAAGGTTGTTATTAAAGGTAAGTCCAACTTTGCTCAAATTTAGCTAGTGAATAATATGGACTGGGTTAAATCTTAATAAAGCATAGAGCTGTTTTCTTTATTTCCTTGGTATAACATTTAGAAAAATCTAACCTAGCAATCACTTTACTGCCGAGAGCATTTCACCTTATCTATATTAAATAACAATGATTTATTTTTTGCATTGTTAATGACAGTTTCTAATAGACAAATGGCCACATACAATCCAGTTTGACAATTTTATGAAATTTACTGGTGGTTGGATTAGCCATTTTATAGCAATCTAGTAATGTGTTATTAAATCAACATGATCGAAGACAACTAGTAGTTGTAACAGTAGGAATGGAAACATGAATACTGATACTAACAACAGCAATAGCTAACACTTACTGAGTGCATGCTCTCTGTCTGACTGCTCTAACCCTCCGGCAGTTACCTACTCATAGATCCTCACAGCAAATCTCCGAGTGGGTATTTTCGTGTCCTCCCTTTGCAGACGAGCAAGGAGAGGTAAAGATGCCTTTGACTCACAGCTAGAAAGTGTTATTGTTCCATGAGTTGAAGAGCCCCGGATGATTCCACATTATTTTTGAGATGTAACAAAACTTTTGATCAAGATCCATAAATTCCTGAACCTATTCCTCTCTCATTTTCACTTTATCTTGTACTTTGCTTCTTTTAGCACACCTCTTCCCCCAATTATCTCCCACTGAACTCACCATGTTCAACCTGTATCACACCTTTTCCTCAACAACATATTGCATTTATTGTATTATTTGTTAACGATGCACAAATGTGTTTTCTCTCCCTGTTATTCGAGCATATAAATTCCCAGAGTAGAGACCTTTGGTGTCCTTGTTGAGGACTGTTTTTACCCTGCTGTACGCCCAATGGGTAGCCAGCAAAGTCGTATCACAAACTGGACAAATGGTTTGTCTTCTGTGTCCCTGTCCTGGGCTTGTGAGTTCCATTGTGTAGAGCATGGCATGGATCATGCAAAATCTCTTTGTATGATCATTTTTATTAGTGTAGTGTAGTATAGCATACATTATATTAATCTATTATCATACTTTAGTAAAACAATATACTATATGTAGTATAGTGGAGTGAAAAGTACTCTGACCTTAACACTGGGAGGTATGGACCCCGGTGCTTGCTATTATGTTTATTATGAAATAATAATGATAATGATAATAAATTCAACTCTTTTTGCTTCAAAATCTCATTACCAAAATGACCATAAAGAGGTTTTACCTGATAAGCTGCAAGCAGTTCTTTTTTTTTTTTTTAGCTCTAACATTCTATTCCTTGTATTAAGAGAAGCTTTCTCATATATGCTCCGCATACAGTAACTTGCAACATGAAGGTATTTAATACATGCTTGTAATATGACGGAGAAGATGAGATGATACACATTTCTGATCTGGAACATCAGTCGCTTATAAAAATTGGTTAAAATGTGATGTTTAATAATCTGTCTAGATGTTTTTATTTTCATAGAGTAATAAAAAATATTTATTCATATCAGAAGTCTTATCTTTATTCCTCTTAAAAGTCACACTATTGTTTATTTTTAACAGAGTTTAATTTGATAAATGTATCACCATATCTTCCTACTCACTTATGCTTTATCTCCACAGCCAATTACGTGTTCAAATGACCAAGAGGTTCACAGCTCTGCATGCTGGCGCCCACTTTCACGTGACATAACCTGTGATCTCTCTTCCAACTCAACTGGGGTCTGCGTGGGCCCAGGAGTCCTTGGACATTCAGGATACACACACACAGAATCATCCCATACCCAGGTAATGTTGTATGTGTTGCAGCTTTTACCCAGGTTGGGATGTATTTGTTCTTTTCTTTCCCAGGAAATGTATTCAATCATTTAATTCACACACATTCATGGTAAGCCTTTGCTGTATTAGCTGTTAAAGTTATAAGTCATTGTGAGGCAGATCATAAGAAGGAAAATACTTTGTAGTTTCTGTTTTCAAAGGGCCAAAGTCCTAGTTGGGGACTGAAGTATTCACATATATAGAGAACATATGTGAAATTCAAAGGAATAAATATAAAGTGCAAATGCGAGGTTGGGGAGGGGCAGAGGAGCGTATATGTTGGCAATGTGCAGCTTAATTCTCTAATTAGACTCCAGTGGGAGACTGGGTCATAGTTAAAGCCTCAAGGGTCCTACTCTATTGGTGAGCGCTCACTTTTCTTACATTGTTCCAGCTTCTGAACAGTGTTGGTGGCACTTTCTTTTTGTCTCTTGTTTCTGACCTCTGGTACGTATGACCTTGATATAGAAACCTGGCTCTGTTCTGCAGATTTTTTTCCACTGGCTTTGGAGACTGGACTCAGCTCTCCTTGGTTTGTGACCCTATTGGTCGGCTGAATGAACTTTACCTCAGGACTGTATCTCTCAGTCTTCAGCCCTAGTCTTGACCTTAACTATAAATTGCTTATTCTGCTTGGAAGTTTGGCTGGGTTCTCCTGACTCTAGAATTCCTACCCTCTGTTGCTTAATCTTGCTGTAGATGGTCAGTAGAAAGAGTCTGAGTCTTGTTTTTTGATTCTGGATTAAAATTATAATCTGTTTATACTGTTGCTGGGGCAATAGAAAAGAATGAATGAGCTCCACAGGGCAGAGTTAGGAAATCTTTCTTCTCGTTTGTGGAGATAAAGAAATTCATAGCATCGTAGAATTGAAAGACATCTGAGGTAACATCTGATCTGGTAGTTCTTAACCCTTGCTGCATATTAGAATTAGGGGTTGTTGATGAAGTACCAATAGCTGAGCCCCACCCCAGACCAATTAAGTCAGAAACTCTGGGGGTGGGGTCCATGCATCAATATTTTTAAATGCAACCAGTGATGAGAATAACTGACCTAGTCCCATTCTAACATCTTTAAAAATCAGGGAAAATACGGCCTATGAAATCGAAGAGATTTGCCAGAATTCACATAACTTGTGATGAAGTGACTAAAACAGGAGAACTTAGGTATCCTGTTCTCTGGTTACATGCACTTTATTTTAAGGAGCTGCTCTTTTTCAGTTTCTTTTAAAAGAAGGATTAGACTCCATTAAAGCGCCTTTGGTCAAGGTAAAGAAAGTATTTTTTCTAGGGCTAACTTGAACTTAGTGGTCCTCATTGCCCTGGCCTTGGTGACCCGTGCCTTCATTGTACTCCTGCTGCCTTGGGGCTGCCACTCTTTGCATGAAACCCAAGAAATACTGGGGCCCATATTTTGTAACATTTAATGTCTACTCTAGTCTGTCTATAAGGCATGAGTGTTATATTCTACTTCTTGAGGGTTTTACTCTCATCCAGGTAACAATATAATAAGCACTTTAGACAATTGAAAATTTACATACCTGACACTATATCAGGCACTTTACAAACACTTATTTTTATCTTATATTTCTTATGAGTTAGGTATCATTATCATTATAAGGAAGCTGATGCTTAGAAAGATAAAATTGCCAAATACTACACAGCTAATAAGTGGCAGAACCAAAATTCAACCCCCCAAATCTTCTTGATTCCAAAGCTCTTGATCTTAATCCATATGCTACTCTGCATCCAAAATAAAAGTATTTTTGAAAACTAGTGAGATAGATATTTTTAGACCTATATTTTAAGATAAGAAGATTTGAGGCTCAGAGAAGATAAGAAATTGTATAAGATGTCATAACTCTGAAATTTCAACACATCTCTCCAATTAAAAAGATTGCTGTCTTCCACTTTGCTTTGTTGACTAAGACTATTAACAATAAATATTTGCAAAAACACTGTAGAATTAACGAAGCATTCATTTTTGTTAATTCTTAAGGTAATCCTATAAGTCACAAGCAATTTTATCACCAATTCATAAATGAAAAAGTAGGGACTCAGAGAAGCTAAACAATTTGCATAGGCAGAATATAGATTTCAATACAGTGTTTCTAATCTCAAATCTCAGTGTGTTTTTTTCTTTTAAACCATACTAGTAAATAACTTAATCTGTGGTCAGGATTAATGAGAAGGTAAGTAGGGTTAAAATGTACATCACTGGAATTCTTCTACGGGGCTCTTTCCTTTTTAAAAAAGTTTTATTTATTTATTTCAGAGATGAAGGGGGAGAGGGAGAAACGAAAACATCAATGATGAGAAAGAATCATTGATCAGCTGCCTCCTGCATGCCTCACACTAGGGATCGAGCCTGCAACCCAGGCATTTGCCCTGATCTGGAATCATAGGTTCACGCTCAACCACTGAGCCACGCCCAGGTGAGGGTGCTCTTTCCTTTGTGCACTTGCAGTCAGTAAGCCTGGGAAGGAGCCCGTGCACTCAGGTGGGTTCTCTAGTCCCTCTGGTCGTATTATGTCCTGAGCTGCTACCTCCATGCCAGATGATGGGAAGTTATAAAGGGCTATTATTAGGATTTGATTCATCAACAGGCTATGAATACTATTACTTTAAAAGTTGGTGCTACGCCAAGAACAATTATGAAAAAAACAACCCTCATAGTGTATCATTCCTCTCCTGATAACACAATCATTGATCAATACTCAGGCATTGTTGCAAAAATAGGTGCCTGTGGAGATCATGCTGCCTCTGGGTGGTGAAGCCAACAATAGTAGGAGGTATTTAGCAGATAAAGTTACTGGGCTTAGTAATAGATTGGGAAGTTTCAAGGATGAACTCTCAGTTCCAGCTTTTGGAACTGAATGTAATAGATGGTGATGCCATTTAATAAAATGTGGGAGCTGGCCAGGGTTCACTGGGAAGATCATGACTTTGAGTTTGGATACAGTGAGTCTGAGGTACCTTTGAGATCTGAGATGTGATGTCATGTAAGCATTTGAAGGTTGGAGAGGAGAGCTGGGCTGGACATAAACTTGAAAGTCACTCTGATATAAGTGGTAATTAAAATAATAGTTATGGATGAGAAAGATGAGAAAGAAAGCACAGTAACCAAATCTTGCCCACCACTATTTTGTAAATCTAGTTTTAATGGGATACAGTCATGCCTACTTGTTTACTTCTTGTCATGATAGTGGCAGACTGGAGTAGTGGTGGCAGAAACTGTATGGCTCACAAAGTTGAATATATTTACTATTTGGCCCTTTATAGAAAAAGTTTGTTGATCCCAGGTTAGAGTGAACAGAGACAAGTGAATGTCAACAATAAAGCCCCAAAGTGGATAGTGAGCCTTCAAAAGAAACTGAGAAGATTCTAGAGCAGTGGTTCTCAACCTTCTGGCCCTTTAAATACAATTCCTCATGAAATTATTTTTGTTGCTACTTCATAACTGTAATGTTGCTACTGTTATGAATCGTAATGTAAATATCTGATATGCAGGATGGTCTTAGGCGACCTCTGTGAAAGGGTCGTTCGACCGCCAAAGGGGTCACGACCCACAGGTTGAGAACCACTGTTCTAGGGGTTTGGTAGGAAATCAATGAGAATGGAATATCACAGAAGCAAAGGAAAGAGATTATTCAATAAAGAGAAAGAGGAATGGCCTCCAGTGGCAAATGCTACTGAGGGCTTAAATAAGAGAAGAGCTAAACTAGGTTACTTCTATTTTAAAGAATGGATGTCCCTGATGACTTTATTAAGAGGTATTTCATGGCATGACAGAAGCAGGAGCCAGACTGATTTGGATTGAAGAGTGTGCAGACGGAGACATTGCATTAGACAACCGTCAGGAAATTTCATTTTCCAAAGAAAGAGAAGTAGCTAGACAGGATTTGGAATCACATGATGCATTTTTTGTTTGTTTAAGATGGGGAGAGATTTGAGTGTGTTTAAATGTTAAAAAGAAGAATCCAGTGAAGAGGAAAGTGGTGAAGTATTCAGTCCAATAGAAAGGGGAAATCAAAAGGAAAGAAAGTGCAGAGGGGATGGGACGGAAGGACAGATGGGCAGATCCGTCTCAGGCAGAAGGAGGGCTTGCTCCTCTGGTGTAAATCAGGGAAGAAAGAGAGGTGGAGCCCAGGCAGGTTTAGGTTTGCAGGTTTGGGGCCTAGAAGGGGTTTGAAAGACTTTCAGTTTGAGGCCCTGGATAGGTAGTTCAGTTGGTTAGAGCATTGTCCCAACACGTTAAGGTTGTGGGTTTGACCTCTGGTCAGTGCACTTGACAAGGAGCAATCAATGAATTCATAAATAAGTATAACAACAAGTCGATGTTTCTCTATCTTTTTCCCTTCCTCTTTCTAAAATTAATCAATTAAAAAAAGTTTTCATTTGATGGTTTCAAGTTCCCTAGTGAAGTAGGAAGGATGTGAAGTCATTTGATGAGAATGGGAAGGGACAATGTTGATAACCAGAACAGTGAGCCGAAGTGTTTCCCTGGGGTCGTGTTTTCTGACATGAAAGAATGAGCTCCACGGGCCAGAAGATTTAAGCAAAAGTGTGGGAAATGTATTACAAGCAGATTCAGACTCCCTTCACAGGGGTGGGGAGCAATAATGGGCTGCCCTCCTCAAGCCTTGTAGTCCAGGAGTATATATTTGCTACAAGCCTGCTCTATGTCTATCTCTGTTAATTCCCTCAATTGTTCTTGCCCAGCAATGGACCCGAACATTCTCTGTTTCTGTGTGCCAGTTCACTTTTTTGTTGCAGGCCCTCCCTTGGTTTCCCATGCCTCCCTCTTTGATTCCAGAAACATTTTATTATTTCTGCTTGGTTGGTTTCTGTGATTAGGCTGCTCAAACTTCCATGTCTGCCCCTGCCTATGTTCCACCTGCTTTGTTTCCCACTGGACCCCTGCCCTATCTGCCTGCATTTAAAGTGAACCCTCTCAATGTGTGTGTGTGTGAAGGCTGGTGGGTGGAGGTTACAAGTTTGAGGAGAAAGAAGAAGATTGAGAAATATAATCGGAGAACTATAATAGGATGGCAGAGAAGTACAGAAATTCCACTCAAGAATGGTGATCACACACTTATCCTGACTCTGCTCAATCCAGGTGCTTGACTTTCCCCAACAGTGTGGCTGCTCAAGGGCAGGTGCAGAGAAAGCAGAATGCCACTTGTTTGCCAGCTGGAAGAAATGAAAAGAAGAAACTGTGGGAGGTTTTGGGGAATTAGTAAGTGTTACTAAAATCATGCAACATAGAACAAAAGGTGGACAAGGAGGGATATGAGTGAAGCAAGGACTGCTGGGCTGAAGATTTAAAAGAAATCTTCATTGTTGAAGGTATTACATATGTCCCCTTTGGTCTCCCATTGACCTCTATAGCCCGCCCCACCCCTCGCCCCTTGCCCCAGGCTTCCACCACCGTATTGTCTGTGACCATGGGTTATGCATATATGCATACAAATCCTTTGGTGGATCTCTTCCTACCCACCCTGGGCTGAAGATTTTAATAAAAGTAAAGAAAGGTTTTTATACTAATAATTGAACAAACAAGATGGAAGGAGAGGAGATGGTGGTTAGAACACTGGATTCTTAAGGAAGTGATTTTGGAAGTGGAGCAGTTGGGGTAATGACAATGTCCAGTGGAGGATCAGGTGTATGACAGAGAATTTATTAAAATGCCATTCTGCTTACAGGAAAAGATGAAGAACCCCCTACCCATCATTGGAAAATAGAATAAGAGAAGATGAGATATTGGCAGATTTTGATTTCTTCTAAAGTTAGAGATTGCATGCAATTAATTCCACCTGGATTAAAACTTGGATTTTAAGCCTAAATATCTTCAGAGATTATAGGGATTCAAATGATGTTAATGCACTAAGTTGTACACAAAACAAAAGGGATGATAAATCGAAAGACTTTTTGTGTTTCATTACTAATATTTTTATTGACACTCTTAGGTGAAAAGAAATTGCTGCTGTAATTGGACTCTGTGGAACATCTTTTTGGCTTGTCTCTTAGCCTGTGTGATAACAACAGCAATTGGAGTCCTCATAATATGCCTGGTGAATAACAGAGGAAATGACAACTCTTCCATTGTTATCAAGGTATCCCCAAACGATGGGGAGCCTGTAACTGCTATTCATGGAAAAACTTCTGCTGCTCCTCAACCCACAGTGACCACCACGTCATCAACTGAACCTACAACTGTAGCCACTTCGACAGACTCTACAACCGTTTCAACGTCTACTGAATCTACAGCCACAATAGCCGCAACCACCACTTCAACTGCACCTACAACCTCCACACGTTCAACTGTACTTACTTCCACAACAGCCATCACTCCTACTTAACTAAAACCAGAGAAGCCTCCATGTAAACAGAATCTATAACAGTTGCAATTGTAACATAAAATTTTTTTTAAATATCTATTTTTATTGATTTCAGAGAGAAAGGGAAAGGGAGAGAGAGATAAAAACATCAATGATGAGAGGGAATAATTGATCAGCTGCCTCCTGCATGCCCCCTACTGGGGATTGAGTCCGCAAACCAGGTATGTGCCCTTGACCAGAATTGAATCTGGGACCCTTCAGTCTGTAGGCCGACACTCTATCCACTGAGCCAAACCAGCTAGGGCTGTAACATAAAATTTTGATAAAACTTTATCTCAGTGGATAACCAAAACAATCACCACTTCCACCATCTCTTTTAATGTACAACTATATTTACTTCAGTTGAATCTACAACCACTACCACGTCCATTCAACCTACAACGACTGTAATTTCTACTTAGCCTACAATCACAGTAGTCATCAGTCTCCTTCATCAACCTGTAACCTACAACTACAAATGCCATATCATCACTTTACCTAATAGAACTACCATCAGGCATCAAAATGTTCTCTTCTGTGGCGAGTTAACCTTTAGTTATCTCTAAAGATTAACCTACAACTATCTTTTTCCACTAGCTCTTCCGTCAAACTGTAGCTACCTCTTCTGCAATAGCTGAGTCAATATTTACTGCTATTTATATTCCTTCAGTAGCTACCATGATGCCACTTGAAGACATCATGGTAGCTACATTATTCACAAGAATTTAGACAGTGAATAATGGAATAATTACTTCAATCTTCACTAAATCAACATTGAGGACTTCTAAATGTATTAAACCTGTTTTTAAAGAACTGAACATTTAAGCTATAAAGAATCTGCTGTTGGTGCTGTCATTCAAAATAACATAATTTCATATAGAAAAAGTAACCCAATTTGTTTATTTAAGAAATATTAAAGAAGTTTTATAAAAAAACCTTATGATAAAATTAGCCATTTAGATTGTAATATGTATTATTTTCAGTTCAGAATGTTGCATTCCTCTGTACACAAATTAAATGCATAATAAACAGAAATTTTGAATAGGTACGATTTAAACAAATTTATGTAGAGGAAATTCTAGAATTTATTATAATTCTTTCTTTTTTGGTGAAGTTATATTTCTTCAATGTCTCCTTAGATTGCAAATACCTTTTAAACAATCATATTCTATTTACATTAATATTGAAAGTATATGTGAATCTCTTTTTTTTTTTTTTTAAATTAAATCTTTATTGTTCAGATTATTACATTTGTTCCTCTTTTTTCCCCCCATAACTCCCCTCCTTCCAGCTCCCACCCCACCCTCCACCCTCACTCCCCACCCACTGTGTTCATCCATAGGTGCATGATTTTTGTCCAGTCACTTCCCGCATCTCCCACACCCCTTTTTCCCCCAAGAATAGTCAGTCTATTCCCTTTCTATGTCCCTGATTCTATTATAATCACCAGTTCATTCTGTACATCAGGTTATTTATTCACTTGATTCTTAGATTCATTTGTTGATAGATGCATGTTTGTTGTTCATAATTTGTATCTTTACCTTTTTCTTCTTCTTCCTCTTCTTAAAGGATACCTTTCAGCATTTCATATAATACTGGTTTGGCGGTGATGAACTCCTTTAGCTTTTCCTTATCTGTGAAGCTCTTTATCTGACCTTCAATTCTGAATGATAGCTTTGCTGGATAAAGTAATCTTGGTTGTAGGTTCTTGGTATTCAGCACTTTGAATATTTCTTGCCATTCCCTTCTGGCCTGCAAAGTTTCTGTTGAGAAATCAGCTGACAGTCGTATGGGTATTCCCTTGTAGGTAATTGAGCCTCTTTCTCTTGCTGCTTTTAAGATTTTCTCTTTGTCTTTTGCTCTTGGCATTTTAATGATGATGTGTCTTGGTGTGGTCCTCTTTGGATTCCTTTTGTTTGGGGTTCTCTGCGCTTCTTGGACCTGTAAGTCCATTTCTTTCACCAGGTGGGGGAAGTTTTCTGCCATTATTTCTTGAAATAGGTTTTCAATATCTTGCTGTCTCTCATCTTCTGGCACTCCAATGACTCTGATATTAGACCGCTTAAAGCTGTCCCAGAGGCTCCTTACACTATCTTCACACTTTCGGATTCTTTTTTCATTTTGCTTTTCCAATTGGGTGTTTTTTGTCGAATCTTTGGTTTGATTATTGTACTCCTCTGGTCTGCTATTGGGTATAATATTCTTTATTTCAGTCCGTGTATGCTTACTTTCTAATTTCTTTATCGTAGCATCGAGGGTCTCATTAGTTTTCGTGAGGCTCTGCACAAATTTATGGCAAGCCCTCAAAATTGCGATTCTTAGCTCCATATCCTCCATTTCTGTCATGTTTTTTTGTCTCCGCATCTTTTATGCTTTCTTGGTGCACCCCCTTGTGGTCTCTGTGCGCAGTCTTGTTCTAGCCAAGCCTTAATTGTTGTAGTTAACACTAGAGGGGTTTGACCACCAGGCCGGCTGGCTGTGGAAATCAGCTGTGTGGAAAACGTCTGCCTTCTGGGGAGGTGCTAATCCAGCCTTTGCCTGAGGCGATCGGCAAATGGCTGTGCGCAGGTTTTGGGCGGGGCGGGATCAACAGGGCGGGCGGAGGGAGCAGTTATGGCCACGCTCAGTCCCGTTCCCAGAGGCTCTGCTTCTCAGAACCCCGGCAGCCGCTGCAAACCTCGGAGAGAAAGCTGCCCTCAGGTCCCAACTGATGCCGGATAATCCCGCTTCTCCCGTTTGAGTCTGGGTCCCTAGAGACTCGCCCGGATCTGGAGCCCAGAGTCTGAGACTCACTCCCGGCAGAAAACGACAACCGCGCCCTCAGCCACCAGCCCGCTTTGCGCGCGCACCTCGGTACCTTTGTATTTTCCACACTGCGCCGCCTCTGAGCCTCGATTTGCTGTTCTCTTTCCTTCTAGTTGTAGAGTCTCTCTTCAGCCAGCCTTTCTGTGGTTCTGGGTGATGTCCGTTCAGTCTTTTAGTTGTATTTTTGAAATGGTTGTTTGCGGCAGCGGTCTTCGGTGTTTACCTACGCCGCCATCTTGGTCTCTCCTCAATGTGAATCTCTTTTTAAAAATTACATAATTTTCTGCAATCTTGTAGGTCAATCAACTAAACAAAATAAAAGACATCTCTTCAGTTTTAGCTATGTACTACAGACAGAAGACACAGCCCCACCGGTGTGGCTAAGCATCAACTTATGAACCAGGAGGTCACAGTTTGATTCCCGGTTGGGGCACATGCCTGGGTTGCAGGTTCGATCATTAGTAGGGGGCATGTAGGAGGCAGCTGATCAATGATTCTCTCTCATCATTGATGTTTCTATCTCTCATTCTCCCTTCCTCTCCGAAATCAATAAAAATTCATTTTTTAAAAGAGACAGAAAAAAATAGCAACACAAACCGAGCAGCAAATTAATTTAGACTTAATTTTTGAATTCTTAATAATTTCAGCAGATTTAAATTACAATTAATGATATCCCAGATTTACCAAACCAGAATCTTTAGATTGGAACTAATAATGTATAATTTTTAAAACTTCATAGATGCTTGTACTGTCCAGGCAGGTTTGAGAATCACTGATTCAACAATCATAGTCTAAAAATGATAATATAGTGATATAAGTTCTAATTAAAAATATTTAAAATCAGAATCTCGTTCTAGGTATGCAAGAAAAAGAATTACAAACCAACCATGTACAAAATAAATCTACTTAACTAATTACATATATGATCAAGACAGGAATGTTTCATTTATCAAATAATAAAATATTTCCAAAAAAAACTTTAAAATTAAAGCTTCTGCACAAATTTTAAATCATTTAAAATATCTGAAAGTTGAACCTAAAAGGCTACTCATTGTTAATTTTAACTAGCTGAGTTATTTTAATCATATGTACTTAGAAGTGGTGACATTTTAGTACATACGTTGTTAATTTAGAATTCTTATAATGCAAATTGACCTTCACTTCCCTCCTTGCTGTTTTGGTTAGGAATATTTTCTGAGATGTTTAAAGCATCACTGATTAGACCATTAAATTTCTGATTTTGAGTTGTCATTTTCCAATTCTTTCAGAGATCTATTAATCATCAGAATGATAAATGATCTGAAGTTTACTCATACTTGTAAATAAATACATAAACAGCTCATTTTATAAAGGTTAAGATTTCCTCAGCCTGTAACAAAATTGGTCTTTAAAAATATACATTGAACAAATGAGTAAATGATAGCTGATTTGTATTATGTAAGATCCTTGACAATACACCTTCTGTATTACCTATTATTGTATCCACCCGGCATATAGTAGACCCCAATAAAATTTTATTTCAAATGTTTATATTTGAAAGATAATTTTTAAGGCGTGATTCTGCAAGAAAAGAACATTTAACTCTTAAATGTTAGTATTAGTAAAACACTTTAGCCAATTTTTGTTTAAATGGAATCATTTCAATTCTTTTAATTTTTTATAAGACTTATTTCCCACCCTTTAGTAATGTACTTGATTATTTTCTGAATGCTCACAGCTTCCATAAATCTGGAGTTCATAAATTCTCTCAGTTCCTAGTGAAGACTTCAGGTCACTGTTGATCATTGGAAGAGGAGCATCAGTGGTGGCAGGTGGGGAAAACAACACTAATTTTTAATAAATAAAAGGATAATATGGCAATTAGACTGGAGATCCTTCTGGACGACCTTCAAGACGAAGCCAGGGCTGCAAGGGCCAAGGCAAGCCACCATGGCTGTGATGGCCGAGCCCCTTGTACGAATTTCATGCATCAGGCCTCTAGTTTTCAATAAAATCTTAGCAGTTCCTTCCTAGAAGGCAGATGTAGTTCCTGGCCTAAGCATCTTTCTGGAATGTTCTCTCACTCTACCTGCTGAAACTTTATATACCGTACTTGCTCTCTCTATTTCTTGTTTCTTTGTCACGTATTTTCAGATCTCAGCATTTGCTACTTTGAAACTTTATAATATATTTCCCTTCCTAACAATATCATCAAAAAATTTAAAACTTTTTTTGTGGGTGCATCACAGACAATACCTAGCATGATTTTAGCTAGCTTCCAGGCAGCTTTTCTGAGTGTAACTGCTTTAAGACAAAATAAAACTCTGTGTGCCATGTGTACCAGTAAGAATAGAGTTGCTCTACACCATGACCAAGTAGGATTTATCCCAGAGATGCAAGGATGGTACAACATCCGTAAATCAATAAATGTGATACATCACATAAACAAATTGAAAGAAAAAAACCACATGGTCATATCAATTGATGCAGAAAAAGCATTCGACAAAATCCAACACCCATTTTTGATAAAAACTCTCAGAAAGGTGGGAATAGAAGGATCATACCTCAACATAATAAAAGCCATATATGACAGGCCCACAGCCAACATCATACTCAATGGTCAAAAACTAACACCATTTCCCCTAAGAACAGGAACAAGACAGGGATGCCCACTCTCACCACTCCTGTTCGACATAGTACTGGAAGTATTAGCCATTGCAATTAGGCAAGAAGAAGAAATAAAAGGCATCCAAATTGGAAAAGAGGAAGTAAAACTGTCCTTATTTGCAGATGACATGATATTATACATACAAAACCCTAGAGGCTCCATCAAAAAGCTACTAGACTTAATACATGAATTTGGCAATGTAGCAGGATACAAAATTAACCCCAAGAAATCTGAGGCATTTCTATACACCAATAGTGAACTTTCAGAAAGGGAGATCAGAAAAACAATCCCATTTACCATCGCACCAAAAAAATTAAGATACCTAGGAATAAACTTAACTAAAGAGGTTAAAGACCTCTACTCAGAAAACTACAGGACGTTGAAAAAAGAGATAGAGGAAGACATAAACAGATGGAAGAACATACCATGTTCTTGGATTGGTAGAATCAACATCATTAAAATGTCCATACTACCCAAAGCAATCTATACATTCAACGCACTGCCCATTAAAATACCAATGGCCTTCTTCAAAGATCTAGAACGAACTCTCCAAAAATTCATCTGGAATAAAAAAAGACCCCGAATAGCTGCAACGATCCTGAGAAAGAACAAAGTAGGTGGGATCTCAATGCCAGATATCAAGCTGTATTACAAAGCCACTGTTCTCAAAACTGCCTGGTACTGGCACAAGAACAGACATATAGATCAGTGGAATAGAATAGAGAGTCCAGAAATTAGCCCGAACCAATATGCTCAATTAATTTTTGACAAAGGAGGCATGAACATACAATGGAGCCAAGATAGTCTCTTCAATAAATGGTGTTGGGAAAATTGGACAGACATATGCAAGAAAATGAAACTAGACCACCAACTTACACCATACACAAGAATAAACTCAAAATGGATAAAGGACTTAAATGTACGACAGGAAACCATAAAAATTCTAGAAGAATACAAAGGCAACAAAATCTCAGACATATGCCAAAACAATTTCTTCACTGATACAGCTCCTAGGGCAGTTGAAACTAAAGAGAAACTGAACAAATGGGACTACATCAAAATAAAAAGCTTCTGCACAGCAAAAGAAACCATCAACAAAACAACAAGAAAACCCACCTCGTGGGAAAACATATTTGCCAACGTCATATCTGATAAGGGCTTAATCTCCAAAATTTATAGGGAACTCATACAACTTAACAAAAAGAAGATAAACAATCCAATCAAAAAATGGGCAAAGGATCTAAATAGACACCTTTCAAAAGAGGACATTCAGAAAGCCAAGAGACATATGAAAACATGCTCAAAGTCACTAATCATCCGAGAGATGCAAATCAAAACAACAATGAGGTACCATCTCACACCTGTCAGAATGGCCATCATCAACAAATCAACAAACGACAAGTGCTGGAGAGGATGTGGAGAAAAAGGAACACTTGTGCACTGCTGGTGGGAATGCAGACTGGTGCAGCCACTATGGAAGGCAGTATGGAGGTTCCTCAAAAAATTGGAAATGGAACTCCCATTTGACCCTGTGATCCCACTTCTAGGAATATATCCCAAGAAACCAGAAACACCAATCAGAAAGGATATATGTACCCAGATGTTCATAGCAGCACAATTCACCATAGCTAAGATCTGGAAACAGCCTAAGTGCCCATCAGTAGATGAATGGATTAGAAAACTGTGGTACATCTACACGATGGAATACTATGCTGCTGTTAAAAAGAAGGAACTCTTACCATTTGCAACAGCATGGATGGAACTGGAGAGCATTATGCTAAGTGAAACAAGCCAGTCAATGAAGGAAAAATACCACATGATCTCACTCTTTCATGGATAATTAAGACCATTACAAACTTTTGAACAATAATAAATACAGTGGCAGAGCTGCCTCAAACCGATTGTCGGACTTCAGTGGTAAGGCCAGGGAGGGTTGGGGGACAGGAGGGAGGGGAGTAAGAGATCAACCGAAGGACTTGTATGCATCCATATAACCATAACTAATGGACATAAGACACTGGGGGGTAAGGGAGGCCAGGGGCTTGTCAAGGGTGGGGGGGAAAAAAGGACACTTATGTAATACCCTTTGTAATACTTTTAGTGAAAAAAAAAAAAAAAGAATAGAGTTGCTCAAGGAAATAGGCAGACACAGCGAGCAAGAGGGGAGTTTATTAGAGGGAATGGGGGATGAAGCCACAACCGGGGAAGGTTAGGACTCAGCCTCCGCTGTCCTGGGGGTTGAATTTTATGCGCAAAAACCAAAAGAGGCGGAGGAGGCTGGGGGGTGTAAGTGTTCTAGTCTGATTAGATGGAGTATGTTGTCCTTCAGACCAATTAGTGCTGGTCATTGAGGCTGTGGGCTATAAGTGGCCATTGTTATTGTTGGCCTGCTGTCTTGCCCTCCTTGCGGCTGCCTCCTGTTGTGCTGGATAAGGTCCAGCTGGTTGTTCCATGAAATGAGGCAGGGGGCCACTTTCTTCATCAGGACTTTCTAGTACACTTGAACCAAATGTGCTCTGTGGCCTGTCAGTGGGTAAATGGAACATAGATATCTAATACTAAGCCAGCTGAGAATGATAAGTATCACATGATCTCACTCATACGTGGAATCTAATGAGCCAAATAAAATGATGGTCAAAAATAGACCCCGAAACATAGAGGCATGAACAGACTGTTGAACCTCAGAGGGAAGGCAGGGGAGGGTGGGTGGGAAGAGTCAACCAATGATATGCATAATCTGTGGACACAGACAATGGGGTGGTGAGGGCCTGCGGGGGAGGCTAGAGGGGGGACAGGAGCAGGCTGGAAGAGGTTAATGAGGGAAAAAGGAGGACCTATGTATTACTTTCAACTATAAAGATTTTAAGAAAATTACCACTTTCAAAAACAAACAAAAAAACTGTGGCAAACGCCCTCTACTTGACTTTGTTTCAAGACCACACCTGGTGGACTCTGATCTTTTAGCTTTAGTTTTCCTGGATGCTTCTGTTAACTCTTTTCTCTTTAGCTGCCTTGGCATGGTATTCTGGTTTTCTCATCTGGGTTAATATTTCTGGCAACTGTGATACTCTTGGAGTATCCCTTTTTTATTTTCCATTCAGATCTGCAGTGACTCCTACCCCTTAATCTTGGCTCACACTTTAAGTCATTTTTATTTATTGATCTAAGATGACTTCTCAGCCATTTGACCAAGAAGAGGCAGAATGTCATCAGAATTGGACACTCCAGGGTTCTGTTTCAGTCAGCACTTCTGTTCCCCCTCTAGGGTAAAAGGTGGGGTGACTTTCAATGAAGCTAAAATTATAATACAATTTATTTAGGATTGCTATTACGTTATTGCTTGAGTCACAGCCACTTAATCTACATCAGGACAAAAGATGGCTCAGCAGCTACTGTGACTTTCTCAAAGCTAATATTAAAAGCCTACTTGCAGAAAGTTGATGTTCAAAATAGTTTCAAGTGACAATACAAGCAGTCACTTCCTGGGCCATTGCCAAAGCTGGCTCACATGCAGATGCTCTGAAACAGTTGAGTGCAGCCAAGACATTCTTTCCAAAAGGCTCAGATTTCACCCCGGTTAAAAAAAAAAAGACAACTATTAAGACCTTTTGGGGATATATTTTCATCAATTCAACATTGTGTTGGGATTAATTCACTTTAAGAAGACCAAGAAAAGCCCTTTAACTCTGATTTTCCCTGTGAGGGAACTAGATTTTTGAATGATTCACCTGTTCCTGCAATAAATAGCAGCATTCTGTACCTAAATAAATAGCAGCCAGTACCTAAAGCCCTCTTCCTTTTAGAGAACTGTTCTCCTATAGTTGTGATTCCTTGGAATTTGAGGGACAACCCATAATCTTTGGAGTAGGCTGAGATCTTTTCCCTGAAGAGAAATTAATTATAAAAGATTAAAGATAATTCTACTATTAGAAAATCACTGAGGTCTCTTCAATTACATGTACAAAGCACATTAACAGAGACTATGAAGAAACATAATAATAACTCAGTAACAAAAAATCTTCAACATGAATAATCTATATATATAAAAGCTTAAACGACCACTATGATGGCACAACTAGAATGACTGGTCGCTATGATGTGCAGTGACCACCAGTGCCCCCTGGTGGTCAGAGCGCTCCCACAGCGGGAGCACTGCTAAGCCAGAACTCAGGCTCACAGCTGGCTAGAGCAGCAGTAGTGGCAGGAGCCTCTCCCACCTCTGCGGCAGCACTAAGGAGCGGCAAGCCAAGTGGTAAGGAGTGTGCATGCAGGTGGTTAGGAGCAAGCAGGCGGGCAGTCAGGAGCGAGGGACCCTGGATTGAGAGAGGTATGTCTGACTGCTGGTTTAGGCCCGATCTAAACTGGCAGTTGGACATCTCTGAGGGGTCCTGGATTGTGAGAGGGCGCAGGCTGGGCTGCCGGACCTCCCCCCCCTGCCCCCCATGCACGAATTTCATGCATTGGGCCTCTAGTTTAAAATAAAATAACAAATGCCTTTGCTTTCCTTAGTGGTACTGAGACTAAAACCCACTTAGTTGTGGTGAACATGAAGTGAAATAAGCAATCCTGTATTTGGTTGATGGCACTATTATTGAATTATGGAATATTTTTTATTATATGTTTGAGGGAATGTACTGAGGGGAAAAACTTGGCCACCTATATTGGTAGCTTTCAAATGTTATACCCTTTGTCAGAGTAAGTCCAATTATTGGGATATCTGCTAAGGAAATACTTGAAATATGGTACAAATTAGATTTTTGTAGTTTTACAAATGCAAAATATTGAAAAAACAGTTGTCCAAAAAGCAGAAAGGCTCCATGATGAAATACAATATAGCCATGATATTTTCAAACATCTTGAAAAAAAGCAGATTATAAAATATACAATGCAATTTCAAGAGGAAAAGAAAGACAGAAATATGCTTTAAAAAAAGCTTCTCTCAACTAGTGAAGTTTTAGGTAACTTTCTTGGTTGATTATGCTTTTGTATTTTCTAAATCTACTATTATCCTTTGGAAAAAAATGTTATTAAGAAAACTTAGGTTATCTTTTCAGCAACTACAGCTCACCTAGATGGCACACTTTTTCTTTTCTGTTGAAAATGGTTTCATGTGTGGAAATGACACACCTGGAGCACTCTGGGCCAGACCTGTGCCTGGGCTGCAGCGATAAGGAAAACAGTCTGCGTGAGGGGTGCAGGCTGCTCAGGTGGTCCACGTGGTGAGGTGAATCTGGACCGTAGCAGGTCGCAGGCGGCAGTGAACACAGAGCTAACAGCATCCCTGCTTCATGGAGAAGCTTTTCCTTTTCTTTCTTTGAGGTAGAGCGAGACCTTACCTCATCATTTCATTCTCATTTCAACATACATTATTATCTTACTTGCCTGACGCTAGAGTCTGCTTCTGTACATAATTGCCAGCGGCATTGAACCTTTCCTACCCTGTGGTCTCCTCCTCTCAGCTGAATGGCACCCTAAATGCCAGACTGGAATAATATCTGGCAAACATCTAGTAAGAGCCTGGTAAGCCCATGTTGAATAAGTGAATCAATTAAATGAATTAAAGGAAAACAAATCCAATGGGCTCCCTTGTATCATTAGACCTATTTTGGTCAGGTGCATTGGTTAGAATCTTGTCACCCCGTTACCTCTATCAACAATCTTATTCTTTTTTTTTTTAATGAAGAGCTTTTTAAAAATATATATATATATTTTATTGATTTTTTACAGAGAGAAAGGGAGAGGGATAGAGAGTTAGAAACATCGATGAGAGAGAAACATCGATCAGCTGCCTCCGGCACACTCCCTACTGGGTATGTGCCCGCAACCAAGGTACATGCCCTTGACTGGAATCAAACCTGGGACCCTTGAGTCCGCAGGCTGATGCTCTATCCATTGAGCCAAACCGGTTAGGGCAACTATCTTATTCTTGGAAAGGATGAAAACTGATGTTGAAACAGGCTGTATAAAAGGGGTACCAAGATTGCCACCCAGTCATCAAAGTGTGCATAAATGACATAGTTTACACAACAAACTTTTAATGAATTCCAAATAAACACTAGCGGGCAACTTGAGAGTGGGAGGACATTTAATAAAACTGATTGTAGATGAGGTGCTTTATATCTCAGACATTTTTCATGAGAAGTCAACGAGGTGACTGTTAATATCTTTTTATTTTACAAAGAAGAAATAAATGGCATTTCAGAGCAGGTAGGTTGCCTAAACCTCCAGTTTACTAAGATATAGGAAGCAGAAAGAGCATCACTTTCACCCTAACAAGAAAAAAACGGACAATCCACAAAATCATGGCATTTTGAACCCATCAGAGAACTGACACCACAGAGTAACCTACTAGCCTGAAATTCAAATAAAGACAGGAGTCTCCAAGGAAAGGCGGGACCCAGGTGCTGCTTCACTTGTGCAGAACACAATAGGAAGATGGGGTCATAATACAGCAGTTAGGAATTCAACTAACATTTTTTTTAATCAAGTTGCTAAAGGCCAAGTATGGGCTAGTGTGAGAACACAGAAACCCCAGGAGCCACAGACAAAAGGGGAGCTTGTATCCACTAACAGGATCTTCTCCAGGGATTGGCATTGAGTGCTCAGGAGAAAGACAGGACAGCGCAGGGCACTGGAGAAACGTTCTTGGCAGTGTAGGCACGAGAGGGGGAAAAGCTACTTCAGGAAACGTATTGTTACAACATCCACTATTCATTGGCAAGTGGGGTTCAACATAGTATAGTTGAAAACAGCTTTTGGAAAATATATACTTACTAGAGGCCCAGTGCATGAAATTCATGCGGCGGGGGAGTCATCCCTTCAGCCCAGCTTGCACCCTTTCCAATTGGGACCCCTTGGGGGATGTCCAACTGCTGGTATAGGCCTGATCCCAGGGATTGGTTCTTTCAACTTCTAGCCTGGGCTCCCTCTCTCCCCCTCTTGCCCTTTCAATTCATGCTCCATGCTTCAGTGAGAGAAATCTTTCCAAAAATACAAATTCTATTTTGTTGCTTAAGTGAATCCTCTGATTTCTAATAGCCTTCAGTGCTGGAGTCCAATCCCAGCGGGTCCAGGGGTCCCCAAAGGTGTGGACGGAGTCGGTGAAGAAGGAATGACACGAAGACAGCCTTCAGTTGATCAGCAGCCTAGTCAGGACCTCTAGCCAGGATCTCCAAGCCAAAGTTCTGGTCGGAGTTCTGGTTAGGAACTGATGAGGATCTGATGAAGATCTGATGATTATTGTCTTGTTACATCCGTATTTATACCAGCCGATTTTAATCCTGTCAATTTCTATTACAAAGGTTAGGGCGTTTCTTATCTCCATTCCAGGGAGTAAAGATTATGTAGCTTAACTACCCGCCTGGCACTTAATTAAGGGGTTGTATCCCCTCCCTAACATCAGGGAAAGATCCCCACCTGGGGAAACAACCTTTCTCGGAGAGGTGACCTTGGTTAAAACACATGGCACTAAGGAGAGCAAACATATTAAGAACAATATGCTATACATGCCAGGTCCCTTGAAACACATGCTGTGCAGATGTTTCTTTCTTGCAGTGACTGTGTCAAACAGCAAGGATGGACCGGCTTCCGGCACTTCAGAATAGCATCGAGTTTCCTACACGAGATCTGCCGCCTTTCCTTTCCAGCCTGCGCCTAATGCATTTCCCTGGGATCCACCAGTCTTTTCCTAAACTGCTGGCTCTTCCTGGAACTTGCACTCTTCTTTCTTTACCTGGCTTACTTCTTACCCATCCTTAACCCCCAGCTTAGCTGTGGAATCCTATAGAATAACTTCCTTAATATCACCAACTGGCTTATGTGGTTTGGCACCATTCTCTGAGGGCTCAAAGAAGTAAGTTGCTTTATCAAAACACAAACCACACTGTATTGTAATCTCCTTACCAACTGAGCTCACTGTCTTTTATCTTCTAAACCCATAGCACTTAGCATAGGACTATACCAGGCACAAAGTTGATGTCAATGGGTGTTGGTTGAATGAATGAATGAATGATTATTTTTCAGTAATGAACCAAGTTTTGTCAACTACATTACCTCTGTATGATGGAACAAAGCGTTAAGCAAGATGAATGTAAAATGCCAAGTTGTCAAGTTAAAAAAGAGTTCTTCGTAGTACAATTATTATAAATGTAAACTAGAAGGTAAAGTTGTTGGGGAATGATGTCCTGATTATAGATTCTTTATCAGCTACCAGGCAAGGTTTAGTGGAGAATGTGGGTCGTGAGCGGGATATTCAATTCAAAGAATAATTCAGATTTTCCAGACAGAAAAAGAGAGAGACACTACTGTAACTTACCTATCAGAATATATTTACACACTATACACCATCCAATTTCCCACACCAGCCTACTTCCAATTAGGAAGAGGATCTTCTTTTAAAATTTTTTAAAAAAATATATGTTTTTATTGATTTTAGAGAGTAAGGGAGAGGCAGAGAGAAGAAACATCAAAGATGAGAGAGAATCATTGATCCACTGACTCCTGTATGCCCTACACTGGGGATCAAGCCCATAACCTGGGCATGTGCCCTGACTGGGAATTGAACCGTAACCTCCTGGTTCATAGGTCAACGCTTAACCACTAAGCCATGCCTGCTGGCAGGAAAAGGATCTTCTTGCTCCATCATTGTAGCTAAGCTGGCTTCAATTCACTATGATAATTTTTTTTTCCAGTTTGGTTATTTACCTGTGACTTCTCAAAGAAACTTCAACTTCTGCCTTAGTCAAAGTTTAAAACTAAGCTAAAAGGACAGAAATTGTGGATGGTGAAGTTGATTGTCAGGGAACCTCACTTCACCACAACTCTGCAAATCTGATAAGTGAGGAAATGAGACTAGGTAATTTCTGTGGTCCCTTAAGTTTCATGTTTCAGTTAAGAAAACAGGTGAGTGATTACATAAGTCAAGACAATAGGCTGGAGGCATGGTTTTAAGTAGGAGATGACAGGTGAGCTAGATCTTTGCTTTCTTTTTTTGTCAGTAGGAGGTAATTGACACCTGCATACAAGCAATGTTTGAAGTTATTCAAGTCTAGAATTTAAAGTGATTTGGGCAATTGCCAATAGAGTTTTCTAGTGATTTATATAAAGAGTTCGGAGCTTTTACAAAGACAAATGGTCTTTGTCATTTTAGATACTTTAACATAAACTAGTAGGTCTATGGAACAAATTTTATACTGGATTTCAGATTCATTGTCTTGTTAGAAAAACTCATAAAAAAGTAGTTATATAAAGTTTCTGTCAAATGGTGGCATGGTCATATTATTGTTTTACAGAATGTATATGCTCCAAACATCCTATCCCAAAAGGTGTAGCCTATAATATGAAATCATTATTGTTGAACTGAATCCACCCTGAGGTAGATGTATCATAGGTAGCTTAACATCAATTAAGTCCAGTATTTCCTGAAATCTGCAACTACAAAAGGCATTAAACAAAGTGACAAATATTTCTAGAGTTGGGATTGTGAAATGGCTGACATGGAATGGAAGGAAAATATAAGACAAGCCTATAGATGTTGACAACTTGAAACCCAGTGAATAGTAGAAACATTTTTAACTCTTCCATTTTACCTATATTTTGAACTCTCCACCTGTCATGAAATATCTAGTTGTCTATTGGTAAATCAATATGTTTGGCAAAAATGTTTATTTCACCTATATTAAGGTTAAATAGGTACGATTTCATAAAGGCACTTGTAATATACAGACCTCTCATCGTGTGACCCAATGGTAATCACGTAGATATAGAATTAAATTGCTTTTTGATTTCAACCACCGGAGAAACCAATTTCTGCAGATACAGAATCAATGTTACTTTTCCACGTGGTTAACTATGCAAACAGCCAGGTAGAAGATAGGATGCATGATGTCAGAGAACAATTTCTTTATGGTTCTTCAGGACTTAGCAAAGCTCTTTGAACATCCTCTCAAATTAAGCATAGTTAGCAGCCTAAACCTAAAATTTTCACTCATATGTAGAATCTAATGGACATGATAAACAAACAAACTAGAAACAGACTCATAGATAGAGAATAGACTGACAGATGTGAGTGGGGAGGGAGGTTGCTGGGATGGGTGGAAAAGGTAAAGGGATTAAGCAAAAACCCCACAACAACTCCAAGATACAGACAGCAGGATAGTGATTACCAGCGGCAAAGCGGGTAGGGGAAGTAGAAGAAGGTACAGGGGGTATAAATGGTGATGGAAGGACATTTGGCTTGGGATGGTGAATGCACAATACAATATACAAGTGATGTGTTATAGAATTGTACATCTGAAACCTATATAATTTTAGTAACCAATGTCACCCCTATAAATTCAATAAAAAAGAAAAAGGAAACAATGGATTGGTTACCAGTTTATTACAAATAGTGCCACATACAATGTATACTCTAAAAGACTACTACTTTTTCTAGAAGATTTTCCTCTGCAGAAGTAGCAGAGTAGATTTGTATTTGCAGTTCCCACATAAACCCCTTAGGAAAGATTGGGAGCTGAGGTGGAAGTAGTCTTATTCTCTAAGAGTTGAAATAAGATAATGTGAGATGGCCAAGAGACATATGAGAAAATGCTCAAGATCATCAGAAAGATGCAAATTAAAAAGACAATGAGATAAAGATAAAAAACAAAACATGACAATGAGGTATCACCTCACAGAATGGCTGCCATCAACAGATCAACAAACAAGAGTGATTGTGGATAAAAGGGGACCCTAGTGCACTGCTGGTGGGAATGCAGACTGGTGCAGCCACTATGGAAAACAGTATGGAGTTTCCTCAAAAACTTAAAAATGGAACTGTCATTTGATCCAGTGATCCTACTTCTAGGATTATATCCCAAGAATCCCAAAACACCAATCAGAAAGAATATATGCACCCCTATGTTCATAGTGGTGCAATTTATAATAGCTAAGATCTGGAAACAGCCCAAGTGCCCGTCAGTAGATAAAAAAGCTGTGGTACATTTACCCAATGGAGTACTATGCAGCTATAAAAAAAGAAGGATCTCTTACCCTTTGAGACAACAATGGAGGGCCCTGGAGAGTACTATCCTAAGCAAAATAAGCCAGTCAGAGAAAGACAAGTATCACATAATCTCACTCATATGTGGAATCTAGTGAACAAAATTAACTGATGAACAAAATAGATCCAGAGGCAGAGAAGCATAGAACAGGCTGACAAATCTCAGAGGGAAGGTGGGTGTGGGAGGGTAGAGGGTGGGGAGAGATTAACCAAAGAACTTATATGCATATATGCATAACCCATGGACCCAGACAGTGCAGTGAAGGCCTGGGAGGGGGGAGGGAAGGAGGGGGTCAATGGGGAAACAGGGGGACATCTGTAATAGTTTCAACAATAAAGATAAATTTTTAAAAAAGATGATGTGAGGAAAGCAGTTCACTCAATGTGTTAATAATGGATGTCCCATACTCTTCTTTTCTGGACCCTTTTCTACTGTCTACTTATGAAAAACAGACTTCCAACAGTGCAGGGAGAATCTTCAAACCAGGCAAGCTCTGAGATTCTGAAGGTTTTTAAAAATTTAAATAAGGTACTTTAAACTTGTTTTTCAGAGATTCCACTCCTGGGCAAATTGAATAACCTCTCAAGGTTGGGAATAAAACCAAATTCAAGGATAAGCAGTTGTTTTTTACTGAGCATGTTGGGACTATAAATTAATTGCGCCTATAGTTCCAAAGCCGAGCTGCACAAATGTTTAATCCCCAGTGCTTAGTCTTGTGCCAAGCTTCACCTGGTTCAGAAATGTTTGTTCCAAGTGTTGGATCAGACCTTGACTCATTGTGTCCATGTCTTGCAATTTGGAACCCTGAGACATCAGGCCTTGGCTTGTGTTGCACTGAAAAGGCTTTCACCAAAGTGCCCCTTGAAGAATGAGATCTGCAGATTCCACCGGGATAACCCCTTCTAACTGAAGGAGAGATAACCCCTTCTCATCACCAATGCCTGGCCTGACTTTCATCCCCATCTTGCTCTCTACTTTCTCTCTCCTAGTTCACCTTTTAATTCGTCCCTTTCTTCCTAACCTCTCCCACTGTGTCCTATGAAATACCTGTTACAAACTCTCTTACCTTTTTGGTTTCTTTCAACAGTGATTCCACCATCTTTTTGCCTTAAAGAACACTGTCTCTTTCCATAGGATAACATTTCCCTTTGTCTTTAGTGACTATGACTCATTACTTCTTTGTAGCATGTTTTGACCACATTGGGGATGTCAGTGGGGGTGAAGGGAAGGCAAGCATTCTAGTTGCTCATCATTGCTGGCAAACCATTACTTACCTTTTCTCACTAAAACACATTATTTGAGGCCCTTGCCATTTGGCTCTCCTACTTTCTAACCTCCCTGTGACCATCATTATTCAATTCCTGGTCATTTTCATTTTCTCTACCGTCACTTTATGTAAATAGTGGTCATTTAGCCTCCAATGACCCATAGACCCTATCCTCTGCAAGAACAACTCCCCCACTAAAAGTTTAAATTTCAATTTTATACTCCAACCACAAACACTTCCTTTTCTGGATATCTCATTTTCTGACTCCCATTATATGTGTTCTCGGACTTTCTTGTGACCACCAATGCCCCTTTTCATGAGCCCTAGTCCAATCCAGGTCCACCAGTGCATGCTGAGGTGTCTTTGGGACGTATAAGAGAGGGAATCTAATAGAGGGCAGATGTCTAGACTCCAGAGAAAAGTCTGGGAAGGAGGTAATGGTTTTGGAATTGCATTCTCCACTAGATTTACTCTGGGGTCATTTATATCCACTAGATTGGAAAGTATGCTTTAAAAGTCTGAAAATCTCAAGTATTGACAATGATATAGAAAAATGGTCACTCTCATTCACTGCTTGTAGGGATGCAGACTAGTACAAGCACTTAGGAAAATATTTTTGCATTTTCCAATAAATTTGAAATGTGCATGCCCTGTAACATAGCAACTCCTCTCTCTCTTTGTGTTTCTCTAGTAATAGCTATATCTATATCATTTCAAACACAGGTTCGAATACATGAGTCACTCATACGTGGATTTTTTTCAATAAATACTATAAATGTGTTTTCTCTCCCTTATGATTTCATGAACAACATTTTCTTTCTCAAGCTTATTTCAGTGTAAAATTCAGTATATAATACATATAACATAAAAATGTGTATTAATTGACTATTTATGTTACAGTAAGGCTTCCAGTCAATGGTAGACTATCAGTAGTTAAGTTGGGGGAGTGAAAAGCTATACTTAGGTTTTTGAGTGCACAGGAGGTCGGTGCCCCTAACCCTCAGGCCCCTGCCCTTCCTCCATCCCCTGGTGTTCAAGGGTCAACTCTTAGTGCCAGAAGACATGGATGAGATGTTCATAGCAGCATGGTTTGAAGTAGAAATTTCAAAATAGAAATAAAATAAATAAATAAATGCAAGTCCAGAAGCATACAGCTTAATACCTTTACCATTTATGTTTCTAAAAATGCAGGAGTATGTAGTCTAGCTATAAAGAAATAGAAGGGAATGATAACACATAATTTAAGGTTCTGGCAACTTCTGGAGATAGAGGATATTATAGGGGAATGTGTAATGGGGCTTCAATTGTATTAGTGACTGCTATGTTTTATTATGGACAGTAGATACAGAGGTAGGTGTCTGTATTACTATTCTTTGTATTTTGATTGTTATAAATTTTTTGATGAATGTCAGGAAATATCTCCAGCAATAACAAATGTAACCATTCTTCTACTTCCCCAACTCGTGCCACTCTGTCAAAATGGGCTGCTTGAGTCACTCTAGAGGGGTAGTTTCAGCAGGTCATTGTAACAGTGATCACAAAGGCTCCGGGATTCATTTCAGTGCAGATTTGGTCTCAGACTCCATTTTCTGCTGATCAGGACAAAGCAAGAGATATACTGAAGTATAGCCATCCAGAAGGACGCCGGATTGAAAGGTTCTATCAAGTTGGCTGAAATGAGAACTTGGGAAACCTTCATTGTAATGAAACATTTTGCAGAGTAGATAGAATTCTCAGACCAGAAAAGTGACGCCTAATACTTGGGTGCACCAATTAACTCAAGTGCTCCAAGTCTGTTGGGCGTCATGTATTCCCAAACGAAATTCTCTAGTAATTACCATAAATCACGTATTTATGGAACTTTGTAACCTCAACCAGTAATTTATCAGTTAGTCACCCAGTATTGATTAAGTTCTTATAAATTATGCTGTTGGGTACTAACCACTCAGGAAATACATTTCAGAAATTGGCCTGGTCCCTGCCCTATTGAAATATATTTAATTACAATAGGTCGTGCTCAGTGCCATAGCAGAGCTTAGCTGGGACTACAATATCTTCAGAGAAAGAATTATAGTCACAGGATTAAAATGCAGAAATCCGTAGGTAATTAAAGGGAGGACATACTTTCAGAAAAAGGTGTTGTCAAAAGAAAGGACATGTGTCAAATGTCAATTGTTCGTATTGATGAGAATTAAGAAAATGATTGTGGAGAATAGACAGCAGGAAGTCATCTACTAGATATATAACCAAATATTAATTTGTTATAATATACAATATATGTAGACCATAAAGTTCATATAAAACATTTCATAAAGTTCAAATAAAACATAAAAGTTTGGGTGTTCATGTCATATTTGTCAAAATATTTACTCCCTGTATGTCATAACAAGAATGTTCAACAAACTTCCTTTACCTGTATTAAGCTCTTAATTAAATAATTGTTTGTTTGAAATTAGGTTAGGTTGTTTATAAGAACTTGAAAAAAATAATCTATAATGTAAAAACTTATATATTACAAATTGAAAGAGGAATATATATTAAATGTTCTGGAACAATTGGTTAAATGTTTGGGGGAAAAAAGAAATCGAAATCGATTGCCAATGTACTAAAAAGTTAATTGTTGAAAATGAAAACATAAAAAGCAGAGATAATTAGCTTACCCTCCTAAGTTTTAAAAACTTCTGTAAGTAAAAATAAATTTCTTTATAAAACAGGAAAAAAACTACAGAAAAAAATAACTGCAACACACGGGGGCGGGGGGGAAGGTAACTAGTATCTTGTAACATAAATATTTACTAGAAAAAAGAACACTAAACCACAAAGTCAAACTGCCATAAAACATAAATATGAGCGTGAATAAACATAAACATGAACATGAATAAACATATAAATATATACCTATGAGTATTCTGTAAAGTGAATGTTGAATAATATGTAAATGGCTATTATATTGTTTAATTTCAGAGCATAAAACAAAGGACATGACTACACACACACACACAAAACTTTATTCTTGACCCAGTTAGCAAAGACTAAAAACATAGTCAAAGCGAGGAGAACGCAGTAAGCTGGGCAGCCTTGTTACATGGTTAGTGACAGTGCCATCCACTGTATATTAAGGTCATATCTATAAGTGAAATGCCGGAATTGTTACTATTTTGTATATATGTGCACTTATATGCATATACATTGTGTATATGTTTATAGTAAAGTGTGCCATTAATATTTGTTTATTTTTGTATTATTGTATATGTACACACATTATATAATAAAAATTAATTTAGCTAGAGTGTTTTAACTTCTAATATTTTAATCTATCAACTTTTTTTCTTCCTCTACTGAGCTTCTGGATCACTTTCTCAGAATTCTACATTTCTCTATTTGGGAGTCCACAAGCAAGTCAACTAGCAATGGGAGAGAAGCAGAAATTGATCTTTTCTTTTGATTTTTAGCTGATTTTTGGCACCAAGAATAAGCACAAATGATCCCAATAGCCATGCTCTCTGGACAACGTATTTAATTTCTCTGCACTGTTATCAACTGCTTTGAAAAGTTGACATTTCTGGGATTTAAAATTGGCACCATAACTTTGACATATAGATAAGCTTTCCATTTCAGAGTATTTACAACAGAACCCAGAAACATACTCTCTCCAGGCCTTCTAAGGATTCTGAACAATTACATCGTGTGTGTGTGTGTGTGTGTGTGCGCGCGCGTGTGTTCGCGCGTGCATCTGTGTATTTCCCTTGGGAATATACAAGGAGTGGAATTACTAGATCACAGTACTATATGAATGTCTTCCAATTTACTAGATAATGTCAAGTGTTTTCTAAATGGTCTCGCCAATTGAAACTGTTGCCAACAGTATATTTATTTGGGACTTCATTAATGACTTAATAAAGTTTTAGAATATTTCCAGTAAAAGTATTACATGTCTATGGTTAGGTTTATTTCTAGATACTTGAAAATTTCCAGTAATATTTCTTTAAGTTTTAGTTTTCTGAATATTATTGTTGGTATACAAAAACACAATTGATTTCTTAAATTATTTTTGTACTGATTTTGTATCTACTAATCTTGCTATACTCTGACTCATTCTAATAGTTTGCTTGCCTTCTTATTTCTATGTTTTTACTCATATGCAAATAGGAACAGTTTAACTTCTTCATATCTTTAATTTGCTATTTTACTGCCCTGATTAGGAATTTCTGTACAATATTGCAGAGCAGGCGTTATAGTGGACCTTCCTATCTTGTCACCTTTCTTTTTTACATCTCAACCCTTCCCACTGAGATTTCTTCCCTTCTGCTCTTTTGCATTTCTTTTAGTGAGTGTCTGTTGCTGATAACTTTAAATAATCTGATTTAAACTTTTTCACTGGTAGATATTTTTGCTGAGCATAGACTTGTAGCTCACCAGCAATTGTTTTTTCAGTGCATTGAAGGCCGTTGTCACTGTCTTCTGACTTTCCCTTTTGCTTTAGAGAGGGCGTGTCTTTCTAATAAAATGTAGTAGCCTATATTGGAAAAAAAAAGTTAGGGAACCAGCTTTCTAATGCTAACTTTGTCAGATATTTGCTACTCTAAGATTTAGACGACCACTGAGAAGTTTAGAATTATAATTTGAAGATCTAAAGTTATTCAACCATTACATAAGAGTGGGCTCAGATACCATCAGATGACACTGGATTAATGAGACAGGATTTATTTTGGCCACAAGGGAATGAAAGAAAGAGAAGAAAAGGAAGGAAGAAGGAAAGAAGGAAAGAAGGAAGGAAGGAAGGAAGGAAGGAAGGAAGGAAGGAAGGGAGGAAGGAAGGGAGGAACTAGCAACTAACAGTGACTTAAAAGATATTTACTGTTTGCTTAATTAGTACAGAGATTTAGAATTTATTTACATAACAGTTCATGAATATACCTGTTCCATACAAGAAGGCATGTCTGCTCTTAAGTTAGGGCATGTGTAAGTCTATTGATATTTTGGAAGTTTCTGTCACTAAGCATCCCCCAACCAAAGTTGTTGGCCTACAGGAAATGCGTGACTAAGAAGAACTTTAAAGTCATTTTTTTTCCTCTAGTCTGTACTGCATACCATTTTGCCAGAAGGTCAGAGAGCATCACCTCTCAGACTAATTGGAAACACCACCTCAATTTCGCTGTATCATGTACACTTCTATCTGTGAGAAGTGAGAAAGAACCAAAGACATTCTTTTCCAGTTCCTGCTCATCTAAAAGATTAGGAGTCATCAGCAACAGTGACAATTATTACCTAATCTAAATATAATGTGCTAACAAGCAGGCACGGTTTACTGTGGATAATCCTTGATTTATATAATTAAGAGCTACCAAAGTGTACTTATCTCTTATTTTTATTTTTAACTGCAGCTAAAGCCATTGTAATGTGTTTTTCCTTGTCCATCTCAATGTAGCCACTGACTTATAGATAGTGCAGTAGAATTTAGTCACCATTCATCTAAGTTTACCATGATCCAGTAATATCAATATTGTCTTTTTTTTTGGAAAGTTTTAGAATTAGTCATCACCATAATCCCTCTGCTTAGTCACAGAATTCTGCAATCTTCATAATTAAGGAGTGGCTTTGTGAGCTTTTTTTAGAAGCAAAAATTAAATCCCTAACCTGTTAGAAATCAAATTTAAGGGATTTCAAGTAAGTTTTGTGAAATAAGGAGGGCAAGGGTGTATATCTGCTCAGAGTCATTCTCACAGTTGAGATAACATTCTACGTGTCATTTCTAAAGGGAGCAATTTTTTTCTGTTTATTTTTCTCCAACTAGTATCAATTTGTACTTTGGGATTGAAATTGGGATTTTTTTTTTTTTTTTTTAGGAAATAGATGCCTATTAGTTTACGTAATCCAGACTGAATAAATACACAGTTATTTAACATAAATCCAGTGTTTCCTAACTTCTAACCCAGAGAGTGAGCACAGGCATTGTTAGCATCGCATCTGGGATCCCAACACCCTCGGGATGGATGGAAAACAGGGGCAGCACGCTGGGGATACTGAACAAAATGCAGCTGAGCTGGTGAGTATTGCAAATAGCCTTTAATCTTTCATGTCTAATATTCTTGCTTTCGACCTTTAACATTTAACCCTTCAAGAAAATTAAGTTGCATATCTTTGATGTTTGCTATTATGGAATCTGAAATTTTATTATCACTGATCACAAGTGTTGAGGGAGTTGTTTAGTATGCCAAATAGTGCTCTCACATCACTTGGGAATTTTGCATTAGACTTTTTGCTTAAATTTTGATATTTATATCAGAAGACACCAGAAGACAAAATTTGAGTAGATGGTTTGAAATGTGTTTATAGCAAATATTAACAATATTATTTGTATTTCTGAATATTTTGATCCAATGAAAATATTTATTCTCATGGGCCTACTTGTGTACTTAAAATGATAATTTATAAAAAATGTCTTATGGCAAAAGAATGTATGCTTAAAATGTGTTACTCTAGTAATGCAAAAATTCTATTTCTTAGAACATATAAAGGTTCTCATTCACAAACAAATCCCTTCATTTTACAAATGAGGAAAGTGAAACATTAGAAGTCTAGCTAGCCAGTGGCAGAACCAGAAATTGAACTCAAATTTCTCACATATAATCTATTCATTGTAATAGGCTACTTTTCAAATATCTGGACTACTATGTTCCTAACAAAGAAAAATAAATTTTAGAATTAGCTTGAGGTTGTAGAACCAAGCCACAAGTGAAACAAAATAAATACAAGGCTAGGATTTGACATCGAATTGCTTTTCAACTGGAAGGCTGTATTTGGGGATTCATTAACGGTACCACCATAGCATTAATGTATAGCATGCCTTATGTGTGAAGGAAGCTGAAAAATGTCACTGCTTTAGTATCTCTTATACATCATTTTGTTTCTGTCTCCTTTTCATAATATATTAAATGAGCTATGTTTATTCCATTAAGTCATGTAATTAGTTAATTATGCTAAAAAACACGAACAGTAAAATCAACTTCTGAGACTATGAAAGGAAATAGTTAGAATTTCCCATTTTTTTAGTAATCTGATGACAATCTCTTAGATCCCCCCAAAACAAGGGGCAGGAGACATTTTTTTTTTACCATTATTCTATAATTTTAGAACATTTGGAAAATTACAAAGAAAAAGAGTCACTCATGATCCATCCCAGAGAAAACCACTGCTAATATTTTGCTTTCTGCCTCCTCTCACCCCAATCAAATGTAATTTTATTGTTGGTTGATTTATTTTGCCACATTAGATTTTTGTCTATTTTTTTCCCTGTAAAATTTCCATAAAGCTCTTAATTAAAATTTAGACAATTGAGAGCTTATGCTACTGAAACCTTCTATAAGAGGACATTTATTTAAGCTGTCTTTTTGTTCCTCAGTAGAGTTCCATGGTTTTCTTTATATAAGCCCTATGGTATTTTATATGCTTAACCATTTCATATGTTTTATTACTATTGCAGTTGCTAATACACACACACACATACACACACACAAACAACAAGTATTGTTACATATATTTTTCACATTTTGATATATGGGATTCTGTTTGTACACAATTATATTATGTGGACATAATGCTAGTTTTATCTTCACACTTTTATTATTGCTCCATGTTGATGAGAACGTCTAATAAAACAAAATAAATGAACAAACAGAACAGGAACAGACTCATATAGATGCAGAGAACATTTTGATGTTTGCCAGATGGGGAGGGGGTGGGGAGCTGGGTGAAAAAGGTGAAGGGATTAAGAAGTACAAATTGATAGTTACAGAATAAAAATTTAAAGCATAGCATAGGGAATAGAATCAATAATATTTTAATAACTATGTGTGGTGTCAGATGGGTGCAAGATTTATCTGGATGATCACTTAGGAAGTTATAGAATGCCTAATCACTGTGGTGTACACCTAAAACTAATATATTATTGTATGTGAACTGTAATTGAAAAATAAGAAATGATTTACAATTTTAAAAATGGGAAAAATATTACCTAATATTGGTGGTAGGAGATAGTCTTCACTCCTGACTTTAAAGGAAGGTGCTTGACATTTCACTGGTATATATGATGTTGGTCATTGATTCGAGGTCAATATTCCTCACCACAATTGGGAATTATTCTTTTATTTTTATTTCTTTGAGATTTGTATTGTTTGTCTGTGTCACAACGGACTACTCAAATTTGTTGAATGACCCTTGGGCATCTACTGAAATGATCATTTATTTTTCTTCTTTGATCATTTGATATGAAAAATGTATTTTTATAATTTATATCATTAAATCATTTTTAGGGTTTCAGATTCTCCTAGATTGATGAGTTCTTCATTTGATACATGTTAGAGTCACACAATTTTTAATATATTTTATATGTCTATGTTTCTGGTTCAAATAAACTTTCTTTAACCTCAAAAACCAGGGTTGGTTGTCTGTTTTAAATTCTTTCTCTGCAGTTACCCAGAAATCCATACTGTTCAAATTGCAGAACACACTGTTGTTGTAGATCATCTCCTGTGACCTTCCAGCCGCAATGGGTAAGGTTTGAAAACTGGGGGACATGGGAAGTTTTCAGTAGTCCTTTGGCACAAAGGAAAAATGGAAAAATGGGACAGGCAGGCCCGCAGCTCCTGCACCCCCCCCACCTCCTCACCCCCCAGCCCCGCAGGGCTCTCTTCTCCTTTAACCCTTCATTTGCTGCTGTCTTTTGGCTCTTCAACCCTTCTTCAGAGCTTCCCTCCATAATCTCTGGGCAAAACCTAGAACCTGCAGCCCCCAATCTTTTATGAGAGCTGTAGTCTGTTCCTTCAAGATCTCCTCCATACTAGAGATTTCCCATTTTAATGTCTTTCTAGGCTCAATGAAAGTTCTTTCATTTATGGTTAATAGATAAAAATGTATTTAATAAATAATTCTCTAATTATAAACTCTCAATAGATAATATGAAAACAGGAAATAATGATGAAAAAAAGAATATTTGTTAATTTTCTTCACCCAAACATAACCAATCTAAATGTTTTGATATGCCTATACATTATTTTTCTACCCATGAGGACTAATTAGATAATTGATATTGCAATGTTAGTAGCAGATAATAACTTAATGTAATATATTCCTGAGGCAATCTACTTGCATTTGAGATGACGCCTTATTGCTTTACTGTGAAAGGGTAACTAAGAGGGAACATTTTGTTCTCATGGACTAGTGGACAAGGGGTGTGTGTCTGTGGGTGTTTTTGTGCTTATTTGAAAGACAGAGTGGAGGTTGATATGTTGTGCTTTAAATTATATCATTTGGAAAAGGTTAGCCTTATTCTAATTGCAATCACTTACCTAAGCAGCTCCTATGTAATTTGCTGAAATATCCACTTACTATAATCCTTTGCAGGTTACAGCAAAACCATGGTCACTCTGGAAAACATTTCTGGTGTGTCTGCTGGCCTGTCTAATTGCTACAACCCTCGTTGTTCTGGTCTTATATTTTGTTCACTTTGGCAAGCACACCATGGGTACAACCATCGTCATTCACACAGATGGAAAGTCCAGTCATGTGATCTGCAACCCTGGTTCTACCGCAACTCCTGCCCCCACGCCTGGTTCTACCTCATCTCTTGCCCCCACCACTAGTGCTACTACTTCTCCTGCCCCCACCACTAGTACTACTGCTCCTCCTGCCCCCACCACTAGTACTACTGCCCCTTCTGCCCCCACCACTAGTACTACTGCCCCTCCTGCCCCCACCACTAGTACTACTGCCCCTCCTGCCCCCACCACTAGTGCTACTACTTCTCCTGCCCCCACCACTAGTGCTACTACTTCTCCTGTCCCCACCACTAGTGCTACTGCTTCTCCTGCCCCCACCCCTGGTTCTACCCCATCTCCTACCACATCTCCTGCCACATCGATCCTGACTGAATCTCAGAGCACCACACCACCTGCCACTGTGCCCAATCAAAGCTCTCCTACCACGGTGCCTCCATCTGCCATGCAGCCAGCTGAAACCACCACCCAGGATCACGAAGTCGAAATTGAAGATGACGAATGACATTTTTGAGCCCTCAGCCCTCCTCAAGCCAGGCCAACAGTCTTACTCTGAAGGAGGCATGTCTAAGCTGTTCTGTCTTCTCTGCCAAGATTTTCCACAGCATTTGTCTTCATGAAATCTTGCCCCTCTTGCTCAATCATTTGCTGGAATTCCCATATGGTGATGACTCAGTCTTGGGACCGCCAATCTTCAAATGATTGGAAAAGAAAAATTTCCCTGAGCCTGTTTGACTCATCCAGCCGGGGACCCAGAGTTTTCTCTTCACCCCTTCTGTACAACCCACCTCGTTTATCGCCCATGAAGATTCCAGCTGCTGAAGAGGCCGCCAGGTGGACCTGCTCTACTTCACTCCCTACATGCTGGGTCTTAAGCCAGTATTTGCCATCTGTTATTGATTATTTCCCAGTCTATTGTCAGCATTTGTATCCCAGTGGGGAAAGAAAGAAATGTCCAATCAAAGTGGCTAATGAGCATGGCATGGATTATTAAGTACCTACTGATCATTACAGAAGTGTTCCTCCTATGGGGAATGCAGAAAAAGGGGGTAGGTCAGTAAGGATAGGAATAATCAAGGGAGACTTCAGAGAAAGGCTGAAAGTTGAAAAGGGGTGAACATTTGGATTTAAGTAGAGATAATTTAAACAGAAAATGAGAGGGCTAAGGGGGTTTAAAAGATTTAAAATCAAAAGCACACTTAGAATGTAACAGGTGATGTATTTTCTATATCGGCATCTTTTCACTAATATTGTCAATATTATTTTCCATATTTAATATTCTGCCTAATCTCTAAACCACTATAAACTACTACTTAGAAAATTTGAATGTATAAATTGTTTTATACTTTGCACTATAACTTTGGGGCACGTGGCTTATAATTTGCTATGCAACACAGACTCTTGTTCAATATTACTTATATTACAGGCCCGGTGCATGAAATTTGCCCAGCCTGAACCCTCTCCAATTGGGGACCCCTTGGGGGACATCTCTCTTACAATCCGGGACCACTGGCTCCTAACTGCTCACCTGCCTGCCTGCCTGATCACACCTAACAGACCCCCTGATGGCCTGATCACTCCCAACTGCCCCCTGTGCTGACTTGGTTGCCCCCAACTGCCCCTATCCCCCGCCAGCCTGATTGCCCCTTACTCCCCCGCCACCCCCCGCCAGCCTGGTTGCCCCTTACTGCCTCCCCCACCCCCCCACCACTGGCCTGGTTGCCCCACGCAGCCTGCTGTTCGGTTGTTTGGTCGCCCCTCACTAACCCCCCTGCCGGCCTGGTTGCCCCACACAGCTCGCTGCTCAGTCGTTTGGTTGTCCCTCACTAACCCCCCTGCTGGCCTGGTTGCCCCACGCTGCCTGTTCAGTCATCTGTTCAGTTGTTTCGGGTGCAACAATCACTGAGGCTTTTATGTATATAGACTAGAGACCCTGTGCAAAAAGTTCATGCACTAAGGAGGATGTCCCTCAGCCCAGCCTGCACCCTCTCCAATCCCTCTCACAATCCAGAACTGCTGGCTCCCAACTGCTCACCTGCCTCCCTGCCTCATTGCCCCTAACCACTCCCCTGCCAGCCTGATAGATGCCTAACTGCTCCCCTGCCAGCCCGATTGTCCCCAACTGCCCTCCCCTGCAGGCCTGGTCGCTCCCAACTGCCCTCCCCTGCAAGCCATCTTGTGGTGGCACCTTTGACCACATAGGGGCGGCCATCTTGTACCAGGGTGTGATGGTCAATTTGCATATTACCTCTTTATTATATAGGATTCTAAGTGCTTGATACTTAGTAAACGTGTAGAAAGATTTCAATCTGGAAAAGGCTAGAGTGAAGCAGTCTTCCCATTCCACCCCCATCCTCAAACTCCACAAAAGGAAATAAGAATGTATGTTTCCCTCCCTCCCCCCAGTATAGTATTAAATCAATTCATTTCTATTGTACTTTTGATTTAAATACTTGTGAAAAAGAAAGATTCAATTTACTAGGTTAAGATGTGCTTCCCTAGATGACTTAAAATTTGCTTTGTGATTTAAAAGTAAGAAGAGCTTTTAATAAAAACACAAATAAATTTACAGCTAAAAAATGTTGTTAAAGTTTTGTAGAAGCCATTCTACGTAACTAGATGGTTAGTAAGAGCTGCTGTTTCCTTCCTCTACTTTTAGATAATACTAGAGGCCCGGTACACAAAAATTTGTGCACTCGGGGCGGGGGGGGGGGGGGGGTCCCCCAGCCCGGCCTGTGCCCTCTCGAAGTCTGGGACCCCTCAGGAGATAACGACCTGCTGGCTTAGGCCTGCTCCCGGGTGGCAGAGGGCAGGCCCAATTCCTAAGTGCAGCCCTTGGTCAGGCTCAGAGCAGGGCCGATTGGGGAGTTGGGGCGCTGCCCCATCATGCACAGAGCAGGGCGGATCAGGAGGTTGCAATGCCACCCTCAGTCATGCTCAGGGTAGGGCCAATTGGGGGGTTGGGGCACCGCCCCCTGTCACACTCAAGGCAGGGTCGATGGGGAGGTTGCGGCGCCACCCCCTGTCACGCACAGAGCAGGGCCCATCAGGGGGTTGGGGCTCTGTACCCTGTCACGTACAGAGCAGGGCCCATCACAGGGTTGAGGAGCTCCCCCCTGTCACTCACAGAGTAGGGCCGATAGGGGAGTTGGGGCACCGTCCCCTGTCACACACACAGCAGGGCGGATCAGGGGGTTGGGGCGCTGCACCCTGTCACACTCAGGGCAGGGCCAATGGGGAGGTTATGGCTCTACCCTGTCACACACAGAGCAAGGCCTGTGGAGGGGGGTTGGGGCACCACCCTCTATCACCCACAGAGCAGGGCCGATCAGGGGGTTGGGGCGCCGCCACTGTCACACTCGGGGCAGGGCCGATGGAGAGGTTATGGCTCTACCCTGTCACACACAGAGCAGGGCCCATGGGCGGGGGGGGGGGGGGGGTTGGGGCACCGCACCCTGTCACACACAGAGCAGGGCGGATCAGGGAGTTGGTGCGCTGCACCCTGTCAAACACAGAGCTGCAGGGCAATCAGGGGATTGGGGAGCTCCCCCCTATCAGGCACAGAGCAGGGCAGATAAGGAGGTTGTGGCCCCGCCCCCTGTCACACACAGAGCCGCAGGGCGATCAGGGGTTTGGGTGCTGCCCCCTGTCACGCTGATCCCGGTGCCGGGAGGCATATTACCCTTTTACTTTATAGAACAGAGGCCTGGTACATGGGTGAGGGCCGGCTGGTTTGCCCTGAAGGGTGTCCTGGATCAGGGTGGGGGTCCCCACTGGGGTGCCTGGCCAGTCTGGGCGAGGGGCTGAGGGCTGTTTTCCGGAAGCGAGTGACTGAAGCTTCCAACCACTCCTTGTTTTCTTTTCTTTTTTTTTTATTCTGGGCCAGCTTTAGCTCTGAGGCCTGGCCACTGAAAACATCGATACAATGTTGCTAAAGCCCGGCTGACTGAAAGCCGGTTTCTGGGCTTTTGTTTATTTTCTTATTTGTAACATAGTAGATTGTTGCTTAGAGTTGCAACTGAGAGGCCGGAAAGTGAGGCGGGGAACGTTGGAGGCCGTAGTCACTGAAGCAAGCAAGCCTCATGTTTGCTTCCAGCTGCCTGGCTGCCGGCCGCCATCTTGGCTGACAGTTAATTTGCATATACTCACTGATTAGCCAATGGGAAGGGTAGCGGTCGTATGCCAATTACCATGTTTCTCTTTTATTAGTGTAGATAGAATGCAGTGTGGTAATACAAGAATGATATTTTTTTGTGTTTAAGGAGAACCTTCTCTTAACAATGAAATTCCTACATTAAATATTCGGTTGGAGGGTATTGTAATTAAGGGCATGTGAGATCATCAAGGTTCTGTGCTTTGTAAAATAGAGATGTGAATGAGCTCACAGATACTCTTTTGCTTTAGACTTTTATGGTTTAATAAAATATTAAAATAGTAAACAGTGGTGAAAAATATCTTCACAAGTTAAAATATGTAACAAACAAAAATTGTACAAAGTACTATGAAAATGCTGTGAAGTGTGCATATTCAATGTAAAAGTACCAAGTTTTAATGCTTTATTTAGCAAATATCAAAACCACACATGTTCTAATATTTATTTTAAAAACTTATTCACCATACTCACATGACAGAAATAAATCTATTTTAAATCAAGAAGCTTCTCCATTTACAACGTCTCCTACAAGCACTTCTGTGAGTCCATTATTTGCTCTTAAATGCAAAGTAATTCGTGTGGGATCAACATGTTAACTTTTCCAATACATTTTACCAAATAAGTGTGTAATTCACTTCTTGGATGCCTTACAAAAAATAAAAAATTCCATTGGGCAGTTGATTCCCCAAATCTGTCAATTTATCTATATAGAAAATCTGCTGTAATAGGTAGCTGCCCCATGATGATATTAAAAAATATTTTAGGGAACCCTTTCAGAAGTTATATTATTTAAGCCACTCACTTTGATTTTTTTTTTTTGTAATTTCAAAAGGCTTTTGAACTTTGGAAACATCTCTACTTTGTAACAAATTATTTGTACATTTTAACCTATTTAGTCCTTAACTTCTTCAATAACCCCCTAAGCTTCTTATTAATTACCATTAATGTGATATTTTAGACTCCTATATCAGTGATAGACTTTGATATCAGTGCTACAAACAAGTCCAACATGTTTCGAGATTGTCACTTCTGTAGCTGATTTTTGTCATTTCATCATGAGAGCATTTACAGAAATATTTTTAATGATTTCAGAGAGGAAGGGATAGAGAGAGAGAGAGAGAGAGAGAGAGAGAGAGAGGAGAAACATTAATGATGAGAGAGAATCATTGATCGGCTGCTTCCTGCACGCCCCCTACTGGGGATCAAGCCCATAATCCCGGCATGTGCCTTTGACTGGAATTGATCCTGGGACCTTTCTGTCCAAAGGCCAACGCTCTATTCACTAAGCCTAACCAGTAGGACCATGAGAGCATTTTTGAAATTTTGTTAAAGTCTCTCTTTGTCCTACAAAATGATTCCTACCATCAAACAGTTTCTTCCTCAAATCAAATGCAACATTCATCATTTTTTCCCACCAGTTTCAATTTTTAAAAATTATTATTTTTTTTATTTACCCTGACTTCATATGAGACTTACTCCTTGGTGCTTTCACACTTAGAACACAGGATGAGTTTTTAAATGTCCATAATGTGCCTGGCTGGTGTGGGTCAGTGTGAGCATCGACCCATGAACCAGGAGGTCACAGTTTGATTCCTGGTCAGGGCACATGCTGGGGTTGTGGGCTCAACCCCCAGCAGGGGGCATGCAAGAGGTAGCTCATCAGTGATTTTCTCTCATCATTGATGTTTCTATCTCTCTCCCCTTCTCTCCTCTCTGAAATCAATAAAAATATATTTTAAAAAATTTAAAATGTCCATAATGTACCTCAAGGCATACCACAAACAAAACAAAAACATGGTAGATTAACAACAAAAAGGAGAAACTGACATAATTGTGCAGAGGGAGAACACCACCAAGATGTTCTGTCCCGGGACAAAGGTCACCCATTGGACAGCTCCTCATGAAGGAAAACAGCTCTGGAAGAGCTCAGGAGTCCACTGAAGAAACTTCAGCAACTCAGCAGAACAACAACAAAAGCCAGAATAATTGCAAATACAGAGAAGGAAGACAGTTTCATTTTGCCTGAATCACCCCATCTCCCATGGAGACATTGTTTAGCGCCCAAGGGAATTTCCCAGCTAGAAAAAGTTTCCCGTGCCAGGAAAAGATGAGCAGCGTGAGCAGTCAGCTTCCCCAGCCCTTCGAGCCATTGCAGGAAGATCCGGCTTAGGTCTTGCCCCACCCAGACTGCAAAGCCGAGGCATGCAGAGATGGCTATGAACACGAAGAAAAGCACTGGGTACCATGCAGCCAGAGTCATCATGGTTCGCGGCGACCTGTTCTACAGATAGATCCAGTGGTTATTGCCTCTGAAGAAGGAACCAGTGGGCAGCGCAGCTCAGAGGACCACCTACAGATTTCACTGGTTTTTGCGCCCCAACTATTCAAGCCACCCGAGTTCCTCCTCACTCCCTCCCATCCCTACTCCCACTGGAACCTGGTAACTACACCAGCAGCCAGCCCGGGCCACTGTGGCTATGGGAGTGCAAGATACCAGCACGGACCTTCACAGCTGATGCCCAGCCTTGTGTGCATGGCGAGAGCCGCTCCAGCTGTGCAGTTACGCTCTGCAAGCCTGATGCCAGTCACAGGCCTCCACTGCTGTGTCCATCGCTGGGGGAAGACTGTGTAGCCATGGGAGAGCACAGCGACAGTCAAGGCCCCACAGCTGCTTATAGGCTCAAATCAGGCCCTGTCTTCTGTCACTGGCCTGCACCACTGTGCTTACCTCTAGCTAGCCATTCTAGCTGTGCAATGCATCTCCCCAGTCCAACCCCTGACACTAGCCTCCATTGCAGTGCACCTGTAGGGAAATACAGCAGCCTGAGTAGTATACACGGCCAATCAGGACCCCTGTAGCTACTCATGTGCCTGCAGTTAGCTGAAGCCTGGCCGCCTCCCCTGGCCCCCACCACTGTGTGTGTCTGCAAAAGGCCTCTGCCACGACACAGGCACCTGAATCTGGCCCCTGCAGGCAAGTGTATACACCACTATCTTTGGCCACAACTGCTGCCTTCTGTGGAACATGGTCCCTGGACCTGGAGATGCTGATGCAGACCCCAACAGCCCTTGAAGCCATTGCAGACTCCTCGCTGTGCTTGCCAGGAACCACATGGTTGTTAACGTTGTGGACTCTACTAGCCTCAGCCAAAGAGACAGCATGTCCTCCTGACCCCTTATCACCACACACTTGCGCCATACACCACTAGACTTGGTTCTCAATGTGCTGTAATATGCCCCCTCCCACACATAAGAGTCCTCCCATACTGAAGTCAGTTCATAAAGCCTTAAGAGGTGGCTCCTTCTTCAAATGTTGCAGACACTTATGCAAGGCTACTGAAATCATGGGGAATTAGAGAAACATGAATCTACCAAAAGAATACAGTAAACTTTCAGTAGCTGGCCTGAAAGAAATGGGTTTCCAGGAATTACTCAACAAACAATTCCAACTACTTGTTCTGACGATTCTCAGAGAGCTACAAGTTACACAGATAAATACTTTAACAACATCAGAAAAACAATTTGACAGAAAACATAACATAAGAACCAAATAGAAATTTTGGAGCTGAAGGATTTAATGACTGAACTAAAAGATTCAAAAGAGAGCTTCAACAGTAGACTTGACCAAGCAGAAAAAGGAATCAGGAACCTTGAAGATAGATTATTTGACATTATGCAATAAGAAGAGAAAAAGAGTGAAAAAAATCTATGTGATCTATATGGGTTACATCAAAACAATCAGTTTAAAAATTATTAGAGTTCTAGAAATAAAAGAGAGGAAAAAATGAACAGAAAGCTTATTTAAAGAAATAATGCTGAGAACTTCCCAAATCTGGGAAGATATTTGGACATCAAAGTTCATGGAACTCATAAGTCACTAAAGAAACTCAAATAAAAAAAGATCCTCTTCAAGACATATAATAATACAACTGTCAAAGTAAGAAGAGCTTTTTAATAAAAAGACAAACAAATTTCACTTCATATTCTTAATCCTTCTATGAGCCCCAAGTACTCTTTTATAAACATTCTGACAGTTGTAAAGTTCTAACAGTGTCTACTAACCATGAGTCAGATATAGTTAATTACAGGGTCAAAGGGAGCTGACCTCAGGTGCCAACCACAGCAGCTGAGGATTCAGGTCTCCAGGAGTTTCACCTGGCACAGGTGAGCATCACAACTCCTCCTGGACGGAGGAAAACCATGCCATATGCCTGTGAGTAACCCCGCAGAGCCCAGCCCTGTTCCTGGAACGGAAAAACTTACAAAGCAAGAAGTTATGGTACTGACTACATCCCAGAAACATCAAGCAGGAAGAGATCATGGAGATTATCTCATCCAAACTCCTGACTTTTGAGATGAAAATCCTGAAGCTAAAATAAAGTGGTAAGTGCTGGCACAGTGCAAAGGACTTTAACCCTGTTATCTTTCCAGGCAGTGTATTAGTGGCAACGCTGAAGTGCCATGACTCATCCGGGTCTGCGCTAACATGAAATCTTTTCTGACTTCCATTTTGACATTCATCCTGTATTTACTAATGTATTTAACTCAGTTTTTATTACTACCTCATTTTTATGTTTTTTTTTTTTTTAGTTTGAAGAAAGAAAATCATGTACTCCAATGGAATTTTATTTTTCATATTTTTAATCATATCTTCAATTTTTTTATTTTCCCCTAGAACCAGGTTTTCTTCTTTTCAGTCCTCAGAGGGTTTTACTTGTCTCTAAATATAGTACATAGAGTAGTTAAAGTGTACAAGGTCTAAAACCAGGCAGCCAGGGACTTGAAACCTGGCTCTCTCACTTACTGTGTGACCTTCTGCAAATTACCTGGACTCTCAGTGCCTCAGTTTTCTCATCTAGAAAGTGGACATTAAAAGGACCACTTACTTCAGGTGTCCATTGTGAATAGTGAATAGATTACTATATTAGCCTGGCACCTGGCAAGTGTTCAATAAATGTTATCCGAGGCTAATGGTGAATTCTTATGTCAAGGATGGTGTTACCTTTGCCACCTAGCATATTTCTGGCTATTGTTCCTCCTTGAATGAATAATTTATAAATATTTAGGAAATTACAACCAATATGGGCATTCAACGAAGAAAAATGCCACAAGATTGTTGAAGCTTCTGAGAAAGTATTACTTTATCTAAAGCTGAATGAAAGTTAGGGGTGGGGTGGAATAAAATTAAAGTGCACACAGCAAGACCCTGCAATGATTGGAGGTGAAGGTCAAGTGGGAGATAAAAGGATTCACCTTCCCTCCTGCAAGTGCATCAGAGTGAATGTGTTAATAGCTGGCTAAGCCACATTAATATACACACATCTCCTCATAGTAACAAAAAATGTTTTAAAACAAATTTAGCTATTTTTAAAAAATTGGGGACCAGTTAAGACCATTTTGGTACAGAAAATTAAGATTTAAATTTAAACAATAAAGGATAAAGGAGTCAAATATATGGTGACAGAAGAAGACTTGACTTTGGGTGGTGGGCACACAATGCAATATACAGATGATGTATCATGGAAATGTACTCTTGAAACTTATATCATATTATTAACCAGTATCACCCCAATAAATTTAATTAAGAATGTTTTAGTGAATGAAATACATTCTTGTATATTTCAGTTTATATGTTACTTTAAATTCTCACAGACTCTATCCCCCAAGGCCATCTTCATAACGTATATGCATTTAAATCAATTGCTTTTGACAATTGAGCTAGATTATCCTAGTCATGGGGGTGATTCAGGGCAGGAGGGCAAATTCAAATACTTCCACAGGTCTCTCTCTGTAAAGTGTTCTTATCATACATACCAGGGTACCACCTGAAGAAATGATAGCATCTGGCAAAAAACATGGCCCTAGAAGAGCATCATGGGTACAGAACCCACACTGCACATGGAACCACTAAGGCAGGATGGAGGCCTTGCTTCTAAACAGTTATGTACCCTTGGGAGAACCTTTCCCATTTTTGGGAAATCAGCTTCTTTATCTATAAAACTAGAGGCCCGGTGCACAAAAATTTGTGCACTCGCGGGGGGGGGGGGGGGGTCCCCCAGCCCGGCCTGTGCCTTCTCACAGTCTGGGACCCCTCGGGAGATAACGACCTGCTGGCTTAGGCCTGCTCCCGGGTGGCAGAGGGCAGGCCCAATCCCTAAGTGCAGCCCTTGGTCAGGCACAGAGCAGGGCCGATTGGGGAGTTGGGGCGCCGCCCCGTCATGCACAGAGCAGGGCGGATCGGGAGGTTGCAATGCCACCCTCAGTCACTTTCAGGGTAGACTGATTGGGGGGTTGGGGCACCGCCCCCTGTTACACTCAAGGCAGGGTCGATGGGGAGGTTGCGGCGCCACCCCCTGTCACGCACAGAGCAGGGCCGATCAGGGGGTTGGGGTGCTGCTCCCTGTCACTCACAGAGCAGGGCCGATAGGGGAGCTGGGGCACCGCCTCCTGTCACACACAGAGCAGGGAAGATCAGGGGGTTGGGGCACTGCACCCTGTCACACTCAGGGCAGGGTCAATGGGGAGGTTATGGCTCTACCCTGTCACACACAGAGCAAGGCCCGTGGAGGGGGGTTGGGGCGCCACCCTCTATTACCCACAGAGCAGGGCCGATCAGGGGGTTGGGGCACCGCCACTGTCACACTCAGGGCAGGGCCGATGGAGAGGTTATGGCGCTACCCTGTCACACACAGAGCAGGGCCCGTGGGGGCAGGGGGTTGGGGCACTGCACCCTGTCACACACAGAGCAGGGCCGATCAGGGGGTTGGTGCGCTGCACCCTGTCAAACACAGAGTCGCAGGGCAATTGGGGGATTGGGGAGCTCCCTGCTATCAGGCACAGGGCAGGGCTGATCAGGGGGTTTGGGCGCTGCCCCCTGTCACGCTGATCCCAGTACTGGGAGGCCTCGCTGCTCCGCTGATCCCGGTGCTGGGAGGCATATTACCCTTTTACTATATAGGATAGAGGCCTGGTGCACGGGTAGGGGCCGGCTGGTTTGCCCTGAAGGGTGTCCTGGATCAGGGTGGGGGTCCCCACTGGGGTGCCTGGCCAGGCTGGCTGAGGGGCTGAGGGCTGTTTTCCCACTGGCAGTTGACTAAAAGCTCCCAACCGCTCCTTGTTTTCTTTCTTTTTTTTTTTATTCTGGGCCAGCTTTAGCTCTGAGGCCTCGCTGCTGAAAACATGGATACAATGTTGCGGTCCGGGGCTGACTGAAAGCCGGTTTTGTTTAGTTTCTTATTTGCAACATAGTAATAGTTGCTTAGAGTTGCAGTTGAGAGGCTGGCAAGTGAGGCAGGGAACGTTGCAGTCTGCAGTCCCTGGAGGAAGCAAGCCTCATGCTCGCTTCAGTGCATGGCTGCCGGCCGCCATCTTGGCTGACAGTTAATTTGCATAAGGATATACTGATTAGCCAATGGGAAGGGTAGCGGTCGTACGCCAATTACCATGTTTCTCTTTTATTAGTGTAGATGGAGATAATCAAACTGGTTGCTAAGGTTTGTTTTCAAGATAATCTGATATCATGGGTATGAAAGCATTTTGAAGCTATAAAAAATCATAACAATAAAGAGTGGCATTATTATTTTTACTTCTTTTGGGAATGAAAAAAATACTTGATTTTCAACATTAGGTGCAATGTGGTTCTATTATTCTAGAATCTAGAATCTAGATGAATGAGAGTGATCCAGTGTGGGACTTTTTGAAGAGAGAAACGGGTTTGAACATCAGTTCTATGTATAAATTGTAATCTTGTCAAGGCTTTTATCTAAATCTTGGAGTTGTAAATAGTTGCATATAAAGTATAGAGTTTATAAGATTAAATATAATAGTATTTTTCAGTTGAATAATTGTACCTTATAATTAAGTGCTTGTCATATGTCAGTAGTAATGAAATATTCTTACGATTTCCACTTTAAATGTGTGGAGGGACTGATTATTAGAAAGCACCTTTCAGATAATTGCAATTTAACAGGGTTGATTATCTTATCCTCCAAGGTGGGTCTAATTTCAATACCCATGTTGAATTGGAAAGGAACCATCTACTAGTAAGGAGTGCACAGGCCTGCTGTGGCTTCTACCAACACAGGTTGAGTAGGCCTCCCCCAGCACCTCACCTGAGCTTGGTTACTTCCCAGCCCAATGGGCATTTTTTCTGAAAGTGAAAAGATTTCTGTCTTTTTGACAATAATCTATGTTTTTGAATGTGGGGGTTTATAGTGCTTCAGGGCAGATGTTCTCAGTTGGAGGGCTGGCTTTAGTTGTAAGGTTGCTCTCATGGCTAAGTCATCTTCTGCTTGCTTTTCTGCACTGCACAATGGTTCTAGATATTTATGGCACAGAATCAGAACATTAGTTATTTTGACTTGTCATTATTGAATAACTTCACAGACAAACAGTGTGCATGCTTACAAAAACATGTCAACTCTGCTTTCTCAGGATCCTCTCTCCAGCTGACTTAATGATGAGTGAGCAACTCTATTTTTGTGTCAGAAAATACTAAAATGTGGGACAGCCTGAAATGAACTAGTGAAGTCAAAGCCAGGTCTGGTGGGGAAACTGAGGAAGGCAGGAGGCATCCGTTCTGGCTCTGAGATGGAGACAACAAAAACAGTGAGTGGACCTCCCAGCCAGGTTGTGCCCAGTGGTGTTTCCTAGGAGTTACTCAGTGGCTTCCAGGAGACAGGAGCTCCCCTTAGGGACTCTCCGCTGTCACTCCCGCCCTCCCAGCTGTCCTCCACACCTGGGCCCCAGAGAGCCCCGGGGCTTCTGGGAAATGGAAAGTGGCTCTTGTTAAATTGTTCAAGGCTTTGATGTCGCAATCACTTTCTTGAATAATCCTGAATGACCACAGAAATGATTGGAAGAAAACCTACCCATGGAGCATTTTCCTCCAACTTGAATGCCCTGGCTCAGCAGTAATCCTACCTAAGCCTTTCATAGAGACATTTTTATTTGAAGATCTAAAGGACTGCCCGCTAAGCACCTCCTGACAAGTGGAAATCACTGCAGATTCTGGCCCTACCCTGTTTGTGGAAATAGCAATATTACACATTTCTCTGTGAAAGAACTTCTCTACATTGGATAAAGGAACTAATGAGAGGCGAGAGTCCTTCCCCTGGAGATACTTCTCGCCTGCTGGGGAGAAAGGGAAATCTGAACTCCAAATTCTTCTTTTTGCTCCAAAGCCTTCCTGACCAGCCTCAGGCTGAAGTTACTTGGGCTTAACATAAGTAAATTCAAGTGTCTGTTATGTTTAGCACGTCTATACTTTAATAGTATTTTTCTAATTTGGAAAACAAAATGTGTTCAAAGCAAAAGACTATTTGGAAAATTAAAAAAAGTTTAAATTTATCTTGATTGTTAAAAGTATTACAGATTTCGACTTTTCTCCCTATTGGCTCCTTCCACCCCACTTCTGCCCCTCCCCAGGCCTTCAACTTTATTCATCGTATCAGCATGCATACAATGGCAAGCACTGTAAGCATTTTGATGTATTGTTCTTTAGACTTCTTTTATTGTACAGAGGTGTCATGTTTTCCCTCAAAGCACAAGATAAAGTACCTCACTTATTGAGATAAATTTCTCTTTTTACCCAGCAATTTGTTATATTCAGCCCAGGTCAAAACAATATGATCCTACAACATGGTATTTTTTAATGACTTTACAATATTCTATTTAATAATCCATTTTAGTTTAACCAATTCCCTATGGTTGGATATTTAGGTTGATTTCAATTTTTAAGATGTTTTTAAATATGTACTGTAACAAACATCTTTGAAATCAGGAGTAATTTTTTAACGTAAGATAAATCCCTGTATCTAAAATTTCTGGTTAAAATATGTACACTTTTAAGAATTTTCAAAACATTTTATCCAATTGTTCTGCATAAAGATCATACAAATTTTATTTCACGCCAAAAATGTACGAGTGTCTAGTTTCTTGACACTATTACCAAATTAAATAATATTTTTAAATTTTGCCCAAATTGACATAAGAAGATTAGCTGAACATCAAGTGTCTATGCTTCATTTCATTACTGGTGAGAATGGACATGCTTTCATGCTTGCTTGTGCTACTTCATCTCTACTTATTAGATGTATGTTTAGTAAAACTGCCCTGTTCATGTCTTTTGCCCATTTTAATGGGGTAATTGTCTCTTCTTACTGACTTGTAAGCGATATTTAAACATTGAAAAGCTAAGTAACTTGTCACAACTGTTGTAAATTTGACTTCGCTATGATTCCTTAAATTCAGAAGCATAGAATTGTTCTTATCTGAAGAGCTCTCTCTCTTTTCTTTTTTTTTGTTTTTGCTGTAGTGCTATGCCTCTGAAGTTTTTCTCCAGCACTAAAGATTATATAAATATTCAAATACAGTTTCTTATTGAATGTGCTTTTTAGTATAACTTTAATCCATTAGAGTTTGATTCAATGATTTCATATGATAAGGTTCAATTGTCTTTATTTTTAAAGGACTAGAAGTTTATGTACATGGAAGTACTAAAAGGGGAAGGCACCCCATAGAGAAAAGATGGCCAAATGGTGAAAATACCTTTGAGTTTTGTGCTCTTGTCTCACCCCCAAGTGTGTGTGGCATGCAAGTTCCTTGACTGCTCTAAGTTGCAGTAATGTCTGCAGAGTTGCTATGGGATAAAAGGAAATAAAACTTTGAAAAAAAGGAGTACCTATATTATATATATTACATTAGAGGATTTGGAATGGTGGGGATTGTAGGGTATAGAATTCCAGTTTTTGTTGTTTTTTAAAAATAATTTAATTTTTAAAATACTTTATTTTTTAATTTATTATTTTCCCCCATCACCATTTATCCCCTTTACAACCTCCTCCACCTCCTCCCCCAACAATCACCACACTGTTGTCCATGTCCATGAGTTCTTTTTTCCTTTTTGCTCAACACCCCCTTTAATCTTCCCTCCCCCAGAGCTGTCTGCCTGCTCTCTATCTATAAAACTATCTCTATTTTGGCTGGTTAGTTCAGCTTGTTCATTAAATTCCATATATGAGTGAAATCATTCTTTTCCAAGCTTGATTCTAAGGAAAAGCCTTTCAGGGAAATAAGAAAAGTGGAGGAAAATGGGAGATTTAGGGTTAAGGAAAAGAATACATATGGTTCTTTTCCTCTTCCACTTCCCAGTTTTGAACAAGAAAACGATTTGACTGCATCTTAAAAGAACTTTGGCCTGTGTGTTTCACTGTAGCTACACTTCTCCCATGGCTGTGTAGTACTCAGAATACCACACGCAGCTGAATTACTGAGTTCTCTCTTGCCTTATGTAAGGCTCTTCCCTCTCCTCCTTCTCCTGCTTGCACAGCTCCTTCATAAATAGGATTTTTTTAAACGTTTTGTTTTTATAAATCACTGTCTGTACCAAGTGCAATAGGAGGTTAACACACGCATTTAAAACCTAATATTTATATAATTTGGCAATACTGGAAAGAGCTTACCCTTGAGCAACTTTGGGAGTATTTAACAGGCTCTCATAAAAATGTAGGTAGGGTTGAATATCTTTCAGTTAGAAGGGGGGTTATTACTATCACACCAGAACAGATTGGTTTAGTTGGTGGATTTTTTAAAGTAGATTAGTTTTATGTTGTTAAGGTATATATTACCCCCATGTGTAATGATCTTTTCTTAAAAAGTATTTTTCTGTTATCAGTACAGTCCTTTTTTTTTTTTCTAGAATAGAGGAAATTTTGTTAGCATCAAGCCACTTTTACTAATGTTAGGGTCTAATTCTAAAAGAAGCATTTTCATGTTTATTTGTAAAGAGATAAGATATACCCTGAATAACAAACTCTATGAGCAAATATTTTAAGTTTTACTTTACCAATAGGAGCGTCTATAGACTTCTGAAAGTACACCTGAGCAGAGAAGGGGAGACATCTGGTGGATGCCAGTTGGAAAGAATGCAAAAGTCACCAGGGACCAGGACCTAGAAAGGGTTCTTCTTCCCTTCCTTCCTTCCTCCCTTCCTTCCTTCCTTCCTTCCTTCCTTCCTTCCTTCCTTCCTTCCTTCCTTCCTCCCTCCCTCCCTCCTTCCCTCCCTTTCTTTCTTTCTTCTTTCTTGACAATAATGAACAAATAAAAAACGACAGAAGGAAGACATGTTAAAGTTCTTAATTGCTTACTGGTTTTCCTTTGTTAGCAACAGTTAAAATAATTTTAAATTAGATTGAATATTTTAAAATTTAGATATGTATCTTTTTCTCTAGCTAACAAGCTCTTCTAAATCTTTAATATGCCATGTTTAGTCCTGATCCAGGTATTAATACATTTTTGGGGGGTGGGGTGAAAATAATTACGAGCACTCCAAGTATATGATGCATTTTTTGTATAGCTCTTAGCAATCCCTATCAGAGTTTAAAATTCACACAGAGAGTGTTCTATTCCCAGGAAAATATGCCAGTCATCCACTGGCAGAAGTATACAAAGATAAAGGCATGTTCATTAAGCACTGTTTGCAAAAATCGAACAGCTAGAAACCACTTGGATTTCCATTCTAGAGGAATGATTCAATAAATCAGAGGATGTCAATATAATGAAACATAACCACTAGAATGAATGAGGTAGGTCTGTATTATCATTAAACTATTTGCTAAATATATTTTAGTATTAAATATTTTATATAAAAATGTCTGTATGTTAAAATTATTTAGAAGTTCACAGAATACATATTTTGACTGAATGCTGAATGATCAAGTGTTAAAATCCATATTCAGCTAATGCTGAGGCCAAATCCAAATATTACCATTAATAAATGTGGAATAAAAGAAAAAATCTGATAGCTTATTAAATATAATAATGACTAAAATTTTTACCATTAAAATTTTGGTGGGGATATACTGGAAGTTTAATATTACAGTAAAGGTGAAATACGTTCTCAGCATTTGACACAACTAATTTGTTCTTAGGGTCACTTTACTGTGGTCTTGTGACACTAAGAAGATATTCATTTCCAAATGGCACTTTTGATAATGTCATTTAACTTTTGTACAGCAGAATCTAATTCAGGATAAAGCAAATTAATCCATTCTTTAGATGGAACATTGTATTACAACTAAAAATCACAGTGAGTATTTATTATTTACATATATATTTTCCTGCTCCTCTGTAAGCTTTCTGGGGAGGGATCTATTCACGTTTATAAATTCAGACTTCTAACAGGCACTTATCAGGTTAATGAATAAAAGAATTTTAAAAATTCTTTATGCTATCCAAAATCTTCCAGAAAAAAACAACTAGGCTGTGTTTCCCAGCATCCTTTGCAGCTGAGGTAGACACGTGACTGGAACAAGCAAAACGACTGTGTACCCTGTGCAGGCTGAGCTCCTGGAAACCTCCCATGTGCACTCCAGGTGCTCTTTCCCCTGTGGCTGACTAGGCTGTCAGCTCCCACTGTGGGCTTGGAAGCCATGTGTGATGGGAGGGCTGCGGGTCAGTCACTCTGCCCCATCCCTATTGACTTAGAACCATCTCCTGCTGTTTCATGACTGAGACATAAACTTGTGTTGTGCTAAGCCAAACTATGTTTGTCTATATTTTACTGTGGCCTAGCAGACCGTAATACCCTAGTCAAAGAGGGAATTGACCCAGTCTGAACCATCCAGTCCTCTTTCCTAATTCAGGCCAGATTAGAGATGAATGTCTAGTGACCTAGCTGTTCATTCCTTTAGCCAGTGTCAACTGAGTACCCACCATCTGCCACATTCTCTGCTGTATGCGGAGGGTACAACGTGAACAGGAAGGCATGGGTCCTGCCTTCATGAGCCATAAAGAATAGCGGGAAGGACAAAAAATAGGCAAATAAGCAAAACATAAACAAATGAGACTAAAATACTTTAAAGTTGTGATAAGTGCTATGAAGGAATCAAACAACCTTTGGAGCTAAAAAATAAAAGGTATGCCCATGGAGGATTTTATATGGGAAGAGGTTCAGGAAAGACCTCCTTGAGAAGGTGATATGGAAGCCAAGATCCAATTGGTGAGAAGGACCCCTCTATGTGATGACTGGAATTAAAATCATTCCAGAAATAGAAGCTGCCTGCAAAGGTTGTAGAGGAGGAAATAACTTGGCCAGTGTGGCACATGGCATGCGGGATGATGTTGAGTTAAGCAAAGCTAAATTCCAGAGCCAGGTAAGTGTGCCAACATTCTGGCTCCCCGTTCATAAATCTGTTGGATTTAGCTGAAGACAAGGATGCTCACGTCTTCTGTTTGCTTTATCCTTTATTTTGTTCCACGTAGACATATGTCACTGAGGGGAAAAGCAAAGCCAAAAGCTACAGTAGCCCAATGTATTTGACTTTAGTATTTCATTAAAAAATGAAGGACCACGTGGGTTATTAAATGAATTTTATAAAACAAAAAAGTTCTATTCTATGAAAAATATCTTTCACTCTGCTTTCTGCATAGTCATATAAATAAACTCTACTAATTAGAGTTAATCATTAAAAAATAAGAGTAAGCCCTAGCCGGTTTGGCTCAGTGGATAGAGTGTCGGCCTGTGGACTGAAGGGTCCCAGGTTCGATTCTGGTCAAGGGCACATGCCCAGGTTGCAGGTTCGATCCCCAGTAGGGGGCATGCAGGAGGCAGCCGATCAATGATTCTCTCTCATCATTGATGTTTCTATCTCTCTCTCCCTGAAATCAATAAAAATATATTTTTAAAATATGAGTAAGATTGCTATCTCTTTTCCTAGAAAATAAAACATATTTCAGAAAAAATATGAATAAACACATTGTCTTTCATGAGTTAGCTCATTCAACAATACACATTATAAATCTATTGATAGGAAATTATCACTCACTTTAATTACTATTATTTGATTACCCAAAGATAACATCATACAGCTAAGATATTGAGGCTTTATTATTTTCTTAGATGTGTCCATAACTTCTCATTTCTACAGCATCCATTTCAATGATTTTCTTACAACCATGTCCATGCTCAGGTTAGCCTCAGTGCTGCTGTGACAAATTGCCTTGCCAGTAGCTACATATGGGATTATCTCCATGGACTTCTTACAGTTCTATGCACCATGTGTGGCCCACAGGATTCTTTGCTGGATGTCAGGAGTCAAGGACACCTAATGTAAAGCCATGGGATATCATTTAAATAGCTTTATGTAGATGGAAAAGACATCTTCCCTCTCAGAAATAGGCACCGGGATTTTTTCTCTTAATTAACCTTACCCATGGACAGGGATAGTTTGGAAAAGCAGTCAGCAGGTTGTTGGGGAAATGTAGGATCTATGGAGTGTCTGGCCCAGCACTCTGATGGATTGGTGTGGTGACTGGCTCGGGGTTATTCCACTGCAGCTTGTCTTGAAATCACCACTAACAATGGGAACCACTACCTTGGCCTCCACAAGTTGTTTCTCCATAGTTTTGCTTTTGAGATGGCTTATCCTTGGGTTTTAGAGCTATACAACCTCCATTAAACATCTCCAGCTTGTGACACCACAGGAAAAGAACTGCTTTACTGAGGCAAATCAGGGTTTTGTGTTTTGTTTTTTTGAATTGTTGGAAAATCCAGGATTCTACATGGAGAGTAAGTATGATCATGTGATGTACTTTATGTGAAATGGTTAGCCCTATGCCAGGCACAGGAGTGTGTGATAAATGGCAGCTGCTGTTGTCATCATTGTTATTATCATCAGCTCTTACAAAACCTTTGTTAGAGACTGATTGAACTTCAAACTGACATCAATCAATCAAATTTACAGATGTTTATTGGGAGCAGAATATGACTATTGCTAATTCAGTGGATAGCCAGAAAGAGTTATAGTAACTTAGAGAGGGACAGTTCACAATGGGCTAGATCCGTGGTCGTCAAACTGCGGCTCCCGAGCCACATGCGGCTCTTTGGCCCCTTGAGTGTGGCTCTTCCTAAGCCTTAGAAGTACCCTAATTAAGTTAATAACAATGTACCTACCTATATAGTTTAAGTTTAAAAAATTTGGCTCTCAAAAGAAATTTCAATCGTACTGTTGATATTTGGCTCTGTTGACTAATGAGTTTGCCGACCACTGGGCTAGCTAATAAGATTTCACCACACACACACACACACACACACACACACGCACACACACACACACACGGATTTAGAGGATATTTAGATTTCTCACCTGAAGCCCTTTCAGCCCTTCCCCAAATTATATTTGATTGTAAAAAAGGACAAACCTTCAAGAAATGGTAAGAAAAGCAACACCTATTTATTCTTGACCAAGATTCTCCCAGTGTCATCATTTGATTACATTTGTTTTACCTCCAGACTTTTTTTTCTGAACCATTTGAAAAGAAAATGTAGATATCCTGACACTGGATATTTCAGCTTGTCTCTCAAAAGAGATAATCACAATGTCATTATTTTATATAAGAAAATAAAAGAATACGGACACAATATAATCCATTTTCAAAATCTCCCAACTGTCACAAAACTGGAATCCATAGTCTTGTTTTTGGCCCAGGAAACAACTAATAAGCAATCATTTGGTTGTTAGCAGAATCGTATCTCCAGTCCCATTCGATTCCATGAAGGTCGAAGCTCTTGACCCCATTTTCTCCACATGAGGAATGGGTGCTTTATCAACCAATCCTTACATTCACAATTTGGGTAGGAAACAAATCCTCCTAATTGGATTCTCATTTGATATGACTTTCTAGAAAAAAATAAAGCAGAATATTAAAACAATTACTCATACAGTTCACTTTTTCAAAGAAAAAAAATTTCATGCTAATTTTCTGATAATTGGAGGGATATAGAGAAAAGGGGGGTGGGCAAAATGATTGCTTTCTCTTTAATTATCTGCATAATTGCTTTCATTCTCCAAGATGCTTCGACACTGATGATGTAGACTTCGCATTACATTGGGAATGCAAGTGGCCCATAGGTAAATATTGTTTTTGTACATTTGGTGGGTAATTTGGAATAGTTAGAAACATAAACACCTATTTGTTTGCTCTGCGTGCATTTTTGTTTGTAGCACATAGATCACGTCTCCTTGGAAATAATTAGATTAAGTAATAATGCTCTGCAGCTGCTGAGTTATTAGCCAAATGCTCACCAAATGGGATCTCTCATTAGGACTTGTGAACAGGTAATCTTTTTTGATAAATGAACTTATAATTTTTGTATTCATTTATATAACATGCAGATATCTTCTTTTATATTGTTTTCTAATGTCCTGGAACATGAGATGCTATATTTGATTTCTCCTTTTAAAGAATATAAAATCATTACCAATACTAGATTAAGCTCATTTTCAGTGATGGAAGGATCCATTAGGAATGAGACCCTATGGATAGTGATACGTTATGCATTGAACTCAAATATTTTTTCCCAATTTTAACTTCAAAGGAAAGCCACATTGTCGGATAGTTTGCTAAACTTCACAATAATACAAACTCAAATGATAATTGCTATGCACATAAAAATAGTTTTCCTGTCCTTATTTAACCAAAACTGTTGAATAGAAGATACAATTAAATTACAAATGAAAACAGCTGTAAATGTTCATTTTTTCTTTGCATCTGAGCCATATTGTTTCAAGATCTAAACTGCTCCCTGATAGCAGTTTATGAACTTTAGTATGGTGCAATCTTCTTCTTGATGAACTGAGAGAACTCCAATATCTTCTCTCACTGCAAGCAGCAAACGCTTACCTCAATTACAGCGGTTAATAAATGCACCTGCAGCATCTCCATTTTTTTCCTTCATTAAAAGACAGGGTTGAAACTGGAATCCTTTTACACTGCTGGTGGGAATGTAAGAAGATGCAGATACTGTACTCTGGAAAACAGTCTAGAAGTTCCTCAAGAGGTTAAACAAAGAGTTACCATATGACCCGAAATTGACTCCTAGGTCTGTATCCAAGAGAAATGAAAACATATGTCTACACAAAAACCTGCATGCGTAGTTCAAAGCAGCATTATTCATAAATAGACCCAAGGGAAAGAACCCAAATGCCCATCCACTGATGAATGGAAAAATAACGTTTGAAATAGCTATTCAGTGGGATGTTATTTGGCGATAAAAAAAGAGAAGTAATGTTCCATCAGAGACGAACCAGGAAAACATTATGCTAAGTGAAAGAAGCTGCTATAAAAGAATTATATTTTGTGATTCTATTTATATTAAATATCCAGAATAAGCAATTATATAAAGACAGGGAGTAGATTGATTGTTCCTCAGGGCTGGTAAGGTTGGGAGGGAAAGGGTTAGTGACTACTAATGAGTACAGAGCTTCTTTTTAGGGTGGCACCTGCCACCAAGAGGTGTCACCCAGAGGAACCAAAACATCCCACAGGCAATTTTTGCAGTCTCCTTTCTCTCTCTCTCTCTCTCTCTCTCTCTCTCTCTCTCTCTCTCTTCTCTCTCTCTCTCTCTCTCTCTCTCTCTCTCTCTCTCTCTCTCTCTCCTAGACAAGAATCACTTTGCCCCCAACCCAATCTTACCCCCTCCTTTCTATGACCCAACAGCTAAAGAGTGAGACCCAACTGAGGAAGAAGTGGGATGGAAAAGCAAATCATAGTCCCCTCTTCTCAAGCTGCAGCTGGAGAGAAGAAAAAAGGTGAGAACTGAACTGTTAAAGAGAGAACCACAGGCTCAATATGGCGTCACTTGTGCCAAAAGCCCATGATATCAAACCTAGATTTAATACCTGATCTAATAGCAGTTTCAGCTTCTCCCAGAAATGTAATCTTTTTAAAAATATATATTTTTATTGATTTCAGAGAAGAAGGGACAGGGAGAGAGAGACAGAAACATCAATGATGAGAATCATTGATCGGCTGCCTCCTGCACGCCCCCTACTAGGAATGGAGACCTCAACGGGGTCATGTGCCCTTTACTGGAATTGACCCTGGGACCCTTCAGTCCGCAGGCTGATGTTCTATCTATGGAGCCCAACAGGCTACCACAATTTTATAAGTAAGAGAATAGAATAATCTGGGCTTGAAATATATATAAGGAAATAATACATGTAAATATATGCATAACATTTTTTCAGGATGTTCACCAAAATATTAACAGCAATTATCACTGGTAGGTGGGATTATGAATGAGTGTTAGGTTCTTTGTATTTTTAAATGCTTTCCCTCAAATTTCTACTACAAACAAATATATGTTTTTAGATATCAGGTAGAAAAATACATTAAGTATTAAACAGTCATAACTTAAATCTAAATTCAAAACACACCATTTACCTCTTAACTTTTTTTCTGTTTGCAATGCAAGTGAGAGAACTTAATGGAAGTTACCACATTCTTAGAATTTTTATTTATAATTGATAGAGCAGATAGAGAGAGAAGCAGAGAAAGACAATGATTACCAGTAAATTCCTTGAGGGAAAAGCCATGCTTGTCTTGTTCACCCTGTGTTCCCAGCCATCAGCCCAGAGCCCAGGGACAGCGACCTGCGGAGAAACCACGCAGCTTTGGTGTCTCCGTGGCCTCAGCGGCTCAGCTGTAACGGTGAACTGCAGTGCCGGGTACGCATAGTGGTACACGGTGCAAGCGGCAGAAGTGCCTGGGAGACCCCTAGGTTCCCAGCAGAGGTGGGGTGAACTAGAGGAGAAACAAAGGGCAATAGAGAGTATGGCTACTGAACGAGTGACAGGCCTTTGGATCCTCCGTCAGTAATGGCGAACCTATGACATGCGGGTCAGAGGTGACACACGAACTCATTTTTTTGGTTGATTTTTCTTTGTTAAATGGCATTTAAATATATAAAATCAATATCAAAAATATAAATCTTTGTTTTACTATGGTTGCAAATATAAAAAAATTTCTATATGTGACACGGCACCAGAGTTAAGTTAGGGTTTTTCAAAATGCTGACACGCCGAGCTCAAAAGGTTCGCCATCACTGTAATAAGTCCTTCAGGAGGGGCCCTCATTTCAGGGCCTGTACAGACAGCTGGGGCAACATGAAGGGCATCAAGTTTATTACCATTAGATGTTATCCCACCCGTACACAACAAAATGGGAGCAAGACGGTTAAGTGTAGTGCCTTCAAAGCCAAGAGAGTTTGATTAGGCATTTTGTGGCTTAATATATATTAACAGGAAATTCACAGCAATAAACAAGTCATAGGTTTTAAATTGTATGCTGTTCTGAGAAGCGTGATGAAGTTTCCCAAGGCCCAGGAGGGGACTCAGCCCTTCATCCACGTCTCCTCCAACTAGCACTCTCTGCCATGTAGTCACTTAATAACCCTCTTGGTTATCAGACCAAAGTCACCATTTCCCAGAACCTGTGTTCAAGGAGCCCTTATTTTACTTACTAATGATCCCAAAGTGCAAAAGTAGTGATGCTGGCAATTCAGACGCGCCAAAGAGAAGCCATAAAGTGCTTCCTTTAAGTGAACAGGTGAATGTTCTCAATCTAAAGAAAGAAAAAAAAAGATCATATGCTGAGGCTGCTAGGATCCACGGTAAGAACAAATCTATCCATGGAATTGTGACGAAGGAAAAAGAAATCTTCACCTCCACCTGCAAATGAATCTCACCAGTTAGGCACTGTATTATCTCTACTCATCACAAGAGGGGTGAATACAGGACAATAAGGTATTTTGAGAGAGAGAGACCACATTCATATAATTTTTATTACAGTATGCTATTCTATTTTATTATTAGTTATTGTTTTTAATTTCTTTCTATGTCTAATTTATACATTAAACTTTATCATAGGTATGCATGTGGTATAGCAGAAAACATATTACATATGGTAGTTTGGTACTTGGCATATATCCCCCATGGATAAAGGAGAGACTACTGTACTAGTATATATGAAATGACTATCATGAGTAATATTTCTTGAGTAAATAGCCCCCGATTGTACTTTAAATATAAACTTACATGCAGTTTAGGAATTTTGAGACTAGGTCTGTCTGTCTGAAACAACTATTCCATCAATCATTAGGCTCTTTGGTTTATTTTCTTGACTTGCTATGTTTATGGCGTTAGAAAAATTTTGGCAGTTGTTTAGTGCCATCTAGTGGCCAATTTGTTGTGTACAAAAACTAAACGTTCAACAAAAAGGCTTGTTGCATTTTATTATTCTTTTTATAATACCATTGAATGTATATAATTTAATTTAAAGTTTTATACATTAGGATATAGCCATCCAATCTTAAAATAGTTTGCTATTGCATAAAATAACTATTTTTTTGATTAGCTGAGAAATACATGTAATGTTACCCAAATAGCTTATAATCATTCTCTTTTATTGAAATTAAAATTAAAGTTAAATGTAAATAAAATAGAAATTAAAAAATTTAAAACCCCACAACACATATTCCTCATTAATCAAAAATTTAAAATTTGCTATTCAGAAGAAGTGAGTTGATAGTGCTATTAAGTGTAAAACGTTAATAACAAGAATGTAATTTCTTACAAAATTACTTAGTTTGGAAAGCATATGATTTACTACAAATAAATACTTTAGTGAAATATCCTAGCATATTTTAGCATAACATTCATGATGTCAATTATGCAAAGCTTGCTCGTCATTAGCTTCAGAAATAGTGTGCTAGTGTAATTCTGTCACTATTACACAAAATTCCTTTTTTAATGGTCACTTTGTGTAGCTCAACATAGAATATATGTGTGTACTTATCTGCAAACATCATTTATTGAATGTAATTTCAGCATCATTGGTTAAATAGAAGGTGCTATGGATAGAAAAGACATTTTTGTCAAGGATATTAGTTGAAAATATGGAAGGAAACAGAGAATTAGAGTTCATATGTATTGCAAATCTGGTTTTCTCTTAACTGACAAGAGCATAATAATGAGAGTTATGCCACAATGGAACGCATTGCCTTGTGAGATACTGATTTTTCACTAGACGTGGGCAAACAATGGCTGGCTGATGGTCATGATGTTGTGGATGATGACAATGGTGATATTGGTGGTGATGACAATATCATAGCACCATAAGAAAATTATTATTGAATGCTTATTATGTACCAAGAAATGTCCTTATTGATTCTCATGAATTATATAAAAGAGGTACGGTCTGTTGAAGTAAACTGTTGGAGGTCATACAATTAGGATCATTCATTCATTTCATGTCATTCAATCAAAAGTGAGTTTCTGGTTTGATGTGTGTGGTTGAATGAGAAGGTCCTCAAATACCCTTGAAATTCTAAAATTGTGTGTTTCCATGAAAGGATTTCTTTCATTAGACAAAAGAAATATTGTGACTGTTCATTGTTTTAATCTTTAAGAAGTCCATGTAGAATTCTACTTGTGGATAAGAATTAGCATAAAACTTGAACATAACCCTACAGTTGACATGGTCTTTATCTGGGTTTTCAGGAAACTAAACCCTTCCTAATCCTGGAGACCCTCTTTGTGTAAGTGTAGGCTCCCATCACTCAGCAAGCACTGTCAAAGAATCAATGCTCCATCAATTAGATACTCTCACCTGGGACTCGGAATCATGGAAAATGATAAAAGGAAGAAGGGATGACTGACTGACTATTATCTACAATGGTGGTGATGCCTGGAGACAGTTGCCAGAGAAGGGGGCCTGGGTAGACTAGTCCTGCTAAAAGTTGATGCCTTTCTGCTCCTTGGCCCTCATATTTTACCAACCTGGTTCAGCAGCCTCTCATTAATTCTGTGAGCCCCTAATATGCTTCTAGTAAATCCTATTCCTGCCTAGATAATCAGAGTTAGTTTTGTTGTTTGCAGCTAAGACCCTTAATGATACCCCACTTCTAACACCAGCACAGTGATTGCTATAAAGTTACTAGTAGTTTCAGACATCAAAGCGATTATTTTGGTGCTGTCCCCAATAAATCAGGTTAAAAAATATAATTCAGTATGACTTTCTAGTGTAGTAGAAAGAAATTTCATGAGAAATGTTCTGACCTGACATTTCAGACTATAGATGTTAGCACAGCTAGGCTATGATTTTTCACTGTATCTCAGAATCTATACGAATAAAAGGGTAATATGCTAATTAGACCAGATGTCTTCCGGACATCCTTCTGGACAAAGCCATGGTGGCGAGGGCTGAGGCAGAGGCTGTTAGGGGCAATCAGGCGGGCAGGAGAGAGCAGTTAGGGGTGATCAGGCTGGCAGGGGAGGGCAGTTAGGGGCAATCAGGCTGGCAGGGGATGGCAGTTAGGGGCATCAGGCCAGCAAGCTGAGGAGGTTAGGGTATTAAGGCAGGCAGGCAGGTGAGTGGTTAGGAGCCAGTGGTCCCCGATAGCGAAAGAGATGTCTGACTGACAGTTTAGGCCCGATCCCACAGGGGACATCCCCCAAGGGGTCCCAGATTGGAGAGGGAACAGGCCAGGCTGAGGGACCCTCCCTCCCTCCCGTACAAATTTCGTGCACCAGGCCTTTAGTACATATGATAATTTCCCTTCACTTACAGGTGATTATTATTGCTTTTAATCTACTACAGAGTGTGAGACTCAAATTATACAAATAAAATCCAAGATGCTTTTCTTCTCATGATAGTAGACTGTGCATTTACCATAATGTAATTATTTGCATTACTACATTTATGGATTTTTATGTAGATACGAGAGGCAGTATAATATGATAGCAACATAGCATAAATTGTAGACTCCGGAGCCAGACAGCCTAGGTTTTAATGAATCTCAGCTCTAATTATCATGTGTAATCTTGAGGCAAATTACTTTAGCTTCTCTGTGCTTCCATTTCCCCAATTTTAAAATGGCAATAATCTCAGAGTTTTAAGGAGTAAAAAATCCTCATAATTTTTCATCAACACCTGGGATAAAGAAAAATGAATGTATACACTTAAGGCATAAACCTAATGCATAGAAACAATTATTTGTTTCTGTTAAGGAAGTAGCAAACTTCACAAAGTTATCTCTATAGCCTCTATTTACATTAGTTAGTATAAGATAGACTAAATGTGTCAAACCCAGATTTAACATTAGTACAATATGCTTAACTAAAGACCTGATTTGAACTTCACCAGGTTTTCCATGGATGCTTTTCTATTTCAAGATGGCAAGATGGATAAGGGATGCTTGAAAACTCCCAGTACTATTTTTGCAACTTTTCTGTAAATCTAAAATTAGTTCAGAAAAAAAAAGTCATTTTATGTACAAATAACAGACTAAAAATGTAGGAGAGTAAAAATAATGTTTGATTTTTCCCTTTGAAAAACTTGCTGAATGAAAGTGATGACTTGGAATAAAATGATGTAAAAGGAGATTTTTACACATAAAATTTTAGTAGAGAAATTGTGAAGCTAGCCTGCCCATAAACACTTACCACATCTTTGGCAATAAAGTAGTATCAGAGCAGTGAGTGACAGGTAGAAAACTAGATCAGGTTAGTCTACAACAAAATTGTAAACAAACTTCTGCTGCTAAAACTAATGGGACTGCGGGCCGCCAGCCTCATCCATCCTCCCACCCCTATTACTTTTAGTCTAAATTCTTTGTATTGTATTTAGTTGGTCTCTTCTATCTCTAGGTCTGACCTTTCTTACAACACACTTTTTGATTGACCTTCTAGGATACAGCTTTCTCATGTCTAGCGCAGGGGTGCTCTAATAGTCTCATTGTCTCTTGCATTTCTCACTCTGTGGCCTGTGAACAAATCACTTGGAATGCCTGTTAATTATGCTGATTCGTGGATGGAAGCTCAGACCTACAGAATCTGAATCTCTGAACATTGGTCTCAGGAATCTGCATTCCCCAAAGCACCGGAGGTCTAACTCTTAGGACCTCCAGGGTGCAGCTTATCCTCTGCTCTGTGTCCTCCCTCCCGGTGGGCCCATCTTAGTGCCCCTTGTTCTCAATCGAGTTGGAATTTTCTTTCATATTATTGAGCATGTCCTATGCTCAAAATATTTTATCTTGATTCAGAATCTTTGGACTGGAACCAGGATTCTTTGTTTGTTGGAGTCGAAGAATGAATTCACGGACAGAGGGTAATATAGCAAAGGTGGAGATTTATTGAAGAACAAGTACAGACTCCCACGTGGGGAGGGGGAAAGGGTCCCACTGAGTTCCTTTTCCCTATGGCTTATAAAGGCTGCAGATCCTGGTGCCTTGATATCCCTTCTGATTGGTCACTATTCCCTTAGACTGGTTACTATAGTAACTCCTAGGCTCAAAGGTCGAACCTCACATGGGACATGTGAGGTTCTCCCCCCTCCTTCCATATTGTTTTCCTGTTCCCTTTGGGCTTTCTTCTTTTCCTTCTGGATGAAGGGCTTTCTTCTCTTTATTTTGTAAATATAGACCTTTTGCTGTTCCCAGCTCCCTCATTCTATGGAAATGTACGTGTTGCAGCTTTTCAGCTTCCCTATTCTATAGAAATATACCTTCTGCTGCTCTGCAGCCCTGTGCTTCTTCCATGGTCCCCTTAATTTCCAAAATTTCATAAACCTGTCTTATTTCACCCCAAAAATTCCTGTTTAAATCTCCACCACAAATATAACAGCTTTCTCACTGATTTCCTTCAGATTTAGTCTGCAGACACAGAGGGAAAAGCAAGGAAGCCCAGTAGTGATGTGATTGCATTTCCCAACAGCCAAGTGCTACAAGGACTTAGGATAAATTTTATTTGTTATATTTTATGCAAATAAAATAATAAGACATTTCTTGTTCATCGGAGTGCATGTTTGAAAACTGATGCCCAATACATGGGTACTGTATACTGTTATGCCCAGATTTCAAGATTCCCAAGAAGCCACCAGGGAGCCATCCAATCCGATGCAAAAGCAAAGAGTCTTTTATTTTAAGCCCGGGCTTAGCTCTTCTACCTTCCTTACTGACGCAGCAGCAGGTGGCAAAGAGAGAGCAGTCTGCTCGAACCAGGGGTTTCATAGAGGGTTGGAGTAGGGGCGGGAGAGGGGGCTGCGCCCCCCGCCGATTGGCCAGGTGCGAGCCGGTGACCCATTACACAGGATGTGGTCATAGCGATGGCGTGCACTTCCCTTGATTACCATTGGTTAGTCCAGAGAAATGGTGGGTGTGGCTAGCAGAGGCTCCTTCCGAGGGGGAAGGAGCCTTCACTGAGCACATGGTTCCATACAAAATGGAGGTCCCTTAATGGATGGGAAGCGAGCCACTCGGCTCCCATGCAAGGCCTGCCGCCATGGGCGTCACCCGGGAGGCGGGCCGCCCACCACCCCACCTGGCCCTTGGGTCGCCCGCTGCTCGGCCCGAAAGTGACTCGGAGGCCGAGGAGGGCGGCCCGGGTCCTTCTGGGCGTCCGCGGGCCTGCGCCTATCTGGTCAGGCGCTGCCTCGGCCATGGCTGCCCGCCATCCTCCCTGTCGGATGCCTGCGGGGCCACGTGCCCCGCCGGCCCTTTCATATACCACAACATGGAAGTTGTAGGTAGTTAAGTTGAAAATGATATTATTTGCACTGAAATCAACTTTGATTTTGACATCAGATAGATGACCAGCTGGATCCTCCATCCGTCTCACCAATACAGGCTGAGGGGACAAACACAAGCAGCATAGGGAACCTGTGCTCCCGAGAATGACAGCCAGCAGAGAAGGGAGTCCAAGTCAACATAAGGATGCAACAAACAAAAGATAATGATGCAGGGCTGAGCAAGGCATGTGTGTGTGGCCTCCAGGGAGGCCAGAGTTAGGGGGACAAGTGGGCAATGGTCAGCCACAAACACCTGCTTCAATTCAGCAAGACTAAGGGCTTCAGGAAAGGTAGCAAAGACAAGTAGACAAGAGAGTTTTGCCTTCTCACCTTGGAGCCCAGTAAGAGTCAGTCTGTAGAAATTCCAGCTGGGATATCTACAGGAGTCAACCATGCATGGATGGAAACGGGGAAATCGAAAGCAATGAAAGCGCTGGCATGGCTTCTGGCAGGTATTAAAAACCTACAGCCCAGGGAGGGGCGGGAATAGGACTGGAATGAGTTCCCTTTCATTTCCATAACTAGTCACCTGATAGGACCTAGTCTGTGAAATGCATTATATTAAGTAAATAACATCACAGCGAGTTTTTTAAAAAATTGAATTTATTGGGGTGACATTGGTTAATAAAATGATACAGGTGTACAATTCTATAATACATCATCTGTATATTGTATTGTGTGTTTATCACCCCAAGTCAAGTCTCCTTCCATCATCACTTATTCCCCCTTTGTTTTCTATCACCCTCTACCCCAGTTTCCTCTGGCAATTGCCACACTATTGTCTATGTCCATGAGTTTTTCCTTTCTTCTTCTTTTTTCTAATAGTGTTGATCAAAAGTCCTGGGAAACATATTTTCCACAAAATATTTGCTTATCCTGGTTAGAGAAACCCTCGTTTTTCTCCTTCCCCTGGAATAGATAACACAATCCCACACTCTATAGGAAACCCTGGTTTCAAGGAGATAATTTTGCATGGTTCCAAGAGCAACACTTTGTAGTTGTTTACACAGTGGTTAGGCTGTCACATCACTACCAGCTCTTCATAGTCCATCTTACCAGATCACGTGTTGAGAGAGATCACAGATTGGCCTCCACCCATGGTCAGTCAAGGAAGAAATAGCATTGGCTCCTCTATGGAAAATTTCCACTTCCCAGGCTTGGCATTTGGAGGCCTAAGACAAGAACATTTATTTCACAGCAGTGGGCACTTAGCTTTTAAGGCTGTGTTTTACTCATGCTGGTTTATCATTGGATAAACCCCCGGTATCACTTGAAATCATTCCTGCAGAAAGGAACAATACAACCTGGGCAGAGCACAGGCTAATACGTTATAGTTTTTTAAGATCTATCTCCAAGATCTCCTACGCGGAGTCTTCCCTGATTCTTGTAGCCACATATGGTCAGCCCTTCCTCTAAATTTCCCTGCAAATCTATTTGTACTTCTCATGTCACTTACCATGTTCTAGTTATATTATATCACATTACTTTTTAGTATACCAGAGTGCTTAAGCCTGGTTAAAAACTTGGGCTCTGAATTTATGGAAATCTGGGTTTGAATCTTTGCTCAGACACTTACAGGTTACGTGACTTTGGACAAGTTTCCTAACTCTGCTTTATTCATCTGTAAAATGTGAGTAAAGATAACATGTAGCATTTAGGGTAGCTGTGAAAATGAAGTGAGAATTAAGCATCCAGCACAGAATACCTTCCCAATGAATATTGCCTTTTATTATTATTATCCCTCTAATTAACCTATGAGCTTCTTTTAAGAGCAAAACTCATGTTTTATTCAATAAAGGCATAGCAGTCCTATGCAAAGTAGGCACTCGGGAACAATTTTTTGAATGGATAAGAATATGACGAGGCCTTGAGATTATGAAACATGAATAGAAGATAGAAAGAGAAGCTCATGAAGAAGCTTGGCAAGAATTTGCTGCACATTTGGTTATAATCTAGGAGCCCTATAGCCACTGTCACTTAATTTAATAAAACGTTCACGAAATAGAGATATTAATTTATCTATTTCATCGTAGGAGGACACTACAGCTTATAGACTTAAATAACTTATCTAGTGTCACATAGGCAGCATGGGGTGAAATTGGGCTTCAAGCAAAACCCTTGTTCCACGGCCTCTCCATCCTGAGTAGCCTTTGCTGTCCATATTGGTTGACTTGCTTCGTCCTGGGAAAGTCTGTGTTGCTAGTGTACAGCCTCTTTTCTCACAGTTTGAAGTCCTTAGCATTAGCCTGAGGGAGTCTGCGTTGCACAGGGTCTAACATGGTCAGTCAGATTACTGAAAGTCTAATTTAGATGACCGCATGCCTAATCCAATCAATTGTGTGGTAATTGGCCGTTGAAATGGCTGACAACACAGACGCCAGAATGCTTTGGGAGACTCATTGGTCACACACGGGGTTGCTTTTGTGGGTCACACACCCAAGACCATCTGAGAAAGTAGGAGAGAATAACATCTTTCACCTTCTCTATTTATTCCTACACTTCCTTTGTTTTCTTTGAGCATTTACTGATTTTCTTTTCCAACATAGGGAGTTCCTTTTTCTCCCCAGCTTTATTGAAGTATAATTGACAAATGAAAGTTGTATGTATTTAAGGTGTGTAATGGGATGATTTGATGTACATATTTGTTGTGAAATGATGATCACAATCAGGCTAATTAATATATCCATAATTTCCCATAGTTAACTATTGTGTATGTGGAACACTTAGCAAATTCTGAGTATACAGTTTAGTATTATTAACTAGCATCACCATTCTGTACATTAGATCTCCAGGAAGTTCTTTTTATATTCTTTAGATTCAAGGCCACGCCCCAAATTGATCTCTGACAGGCTTCACCTCTGTAAGAATTTAAGGAAAGAACTAAAGTGAAATTTCCTGAGCAGTTTCTAAATACAGTGATAGCTATGGAGTAAAAATATACTGACTATATTATACCATCTCTCTTCATTAAAAATTAGAGACAATATTAGGTTTATATTTCTGTAGAGACACTGTATACCCCATGTCAAAACTCAGAAGCTGTTGAGATAAATATTAGCAAATAGCACTGCATGCAAGTCCTTGCATTTTGACACAGAAAAGATATAATGAAACACAGTCAACAACAAACTGAGAAAAATACTTTCAACAGATGATAAAAATTTAAAAATATTTTTTGTGTTTAGTGAGTACTTGCAAGTTAATGAGATACTTACAGATGCACAAAAGAGGTGTGGACAAAGGCCATAAATGTGCTTGTCAGAAAAAAACAACTGATGGATAGAAATGATTGGGAAGACACTTGACCTCACTGATAATACACAGAAATTACAAGAATAGTGAGATATTTCCATGATTAGGTTTAAGAAATTGTTTCTGAAAATTAATATATATTTTTGGAAGGTTACATGTGCTTGATGTAAATGGCCCACTATGGAAAGAAACCTGCATTCCTGAAGAAAAGCACATTGAAAACAATATATTAAAATATAAAACATAGAGAACTCTGCTACTGTCCCTGTACTTTGGACGTGGAGACATGAGACCTTTCCCTTTCCTGCCACACTTTCCCTCCTTCCAGCTATTCTGGGAGACTTGGGGCGGGGGCACACACTTTAGTAAACATATGTCCCAAGCCCACAGGGTTTCTGGAAAGAACATTCATAGTTGGGGTATTCAGGAGAGTCAGGAAGGAAGAAACAACTCTCCCTTTGAGTTTTTTCCAAAAGGAGATGAGTAGAGCCCTGGCTAGTGTTGCTAAGTGGTTGGAGCATAGCCCCATGCACCTAAGAGTCACGGGTTCAATTCCCCATCGAGAGCAAGTACCTGGGTTGTAGGTTCGATCGCCAGCCCCAGTTGGGGTGTATATGGGAGGCAACCAATCCATGTGTCTCTCTTACATCAATGTTTCTCTTTCTCTCTTTCTCTTTCTCTCTCTCCTTCTCCCTCCCTTCCACACTCTCTAAAAAATGTCCTTGGGTGAGGATTAACAAAACAAAACAAAAAAAAAAAAAGGGGGTGGTGGTGGTGAATAGATACTTTAAACAAAGGTATTTAAATCAGTGGAGTGTGATGGTATGACAGCTTGCCATTTACTAGCTGAGTTATTCCGAGCAAGTGCCTTATTTCCTTTAAGCTTCAGTTTCCTGATTTCTTCAAACATTCTTTTAATCAAGAAATATGTACACCATGGACATAACCAACAGTGTGGCAAAGGCCTGGGGAGGAGATGGGGCTGGGTGCTGTTGGTGGTGGGGGGGGGGCGGGGCGGGAAGGAAGGGCAGCCAAGGGGGGAAATGGGGGATGTATGTAATATTGTCAACAATATATTTTTTAAAAGGAAATATGTACACCATTATAAACTTCAAGAGGGCAGTGCTCATGTCTATTTTGATGACTCATGCCTATGCAATGATTGAAATATAGTCAGCACTCTATACTTATTGAATGACTCTCTAAGACAAGGGAGAGAATGAATCATGGCATTGTACCAAGATGGAAGGATTGTCCTCCTACTTGCTGGATGTAAAGAAACATTTGTAGGTGGCAACAGATAATAAGAGAGGGAGGCCTGTGTCAAAGCTAGAAGATATGGAGAAAGACCCTCAACAAGACAACCAAACCCTCTGATTATACTGTGGATCAAAGAGCCCTGTCCTCTCAAAGAGGAAATTAGAGGAGAGCTAATGTATGGGTGAATAGAGAATGCATTTTAAAGGGATGAAGTAGTTATATCTGTATTACAAAAAAATATATCCTACACACAATTAGTTTAGAAAAAAAGGCAACAAAAGAGTGCTATGGTGTGTTTTCATGTTTTTGCTTGTGTGTAGATGTGCATGTTTGCATATGTATATAAACCCAAAAGAATATATAGCAAACTTGGCCGTTTTGGTTTACTGTGGGAAATAATGGGATAATAAAGGGTTTGCATTTTTACAACGAGCTATGCTGCTTTCATAAGCAAGCAGTGAAAACAATAGGAATCCTACCTCATAGCTAATGTTTATGGCATATGATAAATTCTGAAATAGATTTTTAACAAAATAAAGGAAAGGTGGTGCCTTTTTTCTTTATCTCTTTATTTCTCTTTTGCAAGTCAATATCAATATCATTCTCTTCTATATCAATGGAAATATATTGTATATGAAATTTGCTCAACAGTTCACATTTTTGTCTTCGGTTCTAGCATAAAGTTATGCTTTGTCCTTGTGTAGGCAAGCCAGAGAGGACAGTCACAGGAATAAATCATAACTTCATGTCAAATGTCTAGCTCAATTGTACCTAATATCCATGAACCACCTCATACGTTCCAAATTCATTCTATAATTGAATCAAAATCCAATCAGCTATCACAGAGCTCAGCTTGCACCATCATTGTTCTCCACAATTGTATTTGAGGTAAAATATTCTCTCTAGTGAAACTTAAAACAGCCAGGTCTCCAAAGATGTCCACAAAGCATGACAATACAGAACAACGGTTGAAACATTCTAGCCAAGTAAAAGTGGGTTTATAAAACACAAACGTATCACGAAGCGGGGACCTGAAAGCCACCAGCCCTTTCCGTCCAAGGGGTCAGCCCCTTCCAGGGGGAGCCTAATGGAATTGAACACTTGCCACTGGTCTTCCCTCTTAAAAATAAACCTTAGTTTCTCGGCTGCAGATGTGAGTCTTAAGAATATGTCCCAAACAAGTATTTCTAATCATTATCTATTTTCTGAATTATTGCCTATTACGGAGCTATCCTATGTAATAAAAGCCTAATATGCAAATCAACCAAAGGACCAGTGAAACAACCAGTTGCTATGACATGCACTGACCACCAGGGGGCAGATGCTCAACGCAGGAGCTGCCCCCAGCCTGCAAGTCCCAGGCAGCCAAGGCGGGTGCCAGTGCCCACCTTTACCCCCCACCATCACCCTGCCTGTCACCCCACAGATTGGCCCTGATCACTGGCCAGGCCTAGGGACCAAACCCATGCATGAATTTCATGCATCAGGCCTCTAGTAGGAAATAAGCTGTGTAAAAACTATAATGCCATGTATGTATTTTTCCAATTGGGTCATATTTGTGCATTGCCCTGTTTGTGCCCACCCCCTGCCTCACAGGCTGGATTTAACAGGGTTGGCTCTTTGCCATCTTGGTTGTCAGAATCCCTATAAAAACCAGTGGAGTGTGTGTAGTGAGAAGATTGGACTGTGAGCACATCAGTCCCTCCAGATTTCCGATGAATTGTCCCAGGCGATTGGGCAATATAATTGTCTGCATAGTGTATATTCAGTGCTTCTATGCAATGCCGAATGATGCTGGTTAGTCACATTTTCTTATGGCAAGAAAATAAGCTCTAAAAAAAACCCAGACCAGAAGAAAAGAAACCAACCAGTAGATGTCTCTGTGGTGCTTCAGTTCAGTCATGGTTTTGGGTGTTTAGCCACAGATGTCTGTGGGTTCAGAGAAGCAATGATATGAAGATTTGCACCTTTTATTTTGGGCAGGTGCGTGGAGACCCAAAGTGCCCTAGAAATATACCAAAACTCTTCCACAGTAACTTTTCTATACCATCTGAAAATATACCTACATTAACATCTTCACTTCTGATCCCATCTTAAAAACAATAAAGAAGGGCACCTTACTTACAAAGATAGTCAGTTATGAGCATTGAACAAATTTTTGCAAAATGATCACATTTATAATTTTGGAAGCGGGTATCCAGGTGAAAGACATTTGACCCAAGAAAAAATATATTGTGTCATACTCAACTGTTCTAATCCCCAACTAGCAGAGGAAAAGGCACTCCGGAAGGAAACAGGACATCAGGAAGGGAGCCCACTGACAGTAGAGATGACAATTTGGAAAGGTTCTGGGGGCCCGCAGAGCTCATGCTTCCTGTCTGTTACCTACCATTCAAGCATTCTACTGTGGCCTCGGTGCCGGGGCCCTGGGCTGGGGCATTGGGTATTTCTGCAGTGCTGGCGACCTGCCCCTGGGGAAAAATCACATGATGCTTAAGAGTCCCTTCAACTCTCTTTAGCATTTCAGGATGGAATGTAGAGATTTCACTAGCACTAAAGCAATCATCCTGGGTCCATTTTGTAGATAGAATATTTGCAGAGAAATTATTAGAGTGGGACTTACCTGCTCTCTAATGACAGTAAAGGAAGAAGATGGCAGTAAAGGAAGACTTTAAACGATGGGTGCAACTCCTTGTGAGTTTACTATAGGAAAAAAACTTTACACGTCACATATATTTTTTAAAGTTTAGCTGAAGAATTACTGTGATGATCCTCTTATGAGGTTAAAAATCTTTTTCTTTATTGAATCAAGCAAATGATAATTCCCATAAGACGTCTTTTCTGTAAGTGTGGATATTTCAATTAAAATTTTTTAAATTGACATTGTTATTGGGACAATTACAGATTCACAAGTAGTTGTAAGAAATAATACAGAGAGATCAGGAGACACTTTGCCCAGATTTCTCCAATGGACCCTTTTGTGAAACTATACCATAATATCACACTGACACAAGCCACTAATCGTATTCAGATTTCCTCAGTTTTGTGTGTACTCACCTGTGTATGCGTGTGTGCGTGTGTTCAGCTCTGTACAGTTTCGCAACATGTAAGTTTGTGTTCCCACCACTTATGGTTAAGATACTGAGCAAGTTTCTAAACCACAGGACCCCTCCTGTTGCCCTTTTATAATTATACCCACCTCTTTGCAGCCCCTTCTCAGCTCCCCCCTCACCCAGGGTTACCAGACCCTGGCAATCATCCATGTATCCTCCATCTCTACAACTTTTTTCACTTCTCAACTGTTATATAAATATTGGTAGAATCATGCAGTACATAACCTTTGGGGATTGGCATTTTTACTCAGCATGATTCCTTGGAGATTCATGCAAGTTTTCCAGTAGAGCAATAGTCAGTGTCTTTTTACTGCTGAGTAGCTTTCCAGGCTATACATGTGCCGTAGTTGGTTAACTACTCACCTGTTGAGGAACATCTGATCAGAGTCTAGTATTTCACTATTACAACTAAAGCTAACACGAAACTCACATCCAGGTTTCTGTATAAACATAAGTTTCATTTCTCTGGGATTAATGCTCAGGAGTGCAGTTACTTGGTCATGTGGTATGTGCAGCTTCTATGCAGCTTTCTAAACTGTTTTCAAAAGTGACCATACCATTTTAATTTCTCACCAACAATATACTAGTGACCTAGTTTCTCTGCCTCCTTGTCGGCATTTGATATTACCATGTTTATTTTATTTTAGCTCTTCTGATAGGTATATAGTAATATTTCATTGTATTTTTAATTGCATTTCCTTAATAGCTAATGATGGTTGAACATATTTTCATATGCTTATTTACCATCTATACAGCTTCTTTGATGAAATGTCTGTTATGTCTTTTGTTCATTTTCTAATTGGATCGTCTTGGTTTCTTACTTGTGTTTTGGGAATTCCTAGAAAAGAAACCCTATACAAATAAAGAGTAGAAATCTCAGGTCCTGTATACTATAATAGTTTGTCAAAATCCAAGAGTAGAGCCACAGTTGAGAATGTTGGAAAGAATTAGATTCAAATTATGGCTGAATAAAAACACGTTTAAAGAGGTCATCTATCTGAAGGAAAGCTCATGCACAGTGACACTGCCTCCCAGGGTGACTTCATAGCAACCAAGAGGGATGTGTCCCTGGAGGAGTCTAAGCAGGGAAGGGAGCAGGCCAGCGACAGCCGAGTGGCAGGGAATTTCCACAACAGCATTTCTGAGGGAAATAACCCAATGGGAAGATGCCTGGAGTTTTAAAGGGGAATACAACCATAGATATTATTGTAAAGAGATGTAGCTGCCAAAACTTTTCTCTCCACATTTCCAGAAAGTTATATAGTTTTAAGGAAAAAGTAGGCTATGGGATTATTTGTGTAAAGATATTCTTCTCACTCTCAGAATACAAGTATTATTAAAATACTAGAGGCCCGGTAAACAAAATTCGTGCATGGGTAGGGTCCCTAGACCTGGCTGGTGATCAGGGCCAATCTGTGGAGGGACCATCAGGGCGATTGAGGGGGCCCCCACTGGCACCTGCCTTGGCCAGCCTGGTGCTGCCCACTTGCCAGTCCTGTCCCCCGCAGCCACCGGCGGTTGCCTCCCTCTGCAGGGCGACCTGCAGGGCGATCGGGGGTGAGGGGGGGGAGGGGGGCTGCTGGCACCCTCCTTGGCTGGCCTGGGGCCTACAGGCTGGGGGAAGCTCCTGAGTTGAGTTTCTGCCCCCTGGTGGTCAGTGTGCATCATAGTAACAAGTCATTCCTCTGGTCCTTCCACCATTTGGTCAGTTTGCATATTAGGCTTTTATTACATAGGATTATAAAGAGAAAGACCGAAGGAGTTGGTGATGGATTTTGGTTCCAATTTTAAATGAACCTTTTATTCCATGTATAAAAAACTGCAAGAAAAAACATGGAAAGGAAAAGAACCATTTGATATTGAAAATAATTCTTCACACATATATACATACACACACTCATACATCCACAGTGACTGTTTTAGCAATCAATTCAGAAAATACTTAATAAGTTCTGTCTTAGCCCATTCAGGCTGCTATTACAAATACCATAAACTGGATTACTTATAAATAGCAGACATTTTTCATGGTTCTGGAGGCTAAGAAGTCCAAGATCTAGTTAATTTACACATCACTGCACATGTTTATCTTTTTGTTGTTGTTGCTGAAAATATTTAAATTCTACTCTCTTAGCAAATTTCAATGATACAATGAAGTGCACCTTTTGGATTTTGTTCTATGTGAATACACTACTTATTTAAAAATAGATTTTTAAACAGAAGAAGTCCAAGATCAAGATGCTGACAGACGTGGTGTCTAATCAGAACCCACTTCCTGGTTCCTAGACGGCTGTCTTTTCCCTATATTGTCACATGTCAGAAAGGTGAGGGAGCTGTCTGGGGTCTCTTTTATAAGGGCATGAAACCCTTTCAGGAGTGCTCCAGCCTCATGACTTAATCACTTCCCAAAGGCCCCAACTCCTAATACCATCACATTGGAGATTAGGTGTTAATATTGGAAATTTTGGGAGGCACAGATATTCAATCTGTAGCAGTCTTCTATTGTAATTCGTTGCAATGGAAGCCATACAAGGAACTATAAGGTAGACTTTGCCAGTAAGAGAGTCGTAATATAATTGGGTAATAAAGCTCATATAGGTGAGGCCTGAATAAATGAGAAAGGGGAAAGAGAAGCACACAAGCATTTGTCAAGTGTACTATGTACTATTTATGTATGTTAATAACAATATTTTTTCATTGATCTTGATGATGATTGTGTAGTTTTATGTTTCTCAACTCTGTTTTACATCATGGATCCCTTTAAGGAACTGATGAAAGCTTTGTATTACCTAAATAAAAAATGAAAATACATACAGATATATTTTGCTTACAATATTCAGGAGAATTTAGGACTGCTGAATTTAATCCATGAACTTCAAGGTAAGAAATTCTGTTATTAGACTTATGGAGAATTACTCCTCATTAAAGAAAGAAGCTGACTCTTAGAAATTTGCATGCTTAAGTGACTCTACAAAATCATACAGCAAGACCTGGATGGGTGGCTTAATTGGTTGCAGTGTCATCCCCGGTTGGTGCATGTACGGGAGGCAACTGATCTCTCTCCTCTCTCTCTCTCTCTCTCTCTCTCTCTCTCTCAATCAATAAAAACCCATTCTTGGGTGAGGATTAAAAAATCATACAGCAAGAAAGTTTGGGGGGTCAAACACCTTCATATAGAAAATATCTGGAGACATATAACCTCAGAAAACTTTACCCCAAGTAATATTACTATCCAACTAATGAATATAGATATAGTATAGTCAATTTAATGAAGGTATAAGACAGAATTAAATTCATTCTCATTTTTAAAATTATTTGGTAGTATTTCTGCTTATAAAATGCCCAAATCTGTATTTTATTCTCAACCTACCATAGAAACCCTCCATGTCTACAGCTCACTAAATGAATAGAAAACATTTCCCATTAGTATTAGATGCCACTTAAAAGGCTCATGAAAAAATAATGTTCACTTTTGCAGGTTAAATTCAAATTTTTTAATCTGCCTGGTAGTTAAACTTCATCAGTTGACCTCATCTCACATCATCCTGGTACAAAATCTTCAATTCACATAGCTCATCTCTTTACCATTCTAGATTTATTTCTGTATTGCTCAACTATGTAAAAATCTGCTTTCTGCTATTGTGATTACTTTCTGACATTCCTCATTTAATATTTCATTCACATTACATTTTTCATTTTCCTACTCTCTGAAGCCTTACCAGATTAGCCTGACCTCAAGGAGTCTGTTTCTAATCTTAAGTACTTCACACCTTCCAGGCTATGAATCATTATATGATTCACTTAATAATATAGTGGCTTACACTTTTATATCATTCCTTTAAATCTTATTTTCCCATTTAGATTTCAGTCTTCTTAATGACACAAAATACATTACATAAAATTCTCTTATTGATGATATGAATCAGTAAGGGAAAACAGAAAAGACCATAACATATTTTAGTATTTAACATTTTTAGGAATAAAAACATTATCAACTGTTATTTATACATTTGCTGAATTTGAGAGGAATTTCTTTTTATGAGTCAGCTACTGAGAAATGCAATCGAGAAGACAGATGGTCAATGCATTATTGGTGTATTCTAAAACCACTTATAATAATTTAATTTAAAGCTTTACTCATAATGAGCTCAAACCTACACATGCATCATTTTATGAGGAACATTTTGTAGCACTGCACAGATATTAAAGATGCGGCAGACGATTCGTTTTAAAAACAAAGAGTCCTAAAAATGATTTGACACTTTCCTCCATGGATTTTTTTCACCTTTTTAGAAGATAAATTTGCCATAAAAATTATTCCTTTTCATATATGGAGAAGACAAGAGTAACAGTGAGGTGTATCCAAATAATAGCTTTTGTGAGGAGAAATAGCCCAAAAGGGGAAGTGTAGATCAGTGTACACGGAGGGTGAGTTAGTAGCTAAGCAACATGCTGCAGAATCAGGGGCTGTAAATTGTAATTACACCTTACCTCGGCCAGTGCTTTTCCAGCTGAGAGCTCAAAGTATACCCAGGCTAACAACTTAGTCCCAAGTCAAGTCATTCATCCTCAGTGTAGTCATCTGCGAAATGAAGATGGAGTAGTGACGTACTGACAATTACACAGATAGCTTCAACATAGAAGGAAGATGAAAAGAAATTAATTCGGGATGTGAGCAAGCCTGGTGACTCAATATGGAAATGAAAGAAACAAGAAGAAATATGGGAGATATAAAGAAAATTCTCTCAAATTGTTCAGAATCTCATTTTAATGACTTCTAATGATGTAATTTCAGAAACTTTTAGTTTTCAAACATCTTCAGTCAATAGAAAGTAATCTCATTTTATAAAGGATCATATAGAGAATTACTTTTGAAGGTTAAATGAAGTTATTGTAGATCTGCTTGTACTATAGACCTGCTAATGGCAAAACATTTTATACTAGAAAAATAAAAGACTGATTTAAAATATAAAGATAAATACTTTCCATGTTAGTGCATTTTAATCTAGCCAAATTAAAAATCCTGAATTTAGAACAAACACACACTAAGACACTAGATTTAAACCCTGACATTAATTAGCTCTATAACTCATATTTCCTGAATATATATTGGGTTGACCATCATTGTGTATATTAATTCCTTTCCAAGATTTAATTACCATGAGGATGATAGAATATCTCATTTATTCATTCAAAAGTTATATATTAATTTATTGGGAATTTAGTATCTGCCGAAATTAGAGATTCTTTCATCCTCTAGCCAGAGAGCTCCTTGGGTCTCTTCATCACAATGAGAAGGAAATTTCAGACAACAGGAGACAGGTGATCTTCAAAGTGTCTCCCTTCCCTTATTCTCCTTTAAGAGCAATGGCCATGGCATGTTTCGGCTTTCCCCTGGCCTTTATCTGGCCTTTATATGAAAGTAGGAAACTTCATGTATTTGGATCATCGTGGGCTCCATAAGTGACATAGATTTCCCACAAATGAGATTTAGAGGGAGACCAAGAGTTTTCCTATTTGCCCAAAGGAGATCAATATAGGTTCAGACTACCTTCATAGCAATCCAGGAGGCCCTATGATCCAGTGTTGTAACATCCCAGGGCTGTGGCCTACACTCAGGTGAAATTCTACTAGATACATTACTTTATTTGGAGAAAAAGGGACAAGTCTCCCCTTTAGAAATCTTTTGGATAAATATTTTTGAGAATAATTCTGCAGAATTCCTAGACAACAGACTCTCTTGCTGGATATTTGCATATGATATTCCCCCTCAGTGGAAATATGCAGACACTTTCAATTGCACATCAGAGCTACTTTGCCTAGCACATATTTATTTCTCAAATATTGCTTCCGTGAAGAAGTCTTCCCTGATCATCATTTGTAAAATCGATCACATACCTGCACTGTCACTTTGACTTGTGTCTTTACTCTGCTCTATTCTTCATAGTGCTCATTCTGACCTAAAAATATTTATTTATTAATTTTCTGTCTCTCCAGAATAGAAGTAAACTTAATGAGAGCAGAGACTTTGCTTATCTACTGCCTGGGATTCATGTCTAGTAATAGTAGGTTTTAAAAAACATATTCATTAAATAAATGGATGGATGGATGGATGGAAGGACAGGCAGCGTTGAGTAGTCTTCAAATGTATGACAAAACCAATGTGTTCCATGGAAGTTTTTATACCTGGGAAGGGGTGATTAGTAAAATGACAAGGCTGAGGACCTGACGGCAGCTTTGAAAGAGGCTGATAGTCCAGGAAAAAGGAGAACTTTTAGGAGTAGAGAACATTATTTGATTATAGTTGCAAAATTGAGATACATACATATGTGATTATTGAAGATCAGAAGTAGCCATCAGAGAATGTATGAGTATTGGTTGGGGAGGTAGTTCAGAACAGTTTTTAGAAGACCTATGATGCTTGATTGAGACACTTTGAGTTTTACTTCCTTAATTATGGGAAGCCACTGAAGTTTAATGCACAAAGTGAAACAACATAAAAAATTGGGTAAAGTAAGAAGATAAACTTGAAAATATCAGGGTACATTGGAGATATAGGAGACTAAGGAGATAAAGTGCAGTTGGGAGCTATTTCACTGACAGATACACCAGGGGCAAGTTTCAGATTCAAATGGTGACAAGCGGAATTTTTTAAAAAGGATAATATATACACAAAATAGTATACATGAGAAATTAAGCTAATCAATATAATTTCTTTCCAAACCCTTGGGAGAATAATGGAACACATTTTCTTCATTAAGACACTGAATATATTTAATCTTGTAACACTTTACAATCACTGAAGAATTTTCAGTAGTAAAAGAAATTAGGAAAAAAAAACTTACATTGAATAAAACAACTTTTCCAGTTTATTTCAGTGATTTTTCAGTATTGTTTATAGTCTTCATATTTTACTTAGTCAAAATGAAAAACAGAACCAGATGATTATGTTCCCTAAGGCTTAAGGCTTGGCAAATTGTCACAATCAGGATTGGTTCTCAGATTGCTTGAATGTTTTTGAAAGATGGATAGGATAAGACTTTAAAATCTCTTTGAGCTCTATAAATCTGTGGAACTCTAAACAAAAATATCACTAAGAATTAAGAAGAAAAGAAATAGACTAAAGAGAAAAATTTGATTTCTTTCAGTAAAGTCCATCTTCAATCAGACTCTTCTTGCTAATCCAAGAAAATGAGAAAGAGGAAATTTATAAGAAGACATAAAGAAAGAGTGCTTAAAATAAGATAGAGAAATAGCTTTCTCATTTATGCTGGCTAACTCCAATAACCATTTTCAATTTAACACTGAAGGCGTGTAGTATCTTTTAAGTCCTTTTTGATAGTCATGGGCGAGTCTGTTTCCAAAGTTGTCAGGATAATGAATAATAGTCTGAAGATACCTAAGCTATTGTCTTTCAATGAATTCACCTATACTTTCTACATATGCTTATTTACTATAGTCATCAGTTTTATAGTCAAGTGGCAATGCATTTCATTTATTAATATTGAAGTGGTATTAAACTTTATAATGCTAAATGGAAATGATATATTTCCTCCTAGCAAGATCATGCCAAGGAAAGTACTGATTTTCACTGGAAAATTCTATTGATGGTTAGTGCTCTAATTTTTAGGTGTTATCAGGGTAAAAAAGATTTTGTTAATCCTATATAATAAAAGGCTAATATGCAAATAGACCGAACTGCAGAACAATCAGAACAACCGAACAACTGAACAATCTGTCGCTATGACGTGTGCTGACCACCAGGGGGCGTGTGCGGAACATGGTGGGAGTTGGCTGCGGCTGGATGGTGAAGCAGGTGAGTTGGGGCACCAGACCAAAGTGGGGCACTGGTTGTTGTCATTGGGGCGAGTCTCTGGTGGTTACTGAAAATTCTTTGCTCCCCCATGCCGTGGTCCTGCCCAGCACTCACACCCGCTGCCGGCGCTGGAGCTGCCGCTCCCACCCACTGCCAATGCCAACCCCCCTTGCATCCACAGCCAGAGCCAGAGCCACCACTCACACCTGCTGCCGGTGCCCTGTGCCAATCCCTATCACTCGGCACCATCAGCGGGTGTGAGCGGCAGCTGCCAACCCTGATTGCCCCTGAGGGCTTCTCCACCTCTCCCTGCTCCTGAGAGGCTATAGGGCAACAGCCACTGTTTACACCTGCTGACGACGCCAGCCCCGCTCGCACCTGCTGCTGGCGCCAACCCCAACAGCACTGTGCCGTCAGTGGGTGTGAGCAGGGCCGGTGTCATCAGAGCATGGGAGACAGGGAACAGGGGGCTGCGGCAGGAGGGGCTGGGTGAGGTCGTGGTGGATGGGCCAAGAGTCACCCCTGTGCCCACCACAGCCTCGCAGCCCACAGTTCCTTTCAAGGTGCACGAACTCATGCACTGGGCTCCTAGTCTTTTATAATTGTACTAAAGGCCCGGTTCATGGATTTGTGCACATTGAAAGGAAATTAATTAGAAGGTGACCAGTGGGGTGGAACTGGGTGAGACGGGCTGGGCAGGCCCTGGAGCCAACCTCCGGCTGTCCCTCCCCGACTGGCCACACTTGGGGCAGCGCCGGGGCTTGAAAGGCATCTGCAGAGTAAGTGGGGTCCTCCGGCAGGTGGGTTCCCTTGGCCTGGCCTGCAGGGATCGGGGCCAAAACCAGCAGTCCGACATCCCCCGAGGGGTCCCGGAGTGCAAGGGGGCACTCTGCAAAGTTGCTGTCCCTTGGCAGCTCCTTCATTGAGCATCTGCCCCCTGGTGGTCATTGTGCGTCATAGCTACTGGCCGGTCAGTTGGTCAGTCACTTAGGCTTTTATATAGATTCCTTTTTTAAAAAAAAAAAAATATTTTTTACAGAGAGGAGGGGAGAGGGATAGAGAGTTAGAAACATCAATGAGAGAGAAACATCGATCAGCTGCCTCCTGCACACCTCCTACTGGGGATGTGCCCGCAACCAAGGTACATGCCCTTGACTGGAATCGAACCTGGGAACCTTTCAGTCTGCAGGCTGACGTTCTATCCACTGAGCCAAACCAGTCAGGGCTATACAGATTCCTTTTAAAAGACCAGGTAAGTAAGCTAAAATAGCACATAATATCTTTGCCACCTAGGAATAGTAAATTTTTAAATTAGGATACCAAAAGGATTAACGATACATAAAAAAAAAATGATAAATTGGATTATATTAAAATAAAAAAATACTCTTTAGCCCTAGTTGGGTGGCTCCTTTGGTTGGAGCATCATCCCATGCACCAAAAAGTGACAGTTAGATTCCTGTTCAGAACACATACCTAAGTTGCAGGTTCAATCCCTGATCAGGGAGAGTATGGAGGGCAACTGATTGGTGTTTCTCTCTCACATTGATCTCTCTCTCTCTCTTTCTCTCTCTCATCAATAACAAACATGCTCTCTGGTGAGGATTAACAAAATACATTTCAAAAGATATATTTAAAAAGTTAAAAAGCAACCCACAGAATGAGAACAGATACTTAGCATATATACGTGTGTGTGAATATATATATATATATATATAATAAAAAATAAACCCAATAGAAATGGGCAAATGACTTGAACAGACACTTCACAAAACAGTATTTAAATAACAATAAATCTATGGAAAGGTACTCAACTTTACTATTTTTTAAAAGTGCAAGTTAAACCATAACTATATACCAGTAAGTAAATACTAGAATGGTTAAGTGAAAAAGACTAATAATATCAAATGTTGGCAAGATTATAGAGTAAACTGAACTCTTGTATGCCAGAGATGGGTGTGGAAGTTGGTAAAATCACTATTGAAAAATGTTTTGCAACATCTTCTCAAGAATAACTGGGTGTCTACCCAGCACAAGCGTACATATATTCATTCTCCTAAAGACACGCAAAAGAATGCTCAGTGCAGCGCTGCTCATATTAGCCCTAACTTGGATCTTTACCCAAATGACCAACAACAGTAGATTGAATAAATACATTCTGGAATGTTCAACAGCATTGAGAATGAAAAATCTTCATAAACATGATTCAAAATCATAATGTTGAGCAAAAAAAAAAAAAAAATTACCAAGCACACAATTTCTTTTGTATAAAATAACAAAATAGGTAAAAATAATATTAGTTGTCAGATGTCTGGATAATGGTTACCTTTTGAGGGAGAGGGTTTTATAATCTGACTACTATTACTTGCTCAGCTTGGGAAATTTCATTAAGCTATATTCACATAGGTGTGTTTCTGTCTATGCTCCTAAGTGCCTGAGGGTGTGTGTGTGTGTGTGTGTGTGTGTGTGTGTGCCTGTGTGTGTGTGTATGTGTGGTGTGGTGGTGTGTGGTGCCTGAGGGTGTGTGTGTGTGTGTGGTGTGGTGGTGTGTGGTGCCTGAGGGTGTGTGTGTGTGTGTGTGTGTGTGTGTGTGTGTGTGGTGTGGTGGTGTGTGGTGCCTGAGGGTGTGTGTGTGTGTGTGTGTGTGTAACATACATTATGCTCAGTAAAAACTTAGATAAGTGAAATCTGACTAAAAAATTTTAGTAAATGATTCACAAAATAGAGAAATAAAAGCATCATTTTACTTTTACCTTTCCTCCCCCAATTTTATTCTCAGTTTTTAGAAGTGATCACATGAATCATGGACATCCTTCCATCCCTAATCATGGCATTTATACACATGTATACATGCAAATAATATTTCAAAATTGTATAATTGAATTATATTTTATGTATTGTTTCTTGTTCAATAACATCAAATTTCTCTTTTTAAATATTTAGCAATGTGTAATGCCACAAATAAAATATGACAGCAATTGACTTTACCTACCTACTTGTCATTTATATATGGGATCAATTTTTTTAAATTTTTGACAATGTCATGGGCAAAACTTGAGAACACATTTCACTTAGAATGTCCCAGATTTGTAATGAGGTTGAGCATATTTTCATTTATCTTACTTGTGTATCTTCTTTTGGAAATTTGCTGACCACCTAATGTGACCATTTTTCTATCAAGTGGCTTGTTTTTATTTTCTTTAATTTGACTTTGTTCTCTATTAATTATAGATGTAAATCTATACATAGTTTATATTTAAATTTTTATATATTTTTAAAAATTTTATGTGTTACTTTTATGACCTCTGGGTTAGTGTATTGCTTAGAAAAACTCTTTAGATTATAAAATATCCCATTGTAATTTGTTTTTAATTACTTACTCCATTTGTATTTATTTTTGTGTGTGAAATGATGTATCTGACATATTTTTCCTAAATGAATGGCCAATTATGCCAATACTATTTGTTGGATAGTTTGTTATTTTCCTACTGATTTTGAATTCCACCTTTATCATAAATTACATTTTCATATATATATGTGCCTTTGTTTCATGCTCAATTATTCTATTATGAAATGTGTAGATTTCTGCACCAATGCCACAAATTTCCAACGTAATCTACTTTTATGATGTGGTTTCAAATCTAATAGAACAAGAGAAAATTAATTATTCTTTTCTAAACAGTTTGTTAATTCTTTTTTTCAGTTTGTTAATTCTTAGAAAAAAAATTTTGGGGACATTTATTGGCATTGCATTTATAGATGAATTTAGTGAGACTCCTTGATTCTACAATATTAAATTCTTAAAACAAGGAACTTAGTCTCTCTCTCCCTCTATTAATCAAGTCTACTTTTATGTCCTTTAGTAAAAATCTACATTTTCCTTCATGTAGTTTTTGCTAATTTCTAACTGGGATTATGTTGGCATTTTATATGGCATTGTTGCTATTATAAATATCAATCTATTTAATGTTTTCATCTCACTGGTTACAAAAGGTCATAGGCTTACTTATGTATCTTCTGAACTCACAGATGTGTTAAGAGCATTCCTAACCTAAAGCTTACATTGGACTGACTGGCTGGTATTTAATTCAATCCACCTCTGAGGGAAAATTTCACACTATTTTACAAACAGAGAGGAATGTAGTGAAAAGTATATGAATTTATACAATAAACTGGGCACTATGCACAATGAAATTGGGTGATATTCATGTAATTCTAAATAGATATAGTTTAATTTTATTGCATTGTGATATTTTGAATTTTTAGAATTGAATAAATGATTGGTCTTATCCATTCTGTGTGGGGTCTTTTCTGACTTTATTTTGGGGATTCAGACTATGATTTCACTTATTTGTGTGAATCATTTGGTCATTTGTCAATGAAATAAATTAATTGCCTATCTCCTGGTGGGCTTATTTTTTGAGGGTCTCTAAGACAATCAAATATTTATTTCAAAAGGTAGAGACTTTGGCTCAAGAATTTAAAGCAGGCCCTTCAAGGTGGATGATTGGAATTTGGTAAAATTTGTGAAGTAACAGTTTAAGATTGAGGGAGGATCTTGAAAATAACAAACTACTGTTTGAAAAGCAAGCTGTTTGCCCAGATGAGAAAACTTTTTATTGAACAAATGGGTTTGCAAGAATTTTGTAAAGCAAACACTGACCTTTTAATTAGTTTGCATTCTTATCTGCCTTGGTGAGAATTTCCTGGAATGAACAGTCATGTCAACACAAGCTTTCTGGGTTCTCAGTCCCAATGGTTGAGTTGTTTAGTTGCAAATGATGTTAATTCTCAGAAAGCTGTTTAGTTGGCAAAGCGCTGACTAAACAGGTCAATTTAGATTACAGAGAATTTTGAAGGTAGGTTGAGAAACTGGGGTAATATCTGAGCATTACATTTAGTGTAAAGACATTGGTTTGTGATCTTGATTGTGTTATTCTGAAGCGATGTAACAATATTGGACCCATCTTCAGTTTTCTCTTGGCCTTTCCTGGCTCCAAAATACCCAGCTACTTGTTCTGCTTTGACAGTTACAACAGCAACCAAGTCCATTTGGGTTTCTGCCCCAGGAGGCTTACTAACACCTCATCCAGAGCCTCAGGCTTCTACCAACACTTCTAGGCAACCTGCTACAGGGCGTGGGATTTGACTTTCCCAGGAGATGCCAAAGTGGCCAGGTAACACAACCTGCAAGTGTGAGGGAGTGAACTCCCCATGGGTGAACTTTGAAGAGCATTATGGAGAACAAGAGCAACCCAGAAGGTACATTCTCTCTTCCTTCTCTCTCGGACAGACCATTGGGAAGCCTGGTACGGGTGTCTGGAGCTGTCTTGAAAGCCTGAGCACATGTATCTGCAGAGTCGCCAGCTTTGTCTTTTGGATCTTGGGGATCAGTGGGCAGCATAATAACACATCGTTGTATATTTGCTTTCCATCCTTCCCAGCCTCACTTCCCCTTTCTCTGACTCTCAGCAGCTGGGTTTTCCCTCCCAATGGAGCATTAGTATTTAAGCCTTGCCTCAGGCTTTGTTTCCTAGGAAATCCAGGATAGTACAGTGACCTTAAACTATTAAATCTCCATGGTCTTCAGTTTTAATGACTGGAAAATGAAGAGATTGAACCAAATTATTTCTATGATCCTTTTAAGCTCTAGCATGCCATTATTATAATTTAATCAGTAAAATTTTTGACCAAGGAAGTATGGGGGAAAGCTGACCCTTGTAGCACAGTTAGGATTTTTGGAAATATAAGGAAAATAAGTTAAAGCAATATAGGAAGAACAGGTATTTTTTTTAAAAGTGCGCTCCTGGTCTGATATCTACTAAAGAGGAGGTGACTTAATCATAATTCTCAGAAAAGTTGCGGAGATTGCACTATCGTAAAGATAAATGTACAAAGAAAAATTAAGTAAAATCTCATGCAAAACATGTGACTGTTGTTGACAGAGAGCGCTTGTCCAGGGCATTTTATCTACTTCACTGTAGAAGACCAGAACTCCTAGCTATTTCTAAATAGAAAATAGCTTCTTTTATTCATATTAAAGAACTCCATTTCAGCTTAGTGGCTTCTACAAAAATTTAATTCCCAGGCTGCTGATCTAGGTCTTTCTCAGAACACATGCTTTGTGTAAGCCCCTTATTGTAGGTTCAGTTTTGGTTAAGGAGGGAGATGTCCTTGGAGGTCCCCTAACACAAAACCTTATGGTGGCTGTTGCATAACACAACATAGGCTTCTCAGTGGCATGTCTATTTGAGATGTTGCTCTCTATTTGCAGATGTTCAGAAAGGGTCTTAAATATCGCCTAGTTGCACCCCTTCCCTTTACTGTAAGGAACAGAAGCCCAGAGAAGTGAAATATTGTACCCAAGGTTTTATAACCGGGCAATGAAGGACCCTAGACAAAAATTGCCTTCAATGTAAGTCCTTTTTCCTCTATACCTTACAAAACAATCTAGATAAAGTTAGTGTTCAGCAAATACACAAAACATACACAAATATGCAAAAATACTATGCCATGGAATTTTTGACTTCCTACAATAACAAATGCTTCCTTGTCATCTGATATACTTATATTCTATAGATAATATTAATAATGAATACTATATTGTTTTTGTCCCTCTATCGTATGGATTTTTGTGGGTAAACAAATCTTTGAGACTATAGAGTGAGGATAAAACAAAACCCACCATCTAGTCTGTGTCTAATGTAATGAACCAGAACAATGAGAAGTCTTTACTGCTTCCAAATCTGGGAAGTGTCCTCAAACTCAAGGACTTCTTCTCCATCTGCTTCAAAGTACATTAAGTACCACACCACAACCACCTATTCAGTGGAATGGATCGGCAGTGACTACCCTCATGAAATCTAATTAGAAAGAAACAGATTCAAACCTGGTTGACTTGGTGTATTAGTATTTTATCTTGATGTACCATGAGGAACAGATATTGTGCCTAATAATACTTCTTTTTAGGTGAGCAAGTAACATTGGTATGGTAAGTTATATAATACCATTAGAAGGCCTGAATCTGTAATTCTCTGTTTTTTTTATGCCAAATTCTAGATGAATCACAAAGTATTGAACTACCTCAAGCCTCTCTTTCTTCTATTGGGTTAATGAGCAGTTCATTCATTCAGTCATTTATTCAATAATAATCTCTCTATTTTGTGGACAGCACAACCAGGATGCCAAGAAAAAGAAGGCACACAAAGCATTCACTACTTTAATGTAAAACAAATAGCACAAAAAGACTTTCAGAATTATTGTGTATAAAGTATCATATGACAGGTAACGATAACTATATAATTACTATGGAGAGTTCATAGGAGGCAGCTACATTTTCTGGCTGATGCTATGAAAGCAAAAACTTTGTAAAAGACTCTAAATAAAATCTAGGCCTTGAAGAATGGCTATGATTTGGTGGGCTGGGCAGAGGGCATTAAGGAAAATGATAAAAGAACATATTATACAGATGGAGCTCACCAAAATATATAAGGGTTTAAAAATGCATACTTGAAGAATAGGGAATAGCTCAATATTTTAAAGCTACCAGTTTTGCAAACAATCTAATTAAGGAAATTAAAGCCTAAAAGGCAAATTGGGGGCCCAATTTGAAGAGTATTAAATAACAATGAAAGGAATTTTAACTTTATTCTGTAAGCAATGTGAATCCATTGCAGATTCATGAGCAGAAATTAATTACAACTTTTAAAAGAAAGCAATCTGTTCGGGGTATATAAAAATTGAGGAAAATGTAAAACTATAAGTAGACCAGTGAGGAGGCTATTTCAGCATCATAGGATACAGGTAAAATATGCCAGGTAGACGCCAGTGGCAGGATAGTATGAAGCTGGGTGTGAGAAAAGAGATCAAACATAAATGCTAAGAAAAAAGAGACTTAGGCAAGAGTCAAGGCCTGTTCTTGGGAAATTTCCACTAGGACGATACTGGAGGAAGAAGAATAGCTAAGAAGACAGAGTGAGCAGAGATAAAGCGGGAGACTGGAGGGCCTCAGAGGCACGGAAATAGAGGGGTCAGTATGTCAAAGGCCTGAGAGAGGTCAAGGAAGATAGACCAAAACAAGTCATTAGTATCGTGACTAAGGGATCATTAAAACCCACCAAGAGCAAATGATCAGAAGTCGGTGGTAAGAGTGTGCATGCCATGGGGGAGCTATTCCATCCACAAGTTTTACTGTGAAGAGTGTAGTGATGTCAATTGTTGCCATCTTCCAGAGGAAACCTGGCCACATGCTTGAAAAGCCTTATATAGGATATTTACTTTGATACATCAAATTTCTATTTAGAATGGTCGAAAAGATTTGTGATTCAAGGTGGTTAAAACAGGAAAAAATTGAAAATACCCAACATGCACACTAATGATAAATTAATTTATGATACATTCATGAAATGGAATATTATATAGCCATTAAATTGTGTCTTTTAGCAAGGATTGGCACTTTTTCTGCCAAAGGTCAAAATAGTTTCATGTTACAGTCTATGTCACAACTACTCAGTGAGGCTGAAATAGCTGTAAATAATATGTAAACCAATGAGCATGGCTGTGTTCCAATAAAACTTGTTTTAAAAAAACAGGTGGCTGGCTGGCTATGGCCTCAGGGCCTATTTTGACAATCCCTATATCTGAATATTATGTAATTATTAAAGACAATATGGCACTATTAACAAAAATAAGTAATAACATGGAAAATGACAGGCTTTAAAATATTTACAGTATTTCTAATTTTGTGAACTATGTTTGTATATGTGTCTGTACACCGATCTTTCAGCAGGATGTATCTTTGAGTGCTAGCATCATAATGAACTTTATTTTCTACTTTGTGCTTATCTGTAGTTTCACATTTTCTATCATAACCACGTATTATTTTTTGTCACCAGGGAAAATGCCACTTTTATATGCAATTAAAATTGTGAAGTGAGATGAGATAAAAATTTGAAATGGGATACTAAATCATGTTTGCAAACTGAAAATCTACCAGGTCTTTGGTCACAATCGGAAAATTCCATTGATGCATGAATTCTGAATTCATGGTGAGTAACCCGAAAGGCCTCTCTGAGAGCTACGCCTGTTGGAAAATCTGCAGTGTAGCATGACTAATCAGCATTGGCTAAGAGAAGCAAGGTCAAGATTGCAAAGACCATCTTCTTAACAAGGTGAGAAGATGTGAGTTAAGATAAATAGGACTGGTATCTGGCCTAGGTAGATGCCCATAATATAATCAATGTTCGTAAACCCAAGAATTATCATTCCTGACAGATTGTCTGTCATGCTTCACCCTCCACCCCCCATCTCAGAAGGGATTACTAGCCTGATTATGAATTCCTCACTTTTTAAAATACATAATTCTATCACATTTGCATGTATGCTTGAATAACATATTAATTCTGCTATTTTTTGTTATCTCAGTGAACACTGTATTATGTTTAGTCTTCTGGGATTTACTTTTTTAGTAAATATTATGTATATTTCCAAAATTTGGTTGTGTACAGTTTAAGGTTATACATTTTTACTGCTGTATATTCTTTGTGTAAATAGAGCACAACTGATTTATCTAGTCTCCTTTATGTCTATTTAAATCAACAGTTCTCAACCTGTGGGTCGCGACCCCTTTGGCAGTCGAATGACCCTTTCACAGGGGTCAACTAAGACCATCCTGCATATTAGATATTTACGTTACGATTCATAACAGTAGCAACATTACAGTTATGAAGTAGCAACGAAAATAATTTTATGGTTGGGTCACAACATGAGGAACTGTATTTAAAGGGCCAGAAGGTTGAGGACCACTGATTTAAATGTTTCAAGTTTTTATTATTCAAACATTACTGCCCTGAGCATTTTTGTATGTGTCTCTTGGGTATTACTCCTTGAACAGGGTTACTAGGTTGTAAAGTATTTGTTTTAATTTCTTGTATAATGCTGGTATTAATCAGACTTTCTGTTTCTTTTGAATAAGATTCGATAAATTATATTTCCAAGTTTCCAAATCTATTGGCATAAGGTTGTCCACAGCACTCTCTTGTTATGTTTAATCTCTGCTTTATCTGCCATTGTGACTTTCTTGTTTTTATAATTTTACTAGAGGCCCAGTGCACGAATTTGTGCACAGTGGGGGGGGGGGGGGCGCGGTCCCTCAGCTTGGCCGGTGATCAGGGCCGATTGGGGCCAGCTGGCTGCGGGGAGGGACCGCAGGAGGTTGGCTGTGGGAGCACACTGACCACCAGGGGGCAGCTCCTGCATTGAGCATCTGCCCCCTGGTGGTCAGTGCACATCATAGCTATCGGCTGGTCATCCAGGTCATCTAGTCATAATGGTTGCTTACTCTTTTATATATATAGATGGAGGCATAGTTGACATACAATTAACTGCATATTTAAAGTGTCTCATTTTGGTGTGGGGGCAGCCGTGGGAATTACTTGTCATAACTTCTGCTATAAGCGATTCACAAAACACCACCGACTGCTGTGCTCTGAGCTCCATCACTGCATCTGGGACCAGGCCACACTTCCCTCAGGCTATGCCTTCCTAGTGACCAGGTGTGGCAGGGGATTCAGCTAGGCACATGCCTGCACTGCACTCTAGTCTCAGACCTTCCTGTTTTCCATCCTGCTTCCCTTACTTTCCTACCTCCTACACCTGGGTCAGTTCTGCACTGTGGTCTGGAGGCTCTCTCCATCTCCTCTGTCTTCCTTCTCCATTTGCTTCACAGGTTTCTCCCTTCTGTGCCCCGTAGGGATGCACTTTTCCTGTAAGGAAACCCTGCCTTGAGTATTCCATGGAGAGAATCTTACTTTAATTTTTTATCATTTCTCTCTTTTCCCTCTTGGCCTCTGAGCCTCAGCTTTACCAGCACACCTTGTTATGAGCCAATATATCTTGCTACTGGCTGCCATACGTCACCTACGTGGTCTGACCACCCAGACCGCTAGGTATGAGCAGCCCCTTCTTGCTCTCTAAGGCAACCACCTTTTGGTGGGTGCTGGACCCCCATGCTGTCTCCTCACTATTGGAAGCTTTGGTCCAGAGCCTTCAGCATCTACCTACCTGCCCTCCCTCTCTTTACCTGTGTTCGTATCTGTATTTACTCAGCTAACAAATCTTATTGGAGTTAATGTTCTAGATTCTGGTCCCTTCTGAACCAAACTGCTTATTGTCAACCAAACTTTAACTATATACTCAGGTTGGGGTAGGGGAAGCAATCAGTGTGGGATTCTCAAGCCCTATCTCCTGGCTCAACACCTCACCCATGATGTCAAAGATAGCAAATATAGCACCTTCTGACTTTTAGTGTTCACTCTCTTATAGCAAAGATTATAGTATACATAACTGTTTGATTACACACATATATTAGTATCTTTTCTCTATATTTAAATTATAAGCTCCTTAAAGGCAAATGTGTACTTAACACAGTCTTTTAAATAAAACAGCTGCTCAGAGATCTCTGCTAATTTAATTAGTGAAGAGATCAACTTTTGAACTTGTTTTCTTTAGTGTTATTTCTTAGCTTAGTGTCCAGTTCATTCTTCCCACAAATATTTGCTGAGGGCTTAATATGTGCTGAGCAATCCTCTAGGCTATCCAACTCTTTACCAAACTATTACTCTCTCAAAGTAAATAGAGCAGACTCCCTCATACAGATTATAGTGTGGTGGGGGAGTTATTCCATAACTGAATTAGGAAAATCTGGATGTTATATGGGAATAAGGTCCTATAGAGGAAAAAGTGGGGCAAATAAAGGAGAAGGATGAAGGGAGGCGTTGATATACTAGTATATGGAGCCTGGCGCATTTTGCCTCCTAGAAAATAAGCTTCTGGAGGCCTCTATTTTGTTTATTTTTGCATTTATTTTGAGATTTATGGACAGAATATGCTAAACGTGGAGTTTTTAGGCCTTTAATAAACATTTTGCAAATATAAGAAAATATAAATCAAACTTTAAAAAATTCCTTACTTCCCCATTCTTTTTCCCTGTGCATTTTAAATGTGGGATGGGGACAAAATGTATGGATAGCCGTCAATAAAGTGCAAATTAGCTTTCTTCCTAAAGGGCTTTAACATTCTCAAGGGCACCATTTAGTTAACAGACAAGAGCATCCATCCTCCGTTCTGGTTTCAATATCAGTGTCTGGAACATTAGCAGACCCTGTTTCTTACTCACTTTTCCCCAGCTCAGACCCGCTGCACTGATGCTTAACAAGCCGACGTCCCTGAAACCCTTGGTGACAGCCCCCAGAAGTATCACAAGAAGTAAGAGGCTCTTCTGAGCTACCTTGGCAGCTAATCAGGGGCAGGCACTAGGACCGCCCCGGCGCCCATAGGCAGCCCCGCTTCACACAGCCTGTCAGCGAGACTGAGCCGCCTTTGCTGTTACACAAGAGAGCAGGCAGCAGCTGCAGCCGCTCAGCATCCTTCCCCCTTCCGGTCCATTGGAAGGTATTTACTTGCTATTTACCATTCAGATTCTGTACACCGGCGTGTGCCTTGAGTGTGCACTTAATCTGATGCTCTGTACGCTGTCCAGCACTTGTTGGGTTACTATATTATTTTATGTTAATTTTCACAGCTGATGGAAGCAACAGTGCCATAAAGAAATGGGCTAGATATTTCCAGAGGCTGAAATCTGGAGGCATTTGGAGGTGTAAGTACATCGGTCCCAAATCTCTAACGTGCTGGCTGTGTCAGTTCTGTCTCCTGACCTTCTTCTTCTTCATTGAAAGAGCCAATGTGAGATGCCATTTGCATATTTCATTCATGAAGGAAAAGCACCAAGAGGGTGACAGAAACCACTAAGGATGGGCCTGAAACTCCACTTTGGAGTGGCTGCGGTTGCCTCTGCCAGCCTGTGGGTCTGGGAGAGGCGAAGCTGGGTTGGCAGCAGAGTTTTGATGGGAAAGAGGTTTTGCTCAGGGTTGCAGACTGCCTTGTTGTTTGCTGTCTGCTTTCTGTTTCCGAAGCTCCAAGATTGTCCTATCTAATCACTGCCGTGGGGCAGTGTACGTCTTCTTATGCTTTATGTCTGCATTCCAGATACTGTTATCATCCGTGTGGGCTGCCAGGAAGCTGTTAAGCCATTCTGTACCTCTCGGTGTAAAGCCATTGAAGAAAAACCTAGTTTTGCTTTCGCTTGGCCAAACTATACTCAATACTACAATTAGAAGGTTACACACAGAAACATTTGAAAAAAATAATAATTCAAGATTCCCTTTCCTGTTCAGCAATTGATCTACCTATGTGAGATAAGGGAGTAGTTTGCTATTAGAAAACCCAAATGAAGAAGACTGCAGAGAAAATTGAACATTTTCTAAGCATTTTACTAATTAGTTGGAGATGCAACTTCATTGTATCAAAAGATCTTTGAAAACTTTAAAACCTTTTAAAACCACATTTTTTTTAGGTTAGATTATTACCTTAAAAATTAGATCAAATTTGGTAACAGGTAAAAATATTTAGATTAATCTATGAGATCAAATGCAATAGGTAAACATATTTAAAAATGAGTAAAATGTTGAGTCATATTAATGGTCAATTCATAGGAATGTTTAAGATAAACAGTGCCATTACTTTATCTCAGGAAAGAAAATATCAAACTAAGACTCAAAGCAAGGCATCAATATTGAGAATGTGACTTTAATGAAAAGTATTTTAAAATCACCTTCAAAATAATTTTAATGGTACAAATATTATATAGTTTAACGACATTATATGTGATATAATGCGTGACCCTAAATAAGATTTCAAATTGTTTAAGAATTAAACTTTTAAAAATATAACTGTAGTTCTAAAACTCTTTTGTAGAGAAAAGAGGGGCAGAGGAGATGAGGGAGGGAGAATTGATTTATTTTATGTTTTTTTTTTAATATTTTAAACATTCTCATTGAATATTTACTATGTAAATATGCTACTTATATTTTAAAATATGTAACAAAAATTACAAATGATTACAACAATTCATTTGCAGCATCTTTAAAAGCAAATGAATATAGTATATAAATAAAGCATGTGAAGACTGCTGTAGAATGTATCTCAAGCCTGGAAAAAACTGTTTTGAAGATAATTCTTCAAAACAGAGGAAGTTAGGGAAATCAGATGGTGAAGCAAAAGTAACCTTTTACATTTATTTATAGTTGGTATAACAATGTGCTACAACTCCATAAACTTTGTGTTAATAAAGATTCTCCCTCCGTCTTTAATTTTTTCTCTCTATATTTCAAGTCTAGAAAGATGACTCATTTCTTCAAATTAATACTTAATTTTGGAAATATTTGCCCAACATATGATTTGCAGCCTTAGACTTCAGTTTTATGTCATACTCATTATATGGGTCTCATCATAAATCATTTAAAAATAACTTCATTATATGTCGAGTTGAAGATTCACTGAATTAAATGATGATGGGAGGAAAGTTTTGAGAACATAGATCTTATTCAGAATTCGGTATTCTTCTCAGAATCTGAACTTTCTTCCTAAATTTAATTCCTAAAATTAAGTCCACTGGCTAGACCTAATTGACTGAAGACAGGAAGAACCATGCACAGAAGTCTGGATTGCTGGCAAACAAGTGGGGCTTAAGCTGAAGAATAAAATGCAAAAGCTAAAACTGATTTGTTAAAGTGTGAAAGTAGTGATTATCTGGTGATTTTTATCCCTGAAGATAATCCCTTTATCCTTGAAAGGTTTCCCTGCCCAGGAGATCTGGTGGATATTCTTATTCCCTAGATTTAATGGATAAGAACAAGATAGATATTTCTTTGAACATACATATTTTTATTTAAAAGAGATTAAGCAAATCAGCCAATCTGGTTACACCGATTTCACCCTTAGCAGTATGTTTTCTCTAAAGGGCGTATTTCACATGAATAGGGTGCTTGGTAAGACATTTTAGGAAGAGATAGGAAAGGCTAGCTTTTACATTCTTAAAGCACCGGGAAGGAGCTAATGTAAATTAAAGAACTGCCTCAGCCACACTTGTTCTGGCATTTCAGTGTGCTTTTATTTTGGTTTTCGGAGGACCTATGCTTTACGTAAAAAACAATGTCTCCCCGTCGAAGCTCCAGAAAATGTGGTAAGTCAGCTGGGGGTTCACTTCTCAGGAAACCACTTAGTGTTTTGTTAAAGATTTTTTTAAAAAAGTAAAGAATTAACAAATAGTTCTTTTTTTATTTGTCCTGAAAGATGATTACCACACTAACATCAGTTTTTAAGAACCCGTTGGTCACATATGCAAGCCACAATAAGTGGGAATTATATGTAACTTGAGAATATCTTTGAAATCCAATTATGATTTTCTCTTGTTAAATAAAGAACTTAAACGGAAAGGAAAGAACTTTTATCGGTGGATTGTCATGTCTACATCAGTTATAGTTGTGTGAACCAGGAGGAGTAGGTTGCTTTTGTGTTGTTGTTTTTCTAAGTTTGCAAAAGGGGTTAACTATTATTCATATAGTTTGAGGAAAAAGGTTTTCTCGAAAGCAATTTTCAGGAATTGATTTTACTTGTAAAGAAATAAGTTTGTGGGTGAAGCAGAAAGCTTTTAAATATATGAGATTGAGCCTTTGAGTATAAAAGGCCAATTAACAATATGAAACATGTGCCATGCATTATTTATAAGCAGGTTTATCCAAAACGTTGTTTTCATTGTCCCTCCTGGTTCACACAACTATGAGTGATGTGGACACAGCCACCACTACTATACTCTCATTCCTTTTCCCTTATGCCTTTTATTTAAGAGGGACGAAGTTAAAAACTCTAAGGAAACTGTCAATAAATATTAATCATGATTCAATAGATGTTTAAGTTGCAAATGAGCTAGTCCCCCAAATATAATGTAGTCACTATAGTTTGTACCTTGGAATCAGTGTAAATTTTATGGACAGAGCATTTAATATTTTTGCATTATTTCTGTTTAATAGATAGCACTGGATTCTTCACTCTATGCCAGGTATACATACAGTGTTAGACAATAAACAAGGTACTTCCCACCACTCATGGTCTTCCTCATTGTGCAAAGGGAAATAGGCAACAAACAACTATTATAAACCAAACACCCTATTATTAGAATTCATTTAAAATTATTATTTAATTTGTTACAAATTAAACAAAACAGAATGTATTCAATAGGTACTAACTTAAAAATTAGAAGAGAGTGCAATGGTAAAGAATGACTTGGTGGCTCTTTGTGTGTGAAAAGGTGACACATGAGGGATCTGAGCATAAGAGGCAGCTAAGTCGTGAGTGGCAGTGTGCCGTGATGGAAAGAGAGCAACTTTGTGTTAATCTGCTGCAATTTAAATCCATTCTATGTCATTCCTAAGCCTTGAAATCTTGAGCATTTTATTCCTTTGATAAAACCTTACAGAGTCTTAAGAATAATGAGCTTTATAGAGTTTTGAAAAAAAATAAGTTGAATGTCCATGATAATATCTTGAGCGTCCATGACCATAATGACTTATAAAATGTTGCAACTTATGAATACACTACCTTAAATATATGAGTCAAAGAAACAACTATTGACCTATTTTATCACTCCTGCGCCGCTTTTCATAAATACTTTCGGTCTACCACACATTTGAGGGAGAGCATTGTTCCCAAGTCTTCTAAAGACCAACTCTCAATTAGGAGCTTTGTTCTATGCAGTTGTGGTTGACTTTTTGATCATCTGCTCAGAAACCACCAACATGGTGGTTGATGAGGTTCAATTAAGGTGCTGTTTCTCCCAAGGAATGCTGGACTGAGATGGTCATCTCTGAAGAGGTTAGGCACATATCTCCTGGCAGGACTGTGCTTACTGGGCTTGACCTGTCAAACACAACTTCTTGAGATGTTCAGTGAGATGAACATGGGCCTTTATAGTGCACAGCACAGGATTCAAGCTCAAGTTGAAGAAGCAAGTTCATTGATGAAGAAGGTAGTTCATTGATATTTGGAATGAGTCCCATCTAAACACTTTCAGAGTTTTGTCATGGCATCAGCATATAGCCATAAGATATATACTTGCACAGAGCAACCATGTATATTCTCTGTATTTAAAAATTTATTTGTAAGGGGAAAATTGCTATGCGGTGACTTTTAAGTATTTTCCCCCTACTGCTCTTGACAATACAGCTATGTAGAATGGCAAAATTGCTCAACAGTGTGTTCTCTTAGTCATTTCAAAGGAAAACATTAATCCTGGATTATCAGCTAGATATACTTAAAGCTCCCATCAGACAGAATATATAAAAGCCTAATATGCTAAGTGTCTGACTGATCAGTAGACCCTTTGGTCAACTGCTCAACCAGTGCTATGATGTGCTCTGACCACCAGGGGGCAGATGCTCCGACTGGTAGGTTAGCTTGCTGCTGGGGTCTGGCCAATCGGGACTGTGCAAGACAGGCCGGACACGCCCTGGAGCCCTCCTGGCGTCCCTCCCCGGCCTCTAAAATATTTCTTCTAATTAATTTCCTTTCAATGTGCACAAACTCATGCACTAGCCCTCTAGTCCAAAAGAAGAAACTAAACTGAAATCAAAGAATGAAAGGCAGTGGAATTGAAAAAAGGCATGCTTGTGGGAAATAATTTCCTGACAGATCTAGATCTGGCCAAGTTCCTGACTTTGTAGAAGATGGACTCCTCCAGAGCAGTAGCCACAGGCAAATTGGCAAACCTAGACTACAGTTTATCCCTGTGCAGGACCAGGAAAAAGCAAAGGTCCTCATTGAGGGTGAACAACGCAGTGGAGAGGGTCAGATCGGGAAGTAAAATTCAAGTTCATGAGATTTTGTGCTGCTAGTATTTACATCTGTCTGCAGCTCTGTCATGTTCATCTCTGTGTCCATGGAAATATAACCTGATCTATTTAGGTCTTGGTTTCTCTATTGCAATATGCTGAATTTTAGTAATAAATGAATATCATCAGCTGAGAAATAAGTGTAATACATGTATATCTAACAGGTAGATCATTACCAAATGAAAGTTGGAGTATCAATAATCATAGTAGGCAAATACATTTTTTTTTTGTCTATAAGTTTCTTATTTATTTATTTATTTATTTATTTATTTATTTTTGTTGTCTTAAGTTTTACATATGTCTCCTTTTTCCCCAATTAACACCCCCCCCCCCCCAAACCATTCCCACCCTGGGCAAGCCCCCACTGCCCCAATGTCTGTGTCCATTAGTTATGCTAATATGCATGCATACATGTCCTTTGGTCTGCAAATACATTTTAAAGCAGGACACACAGTTAAGATTTAAAAGGGTTGTTAGCCCTGGCCGGTTTGGCTCAGTGGATAGAGTGTCAGCCTGCAGACTGAAGGGTCCCAGGTTCGATTCTGTTCAAGGGCACATGTCTGGGTTGTGGGCTAAATCCCCAGTAGTGCAGGAGGCACCGATCAATGATTCTCTCTCATCACTGATGTTTCTCTCTCTCTCCCTCTCCCTTTCTCTCTGAAATCAATAAAAATATATATATTTTAAAAAATAAAAAAGGTTGTTAAATAATGATTAAATGTACAATTCACCAGAAGATATATCCATCCTGAAATTGTTAGTACCTAATAACGGAATCCAAAATAGTATTAACATATGTAAAACAAAGGGAAATTGACAAATCCACGATCATAGTTAGAAGTTTTACCAAATTCTCTTAAAAACTGGCTAAAAACGAAAAAGGATAGACAATTTGAACAATGCAATTTACAATCTCAATGCAATGGACTTATATGAAAACTACAACCAATAAAATTATTTTTTAAACATACATAAACATTCCTTTTATACATAAGAATTTATAAGCACAAGATATAAAGTATGTCTCAACAAATGTAAAAAATCAGAATCAGCCCAATTGGTGTGGTTCAGTGGTTGAGCGTCAACCCATGAGTCAAGAAGTCACCGGTTCAATTCCTGGTCAGGGCACCTGCCCAGGTTGTGGACTTGATCCCTAGTTGGGGATGTGCAAGAGGCAGCTGATCAATCTTTCTCTCTCATCAATGTTTCTATCTCTCTATCCCTTTCTCTTACTCTTTTTCTAAAATAAGTAAAAACATATTTTAAAAAATCAGTATCATAGTTAACATGATTTAATCAGAAATTTATGTAGTTCAAATTAGCCTTATACAATATAAAAGGTAATATACTTCAGACTTGAAAATTTAGAAAATATTGTCTAGTCTTAAAATAGTTATTAAATCTAATTTGATCCCATTAAAAAACTTCACTTTTATTCATGCATCTCATGGGATTATTTCTAACCAGGCTCAGGGTACTGTGTTCGGGTTTAGGTAAAACAACCAGATTTCTGAACTCAACACCCTTGAAATTTTCTCATTCAACTACATTTGCATGATAACCAAATAAATGAGTTGGTTTATAATAAATCTGTGATTCAGATTCTGAGGCCAAATTTTTACTGGGCCTACTTTGATAACTATTAGGACCTGTGGACAAATCTCATTTTTAAGGTTAGAATTAACTCATAACTGGATTGAAGATGGTCTATATTGCAATATCCTATATTTTTTAATAGAGAAAATATTTCAATCACTGCATACAACAAATACCAACCAAATTCATTATTGATGGACTCTCAAAATGTGCATCATGAATATTGTAGGTGTTATATTTTTACCTATATTATTTTTAATTATTATCTTGCCTTGCACTTCTTTTATAAACTACTAGAGGCCCAGTGCATGAATTCATGCATGGGTGGGGTCCAGCTGTCTCAGCAGATTGGGCCAGGCGGGCCAGGGGAAGTGGCCCAGGGCCATTAGCGGGCCAGCCTTATCCCCTGGTTGAACTCCAGTTGAACTCTCGGTTGAGGGGACAATTTGCACATTACCCTTTTATTATATAGAATTTTTTAAAACCTTAGAATGAAGAACTCTTTTTTAAAATTTTTATTTATTTATTGATTTTAGAGAGGAAGGGAGAGGAAGAGAGAGATGGAAACATCAATGTGAGAGAGAACTATTGATCGGCTGCCTCCTGCATGCCCCACACTGGGGATGGAGCCCATAACCCAGGCATGTGCCTTGACTGGGACTTGAACCATGACCTCCAGGTTCATAGGTCGACACTCAACCACTGAGCCATGCCAACTGGACAGAATAAAGAACTCTTTATTACTCTTTTTTTTAAAAAAATAAATCTTTATTGTTTAGATTATTACAGATGTTCCTCTCCCCCCCCCCCCCCCCCCATAGCTCCCCTCCACCCGGTTCTCACCCCACCCCAGGTCCTTACCCCCTCCCCCCCCCCCACTATCCTCATCCATAGGTGTAAGATTTTTGTCCAGTCTCTTCCCGCACCCCCACATCCTCCCCTCTGAGAATTGTCAGTCCACTCCCTTTCTATGCCCCTGTTTCTATTATATTCACCAGTTTATTCTGTTCATCAGATTTTTTATTGACTTAATTTTTAGATTCACTTGTTGATAGATATGTATTTGTTGTCACTTTGTTGTTCATAATTTTTATCTTTACCTTTCCTTCTTCTTCCTCTACTTAAAGAACACCCTTCAGCATTTCATATAATACTAGTTTGGTGGCGATGAATTCCTTTAGCTTTTTCTTGTCTGTGAAGCTCTTTACCTGATCTTTAATTCTAAATGATAGCTTTGCTGGGTAGAGTAATCTTGGTTGTAGGTTTTTGCTATTCATCACTTTGAATATTTCTTGCCATTCCCTTCTGGCCTGCATAGTTTCTGTTGAGAAAGCAGCTGACAGTCATATGGGTACTCCCTTGTAGGTAACTAACTGTTTTTCTCTTGCTGCTTTTAAGATTCTCTCTTTGTCTTTTGCCCTTGGCATTTTAATTATGATGCATCTTGGTGTAGTCCTCTTTGTATTCCTCTTGTTTGAAGTTCTCTGTGCTTCCTGGACTTGTAAGTCTATTTCTTTCACCAGGTAGGGGAGGTTTTCTGTCATTATTTCTTCAAATAGGTTTTCAATATCTTGCTCTCTCTCTTCTTCTGGCACCCCATAATTCAGATGTTGATATGTTTGAAGTCGTCCCAAAGGCTCCTTACACTATCTTCATATTTTTGGATTTTTTTTCTTTTTTGCTCTTCCGGTTGGGTGTTTTTTGCTTCCTCATATTTCAAATCTTTGACTTGATTCTACTGTTGAATTTCTGTATATTATTCTTTATTTCAGACAGTGTATGCTTAATTTTTGACAGGTCCTTTTCCATTTTTTTGGCATTCTCACTAAGAACGTTGAAGGTCTCACTAAGTTCCTCGGAGGTTTCTAGAAGATTCTTGAGTAACCTTATAACTGTGGTTTTGAACTCTATATCCAGTAGTTTGCTTTCCTCCATTTCTTTCATTTGTGACCTGTTTCTTTGTCTCCGCATTTTTTATGCTTCCCTGTGTTGGTAGAGTGGCTTTGTGTGCTAGGTGTCCTATAGGGCCCAGTGGCTCAGCCTCCCCAATCACATGAGGTGGACACTCTTGGTGCACCCCTTTGTGGGCTGTGTGCACAGTCTTGTTCTAGTTAAGCCTTGATTGCTGTTGGTATCACCGGGAGGAATTGACCTCCAGGCCAATTGGCTGTGAGGACTAGCTGTGTCTACATTGGAAGAGCTGCTGTTCAGGAGACACCCTTATGGGGCTGGACTTGCTTCAGTGGGACTTTGGAGCTCACTGAGTCTGCCCCTTGAGTGTGTCACTTATGGATGTGAAGAGTTATAATCTGGTGTGGTCTCACACTGACCACTGGGTACACTGGCTCTTGGATCTCCAAGGAGGTGCAAAGTCAGCCACTGCCTGAGGCCACCCAGTAGGAGCTACAGAGATATCTGCAGATTCCTCCTCTTTATTTGGGGTTTGGAAGTGCCCAGATGAGGCCCAGCTGTGAAGCAAAACAGGCTGCTGCTGCCAAGACGTGGGCCTTCTTTTGGAAGCTTTGGAGTTCTCTGACCCAGCTGCAGTTTGTTAGGTTTTAAGCTGTGAAAGGACAGGCCATTCATATGCAAAAGCCACTGCACATAGCTTGGGTGGGGTTGTAAATTGGGTGGGGCAGGGTCTCAGGGAATCACCAAGGTGCAGCAAATAGCAATGGCTGCCAGTAAGCCCTGCACTGAGGAGGTCCCTGCGTCTCTGCATCCCGCGCCCGTGCAGGAACAATGATCGCTGGGAGTACCTCTGAGAGAAAGCCGCCCTCGTGTTCCAGCCCGATGCCAGACAGTCCAGTTTCTCCCCATGAGTCTGGGTCCCCAGAGTCTCACCCGGAACTGGAGTTCAGAGCAATCAGGAGCTTGTATCTCCCTCCCGATTGAAAAAAACAACAGCGCACCTCCATACCTCTGCATCTCTGCACCTCCGCACCTTCTACCGGTCTCAATGTGCTTTTTTCTTTCCTTCTAGTTGTAGAACTTCCATTAAGCCAGATTTCCCGTGGTTCTGGATGATATTTGTTTTGTCATTTAGTTGTAGTTTCGATGTGTTTGTGAGAGGCAGCAAGTACAAGTGTTTACCTAAGCTTGCCGTCTTGGTTCTCCTCTTTATTACTCTTAACAGACCATTCCAATGCCCTTCTTTGTAAAATTTTTAGTTAATTATAATTTTCATTTGTCTAAATTCAAACAAGGTCAAAATTCCATTTCCAATGTATAGCAACTTTGCTCTCAGTCTGAACAAGGCAGGGAGACTTACTCTCTGAGTATGGTATGTGCTCTCTGATAAAGAATGAACCCATGGTATGCCTTGACAAGAACAAAACTCTACAAAATATATAAATCGTGTATCATTCTATGTGTATATCAACAGTTATCTAGCTGAAAAACAAATGGCTCAATTAAAGAACAATTGCTCCTGGCAACTATTATTTAAATGACGGTTTTTTTTTATTTTGAATGGACTCCTTTAGTTGTTTCTGCAATAAAAAAACAGTACATTCCAAGTCTGAGTTCTTGGCAGAATGTTCAATTTTCTTTTGTTTAGTAATATTCTATTTCAGTAATAAATTTAACTTATTCAAACTTTTATGATTTAGAATACTTAAAGTGAGTATGGAAGGGACTTTGAAATTTTGGTCCCTTAGAGATGAAGAGCCTGAGGTTCCAAGTGGTCATTACATGCCAGATGTGGAAGAAGAAACCATGTCAGATGATTTTCAACCTGGCCTGATTGTATCAGCATAAAGTTTGCTAACGTACAATTTCAAAATGTAAAATCACAACTCTCAGGAAAATAAAAAATGGGCATGTGTAAGAGATTTTCTTTAATTCATTAATTAATGAAGAACATCAGTACAATGCAATGACGAGTTTGAAAAGCATTAAAAAAAAACTTGATATATATGGGCAATGTCAAAAACTGTTAAGATAAGACTGTAGAGTTAAAAAAAGATTTAATCTTTAGGGTTACCTGTTTCATCAGACAAAAATTATTTGCATTTGTGTGGGACAACAGCTTACAAGTTAACAAGTAACTTCACTAAATCTGGGACTTGTAATAAATAGTAAATAGTAAGGTGAATTAACTTCCTTCCCTTAGACAATCTTTGGGTGGTCTTTGCCCCATATGTTACTAAAAGTACTCTCTGCCCATCTTTTTGCCTCATTTCCATGGAGAAGAATAAGGGTTGACAGCTAAGTCTGTGTACCAAATCCAGTTCATCTTCTGCTTTGTAAATGAAGTCTTATTGGAACATGGGTTTGCTCTGAGTTTTCCCATAGGTTTACCAAAAGTGTTGATTAGCCAAGGCCTCCTGGAGTTTGCTCTGCAAATCTGGGGCCATACAGTATTGAGCAACCACTAAGGCCACACAATTTACTTCTGTCTGAAAACTTTCATAAGGAATCTTGAATTGGACTTTTAAAATTCTCTTTAGTGCGTCTTCTAGCCTAAGACTGGGAAACCAACCCCCAAAGCTCTCTCCACTAGCTTTCTCATTAACAAAATGACAACATTGTTTTCCTGAATTTCATTACTGTTTGTAAATTTTTATCATTTACTCAACAAATAGCTATTAAGTGCCTATTATACAAACAAGACAGAAACAGTGTCTACCCATACGAAGGGGTACAGACTGGTAAGGAAGACAAAAATAAACAAATAGCTAATGGATTACTAATGTAATTTTTATGATAAAGTACTATGAGAGCATATGAGGGGAAGACTTTCCTAGTCTGTTGGGGTAAGCACTGAGTATTTGGAAGGATATAGTCAAGAAAGGCATCTCCAAGAAAGTGATGTTTAGATTAGGATCTGGAGGGTAATAAGGATTTTCTAGGCAAAGAGCGGTTGTGGAGGGAGTGAGGTGGGAAATTTCATAAAGGAAACATCATGTAGAAGGTCAGTGGACAAGAAGGTACCATGAGCATTTATTTTTTTGATTGGATGATTCTTTTTGTTTTGTTTTGTTTTGTTTTGTTTTCTATTATTATTTTTTTATTGCTTAAAGTATTACAAAGGGTATTACATATGTGTCCTTCCCCCCCCCCCCCCCCCCGCCCTTGACAATCCCCTGGCCTCCCCTACGCCCCAGTGTCTTATGTCCATTGGTTATGCTTATATGCATGTATACAAGTCCTTTGGTTGATCTCTTACCCCCCTCCCTCCTGCCCCCCAACCCTCCCTTGGCCTTCCCGCTGCAGTTTGACAATCAGTTTGAGGCAGCTCTGCCTCTGTATCTATTATTGTTCATAAGTTTATAATGGTCTTTATTATCCATGAATGAGTGAGATCATGTGGTATTTTTCCTTCATTGACTGGCTTATTGGATGATTCTTTAATAACTTGAAAGAACTGTTTTTAAATGTTATTTCCCTTTTTTGGCAAAAAGAGAAAGAGTAATATTGGCACAGAATACTTCTTATATCAAATTGCAATTAAAAGAATACATAGACAAAATCCTGCTGACCAACTTCTCATTCAAAATTGCCAAAAACGTTTCACTCTGTGGAAGATAGCTGCCATGTAGTAGTCACTTTGACTTTCCAATAAGGTCAAGTCCAAATTGGAAGAGGTCGGCTCTAAATCTAATCATAATTTACTGGTTCACTGTTGACACTCTGGGCCGTCTTATGCAAACAAACTTTCTGTCTTATAAATAAGAGTCAAACCTTGGATTGAGGTAAAGCTGCAGGTGCCTAAGTAATCAGAGAAAGAGAGTTACTTTCCTTGCCTGGAAAAATAACCACAATTTTAATGCTCGAATAATTCAACCTTTATTTATAGTATCAGTTATGGATAATCTATGTTCAGCTATCTAAATGATAGTAAATTTGACTGCAGAATTTAAGATTAGCTAATGAATAGATGGATCAAAATTTTATTTTTGAACCTTATCTGGAACATTATCACAGTGTTATCTTTCTCTCTTTCCACACACACCTCTTCATGATATATTTATCCCACCATTATAAATTTGTTGCTGTATTTGACATACTTTTTAGAACGTGAGCATATAATCATCTCTGTATTTCCAGCATTGTACATAATGCTTAGCAAAGAGAGATGTTCAATATATTTTTATTGAGTGACTAAAAAAGTGAATAAATGCAGGATCCTAGATTTATGACTATATTAAGAGAAAGAAAAAACTTAAATTACCTGGCTAAATCTCTTAAATAAAATGTTCCATTTTATATGAGAGTAAGTTAATATCTGCTATTTGACTCAATAATATTGATAAAGCAAGATATTTTTAAAAATGAGAACATAAATATCACCCATAATACATTCAACTTTAATTGGATGCTTGAAACAAGGGTATTAGACATGGTTCTTGCCTTCTAGAAATTTATGACAAAGTTAAAAAACAAGAGTGTGTGCTTAAAAATATAATGACTAATATAGGAAATACATACTAAGGCCAAATGAGTACCATAAAAAGAGAGATACCAGAGTTAGGAAGGTTAACAGCAAGGGCATTCTAAAGCCTGGATCATGATCATTTTATAAATCACAGAAGAGGAAAGAGCTTTTATATAGTCCAGATTCCTTTACTTCTTCTTAGATGATTAATCACTGATTCATTATCTTGTCCCTTTGCATATATTCTTCCAGTATTTTATAGCTGACTGCCTTTGAAAACATTACTTATATTTTCCCCATAAGAACAACTGGGAAGAAAACAATGAAATTAAAATTTGTTGATCCCCTACCATATCCCAGGTGTTGTAAGCACATTTTTACACAATACTTCTCTACCTTAAACCCCCCCCTTTAGAACACAAATATATTAATAGGATTTTCAGAATTTGATGTGCATCTTTTGCCACTTGTAGGACGTAACTTGACTGAGACAAGAACATTTTCCCATAAAACAACTTTGTTGTGGTGTACTTTGCATCAAATAAGCTGCACCTTCAAGGTACAACTGAATGCATCTTGAAAAAAGCATACTTCTATATAACCTCCAGCGCAATCAAGACAGAGAAGGTTATTGTCACCCCAAAAGTTCCCTGATACCCCTTTGCAGTCAACCCCGGACATAGGCTGCCTCTTGATTGCTGTTGATCACTATAAATTCATTTTCTTTATCTGGAATTACATATAAATGGAATCATATAGTATGTACTCTTTTATGTATGGCTTCTTTCACTCAGTGGAATGTTTTTTGAAATTCATGGATATCCTTGCATGTATAAATAATTTAAGATTAAAAAAAAAACCTCTGAATAATATTTCGTCTTATGGTTATACTACAATCGGTTTATCCATTCTCCTATTAAGGGACATTTAGGTAGTTGGAAATTTTTGATTGCTATGAATAAAGTTGGGGTGAACCTTGGTTTTCAAGTCTTTGTATAGAAATACGCATTTGCTGTTCTTGGTGAGTACCTAAGAGCAGCATTGCTGAGCCATATGATTAGTGTGCATTTACCTGTGTAAGAAGCTGTCAAATTCTTTCCAAAGTATTTGTTGCCTTTTACTTACCAAGCAGAAATGTATGAGAATTCAATTTTCTCCACATTCTCACCAGCACTTGATGTTCTTAATGTTTTTATGTTTAGCCCTTCTAGTGGGGGGTGTAGTGGTACCTGGTGACTTTAATTTGCACTTCTCTAGTAGACTGATGAGTAGTCTGTCATAGAGTTGTAAGATTGTATATTCTGGATACAAATTCCTTGTAAGATAGTAAGCGTTTCAAATATGTTCTCTCATTCTGTGACTTGTCATTTTTTAAATATTTTATTTTTTGAGAACAGTTTTAAGCTCACAGTAAAAAGAAAGGAAGATACACAGATTACCCACATAACCCCTGCCCCTACACATGCATAGGTTCCTCAGTTATCAACATTCCTGACCAAAGTAGTACATTTGTTACAAGTGATGAACCTACATGGACACATAATAATCACTCAAAGTCCATAGCTCACTTTAGGGTTCATTCTTGGTGATTATGTTCTTTTGGTTTGGACAAATGTAATGGCATGTATCCGTCATTATAGTATCATACAGAGTATCTTCACTGTCCTAAAAATCTGTGCTCTGCCTATTCATCCCTCCCCCTCGTAACTCCTGGTAACCATTGATCTTTTTACTGTTTCCATAGTTTTGTCTTTTCCAGAATGTCATTTAGTTGGAAACAGACAATATACAGGCTTCTCTGATTGTCTTCTTTCATTTAGGAATTTAGGATTCCTCCATGTCTTTTTGTGGGTTAGTAGCTATTTTTTTTTAGCACTAAGTAATATTCTGTTGTCTGGATGTACTATAGTTTATTTATTTATTCATCTATAAAAGGACATCTTGCTTACTTCTAGGTTTTGTCATTTTAAATATAGCTGCTATAAACATCCACATGCATGTTTTTCTGTGGGCATAAGTTTTAAATTCACTTGGGGAAATACTGGATTGTATGGTAAAAGCATGTTTAATTTTGTTTGCCTTTTCACTTTCTTTTTTTAAAATAGATTTTAATGATTTTTTACAGAGAGGAAGGGAGAGGGATAGAGAGTTAGAAACATCAATGAGAGAGAAACATCGATCAGCTGCCTCCTGCACACCCCCTACTGGAGATGTGCCCGCAACCAAGGTACATGCCCTTGACCGGAATCAAACCTGGGACCCTTGCGTCCGCAGGCTGATGCTCTATCCACTGAGCCAAACCAGTCAGGGCGCCTTTTCACTTTCATAAGTTTCTTTACTAAGAACAATAAGTTTTAATTTTGATACAGCCCATTGACCATTTTTTTGTCTTTTATGGTTTGGGCATGGCCTGGTGATAAGTTCACATGACTAGGGAAAGAATTCATCCAATGGCTATTATTATTAAAGTTCAGCTACTTGATGGACTCTACATAAGGAGAGGATCTTTTTAAAAAGTGATTTTATCGTATACTTTTTATTAACTAGTTCCCTGGGTTATTAAATGATTCATAAACATTGTCCTCATAATCCCTTTGATGTCTAAATAGAAAGAGTTATAGAGCCTCAGGGTTTGGAAGGAAACGATAAGACATTTTTTCCATTCATTGGATAAACATTTTAACAGTCAGATCATTTTTCTAAAGCGCATTTCCAGAGCACATTTTCATTATAAGCAGCAATGTAGCATAACTCATCTGGATGTTAGGACGGGACTGGAAATGAGGGTTATCTCTCCAATTTTTCATTTAGAGGATGCTTGCCTGAATCCCACAGCTTAGAATTGTAACATCTCCAGTCGATGTATCACTTACAAGTGGTATCATGCATTGGGAGTTGCTAAAGTGGTCCTGGGGGCAGAAGGAGAGCTTGCTAATTAGGCAGAGTGAGGCATGTATGCTGGGCTAGCAACATGAGCCAGTCACTTTAATGTTGAGTCACAATTTCCCTCAGCTGTAAAATGTGAAGATTAGGATATAGACAAGGGAATAAAGTAGGCTCTCACTAAATGGTAATTGTTTATTGATTGGCGATATAAGTGATGAAATGGAGAGAATTTTATTTCTCGTGCATTTTTATTAATAGAAGAAAAAGAACTGAGAAATTCATCAAGAAAAAAGATGACAAGATTAAAAACTTGGGTTTTAGTTTCAATAAATCCCACCGGGGGTTTTGGTCATGATAACAATCGAATTACTTTCACAAGAAGCTTGCAACAGAAGTGATGGGTATTGAATAATATCCTTGGCGTACAACCCCAAAGAGCCAAGTGATATCACAATTATTTTCAAAGATAACACAAAATTAAATGTTATTATTAAAGGAGGCCGTATCTCTCTATGGGACTTTTGACCTTTTTAAATAAGTTGTCATAGTTCGAAACTCAAACAATAAGGTTACACCAAGAAGACCCACTTCATTGTTCTCCCCGCCCATCAAGTTCCTCACACCTCCGTTCTCCAAAGCTCATCGTTTTATTACCTACTCGGTGTTTATGCCAAAACTGACAAATCTGAATATATAGTCTTACTTCTCTTTTTGTTACATGAAAGTTAGTATATTGCACACACCTATTTACACTATTGAACATCTACTTATAAAAATATATAGGTGTACAGAAAGCCTTATGAATTAGCATGTCATACCCACAGAATGACCCAGGCTAAAGCTTCTATCCCCACCTTCTTGAATTTGATGCAGAAACAGAAGCCCTGCAAGTCCTTTTGCTAAATAGAGAGAGACACACCTCTCAGCCTTAATGGCTTGGCTCTCCTCTGGCCTAGAGGCAGAAAGTGGTGTAGGTAAGGAGGCGAGGCCCCTGTAAATTTTGAAGATGTATTCTAGAGTTTAACTGCTCATGAAAACAAGCTCTGGGGATTCTGACATTCTTCCTTCTGGCAAAATAAGTCTCAGGGGTTGGTTTTAGCCTGAAGGCTCATGCTACAAATAAACGTATGCTGCTGCATAAAAGTTAATGCAGCTTTTTATTGAAGAGTGAATGTGTTCCCGTGTAAAACTTGAAAAGGAATCTAAAGCTGTCTTATTTTCTGATTAGGGCGAATGACTGGGAGGAAATCTTTTAAAGCAATTGCTTGTCAAGGTGACGTAATTGCAACCGTGGAGGAAGCTGTGAGCCTCTTGGAACACTGTCTCCCAAGAATGTATAGGAGAGACCCTTCCCTGAGTCATGAGAGTAGGCAGAGCACAGTGTTGAAGTTACTGTCATAAATGCAGTTTATTTGTAACTAAACTTTCTGGATGCAGTTTCATCTGACTCAGTTTACACGCATCCTAGCTTGTTTGGAAAAACCCCCACTAAACATACATGTATATACAGTTATCTGAGTTTATAATAATGAAAGGCAGGAAAAAGTTAGGGTCAGATAAATATAAAAAAAATAAGGCGGCTACATCAGTCATAATTTATTTACTAAAAATTCATGTGCTGTTTCTGCAGTGGATTTACCTTCATCTCTGTGGTTTGCTTCTGCTAAGTTTATTTGCATTTTTTTGAGTACAAAGCAAGTCATTATAAGAGCAAGCGCCCTGAAGCTATCGGAGTGGTCGGTGAAATCCAAGGTGGCTTCCACATTGCCTGTGCATCGAGATTGTGAGAGAGATCATAGCCAATCTGTGGGGTCAAGTATAAGCAGGAGACTGCTGACTTGAATAGCAAGACCAAAAGCTCTCGGCTGTATAACAATCTGGCTTCCCCTGGTGGCCCTATCCCAGGACGTTGTTGACAGGTCTCGTCCCCTCAGGAGTGTTCAACCTTGTGGACGTTGCATCCCCGTGCACTCCTACCGTGGGACAACTCTTGGCGGGGCGGTCAGACCCTGTACTATTTCTGGAAGCCGGCAGAAGCCGAGTACCCTCAAAAGTGTGTCCTCCAATTTGGGATGGGATTTTCAAGAACCCAAATAGAAACAGAGAGAATAATTTTCTTTCCTGGACCTGTGCAACATAACCTCAGACATGCAAGAACATCAGATTGACTGTCTGTGCTGTTATGGCGTCTGGCTATATCATTGAAATATGGTGCTATTTAGCTTTTCCATGCCGTTGTTTTTGATGTTTTACATCCTCTTATTATAGAATCATAAACTTTACCAGTGAAGGCATTCTGTGTATCCAGTAAGTATTTATTGAGTGTTTACTGTGTGTCAGATACTCGTCTAGAGGCTGGTGATAGGATCCCTGTTATCCTGGACTCTGGATGGTACATCAAAAATATATAAATGCATCTATAACATGTTAGATGGGGTAATCAAAGAAGGCAAGGCTGAGAGAGCGTGGGCTGATTTAGGTGAAATGGTGAGGGAAGGAAACTCACCTATGGTCCTTAGGCAGAGACTGGATCTCCGTGCGTGAATGGGCTGCACAGATAACAGATGTGGGAAAGGGCACCTCTGGCAGGGAAGGTGAGGACCGGTAAATGTCTTTGCATGGGAGTGTGTTTGCTATGTTCAAGGAAGAGCAAGAGCGTACCTATGGCTTGGAAAAAATGAGAGAGGAGAAAAATAGGAAGTGAGATCAGATCACATCAGAGAGCCAGCGTGGGGAATCTTGTGGAAGTGTGGCCTTTATTCCCAGTGAGATGGGAAGTACAGAAGGAGGTGGGGCCAAGAAGAGACACGAGCTGTCACGTATAATGGTCACTTCCAGGGCGAGGGAGCAAGGAGAGAAGCAGGAAGACCAGTTCCAAAGTTTTCAAAATAGTCCAGATGAGAGATAAGAGTGGCTAAAACCAGTGGTTACAGGAGTAATTCTGACATAATTGGTATCTAGTAAATATCTCTCAAGAGAATTGTTGCCAAGCATTGTGCCCGAGTCTGTCCTCTTAACCACTGCCTCTCTCAAAATAAAATGGTGAATAGTGTCATATTGATAAAATAGACTGGTTGTATTCACTTGAAGGTTTTTGAGCTATGTCTGCAGGTGCATTTCTTAGACAGCTCATATTGGACCCAGAGAAGATTAGCAGATAGAGATCTTTAATATTCCTTTTACCTTTCCTACCTCATGTCAGGACAAGGATTTTACTTATTTATTTTATTTCAAAAATGTGATAAAGACATCTTCAATGAGAAGATAAAACAATTTTTAAGATTTGGACTATATTGATAATACTATAAATCTGAGGCCCAGATCATAAGTGACCCTGTATCTCATCACCTACTATCTAGAACTATTAGTTTGTTTCTTTTTATAGGAGGATATAAAGAATGTTAGGACCAATGTCATCTGAAGAAGAAAAATACTTCAGAGGAGTCATCAGAAGCATTCGTTCAGCCAGTCAATTTACAAATATGTATTGAGAGATGGCAGTGAGAGATGAGAGCCTTAACGAGGGCAGGAGTGTTGAAGAAAATGGTAGGAGAAATATAGAGAAAGTCAAATTAGTAATACTTAGTGATTGATTGATATAGGAAGTAATGATGAAGGGGACAATTAAGAATGACCCCCAGATTTCTAGCTTGGTTGACTAGATGAATGGTGATACCACTGATTGAGAATTTGGGGAAGAACTAGGCATGAAGAGGAATATACTCAATTTAGTTTTAGAAAGATTGAGTTGGAGGTGTGTATTCACTCTTGGGGTAGCCATCACAGTAAGTAGATATTTGAATGTGAAAGTCAATCTAGGTAGACAATGTAGATTTGGGGTTCACAAGACTGTGGGGGTAGTTGAAAAAAATCTGAGTTCAATTTGGGACACAGTGAATTCAAGGACCCACTGGAATGTATCAATGCAAGTCTAAAACTCAGAAATGAGGTTGAGTGAGACATATTTTGAAACCGGCAGCATATGTGTGGATTGTATTTTTCTCACATTACATAAAATATGATTAATAAGGTGGTTAAGTCTACCCAGGTGCCAGAGGGAAGATGCAAAAGATGAAGGGAAATTAATAAAACCCACCATAAAAAAGGCCCATAAAAACTGAGCATTACATCTATTAGGTTGTAAGAAAGCAACTAGGGAAGTGAAACAGTAGAGCAAATGCTGGGCTGGGAAAATAGTTCCTGAAATTAAAATGTCTTTGATTGTCACTTTTCCGGGGCTGAAAAGTAACAGTTCACTGGAGTTGGGGGGTTCTTTGTCCCCATAGGCCCCATCTGGCTCACATGCTAGGACCCGCTTGTGGGGTTAGGATGAGGACATGGTTCTTCAATAAAGCGATTACTGCTTGAATCTATTCCATTTAGCACTTCATAACACACCACTGTATATTTTTCTGTAAATTGAGGCAGAGGAACACAGTGGATGGTTGGCCCATTTCATCAACTTAAGTCATGAACCTCCATTCATTCAGGCTTAAGGGCAACTCTCATCTGGAATCATCTGGGGAGCTTTTATAAAGCATGATGCCTTGACCCACTCCCCCAGAGATGATCATTTAATTGCTGTGGGGTGGAGCTCATGTACTCATATGTTTTACAAGCTCTCTAGGCAATTCTAATGTGCAGACAAGACTGAGAATCACACGCAGCAAACACTCTGTGAGAGCACATCACATAGTAAGCATGATACAAGTGTTTCTTTTTCTAAATTCAGGTATTTGGGTGAAACAGCTTCTCGCATTTCCTGTACATTCTTAAGATCCTGTATTTGGAATAAGATCCTGTATTTGGAAGGCCACCCAGAGGATGTCAGCACTGGAAGTAAACTAACTTAGAGATGTTCTTTAGACCCATTCCATCATAACAGACACAGGAATTGAGACTCAGGGAGGCTGAGTCACTTTCTAAAAGTCACACAGTCAGTAGTTGGAAACACTAAGGCTCTCAGCATCCAATACACTTTTTGACTTTTTTAGTTAAAGATTTTTTAAAATTTTTATTGATATTTTTAAAGAGAGAGAGAGAGAGAGAGAGAGAGAGAGAGGGAGTTAGGGAGAAAGAGAGAGAGAGAGAAAGAGAGAGAGAGAGAGAGAGAGAGAGAGAGTAACATTCATGTGAGAGCGAAACATTGACTGGCTGACTCCAGCACGGCCCCTACCAGGGTTTGAGCCCACAGCCTAACCAGTTGCCCTGACCAGGAATTAAACCGGCAACCTTTCAGTGTATAGAATGATGTCCAACCAACTGAGCCACACCATCCAGGGCCACTCTTCACCTTTAAAAATATTACTATGGAAGAAAGGAAAAAGATGTGTAAATAACTAATGCCTCTTGACCTGTCCCAATTTCTGATTAGGAATAATCATAATAACAATAAATAAAAGAAAGTAGACCCTGGTCACATTTATTGATAATACCACTATTTTTTTGTGGTTATGAATTCATTTTGAGGAAAGTTGTCATTAGGAAAAGTGTTTAATAAGGTGTAGGTGTCAGCTGTCATTTTGCAAAACTAGTATTATTAGGAAGAACTGTAAATGTTACCAATTATTGAAGTGTCTAATTAAGGGTGATTATTTTAACTATTAAAATGAATGCATCATCATAAAAAAAAAGATTGAGAATCACTGCTGTCAAGTAACGAAACACCTGCTTTGCCAAATCAGAGTGGCAGTGAGGAAATCAAATAAGATTAATAACGTGTGTGAAAGCAGAATCAAAGTGTAAGAGCATCATGTCAGAGGAATGAAATAGCAAAGTCCTAAGAAAGCAGCAAGAAGGAGGTTTTCATTTCGTCTGTGTGTTGTTTTTAACTTTAAAATGTACCTCTGCCAGGGTAGACAATTGACTCAGGCTTTAGGCAGCCTAGAGGTCTCTACGCTTTTTCCAGCAGCCGGCTGCTCTGTGAAAGCCCTCCTGTCACCGTCACCAATGCAAGAGCTGTGCCAGCTGTATGTTCATAATCGCTGACCTTGGGACTCCTGTGCCTTCTTCCTGTTGTCTAAGCTGTCCACTTGCCTCTCCACTCTCTGTGTGTAGCTCCAGGCAGCGCATTCCAAGACTCGTATTCTCACTTGTAGGCCTAGCTACTCAATAATTGTTTGACCTTGGGCAAGTTATTTGAATTCCTCTAGCATCCGCTTCTCCATCTCTACCCAAGCTGGTTGTCAAAGTTAAATCAGGTAATACATCTCAGGAGCTTAGCACGGTGCTAGACAGATTGTAAACCACATAGTGCCACCACTCTATCTGTAATTTATTGGATCTGTAATTTATTTTACTGTTGGTTTATTTATTTTTTCTTCCACTTAGATTTTTCTCTCAGACAAAAACATTTTTATAAGCTTTCACAGGTGTTTTCAATGTTGAGAACAACAGAAGAATAAGACGGGAGATATACCAGTGTAAGTTAATTGTTTGGCAATTTGTACATAATTTATCTCACTGCATAATTTATTTCACTTATTTATGTCCAAAAGGTTGGCTGTTTTATAAAGAAATAAATTAATTCCCAAACTCCCAACCTCATACAGGCTCCCACATTTGGTGTTCAGCAGCAATGTTTATAACAGCATATCGTGGAGGGGTTAGAGCAAGAGCACGGGGCCTGTCGGCTGTGATGGCTGAGTGGGACATTTCTCTTTGCATCCTTGTTACGAAGCTGCTGTGTAAACTGTATCCATTATATGAATATGGGCTATTGTTATTGCTGAGTTATTGTGAAATGTTGACTCTCCTGTGAAAGAGAAATGTTGGAAATGGAACATTTTCTGTTCAGGGCCTATTGTTCTATCAGCACTTTGGAAATGCTTGCTGTTTGCATTAAAAATAATCACTTAGAAGCTTTCACTTAAAAGAGGGGTTTTGGGTCCAGGAATAGGTTCTCTAGGGCATCATGCTAGGGTTGGTTGAGGAGAGTCCCTGGGGCTCTTCCCCACCTGACAGTGTAGCCTCTACAGCTGCAGACCCCATTGAATGGCCAGTGGGTGGCTTCCCCTTCTAGACACTTGGGCATTTAACCCTCTTTAGAGCCAAGAAGAGCCCAAATAAAAACAAGCCAACAGAATGGACTGCATGGGATCGTCACTCAGCAGTCGTTTTACTGTGCAAATGCGTGGTCTGACCTCAGATCCCCATCGTCATTAACATCTACATTCCTGGGGGGAAAAGTCGGTAACAGCAAATGACCCTGTCCTAGCACAGCCATCAGAATGCCAACAGCCAAATTGATCTGGTAGAAGGCAGTAATCTAGACGCCAGCGGGCAATGATCATGTAAAAATGTTTCAGGAGAGGAAGCTGAACATTGCACGGAGAGCAAATAGCAGTGTCCTTTGTTCAAAGCTTTGCATGAAATAAAAAACAATTAACCCATACAGACCTCAGCCCATTAATTGTGACTCTGTTTTGATAGGTCATTTCAGGGGGGATCTGAGTAGTATCAACTCAAATAAACTGTTCAATCGGCAGTTTATTTGGGTCTCTATACAAAAGTGAGAGCATGGATCACTGAGTAATAAAAAATGATAACTGAGTGGTCTCATTGGTCCATTGAAAGAAGAGATGATAATTGACCTGTCCGCCAGGTAATTCTATTAAACATGACCTACACTATACAGAAATCAATAGGAATGATCGAGGAATTACCCAAAACTTTGCCTATCCTCTCCCACTGATACATACCTTTAGTAACAGAATAACAACACGGAAGCACCATTTCACATTTTCTTGGAGAAATTATCATCATTTCTGCCTTTCCTTGATGTCTACAATCTGCTTCTCTTCAACCTGAATGCCTTTCCTTTCGACTCTGCATTGCAACTAACTGATTCAGTTTCCGGGTTAAGTGACTCTACATTAATACATTCATTCAGAACCCTGAATGCTGGTTCAGATTTTCCCAGACTCTAAAATGCTGCTTTTCTAGCACATGTTTTGTCTCAGCCTCCTCCTCCAGCCCCTGGGGAACCAACCATGCTTTTATTGAGCACTTCCTGTTCAATGTGGCGAGTACGGGAATACTAAATCTAAGGTGCTCACCCCAGAACTGGTGTTGTTGGACAGAAACGTACATTGTGGGCTGGCTGTATTTATGAGTCTGGACAGGGATAGCCCCAGGCCAAACTGTGATGTACCTTAGCAGTTTGCCAGATATTCATGTTGAGTGATTGGATGGCTGAATGAAGAATGAAGGTGACAGATACAGGAATAAATTGCTAAGGTCAGTTGAAAAAGTTCATTTTGCTTAGAACAGGGTAAATCCTGTTACTTATAACCTTAATTTTAAGTAAGGTCTTTATTGCTAACTGAAGTTTCACATTGATGTAAGTAGACAATTTCTAGGGTGTAGTCCTCATTGAGACTGTTCAACTATTCCAGACCTTATGGCACACAAGTAGACTTCAGATAGGGTGATCCCTGCAGTGGTCGCTAGAGGTCAGGATAGAGCCAAGAACCAGATGGGCAGAGGACCATTAGGCTCAACGCCACAAGTTGTGGGGAGGTGATTCGCAAAGTCTTGGTTTCAGAGCAGGAACAGACAAAAATCTCAATTAGGAGCCAGACACAAATATCAATACATGGAGAATGCACAGAATAGGGAAGTGACAAGTGTTAAAAGGACACCAGAGTCAGAAAAGAACCGGGATCCCAGATACCCTTGGATACCCAAGCCAATATCATGGAAAGTCAGAACCAAAACTTGCAGATAGAATAGAACTTTTGATGTGGAGGAAAGGACCTGTTGCTCTAGCGACATCCAAGTGGGTCTAAACACTGCTGTTCATCTGTTGGATATCAATTTAAAAACTATTGCCTTGCAAGGAGTCATACCTTTGGCCATAAACTTTTTTTCTTCTTAATTTGAGAGACAATGATGGCTGGCGTAGTTATAAAAAAGATAGTATGAAGTTCAGTCTACTCTTCCCTGAGAAAGCTGTTGATAATCTAATTTTATCATTTACAATACCTTTTGTTGTGTATACAATGAATCCTATGTGCGAACTAAAAACCACATATGAACCAATTGTATAAATTATAGCAAGGACAATATACAGGTGGAAACACATGATTCTTAACGCTCTTTGACAAGCAATTAAATCTGTATTAGTGTCTATTTGTAAATACATTGACATAAGAGTTACTTTAAAACCAGTGAAATAAAACTGTATATACTGCACATATATATGCATACAGAGAATGACACAGGATTGTTTTTAAATTCCATTAGCATGACCTGTTTTCAGAACGTGATGAGAGAAATGTCAGCTAATCAGAATTTGACCTCTCTAACCCCCCCCCCCCTCCCCAATTCATCATTGCCCTAAACCTTGTCAGGCCTGCTTGCTATATTGTATGTAGGAAGGTCTTCTCTCATTTGGACAAGAATCAGAAAGAATGTGTTTTTCTCCCTTGGGCTCTATTCCTGATAAATAGCTATCTAGATTATACCCTACACAAAGCTAAGAGTCCCAATAAACATTTGCTGATTTTAACTGAATAGTACTTTATTCAGGTGCTAACATCTATTTTTAAAGGCGGTCAGTGTGTCACTGTTCAGGAATCTGTCTCTCGGAATCTCATTTTGCCCCAAATGTGTGTATATAAACTTGACCCCTAACACCAACCTTCAAAAGTTCAGTCCTTGTTCTTTCTGCACGTTTTCCAACTGAGCAGCATTGTTTCAAATTATGTGAACTCAATAGAGGTGGTTATTAACATCATGTAAAACATAAAGCACACTTTAACCAAGAATGAATTTTTTTTCATAATGTCCAGTGGATTAAAAATTGTTGGCCATTACAATCAAATTATTGTACCTACCAGAAATAAAGTTAGATTTTGTGTTAACTCAAATTTTCTCCCAGTAAATGCCAAGGCTCTGAATTTCTACATGGGGCTAACTTGTTTGAATAATTTGATCCAAACTAAAATTTAGTTTCTAAAAGCTCCAGTTATTATTTTATTGTATCTTTCCATAACTCAAGTAAGCTTTGTTGAATGCTCCTCTCAAAGTGCTCATTTGCATTTCAATGGATTTTCCCATTTTGTCTCCCCACCACAAAGAAATAATGCACTCTCCTCAGAAAGGACAGCATGTGGTCAGCAACCAGAGACAAATCAAGAATCGCACTTTTATGTCACTGATCTTGTCGTTTCTTTGGAACAGGGAGACATCCTTTGTGAAACCAGTTGGGACTCATTAAGAGTGGTATCCTTCCTTTCTCTGGGGAATGATTGGGGCTTTGGTTAGAACTAAAGAACGATTTTTAAAGAATCTGATAAATATTAGGTATAAGATCAATGCTGTATGTTGTAACTTAGGTTTTCTTCCTGTGTTTTCCAAGAAATTCTTTGTCCTCCTTTAAATAATAACCAAGTATTCTTAAAACAATCATGTAGTTGAAGGCATGGCAATAAAGATGAGTGTGAATTCCTGGTCATTGGATTCAGAAATTTCCTTCACTGTAATTTATAGAACAAGTATAATATGTGGCAATTTCTCATTAATTCCACTCAATTTACCAAATATTTGTAAATGCCATTATGTGTACAACATTGTGTTAGAAACCAGGTGATATGAAAATAGAACATATAAAGGCTTTACCTTCAAGAAACTGACAACTCAATGGAAGAAATTAAACAAGCATCCAAATAAATATAGTATAAAAATCAATATGAGGAATACCCAGAAAGTGTTACAAACTAAGTATTTAGAGTCAACACTAACTGGGATGGGCCTCAAATACTGGGGAGTCCGTACACAGAGGTGCCTCTTTCCAGTTTGCAAGTAACCAAAATCAAACAAAAAATAGAGGAATGAGAATGAAGACAAGAGAAGCTGCTGGATTCTAATGACAAGAGACCCTTCTGGATTTTTTGCCATGAGTTCATACTATGTCACTCTGGAGAAGCCAATTACTCTTATTTATCTTTTCCTTAAAATGATGGCATAAGACTGATGATCCTAATGGGCTCTGTAGTGTGCTGAAGTAGCAACAAATATCAGAGTAGCAAGTAGGAGATGGGGTGGCTTGTCCCTGAGTGCTCGTTAAATTAGCTTTGTGACTCTTAACCTGCTCTGGTCTTGATGCCTCATTTTAAAATGAGCTTGTGGGATCAGAAGGCATCAATACTTGTAGAGCTCATTATGCAAGTCCAGAGCTGACCAAACACTGATTTCTATTGGCATATTCTTCCAGAAGTAAAGAAATGTTGCCTTTTCATTCTTTAAATTGTCTATTCTATCAGTGAGTGGCACTGATTTTTGCACACAGTGCTTGGTCAGTATGCACATGTTTAATCATCATTAGTGTCAAGAAGCATGACAAGTACTAACTGGTGCTGAGAAGGTTAGACACTGCTTTGCAATATGCCATATATTTAGAGGGGTGTAAATGCAAAAATAATGAGGGATGCTGGGTAAAATAGAATACATATCAAACTAGTGGTGAAAAAATAATGTACTCATTAATTAAACAAGCATTTAATTAGTCATTTTTCTGTGCAAGTCAACCTCCTAGACATTGGAGACAATTTTGACATTTCAGCTATGATCCCTTTTCTGCACAGAATTAGATTGCATAATCGCTCAAGCCTATATTGTAGGCTGTGATAAGAGCTATGAGAAAATATAATATGGTGTGAAGAGCACAAAACAGCAGGGTACCTGATTTGATGGAATGGAGAAGCATTTCTGGGAATGTGGCAATTGAGCTGAGATCTAAAAGGTGACGAGAGTGAAACTGGGAAAGAGAATTATTATTTCAGGTCAGGTGAGGCCAGTGGAAGCAGACCTACAGAAAGCCGGGCCAAGGGTGAATATCTGGTGTTACAGTGGAGGTGGGCTATAGCTCACAGAGACAACTTGGCATTTTTACTGTATGTGAGTTTTGAGCAAAGAATAACAAGATAACTTATGTTTTGAAAACATCTTTTGGCTACTATGTGGGAATAGACTATAGTAGTCAAGACTGGAAGCAAGGGAACCAGTTAGAAGGCTAGTGCATTAGTCCAGGCAAGAGATGATGACTTGAATTTGGACATGGCTGGACTATGAATATTTTAGTAAAAGGAGATATTTTTGATGTGTCAGTTGAGGCCACAGTGGAAGTAGGACTCAAACCAGATCATGAAAACCAGAATAAGTTTGAGTGAGAGAGATGGTGACCTCCTCTGTCAGGGCGGGAAGAGCCTGAGGACAATCATGAGGACGCTATGTTTAGAGGGACATTGAGTGGCTGTAACTGGAACCCTGAGTTCTCTTACGAAAGGAGAGGGAAGCACAAGAGTTAGTTGAGAGGCCTTTGAATGCCTATCTCTGAAATTGGGAGAATATTCCTTAGATAATAACAAGATCATTGTTGAATCAATAGGAAAGGTCCATGGAGAGGCAGTTGGTTAACTGAGGGGCGTTCTTGGTCTTTAATTTCAAATGAATAACAAGGAATTTGCTTGAAGATCTGGCATCACAATGAGGATAATTTATAGTTTCTCATTTCCTTCACTCCCTCTGCCCGTTCTGTCTCCCTGAGGTTATTACTTGGGAAGTAAGTGAGGGTTTCAGCAGAAACTATTACCAAAGCACTCAAAAGTCCATACTCAGCCTCATTATTATTTTTCCGGATGAGTTCTGCTCCTAAGGTTACTTAGGATACAAGTCTTTGCTTTCTTTCTAGATGGGTAAGAGCAGTTTCCTTCCCTAAAGAGAAATATTTCTATTCAAGTAGGTACAGTGAATCAGAATATTGTGTTGTTTTAGTTCTAGGGTTTGCATAAAAATGTAATGCACTCATTCATCCCTGTTTTATGAACATATTTCTCATCCCCAGAACAACTTATTTATCTTTAATATTTTGCTCTATTGCAATTTCAACAAAATATATTGTCATAGGCATACTTAATAAGGAAGACCAAGTATTAAAACTGGGAAAGGGCTCCTACTTTGCCCACCTACGCACAATTGTTTGCAAACCATCATTCCAGTTCTTCCTCTATTCACAGCTGACTCATACAGGCAACTATGACTAGTGAACTGCTACATAACCCTTTCTAGTCCAAACACCAGTCTTCTATTATTTATAAAGCAGTGAAGAAGAAAAACCCAGTAAGTTAATAATCCTATGTATCAATAATCAGTGACTCTATAATAATAGATCTAATAGGACCACTTCTCACCATCTCCACTGTTACCAACTCAAGTCACATGATCTCACCAGTGGATTATTGCACTCTGAATGCTCCCCCCTAACTGCCCTTGAATCTTCAGCCTTGCTCTCTGTGGTGGGTTTCATAGTGTCTTCCCACAATTCATGCTCACCCAGAATCTCAGAATCTGACCTTATTGGGAATGAGGTCTTTGCAGATATACTAGAGGTAAGGACAGGGATGGGACCCTACTGGCTGAGAGTGGATCCTAAATCACATGAGTACATCCTTATAAGAGACAGAAAAGGAGAAGACACAGGAACACAGAGGAGGTATGAAAACAGAGGTAAATATTGGGGTGATGCATGTACAAACCACAGAGCACCAAGGATGTCCAGCAATCACCATAGGCTTGGAGGTACCTATGGCAGAATGTCTCTCAGAGTTTCCAAAAGGAACCAACCTGTCGACACCTTGATTTGGAACTTCTGATAAATTTCTGTTGTATAAGCAACCCCATTTGTGATCATTAGTTATGGCTGAACTGAGAAACTAATACACTCTCTTGCACTCTACCTTCTCCCCTTGTGTTCTATGCCTCTTGGCTGTTCCTTAAACAACTAAGACACACTCCTGCCCAGAGCCTTCACATTGCCATCACCTCTCAGGAAGTCTTCCCTCAGGTATGTGCACGGCTTGCCCTGGCACCTCCTTAATGCTGTGCCCAGGTTACTTCTTCCTCCAGGCCTTCTCTAATTATCAGTTTAAAATAGCACCCCCCGCCCCCACCCTGTTCCTTATCCTTCCCCTCTGCCCTATTATTCTTCCTAGGGCTTATCACCCTTGGGAAAATATTTTCCTCCTTTACTTGCATATTATATGGCTCCTCCCTCTGGTCTGTAAGCCTGTGTCCCTCACACCTACCGGTATTCCTAGCACCTATAACAGTGTGTGTCCCAGCATACCCAGGCATAGGTGAATAAATGCTTAAACTAAAGAAAGTTATTTTACTTCACATATATTTGTCTAATTAATTCATTCATCCATCAAATATTTATTGAGTCTCTAAGCTCAGTGCTTTGAAGAATATTATGATGTGTAAAACTTGGTCCTTGCCCTCAGGGAACTTAAAACTTAAAAGAGAAAATCATATATTTAAAAAAAAAGAGTAAGTGAGGATAACAGAAAGGCTCTGAAGTGAGAATACCATGATTCACAGTGAGAATACCATGATTTCACACCATTGTTTTGGTGCCATTGTTTTTGGTTTTTAAAATATTTTAATGAATTCATATTTTTTAGATGATGTTCTTTGGAAAGTCACGATACAGACCAGTGAGTGACATGCTCCTTCCAAAACACAAAGTGCTATAGAGCTCAGGAAGGGAGAGGCCATTTCAGACCAAGTTATTCAGGGAAGGCGTCCTGGGTGAGGTGGTATTTGAGCAAAGCTATGAAGGTATGCATGATTTTGGTAGGTGGAGGGTACCAGAGTGTGCTCTGAGGGCAGCAAAGAATACCACTGATCTGCCAAATGGGCAACACGTCCAGTTTTAGTGGGAGAGAAGCCTGGAAAGGTGGGTGATAGACTGAAACATCCTGCGTATGGTACTATTTTCTTTCAATCCCTCTGATTCTGTTTGAGGGAAAGAGAAAATGGGTAGAAGGAATCTCTGTCATTCAAATACATTTGAAAAACTTTGTGACTCAGGCTTCCCCCCTTAAATCCCTAGGCATCATTTGCTTCTTCTCTCTTGACCCCAACTATTTTAAGTACTAAAGCCCCATAGTCAATCCAGGGCTTGAGCAAGAGTCTGTTTCTAGTAGATATTGGCAAAGTAGATGAATGAGAGGTATTCATTTAGCCTGTTTTTCATTCTTGGTTTGCCCAAAGGGGAGTAGTATTGAGAAGAGGACTTTCTAAGTTCTTATCCCTTAGTTGTGGCCTTTCTCACCTCTGACCAAGCCATCCCTCTTTGCCATCCCTGCCTCGGACACATTGTACTTTCCTCTTTGCACATTCTTTTCCCATCAACCATGCCCTTTCTTGCTCATAGTGGGTAGTAGGTACTCAGAGAACAGGAGGTAACTTGATTTTTATTGAACTTGGCTTGTTTACTGATTCCTTCCCCTTCCTGTCTTCTTAGCTCCCCACTAGATGGCAGTTCTTGACCCAGTGCTTACTATCTTCCCATTCCCTCATTAGGATCACAGAACCGAGCACACACCAGGCATCCAATTAAAGCTCTTCACACTGAACTCAATTCTCATGGAATGAATACTATTTCACTACCCCAACTCTCATACCTACATCAGCAAATTTCAAATCTCTCTTTCTGACCAGACATAGGTCTCTCAATCCTCTGTTCCCAGAAATGTAATATTGTAAAAGAACACTGCATGTAAAATTAGGAGATAGGAATCAGAATGTTGGCTATGCTCCCTGCTGAGTATGTGTATTTAAAAAAAAGCCTGATATTTCTACTTTGATCACCTGCAAAGCTGGGGTGATAATCATCATATTCACATCTCATTTGGAAAATAAGCTAAGATGCGTGACCGTGCTTTGCGAGCAGTTGCACTGTGCTATGTCACCATTATGGTGATGGGATGTCTCCTGCTGAATATTTGCCATCATGCCGCAACAGTCACTCTCTCTAAATCCTACCCCTCTTTGGAAGTTTCCTTTGTCTCTTAATGACACTACCATTCTCTGGTTTAAATTTAGTTGCTATTTTTTACAGACCATCTTTTGTTTTCTTTATTTCGCTGCCATTTTGAGCTTATTGCCTCTTGTTTCAAAATTCACTTCAAATATATCCACTCTAGAGTAAAAGTTTGTCCCTGACTTCTACCTTTGTCTTCTAACCAATATCTACTGTCTATGGTATTTCACACCCACTTTAAAGACTGCTTTTCAAATGGAAACCGTCCAGTTTTCCCCCATTGTACGTTTTCTATTCATGCTCATTCATTTGTTCTTTTAATTAATAATTAACATCCTTTAAATGCCTATTTCATGCCCAGGCTATGTGTAAGGTGCTAAGGATGAATAAGAAAAGACTCACAACTTCAGGAAGACACCTGAATCCTCATCAGAATATAAAGGTTTAAATTCTGCAGATATCCTTCCCCTCTGATCTTAATTTCCTTTTCCTCCAGCGCATTGCTCACCTCCAATGCCACTCCAGGCAGCAGAGATTCTTCCCTCCTCCATGACTAACACATTACATTCAATTTTAATTAAGATATTGTTCATGCTGCTCCCCAGCCCACAATGTCCTTCGTTTATTAAGCAAACATCCATTGATCGCTTTTGTGCAAGGCACTGTCCTTTCTACATATCTTTCAGGGTCTAATATAAAATGTACTTTGTCCCAGTTGAGCTCAAGCCTAAAATCCTACTGCCTTTATCTGTACCTTATGGGGATACTGGATGCTGGATTACTCACAATCTCATGACTTTCCTTACTCGTGTTTATCTTGCTTACACACAATAAGATTATAAACTCAAGGATCTAGAGTCATTGTTAACTTCCTATATCTCCTTTTCCCTCTCCTTTTCCTGTGTACCCACCTCTACTTTACAGTGAGCTGCCTGAAAGTTACCTTTTGCAGATATTTTATAATAAAATGAAGTATTGGAAGGTGAGATACTGGCCCACACCCCATTGCTCACTATGATAAAGCAACTTACTAATGTTTGTTCTATGGAAGATTAGTTCTGTCAGAAATTATTGTTAGAAAGAGCTTCCATATTCAGATATGATTGAGAAATAATGGGTTAAATAATTTTCAACCAGTTTATTTACAGTCGGACTTCTCAGATCCTTACTATGCCGATAAACATTGAATTCTACCAGGAACTGTAGTTCCCCAAACCTACTTAACTACAAGACACAGATGGTTTTGTTGTGGCACATTTTTCAAACGAGTGCTCAACAGTCACACCTCCAGAGTTGCCCATGTTAGACCTCAGTGAACCTTAGAATTCCTGGAGTTCAGTTCTAGGTTTATAATAGCTGCATGAGGTAGCACATGGCTCCATTCCATCTCACTATTTTGTCATCTTCATGGTAGACCCTCCAGGGATTATCCAAAGCAGACAAAAATAAAAACAAATATGAAGCAATATAAGCAAACATGGAACATTATCAATGGAGTCATTGTTGATGAGTAAAAGGGCAGTGATGAACCTCTAAAATTAGTTTATAGAGGTTGCTTAGCAGGTTGAGTAGAAGCAGGCAGGCATATGCAAAGAGCACCAGATTAGAGTTTAGGAGACCTGGGTTCCACCCCTGGCTTTGCCCTCAACTGCCCTATTATTTGAATAGGTAACATAATGTGTTCAGGTCCCGTTTTTCTTCTATTTATAAAATGAAGGGGTTAGATTCAATAAGCACTAAAATTCCTTCCAAGTTTGTGTCTATGTGTCTGTAATGCAGGCTCTTTACTTTTTAGGTGGATTTTTACCTCTGCATACAAATCCATGAAACATGCCTAAGACACAGACATAGTGCATGATATACCAGAACTCTATGACAAGGTATGTGTAGGTGACTGGCGTATGTTTCCTGTCCCCCCTGGTCCATCGTGTGCTGGCTCCCCAGAGATAATAAATGGAGTTTGTTCGTTGTGAAATGTAATTTCAGTTACTCATTCTGAAGTGAAAGAGCCACCGCTGCCTAGGGAATGTTTCATGTGAATCTGGAGGTAAATCATCACTAATGCATCACAGGGGGACTTTCCTAAAGGTTTCTCTAGATGGTTGTTACTGCTTCGTTTTTTTTCCCCTCTTCCGTTAATTGTGCCAAATGACAGGAATGTAGGCATTTGGCCATAACTGGCAAGGGACTTTTGAAGACAATCCAGTTCACTTAATTTGTGAATGAATACACATTTGGACTCTAGACTCAGAGAAAGGTGCAAAAACTTGAATCAATCACAAAGGTTTTTTCCCACCCTGGAAACAAATATTTTCTTTTCTTTTATCTTGTACTTCTAACATATTGCCTAAAGGAAATGAAACACTGAGCTACTTTCTCTATTTTCTCTCTGAAATGTTTGCTCTAATACTCCCCAAGCAGGTTTTCCAATGGGTAAGTAACCTGAAAGGGCAAATAACACCACTCACAGCCATGGTTTAACCAGTGGCTCACACTGATCTGTGGTGGGTAGTACTGCTGTTTCAGGAGTCGCCCAGCTATTCTAATTAAATGGTCAGAGGTCGTACTATAGTTCTCTGGTAAGACAATGATTGTGAGGACATTTAATTGCTACAGTTATTTAGCTACTTGCATTTTTTTTTTGAGAGGACCCCCAATCAGATGGTCTTTCTTTAAAACACTATACAACTAAAAATGATACAGGTAGGAACTGTTTGTATCAAAGTGTTCACAAACACAATTAGGCAATCACTTTTCTTCTGCATTTTAGATAATGACCCTGGATACTATGAAGTCAATACATGTTGTTTATCTTCCTCTTTTATCTTATTAAATATATACTTGCTTCATTCCATCTAGTGAGTCCCCAACCAGCTGAAGTCATGTTCTTTTGCCTGTTTCCCATAAATCACACCAGAACACACAAGATAACCACAGGTACCACCCTCTGCACATGGAATGTTGCTCCTGTTGTATGATTGAGCTTTACTCATTGTGTAGACACAACGAGCTGAGCCTTATCTCCAATAAAGCAATCAGATTGTAAGGGAATGTTTTAGTCTGTAAAAGTAACCTATAATAATTTTAGGGAATGTCTGTGTTGGGGGAGCTAGTGGGGAGATTAAATGAATCAGGGATGTAATAATAATAAAAAATATAGTCCTTTTCCCCAAGAATCCTAACTCAAAAGAGACTTGGAGAAGAAAGACAATCAAAGAACAATCAATCCTATCTGGTAGTAGCCATTGCACGGTAGAGACAAGGAGGTGTATAGGGACTGGACGGATACCCTGGAAGAGTATATTCTCATTACCAGGAGAATACCTGCACCAGGTAACCAATGTTAACAAACTAATCTAAATTTCATGTTCTTCCCATTTCTATATAACCCTATACACAGACATATGTAGATGGGGTTGTCATTGTTTTACAAGAATTTGTTTAATATATATATATTATTTATATATATATATTTTATTAATTTTGCTCTGAAAATTAATATATAAATTTAGTGCAATTAGAGCTTCAATAAATTGTTTGAATTAGATAAAATGATACTAACATTTATATAAAATAATATATATATTTATATATATAATATATATATTTTCTACATCCTGTTTATCTCAATGCCTTTCTGAAATTCCTCCAAATCAACTTATATTTTTAAGAATTTCTAAAATGTGAATTGCCATATTTTCCATATTTTATTTAATAATTTACTTATTCATCTATCAATATGGCTCTTCTTTGTTTCCAGTTTATAAATACATATGCATATACATTTATATTCTTACAAACTGGGGTTTATATTTCCAGGGCAAAGATTTAATTTTAATAAATTGCCAGATTACGTTCCTAAAAGGCTGTAGCAACACCCATTTCTGCAGCAGCGTTCTGTATTCCACAGCCAGCAAAGGGTGCTGTCTTGCTGTTGTTTTGGACAGACTGTTGAGTATCAAATGCCATGTGATTATTACATTAGAGCACCTTTTCTTCTATTTCTTTATCAGTTAAATTTGACCTTTTGGAAATAGCTCCTTTGTATTTTTTGACCAATTTTGTTGCTTTTATTTTTCTTTGTTAATTTTTGAGAGCTCTTTGTCTATTTTCTGCAACAGTAATATTTTTTTCAAATTTTATTATTTGTCTAATAACTTTGTTAATAGTATATTTTGCCATATAAAAATTAATATTTATATGGTATTTTTTTCAATTATAGCATTGGGGTTTCTCATTGTGGCTAAGAAGGTCTTCCTTTCTGCTACATTGCACATGTATTTACTGACATATTATTCTAAGATTTTGTGGTTTATATGTTACAATGAAGTCTCTACTACATGTAGCATTTATTTTAGTAAATACTGTACATTTGGGGTCCAATTTAATTTCCTTCTAGTTAAACAGACCATTGGGCCAACACTATTTATTAAATAAACTACCTTTCTCCCCCACTGCATGAAAAATACAACCTTTATCATATACTAAGTTACTCAATATTCTGGGATCTATTTTTAGAACCTCAGTTCTGTTTCATTGATTTATTTTTCCATTCCTGTACCAATACTGTGTTTTGTAATAGCAGCTTTATATTACTTTCTACTATCTGGTAAGGTATATTCATCCCTAAACACTATTTTTCAAAATTTTCTTCAACATTTATTATTTTATATAAATGTTAGTATCATTTGATCTAATTAAAACAATCTATTGAAGCTCTAATTGCACTAAATTTATATATTAATTTTCAGAGCAAAGACACCATAATTTTCCTTATTTAGGTATTGTCCTGTTCTTATTAAACTGAAAGATTTTCAGCAGTGGCTAGACACGATCATATATATATTTGTTGTTGTTAATCCTCACCTGAGGCTATTTCTTCCATTGATTTTTAGAGACAGTGGAAGGGAGGAAGAGAAACATCTATGTGAGAGAGACACATCCATTGGTTGCCTCCTGTATGCACCTTGGCTCCCTTCCCCCCCACCAGGTCAGGGGATTGAACCTGCAACCCAGGTAAGGCCCTTGACTGGGAATGGAACCCATGACCCCTTGGTGTTCAGGTCTATGCTCTAACCACTGAGCCACTGGCAGAGCTCAAATGTATATTTTGACGGTTCAGAGCAGCATCAGAATGGGAAGGGTGGATTAGGTTTCAGTGAGACAGGATGAGGAAGGCCATTGTGTGGTTATTGCCACCATCCAGAAAATGCTGAGTCCAGCCAGGCTAAGACAGTGACAGTCAGGATGGAGAAGAGGGGGCTGGAAAAAACAGTTATTCTGCAGGTACAGTCAACAGTGATTCTTAATGAAACCGACTGAGAAGTTGAAGGAGACATAGTGGTATCTAACGACTCGGGATCTTGGCAGGACTGGGACTGCATTCATGTGTGTGCCATTCATAAAGGGAAGTCAGGGTAAGGGAAGCATTTCCAGGAATAGAGAGACAATGAGCTCAATATTGAACACATTTCATTTTGAAGTGCCTAAAAAATAGATATGAATTTGGAGCTGAGGTGAGACGTCTGGTTAGAAGTAAACCTACTTTTGTCCTACTGTAAATCTACTTTTGTCTCATCTGGATATATAATTTTAATATAGAAAAGTGAATGCATAAAGGGAGTATCATAAGGGTGGAGCTGATTGTTGAGTGTGTGTGTGTGTGTGTGTGTGCATGCGCGCGTGTGCAGGGGGTGAGATTGCATAAAAAGACCATGTAAAATAAGAAGATAAAAATTCATTAAAGAAATTTTTCCACTCTCTCATGAAAACATTACCTTTGACTGCATGCTTGGCAAAGAGGCAAAGGATATTTCTCCTTATACAGAAGGCAGGCTGAGGAGAAATCTTTGCACAGTTTTCTCAAAATACTTAGAAGGAAGAGCTAAAACCCAAGCGGCCTTGGAATCTGTGTTCTGAAGACGGCTGGCAAGAATAAATATTTGTTTTATTTATGATTTGGGGGAAGGCTAGTCACTAGTTTAGGCAATTAAGAGAAAAAATATCACATGCTAGAATAAAGACTTTCACATTTGCACACATTCACTAACACACAGGCAAAACCACACAAACACAGTGGTTAGGCAAAAGCTCCTCTTCAATTTCTTCATGTTGCTTTGGCTTTTTGATGAGCTGCCATGTCTCTTTCTAATGATGAGTTTCCTTAGGGAATGTGTCTCTTCACCTCCAGGATAGTCACACAGAGGTCCTGGATGGGACTGCTTTGTTAAATGATATTTGGCAACTGGCTGATGAGGTTTAGCCAATTGCCATGCCAGATATGTAGTAACATAATGTATCATGGGTTGGATGCCAATGGTTCTTGGACCATTTCCTCTCTGTGCTTACGTGCTGTGGGCCCAGGGGGTGACTGACAAAGTGGCATGCTTTATTCATCTGTGAAAGGCACCATGTGCAAATGATGCCTGGGAATCAGTCCTTCCGCGGCGGGAGAAAAGACAACGTTTTGGTGGCCCATCCTGAATTCTGCATTGGCCTCTGGGTTTATCTGCACTGATTGCTCCTACGTTTCCATGCAGCAATTTGAATTTAAAATATGGGAACTTTCATTTTAATAGTTGTATGCATCTAAATTTCAAATAGACATCCAGTGTGAGGATAAGAGATGTTTTGAAATGAATTGAATTAGGACAGTTAAAATCCTTACTCTAAACCCAGTCTCCTTTATGAATTATTGCCAAATAATGATATTGTATTTTATACTTAATTTGTTGCATTTTTAATTTCATAAGACGTTCCTCTTATTCATGCATTTATATAACAAGCTTTTATGAAGGATATACTATGCACCATCATCAGGCTCAATGGTGTCCCACCCTATGTGCTTTAGTATACTTGCTTCTCACTGCTCTCATTTGTTTCCTCATCTCTTTTATTTTAAATATATTTTATTGATTTTTTACAGAGAGGAAGGGAGAGGGATAGAGAGTTAGAAACATCGATGAGAGAGAAACATTGATCAGCTGCCTCCTACACACACCCCTACTGGTGATGTGCCTGCAACCAAGGTACATGCCCTTGACCAGAATCGAACCTGGGTCCATTCAGTCTGCAGGCCGACGCTCTATCCACTGAGCAAAACCGGCCAGGGCTGTTTCCTCATCTCTTCATACAACTTCCCCTTTGCTGTCTGGAAGAATAATATCAGTTTCCTTCCTAATTTAATTTCATGTTCTTTTCATGCATTTTGTCCTTGATCACTTTATTTGCATGCAATTTCAAATCCAATGTATTTTTCAGAACTTTTCAAAAAGCTGCAGACTAATTGTCAGGCCTGTATTCTCTTTACTTTCACCAATTATTTTTGGTTCATTTGGCTGAGATCACTTCACACTCTGTTGTGAATTTAATTGAATTGAGCAAACATTGGCTTTGAAATTTCATTTTCTAAAACAGAAAAGAAGATGAATGTTTTTATTATTCATGTAAACAGAGGGATCGATATTTTCCTGTTCCCAAGGCCATGATTCGATGTAGCAATGCCCAGCCTCTTCAAGGAAGCTCCCGAGTGGCCCTTCTCAATGCAAGCTCAGCTCCCATAGCACATTTCACTGGGGAAGTGGCTGGAGAGGCAGAGGAGGTGACTGCGCCAGGTGGAGACGACTGTGGCTGATTCTTCCTAAAGGAAACGGCCCAGGGAGTCTCTACAGAAGAAAGGCAAGGGGGCGTTGCCATGGTGGCGAACCCCAGTTCCGTCCTGCGTAAGTGTGGCCTGGTGGGATGGCCTCTGCTCTGTGCCTGTAGCTATTGGTTATGCACTCCTTTCCTTTCAGGCTCCTCAGGTCAATTGAACCTTATCTTCCAATCACTTCACTCTTCCAGGCACTAGCAGTAGGTGTTGCAAACACACACCATTAAGGAAGGTTTTCTAACAGGAGAGTGCACGCTCCAGGGAGGATAGATACATTAAGCAGGACATCTGCTACTTCCTACGGCAGAATGCGTCAGTGCATTTACACTTTGAATAGTGGGATATATACCTTCTGGTTTTTTTCTCACATAGTATTGCCTTCAAGTAGTAACCAAAGGTGTCCCTAAGAAATTGTAAGTGAATGAATAGGTAGGACCACACACATGGTGTCTCTGCCAATTTGTTCTGAACGCTACTCTCCCTCACCCCTCAACAGTGGTGCTACCGACAAAACCGCTATTATTAAAAACAATTATAATCCTAGAAGGCTGGTTTTCATGCCGGGAAACCCTTTCTTGAAGAGGTTGCCACATTAGTGGATAACTTATACTGAGCATCTATTTTACGTGACAGGCACCGAGCTAGGCATTTTGTATGTATTATCTCATTAACCCTTTCAACAACTTAACAAGAAAGATACTAATATTATTCCATTTATAGACATGAAAACAGACCCAGAGAGATAGAGTAACTGACTAAGGCCATGTGGATTGTAAGGCGTGGAAGCAAACGAACACAGGAAGTTTCACAGATTCTAACAGCACTTCACCACTATAATGGTCTCACCTCCAGTAATAATGAAAGCTATGGGTTACTCACTGTATTCCAGAGAGGTGGCAAAGTCTTTTCCAACTACATTGCATTTAATTCTTGTCACAAACCAGAGAAGTCGAGACTATGGATTGCTATTTTCATTTTCATTTTATAATGAAGAAACACTGTTCAATAATCACCCAAGACCTAAAAATAGCATCTTTTCCCAGTCATTCTTTATCCCCTTATCCTGCCTTTTATTTGTCAAACTAGAGGCCTGATGCACGAAATTCATGAAAGGGGCTCGTCCCTCGCAGCCCTGGCTTTGTCCAGAAGGTCATCCGGACTGTCTTTCTGCTGCTCGGTCTAATTAGCATATTAGCTCTTTATTATATAAGATAGCTTACCTCCATCTGACAGTTTTGTATTCATTTGTGTATCATCAGTTTCTCTCAATTAGAGGCTCCTTGTGTTTTGTTCAGAGCCTAGAACTGAGCCTTAGAAACACTATGCACATCACAAATATCAGTGGTTGAATAAATAAATACAAGAGAAGTCTGTGTTTGGTGGCAGTCAGTCCTTGCTCTTGCATCTGGGAGGAACTTGTCCTTAGAACTTCTTATTTAAAAATATATTTTATTAATTTTTTATAGAGAGGAAGGGAGAGGGATAGAGAGTGAGAAACATCAATGAGAGAGAAACATCGATCAGCTGCCTCCTGCACACTTCCCACTGGGGATGTGCCCACAACCAAGGTACATGCCCTTGACCGGAATCGAACCTGGGACCCTTCAGTCTGCAGGCCGATGCTCTATCCACTGAGCCAAACCGGTTAGGGCGTCCTCAGAACTTTTCACTGCTTCTCCCAAGTGCCTGACCTGGGAGCAGACAATCCAGCTTCTAACCCAGGCTCACCATGAGAGTGTGTTCGCCATTCACCTTTTGCTTGACCTCTGCCTAGAGGAGGTAATAATTACGGCGTCAGTATAAAGCAGCTCCAAAATCATGGAAAGCCCGGAAACGAGGTCTGGCAAATCCTCAGCTGCCATTGGCTGAATGATGGACAGAACGTGGCAGTTGCACTTTAGGCCTTTTCCTTGAGTCTGGAGTGGATGCCAAATCAACAATATTCCATCCCTTCCTCTTCCAGAGAACAGGCTGAATTTCTTTGGCCTAATTTTTGTCTTCTTGGCACCATATTGCCAAGAAAAAAGTGTCCAGGGATTTGTCTCCAAAAACCTTCTGCCCCAGGCAATAGTGCGGTCCTGTCAGTCTCCAGAAATCTTTCCATCCACTGCCAGGCTGTGCGCCCTGGCCTTTGGGACTGCTGGTGTATGTGGACCACATGGAGTCTGGCCCCAGAATAACTGTGCCGCTGCATTGAACCGGACACACCGTGTACCCTGCAATCTAGCCCTTGTCTATTTCTTCCTCTTCATCTCTACCACTCCCCTGTCCCACAACAGAACTACTTGTAATGTCCCAGATGTCAGCCACGCTGCCTCTCCTCACAGCTTTTGGTCCTATTGTCCCTTCCTCCCTCTTTGTGACCATTGCCAATTTCTCCTCTTCCTCCGCCTCCTCCCTGATGCCCCATCATCCATTGTGCTTCGGCGCGGGCACTCACGGTCATATGCCCGTTGAGCATCTTGCAGAGGGTCAGACACTGAGGAGCATAGTGATGCTACAAGGTAACAATAGGAAAAGGCTAAGACGCTTTGACATTTCCACAGGTGATTTCTTGTGGAAAAGGTACTGGAGTTAATAGACTGTGATTATAGCTCTTCAGCAAGTTACTCCAAGATTTATGCGCCGCTTATGCAGTAAATAGGCCACATGTGACATAAAAGAGCAGAATGTGTACTATTCGAAAATCCCTTGGTGTAAATCCCATTTCTTTGTAGACTGCACTTGCTTGACTGCAGTTTTCTTAGAAAACAGAGAGAAACTGCCCTTCAGTGTTTCTTATGAGGGAAGAAAGTTGCCCCTAATCTCAGCTATGGGGTGGGGGGTGGGGAAGTGAGGTGAGGGAAGAAAGGGATTAGAGCCCCTCCCCTCCTCAGAGTGTTTTCTGGCGTGGACAGGCAAGGCCTGACTGCAGGCCCCACCCCACCCACTAGTCTCTACACACCTTTATAGTTTATCCCAGAGCTAATGCACTGCTCTGAGGCCTCAGTCATACAGTCGCCTCACCTTCAGAGAGAGAGAGAGAGAGCAGGAGCAGCTTGAGGCTGTGTGACCAATGCAGGGCCCGCATTGTGTAGGTGACAGGGGTCGGTCAGCTCAAGCGGCTGGGCTCTGTCCCTGGATTCCCTGACACCTCCATGCCCTGTGGGTGAATGGGTCACAGCAAGGGCAGCCGGAAGAGAAGTGTCATCACTTTTTTGGGAAATTGCAATCCCAGCAGGGAGCAAGACAGACGTCCCGGAGGGTGGATTCTAGGGCTGTTGCCATGCTGCCCTGGGCAGACTTCTTTGTGGGTGCCTTCAACGCTGTTCTGTAGCTGTCAGCTTCTCTGCCTGTGGCCTGGCCTGTGAAAGTCACCGAGGTGTTATCTTTGTGTTCACAGTGCCCAGAATAACTCCAGCACCCACTCGCTCGCCCAGGGCATACTTGCTGAACGAATGACTCTGATCACCATAACATCAATCATATATAAAAATGGGGAGCTTAGGAGCATCCTTCATTGGGAGAAGTGAGAGATGTTCTCAAATGTTTAATTTGTTTAAGCTTAGTGAAGTGCTACAGTATAGAAGAATATGAGCGTTGGCCTGTTAACGTAAAGGAATCAAGAATGATAAATGGTGAAGGGGAGGCGGGGAGGAGAAGAGAGAACTGGCCATGCTCACAGATCAGTTGGGGAAGGGGCAGGGAACAGGTGCTGAACAGAAAATGTTAGCAGAAATGCATTGACATAAGAATTGGTTTTTGCAGAGTTAGGAACGGGGGCAGTGAGTCTGCAGCCCCGAACGCCTGCACAGTCTGTGTAGTACCTGCCCTTGAGTTCAGTGGAAATTCCTCAAATAAAAACTGGAGGGGCCCGGCTGCCATGGCTCAGTGGTTGAGCACTGACCTATGAACCAGGAGGTCACAGTTCAATTCCCGGTCAGGGCAAATGCCTGGGTTGCGGTCTCGTTCCCCAGGGTGGGGTGTGCAGAAGGCAGTCAATCAATGATTCTCTGTCATCATTGATGTTTCTATCTCTCTCTTCTCCCTTCCTCTCCGAAATCAATAAAAATATATTTTAAAAAATCTGAAGGGGTTGGGGAGAAAATTAGAAAGCAACATGGAGACAACTTACCTTTTATTTCAGTAATTAGAGAAAAGAATGCGGCTGTGGTTTGTAGACTCAAGAAGTATATTATGTGCTCTTGGCTGGAGTTCTTCAGGGTGACTGCATTTCACATGGGTATTAGCTTTCATTTGTGTGCCATTTGTCTTAATTTCCCCCCTTTACCTCCTCAAAGATAGATTTAAATTGCAACTTTATTTCCTTATTTCCTTCATGATATAATAAAAAACAAGGTTGCTCACAAATGTAATTAAGAATGGACTATTTGGTTTTTTAAGGACGTTGGATATATCAGGCCATTCTGTCTCCCTCTCCTCTCCCTTCCCTTCTTCCTTTTATTTTTCTCTCAGTCTAGCTCTCACTTGCACTTACTGACTCTGGTGAAGATATAAAATAACAAGAATGTGTCAGACAAGGACGATCTTAGAAAGCCAAGCTACTACAGAACTCAATGTACACGTGGAGAACTCTCCTCCCCGCCTATTTGCTATAACAATTTACAACCTGGTGGAAAAATAAAGTCATGAGTAGGTTCTCTCTCAGAAATCTCCAGCCAGATGTTGAAAGGCCCAGTGGTTTTCCTCTGGCCAATGAGTCATATGCTTTTTCTCTGCTTATACCCCATAAATTCCACGATTTTGCATTTGGGCATCCTGCCATCACTCCCAACCTAACACCCTAAAAACCCTATTTCTCCAAAATGACTACTTTGCTTGATCTCTCCTCCCCCTGTTTCCCCTGCTCAAAATTTGCCACTGTTCTCCCATTTCCCGCAGCTCAGAAATGAACTCCTTAGCTCAGTGAGCACAGCCTATGAAGGCAACTGGTCTTTGAGTCACACAATTCGGGATTCAAATCTGCCTGTGACATTTGGGCAAGCCAGCTAACCATTGAGAAGCTGTAAGGGAGATGACACCTGTCTAAACTAGCTAAATAGTGTTAAGACTTTTAGTCCTTCATTCAAACTATTTATATTGAGTACCTGCTTTGTACCAGGCAATGTGCTTGGTTCTAGGGATAAAAGACTCTGTCCTCCTATAGTTCACAGTATAGCATTTAGTAAATGCTCAAAAATGAAAGTTAGTAGCCATAAATGATTATTATCTTATATTCAAAGTTAACTCACTCTTGTTTAACTCAGCTTTATATGCTTATGTCTCTCTTCTCTATTCTTCCAATGAAATTGATCTGTGTCAGCAACCATAGCTCTATTTCTTATCTCTTTGCAATTTATTGTTTTTAAATACTCTAAGAACCCCCTCTTCCTTCCCTTGTCCCTTCCTATATCTCTTGTATAAAACAACACTAAGGTAAAATTTTATGGCTATTCTGATATGATTTTGTCATTGATTGTTAAGTAAATTCCAAGAAAACCTCTATAGTGAATTTCAAAATGGTTATTAAAACTAAAGTGATTCTTTAAATTTGATTGTGAAACACAGACTGTTCGTGCATATTCTGAATAGGAGTGATGTTGAATTTTGTGCGACCTCAGTAAACCATAGTAACAAATTAGCGCGTAATCACTAGGGCAACGTATTTCTTAAAACTGGAACTATGCCACGCAGTACTTAACTGGGTTCCACTCATAAGATAGATATAAAGTATCAGAATCCTGTGGGAAACCAGAACCAAATGTGCCACTGGCACAGCGACTGGGTCCTTATGGGCTTCTGAGGGTAACATTGACATGATTCTTATGGTATCGTTTTAGAGAGCATTTGGGGGAACACACCAAGCGGATGACTATCACTATGACAATTCTTTCTGAGCTGGAAGAATGTGTTTTATCACCTCCCCTACTGTGATTTTTGCTGATATCCATTTCCAAAAAGATATTTTGAATGTGGTGGCTGAATTAGTAAATATTTTGCTTCCAGCTTTAAAATGTTAACCATGGAGCCTGTGGAAATGTGTGTGTGTGTGTGTGTGTGTGTGTGTGTGTGTGTGAATGCATTTATATACATTTATATAGATTTATATATACATTTATATATTTACATATAAGTTTATAGGTATATGTTATATATGCACACATGGTGATTATTGTACTTTTAGATCTACTGATTATACCAGGTATAACTAACTCTAGCTCACAGCAAGAAGCAAAAGGACAACTTACTGTGGGGATTCAAGGGTGTCTAGTGTAAATCAAGGAAGCTGGATGGAGAAATGGCCTGGAAGCAAGTGTGTCTGATTGCTCCCTCTCTCATCTCCTTGCTTCCCTCTGAACATGGACTTTCTTCTTCCCTTTCTCTCAAAACCAAATTCTTCCACTTTAGTCTCCAGGCTGGAAGATGGATGCCAATAACGTGTTCCCTCCTTACACCTTGACTCCTCGAAAGAATATGCAGACTTTGCTTAGATTCTCAGAATTACAGATACTCTGGGAAGTAGCGCATTGGACCAGTTTGGGTCTCATGTCTGGCCCTGAAACATTCAGTTGTGACGAAAGGTAGCGTCACATTATCCAAATATGTTTGCCCAATGAAAATATGAGAAAAAAAGGAAGGGGAAGATAGTTCCCAGAAAAAAGGAGACTGGGAGAGTTGCCAATTCTGAGGCCACCATGGTATGCTAATTTGGTCACTTTCAGAGAATTATTGTTAAGCTATGGCTTCGGTATAAATGGGAGGAACATAGGAAGAGATCTACTGAAAATACAGATGTAGCAACACACTCAAAGTTGGTCTCTTCATGAATCCCAGAATAATGACTTCTAGGTGACATCTGGGGACCGTGTAGATTGAGGTATTTTTTGTTCAATAATATTTGAATGGAATCTTTTAATGAATTTTTAGATCAAGATATTTAAAAATTCAAAAATATTAATTCATTCCTTCTTTATTCGGAATAGTTGAGTATAAGTTAAAGCCTTCATCATTTATGGTGACAGATTAAGTAAACAGATACCTGTCTCAATTTCCCAAATCCCTAAATTTGAAATCTAATAAGGGTCAAATATTAAAATGCTACACAGTGCATTACGCTCTAGCGATTCTCAGCCTTGGCTGCCTCATGGACTCATTAAACAGTGATTTGTAGTTTCTTTATAAATCCAGAAGAGTTACCATTTTAGGTTTGTAGGTATTTTTAAAATATCTTCATTTGCATAAGGATATTTCTGAATTAATTTTCTCTCTGTCTCAAATGATACTCTCATTGTCATCTTGTCTTGTGAGCATTGTCTTGGCTATGCAAGGGAAGAACATGGCAGTCTTACTATTTTTATTCTTGTTTAAATATTAGTGTCGATCCTACCTTGGAAGATTTGGATTTAATTGATTGGGATGAAGCTGAGTATTTTGTTCAAAACCTCCTTGGTAGCTCTAATGTAAAAGCCATTGGTCTATTCTGCAACATAACCACTGACTTCCCTTCCCATGTCTCTCTTCTTTCTGTTTCTCTTTCCCATTAATGTTTCATACTGAGGACTCCTTTTCCTTCCCTATTGTTCAGCAATTTATTTCTTGGTTCCTGAGAATATCAGAAGCCCAAGAGACAACTGTCTACCTAGAGTAAACTAAACGTATGGGCAATCCTCCTCAAAGGATGAGAGATGCTAAGAAAAGATCCTGAGGAGTCCGGGATTAAAGTTATTCCTGAATCTGCCCATAGAATCATAGAAGGCTAGGGCTTAAAGGGACCTTAGCTATTTTTTCTCCATACATATGGCTATCTCATTCTCTTTGGCTGCTGTATAACCTTGTACTGTGTGTGGTTATTAATATAATTTATTTAATCAAACCCTTGTGAATGAACATTTGGGGTATTTCCAATTATTTGCTATTATAAACTATAGTAGAATAAACAAACAGAATTATATGTATACATAAATCCTTCTACTCAATGGTTTCCTTAAGACAACTTCCTAGATGTTGACTTGTGCATGAAAGAATGAGTACATTTTTAATTTGATACAAATTATAGATTTCAAATAAAGTTTCTATTTGCCAAGAGTGCATTAGTGTACCTGTCTTTCTCTCCCCGTTGCTTAGCAACAGTGGGCACTACTTTCCTTTTAATCTCATTTAAAAAAATCTCATTTTAATTTGTATACATTTGATTTTCATTGCAACTGAGCATCTTTTGCAACTGTTTGCAATTCTTCTTTGAAGATTTACCTGTTAATATATATATTTGCATAATCTTCTACTGTATAATCTCTGTATTATCTATTTTAAATAGTATATAGATATTAAGACTTTGGACCCTGCTTACCCCTTCGCCAACATCTGCAGTTATGTCAAGTATATGATATCGTTTAAATTTCGCTCTTGTTTATATTAACATTTTCTAGGGATAGACATTTTCTCTGGTTATTGCTCAGATTAAGGCCCACTTTTAAACTGCTGTGTGTCCTCCTAGGTGCTCAGACTTAATTGTGTTATTATAGTCAGCTCATATATAATAAAGTACTGAATCTGCAATGACAAACCAGCCATCCATGGGTGAGGTCCAGACCACTGATATATTACTTTTGGGCTCATGGGGTGCCTTTATTTTTTTTATTTGTTTTGTTTTTGTATTTTGATTTGGACTGGTTTTCAAGATTATAAAATTGATTTCCAACATTTGTGAAAACCATGGTAAAACTGGTCTGCAACAATACAAATCAGCCATTAAAACCCCAAACTCTTTCCCTCTCTTCAAAAATTAGAAAACCTGTCATCACTGGGCCCACGTTGCTGTATCTCAGCTCCCACTCTCCCCATGATGCCCACTGTTCACAGCCAGCTCACATCTACCGTTGCCCATTTGGACCCATTAACCTTTGAGCAGGATTTATAAACCTCAGGAATATTGGCATTTTGAGCCAGATAATTCTTTGTTGGGGACTGGGGGACTGCCAAGTGATTTGGGGATCATCAATAGCATCCTTGACTTTTATTTGCTAGATGATAATAGCACACCCTCAAACACCCTGTTGTGACAACTCAAAATGTCTCTAGCCCTTGCCAAACCACCCGGGGCGGGGGGTGGGGGGGGGGGGAGGGGGGACGGGAGGGCGCAAGATGGGGGGAGGGGAGAAGGGTCAAAACAACTCCTCTGTGAGAACCGCTGCCTTAGGACCTCTGATAAGATTGGTTCGCACCTGTGGAAAATCAGGGCTCCTCAGCAACGGTGAAGGTCACTTCACACTGTCCCCTATGGACCATCCCTCTTATTCTGTGTGTGGATGAGGGGTGCGGAGACCTGAGAGTGAGCTGGAATTGGGACCTGTGAGTGGAAGGAGAGGGGACAGCAGGTGGGTTTTCATTCAGAATAGATAGCCCAGGAGCAATCAACAATTACGTGTCCTGGTCCCTTTCCTGTCTATTGAGTAAGATACTGACTGTGGGATTCTCTGAACAGCAGAGCCTCCATTTCTGACACCAGGATGACCAGAAGGAATAAAGCCAGAAGTCAAAGTTACTGAAGGTGCAGGAAGCCCAGCCGTGCCAGGATTCACGGTACCTTTCCTTTGTCCCAGCTTCTTCTAACAGTATCACGGGAGGAAGTGTTTTCCCTCATGGATAACTGCCAGTGGGAGGTAGGGAAGGAATTCCCAGAGAGGGAGCTCACTGAGGTTATCCTTCTGGGAGCTTCTCCCTTGGTTTCTCTGCTCTGGAAAACCGAAGCCAGCTGCTGTCAGGCTGTCACTGTCCTCTTAGTGCTCCCACTGGCTGTCACCCACAGGGTCAGTGCCTGCCTTGTATCTGGTATGCGGTGATTCAAGGTTAGCCTTTTTTTCTAGTACTTGTTGGGGAAACCCCTTCATGTATGTCCAAGGTGGGCCCTTTACTCTCTTCGCTGGTCAGCAGGGATCAGATTTTCTTTCAGGCAAAATTCTTATCTTTAAATTCTTCTGACATTTTTCAAGTTTCTCACTGAATTTACCTTTTCCTATTTTTCTAGGTTGCAACAGATATTTTATTATTTTTAAATTCTTTAGTTATTTCAATGGAATGTGGGACAAAAGGAGTTGAAAGGTGCAGGCTCAATGGGCCACTTGACACCAGGAGTCATGAGAATAAGTCCCCTGGCTGGAATGGGGGACGTTGGGTTGCCTTCTCTGAGGATTATAAAGTTGAAATGGACGAGTGTCATTCTGCAAAGCGTTACGCAAGCTCGTTTACATTGCAAGAGGGATGGTCCAGGGGCTACACACCACTCCAGTGTCCAATCTATACAGGTTGAGGGGCATGTCCAGATTTGGAAAAGATATACTGATGGTGAGCAATTATGTGGGAAGTAGCAGGTTTGCTAATTCCTCACTGGCAGTCCTTTGCTTACATAACTATTTTTATTTAGGATAGCACTCATTTTGAAAGTCCTTTTATTTAGTTAATATTTATTGAGTGTTTATGTTATGCATCAATAAAAATACAATGTCCTTCCTCTTATGAATTGATATCTAGGAGGAAAAAGAAACACAAAGCAAGTAAGCAGATAAATAACATAATTTCACAGAGTGATGCTGCTTATCATGAAAATAAAGAAAGGTAGGGGGTGGAGAAGTACAGAAACTGGGGGTGGGGCTATTGAGATAAAGCGATTATGAGGTACTTGGAAGAGATGGCTTTGAGCAGAGGTCTGAATGATACAACGTAGCAAGCCATTCAAAGGCACATCCAAGAAGGAGCATGAAGCTTGGCTGGTCAGAGGAAAAATAGTGTGCAAGCAAAAGTGGGGTGAGAGAAGTCACACAGTCTTTGCAAATAAAGAAAGGAGTTTAGCTCCACCCCCACCCCCACCCCCACCTCCACCCCCACCCCGCCGCAAATATGATAAGCAGCCACTAGAGGTTTTTAAGGAGAGAAACCTCACTTCTGTTATGTTGAAAAGCTCTCCTTGGTGGCTGTGCTTAGTGGAAACAGTGAGACCAGTTGGGAAGCAACGTCAGTATGTGTAAGCAAAAGGCAGTGGGAATATGCAGTGCAGCCGGAGCAGCAGAGACAGGTAGAGGTGAATAGATTGGGGGTGTTTTGGAATCAGATCTGTGCCAGACCCTGGGAGCTGCACGAGAGGGAAGGATCAAGGATGACTTCTTGGTTTTGGATTTCAGCAATTGGATCGACAGTAGGACTCTTCATTGAGATGCTGGTCAGGACAGGTTTAGGGGTTCATTTAAGGATAAGGAAATCAATAGTTCCGGAAGGCTGGGATTTCTGGTGGTGAAATCAGTAATTTTCTATCTGACTACATTCAACAGTCAGGAAGGTTGGGAGGCTTAGTCCTGATGAAGGGGGAGGTGAGTAAACAGCCCTAATTATATCCTCCTCCTCCTGATTGATATCTTCCCGGCTCTTCCTGATCAATAGGTGGTCGGACCACAAGGCCTTAACGCTTGTTACAATTGCAGAACCAAGGATCTCACCATAGTCCTATTAATCAGAATCTGCAGGTTAACAAGATATTAATGAGATTCCTGTGCACATTCGGGTATGACTGTTAGGAAAGGGTGACTGAATCTAATTGTGAGGACACCTCAGCAAATCCGAGCTGAGAGACATTCGACAGAATACCGTGTCTGTAATCTTCAAAAAGTCAAGGTCGTGAAGGCCTCAGGAGGACTGTGGAGCTGTTCTAGGGTAAAGGAAAATAAAGAGAGGCGATAACTCAGTGCAACGCGTGATCCTGAATTGGAGCTGGATTTGTTTGCTTTAAATGATATTCTTGGGACGGCTGGCTGAGCCTGATGGGGTGTCTGGATGAAGGGTACAGGGGGTTTCTTACTGTGAGATCACCTCTTTATATAGGTTTGAAGGATTTGCTCTCTGTTTTTGTTTTGTCATGTTGACTGCTCTGGGCCCTTTGTATGCAATATTGATGCAGATGTGACAGAGCGGAGAGAGGAGTTTCTGCAGGTCTCACTTCAATCCAAGGGTGATGCCCTCTTTAAAATTTCAGCTGAAAAGACTTGAACATCTTAGGTAATTTTTGAGTTTAGAGATCATGGGCTATCATGTCCTGAAAACCTTTTTAATTCTTAAAAAGGTTTTACTTCAACCCAAGGGTTGAAGGTTTCACTTCCTTAAAATTTCAGCTAGTGGGTGACAAAGCCTTATCAGATGTACAAGTCGCTCTGCAGGCCTCTCTCGAACTTTGTAGAAATGTATGTCTTCTATTTGAAATTGCCAGGTCTTATCCTAGATATAGCTTCAGAGCACAAGGCAACTTTTACAACCAGAAATGATGATGATTTGCTCCAAGTAATTGGAGAATCCATGAGCAGTTTGGTCTTATCCTAATGTGGTTGAATTCCCTTTCTGAAAAGACTTGACCATCCTAGGTCATTTGTGAGCTTAGAGATCATGGGCTATTATGCCCTGAAAACTAAGGGCAGATAATCTTAGAAAATATTAACAGAGTTGAATGCGATCTCAAGGTTAACTCACCATTCACCAGGCAGGTACCTATAGTTGTTGTTTGAAACTTAAGTTCATAAATCAAAGATCAGGTTTCAAGAGATTGGATTTTACACAGTTGAGTAGTAAAAATGCTTCAGAAATGTGTTTAGTTTTTCTCTCTATTGGAAAATATAATTTTATGTCTCCAAATGTGTAGCTTGGATAATTAAATATTTCTCCATCAGAATCATGCATTTATTACTCATAAGTTGGGACAAACACATTTTATAGGAAGTCATCTGCTCATTTTTTCCACATTGCTCTCTGAGAGCATCTGATTTTGCTGCTCCATCATGACCTATTGGGATAAAAATGAATGATATATTCAGCCCACTGGATTTGCTTGTAAGCTATGGGATTTCCTTCAGAGATATGAAACACTGCTGCTGCTTCCTTTCCCCGCCAAGGCTCACATCTTGCTCTGTGAAGAGTGACAGTTTTTGAAATCTGTTGACAGCTTCACAGATAAGCAGTGAACTCAGCCTTAGGTCAAGGACTGGGAACTGTGGCTGTTGCCTGAATCATCTGATTAACTCAGAACCCACCTCTTCTTAGGGGGATGGAGCCCGGGGTGACACGGGGACTATTGTGTATCACCTTGTGGGGGACATGTAAGCCTTTGATGAGAGGAGCAGTCTCTTTTTTTATCTCCTTGTTACACTAGTCACTTTGGTTTCAAATGTATGTAAGCATTGGGTATCTAAATGAAACACGAAAACTAACAGTCTTCCTACCACTCTTGAGCACTCACTCCTTTTCCATTCATATTATAAGAGCTTAAATTTAGACCGCATTCAAAAAGTATTTCAGGAATTATCACAATGAAAATTATAATTATGATTCTTTAGTTGAGGCTCCTTTGCCTCTGTTAGGTAACAAGGGAAGTGTTTTTTTGTTGTTGTTGTTTTGTTTTTTAAAGCATGCTTTCTTTTCATCATCACTTGCAATGTCTTTCACTTCCAATGTGACTTAGACATGGAGAATGTGTTAGGAATAATGTTGCATGACCGGTGTGGACCTGAAGAAAAGTGAACACTAAGACTTGGCACACACAGGGGAGAAGCTTTGAGGGACTGAAGCAGTGGCTGATGGGGCATATTTTTATCACTCCCTGGGCAGTCTCTGCCTATTGAAACAGACCCTCATATAGCTGACCCTTGAACAACACAGGGGTTAGGAAAACTGACCCCTGTGCAGTTGAAAATTCACATAAAATTTTGACTTCTCAAAAGTTAACTACTAATAGCCTACTTGACTGAGAGCCTTGCAATAACATAAATAATCAATTGACACATATTTTGCATTTTATATATATTAGGCCCAGTGCATGAAATTTGTGCATGGATAGGGTCCCTAGCAGCTTCCGGCTGCTGGCTGGGGCCTCCCTTCCCTGGGCCACCTGCCACCAAGGCTGGCTCGGGAGAGGGACCACAGGCAGTTGGTTGGCTGGCCCTGCCCCCTGGTCAAACTTCTGGTCAAACTCCCGGTTGAGGGGACAATTTGCATATTAGGCTTTTATTATATAGGATGTTCTTACTATAAAGTAAGCTAGAGAAAAGACAATGTTATTAAGAAAATCATAAGGTAGAGAAAATGTATTTACAATACCATACATATTTATTGAAAAACATCCACGTATAAGTGGACCCACACAATTCAAACCAGTGTTTCTCAAAGTCCAACTGCATATTGAAAAATGTTTGAAGTTTATTCACTCTCAATGTTTCTTAAATTGCTTACTTAATAAATTAGTTTAAAAACCCCTACTCTTTGACCTTATAGAGAACAGATGTTCTATGGAATTAAAAGCATTAGAGATACTTTTTTTTTATTTAAAAAATCTGTGACTCTTTAATGATTGATTTTAATGACTGCTAATACTAATACATAGTATTTGCAGATTGAAACTCTTACACTAAAAGGTGGGTGACTCTTACACAGCCACACCCACGTGCTACATTTGGATACTCTTGGATCTTAGCCCAAATATGAGTTGAAATGGGAATGAATGTTGAAAGGAACAAATAGGAGTAGCAATTGTTAAAATGTAATGCCTCAATATATTAATGAAAAACTTTAAAATTTCAAACCTATCAAAAGGATAACATATATGAAACATAAATACATATCTGAGGACTACATACATATAATTTTACAACATTTTTCAGATATAAATAGCATAGTTAGATAAGCTTTCAGGATGTTTTGTTAGTTACTATAAAACTGGGATGGTTAGTCGATAAGACCATGTTTAAACTAGCCAAAATAAAATTAAACATTTAAAGAATTATATCAATAGCAACCTACTCGACATCAGAAACAAACATTCTAAAATCTCTTGAAAGCAAACATGAGTTAGGATTAAGCAAAGTGAATTTACTAGAAGGTGAGTACAAAGCTCATTCTAAAATGCTGGACCACTCTTTGAAGTTTAGTTAAATTAACTGACATTTACTTTTAATTTAACTTTTCTTGCTCTGAGAAAGCACCCATTATGTGCAACATTTCTGAAAATTAAAAGTCTTTGAATCCTCTGAACAAAAGTAATAAGGAAAAAGTCTCTGAATGTTTTTATGGGCACTGATTTGGGACACAAGACTTGGGACACACAGGGGAGAAGCTTTGAGGGACTGAAGCAGTGGCTGATGGGGCCACTGCTTCTTGAGGTTTAAACTTTTCTTGTAGGAGTCAGCAACAGGCAGAAGAGCTGGGCAGGCTTTGTAGCCATTCTTACCTTTTTACCCTAAGAACATAACCTAACCTCCTCAGGAACTTGGAGCTTCACAGGGGTGATCACAATCATTTCCCCATCCTTCTGAGTCCCCAGCCTCTGACAAAACCAGCTAATTTCTTAACTCTATCAATGTGCATATTGTTCACCAGCTATGGAAACAAACTCACTATTATATTACACTAGAGGTCCAGTGCACAAAATTTGTGCATGGTGGGGGGGAGAGGGTCCCTCAGCCTGGCCTGCACCCTCTCCATTCCGAGACCCCTTGAAGGATGTCCGACTGCCGGTTTAGGCCCGATCCAGCAGGGATTGGGCCTAAACCGGCAGTCGGACATCCTTCTCGAAATCTGGGACCACTGGCTCCTAACCGTTCACCTGCCTGCCTGCCTGATTGCCCCAACCACTCTGCCTGCCTGCCTGGTCACCCCTAACTGCCCACCCCTCCTGGCCTTGTCCCCCCTAACTGCCTCTGCCTCGTCCCCCACCACCGTGGCTTTGTCCAGAAGGGTGTCCGGAAGATGTCCGATCTAATGAGCATATTACCCTTTTATTAGTATAGATTGTTATATTAATGGTGAATGTGTATCGGTAATGATACTCTTGTGGGCTTTAAGTACCACCTATGATGTCTTACTAGTTATGTTTTAATAGTTTTGTTCTTAAACATTCAGTGGGAAAATAATCAAGTTTACCAAGCCCTTCATCTATACTTGCACTCACAGATGAATTCTGAAAATGGGATACCTCCATGCTGGGGAGGGAGGAGGATCATGTAAACACCACTCACATCTGTGCAAGGCGGGGAAAGAGTTCAGAAAAGAAATGAGACCTTAAAAGTTGCCTTATTCCTCCATCACCACAGGGGATGTCACCTGTCTCTGAACACAGGAATACATGGTGCTTGGTCTTGATCTTTCCTGTCTCACTCTTGGCTCAAGTCTATTTGTATCTTTAAATGTAGGAGTTAATTTTGCACTAGTTACATGATTAGCATTGGTTAAAATAATTACGAAAAGCCAGAGGAGTTTCCATCATAATTAAAGTAAGAAATCCTGTAAGAACAAAAAAAGTTGGTTAAATATTATGCAATTATAAATATTTAAATGTTGTTCATTGTTTACTAATTAAGATACCATACATACTCTGAACTCATTTGAATAAGTTTAGAAATGCTGTGGCAATGAACAATACCCATAGCTGAGCAGTTTGTTTTTTATTCACAAATAGTCTAGACCAGTGGTCGGCAAACTGTGGCTCGCGAGCCACATGCGGCTCTTTGGCCCCTTGAGTGTGGCCATGAAGTTTCGATCGCACTGTACGTGCATGCCTGCACGTGGCATTTTGTGGAAGAGCCACACTCAAGGGGCCGCAGTTTGCCGACCACTGGTCTAGACAACTCTTCAGAGAAGCTGGCCTCCACATGCTGGCCCAGCATCATGGGGTCACGTGTCAACCTGTTCAAACAAAGCCAATAAACTGGTTAACATGCTTTAAAAATATTTAAAATTGATTATGCATTCCTTACTGGCCAAACTAAATCAACTTATCCTTCCTAAAACTTATTTTTTATTGAATTTATTAGGGTAACATTCTATATAATAAAATCCTAATATGCACATCGGCTGAACGGCGGAACGACCAGTCGCTATGGCGTGCACTGACCACCAGGGGGCAGACGCTCAATCTAGAAGCTGCCCCCTGGTGATCAGTGCGCTCCCACAGGGGGAGCGCCACACAGCCAGAAGCCGGGCTCACAGCTGGCGTGCACAGTGGTGGTGGCGGGAGCCTCTCCCACCTCTGCAGCAGTGCTAAGGACAACCTCTGAAGGGTCCCAGACACAAGAGGGCGCAGGCTAGGCTGAGGGAACCCCCTAGTGCACAAATGCCGTGCACTGGGCCTCTAGTTAGTTAATAAAATCCATACAGTTTTCAAGTGTACAAATCTATAACAGATCATCTGCATACCGTATCATGAACTCATCACTCAAAGTCAAGTCTCATTCTACCACCATTTAACACCCATTTGCCCTTTTATACCTGCCTCCACCCTTCTTTCCCTCTGGCAACCACCATACTATTATCTGTCTGCCCTTTTTTTTTTCTTAATCTCTTCACCTTTTTCACCCAGTTCTACAAACCCTCTCCCCTCTGACAGCTGTTAGTCTGTTCTCTGCATCTATGAGTCTGTTTCTATTTCATTTGTTAGTTTGTTTTCTTCATTAGATTCTACATATAAGTGAAATCATATGGTACTTGTCTTTCTCTGACTAGCTGTTGCAAAAGGTAAGATTTCCTTTTTTTATGGCCAAGTAGTACTCCACTGTGTAAATGTTCCATAGTTTTTTTATCTACTCATCTACTGGTGGGCACTTGAGCTGCTTCCAAATCTTGGCTATTGTAAATAACACTGCAATGAACATAGGGGTGCATTTATTCTTTTGAATAAGTGTTTTGAGTTTCTTTGTATAAATCCCCAGAAGTGGAATCACTGGCTTGCACCAGTCTGCATTCCCACCAACAGTGCATGAGGATTCCCTTTTTTCCCACATCTCTGCCAATACTTGCTTGTTGATTTATTGATGATAACCATTCTGACAGGCATGAGGTGATATCTCATTGTGGTTTTAATTTTCATTTCTCTGATGATTAGTGACATTGAACATCTTTTTATATGTTTATTGGTGATCTGTTTGTCCTCTTTGGAGAAGTGTCTATCATGTCCTTTGCCCATTTTTAAATTGGATTGTTTGTTTCCTTGGTGTTGAGTTGTATAAATTATTTATAAATTTTGGAAATTAATCCCTTTTCAGATGTTTCATTGGTGAGTATATTCTCCCATTCAGTGGATTGTCTTTTCAATTTGTTGATGGTTTCCTTTCTTAAACTTTGGGTGGGAGAGGAGGTACTCTATGTAGAGATGGTCCCTCGATCCTTATATTTCAGCTTCATTCCCACTCAACACTTTTCAGAGTGCCTCAGGCCTCCAGTACCTCACTCCTCTGTGTGCCGACGCAGGAACTTTCCTCCACTCTGATAAGGCTGTTACCACACTTTGTCCTTGCTCACTTCAAAGTTTCTGCTGCACCTTTATCTTGCTATTGTCCTTAAGGGGTAATGCCTTTCTAATTTTTTTAGGATATGCATTAGAGGAGACCCACACACAGGAAAGGGATTTGAATGCTTAATATAAAAAAGATGACTATTATTTACTACATTTTACAGGTGGATAAATGCAAGGAAATGAGTTCTTATTGTGGTATCTTCACTCTGATCACATGTTCTTTTAAAACACCTTCTCTCTCTTATTTTTTTGACTATAAAAATAAGTTGCTTATAATTTATATACAATAGGTTGAGTAGTTTTAAGAAAAGCACATATTTTATACGAAGTGTGCGGGGATTTTTCTGTGTTTCACTCAATCTATGGCAGTAATGAGAATTGTAGCTAAAAATTCCACAGGACAGGAACCTACTTAGTGGTTATGTCACTAATGCATGTTTAGGAGATACCGTATGGCTATAATACTCAGGATTTTCAGGTCATTTTGGAAATAGAACATTTAAATATATACAGAAATATAATAAAAATTCATGTGGGCTTATAAATTTTTACCATATTGATGATAAAACAAATTAGATCATATTTCATGTGATTATAATGTAAGATTATTTCTTAAGGCAGCATTTTTCTTGAAAATATATTCTTAAAAAGTAATCATTTAGCATGGAATTCTTTGCTATCACTAAATCTTCATTTACTAATTATTATTTTTGCAAATTATCTTCATATATATGTATATATGATCAAATATATGGCAACATTATTTTCCAAATTATACTTTTAAAAAGATGTTGACTTTATATTGCTGTCATCATGGATCTCTTATCATGGAACATTAATATAAGTACTTTAATTTGATCAAAAAATATTTAGGGGAGGAATATTTGCCTGAAATTATATCTATCAATGTTAGTTTGAATGCTTGGAAAAATGACCTGAAAACTGGTTAAAAGGCAGGCAAAGAAATTTACAAAAGAATTATTTCTCAGTTGTATGATATGACAATTTGAAGTGTTTGCAGCTGAAAGGTAACAAAAGTTGTGAATAAGAATGCTGTTTTTTAGTGACGTATTTTGGGAAAATGAAGGAATCACCATATGTTCATTTACACTTAAATGGTAGTCACAAATGACATTTTATTTTGTAGCTCACTATAAAGCTAACATTGAGCAAGTATATGTATATATATATAATGTATAAATATTAATATATGACTATATTTATGTTCACACAGAAGATATATATGTTGCTATGACTATGTTTATGCATATATATTTTATTACATTCTTTTCTCTGCTTCATTTTTAATATGGATTTATTTCTCCTTAATCAACCTGATAAATTGATTAAACAATTTTATAATTGTAATTATGTCCATAATTATACTTATAGTATTTTTGCTGTTACTTATAAAGGGGTCTAACATTACTCATAGACAGAATAATGGCTTACCCACTACTGTGGCTTCTTTGAAATTCGGGCTTGATAAAAGCTATATATGGTATACTCATGAAACCAGTTGATTCTTTCCCATAGAATGTTCCTTTAACATAGAAAGAAAGAATTAGAATAAGTTACAATCATTTCCATGAAAGGTTACAGTGTGTGTTTGTTTCACATTCTAAGAAACTGAGGCAAAATGAAGTTAGCAGGCAGTAGGTTAAGACCTCATCATAGAGTAGATGCCCTACATATAATTATGTGAACAAGTCCACTTTGGTGCCTAGAATATATCTGGATGTGTTACCCATTTACAGCAATTTGCTAGTATGGATTAACTTAAGCTTGTATATTTCTTGAAGTAACATCTTTAAAAGTAGTTACTAAAACTAGCATGATGTGGAAGTCCAATCTTGTGACTGTTAGTCATGATGTGGGGTTTCTCCAAACGGGGGAGGGGTTGATTTTTATTTGTGATTAAACAGCCTTCCTATGAACTGAAAATCATCTGAGGGTGGAGGCAAACCCGTGCATGACCACCTGACAAAGCCTTCTCTGCAATCCCAGGAGAAGGGGGAGTTAGGAACCTCTCATCTCATCACTTGTGGTTCAAGTAGGTAGACAAGATGGCAATTTTTAAGAATATTTTGAAGGATGAAAAGCCGTTAGTTGTCTTGCTTCTTATCCATAACCCCTCCTATAGGCATGCAGTGGATTAGTCCAAGCCTCCATTTAACTTACGCTCTTCCAACCATCTATTGCAGTTATTGTCTTTTGATTTCTCCTCTCTCTTTTATTTGCCTTTATGATTTACTGACTTTTAAAATATTCATTCATTCTCGTGTTAGAGGAGTTAGGGGATGGGGAGCTGAAATACGTGATCCATTTGCCATTTTTCACTAGGAACCTCCATGTGCATTTATATGTTTACCTCAGCGCTATGTTTATTGGATGATAAACCTACTGACAGAAATTATGTCTACTTAATTTGTGCTACATCAACTCCAGGGACAAGAAGAATTTATTTTGTTTCATGTCACAAGATGTGGTCACCTGTTTCACTGGTTTTCCAGGGTCTTTTACTCTGCTCTGGTCTTTTACCTCCGTTCAGAGTGGCCTTCCTGAGTGACCAAGCCTCCTTCCTCTCATGCTCTCACACCACCCTCGCCTCCTCAGCGCCATTTCCAGAGGGAAGGAAGGGAAGGTCGGCACTCTGAGTAGCTGAGCAACATCACTCTGCAACACTGGTGGCTCTGAGCCTCAGAACCCGAAAGACAGGACTTGCAGGGCAAGTGACTGCAAGAGGGCTGTCCCTGCAAGAGTTGACCCTACCAGGCAGCTGACACACTTAGGGAGGCGAGGGTGACCAGGAGAGCCGGCCTAAATGTGTTAGACTTTCTCACTACAGGGACTTTGCGCAGATAGCAAGGAGGCAGCACTGTATAGTGATCACCTTGAGCCCCGCCTTAGGGATCAGCAGACCTGAGTTCTACATTTAGGGACCTTCATGATTCTGGGCACCTTGTTGGGACTTTCTCAACCTCAGTTTCTTAATTCTTAAAATGGGGACACTATAAATGATAGATGATTTGCCTATTTCAAAGCGATGTCATCAAAGTCAAATGAGATGATCTATGGGCAAGAGCCTTATAAACTCTACTGCATTCAGGAAAAGATAGCCATTCAGATTCATGTGAGTGAACATATGCAATAGGCGAAGAATACAAATTATTGTTGTATAGCACAGATAATTATTTTAAACTAGTGACCCAGTGCACGGATTTGTGCACATTGAAAGGAAATTAATTAGAAGGTGGCCAGTGGGATGGGACTAGGCCAGTCGGGCCAGACACGCCCTGGAGCCAACCTCCAGTGGTCCCTCCCTGGCCAGCCGCATCTGGGTGGCGCCATGGCTTGAAAGGTGTCTGTGGAGTGAGTGGGGTCCCTCCAGCAGGTGGGGTTCCTTGGCCTGGCCTGCGGTGATCAGCCTGAAACTGGCTCTCCCACATCCCCTGAGGGGTCCCAGAGTGCAAGAGGGCACTCTGCAAAGTTGCTATTGTACAGGGTGTGGAACACAAATGCAAGTGTGCAGTAAACCAGATTCAGGGCCGACGGTGCCCCAACATAACCCACAACAACATAACCCATGGCCAAAGGTGGAATTGCAAGGCCCCGTGAGGAATCAGGTTCCCTCCTCTCTGGTTTCAGGGTGCATCACCCGAGAACTGCTGCTGCCAAGTCACTGCAGCTCAGCAGCTCCTGTGTTGAGCATCTGCCCCCTGTTGGTCAGTGCATGTCATAGCGACTGGTCGGATGGAGGGAGGGACACTTAGCATATTAGCCTTTTATATATAAATCAATGTGCTATATACAGTGCAGTAAATTCAAGCTTGTTATGTTTAGTCTTTTATCTCTTTCCAGGCCCTGGAACAAGTGTGGACACACACTTGTTATATACTTAGATATTATTGATAAATGCAAAATAGATTTACCATGAATATAGATTCCCAGCATATATATTTTGAAAATCTACAACCTGAACCTCCTATACTTTCTCCTGGTAGACAGAATAATTTATAAGAATTGGACCTTACTTTGGGAGAATGAAGTAGATAAATGCCACCAAAATAATAAACTTAGCCAACACATGCATAGCATTTTCTGTGCCACACACTATTCTATGCACTTTACTGATCTGAACTCACAACCCTATGAAGGTTTTGTGTTATCCCCATTTTCAAGATGGGACCATTGAGACACAGAAAGTAGAACTTCCATATTTTCCTATAGAATAGACAAATTCTTGTGGGATCTATGCTCCTCTTCTCCACTACTTTGCTATTGTTTGTGTTTCATTTTGATTTGAGGGTATTTATTTACCCCCTCTCCCCCCCATAGCACTTCCCTAGGAGACACTTCCTAACTGATTCTCTAAGGCCCCTTCCCCTGTCAGAACTGGGTCAAACAATTAAAATGTAAGCATTCATTTCCTTGTTGACCAACATGAGTGCAAGAACAGGTTGGGAACTTTTTTTTTTTTAAACTCACCACTGGGAGTCTTTTTTTTTTTTTTTTTTAATATGTTTTATTGATTTTCTACAGAGAAGAAGGGAGAGGGATAGAAACATCGATGAGAGAGAAACACCGATCAGCCGCCTCCTGCACGCCCCGCACTGGGGATGTGCCCGCAACCAAGGTACATGCCCTTGACCGGATTCAAACCCGGGACCCTTGAGTCCGCAGGCCGACGCTCTATCCACTGAGCCAACCCGGTTCTGGCAAGGTTGGGAACTTTTAAAAGTTTCTTCACAGAGGAAGAAACAGCTGCTATCCAATGTATATGGCCTGGGGTTCCTACCTTTACGTTAGTCTGTAAACTAGGGATGTGAGTCTGTCTGAACCATGAGCTCAAGAAATCCAGCCAGGATCCCTGTTGTGGGTGAATCCAAAGTGTCTAGGACAGAGTGTGCCACACAGTAGGTTCTTAGTATTTGCTCAGGGAATGTGTGTCCTCCTGATTCTGTTTGATCTCCATTTACTAACCTACTGATCTCTGAGTAGGAGGCAAAGCTTATTCCCGGCCTTTCTCTTTTCTTCACTGGCAAGTCCTCCCTCTCGATAGCTAATGAGACATTCCCCCGGGAGAGAATGCAAGGCGCTGGGAACAGTTCTCAGAGTGCCCTGGGTAAGAATGAGCTGCTGCTAGGGCTTGAAGCTCCACGAGGAGAATTTAACCAGGAGCCAAGCGCCTTTGAGTCACAACCAAGATTGGCCCGAGGTGTGCTCTGCACATCCGCGTTAGGAGTGGGAGACACGCCTTCTTCTCACACAAACCTCCCAGATCCAGGCGGCGGTGCGGACCCAGGGGTGGTGCTCGCGTCCTGCCACTCGCCGTCCAGACGGGCAGGGGCTGGGGACCGAGCCAGAGCCACAGGTTGGAAGAATAAGGAGCTGTCTTCACGATGGTCGCCCTGTAGAGCAGGTCCGCTCCGCGTCACTGCTGGTGTGGAAGCCAGGAGTTCCAGGCTCCGGGAAGGGGAAGGAAGCCTCTGAAACCCGACACCAGCCCTTGCTCACGGGAAACTTCGCAGGCTGGTGAGTTGGGGAAGTGGGGTTGTTATTGCTGGAATGCGTTCCCACCCCCTCGGGGTATTCTCAGCGCCTGGCCTTGGAGAAGGAAGTGAGACGTGGATGAGGAGCGATCCACGGCCGGCCAGCCCCAGCCGAGCGGCGAGGGGAGCCTGGCTGTGTGTGAGCGCCTGAGATCCGCAGCGTCCACAGAAATCCTGGTCGGAGTGGTGATGTGCGCGCGGATGGCATCAGAAAACGAGCTGGCTGTCTTTTTTTTTTTTTTTTTTTTGGTATTTGCATTTCAAACAGCTGGTGAGGACAAAAAACTGGGCACTGCCATGGCTATTCCTTCCATTGGTATCTCAAACAACAACCAAGGAATAATAATGATGATGATCATCATAAGAACGTGTTTAGAGTTTCATTTAAAAAGTAATTTAGTGAGGCGAGCCAGGCAAGTGATCACACATATCTTTGCCCTTTCTCAGGTGAAATAGAAGCAGAGAATTAAAAAGTAATTTCTGTTTTCCAATGTTTTGCTCAGTTGTGGGGTGTGTGTGTGTGTGTGTTTCAAAATTCTGATCCAAGTGTTGCAGGAACTAGGGTGTGAGCAAATGTAATCGTTCAAGTGGTAACAATATATTAGCTTTCAAGAGTTTCCCACCCAATACAACATAATCTGAAAACAATTGAAGCAGGTGAAGTGTAGCAAGGGAAGCTAGAGGCCGCCTTCCTAGGAAAAATGTATGTTTGGTTAAAGTCACACTCCTATAACAAGGTCTAAAATTAAGGGTAGAAGATTCCAGTTGTCTAAATGGTTAAATTAAGCCCAACTTAATAACATGTAGTTTCAGGATTATTAACAACAAAATTGTTATTTAACATAATAATAGCTATGAATTTTCTCTTAAGTTCTGTTTAAGAGAAAAATTTGCGTTGTTTTTAATATTTAGTTACATTCATGCATATTCAGTATTATAAAAAGCATATATGTATTATATGCATGGTTTATAGTCCTACATTTTAAAAGTTAACAGAAAAGATAGTCTTATAATTATAGCCTCAGGTATTTAAATTTATTGAATTTTCAGGTTACTATGAAGTTCAAGTTGTAGGATGAAGTGAGAGCCATTCCCCCTAAATATATTTCATAGTTTTTTCCTAACATAATCCTCTACCCAGATGGATCAGTCCTTCTTGAAGGGAAGAGGGGAATCTTACAGATGATCCCCGCCCCCCCAAAGAAGTATTCTTGACAGTTTGATATTAATGCTGCTTTTCTGTTTAAGAACTGACTATGGCCTCTTATGAAATGTTACCATCATTGATTTCAAAAGGTAAAGAAAACATTGCAGATGAAACTGGATGGGCCTGTTCTCATAGTTGCCAAGAAGGAATAAAGGAATCTGTCATAAGTGAGCAAACCACTCTCTCATAGGCTGTTTCTGGAACAGGAATACTTGACTTGATAGGGAAGGTAACCCTAGGATAACTGATCATCTCAGCTCATTGGCACACCAGCTCTTACTAAAATTATCCGCTGGTGTCTGAATTGCTTTTCATGTGTTTAACTACTCTTCTGGAAAAGTGGAAGTCATCCAAAGTCCCAGGTGGTTCAGAACAGAAATCTGCTCTTTTCCCACCCTCACTCGGGAATTTCAGGTTAGTTATTTTTTTGATTTTCAGATCAGTAGAGCATGAAATGTAGACCAATTATTTACATAAAACTCAGCTCATAGCTAATCCAGTTTCTTGAGTTGAATCATCAAGGCAGGTTGACCAATAGACTCTTGAGCAAGTAATGTAATGTTGAGATGCAGGAAAACAATTATAGTAAAAGCAGACAGGACAAACAAGTTGTTTTCCATGACAAATATGTCCCTTTCTAAAGATGACGGCTAAAGGAGAATGATTTTTTACTCATTGTTAGGTATATATGGAGCTTGAGTTTATTATATAGTTGTAGGAAGTAGGACTATCACTAAGGGCAGTAAAAACCTATTGTAAACCTCGTAAATGGAGTTGAGATTATTAGTTCCCCATAAATGGAGTTGAGAATATTACTTTGTGCCTTTTGCAATCATTATTCATGTTCCCTAAACATTAACCTTTTCTCATAGGCCCTCCTTACATGAAGAAAACTTGTCTGGAGTGTTAATAATGAGAACAAAATTCTGTTTAACAAATATCTTAAAGTATCTTCAATTAGACACCTAGGTTAATAAATAAATTAGCGATTATGGAAGTTTCAATGCTATTAAAATACTTAAAGTATAATCATGAGAGTGACTGGGATGGAGAGGGAGGTTTGGTGTGATTCAATGGTCTAGGGAGAGCCTCAGGGAAGGCCATCTTTTTATTTATTATATATTTTTATTTTTAATTCTCACCCAGATATATTTTTTTATTGATTTCTTTCTTTCTTTTTTTGGGGAAAGAATGGTAGGGAGGGAGAGAGAGAGGAGACAGAAAGAGGGAAAGATTGGTTGCCTCCCACATGCACCTCAACTGGGGTTGGGGATTGAACCTGAAACCCAGGTATGTGCCCTTGACCAGGAATCAAACCTGTGACCCTTTGGTCCCTGGGCCAGTAATCTGAGCCACATAGGACAGGGCAAGGCCATCTTTTTAAAAGATCACCATGGCTTCAGTGAAGAGAACACAGGGACCAGAGTAGACCAGTTAGGAAGGTATTCTAGTAGACCAGAGATGACAGTGGAACACAACAGGTGGAAACAGTGCTCCTAGAGAGAAGTGGATAAACTCAGGAAATATTTGAAGGCAGAGATAATAGGACTTGCTGACTAATTGGATAAAGAGTGGGAATGAAGGAAATGAGAAAACAAAATGATCACCCAGTTTTTTACTGGCGATACCGGGTAGATGGTAAAGCCATTTCCTAAGATGGAGAAAGAAAAACAGGTTTGAAAGAAAAATGAATTCATTTCCAGACCTTTAAGGTATTTTTAGGTATCCAAGTGGAAATGTCAAACTGGGCTTTTGGATATAACCATCTGGATAACTTGGGAGAAGTCACAGGCAAATAGAGAAAGTTGGGAATCAAGTGCCCATGAAGGCTATTTCGAGCCACGGTCTTGAGGACATCACCCATTGGAATCACTGGCAGCTTTGATAGGAGATGGAATTCTTAAAAAAAGGAGTCCAGATAAACTAACTTTTAAAAAATTTGGAATTAGCATTTCACATTATCCCAAGAAAGATACCACTAGAGCAATTCATGATTATACATAGAGACTTTAATCAGATTCATTTTTTAAATGAATCATCCATTCTGGCTTGTAGAATGGATGAACTGAGGAACACGTAATTAGAAATACTTACACAGGTGTTAAATGAGCAGTTAGTATAGTGTGAGGAAGAGTAAAACCCAGAGTGGACTGAAATTTGGAAAAAAAATGCTAAGAACAGCCAGAAATTCTTATAGTGTTGTTTAGAGCAAAGCAGTGAATAAGGAAGTTAATGGATGTGAGAGAAAGTGTTATTACTCAGTGCCTATTGCTTTCTTCTTCTTTCTAATTAAAAGAAATAGTGTTCAAAAACAGGAAGGACAACACTAAAACAAAATTAAAATCAAAGAAATATGAGAAGTTATTGTGACTGCAAGCAACTTTTTCAAATGGAAAAGAATAACGGTGGGGGCAGTCAAGAGGACTTGTCTAAGGAAATAGTGTTTTACTTGAGATATAAAGGCTATCTGGGTGTCAGTCTGGTGGACAGTTGGGAGAGAACAATTCAGACAGAGCAAAAGTATCTGCCAAGTTCCTGACTTGGGAAAGAGCTTGATGCATTCAGTGAGCTGGCAGAAGAGTTCAGAGAGTCAAAAGTAGGCAGTAGAGAGAGGCACAAGGTGAGGCCAGAAAGACTCTTGGGAAGTCATAAGTGTAGGTAGTACTCCAAGACTTGGTTGTTCTAGGGACGGTTTGTATTGGGAAGTTGGACTAAAGGATCTTCAAGCTCTCTTCCAAAACTGTGAGTCTATAAATATAAAAACACAATTTGTTTGATGTTTGATATATATTCTAGATCACAAATTAAGAGATAGTAATGAAAGTGTAGTTAATAAAGTTGTAAAAAAATAACAGATCAAGGTAAATTAAGTTGTAGTTGCCATATAAACCAAATGTCTAATACCCAGAAATGCAGAAAGAAACTTTTTTAGCAGTTAAAACAAAATCAAGGCTATCAAGACTCACCCACATAATTTTGGGAACAATTTCAGAGAAGGCTAATTAGATTTCATAAATTATTAGTAAGGTTTATATTGAAACATTAAGAAGACCATCACTAATAAAATACTGTTAGTGCTGGATAATATAGCTATGAATATGAAATTAGTCTCCAAAAGGCTCGATTTTCTCCTGTGTGAAAGAAAAATGTTGATTATTTTCATATCCCTATTGTCTAGCCTTAGACCTTGGTAACTTACAATTTTTGCTTCATGATTTTAGTTCCTTTCTCTTTTTTTTCTTTGTATCTTTCCTCTCTTCTTCCAATTATTTACCTATCTACCCATTTAGATAGGTAGATAGATAGATATCCATAGACAGATAGATATCCATATATATTGATACATGCACATACCTACACACAGAGAACAAAGAGACAAAGGCAAATATATATATATATATATATATATATATATATATATATATATACATATGCTCTATAAAAGAGGAAAAATTCATTTTAAAAGGCTTAGAGAAAATGTACACGATTTTATTTTAATCTTTTCTTCTGTAGCACACAAATTTATTTATTTTTTTTAATTATAGTGATCTTGGGATCAACCCAATATGTTTTCTTGTGCTTCTCTCTTTAATTTGGTCAGAAAATTGAAACTGCACTAAATCTGACCTGAGGGATACACCACAAAATAATTAGAAAAGCAAAATTGCTTTGTATTCTGTTTTTCAGTCTAACTTAGGCAAGGACCTCAGAGCCTAAGTTTGTTAAAAAAAAAATTACTCAGTTCTTGCAGTCTATTATTCAAAATATCCTCTTTTTGTTAAAAAAAAAAATGTACTGCTGGTAAATGTTTTTGGACATGTCAAAATATTTTAAATATAGAACAAAATTAGATTTTCAAAGAGGATAAGAAAAACTTGCATCTATTGGTGCTTAAAAAAAAAAGGTGGAAAGCTTTTCCAAGATCAAGAGGGTAACCTAACACAGGTTCGGCTGCCTGCTTCAGTGAAAGTCAAACTCTTGAGACAGGGGCTGGTGAGAAGGAAAGTGGTTTATTCAAGTGCCAGCAACCTGAGAAGATGGGGGATTTTTGTCCCAAAGCTCACCTCTCCATCTCAGTATAGACTGAGGTTTTTATAAGGAGGGAGAGGGAAAACAGAACAAAGAGATCAAGGAGAGGGGGTTGAGAGTTCTCCATTAGGGTACTGTGTGCAGACCAGCACAGTCTATTCTGATAAAGACCTTGAAACTGGTCAAGCAATGGTCTGGTGTGCATCTTCCTGGTTTTCATTTGAAGGTCAGCAAATCTCCCTGAGCTGGAATGCCTGAAGGCTGGAGTCTGTAGTTTTTGAAGTTAATTTCTAGGATTCTTATATAAACATGCCGTTCATCTACAAGCTACATATTAGTCAGAATCAGCATTTACAGAAACAATGTCAAAAGAATAGTGGGGTGAATTCCCTATAGTTACAGAGCTTCTAAATATTGACTCAGGTACCTTCATGGATTGACCGGGGCCTGAGATTTTCTAAAGTTTTCTTCCAAATGCTGGAAAATGCAGGAGCCATGTAACCCATTTGGTAATTTCTTAGTTCATTGAGTAAAATAAAGAGAGTTACCACAATTAACTATGTAGAACCTATTATTCCCAGTCTCTGTTCCTTTTCTGTCCCAATCCACTCTTTGACTTTAATTTTTTTAAGGTTGGCAATACCTGTTATCAAATGTTGCCTCTCAGGGTTCAATAGTAAAAGCTTCTACTAGAAACAATACAGAAGACAACACTGCAAAACATATCTTAGAAAAATTGCTTTAATAAAAATATTCTGGTATCTGTAAATGAGGGTTAAGACATAAAGAAACAGGCATAAAAATAGAGCATAATATGAGGAAGGTCTATTCTTTTATCTTCAGTTGGAAACTGGTGCTAGTTGATAAAGACTGCATAGTAGTAATCAAGTGAAATGAGCAACCTGGGTTTACTTTTTTCTCCAGACCTCACTAGACCATCATGAGGTGCTAGTTATTTTGCAATCTACCTATACAAACCTACCTGGTTAGGTTTTAATTTTTCACTTACTTACTGGAAAAAAACAAACAAACCAAAGTAGAATGCATAACTCATTAGTACTGGTCCTGAGCCCCCTTAATGGAGGTGCACTCTGCCCACCCCAGGACTTTATATACTTGATGAGAATTCATTCTGTTTGAGATACAAAGGGTATCCCTGGTAAAGGTGAGGGCCTGATGAGGGTAAGGTCCCTTGTCTGATATTTCCCCTCTAATGTGAAAGTTAACGCCAACCTGAGGCTTGCCCATGCAGGCGTGGAGAAAGCCTGGCGTGCACATGTTTTCAGTGCACGCTGCAAGGATGTCTCTGAGTTCTATGTGTGGTTTTCTCTGTAAAACAACTATAGGAAAAATAACTATGTTGCTGTGAAGATGAATTTCCCTTGAGTTATAGTGTTTTTCTTCCTGGTTCCCAACAGTTTTTCTAATCAAGTGTGGTTTTCATGGTTCTGACCTCCTATAGTGTTTCACTCTTTTAAACTATATTTTGACTTTTACAGTAAACTGATGATAGGAATCAGAAACTAGATTCCTGTCCTTTAGTTTATGGAAAGTGTTGGGCTAAGATGATTTTAATGAGCCTTACAGTATGGTGTAATGAGTCCAGAGTAGTCATGTTGATTCTTAAAATCAATATAGTAAATATTCACACACCTAAGGGATAGGCACCAACTAATTCAAAAGAAAATAGGAATAATTAAAAATCATAAATGTTAACTATATATTTAAAGAAAGATATACTGTTTGCATCATCATATTTTATAAACAGGAATAATATTTTCTACTTGACATATTTTTCAGGTACCATGTTTTCTAAAAGTGTGTAGAACTTGGAATAGGAGGGTTAAAGAAATAGCTTAAAACTGCTGTCTAATTTGTCTTTTCTACCATAAACATGTTATTGTGTGTGGTCACTTGACCCAAAAGATAAAAATAAGTAATTCAAAAATTATTCAAATCCTTTGGAGAGCACAAATTCTACCTGGATAGCATAAACTTTAGAGAAAATGTCAAGTTAGTTATGTTAAAGTTGACACTGTTATTTATCACAATAAAATATTTGCTCACCATGTTAAAACTGATAATAGCAATGTGTTCTCTGGTATAATTTTTATATATCTTAATTTTTCATCAAAAACTTCTTTAAGTACCTTTTATGTACCAGCATCATATTTGGTACTTTGGTTATAAAGATGAATAAGACCTAGTTCCTGTTCTTGAAATCTGGTAAGGTAGAGAGAGATAGGTGAGTAGAAAATTTTTAGTGTAAACTGGTAAAATCAGTGATTTTAATGCTGTATTGTGGTAATAAAGAGGAAGATACATTTAAGGGGGTTCAAACTGTAGAGAGATAGTTAAGAGTGGAAAATAAAAAAGGTTTGAAATTAGGTCAGTGATTATGAGGTTAGAGAAGAAAAGTCAGATTAGAGAAATTAATGAGTGGTATTGGTCAGATATTAGGAGAAGGGAAAAATGTTTAAAAGGTCTCAATAGTTGGTTTAAGGAGGCAACGGATGGATTAATAATGGTCCTCAAAACTGAAATGAGGTATAAAAAAGGTGAAGCACATTGAGGGGGGAAGACATACAGCATTTGGGGTCATTCCGTTGCATTTGTGTAGGAAAATGACTTCCAGAATCTACACCTCCTAAGGTTGGTCAGGCTAGTAATAGTGATTAGGGAATATACTGCAATGCAGTACTCACCAAAATTCACAAAAACTAATGCCATCTCAGAGACCCTGGAAAGAGGGAGGAATAGAGCCATAACATAGGCCTCATAATTTTATTCCTTCTGTAAGCACTGACCTACTTTGGCTAATAACGATATGTAAGTTCTAGAAGGACTTAGGGGAAATGTAAGGTTATATCTAATTATTTATATTTATAATTATTATTGTTAAATTTAGAGGATATATTAAATATGTCTGTAGCTCTTAGTTTATGACTATGACATCATTTTTAAGTAACATTTTTTCCTGTAATTCTGTTCGCCCATGTTCTCTCCCATCCACACTGTGAAAAGTGAAAAGTCCTATCTCAGCTAGGAATGTGTCTGTTACCAGAGAATGGAAAATCTAACAGATCCTTAATGTGATTGAATCTATTGATCTGGGCTCCTTAATAACTAACACCCAGTCCATATTGATTTAAGAACAGACAGTCTCCCACTGTCTTCATTTTGCTCAGGAGCTTTGCTCTAGCTCTGCTATGACTTAATTTATGACACTTTTCACCTCAAGATCTACTTACCAAAACATAACAAAATATATCACTATGTGCTAAAAGAATTGAAGAACAACCCTTTTGTAATGATTATTTTTTGCTTTTTTCCTATAATATGTAAAATATTGTCAAATATTTGACTTGTAAGTATTTGCCAAGAGACTAAGTTTAGGGAAAGTTATTCTCTCATCTCCTCTTCCTACCCCATTACCATTCCCATGATTATAATACACATTTCAGTTCACTGTTTGCAATATTTTTATTACATTGACAATCATTCATTATACAACCATCTACTGCCCCTCACTCTCCATTCTAAGTATTTCTGATTATTAAATAATCAACATGAACTTCCTGCATGCCCACTTGTCCAATTCAGGGGTTCTCTCTGTTCCTTGTGGACTAGTTCCAGGTGAGTAAAGCATTCTTTGTTATAGATGCATCATTTCCAACATCTAGTTCTAAACAAATGTGTTTTTCATAAAAGTTTCTTATAATAATAAGCCAATAGCCCAGTTATTTGTATTCTGATTATTATAGATGGAGAAGCAAAATCCTTAAAAAATATTTGATGACTCATCTCTGAGTTAGACACATAATCCAGGTCTAGAAATATCCCAGTCAGGATTTCTAATTGGAACCGTGTTGACTTTAGTCCTTTTCTACTTTTCCCCCTCAAGCATTTTGTTACTTATGTTATTCACTGAGCTATTATCTAACTGATTTCCTCCTCTGTAAAGTCATCAATATTTCATATTATATTGAAAAATATCAGTGTGTTTTTTCTTGTTTGAGGTTTGAGAAGACATAAGAGAATATTCTGAATACAAATCTCTCATTTTGCAGAGTATTTGGATTTGTGTGGAAGTATAATAATAATACAAAGAAAAAGCACACATATTATCTCAGATTTAATAAGTCCTCCTGTAACGTATGATGAGCACTTGAGGATCACTATGAAGTATGGCTGTTTGACATGGTTGTCAAGGGTGAAAACTGGCATTGATAATGAGTCCTTGATTAAAGACTGACCACAAGGGCCATCAGTTTCAGCTTTAAAATACTATCACCTAGAGAATGTATTCATTGCATGCACTAATTTTCAGGTGTAAGAAAAGGAAAGTTTGGTAATTTTCCTTTTAATGGGACAAGTTTTACAAATTCTGCTTTTTCTTACAACTGCTTTTGGTTTGGCACACGTTTTACATATAACTTGCAAAGATTTCAGAACATCCATACAGTGTATATGCCAAGGTATGAAAAAAGATGAAAGTTAAAAAGAAACAAACATTTCTTCCATTCTAGCCATAATTGTTATGAGTTTAGTTTCTTTTTTTCCACTTATCCCACAAGTATTATTTTTAATTATTTTTTCCATCACCATTTATACCCTCTATGCTCTCTTCCACCTCCACCTGCCCGCCCTGCCATCACCACACTATTGTCTATGTCCATGAGTTTAATTTATTTTAACACAATTACCAAAATTGGCCCAAGGAACAATTTAAAGGCAAAATTGAACTACATGATCTGGGTAACAATGAAGTCTTCTCTGATCCACAGAGTTCTAAGGAAAAGTGTATATAAAAGCAGAAGTAAAAGTTGTGTTTACCTATCTGGGGCCTTCCTCTAGTATTATCTAGTACCCCCTGATACTAAGAACGTATATCTAATCCAACACTAGTTAAGACAAGCCTAAGGAGTAGACTAGATCTTAAATAATATCTTTTGTTTTTTTAGGCAGCAAATATAACTTACTTCCCATTAGTTTAAAATTACCCTGTTTAATTGGACCTAAACTTAACTGGTACTAGAATTAAAGAGGGGAAGGAATATTTCTGTGATAGCCATTCCAGTGGTGAATTTCCAGAACTAAATTCAAACCCAGCAATGGTGCCTGTAAGTACGCATATGTTATTCTTAAGATAGTTGCTTTTGTCATGAAGCTTTATTAAGGAAGAAACAAAAGATGCTTTTTGGTAGACTTTTTAGAGAAATGATATATCTCCAGCTTCTCCTATATAATTGGAAATAATGAAGCCTTTTATAAGGCCAAACATTCCCTGGGGTCTCTAAACTCCTGCCTGGGCAAATGATTTTATTAGATGTCTATTTTATCATGGAGGTAAGATTGTCTCCTTGAGTCTTCTTTTTCTTTGACACTTATTGACAGTTGAATAAAGAACGTTCTTTTTAGTACAAGTCATGGGTAAAATTAATTTCTCTCAGAACTGTATCCAAGAGCCCACTTTCCTCTTTTGATATTTTTCTACAGTGCTTGGTACCAATTTGTTACTCCCAAGATGGAAAATCAATGACTTGTTGACCAGTCTTTCTGATGAATCAATTTCTTCTAAAGTAGCTATCACTGAAAACAGATAATGCCCAGTAGGCATTTTGCTTGTAGCAAAGATCCAAAGGCATGCCTAGTACTAGAAGTTTCAGGATAGACTTCTAGAGGAACAATTTGGGGCAAAAAGAACTTTATTTGTTAAAGCTAATATTGCCCAGGTGGATGGTGGGTCTATGGCCTGCAATTTCTGGAGCAGCCACCATTTAAAATCTTCCATGACCAGGGCAGACTCTGGGTTAGATAAGGATTCAAATCCTTAGTTCTGAAAATATGGTCACATTCCTTTGTAGGAAGGGTGACCTTTCTGTAGGATCTCTGAAGGCCATCCTAAGAAAGGAAATTGGCTCCTCGTAGAGTTTGAGACTTGCTTACCAATACTATCTGCAACACCTGACTGCGTATCCTTGATACACAGTTTTCAGTTTCCAGTCTTGTGGGTGAACATTACAAGCATATGCAAATAGACTCCGTTGATAAGCTGGCAGACACGGTGGTTAGTCCACAGACTAAAGTAATAATAAGAGATCAAGCTGCCTGAATGTTTTCCCATCAGCAATAGATACGTGATATCAAAAGATCAGTTGGTTATTTGTATCTTGGTAATTGTAGAGTCATTCTTAACACCGTCACTGTCCTTTGAGTTTTTACCTTTAGAAATAGACACCAGTATACTTCAGTCCGATTTCCAGCCTGCCAGCCTAAGAAAACCCAGTTACTACATAGAATAAAATGGTTCCAAGTTGAGGATTTAGACAATTCACAGGAATCACAAAGAGGTAACAGTTTGACTTTCCTTAGAGACATAAAGCAAACCTTATTGATTATAGTGAGCCAAATGGAGTCCAGCATTCGCTGTTTAAGCATATTTGGATGTGTTGCCAAGTAACAAGGTAGGTCAGATGCCTAATGGCAGGAGGCTGCTATGTACGATATAGCCCTAGAGTAAAACTAAGTGGTTTATCATGGGGAAATTTAGTCCTGGTTTTCTATCTCTACTTGGCTTGTTTCCAAACGATACTTCAAGTCAGTGAAATTTAAAAAACTGACCTGGAAGTGGCTGACACACTTGCTTATAGGAAGGGATCTGTAAGCAGTTTCTTATTCTACCGTAACCACTGAAATGTTTTGAGATATTTTTATGTTTTTTTCTTTGCAGAACTACTAGACTATTAAATAGAATGAACTGAAATAATTTCTAGTTTCTTTTCAAGGACCTGAGGTTTTTGAACTATTTTTCAAAAAAAGATTTCTGTAAAGCTTTATGTGTGAAAGGAAATGTGGATATATATTTTCAATTAAATTTTCAGAATAACACGGTTTATCAGGACATTCTCAAATTCATCAAAGCTTAGGTGATAATATAAAGAAAGATAAAGAAAATAACCATTGGGAGCATATCAATAATATAAGTAAAATTACTTTTTCCCGATGGTCAAAGCAGAATTCAAAATATTGCCTGCAGGATCTTTTAAGATAACCATTGCCATTAGGTCTTATCTGTCTTTACTTTTAAGGGCAAAATGCCGATTTAAAAATATTCTTAGTTCAGTGGTCTGCTGCAAAGAACAATTTTTCCTTAGATTTTCTAGTTTCAGACAAAAATATTTGTTGTATCTTGAATTAATGCATTTGTATTACATTTTAATGAGCAGAGAAACTGTAAACCTTTATGAAGGTCAATGACTGTCCTTCAGATTTACTTGCACCATTGTCACTGGGTATGTGTCAGTAAGTAACATAACCGACTGAAGTTTCTGCTAAAACTTTCTGATGATTGAGGTTCAGGAAGGCACTAAAATAAATGTATCAAGAAGATGCTTCTGAATCTTGGTACAGAGAACTTGCACTTGAACTGGTTTTAAAAATAGGTCATGGATGTGTTTGCACTTATCTCTTCTGTTTCCTCTCCTGATTCTCTGAGAACCAGAGGTGATGGTAAACATGTTGAATAGCTTTGCACCTACTGACCAAATCAGGATATCAGGAACATTTAAGCCACACTAGATTGTACCTGCTGCATATCAGCTGGGCCTGGGCACCAATGTCAAACTATTATAAAGTAAAGCAGAGCAAACTGGCTATTTTGGAAAGCAGTCACATTTTAGCCTTTAACTCAATCTATTTTATTATTACACTTTTAAATAAATATTAGATAGTAACAGGAGGATTATTTCTACTCTTCTGAAATATAAAATGTGAATGATGAAGTCTTCTTTGAAATATTTCTTCAAATTTTATACACTTTGGCCAAACTGGAGCTATATATTCTTCTTCTTTTCCAGATAACCAAGATTAAAATGATTTTTAAGACCATGAATATTAGAGCAACTATCCCTCATATGCTGGAATCTCTATGCCAATCGCACATCCAAATAGGTTTAGGACCTGAGTCCAAATGAAAGACAGGAAGTGTAAGTGCCACAGAACTAGAAGAGAAGTCATTTCATAACTCTGAGATGGCTTCAGTGAAGTGGGGAGGAGCATCATAGTAATTAGGATGGAGTTTGAAATAACAAGGGTGTGACTTCAAGAACCAAGCCAAGTTCATGAATAACACACAGTGTACAATTATGATTTATCTAAATATCAATATTCTTTACAGGAAATAACTTCATGGAAAAAGACATTGAGTTAGCCATCAACCATGACAAATAGCCATGTGTTAAAATATCTACAGAACTCCATGGTGTTAATAATCTCCATAGTCCTCTTGGAATAAGAGATCCAATAGGGTTAATTAGAGTTGGTGAGAAGCCAAGTACAGAAACCATACTGAATCTTCACTTTAGGAGCTAATTAATTTTAATTTAGAGCTACTTCTTACATAGTTGATCCCCAGAGGACCTACTGTGTGCTGCAACTAACAATTTTTGAGCAGAGGCTGATTTGCTTTAATACTAGTGCTGCAAAATTCACATGCATCTTTCCAAACCTGCTTTCTACCATATTTTTTTTTTGCCTAGTGTGTGTCTTTATGTCAGATTTACTGTGACTATGATGGTGTGAGAGAGAGGCAGTGGCTGTTCCAGGCTTACTATTGCTTTTCATCATAAACAGTAGAAAGAGGAGTCTCCCCTCAGAATCTGATATTACAACTTTTACCAACAATTTGGCCAAAATTAACTCATTGCAGATTAGGTTGCTTTTTCCTCAGATGTGTTAGCATTACAGTACTTGGTCATTATAGATTGACTAGAGGCCCAGTGCACAGATTCGTGCACCGGTGGGGTCCCTTGGCCTGGCCTGCGGGGATTGGGCTGAAACTGGCTCTCTGACATCCCCCGGGGAGTCCTGGATTGCGAGAGGGTGCAGGCCAGGCCGAGGGACCCCACCGGTGCATGATCAGGGCCAGGGAGGTACCATGGGAGGGCTCCAGGACATGTCCGGCCTGTCTCACCCAGTCCCAATCGGCTGGACCCCAGCAGCAAGCTAAATTATCTGTTGGAGTGTCTGCCCCCTGGTGGTCAGTGCACATCATAGCAACTGGTCAAACGGTTGAACAGTTGGACACTTAGCATATTAGGCTTTTATTATATAGGACAATATTTTTCTCAGTTTAGAGTAGGAATCGATTGGGGAAGAAAAAATGGCCCCCTGAATAACTCTAGTTAAGCATTACTGAGTATAATACAAGGGTCACTGTAATAGGAACAAAGAAAAATTGTGAGATAGGTTAATGCTGTCCCCTTTTTAGGCTCACCTGTCTTTCCTCTCCTTTCCCCAGAGCCCTGGGCCCCTTGTGGGCCTGAAGCCCTGGATCTGCTCCTCTCATCTTTGATCTAACCTTTCCACAAGGTTATCCAAGTGCACCTGTCCCTGGTTCTGCTCCCTTAGGGCCTCTTTTATACTCAATACTCTGAGATTCTAATTGTTGCTAATTCGCTAACTGGCCCCCAAATAATGGTTTTACCTTTGGGAAACTGTACAACCAATCCTCATGATTTGCTGATTGCATATTTGTGAATTTGTCTACTGGTTAAAATTCATTTGTAACCCAAAATCAATGCCCCTGATGCATTTGCAGTCATTCACAGACGTGTTTGGAAAGGGGGAACTCTGAGTTTCCTGACATGCACATTTCCAGCTTAGATCAAACCAGTTGACACTCTACCTTCTTACTTCAGCTCATATGGTAAACAAGTGTTCTTTTCCCCATTTAGTGCCACATTTCTTGCATTTTTGTGCTTTTATGTGGAATATTCTGTCTGTTTAGAATGGCCCCAAGCATAGCGCTGAAGTTCTGTGTAGTGTTTTTAAGCACAGGAAGGCTGTGATGTGCCTATGGAGAAAATATATGTGTTCCATAAGCCTCATTCAGGCATGAGTTACAGGGCTATTGGCCATGACCTAAATGTTTACGAATCAGCAACATATATGAAATATGTGTCTTCAAACAGAAACACATAAAACAAGGCTTGTATTGATCAGCTGGTGAAAATAGTGTGGCCATGGGTTCACAGGAACTTCACTCTGCATTTCCATTGGGAGCACAGTATTCCCTGATTCTATGTTTGCAGTGTCTTTATAAAACAAAACTACCATGAATCACTGTGTTTATTTCCTCTCATGAAAGGATTTTCAATAGTTTAGAGAAAAAAATTTAATCAGGTCGCTAAAGGAAGAATAAAACACAAGCAAACATGGAGTCATGGAATCCAGAGATAGAAGAGGTCAAGTTTTTTAACCAGAGGACCTTTGATGCCTGTTACATGTAAGCAAAACTCTGAATTCTGACCTTCCAGATAGCCAAGGCTAAAACAAACAAACAACAACAAAAACACAAGTAATACAACTTTTCCTATCAGATTAAAGAAAGTATATCAATTTATTGGGAGATACTTTTTTTGGTATCATTATATTCTAAGAGTAATGTTAGGGCACAAAACACGTAATATATGTTTCCAATAATAGTTTTATAAATGATGCAGAAGTGGAACTTGTATGATTGCCTGTATATTAACAATAACAAAGCCCGAGGCGCTAATACGATCTCTATGTTGTTTGATGAAGGATTTCTACAAGGATCTAAGTCTGTGTGTTGCTGGGACGCTGACATAAAATGCAGTGTTATCACAGGTTAGGCTCACACTTACATTCTTAAGGAGCTTCAGATGAAATTATTGTCATGGTGAAATCACCGGGTCCTCTGGTAAATTGAAGGGAGGAGATACGTTTGATCAGGCTGCTGTTTGGGTGCCTCTAAAATCCTGTAGACCAGTGGTTCTCAACCTTGGCTGCACATTAGGATCACCTGGGAATCTTTTTAAAATCCTGATTTCTGGGCCTCATCCTCCGGAAATTCTGTTTCTTTGTTATGGGGTGGGGCCACAACATTAGTAACAAAGAAACAGAATTTCTGAACGATGAGGCCCAGAAATCAGGATTTTAAAAAGATTCCCAGGTGATTCTAATGTGCAGCCAAGGTTGAGAACCTCTGCTGTAGACAGAGAGGTCTGCATTTATCTATGAATTTAACAGTCACCATGGGGCAGCCCAGAAGAATGAGAAAGGCTGGAGCCTCCAACCCACCTGACTACTCTACTTAATTAAATAGACCTGGAACTGCCCCCTCCAAGCCTTCTCTCTTTTAAATATCCATGCTCACTTTTATTTATTGATCCATTCTCCCACTGGTGCTGATCCTAATGTGCAGCCAAGGTTGAGAACCACTATTTCAAATAGTGAAATTTTAAGGAAAACCAAAAATACTCAGCAAAAGCTTATAAACTCCTCGAAACCTTCCCACATATATTTTATGGGTTGATTGTTGATGCCCAAATTCTTGAGCTTAATTTGTCCTGATTTTTAACCTAACACTTGTCAGAACTTATAAAAATAGTTGTTTGTGGCTGTTTTATAAACCTACATTATCATCAATTTTTAAAAAAATATGTTTTTATTGATTTTTAGAGAGGTTAGGGAGAGGGGTAGATATAGAAACATCAATGAGAGAAAAACATCATCCATCAGCTGCCTCATGCACACCCCCTATTGGGGATCAAGCCTGCAACCTGGGCATATGCCCTGACCAGGAATCGTACTAATGACCTCTTGGTTCATGGGTCCACACTCAACCACTGAACCACATCAGCTGGGCTATCAGCAATTTTTGTACAGATATTTTTATATTGAGTCTTGGGCCTTCATATTGCTAAAATATTAGATGGGGAAAATTCATGTAACTTATTCATAAATAAATGTACGTATATTTCCATAGGCTCTAGATAAGGAGACATTGAAGTAAGAACAGGCCGGTGACATACGGGGGGTAGGGGGAGTGGGAGGAGGGAGTGAGGTCTTGAGAAAACTGAGGGAAAAATTTTTTAACCATTATAGTTTATAAAGGATATAAATGATTCAATTTTTGTAATTTTAAAATTAGGAAGAGAAAAAAAAACTTGATTCAGTTAGATATAACAAATACAATTAAATGGAGATGCAATTTGATTTATTGGAAATAATATAAGTTTTATGCAGATTACTGGCAGTACCTTATGAGGATGTAATACATTCAGGAAAATATCTATCAAATCAAATATATACAAAAATATAAACAATAAATTTTATGGTATAGTTTGGGGTGATAAGCAGTAGGGAACTGGAGGGAGGTAAAATTAACATAAAATCCTCAATTACTCATAGCTTTTGAGACATATCCTTGATGGTGTAGATAAAGCATTTTATGCAGATTCTTTAATTTTGTTCTTTCAAAGAAAATGCTCCCTTTTATAAGGGATAAAGAAGAAAATAAACAGAATATTCAGACGACAGCACAAACACTGCTAAACAAAGATGGCGCTACAGACAAAAGGAGCCATGGTCTGGCCGACAGCGTCTCTGGGGTCTCTGGGGCACGGTTTTCAATGACTCCTGAGTTTATTTTTTAAAAGTGTGAATTTGGAATAGTAGTTACTCAGGGGGGTTGATGTACGATGGGAGAAAGCACAGATATGAACAAGGCAGCGCTACCCGCAGCACGCCCTCCTCTAGTTGGCCTTGGGCTGGAGAGGAAGGTACCTGCCTTCCCACCTCTCCAATCCGGACCTGACAGATGCCCTGATACCTGCTGACAGAGACCTTGATACCTGTTCAGGGAGGCAGAGCTCGCTTCTCAATAGGATGAGAGCTTTTGGTCAACTGTTTCTTAAATTATTTACTTTAAAGGTTGTTGAAGTATTAGCTTTCAATTGTCATGTCCAACAGAGAATCCCCTTACCCCTACCCCTGACCTCCTGCAATATGAAGAAGGAAGGTCACTGGGAATGTATAGAATGTGCAGGCCACAGTAGATTTTGGAGAAATCTTTTCAAAACCATTCACGACAGAAAACGAAACAGCCCTCTAACATAGTCCTGTCTCTGATAAGCTGTGAAAATAGGACTCGTTTGATAAGTTTAGTGACATTCTGCTTCTCCCTGACAAATATTTACTCATACTTTTAAAATAAGAAATTAACTAAATGCAGGCTCAAGCTAGAAACTTAACTACTTAATTCCTTTGTAATTTAGCAGAGTCCTCTTCATGCATAGACCATCACGCATGTATTGTATGAAGACCCTCAACTCTAAAGGGAAATTAGCAGACTCCTAGGTTATGGTCACTTTGTACACCTTCCAGAAGCAACCAAACAGAGGTCAGTCGTGTTACAAAATATCTTCCCTTCTATAAAGGAATGTACTAGTTTATTTAGAAAGAAGACTCCCAATTTGTTCTAAGTATGTTTACACTCGTGTAAGTGGCATTTATGAACTGACCTGGAGCGGAAGCACGGCAGAAAGTGAGGAATGTCTGTATATTTACTTAAAAACCAAGGAAGTACTTACGAGTGTGCCGTGTTTCGTTGCTTGCTGACGAATGCTAGTGTAGAAAAGTGCTTAGTCACTGCTCTCTCTCGTTGCACTGACTTCCATGCCCCAAACCAAGTCTCCTGACATTAGGAATGCGTGTCTGAAAGACAGTGTGGTGGTGTCTTGTGTTTAAAAGCAACAGGCTGTGGATTCTGACAGGTCTGGATTCGAACCCTGAGCCTGCCAATCATTGGCTGTGTGGTCCTGGGCAAGTTAACTAACCTTTCTGTGTATCAGTCTTTTCATTTGCAAATCCCCCAGATATTTTTGTGAGAATTAAATTAATTAATGTATGTAAAGCACTGAGCACAGTGATTATAGTGATTTCAACCTTTTTCATCTCATGGCACACATAAACTAATTACTAAGATTCTACGGCACACCAAAAAAGTATGTATTTCGGTGATCTGACTAAAAAATAGGTATATTTTTGATTCATTCACAGCAGACAGCTATTGTTGTGTTGGCTGTCATTTTTTTAAGTTGACAATCTAAGGGAAAAGAGGTCAGTGCCCCTGACTAAATAGTCAGGTATTGCAGGTTTTAAAAATTCTTGCAGCACACCGGTTGAAAATTGCTGGCTTGACATAATACCAACACAACAGGAAGTTGCTAAAGTTACTAGTAATTCCAGTTATAGTCTAGCAACTCAACAAATGGTTAATATCTACTTACATCTAACTACACTGAGAAATCAGAGTATGCTAGAATCAAGTATTTGGGCAAATTCCTATCAGCTTTGTTTTCTAAGTGTACCATATATATCTGCTTTGTCTCCCTATAGTGATTCTTAACTCCTATTAGAAATTATTTATTTTTAAATTTTATAATTATATTTGTTCTAAAAATAAGTAGTTCATTCTGTGGTCCAAAATTCAAAAGGCATGAAAGTATACAGTGAACAGTATCCGTCCTTTCCTTGCCTCCCATCTAGCTCCCCTCCCCAGAAGCAAATTTTCCAAATCTATTTTATACCTACATAAATAAACAATTAGATACACTTATTCTCCTTTCTCCCCCCGCTTTTTTTTGCACAAAAGTTAGGATACTATTTAGGGTTTTCAAATGAAATACTTGACATCCAGCTAAATGCACAATATTTGGGTCTTATACTAAAAATTTAATTGGTGTTGTATCTGAAATTCAAATTTAACTGACTGTCCTGAATATTATTTGCTAACTCTGGCATCTCTAAATTACTATCCTACTGTTTGGCATCTTATTTGTCTGCTTTTGTGTTTGTTTGTTTGTTTCATTTTAGAATCATCTGGGATGGTTTTAAAACTCCTCTCCCCAAGCCACACACTCCAGACCCATTTTATCAGAATGTCTAGGAATTGTACTTGGACAGCAATATTTTCCCCCCCAGTGATTATCTTTCAGTGATTTAATTGAGGAACAATTTACACACTAAAAAGCACACCCATTGTAAGTGTATAGTCCCATGTCCATTGACAAATGCGTACACCTGTTTTTACTTAATATATTTTGGCAAGCACTCAAAATTGTTTCTTAAAGTATAAACCCTTTAGAGCAAGTATTATATTCTATGCTACTTTTCTTTATAGGACTTGAGCACTTTATAAGTGTTTCCAATAAATACAGGTTGACTAGGAACAGAGTCATTTATTGCAGTCATTATTAAGTGGTTTTTAAAATTGATTTAAGAGCAAGAGAAAAATAACCATTTGTTGTTCCACTTATTTATGCATTCATTGGTTAATTTTTTTATGTGCCCTGACTGGAGATCAAACCTACAACCTTGGAATATTGGCCAACACTCTAGTCAACTGAACTTCCTGGCCAGGGTCTCATTATTTAGGTAATGCACAAATTGAGAAATGTTATTAATGGGCATTTGCAGTTGCAATACTAATTAAAAATAAATTACAGGATTGCAAAGAAGTTGTTGCCAACAGATCCATCTCCACGTGTGCAGTATCTTCGAGTTGGCTGAGGGGTAAGCCAGGTTTTCTACATATATGTGGGACCCCATTATTTACACAAGAGGGATCTGGGACTGAGGTTGAATAAAATTTTCAGGCTGTGTAGCTAGTAAGTAGAGGAGCTGGGATTCGAACCATGTCTGACCCCATATCTTGCTAGGGTCACATCCTAATCTGGCCTAATTTTGAGATTCCACCTTTCACAACAAGATTCCAAAACTCCTATATTTGGAAAAAGATTCGGAATAGCTGTTTTTGTTTCTCAGTGGATGACTTCTTCAGCCAAAATGCCTTCTAGAGAGAGCAAAAGAAACCGAACAGGTAAAATTCCTTTTGGCTCAAGTTTCTTTCATCTCTGTAAAGCCCTTACAAGATAGTTCTGGATTTTGTTTTTGTTCACCTGTCTTGGATTACCTAAGCATGAAGGGCTTATGAAAAAAACGGAACGAACATAATTATGAGTTGTGATTCAGGAGAGCAAGCAGTGTCTTTTGCCAATGAACCTTATCTTTTTGCTCAGATCATGTGTATCTCTCATACCCCTGTCTTGATGTGTGACTAAATGAAGGAACTGAATTAGAACAGTAGGGGTGCATATCTTATTTCTGCACATGCCAAATATTGTCTTTCTCTTCCTTTATGGATGTGTTTTACGAAATGCATGATATAGAAACAGACCACAAAACCATTCCAGTTTCTGAAGCAGAGAACACAATGTGAGTATCTGTTTCAAGGTCATTTCCTGATATTGATATCTTCCAGTAAATTTGAGGCAGATTCAGAGTAGAAACTGAATTCAATTCATGGCTTAGCTTCTTGTCTCTGTCTCCATTTACAAGACTTAGAAAATTTCTTGCATATAGTTGATCTTCAGTAAATGTTTGTTGAACTGTCTTGACATTCTCTGTTACCACCTGGTTGGTGTTGCTCAGTGGTTGAACATTGACCTATGAACCAAGAAGTCATGGTTAGATTCCCAGTCAGGGAAAGTGTCTGGGTTTCAAGCTTGATCCCAGTAGGGGGCATGCAGGAGGCAGCCGATCCATGATCTTCTCTCATCATTGATATTTCTATCTCTCTCTCCCTCCCTCTCTCTTTGTCTCTGAAACAGTAAACATATTTTTTTTAAAATTAAAAATAAATAAAAGTGAGAATATAGTATTTTCTGGATAGTTTGGCAAAGTGAGTGTATCACTAACAGTTAGCAAAAAGTTGATGAGAAAGAATTCTCTAAGGTCCTGTGAGTTTCAGAGAGAGCTTCATGCTTGGCAGTCCATGGCAAGTGTGGACTTAAAAAAAGACATCCAGGAAACCATAATTTGAATGATTCCAGTTGTTTGGAATTGGGTTTTGGCTCAGAATTAAAAGGAAAATGCTGTGATAGCAGCAAAGAAATTATAAGTATAGTTTTCTCTAAAGACTCTGAAAAAAGAAAAAAATGGAAATTAGGTCAACTTCTTAATGTTTTATTAATTCTCTTTTAAAAAAAATATATTTTATTGATTTTTTACAGAGAGGATGGGAGAGGGATAGAGAGTTAGAAACATCGATCAGCTGCCTCCTGCACACCCCTACTGGGGATGTGCCCGCAACCAAGGTACATGCCCTTGACTGGAATCGAACCTGGGACCCTCCAGTCCGCAGGCCGATGCTCTATCCACTGAGCCAAACCAGTTAGAGCCATTCTCTTTGTGTTTTTATTTAATTCTTTAAATTGGTCTGAAGTGTCTTGATTCTGTCTTTTTCTGAAGTATCACAGTCATGCGTGGTAGGCCATTCGGTAGGTTCTCTCCATGTCTATTACTGTTAGTACACTTTATCTTGGTTGAAGGACTAGCCTTTATACTATGCTCAGAATGATACATAGCTCTTGTCAGGAGTTTATAAAATTCCCTTTTATCCAGCCCAGGCCTTTTATTATCTGACTTCTAATGTTTTCATCTCATTTCATCCTATGTATTCAGACCACTTTCATTTGAATTTTTTGGTAGCTTTTTGCTTGTGGCTTCTCTTACATCTGGAATCCAGTAATACAAATATGTCTTTATAAGTTCTAGCTGAACAATTTGGTATTTCTCCTTTACTCCTCACCATTTTATTGCATCTTGTTTCAACACATCTTTAGACTTAGTAGCAAACATGCAGATTATTATACTAGTATATTCAATTAAATGCCACTGGTAAAGGGCAGAGTGGTTTTCCCAACTTAATTATTTACAATAGCTTTTAGAATCTGAAGCTCGACCAATGTGAGCCGAGACCAGCCACAATATGGATATTTAGATTGTGTTATGAAGTGTTCAAGGCCAGCCAGGAACAAAATTTCCAGGGAGGGATTATAGGGGTTTGACTTTGGACACCCCCTCCTCTTTTCTCAGTGTCCCTCCATCTGCCATTGACCTTATTCTACTAGGTTTCCTCTCTCTATTCCCATTAAGGACTTTCATTAATACAAATATGCCTAGTTCTAATCTTTGCTGCTTTTTCATAATCCATTTAACAAAATATGTTGTGTCTTTTTTAACCAGGTACTTTACTAATGAAAACTTGCCTTGGAAGACATAGGTTTAGGTAACTGTGGGAGGTAATGAGTTTGATGAGTTAACCTAATCAACACTAATGAGTGAGCTAGTTAATATATTATCTTCTTGGTTATTTCTTGCCTTAATATAGTTAAAGCTACTTCTTCTCACTAGACCAGTGGTCGGCAAACTGCGGCTCGTGAGCCACATGCGGCTCTTTGGCCCCTTGAGTGTGGCTCTTCCACAAAATACTGACTTCTGCGCATGGGCCATGAAGTTTCAATCGCACTGTACGTGCGCGCCCGCATGTAATATTTTGTGGAAGAGCCACACTCAAGGGGCCAAAAAGCCGCATGTGGCTCGAGAGCCACAGTTTGCTGACCACTGCACTAGACCCATAAGGAATGTCTATTGCATGAGGCTCCCATAAGGACTTCAGTCATCATGGCTGAGCAGATGCTGGGATCCAAGAAAGTCTTTATGTACACCTCCAGAAACTGTCTACTGAGGCCACTTTTAGAGAACAATTAAGTGGGGGGGGGGGAGGAGGGATATAGGAAAAAAAACAAGAGTTTTTTTTCTAGAATTTTGTCTTTGTATCACATAGGGGAAGATCAATCATAACTTTATTTTAAAATATGTGGGGTTTGAGAAATAAAGCAGGTAAATTATAAATTTTTCTAATCCTCCAAAAGTTCTCTATAATATAGGTTCTGAGTATTCAACTTCACTGAAATTTGTCCACAGGAAGACCTACCTGCAGAGTCTCATATCTTATGGAGCAATTAATTAATTATCCTCTGTCCAGGGATCAAGTCCAAAGTGAAAACAGGGGCTCAGTAGCAAACGTCATCCTTCCGTTTACAGAGAATGTAAATGGTATTAGCATCCTATGGTGATGATGCTTTCTGGAATTTTCCTGAAACAGTCACCATTTTTTAGACATTTATAAACATGAACAAGGGAACTTATATGCACATATGCATGACCCATAGACACAGACAATAGAGTGGTGAAGGCCTGGGAGGGGTAGGTATGGGCTGAAAGGGGTCAATGGGAAAAACAACAACAAACAAAGGGGACATCTGTAATGCTTTCAGCAATAAAGATAAATTTTAAAAAAGAAACAAAATAATGTGTTGCCCCATTAGGAGCCTTGCATATGGGATCATAGAAAGGAGGGTTTTAGCCAATGAGTCTCCTGCATGAGATTCTGTGGTATCGCAAGTTATAATGAACAAGAAGAAACACAGCACTTCGTAAGGCAGAAGAAGGACTTCGGGTGTTGTTTTCAGTTTGATGGGATGCCATTGGAAAGGATTAGGCAGAACAGTGACGTGGTCTAATGTACAGTTTTCAAAGAGAACTGCTTGTGATGTGGTGAATGGATGGGGGAAAGGCAAAACTGCAGGCGTGAAGACAAGTTAGGAGGCTCTTACGAATTGCAGTGACCAGACATTTGTTCAAATTAGAACCCTTCTGAGAGTGGAAGGAGATGCCATTTACAGAACAGGAGGCGAAAACTGGGCATGTGGTCAGCATACCAGGGCATGTGGTTGCTTTAGCTATTGCGGTTGTTGGGGGAGTGGGACCTTTTATGCCATTTTATTTAATCCCACAATAAGCTCTATGGGCCCAGTGCATAGTACATGGTGATGAATGTTTATTGGGTGAGTGAGTAGATGAGTGAGTCTGGGGAGCTTAGTATCCTTGCTTTCTGAATGGAGTTGTGCTACAAGCAGAATGTGAAGCCCACTTTTGATTATATATTCCATACTCTTTCTCTAATTTCTTACCAATATCCCTTTATTTTTGCTTCTCAATGTTTCTAAAGTGTCTCACATGTATTTCCATGTTCTTTTTTTCATTTCCTCCTCTCTCCTGGGTTTAGTGTTTTACATACAGAGGTTCTGTAAATGTGTTTGCTGTACTAGTTTTTATCAAAAGCAGAAATCTTGGAGGTCATTGACAGTGTAGAGTCCCCAGGCAACTTCTTGATCTTCCCTTTGAAGCACGCTGTGCCACATTTAATGCACAACTTCATAAGGCCTCCACCTGGGCAGTCTGTCAGGGTCCATAACAACACTGATGGTGCCCTAATGTACCACTCACTTCTTATACAAAGAACTTCCTTCTCTGTCTTCTTCTGCCCATCCAGGAAATTAGCACCACCTTACTCCCAGGCAAAGGGAGCTAGGCATCATTTCTGTAGTATGCCACCCCTCTTTACAATCAGAGTAGTTTTTTTTTTTTAGAAGCTAGATGCTTTTTAAATATTTTTTAAATTTAATTTCAGAGAGAGGAAGTGAGAAGGAAAGATAGAAACATCAATGATGAGAGAGAATCATTGGTCATCTGCCTCCTGCATGCCCCCTATTGAGGATCTAGCCTGAAGCTTGGGCATGTGCCCTGACTGGGAATCAAACCATGACCTGCTAGTTCATGGGTCGATGCTCAACCACTGAGCCACACTGGCCGGGTTTGGGTAGCTTTTGCCCATTAGAAAACTTGCACCCAATTCTCAACAAAAAAGATAATCTCACTTTCCTACTTTGAATTATGGGCATAGAAAAATTCAAGTGTGTATATTTTACAAAGTTTGTATTGCAAATTGTATCTATGTCTGGCTTACTCCATAAACATTCAAGCAGACTTATTTTCTGATAAGATCAGGTAAAATAAAAGACTGGCTTTAGGGAATGGGTGCTCAGTCCACTCCCTAAAGACCTTTCCATGCTTGATGTACCTGTATGCATATGTGCATGGTGTGTACGTGTGTACATACATGCCTGTGCCTGTGTGTTCATTATGACCTTGCTGATCCTTTGCAATCAATACATGATGTAACCCAGTCAATGCTGTTATGCTGGAGAAAAAAAATGTTCCAGCTTGAATTCTTATACTCATTCCTCAGACTTTATTTTACTTATGTGTATTGCATAAGAAATTGTAAACCTACTCACCATGACATATAGTATATCACTTGCTGACATTTGTAAAATAATTTGATTATTCAACAAGGACACCTTACCTGTAGCTGAATTTATAAGACTAGTTTCTGGCCCTAAATTGTTTGGCTCAGCAGATAGAGCATCGGCCTGCAGACTGAAGGGTCTTGGGTTCTATTCCAGTCCAGGGCACATGTCCGGGTTGTGAGCTCGATCCCTAGTCGGGGGCATGCAAGAGGCAGCCGATCAATGATTCTCTGTCATCATTGATGTTTCTATCTCTCTCTCCCTCTCCCTTCCTCTCTGAAATCAATTAAAAAAATAAGACTAGTTTCTGTTTTAGATCCTAGGGAAAGTCAGCTCTTCTAGAAGTTGGGAGAGTTTCAGGTATATAATATCATAGCCCCACCCTCTGCTTAATTGGGGGAAATAAAATGGACTTAATATTAGCCTGTGTTAGTCATTGTATGAACTAGAAGATCAGTTGCTGATATTATCAGAGAAGGGCAGAGCCAACTTTATTCTCAAACATAAACTCCCCAATAGTCAATGGAATATTTACCTTAATGTATTTAACAGAAATATATAGACACAACGAATGTGAAACATCTTTCTTTATTTGTGTAACTAGAACTTATACTCCTGAAATTTAATATGCAAGCATTTAGCTTTCATAATTTTGCTTCTCATTGTAATAACAATACCTACCAACCTGGGCTCAGATTTCAGCAGGAAAGCTTTGAGTTTAGCCAGAAGGAACTGCACACTTGCAGTTAAGCTCACTGGGACCTTAGGAGACAAGACAGTAAAAGAAAGATAGGTGGATTTTTCTGTTTAAAAGCTGATGACAGTGATATAGGAAGGGCATTCTTTGATGTTGAAGAAATAGATTGATTCCCAAGAATTTCCTGAGGACATAGACCTTCATAAATTGGGCAGTGCCAGATAAGCAAATGTATTTTTTGTGACAGATGCTTTATTGTGATTCTTTTCCCTCTAACATGTTAACATTTACTCTCAGTATTTTGACTTAATGTAGTAAATTATGATATCTGTCCTTTGGTTAAAAAATACCAGAAAGTAATATGTAGATCGTTAATGGGAAAGGTGATGTTTTCCCTTGGGCAGGAATGGACTTCAGGGAGGCCACCATGCAGAGATGAGATACAATGTAAGCCAATCCCAGTTCTTACAGCAACTCAGTGTAGAGTGACTCTGGAAAGTACAGGCAAAGCTAATTTCATAAGAACTGACTCATACCAAGTCTTAGCTTATGAAAACTCCAACTCTTGGCATTTATTTCTTTGCTGAAATCATGATTCTTTTTTTCAGCGAGCACAGTCACTGTGGGTTGGAGCAGTCAATAGAATACGTTTCCAACAAAAGTCCCTTTCTCAGTGCTGTGTAAGTCTGAGTAGCAACCTTATTTAAGTATAATTTCAGTAAACTATGCACACTTTTGAGTATTTCTCCTGGCTTCTCTCAGCCCAAAATTATGATTAACCTGAAAATGTGTGCAAGTTCTAAAGTTACAGAACACGGTAGAGCCACGGTGCCCTGCCAGGATTCTCTTCATGATCAGACCTTAGCAAGCTCAGCGCCAGGCACTGGGAAGCTGCCTGCTGCTCTGTCTGATGAGACGTTAAGATGTACCAAGCCGCAGGGAAAGGTGGGCATACTGTAAATGTCTTTGTGCTAATGATGACTTTTCTTTTCTCACCAGAACAGCTGGGGGTGAAAGTTGTCAAAGACAAAATTATAAATGTTTTATATTGGAAAATGCCAGGTGAGTTTAAGACATGGTCAACTTATTAGGGTACTGCCAGGAAGTAAACAATAGACTCATTAAAGCTGTAATTAGTCATTGTTGACATATTTTCGTTTTTATCAGGGCTCCAGGAGGGATAAAAGTGAAATAATCTAGTGCTTCGTTAAGCAGAGGTAAAACCAGCTTTTTAAAACTCAGACATACCTTTTCCTTGGGATTTCTCCACCACCATTTTTTTTTCTGAGGAATTTGTTGCCTTCATCATAGGCTATAAAGTAATTTGTTAATGGATTAATTATTTTGTGCATTTGTTACATTGTATCATTAGTCAAAATGTTTTGGTTCTTTATGGTTCCTTATTTCTTGGCAAGTCAAGAGTGGAGGGGGAATTCATGGTGATGGAATGCATTGAGCCAGGGGTTTTTACATACTTACAACTACAGATAAAGACCATAAGAGTCAAGGGTTAAGTAATTTGCCCATGGCCACATGCTGGGTAAATGGCTAAAAGTAACTCAGGGCAATGGACTCCAATAGCTACCTCTTACCAGTACACCACTGTCAACCCTTGATCCTGCAGATCCAACCTCAGCAGCCACGACCCCAGAATGTGTTTTGTGCTTCTAAGCCAAGTTTTCTAAGCCAGTGACACTGGGTACACATTCAGCCTGCAGGACCAGTGAGTGTTCTGCTCATCCCAATCCCTCTTTTCTTCTTTCCCTATCAAGTTCCAGCTCTCATCTCACCTCCTCCATGAAGCCTTCCTAATTACTTCTGCTCCCACTTGCTCATCCTTTATGAGTTTTTCCTTCTCCTTTAAACACCTTTTAGACTTAAAGCCCTAGATTTTTCTGGTGTAGACCTCATTTTAAATAACTGGTCAGATAAAGGGACTTAATGTTTGTTTATTTTCTCTCCCACATAAGGATTAAGAACCATGTGTAATAGTCTCCCTTATTTTCCATTCAGCCTCATATCATACATATTGCAAAAATAAGATTCCAATTTAGAAATTTCTTTTAACATAAGCATCTACATAACATAAAGATCCCCTGTGAGACAAATAAGCACTTCCTTTGAACTAACTCCATTCTTTGTAGATATAATCTCTCTATTCCAACATTTGCTAAGCTTCTTGTTAAATATCAGCTAAAACAATGACCAGCCAACATTCTCTTTTTAAAGAGGTCTTGGATTTCTTATCTTCCTTGTTCTTGGAGTTACCTTATGTTTAAGTGAGAAAATTATAATAATATGGCACATCTTATTTTCATAGATATGTGCCTATGAACCCATAGATGCGATCTAACTTGGCTTCCTTCTATCTCTGAGAGGCAGACTTCGTGGGCAGATTTTGGATTAATATGTCCTTTCTCAGATAATGAAGTGAAGCAAAGCAGTAGAAGTTGTCATGACTTCCTCAAAGCAGCAGCCAGCTGGAACAGAAGCCAGTTTGCAAGATGATTAGACCAACGTCTGAAAACTTGGCAAAGCGTCTTTTAAATGAGCATCTCTTTAAGTTAAAACCTTATCTTTTTTTCTGCATGGAGACATTGTTTAAGAGTAGATGAGTCTGTTTATACTTATACACTTAATGTCCTTGGACATGTCACATAACTCAACAGAGCAAAGAGATGGGTTGACTGAAAAGGAACTGTCCTGTGCCTTGTGCTGGTTGGCCCATTGAAGCAGGTGACTATGGTCAAAAAGGACCCATCTTCCCAACGCACTACTGTCTTAGGAGAAGATATGCCTTCGTGAATGTGGCACACTCTTCACTTCAGTTAGGCAGAGTATAAAGTAGGAAGCAGTCACTGGCAGTGAGGATTCTCTGGGGTAAGAGGAAGGGCCATGGTTCTCAAACTTGGTTGTGTATTGGAATCATCTGGAGAGCATCAAAAGATACTAATGCTTTTGTATCACCATTAGAATTCAGATCTACGTGGTTTGGGATGTGGCCTGGGCATCAGGGAGTTTTTATTTAATTTTTATTGAATTTATTGGGGTGACATTGGTTAAGAAAATTATATAGGTTTCAGGTGTACAATTCTATAATACATCATCTGTATATCATATTGTATGTTTGCCACCCCAAGTCAAGTCTTCTTCCCATCAACATTTATCCCCCTTAGACCCTGTTCTCCTTTCCCCACCCCGCTTTTTCTTTGGTAATCACCATACTGTTGTCTGTGTCTATGTTTTGTTTTTGTTTTGGCTTAATCTCTTCACCTTTTTCACCCAGCCCCCCAAATCCTTCCCTTCTGACAGCTGACCATCTGTCCTCTCTATCTACAAGTCTGCTTCTATCTTGTTTGTTTATTTATTTTGTTCATTAGATTCTACATGTAAGTGAAATCATATGGTATTCATCTTTCTCTCACTGGCTTATTTCACTTAGCATAAAAAGCCTCCAAGTTTGAGAACCACTGAGTTGGAAACCCCTTTTCTCTTTTTACTGATAGGTCTCAAGAAGACATTGGCCTCTCTGTAGAGACTTCCTAATCTGCTTTATTACATCACAAGGTTTTCCAGCCTTGAAGAGATATAATTTGTATCAAAGATTCTTTCAATATAAGGCTTTGCAGAATTTTAAGTATTCTATATTTCTTTCTCTTGCTCCCTAGCTGGAGTTTTGGCTAAAAGACCTAGGAGAGCATTAAAGAAAAGTATGACTCCCTTATGGAAAGTAAGTCATACAGCCCCCTTATAAAGACAAGCAGAAAAGCTTTCCGGGTCAAATACCAAATCTTTCAGAACATTCTTGAAGCTTAATTTATTTAATTCGAACGTTCATGCAACATCATCCGTGCATGTATTTAGAGTGAGTACAATACCATCTTGGGAGCTACCAATTGTCAGGGAAACAAAATTTAGGATATGTGAGGAACAAAAGTCACATGTAGCTGGGAAAGCATATTAATTGCATTGTAATAATGGGTTTCAGCAGCAGAAGGGACCATGAGCTGTGTGCCAAGCTCTGCTGATGCCAGTCAGCAAAAATAAATTGCTCTAAACCGTAACAGGATCAGGTCAGATAAACTAACTCCAGTGGGTTTTCTATACTAGAATGAGTTGAGTTGCTGGAGGAGGTTACACAACTCAACCTTCTGGAGGACCTGCCTAGAGGTGAAGAATGATGATGGAGAATGTAGTTCGCAAAACTGGCTGCTCTTCTGTTGTAACTTAGCAAGAAATTTAAACTCCAAGTTCCAGGACATGGGTGTAGAGAGTCTGTAAGCTATTCTGGAGAGGCCCTGGAATTCATATTTGTAAATCCCCACAGGGCATATTGATGACCAGCCAGGGTTGGGTCCCACGGGATAACATATGCCGTCAAGTTTCATTCCATTGGTATTTCACAGGGTCCTGGTAACTGGTCTGCCCTGCTGTTTCTCAGTGAGTTTCAATTACTCAGCCCTCATTGTGAGCCCATTTGCTCAGCACATGGGCTCTCAGGACCCTGTTAAATGATAAATATTTTTACAATAATAAATTATTTTATTTAATTAGGTCATAGACTATATTGATTTCAGGAGGGTATTATTGTTTGACTACGCAGGGCACCATTAGTTAGTGGCTTCATTGTAAACAAGTATGAATTAACATCTAGCTAAGACAAATCAATTACTTTAAAAACAAAATACAGTATTCTTACACTGTTGAGCTTTAAAAATAATAGCTTTACTGAGGTTTAATTCACATACCATAAAACCCACCCCTTCCAAGTATATAACTCAGTGGTTTTTAGTATATTTGCAAAAATATGCCAACATTACTATCTGAAGCCAGAACATTTTCATCATCCTTCAAAACAAAACAAAACAAACAACAAAAAACACTCCCCATACCCATTAACAGTCGCTCCCATTGCTCCTCTCTGCGTCCCCGGCAAACACTACTTTGCATTCCGTCTCTATGAGTTTGCCTATTCTGGATATTTCATATAAATAGAATTATAAAATACGTAACCTGTTGCTTCTGGCTTCTTTCACTTAAGCATAATGTTTCCAACGTTCATTCATGTTGTAACATGTATCCGCACAGCATTCTCTTTTTATGGCTAAGCAATATGCTATTGTATGACTGTGCTGTATTTTATGTCTTTATCCATTGGTAAACATTTGGGTTATTTCCACTGGGGGGCTATTATGAGTGTTTGTGTACAAGTTTTCGCATGACATATGTTTTCATTTCCTTTGGATATAAGCCAAGGAGTGGAATTGCTGGGTCTAACGGTCACTCTATGTTTAATTTTTTGAGAGAGTGCCAAACTGTTTTCAGAAATGGCCGCACCGTGTTACATTCCTACCAGTGACATAGGAGAGCTCCATTTCCGCACATCTTTCCCAGCACCTGCTTTGTTTCTATTTTTATTATAGCCATCCCCGTGGGTGTGAAGTGGTATTTCATTGTGGCTTTGATTGGTACTATTCTAGTGACTCATGCTGTCTTAGAATCTTTTCACATCCTTATTGGGAATTTGTATATCATCTTTGGAGATAGATTTAAATCCTTTGTCCACTTATTAGTTTGGTTATTTATCTTCTTATTTTTGAGTTGTAAGAATTCTTATGTAATCTGGATTCAAGTTCCCCATATGACTCACAAATAGTTTTGCCTAGTCAGGGGGTATATTTTCACTTGTTTGATATGTCTTTTTAAGCACAGTAAGTTTTTCATTGTGATGAAGTATATTTCTATACTTTTTTCTTTTGTCACCGGGTTGTTGGGTATTATATTTAAGAAAACATTGCACAATCTAAGGTTATGAATATGTACTATTTTTTCTAAGAGTTTCATAGTTTTAGCTCTTACACTTAGGTCTATAATCAATTTTTCATTAATTTTTATATTTGTAGTAAGACAGCAGTCTAAATTCATTCTTTTGAATGTGGCTATCCAGTTGCCTCAGAAGCATTTGTTGAAAAGACTATTCTTACCCATTGAATTGTCTTGCCGCTCAGGCCATAATTGACTATCAATGTAAGAATTTATTTCTAGACTCTCAATTTTATTCCATTGATCTACTTGGGTGTCATTAGTCTATGCCACACTGTATTGATTACTGTATCCATAGGAAGTTTTGAAGTTGGAAAGTATAAGTCCTCAAACTTTGTTCTTCTTTGGGCAAGATTATTTTGGTTATTCTGTGTCCCTTGCATTTACATATGAATTTTAGGTACAGCTTATAAATTCTGGCCAACAACAGTTATATTTTGATAATAAGTCAAACCTATTTGTTGCTGGGTTGTTTTCAAGATTAAACGTGTTAGTCCTTAGTACTTAGTGCTTAGAACAGTAACTGATATATAATAAAGCAATACAACTATTCTTAGCTATCATTCTGTTATTATTTGAGCTGTCTCAGATATCCCATTCTAATCATTTGATGTTTTGTTATTTTTAAGTGCATTTGTGTTGTGTGTGGCATTTTCCCCTTCATAGTCACAGATATTTTTCTTTGGTAAAACTTATTATACTTATATGAAAATTCTGTTAATTGATACATTCTATTGCCTGAGTGTAATTCTTACCTCTCTGAAGAAGCAACCATAAAATCCTATATTGTAATAGAGTAGAAAAGCATCTATGAAGTTTCTAATTATTATTTCTAAATGTCATGAAGTTTTTAAATTAAGTTTTTAAATGTCTAAAGACATTCTTATTCCAATCCATAAAAAAATTATTCCCCCATTGGCTTAATACACTGTAAGTTGGGCTAGAAGCCAACCTCCCCTCCCCCTTCAAATCATTGATGTGAGCTGAAGACTGATGTGTACATTTTAGTGAAAGTTCTCCGATTCACTTGCTCATTGGTTACAGGGATGTGTCAGCACCCCCAGGGCTTCCTTTGGAGATTTTGGAGGCGTATGCCAAAACCCTGCCTTAGAGTTGAGAAAGTTAATGCTAATCGCTTAAAACCATCTTGCAGTGGGTGTGGAAATACTGCAATGGAACATAAAACAGACACTTCAGTCTGAAGCCAGAAGCTATAGGCCAGTTCACTGTCAGACCCTCTTAGCTGGATATCAGGATATCTAAGCAATCCTCAATGTGGTTATTGTGTGACTCTTTCAAAACTGGGATTTGTGAGTTGAATTAAGTTATACAGGAGATCTGCTATGAAACAGTTTTCCTTTCCACGGCTCTATCTTAGCTATACCATGTCTATTATTTAATTTTATAGATATTAAACAATAAAGGCATATGCCTGAAGTGGGATTCTCAACTTTCTAGCATTTGATATCAATAAAGGTTTTAATTTTAAAAAAGAACAAAACAAAACAACACAGAATCACTATAAGTGATATAGAAAATGAGATGTACAGGGGTAGGCAAACGTAGGTTTACAGTTGTATGTGAACCACAGAGTTTATTCTTGTATTTATTTATAAACTATTACATCATTTTCTATATGAACAAATGTAAACCTCCTTTTGCCAACACTTGTATTAGTCAGACAGAATGTTATGCAATTGTGGTCGCTGGCTCGGCAGTCTATGTAAGCCTGGTGCTTTTCTGTTTTGTGTTGTACCTGACGTCAGCAGATCCAGGGTCAGGAAAGAAAGATGGATATGGAATGGGGGCGAGCAAGGAGTCCACACGGTCAGGCTGAGATCCAGGAGGATGCCTGGAACTTGCCTGGGTCTCTCACCACCTCTGACCTCGATGGCGCAAATGACCTCTCGAAGGGGCTGTGCCTTCACCTTGGAGCTACACACACACCCAGCCTAGGATTCAGAGAAGCTAGACAAGGTCTTTTGGGAGCTGTAGAAACTGAACATCTATTTTTCCCCCTGTGCCAACAAGGTGAGCTGACAGATCAGGGACAACATATGCGAGCTCCAAAGCCTGTGCTCTCAGCGTGACCCTGGACATACATTGGGTTTCTCTGAATCTGAAACAACTACTTTATTGTGTTTCTACCGACCATTTACTCATCTGAAGCCCAAAGCCTCCATCACTTTGACTAACCCTGAGATTTGGGGCATATCTGCTAACATGTTTTAAGCACATATCAGTGAGGGGTTTGCTTTCTCTACAGGGGTAGAGGTGAGCTTCAAGGGATAATGCTAGGCCATTGCTCTCCTGTTCTTTTCAGCAAGATTCTATTTAGAAAACCTGTCGATATTGTGCTACAACTGAGGACAAAATAGTTTTTTGCCTGGCTGGCTCCTGCTGAGCTGTAATGACTCAATAGTAGAAAGATACATGAATGGATCAATGTTCATAAACAGAATAATTTAAAAGTTTTTTCAATTCTGGTAAAAATGTCTTAGATCAGGGAGCAGCCCTATCCTGACCCTAATTACAAAGATTACTGGCAAGCTGCAGGGATCTCAGTAAGGGTACTCCTTGAGCAAATTTGGGTTTTAGCAATGCCAAGTTCAGAATTCCAAGGCCTACTAGAACTTGACCCCACAGCACTATGTCCCTTGTGTGGGTATATAGAAACTGCAGTCAAAATGTAGAAGAACTCATGAGCACGGAAATTGTGGATATGATTGAGTTTAGAAGACAAAGAGTAGGGATAGAAGACATTTCAAAGGAAAAAAAAATATAATAGAAAATAGTATTACTGAACTATGGGCCACAATATGAAAATTAAAATAAACTCTCGAGGTCATAAGACTGGTCCTTTCATTGTTTTTTTAAAAAAATATATTTTATTGAGTTTTTACAGAGAGGAAGGAAGAGGGATAGAGAGTTAGAAACATCGATGAGAGAGAAAGATCGATCAGCTGCCTCCTGCACAACCCCTACTAGGGATGTGCCCACAACCAAGGTACATGCCCTTGACTGGAATCGAACTTGGGACCCTTGAGTCCGCAGGCCGACGTTCTATCCACTGAGCCAAACTGGTTGTACACCTTCATAAAGTACATTTGAATTTATAGATGAAATGATTAATGTTCTAAAAAATTACAAGTTTGCAAAATTGATTCTAGTGAAGACAGGATTAAATGGACCAATCACCAAAGAAAAAATAGAGAAGGTGTAATTTAAAAAACGTCCCATACAAAATCACCAGGACAAGATGGTTTCACATAGAAATTCTTTCCAACACTGAAAGATATGTAATCTTAACAGTACTTACACTACTCCAGAGCATGGAAAAAGAAGAAAAACGTTCATATTCTTCTAATGAAGTGAAAATAATATAAAGCTTAAAAACAAAGGTCATTTCAACAAGATAAATCTTCTTAAACTGATAAAAAATTAAATAAAACACAAGAAACAAAACCCAGAAGCACATGAAAATATATCATGAACAAGTGAAATTTACTCTATAAATGTGAAGATGTCACTATATAAGGAAATCTATTAATAAAATCAAGCTAAGGAGAGAAATCAGAAGGTCATCTCAATAGAAGAAGAAAGGGTAATTGACAAATTCAGTAGCCACTCATGTTAAAGGCCTCCAGCATCTTGCTTAGTGGGAAAACACTAGAGAATTTACAACTAAAACCAGGAACAAGGATGCACATTATTTTATATGAATGAATTCCTCTATAACCTGAGGTGGGAAAACCTTCCTAACTGTGACTCAGAATTTGATTTCTCCTCCCCCAAACAACATCCACTTAAACATCTTTAGGGTGGCATAAACACCACAAGCTGAGTAAAGAGACGAATGAGAAAATGTATTTGCAAACTCATATAACAAAATTTTAATATTTCTATCTGTTCAGGATCATTATATGATTTCTGACCTATCAAATACCCCAAAAGCCTAAAATTTGATCACCTTCTCTATGGGTAGGCACAATGTCCATAGAGCTAAGTTGAATACTTTTTAGAGATATGTACTGAATTATTTATGAAAAAAATGTTCTGGTGCCTGGACTTTGCTTCAAAATAATATGGTATAGGGAGAATTTTGGGTACATGAAACAAGATTGGCCATATATTAGTAATTTAGAAGCTGGGTGAGCAGTATGTGGGGGCACACTACTTATTCCCTCAAGTTTTGTATATTTTTGGAATCTCTTGCAATAAAATGTAAAGGAAAAAAAGAAAGAATGTTCACATAGTTTCAAAAGATACCACAAAATTAAGCCAAAGGAAAAACTGTTACTTTTGGAAAAAAAATTTTTTTTGAGAAATAAATGTATTTATTGGTTTAGAAGTGAGTTTTATATGTGAAAATCATATATCAATGGAGATAAATCTATTTAAAACTGAATAATTTTAGAACTTTACCCTTTATTTCCAGGGTGAGTAAGCTGAAATTCAATAAATTATTGGTTTATCTCCAGTTTTTTAGATCCTTTAGTCACAGAATGAAACAAAATGGACACTTTTATTTTTTAAAATATATTTGATTGCTTCAGTAGGCACATTGACCATTGTCAACTTAAGTAAAAGTTGTTTGATTAACTTTATGTTGACTTATCTTTGCAATTTGGTTTGAATCTTCCATATAGGCTCAGATCCATTAATTTTAAATAAACTTTAAGAAGAATCAAAATAAAAATTATCTTCAATAAACCTTCCTTACAGAACAAGATGCTATAGATTACACTAAAAATTTATTTTTTAAAAAATGTACCCCTTTCCTCTAGAAAATGCCTTTTGTTCTACTGATGCACAGCCTACAGGTCCCTAGAGGACTTCAGCCATCCATAATTTAGCTCCAACCTCCAGGACATGAATATGGTTTGGGGAAGCAGTGTTGGAAGGTCAGTATGTGAGAATTGCCCTCAGGCTATCATTCAGACAATTGAAGTGCTTGCTATGAAAATCCCAGACCTCAAAATGTACCTACTGGAGCCCAACACAGACCATCCAAAGATAAATGAGGACCTATTAAACTTCTGTCCATTTTATGCTTGTCAGCTTTATTTTACTGAAACAATCTAAACTGAATACAAAATAATATTACTGATATTTTGTTTTTCTATTATTTTAAGCCTTCCAATGTGCCTTAAGAATGTTAAGTTGGTGTTTATTAATTTAATAAGTTCAAGTCACAAGGTCATAGCTTGCCATGGTGTTCGTAATATTGTTACTTGGAGAACTAGCAAAGAGCATCAGTTTGCATGAGTAAGTCTGTCTGGACAGTGGTCATCCATACATATTGGTAGCATTGGTTAAGCTTCCCACTAGAGAAAGCAGAGTGTATCCTCAGAACCATGCCAAATAAGAGGTGCCGGTGAGTGTGTGTTAGATGGGCGAATGGATGCTTTCATGGAGGAGCCCAGTTCTCAGAGGACTGACCTATTCAACTGACAACTTTATAAACTCTGCCAGCACAAATCTCTCTTTCATAAATTATGGTCCCTCATATTTCATTTTCCCCAGGTTATTTGGAAGGGATCCTCTAAAGACATAAATATTCTATTTCAGAAGTGTTTTTTTAAAAAATATATTTTATTGATTTTTTTACAGAGAGGAATAGAGAGTTAGAAACATCAATGAGAGAGAAACATCGATCAGCTGTCTCTTGCACTCCCCCTACTAGGGATGTGCCCACAACCAAGGTACATGCCCTTGACCAGAATCAAACCTGGGACCTTTCAGTCTGCAGGCCGACACTCTATCTACTAAGCCAAACCTGGTAGGGCTAGAAGTTTGTTTTTTTTTATATTCTTGTGCAATTTATACTTGAAAAGTGAGCTTGGTAATCCAGATCTGGAAAGTACCAAGTAATCATTTAATCTAAAAATTCACTTCACAGAGGAGTCCTGAACTTGGAGTGACACACCATTTCCACCAACTGCTCTGAGATGCATTGATTAATCATGACATTTGCACAGCTCTGAGAGGCTTAAATATATTTGTACACTCAATACATAGGTATTAAGCTCCTACTATACACCAGTCTCTGTTCTGGTCTTTGTGGAACCAGCAATGGACAGAGGATATTCCTGAACTAATGGAATTTATATTGAACAAGAATGAAGCATAGCAGGGAAGAGAAAAAGAGAGAAACTATGGGCAACCTCTAGATATTCTAACAATGAAAATTATGTTCCTATTAATGCCCAGAGAAGGTTTTCTTCCCACTTATGAAAATGTTTCTAGTTTCTACCTATCTAACCCAATTCTCACTTCAAATTATAGTGACCAATAGTCTTGGATTTCCTTCTATGAAAACTGTCACCCTACAAGCCACATGACTTATCCATAAACTGAAGGCTAGCCCTCATGATTATTTAGATTTCCTTCTGTCTTTATGAATCTTTATTAAACAGAGCCTCCTGGGTGTTTTGGATATTTTCCCTACTCTGCCAGCCCCACACCTTGCCATGAAGGGTTCTAAGGATGACACTTCAGTTTCTATATCTAAAGGACCTGCTGGCTTGTGTGGTATAGCTTGTGACACAGTGATAATGGTGGAGAGTCAGACACACTTCCTGAAACAGCAGTCTTCTGGCTTTTCCTCCCTTGTAGATCCATAGAACCAAGATCTGGACAAGACCATCAGTCATGGAACAGGAATAAACAATACTGCTAAACTTGTCAGCTTTCTGATCCCTGCCAGATCATATTTTTAGCCCAGTTCTTAGAAGAGGAAACCTTGCCAAGGCTTTTATTTTTCTTTGTGGTATTGTACGTACTGTGCTAAGGATAGAATACTGAGATCATATGATTTTAGGACTCAGAAAACCACATGGTAATAAAAGAGGAACCAAACTAAATGTAAAAGAATTATGCATAGTTAGATATAGGTATGTGTAGAGATATAAGATTGAGAAATAAAATTTGTTTTTGAAAGAGGCTTGGAGGCGAATTATCTGACGCCTAGCTTAACATGTCAGTTTTTTTAAGTAGTCTGTTGGAGAAACTAAATGTAGGTTTTCCAGTGTCAAGTTTTGCATTCATTTCAGATGGAGAATTTGTGGTAAGGGTTGTGCCCACAACCCTTTACTTACAGAAAAGAGCTAGTGTGGGCCACAGTGGAATTGATCCATGTGAACCAGGATTATTCACTCTGGATTAAAGCCGAGCTTGGAGGCAACCCCAGTATTGCCCAGGCAGGTTTATGTGTGAACAAGAGAACAAATTGGCTCAGATCAGGAATACACATAGTTGGCAAACAATGATAGTTTCATTCTACACGTGGGAGGTAATCATCCTGCAATGGACCTGTGTCTCCTCCTCTTGGACTAAATCCCTCCCTATGCTATAAGGTCCTCTTCCTCTACAAAAGGTTCTCAGACCACTGAAGACCATGAGGACTAATGTTTTGTTAGAACTGAAAGTATAACTATTTGACTCGTTTATCACTTAATCATGATCCGTCTTGTAAAGTTATGTTGCATTTTTCTTGCATCCTTATTTAAGTTTTAAGTGTATGTATGCCTTGTCAGGAACTAGATTATGACTTACATTTTTTGAATTTTCATCTTTGAACCTGATACTGTATATTGAAGATATTTAACTAGATTTGCTCAAGACTTAGCCTTCCCTGACACTGTCACAAAAACATTGCAAAAAACACACTTAACTTTAAACCAAGTTTTAAAGTATGCTGATATATCTTAGCTGCATTGTTTTCACTTTCCAGGGAGCCACAGTACCCTCCAACCTGAGCTTGTATTTAGGCAGCCAAGTGGCTTCAATTTCTTTCCCAGATTATCAATGTGTGTGTCCAAGAAAAAAAAAATAGGCTCTGGTCACTGATGTCTTAGTTTGAATAAATATTAATCTCTGTATTTTCCCATGAGAATTTTAGCAGTTTCATCCAATTCTTCTAGTGAAATAACAGACTTAGAAAGAGCTTTACATGAACAAGTTGAGTAATGGTGGTAATAGGCCTGAAATGAGGGGAAATCATGCGACTTTGGCAGCAATCTTCTCTAGCAACTCATTTTGCTCAAAGGCTAGAAGCATCAATATCTTCAACTACAAACTCCTGGTAAGAGATTTAGAACCATCCAAACTCAGAGGTAGTTGCTGTCAAGTTGTCAACCAATGCAGGTATTTTCCGAGAAGAATTCCATGTCAGTAGTTGAGATATTTGTTTCCTCTAATTAAGGAAGGCTGGGGGTTGATGGTCTCTCCTCCTGAGCAATGATTGTACTTGGTATAGATATTAAAAAAGAAAAAGTAAACGTTCATGGTCAGTAACCAGCCTGGGAGTCCTAACTCAGTGAAGAAAGCATATAATGGGGAAGAAAAGCTTTAGTGCAAAATTATGCATTGGCAGCTCTTGAAGCACCTGTCCTCAGGAACCACTCATTCATGAAAGAACCATAAACCCATAAGAAATTGAGTAGGATTTAGCAACAGTATGGTCCAAATTTTAGAAAATTCTAATGTAAACAAATTGCGAATCTTCCAAATGATGTAATGGTACTGATTTGCTAAGTACCTAAGTACTTTATTATTATTTATCCTGACATAAAATCTTTTAGTTTTGACCACTAACTACAGTGACAATATAAAAAAAATTGTTTCATTTAAATTGATGAACATGTGTATCATTTCCTCTCATGTAGAAAATTTTTAGAATAATCTAACAATTTTAGATATATCCATGGAATAACCTGTTATTGAAATTAATTTTAATCACTTCAGAACTCCTGAAGAGTACAGTGATTTCTAGATCTACTAGTATAGAGGTGGGGAGAACATTCCTTCTCGCAGAATGTGGAAAGAAACCTTCCCATTCCAATAAAATCTTTATAGGCCTTTCTCTATACAAGGATATGACAAAACCATTTCTATAACCCACCAGTCATTTTGCCAAATTCAAGATTGGAAACTTCACCAAGTATTCAGTAGGTGGTGTTATCCTTCAAGTGTGTGTGGAGGCTTCTTGATGTTACCAGTGTAGGTGCACTTGGCATTGGCCCTTAGCCTATCTTCACTCATAATCACTGTAACAACAGAAAAAAAAAAAAGATTGAGGCAGAAGTTAGGGCACTGGAAGAAATGGCAACTGACATTGTTCCTTTAGTCAGGAGAAATATTACATATTAGCAGAATTACTACAATTATGCCTCTTAATATCTCTTCCCCCCCTTTTTTAATGCCTGGAAAACATTTAGCAAACTTGCCAAATATAACAGATTTACCACTGGAGAACAGAGTCTTTAGTATTCAAAAACAGAAGATTTTTAAACATTGCTTTTAAAATGACTTCAAATTAGTGTTTTCAAAGGTTGTCATACCAGTTGTTAAAATTTTAAAATTAAAAAGGAATATTTTGTTCGCACATGATAGAAAGCTCATTCTGTATGATTAGATGCAAAATAGCCCTCTAGGCTTTCCTCTCCCACTACCCAAATACAATGTCAGTCTCTCTCTGGCATACCTGCATCATCGTGGGTGGGCTTTTCTGTTCCCTTTGTAACTCCTGCCTCTTCCCAGCACCATATGCCTGACCCCAAAGGGCTTTAAAACAAAAAGTGATGACTCTTTAGTTCTACTATTGCTGTGGCAACGTCTATTATAGATATCATGTAGCTTTTGTCCATATTAACTGACCTGATGTAAAAAGATTTGTTCTGACTGAAATAATAGATGTGCCCTTACTCCTGAAGCTGCTCAGAACAAGTTGAGTGAGAATGTGGCAGAATGAAGGCATTCAAAATTTTAAACTTTGAAATCTAACAAAATATTATTCCTCTTCTACGCAGGCCCAACAAGACCATCACTATGACCGATGGGGACTATGATTATCTGATCAAACTCCTGGCCCTTGGAGATTCGGGGGTGGGGAAGACGACATTTCTTTACCGATACACAGACAATAAATTCAATCCCAAGTTCATCACAACAGTAGGAATAGACTTTCGGGAAAAACGTGTGGTGAGTTCTTACCCATACTGTTAAGCTTATTGCTGATCCTCCCAGATGAGCTAAGAATTAAGAAGCTATGTTTATTGCATGTGAGGCATTTGTCTTTTATCACATGCAATTTATGACCTGTCACTTTAATTTATAGTACTTTTTTACTTTCTCCACTATAAATAACATTTTGCACAGAAAGACGTTGAGTGACACTATCGCTTATCTCCAAAAGTATACAGAGCAACTAAAATAAATAATGCATGAGTTTATATAGTGTGTTTTCTACACATTCTTAAGGACTCTTTCAAAACTTGAATTATTCAGGATAGGAAAACATTAACTCTTAATCCGAGTTAAGTCCCTCAAAAAGAACAAGTGTTCATTTTTCTACTCTTAAAGACGTCAAAAGAGTGATTGGCAAATAGCTGGAACATGAGTTTCGTAAGTTCTTGCTGCATTTTTATTTATGTGTAGACTCAGCCATCAATCACTAGCTGATTATGAACAGAATGTGAGACCAATGCTATTTTCCGAGATAAGGGAGTTTAAGTGAGAATTGCCACCACTTCCTTCTCCTATGCTAGACGCTAATGACAGGAATAAAGATATTGTGACATGTGAGACGTGTAGCATAGGCACTTAAGCCTTGCCAGATTTACTGCCACCCAAGGTATTCTCGATTGCCAAGATGGCTGCAGCTCCCAGTTGATGTCACAGATCTATTCATTCCTCAAGAATTGAGAGAAAAAAAACCCACACAAAGGAAATGATGGTTGAGAAGGTAAATCATGGTTTCTCATGGTTTCTTATAATGTTCTGTGCCTTATCTGAAGTCCATACACTGGAGTGTAGTCTTAGCAAATTTGCTTCCAACCCTTACGGGGTTTTCCTGTGCCTTCTCCCCTCCTGAGTGCCCCCACTGAGCTAGGTAGATGGCCTTGTAGTTTTCCCTTTGAAACATTTCACTAAGCCGTACTTAAGGGAGCTGATGAAATATTAAAATGGTTATGCTTTGCTTAATAAGAAGTCAAAAGACCATAATTTAAAGAATTTAAAAATAGCCTTGGAAGAAATGGCTAATAAAGGAAGACTTGAAATATCCTGTGTAAACTTATTGAGAAATTCTGAGCAAATGCCATGGCTAAGTCGTTCTGAAAGTCCAATGCACAGTAAAAGATAGTCAGGTATTTGTAAATCATTTTACTGTTTTAAGAATGCCTTCACATTTGGTATTTCATTTAAATTTGCAGTGACTGTAAAGTAGGGAGAAATTATGGGTCTCAATTTTCAGGTAAGAAGATAAGATTCAGAGAGGTTACATGAAGAGTTGATTTTTGAACCTAGAACTTGGGTCCTAAATCAACTGCTTGCTGCCTCCATGAGGAAATGACAGAAGGTATCTAATTTAAGTTTGCAGTATGCCTAAACTGTGTTGAAAATCATACTTGTACTTGACATTTAAAAGTGAGAGTATATGTGATACTTCTGGGGAAAAAAAAACCAGAGCAAATATTTATCCTGCACTATGAACTTTGATTATAGTAATTGAGAAAAAAAACATGTTGAGTGATCCCAGAGAATTTGAATGTTGACAAAAATCCAAAGCAGTATAAACTGATGAAAATCATATCTTTCAGGTTTATAATACACAAGGGCCAAATGGATCATCAGGGAAAGCGTTTAAGGTGCACCTTCAGCTTTGGGACACTGCAGGACAAGAGCGGTAACAGTAAATTACTTTGTTTCTAGCTACAAATAGCGCAGAAGAACTGATTTTATTACTTACTTATTTATTTTTAAGTTATAATTTACTTGTCAATATTATTTTGTATTGGTTTCAGTTATATAGGAAAAAGCTTAACCACATTATATGCAACTCTCCCCCTAGTTTAAAAATAGGCATTTGTATTGAGAAATAAAAAGAAATTGTTTATAGTTAATTAACCATAACCAGCATTGTGAGTTTGGTTCAGATTTCAAAAATTAGATTTTCAAAAATCTCTATGAAGTTTCTTGTTATACGTTGCCATTGTACTTCATAATAGGGAAGAACATTTTCTCCAGAATTTAATTGAATTAAGGGGCGGGGGCGGGGGGGCATTTGCACTATTACAAGGGCTACTCCAAGAGGGACGTGAAGGAAAGGATGTTTAGATCTTTCTCATCTCTTTACATTCTTCTGCAGATCCTCTCTGATCTGTGCCATCTGACCAGCTTTATTCTCCAAGATCTTGGACACAGCATTGCCCTCCAGCCAGATTGCCTTTCTACCTTCCCTGATCCTCTCCTTTCACCAGGCCTCGCTCATATCCAACTCCCCTGGGGCCTTTCTGAACCCCCAGCTGAAAGCAGCTGCCTCTTCCTTTTAGATTCCTACAACATCTACTCTGCCCTCCCTTAAGTTAATTAAGTATTTACCTCCTAATGAAGCCAATATTTTTATTTTTTATGTTTGGTCTCTATTTGCTGTTCTTTGATTCACTTGTAGCCTTGTCACCCAAACAGAATCGTCAGATTTATAAGGGCAGAGACTATGCTTGGTTGTTCAGTGTCATCACTGGTACAATGTCCAAGATAAGAGATACTCAGTAGATAAGAGTGTTGCTTGCTTACTTGATGGCAGTATATTTTTTTGAGATACAAGATTTCACACGTGCTAAAGACCCCAAGCTAGTGAAGCTCTTCAATATTAGAGTAAATAGGTTGTCAGGATAAGCTATTTAGAAGGCACATACCTCCACATTCCGCATCGCGTGTCTTAGAATGTTTATGCTTGTAAACACTGCAGTGTTTGAAATGCATCCAAATGTTCTCGCCTTCAGCGAGTGTAAACGCCAGGAGAGGTGCTGGGCCCTCTCAGTTAGCTTTTTTGACTGTGAATTCCATTCACACACATCCTTCAACACTGCTGGTGCTGCTGGAGTCATTCCTCACAAGACTCTCTGCTCATATGTCAGTTTGGTTGTCACAAAGATGTATGTTTTGTAGACCAATTTGATTCCTATTTGAAGAAGTAATATGAGAAAATGTGGTTCCCATATGTCTTCGCACATGATTTGTCAGCCTAGCATGATGGCAGGCTTCTCTCATCTGTCCCCTTAAGACAGCTGCTCCATGAGGGAAATGGGGAAGACTGAGGGCAGTCTTGGTAACAATGGGATTATTCATCCCTCGGGAATTTTGCATTCTGTAGATATAAGGTGTAGCTAAACAACAAGATAAAAAGGCCTCACACCTCAACCCTGTTCCAGGACACCTGGCAGCATAACCCATATACAATAATGGTTATTGATAAAAGTGATAGTATGGAAAGGAGGAAAAAATAATACCTGCTATGTAAGCCCAAAGGAAACAGGGCACAGCCTTCATTCCCAGTGAGGGAGAACCAGTGATAATGTGACCCTGGCATCTGTGATTTTTTTTAATGGGTTCCTAGATTTTTCCACCCTGCAGACAGAATGAATTTGGTGGGTAAAGCAGAAAATGAATTACCTTCCCTCTGGAATAAGTCCTGGAAAAAATGGAGGATAACAAGGGTACTGGGGAAGAATGGCCTAGGGGATAAGTCAAGTCCAGACTAAGAATATCCTATCCACATTGCTATGGATGCAAAAGTATTTGCCCCAATCAGATCCATACAATTAGCATGTTTTTAAGTGACTTTGTCATGTGAACAGTGAGAGGGGAATAAGGCAGAGTCTTATCCTCAAATAACACACACACACACACACACACACACACACACACTCATGGAGAGAAAAGAGAGCAGGCTGTTGTGGTTGATTTAACCACACTATTGTGGCTGAGTAGCAGACAATTTTATGAGTACAGCTAGTTCCCAAATAGAGGGATCCATTCAATAAAAGTACTATAATCTCTGTGAGCTTCCAGTGACTAGTAGGAACAAAGCCACAAGAAAAAATTGCATACAATTTTTGGTATTTCATAATCATCATGATTATGTCTTACCAAAAATATCCTAATTTGGAAATTAATAGTCGTTGAAATATCTCTTCTCCATGCTTCAATATTAAAAGTCTTGTTCTTTATTGAAGTCATTTAAATCTTTACTAATTTTATATTTTGCTAGTCTTGTTTATTTCCCCCCTCTTAATTTGACATACATTTAATGAGTAAATACTGTATTCAGGGCCATGAAACATAATGCACAGCAAGTTCGAAACACAGTTCCTTTGCTCATGAAGTTTACCATCTAGGGTAGAATTTGGACCAATAACAAACTATTGTAATATAGCCTTAGGGCAGTGATAGGACACAAAGGGTAGTCGGCAGGTGTACCAGAAGGAGCTCATAATCCTGATGTGGTTGTTGGGAAGACTGCATGGGGAGGTGATATTTTCTCTGATATCTATATCTACATCTACATCTACATCTATATCTATATACTCATACACAATGTATGAGTGAGTCTTTTTCAGGCTAAAGGGGAAGGAGGTGAAGGAAGCATTAAGGAGAGGTTACCCACAGAAAGAACAGCGTGTGTGAAAGCCCAGGGGAGAGAGTGAACTTTCTAAGAACTAAAAGAAGATCAGCATGCCTGTGGGTAGTCCAGAGATGAATCTGGCTAGTGAGCCTTGACAGCTTATTAAACAGTTCAGTCATTATCTTAAAAGTAATGCATCATCATGCAAGTGTTTTTATCAAGTGATTTATATAATCAGAGGAAGAAACCAGGGAAGGGACAGGTCCCCCAAAAAAACTAGAGACAGGAAGTCTATTGAGAAGGCTGTTGAAGTTAACCAGGTGAAAGATGATGGGTTTGAAATTAGAGTAGTGGCAAGGTGGATGGACATAAAGATGAAGGACAGCCGAAACCGGTTTGGCTCAGTGGATAGAGCGTCGGCCTGCGGACTAAAAGGTCCCAAGTTCGATTCCGGTCAAGGGCATGTACCTGGGTTGCGGGCACATCCCCAGTAGGAGATGTGCAGGAGGCAGCTGATAGATGTTTCTCTCTCATCGATGTTTCTAACTCTCTATCTCTCTCCCTTCCTCTCTGTAAAAAATCAATAAAATACATTTTAAAAAAAAGATGAAGGACAAGAGATATTTGGTGATTGAATACAGGAGGTGAAGGAGAAAGAGGGTTACCAACCAGAAGGATGGTGATAACAATGACAGGAAAGGAAATCAGAAAGAAAGGCCAGTTTAGTTTTAGGCAAGGGAAGGTACAGGTATGCTAGGTTCCTCCAAGTGGAAATATCCAGCAAGTAATTGGTCATACAGTATGAAGGCAGGCGAATTCTAGATCTATGAATGTGGGGTTCAACACATTGGTGATAATTGAGCCAGGAAGTGGATGAGATTACCCAGTGAATGTGTGTAGAGTAAGACAAGGTCAAGACTAGAACTCGAAGAAACCATAGAATCTACAAAGAAGCTAAAATAGGGGACCAAAATTGAGGACATTTAGGATAGGAAGCGATATTCTTCTTAATTTCAAAGTTATGTGCCTTTCTAAAAATGTATTGCCAAATGCACCTTCTCTGGTCCGTATATGTGGACTCTGGTTTCACCTATTCCTGACATTAAAGTGGGCCTCAGCACATGGTCCACTGCACTGAGGATGTTGTGGCGGAGAGGATCAGAGCAGAGGAGAGACAGTCTTTACACTGCCCAGGACAGCGTCGTGTATTCTTCAAAATCCTCTAATAGATATGAGTGCTCCCTTTTCTCCCTAACACCTGAGTCTGACCTTCCCTCGGTTCCCTTAATCATTTTCCTCATCCTCCTTTCTTCACTATCTTCCCTCTTCCTCATGAGACATAGATGCCACTCTTTAACTCCAAAGAGTGCTCACAAGAGTTTTCTCACCAACATTGCTTTTCCCTACAAAAGAACTCTGGATCCAGATGCTAACAAGCTGTGGTTTTCCACGTGTAATCATAAGCACTCATTTTCAAGCCAAAGTTTCTGGGCACAGACAAGAATGACTGAAAAGTATAAGTTAAAGTCCCAATATTCTAAAGTGTTCTCAGTTTTATTTGTGGATCACAGGAGGCCCATGAGCAAACGAGTCCAAGGGGCTGTGTAAGCATGTGTGTGATTAAATGTTACAAATTCCTTGTGCGTAAGTGCTGTGGAACATAAAGCCAGGATGTGGTCTTCAAAAGAACCTACCAGCAGACATCCTCCTCTGGCCCCTCAGCAGTCTTTCAGGGTCCCCTCCCATTCCGTAGGGTAACCCATAGTGGATGCCATAGAGATTCCATAGTTGAGAGGGAAACAGTGTTGTTTGTATTGCCACCACTATATGTTCGTGGACTAACTTTCAGAACTACCCACTGTGCTTTCTTGGCAGATTCCGGAGCCTCACCACTGCATTTTTCAGAGATGCCATGGGTTTCTTATTAATGTTTGACCTCACCAGTCAACAGAGCTTCTTAAATGTCAGAAACTGGATGAGTAAGTGGGACCCACGTAACCTGTGTTGGTCACTTCGGGACCCAAGAGCTCTACGTATTTGCTTGTTTGCCTCACAAAATGAAAGAATAACCTTGGGAAGTCATGAGTTCAGAGTTTCCGGTGTCACCTTCAAAGTGGTGGCCTTTATGCGCATCCCCCAAGGTGGCCTGGAATTGTATTTTATTTTGATACTCTTAGAGGAAGCCAGTGTGGCTTCAGATCCACCATATGTAAGGTCTTCAATTTTGCAATTGTAAGGCCATTAATTCCACTTGTCTAGCCATCTAAAGGACTTCCTAGAACAAGGGTGGGGGAACATCCAGCCCACGGGCCAGGCTGTATAAGGCCCTCAAAATCATTTGGTCTGGGCCTGCCATGGCATCAGGGGCGAGTTAAAGAAATGTTTGAGCAAATATATCAGGCTAATTTTAAAGTTGATCATTTTGTATGGCCCACGAATGATGTGATAAATATCCAAATGGCCCTCAACAGAAAAAAGTTTCCCTGTCTTAGAAATATGTGAGCTTCCACATCTATTACATCTAACCTAGAAAGGACATAGAGAAAAGCAGCTGCTTTTCCTGAGAGGGTACACGGGCACCTAAAATGTGTTCCCATGCACTTGGGTTAAGTAGTGGGTTAATTAACTACAGGGTGGCCAGGAGAGAAGCTGCTGCAGAGGACCAGGCACGTGAAGATGAGGGACCCTGTGCCAGTCAAGCAGCTCACATTGAAATTTTACTTTTTTTTCTTCAAAAAAAAAAAAAGTCAATATGAGGAAGCCTTGTATAGAAAAACTACACAATTTTGATCTGCTATGAAGTTAAAAGTCACCTAATCAGTCATTAAAGCCAGATTAATATATGTCAACACTGAAGAATAGTATTTTATTTTTACTTGATGTGGCACTGAAGATAATATTTTATTTGCTATATCTAATATATATGTCATTACTACATATTATTTATAACGAATAATATATATAACTGCTTTAAATGTGAGTTCAATAACAGTTGTTACCTTGGGGAAAATATTTCTTCTCTAAATGAGTAATTATCCTAGGATCTGTCTCTCTTTCCTTTTATTGTTATATTTCCTTATTCAAACTTTGGTGTTATTAGATTCTGAGAAGATAAGGAGATAAGATTATTCGATACATACTTTCAGAGAATGATTTCTTCACCCTTTATCAAGGTAGATGAGCCTCTTCCTTGTTTTAAAATTTTTTCAGAAGGATACTATTGGGATTTAAGACAGTTCATTGCTATGTCTAAAACACTTTCATTTCTAACACGCAAATAGTCGATGTTATAGGGTAAGCCTTTGTCTTCTTCCTTGGCAATTGCATGCAGCAGGCCCTGTGATAACATTAGAGTAATCCCTCTAACCGCCAAACCAGAGGTTGACACATTTCTTTTTTCCTTTCTTCTCTCTCTCCCTCTCCCTCTCCCTTCCCCTCCCCCCTCTCTCTCTCATTTCCTGGGCGAAAAAAGGACAAAAACCAAGTTTCCAGTCTTACAATTGCTTTTACATGACTTCGTGGTGGTTCAAAAATGTTCTGCTCTCTTAGATCATCACCTAAGCTCTTAAAGGAAAGAACAAATTTGTGTACTTTAAAATCATGTTCTGTTTACTCCACTTACGTTTGAGGAACAAGTGGTATGAAACAGTATGTCCCTCTTGGAGGGCACGTCCTCAGATGGAGAAGAGCACTGGTAGGTGTTCATACAGGTGCTTCATGCAAATGATGACTGATCTTCACAACATGCAGCTTGTGAGGCAGTGCGTCCATTTACTTGGCTAATATAATAGAAAAAGCTGGAGATAAACAATTAGATTAGGAATCTCATATGAGCAGTCATTTGACATTGCTTGTTTGTAACTAGCTTGCCGGTTCCATCTGCTTTCTTTCTAAGGCCAACTGCAAGCAAATGCTTACTGTGAAAATCCAGATATCGTATTAATTGGCAACAAGGCAGACTTACCAGACCAAAGGGAAGTCAATGAGCGGCAAGCCCGGGACCTGGCTGACAAATACAGGTAAGTCAGTCACCTGGCAGTGTCATCCAACCTTGTACACTGCTGCTAAGTAATGGGGCAGAGACACAAGGTTGATACTAGGAATTACAAAGATCTTCCAGAGGAATGTATGTGATATTTTAAATCAATTACTCATTAATGATAGCATCTAACATTTACTGCATACTTATTAGGTACTAGCAACTGTTCCTAGATTTTAATTTATTTAACCCCTCATAACCATATGGAGCAGGCCTAGAGTTATCCCACTTTATATATGAAAATTAGACATAGGGAGACTAATAACTGAGGGGAGGCCACATTGCTAAGCTGGTAAGCAGCAGAGCTGACTTGAACCCAGACAGTCTGAGATCAGAACTCATGTTCTTCAACACGACCCTCTACTAGGGCCTCTCGATTGATAGCTGCAAACCTCTAAAGGTGATACCTGTGTGGACATAATATTGCAGCCTTTATTCTCAATGAATTTAAATGGCAAATGAAAAATTTTAAGACACCCCATGCAGTTATAACTTGACTTCCAAATCAGACGTTGTCATTATTATTATTTTTTAAAAATTTAAAGCAGTTTCATCACACCTGCCATTCTTTTTGGATTGTCCTTGAGAACATTAAAACTGTACAGGTGTTCTTGAAACTTTTGATTCCGAGTAAGTAGAGAATGTAGTCACAGGAATATCCTACTCAATGGCAGTGTAATTTCTAAATCAGATTTATAGATAATTGATTAAAAGGGAAGTAACATTGATCACTAGTTTACCATTTTTTACCCTCTTAAACTTTAAAGAATAGTTATAGTGCCTTAACTTCAAGTTCCTGAGTACCTCCTGTATCCTCTTTCTTGCCCATAGTACTGGTTATATTCACACTAATGAGCAGCTCACCAGTTGTTACTCCCTGAGTAAGAACAGGGATGCTTTCCAACTCAGCCAGCAAAACCCTGAAGATTGTGCAATCTCTGTCAGCCATATTTTCATATGTGTGACTCATTTGTACATCTTGTTGCCTCGTTTCTGATTTCTTCCTCTCGAAAATATTTCTCATCTCTTCCATGCTAGCATACCATATTTTGAAACAAGTGCGGCGACTGGCCAAGATGTGGAGAAAGCTGTGGAAACTCTTCTGGACTTAATAATGAAGCGAATGGAACAGTGTGTAGAGAAGACACAAGTCCCCGACTCTGTCAATGGTGGAAACTCTGGGAAGCTCGATGGGGAGAAACCAGCAGAGAAGAAATGCACCTGCTAGACCTCACACAGGAACTCACCATCCCGATCCCACCCAGATATTACTTCCCCAAACAGCGACAGACCACACAACTGTTGGGTAGACCATGCATAATGGCACATCTTTTTTTTTCTGCCAGAAAATGTATTTTAAGAAACCAAAATAGTCAGCAGTATTCAAAAGAATTGACCAGTTGTTTCTGAGGCCCCTTCAAACAAGATCAAAGATTTCTAACGTGATCTCATCATCATGGATGCCCAGTTTTTTTGTTTTTGTTTTTTTATAAAGAAGACAAGTGTGTAAGGGAGTACACAGATGAAATGACAGTGAGTTGTAAATGAGAACAAAAATTACCCTGTCATAGTGGAGAAAGGGATGGGCTACCAAAGGGAGAACATAGAAAGTTGATTTTTTAAAAAAGATTGGGTTTACTTCACATGTAGAATCTGATTATTACTTTTAGGTTTGCATTGGGGAAACATAGTTAAAAATGGATACACAATAAAGAATTCTAAATGGGTCATTAACAATGACATTACTCTGTACACCCAATACGCTGTATTAGAATTACTTAATTAGTGGTGAGGTTATGAGAGGATGAATGTCAGACTTCTGCTAAAATGTAGGAGTGTGTGTAATAATGCCATTTTTATATTATTAATAAATGGCAGATAGACAAGAACAAGATTGTGGATGACAATGTACAAGAGAAATGCCCTGGGAGAAAAATGAAACTATGGGAACATGGCATTAGACAAATGAAATTAAATGTATCTGTTACAGATGTCTGGAAGAGTCACTTAGCCAACTTTCACTCAAGCCAATGAGAAGCTGACATTATTAGCTGGGATTAAGAGATGATCCAGAGGTTTCCATTTCAAACAAAATTTTAGAAATAGGTTCAGTGCTTGGCTTCACGTTTCATTTTTCTTAGCAAATGGTGATAAATAGTCACAAGCACAAATTAAAGATTGCTGTTTATTTTAAAAAATCTCTCTTTAAAAATGCAGTCAACAAAAATGATTTCACCTTAATTTCTTTTAGATAAATATGCTGGTGATGTGAAACAGAAAGTGACTATTTATTGTGGTTTTCTTTTCAATTTACAAAATCCTGGAAACTCTAAATCGATTTTTCCCCTCTCTAACCCATACTCTGGCTTTGAATCAATTGTGAAAATACAGGTGTGTCACTTTGTAGACCAACAATTTCAGAATAATCATGGATCCATTTTATGGTCCCTCTGAATTTCCATGTCACTAATCACATAAGAATTGATGATAGCTCGTGCCATGTTACAACGTATTTAGCACTTGTTTTTATTTTGCTTAAGGCAAAAATGCCCATAGTTGACCTATATATGGGGGTTGGGCAGGAATGGAACTGTATCATATCTCACAAAAAATTGGTTAATCACTTTATTTTTTTTCCACAAGAAGCTGCCTTTTCTTTCTAAAGACGATCTCAAAAGTATTTTTCATTTGCCTATTCTTATAATTATCACTTCCTATTAAACCATTATTTAAATATTTCAGTGAATTTTATCAATAACAAAGGCATTACACTTTACGTTTTCTTCTTTTACTATGAGTATATGATTTTTCCTCAGAATGGTTCCTCTTACTATAAAATCTTGCCAATTAAACTTCATTTTTCCAATTTGGTGCATACTTACTTTGTTAAGTTTCAGACACTGGAAACCCTAAACCCAGCTCCCCCCACCCCTTAACCTCTGCCTACCAACATCTATCTGGTATCAAATCCGTTTTAGGAACTCAGATCCGAGGGAATGTCTACTTATAGTGTTCTTAGTGTGGACTAGACCCAGAAATGTGCCCTGAATCAAAGTGCTCTGGAACCTCTGATGGGCTAGCGCCTGGTGGAGTTCTGGGTGTCTGCTGCCCAGTTCCTCTAACTTCTGCAGCACAAAGCCAGCTTCTGAGACAGATCACACTCGGGTATTCCCGCCAATGGTATTTTTTCCGTGATGTTCTTCATGACCTCAGTACCTGTGCCCTGAGGATAGAAAGCTATTGGCTAACATGGAAGATGCTTCTTTTGGAAGAAAGTGAGCAGAAACAATGTAGCTATTGTTTTAGCAAAATTTGGTGAACTTTTGAGGTCATTATGTCAATGTCTTATTTGGATCCAAATTGTGATATCCCCTGCATTTCCATAATAGGGAATGTTTAGCCTTTATAAAAATCCTGAAAGTATTCTATTTTGGATATGTCTTTTTGTTTCTTTTGATTTTCCAGTTACATGATTGACTTACTTATGCCAAATTTCTGTCATTGTCAGCTATTTAACAAGCATTTATTCAGGGTCTATTTTAAGATTGTCATTTGATAGTTGCAGCGTGAAGCAGAGGGTGATGATGCCCATAATTATAGAACTACGCCTGTAAAAATAACAATTATTGGGTAATAATCTCAAGTACGACAAAACTTAAGACAAGAAAATTACTTTGTAGTGGTATTCTACTTATAAAAACTTGATCTAAGAAATATTTTCTGTCAAGTTTGACATCTGACCCCAAATTCTATGTCAACGTTAATAGAAATTCCTTCTCTTATTATTTCCCAATTAGTTAGTCTGTATTATTTATTTTACAACCTCAAATTAATTTGGGGCCCTGAAGTAGTGTATAGACCACTTTAAAGGATGGCATAGCCCCTTTAACTCACAACAATATATATGTTTAGCCAAGATGAGCCCTGTAACTAATTATCTCCCAAATGCTCTAGTAAGCCAAATTGTATTTTGGAAAAATCTTTGAAGTGTACTTGACATTCCTTTCTGGTATAGAAACCACTTCTGGAGTGTTCGCTCTGTTTCAATGTTTACATCGCTCTAACACAGTGCCTCGGATACTTCTGTGACCACATTTGTCTCCAACCTATAGCTCACTTCCTGTAATGTCATTATAGGAAGGCCTCACAGAGACATGAACACAGCTTACGGTCTTTGATGTCTTTGGCAAAGGGTTCAAGGACGTCATCGGGATCGGAGACCATTACCACCGTCTCCTGGTCTCCTAGCTCACTTCTTATGGAGTGAGCATTACTTGAGACTCTTAACTGAATAGGTACAAGGTTACCTTTCTGTGTAAAAAGAGAAAACTCCTTTGAGAAATGTATCAAAAATAGTTGAGAGAACACAATATTTGTCTTGGTATGACGAGGGTGGCAGGTCAGGAATCGGCGGAGAAAATATTAAGTGCTGGGAGTTGAGCTTGCAGGTCTCTACATAAGAGTTTTAAAGTTCTTTCCAAGTCACACTCTTGCCAGTTTGCCACCATTTCCATAGTATCAGCTATCACACTGCACACAATTCAACGCCAGCATTTTCTAAAGTAAACCTTTTACCTGTTGTTTTTAACCAGATGGGTCATTTTTTGTATCAGGGGGTGTCTTTCTTATGCTTCTAGTGTCAGTTACCCTCTGCCAATCAGGTTGGATGAACTGGGCAAGAGTTTTAATCAGCCCTTGTAAGAGACAGAAGCTTCTGCCTAGAGAAGGACATGACTATATTAAAAAGTAATAATAGCCAAATATTTTTAAACTGTAAATTGAGTCAACAAATTTGATGAAACGTGTATATTTTCACCAATAGAGTGAGCACAGCAGGTAGAGAACTATGTAAATATGTGTGATAGAGAGAGTGTACAACTAGGTAGAGTGTATAACCTGGAGATTTGTGTCTATGAAACAAGATTGTTTGCTGCCCATATCTCTGTTCACCTGAATAAAAAGGGCAGGGGGGCACATGCTTTCCTCATTGTGTATCACACTCACCCATTTGAAGGAAAATCCTCATCCATAAAGAATTTAGGAGTTTAAAACTCAAACTTTAAAGAAATGATATTGAAATTTCTGTCTCCTAAGATAGTGAATAATTCTTTAAAAGGACGTTCTGAGAGCTGATGTTAACCAAAGTGATTTTAAAAGTTTACTTTCATCCTCTACTACCTAGCTTTAAGAGATGTCTAGAATGTTTAAGTATTTTAGGGAAAGCTTTATCATTTTTTAAGGATGCTAAGATGCTGTCTATATTTGAAAACATTGTCTAAAAGTTCACCAAAAGCTATGGTTTTTTTTTCTTGATGATTTTTTGAGCAATATGATATAAACTTATTTCTGGGGAGAGTGCTGAGCTCTTACCAGGGACAGTCAATATAGAATATTATCTGAGATGAGTGTTGTCTCAATGCTTTATAAATCCATGAAAATACTTGTCTAACAAAGTAGAATTGATAAAAATTATTGCTAGATATATAGGGAATGTTATAAACTTATTTTCTTAGAACGCTTGGGTGAAGACCCACTCATGATGACATTGTTAAGCAAGCACTATAGAGAGATAAGAATTAAAAAGTTGTCTACGTAGAGTCCTTAGATCTGACAGAACATGGAGAAGTTCATACTTAAAAGGTTGATTATTAGGTAGGAAAAAAAAGAGTACAGAAAGAGTTTTTGTAAGTAGATATGTGGGAAATATTTATTCATCCTTTCTATCTAACAAGTAGAGGAGTCTATCCTTAGAACTAAGCTAATAAAAATATTTAAGCTAAAAAATATTTCATTATTAACATCAAACTTTTGGAAACTTGGGAACATTTTATTTATCTGAACCTCATAAACTGGAGTAGCATCACATATATGATGATAGGCAATCTCCCCCCACCTGTGGTGCGGGGCGTGGGGGAGCGTGTGGAGAGGGGCAGAGGGAGATTTCCTATCATCTATAGAGAGGAGAGAAAACAGTGACAAACTAGTGGGAGTCTTTTAAAGGGTGTCATCTTTTAAAGAAAAAAAATACAAATGAATCATCTTTGGAATGAGTCATTTCAATGTTTTCAGATTCTTTTCTTTCCCACAAATTGTGGAAGTCATGACTAATATCCCTCAGCTGACTTAGTCTTTAAGGGTCTTTAGGAAATTGTGTAGGAGCTGGTATATCTGTCCTTAACCTAATGGGTCCCTTATTTAACCAGTGGCTGTTGTCTTTATATCTGTTGGCCCATCAAAATAGTGTCCCTACTGATATGTAGTAACATATGCTTATCCTTAATCTTTTATTCTCCAGGTTATTTTTTTTCAAATGCTCAATGAGAGGAAGCCTTGTCCAGAAAGAACAAGTTGGGGACACATGTCTGTTATTAAGTATCTTAGTGATTTCTCCTCATGTGGGACTTAGAAACCCTGCATGTCTCACAGGGTTCATTTCGGGCTCAATGGAGAACATATAAGGTTTATTCCATTTCATAAACAGACACTATTATCACAAACGAAGAACTAATAAAAATCACAATCATAATTTAAAACCGGAGACACAACTAATTTTAGTAGATATATTGGAAATTACCAATGGGTAGTCAATTTGAGGTCATTGTATTTGATTGAAAATGTTTAATATTTAATCTCAAGTTACTGAAAAAAAAAAGAGTTCTATTTCATTTTGTATGTTACTTGCATTTCTTTCACAGAGTCCAATTATATTCCAGATAGTATATTACAACTTAGTCAACAACCTCCTTGTACAAATAGGGCTTTTGTTTCCAGAGCCTTGTAAAAGATACCCTCTCTGAAATTATTTAAGAAATTATTTAAGTTTCCCTGCTTAATGTGTCAAAAGTAGACAGTGCTCTGACATAACACTGATGCGCTTCATGCATCCCAATGGTCTACCGTTAAGTGATAGTGTCCTCATTTTTAGGCTAAGCACGTTGGGTTGCTTTTGTCTGTCATCTACACACATCTCTGTTTTGACTAGTGCTATGAATGTAACTTAAAACTTTTAAGTATAGTGTGTTTTTTTCTATATGCTCTTGAGTAGACTGTGGTGCCTGACAAACCCCGTTAGGTCATTATTTTGTTGTACCAAAGTTCTAGTGACTTCAGAAATCATTGCATCCAATGATTTTGTGGTGTCTGGGTTTGAATACTATGGCTGAGAACTGTATTCAGTGATTATTACCTGCACACTTTCCAAATAAAAAGGAATTTTTATCAATTATTTTGTGTAGTGAAAGCAGCCTTTTTTTCTGTGCTGAAGGTCAACATGTCATGGGTCGGGGAGCATTAAATGGGTATTAACATGAAACTTGCATCACATTAAATGGCATCCACCTGAAATTAATACAATGTTATGTCAATTATGCATCCATTAAAAAGGAAAGGTGTCCCTTAGGATGCAGTCAGTGATTTTCTCTCTCTCTCTAAACTTTCCCATTTATTATTTATTTAAAGACTGGGTTTTGCAAGGGAAATTTTCTAATAACTTTAAATGATGCATCTATAAAATTAGCACTTACCATGTTGAAGTATTCTATAGTACACATCATTTCCACATGTTATAGCCTACTTCTTCCCCATAGCAGAATGCTAAGGCAGGCGGTGGTATCTCCCTTAGTCACAGACTGGTGAAAGGACCATTGTTCAAGGAAAATTCTAGACCACAACCATGCAGTTTCCTTAAATGTTCATTTACAAAGACTGCCCCAAGCTCTCAACCTGGCATGTGCCCTGACTTGAACCTTGACCTCCTGGTTGATAGGTCAACACTCAACCACTGAGCCATAAGCTGGGCTGTTTGTTTGTTTTTTAAAGTGACATAGTTTGCTAAATACTTAAGAAGGACTTCTTTTTGTTGGTATTGTTAATCCTCACCCAAGGACATTTTTTTCCCCAATTGATTTTTTAGAGAGAGTGGAAGGGAGGGAAGGATGGAGAGAGAAGGGGGCGGGGGAGAGAAACATCCATGTGAGAGAGACATGTTGATTGGTTGCCTCCCGCACATGCCAGGCATGTGCGCCCCCGACTGGAGGAGGATCAAACTGCAACCAGTTATGTGCCCTGCCTGGGAATCCAACAGGCAACCTTTTGGTGCACAGGACAATGCTCAACCAACTGAGCCACTCTGACGGGGAAGGATATGTTATTTTAAAATTGTTTACACCCTGGCTGGGAAGCTAAGTGGATAGAGCATTGGATGGAGCACCAATGGGTAAGAGGAACCTACATGGTCTCTGAGTGAAGTCTCCTACTGCACAGTTATGTACCATTTCAAGGGTAACAGTACTTTGATGGATTTACAAATACATCACTTCATCTCATTTGTTCAGACCTTTAAATATTTCATAGATGACAGGGATAATTTCACATTCCACATTGAAAGGCTTTGAGCATCTTTCCTGAGTAAATGTTTCGAGTTACACACTAGTGAGGATGATCAAAAGGCTTCAAGCAGTTCACCCTTTAGGGTGACTAAGGTCTTCCATTATTCCTTTAGTCGAAGAGCATTCTGCTTTCCTGGCTGTCAGTACGTCCGCATTTCTACGGGTTAGAATTTGGTTTTACTTAGAATGATCAAGGCTCCACCTGTAATGAATGCATGTACCGGCATTTAAGCACACTTTCACAAGAGCACTGGACATATAATTCTAATTCGTGCATTCAGATTCCTCCTGGCTGCAGATCACAGCCGTGTTCCTTTGAACTCATAATACAGGCATTTTTATGGAGGTCTGAGCCAACAGCACTGTGTACCAGTCCCTACACGCCCCCAATATTTTACTTAGAAAATATAATGAATATTGAAAGGGAAATTAGCCAGGAAGGCAGTCACAAAGTGCATTCCTTTGTACTTAAGTGTGCGCTGCCTTCAGCAACCAATTTTCAATCCGAGCTGAAAAACCCTGGTTTCCTAAGGTGTGGTGAGGTAGCCATGTTTCTCAATTTGGGAGGGGTGTGTGTGTTGGAGAATCAGCTGAAAAGAATCTTCTCCTGCCCATAACTCAGTTGAGAATAATGAACTTATATCATAGTAAGATATATTTTATTATCCAAAAGTCAACTTTAAAATATAACATTTATTCATACACATATACACACTTCCTTCTACTTACATAAATAAAAACCACTATCAAAGGTTCAAGTTGACAACCTTAAACCATTCTCTTCAGTAAAAAATCTGCAAGAAAAGATAGGTTTTTAAAAACTTGAAAGCAGAATTTATCTTCCATCGTGGGAAAGCTCCTGGTTTCTTCACCCATTAAGTAAGCTTTGAAGAAAGAGTTCTTTCCCTCGAATATATGTTTGTTTGATTTTCTGGAATGTCATCCTCCTGCAAAACTATTGATGTATAATGGATTCCATTAAATACTGGCATTGGGCCATTTTAACATGCAAGTTTAGATTCTGTTTCAAAGAATACGTAAGACCCACGGAATGATCATTCTCATTCAGATCTTCAGCCAGCCAGCTCATTTCCGTAGCCTAACCAACATCAAGTAGGGGGTAGAGTCTTCAGGCTTCAAGTCACTAGAGAAAAGATCACACAGTCATCAAGATCAAGCACATTAAACTGCAAGGATGTAATTGCTGTACCGCCGCCATTACCATCTCCACTGTCCTATACCACCGCATCACAACTAATTGCTTTAAGCGATGGCAGTTAACTGATGGATTGTAATTCCCCATGAGACACAGGAGAATCACGTTGTGGAAGCATTAAACTTACTCAAGTTCATGTAGTTGTACTAGAACAAAAGTGAGGAAGTGTGGGGGTGGGGGATCAGGAGAGTTAGAGGCTGTGTCTGCCACTTCACGCAGTGAAGATACTCACCAGAGTGACCTGGAGATGGGAAACACATCAGTACTCCCTCAGGATGTTTTAATTCTGTGCGTTTCTCAAAGCCTGACCTTCTCTCCTCAATGTGTGTGTGTGTGTGTGTGAGTGTGTGTGTGTGTGTGTGTGAGTGTGTGTGAGTGTGTGTGTGAGTGTGTGTGTGTGTGTGACTGTGTGTGTGAGTGTGTGTGTGTGTGAGTGTGTGTGAGTGTGTGTGTGAGTGTGTGTGTGTGTGTGTGTGAGTGTGTGTGTGTGTATGTTTTGTTTTTGTTGTCGTTGTCTAATGACCTCTAATCTCCACATCTACTGGTGTTCAACCCAAGAAACATCTATATGTTCTAATGCTCAAGGGAAAAGCAAAGCAAAGCAAAGCAAAACAAAACACAAACTTGTTTAGGGTACTTACTGAGGGGTGGCATGGAAATATATTTTATGGGTGATTTAAGATATTTGCCTAGATTAATTTTTAAATGTACCTTTTTTTTTAGTTAAGGCCTACTTTTATACTCCAATCTCTCTCTAGAGTTGTAAGCCCACTGTATGTTGGTGAATCCAGACTTACCAAACCATACTACTGCTCACATTCTCAAAGGAGCCCATTAACCATATTTCATTTTGCAAACATGAGACCTACTGTTGAGATAGGGTATGTGGTGAAATGGCTGTAACTGATAAGGGCTACAAGGATTATCATGGAGATAGTAAGACCAACCCCCAATGAATTTATGGCTGAGAACCCCCAGAAAACCAGCTCGATCCAATGTGGAGACTAATTTCACTTTGCAGTAATCCCTAGCTTCGTTATATGCTTATTGTAACACATTAGCATTCTAAATCATACACCTGGCTGCCATGATTGGGAACAGCAAGCCAATATAAGAACACAATATGGACCATGGGACCTTCCAAGAAGTCTCCATCCTGAATATTCCTCTCCCTTATTGAATGTTCTATCCTCAGATTAAATGATCCTCAATAAAGGAGGTAAATCCCACTAGGGCAGGGCTACTCTGCCTGTGGAGTAGCCTTCGCTCTCACTGCTTCACTACGAAACTTTCACTTTGAACTATATTCTGGCTTAAATTTGAATTTGTTCCTACATGAGGCCAAGAGCTCACAGTGGGTCCCAGACCCTCGGGTCCCTGGACCCCTGGAATGCCTGCATCGCCATCATATCATTCACACTGCCATTTCTATCAAAAAATCATAGAACAAAGGCCATATTCAGTCCAGTTTCCCTATTTCAATTAGGAACTATTCCCATGTGCCCTTTGCCAAGTCATAGGAAGAAAATAAATCTTTAAAACTAAAAGGCCTTTCACTCTAAATTAACTGCAGCTGCTGTAGGATTGCCCGTAGAAGCCATCGTCTCCAGCACATCCCCGCTGTTCCTGTAGCTTTCCCCACTGGGATCTCGGCGCTCATCACTGCAGTGGTTACAGTAAGGAGACAACCAGTTCCTGGCTGGCTCCATTCCTTCCAGGGCCAAAACAGTGCATGTTGGCCACAATGCCTCACCACCCCAAGGGGAACGGTATCTGGTGTGGACGGAAAGGGGCCACAGACTAAACCTAACAACCTCAGGGGGGACCTAGATGGCAGGCCTTGCAAACTCAGCGACCTAAAGTAGCCACATAGGGTTGTCTGAAATTAAAACTTCCTAACTAAAAGCAAGTCAGGGTGGTTAGTCATGTCTTAGGCCAGTATCTTCCTTGACAAAGGTCAGTATTTACCTTAACTGGGTCTGTCTATTGTCCTTTTGCAGCTACAATAAGAAACCCTTGGAATGTCAGAGTAATCCCCTTTTCCCAGCCCCCTCAGGGCACAATCTCCCACCAGCGTGAGAGACCATGTAGTCCCCTCATTGGTATCTTGTTCTCCCACATACCAGCTGTATGTGCTCTAAATGTTAATTAACTATCCCGAACCCAGCAACGTAAAAGGATTTGTCTTTCTGTTTTATTCTTTATCCAATCTCCGAGATTTCCCCGCTTTGCTTTCTCCCACCTCTCTAATCTACCACCAATGGATTTCATGTAACCCCCCCTTACATCTCCACCTTTGACTCTAATATATAAAATAAGCTGCAAAACTGCCATTCTCCAGAGCATTTGCCCAATCCATTGAGATTTTGCTTTCTAGCAATTGTCATCAGTTTGGCTCAAATAAACTCATGAAAATTCTCTACAGGTTCAGAGGTTTCTTATGTAGATGACACTGTTAAGGGAACAAAAATTTGACCATCCTCTCCTCCCTTGTAAAGTCACGTTTTGCCTTTCTATTCCAAACTCTCCCCCTTCCTCGCTCTGAAGTGATCTCAGTAAAACCTCGGAATAACGGACTAATTCAAGTGAGGGGGTGTCTGTTAAAGCAGAAAGTCCCTTATATAACAAAGTAGGTTTTCCGAATTCGTGTATTAAAAAATTGACAAATTACTTAGTTTACCTGTTTTTACTTATGTAGACCTGCTTGTGTAATTTTAAAATTTAGTATGTATGAAAGGTTTAATTTCACAGAAAAGTTTTCTATATGTATTACTATAATTTTAAATGTACACTGAATAGGTCTAGTAAATGCATGCATTCTTCAGTCACCATGAGTAAGCAAATGCACACGGCTGGGCGTGGCGTAGCCCACGTGGGAACATGGGCCAGCAGGAATTAAAACTGCCACAGAAAGCCTCCAGATGACAGAACCAATTACCACACAGGTGATGCGGTATGATCAAGGACTAATCATTCCCTGAACATTGTTAATGAGCAATGACTCTAGGATTTAAACATGTAGACTACAGTTTTGGTATATAGTCTTGATCTACGTTTGTGAAATTACTAGAGTGTTTTTTCCAACATATGGTCTGTTCACTAAAATTTGTTAACAATAACAGTGAATTAATAATAAAAAAATAACCTACTAATTTAATATTAAGCTAATCTTGGTTAAAAGCATTTTTAAATTAACCGGGTGTTAATTTTCACTTATGACATATGGACCGGAAATTTCGTCTGTTAAATCTGAAGTCCATTAAATCGAGGTCCACAAAAATCGAGGATTGACTGTCCTCTCACGGCTTCTGAAATGTTGGCATTTCACTGCCTCCTTTACTACTGCTGGGGCTACTTTCTTTTCTTGATTGGAAGCTGCAGGGCTAGTGGCCAAAAAGTTAAGAACGTAGCATCTGGGGGCCCAATGATTTTAGAAGACCGGTTCATATTGGTTTCCTCTCTAGGCTGTAATTACATATATGATTAGCCAAGTGAAGCACTTGTTTCAGGGACTAAGACAGAGAGGCTAAGGCCTGACCTCCTAGCCTGATGCTAATCACGGCGGGATTCTCCAGCTCAGGCATGCGCCAAGAGTTTCAGAAAATGGGCTTCTGCCCCCGAGGGGCTAGACTGGGAAATTCAAAAGCTGCTAGAACAGGAAGTTTTTAATCACTTTTTAAATTATTCATGTAATTACAGACTGTTTTCTTTTAAGTGAATATTTCATAGAGTATTATAGAAATGAGGTTGAGACCAGGAGTCTTTTTGTTTTGTTTTGTTTTACATCTTGTCACTTTGGATTCTGTCAACACTAGAAAATGACTTTGATGGTTTCAGCTATCATTTCCATTGCTTTACTGGGTCATTATCGTTGCTTAATTGGGTCATTATTATTGAAGACACTTGTCATTAACAACGCAGGCAGTAAAGTGAAATGCAAGGAACTAGTCTTATCCTCTTGACATTTATAACATATTTTGATTTGAGGTATAGACATGGACATTTAAATAAATATAAGCAATTTATGCTTAAAATACTCATCAATAGCACAGAACATGTGAGCAGTAGAAGAACAAGGACAAGAGAGGAGCCTATCTAGTTTGTTTGCAGAAAGTACTGAAGCCTAGCTTGGGCTTGTTTTGCAACAAAGAAGAGGTAAGAGATATCTAAGTGAATTAATTCATTTATTCAGTAAGCATTCATATGTTAGGCTCTGAGAAGTCAGTGGTGAACAAGATTAACACAGTTCCTAGTCTTGAAGAACTGAGAAACAGACAGTAAACAATGACATAAGTATTAATACATTGGGATCTCTCTCCAGTGGGATGAATGTCAACATTCATGAATGTTCAACAGAGGTTGTGAAGGCAGGTGGGGGTAGAAGAAGAGAGACTTTACCTTGTAGCGACGGCCTTAGATACCATTGTCCTAGGAGTTTCAGACCAAAGTGCCACCTTAGTTTTTAGTTCTTTATTCTAAAGTTGAAAAAAATAGTTCAGAAATCGCATAGCAAGCACATTAATCATGCTCCTGATCAACCCTACATCACTCCTTGTCCTTCCTGTCAGAACACAGAAAGTAACCAGTTGAAAGTCACTAATATCTCTGAAATTACACACTCACTAGCTTGGTGACCTCATTCAGTTACTTAACCTCTCTGTGCCTAACTTCTTCATCTGTACAACAGATATAATCATAGTCTGTTCTTCAGAGGTTCTGAAATGAGATAAAAACATGTAAAGAACCCAGCTCAGTGCCAGGCACTGATTTTTAAGACTTAAAAGCAGTTGGTTTTGAACTGCACAGAGTGATTGCCCATCGATGGTATGTTTGCATGATTTTTTGTATTATATTTGCTTATCCATATTTACTACTTTATATAGAATGAATTAATATGTTAGCTGTGTAAAAATAACATAAGAAAAATATTTTATCAAGTAATATTTGCCAAAAGGCCACTTCTTAAGAAAAGCAGTGAGGAGACGCCTTTGAAGACATTTCTTAGAGACAGAGGCTGTAATGTGCCACGGATCATATTACCTGAGGCCCCCGAGGTACCACCATCGGCCCTCATGGGGCAGTTGAGTGAACACTAGTTTTGAGCCAATTATTCCACAATCACCATGCTTTCAGCTGTGGAGAGCTGTGAGCATTGTCTTGATCAATGGACAGTCCCATATGACCTAAAGCAGGTGAGAACCTAAGCAAAGCCTGAGGCTTGAAGAGTTCACCCTGCAGAATAAGGAGAACAGTGGTCCTCTGGGAAGGTAGAAAAGGTTACAAAATTCAAGATGTAAAAATCTGGACAACCCCTTTCTGTTATGAGTTTTTTCTTCTGTTGGGAAAGCAGAAGGAACATGGTGGTGGGGGGTAACGGTGAGGTGGGAGGACTAGTGAGGGGGGGAATGGTGAGGTGGGAAGAATGGTGAAGGGGGGATGGTGAGGGGGGAGGAATGGTGAGGGGGGATGGTGAGGTGGGAAGAATGGTGAGGGGGGAGGAATGGTGAGGTGGGAGGAATAGTGAGGGGGGATGGTGAGGTGGGAGGAATGGTGAGGGGGAGGAATGGTGAGGGGGGAGGAATGGTGAGGTGGGAGGAATGGTGAGGGGGGGGAATGGTGAGGTGGGAGGAATGGTGAGGTGGGAAGAATGGTGAGGGGGGGGAATGGTGAGGTGGGAGGAATGGTGAGGTGGGAGGAATGGTGAGGGGGGAGGAATGGTGAGGGGGAGGAATGGTGAGGTGGGAAGAATGGTGAGGGGGGAATGGTGAGGTGGGAAGAATGGTGAGGGGGGAAGAACAGTGAGGGGGGAATGGTGAGGTGGGAGGAATGGTGAGGGGGGAGGAATGGTGAGGTGGGAGGAATGGTGAGGGGGAGGAATGGTGAGGGGGGAGGAATGGTGAGGGGGGAAGAACAGTGAGGGGGGAATGGTGAGGTGGGAGGAATGGTGAGGGGGGAGGAATGGTGAGAGGGGAAGAATGGTGAGGTGGGAGGAATGGTGAGGGGGGAGGAATGGTGAGGGGGAGGAATGGTGAGGTGGGAGGAATGGTGAGGGGGAGGAATGGTGAGGGGGGAGGAATGGTGAGGTGGGAAGAATGGTGAGGGGGGAGGAATGGTGAGAGGGGAAGAATGGTGAGGGGGGAATGGTGAGGTGGGAAGAATGGTGAGGGGGGAAGAACAGTGAGGGGGGAATGGTGAGGGGGGAGGAATGGTGAGGGGGGATGGTGAGGTGGGAGGAATGGTGAGGGGGGGGAATGGTGAGGTGGGAAGAATGGTGAGGGGGGAGGAATGGTGAGAGGGGAGAAATGGTGAGGGGGGAGGAATGGTGAGGGGGGAAGAATGGTGAGGGGGGAATGGTGAGGTGGGAGGAATGGTGAGGGGGGAGGAATGGTGAGGGGGGAGGAATGGTGAGGGGGAAGGAATGGTGAGGTGGGAAGAATGGTGAGGGGGGAGGAATGGTGAGGGGGGAGGAATGGTGAGGGGGGAGGAATGGTGAGGGGAAGAATGGTGAGGGGGGAGGAATGGTGAGGTGGGAATAATGGTGAGGGGGGAGGAATGGTGAGGGGAGGAATGGTGAGGGGGGAGGAATGGTGAGGGGGGGGAATGGTGAGGTGGGAAGAATGGTGAGGGGGGAGGAATGGTGAGGGGGGAGGAATGGTGAGGGGGGAGGAATGGTGAGGTGGGAATAATGGTGAGGGGGGAGGAATGGTGAGGGGAGGAATGGTGAGGGGGGAGGAATGGTGAGGGGGGGGAATGGTGAGGTGGGAAGAATGGTGAGGGGGGAGGAATGGTGAGGGGAGGAATGGTGAGGGGGGAGGAATGGTGAGGTGGGAATAATGGTGAGGGGGGAGGAATGGTGAGGGGGGAGGAATGGTGAGGGGGGAGGAATGGTGAGGTGGGAAGAATGGTGAGGGGGGAAGAATGGTGAGGGGGGAGGAATGGTGAGGTGGGAAGAATGGTGAGGGGGGAGGAATGGTGAGGGGGGAGGAATGGTGAGGGGGGAGGAATGGTGAGGGGGGAGGAATGGTGAGGGGGAGGAATGGTGAGGGGGGCGGAATGGTGAGGGGAGGAATGGTGAGGTGGGATGAATGGTGAGGGGGGAATGGTGAGGTGGGAATAATGGTGAGGGGGGAGGAATGGTGAGGGGGGGAGGAATGGTGAGGGGGGAGGAATGGTGAGGGGGGAGGAATGGTGAGGGGGGAGGAATGGTGAGGTGGGAAGAATGGTGAGGGGGGAGGAATGGTGAGGGGGGAGGAATGGTGAGGGGGGAGGAATGGTGAGGTGGGAAGAATGGTGAGGGGGGAAGAATGGTGAGGGGGGAGGAATGGTGAGGTGGGAAGAATGGTGAGGGGGGAGGAATGGTGAGGGGGGAGGAATGGTGAGGGGGGAGGAATGGTGAGGGGGGAGGAATGGTGAGGGGGGAGGAATAGTGAGGGGGGATGAATGGTGAAGGGGTTGGAATGGTGAGGTGGGAGAAATGGTGAGGGGGGCGGAATGGTGAGGGGAGGAATGGTGAGGTGGGATGAATGGTGAGGGGGGAATGGTGAGGTGGGAATAATGGTGAGGGGGGAGGAATGGTGAGGGGGGATGGTGAGGTGGGAGGGATGGTGAGGGGGGATGGTGAGGTGGGAGGAATGGTGAGGGGGGAAGAATGGTGAGGGGGGAGGAATGGTGAGGGGGAGAAATGGTGAGGTGGGAAGAATGGTGAGGGGGGAGGAATGGTGAGGGGAGGAATGGTGAGGTGGGAAGAATGGTGAGGGGGGAGGAATGGTGAGGGGAGGAATGGTGAGGTGGGAGGAATGATGAGGTGGGAAGGATGGTGAGGGGGGAGGAATGGTGAGGGGAGGAATGGTGAGGGGGGGAATGGTGAGGGGGGGAATGGTGAGGGGGGAGGAATGGTGAGGTGGGAGGAATGGTGAGGTGGGAAGAATGGTGAGGGGGGAGGAATGGTGAGGTGGGAAGAATGGTGAGGGGGGAGGAATGGTGAGGTGGGAAGAATGGTGAGGGGGGAGGAATGGTGAGGTGGGAAGAATGGTGAGGTGGGAAGAATGGTGAGGGGGGAGGAATGGTGAGGGGGGAGGAATGGTGAGGGGGGAGGAATGGTGAGGTGGGAAGAATGGTGAGGTGGGAAGAATGGTGAGGGGGGAGGAATGGTGAGGGGGGAGGAATGGTGAGGGGGGAGGAATGGTGAGGTGGGAAGAATGGTGAGGGGGGAGGAATGGTGAGGTGGGAATAATGGTGAGGGGGGAGGAATGGTGAGGGGAGGAATGGTGAGGGGGGGAATGGTGAGGGGGGAGGAATGGTGAGGGGGGAGGAATGGTGAGGGGGGAGGAATGGTGAGGTGGGAAGAATGGTGAGGGGGGAGGAATGGTGAGGGGGGGATGGTGAGGTGGGAAGAATGGTGAGGGGGGAGGAATGGTGAGGTGGGAGGAATGGTGAGGGGGGAGGAATGGTGAGGGGGGAGGAATGGTGAGGTGGGAAGAATGGTGAGGGGGGAGGAATGGTGAGGGGGGAGGAATGGTGAGGGGGGAGGAATGGTGAGGGGGGAGGAATGGTGAGGGGGGAGGAATGGTGAGGGGGGAGGAATGGTGAGGGGGGAGGAATGGTGAGGTGGGAAGAATGGTGAGGGGGGAGGAATGGTGAGGGGGGGATGGTGAGGTGGGAAGAATGGTGAGGGGGGAGGAATGGTGAGGTGGGAGGAATGGTGAGGGGGGAGGAAAGGTGAGGTGGGAGGAATAGTGAGGGGGGGAATGGTGAGGTGGGAAGAATGGTGATGGGGGGGAATGGTGAGGTGGGAGGAATGGTGAGGTGGGAAGAATGGTGAGGGGGGGTTAATGGTGAAGTGGGAAGAATGGTGAGGGGGGGGAATGGTGAGGTGGGAAGAATGGTGAGGTGGGAGGAATGGTGTGGCAGCATGCTGGGAGTGTGACTGTGTAGTTCTGGTCTGCCCTGGGGAGGAGCAAAGCTCCAAAAGATGAGCAGGTTTCCAAGGAAGTCAGAGCCTCTGCGTATCCACAGAACAGGACAGCGCGGAAGCAGACAGCAAGCAGGATCGAGGGCTGCAGCAGCCAAGGTGGCCAGGTCGGGGCAGGCAGTGACTAGCCATCTGACAAAGACAGAAGGGTTGACCCTGAGCAGGAAGTTGAGCTGAGGCAGCTGTGGGGGCTTCATATACCCCAACCTTAGTGCGGGCTTCCCTAGTTCAAAGGGAATAGTGGGCAGATAGAAAAACATCTCAGTAAATGATCAAGTCTTACACTGAGTTTGAAAACTCTGAAAAATAAGAAAATTATAAGAGCCTTCTTGAAGTGAGTGAGCCTTGAGACAAAGTTTGGAAGCCACGTGGATATGGATAAAGGAAGAAGAAGAGAGAGGACACCTCAGGGTGAGAAATAGGTAAAGGCTGGAGACAGCAAACAGGCTATCTGACTAAGTTGGCCTTGACCAACCTTCTAATGCCAGTCCATATCAGCTGTCTCCACAATATAGCAAGTATTCTGGAAAATTTTCATGGACTTTTAACAATTGTTTATTAATATGTAATGTTAATAATTTAATAATATCAAGTGTTTAATACTGATACTGTAGTAATGATTAAGAGCACTTCTCCCCAGAGCTATAATTTCTTATGCATAGAAGATGCACATATACACATATTCACAAAAAGACACTCATAGATCATCACAGATATGCACATATACTCACACGTGGACACCCAGACACCGTTGCACACAACTACACACATACACCTACACACAAGACATTCATACACAGGCTCACAGAAACATTGAACACACACACACACACACACAATCACATTCACACTGAAATATATGAGATTCCTTCTTACCTGGGCTTCAAGTACATTAACTTTATCTTTCAAATTTTCAATTCTTTTATCTTGTTCTTTTAAATTAATTTTTAAGCCTTCCATCTAAGAATTAGGAAACACAATTGAAAAACCTTGTCAGACAACAGGGGATAGTTATGTAAGTCAGGAATTGTGCAGGTTTCTGTGGTCAAATGAGGTACATCCAATACAAAAATGAAATCCCAAAGCATCAGGAGACTCAGTAGGCCAAGGAGAATGGCTGAACAAATTGGCTCCTGGGGATGTGAGCACACAGACGCTGCTATTAAACATTTCAATCTTTGGGAAACCTGTTTAAACCAAATTCAGCAGGAGTGCATCTGTGGAAAGCAGCATTGGCCATCCTTGCTTCTCAGCCACATAATGTTTTCATGCTGCAGATGCAGAGGCCAATGGACAAGATGCCAGGCCACTGCCTGGCGTGGGGAAGCAGCCTGAGGCAGAGATCTGGTCAACCAGTGTGGAGAGCGGCTACAGGGTTTGGACAGGTTCAAGCCTTGGACTAAAGAGGGGGCACAGTCCTCTTATTGCCACGTGCAAGTCCCAGCTTGGGGGGCAGAGCCCTCCCAGCACAATTATAGCCAACAGCTATGGTTGTGAGCTTGAACCTATGGTCCAAACATGTGGCCCCACGTGCCTGAGTGATGTGGGTTTGATAGAGTTCAGGTGCATGTAATTGAGTAGGATGGAAACTCATGAGAATGTTGTAAACATCTTGACCACACCCTTACTTTGCCTCTTGGAATCTGTCTATACAATAAAAACACAGCTTGTGGGCGCTGTTGCTGTATCTCCATCAGAGAAGCAGCGTCCCACCGAGACCCAGCTTTCATTCTCTTGTCTGTCTTTTCTAAGCCTTTGGCCGTGCTGGCGCGGCACAAACCAGCAGCATGATGAGGCGAGCCTGCTTTGCTTCAGAAGAAAAGCATCAGGCCAGTGGCAGCATGGAACTGGGAGGTGGAGAAGTTCAGATGTGTGCAGGAAGAGGAAACTCATGGATTCTAAGGCCAACCCTGCCACTACCGGCTCCGTCATTTAACTACTGTGGGCCTCAGGTTTCCCATCTGTAAAATGAGAACGTGGGATGCCCCTAAGCCCTTTCTGGCTCTGAAGAGCCGACAGTCGATTCTCTTGGTGAGGTTCTAACCACATAAGCACCAACGTTACATTTATGCCAGGAAGGCGTTTGAGGTATTTAGAAAGACTCCTTTTGGAAACAAATATTAGTACAAAAAATGAATGAAGACACCCCTTTTCTAACACTCCTCCTAAGTAAATTTACATGAAACTGACCAGTTATTCCTTCCTCAAGAAAAGGCTGAGCCTCCAAATATACACAATCTTCTAAAGAACACTGTACATTACCTGGCTCAGGACACTTCAAAAATCACTGAAACATCGAAAACAGCGATTTTCAGCTGGTGTGCCAAAAAATGTTTAAACATGCAATACCTGACTCTGTAGTCAGAGGCACTGACCTCTTTTCCCTTAGATTGTCAAATAAAAAGTGACAACAGCCAACACAACCATAGCCATCCGTGTGTGAATAAATCAAAATTACATTTTTTTGTTAGATCAGCAAAAAACATATTTTTCGTGTGCTGTGGGATTTTAGTAACTAGTTCATGTGTGCTATGAGATGAAGAAGGTTGAAAATTGCTGATCTAAAGAGCAGTTAAACACAATTTCCTCAATATCTTAGTTGAGAACATTCCAGGTGTTGGCATACAGAAAAAAAAGGCATTGCAAACAGCCATGTTGTTCAGGAATAAAAGCAGCCGCCCATGGGGAGAAGAATCTGGCTGCCTGTGAAGCCCAGGCAAGCCGCTCCTATTGGGTCTTCTCACTGTAAACATACCATCTACCCAGAAACGTCTGGATTAACCTGACCTCCTGGATGGCTCTGCGCAGGCTCTGGTGTTGGGAGTGGATCACAAACTGCAGGTGAGAGATCTGCTCCTGGAGAAGGGAAATCTCCTTCTGAAGACCCTGGACACTGGAGATGCAAAGGGAGAGAGAGAGTAAAAGATTCACGAATGCATCGAACAGCTGGTGTTTTGTTTTGTTTTGTTTTGTTTTGTTTTGTTTTGTTTACAGCTGTGCTGCTAGGTTCTCCTCATTGGCTACCTTGCTACTTATTGGGCATTATGTGAGTCAGATGCCCAGGCCCCTTCACACAAGACACACTGAAGATAAACAGCCATAAGGCAGCCTCTGGTTAGCTCAGATAGGAACTTCTATAAGAATATAAATTCATGTCAAAAGCTCCTTTCTGGCCCACCAGCAGGTGGTTGAGCCGGGTTGTAGTGACCCAGGTGAAGCATCGGCCTATCGAATGTGTCTTGCCTATGAGCACCCACAGACCTAGCACCCATCAGGATGCACGGAGAATTAGAGGGGGTGAGAGTTTAGAACATGGGGCCAGGAATGGACACTTTACATACATACCAGAAACCCATTTCCAATGACACAGTCAGTATACCTGATAGATTGTCTGTTTGTCTATTTATTATTTTGGCTTCCTACTTTGGGTAATTCTGCTACCTGTAAGTAGCTCAAGGGGGGAAAAAGGAGGAAATTAAATTCCAGGTAATATTTTGAGTCTACATCAACCATTGTGAAAAAAAGATGGTTGAAGTCTGAATTTAGATTATTCATAGTTTCCTAAAGCCCTATTTAGGTCACTGGAACTGATTATACAGTTATAATCGATTGCCAGTGTAATCTGAGTTATGAGACAACAGCATTATGGCAAGACCACCAAACTTGGGGGCCTCGTGAGTTTGAAGTCACACACCTTTCTAAGCCTCAGTAAAACAGAGATAATAAGTCCTACCTCTTCTACTTTACAAGATTGCATTGTAGACTTAAAGGGATAAAGTGAATGTACTTTTGGAAAATGAGCTTTTTACAAAGTAATATATGAATATAATTTTCACTTATTAAGGTTTTACGATTATTGGCCAACATCCAATTGCAATTCTGATTTCCATACAGAGCCTGTTCAAATATTACAAAGGTCATGGAAATTCATGCCACTCTACAGAACATGTTCTCATTAGAAAAAAAAGTCTCTGTCTCACAGCATGTACTAAAAATGGCTTCTCAAACTTCATGTGCATTGGAGGATCTTGTTAAATCATCAGGGATCTTATGCATATTCTCATCCAGGAGGCACGGGCAGGGCTTGACATTCTGCCCAATAAGAAGCAGTATTAGGCCAGTCTCTTTCCTCTGGAACTGGAGAGGAAAATGCAAAGAATATAAACCAGCTGGTGAACATGGTGGGAAAAGTTAACGAGCTGTACAGGAAGAACAAAGGAAGAGTGAAACTGCTCGCACCCAGGACAGAATGGGAGCAACAAAATAATCTGGTTTCTAAAAGCCACGTCAGGTGCCCAGGGTGGCCTCCTGCCTTCCCAGAGATGCCTGCTCTCGAGGGCCACAGCTCTCCAATCTGAACCGAACAGAGACCACCTTTATTTGTGGGAGCTTCACCAAGTCTCTACTGCTTTAACCCAAGAGTCTGATTCATGCTGATTTCATTTTATTGCCTCTTAGCAAAGTGAATACCTCTACACACAGCTCAGAAAAAGCAATAAATGAATATTTGTGATACTGACAAACCTATGAAAATTGCATAGGCCTGGGTGTTCAAACATCATTCTATAAACACAAAACATCCATTTCCCTCAAGATATTTCTAAAACCTCTTTAAGAATGTTTTGAGAATTCTTTATAACCACCGCTCATATAGAATAGAACTGAAAAAAAAATAGGTCAATTTCGTTTTTCAAATAGTTACTTTTTTTTGGGGCTCAAAGACTGATCAAAAAAAAACTATTATCAATAAAAAAATCATTTCTAAAAGAAAATTCAGACTGTCTGGACTCTTAATGGAACTAAGGAGTTGTTCACAGTATTTTTGTCACTTCCTACAAAGTTGGGGAGCATCACAAACCTACCTTACAATTCCACTGCGGCTGGACAATTTAATGTCTGCTACTGCAGAGACCCATCAACAAAATGTCAGAGGCACAGAAGGAATGAAGACCTCCTCAGCAGGCCCTTTATCACCAAGGGTAACCGGGGAGGGGAGGGGCTCCCTCAGGCTTCAGAAGGATTAACCTTCCCACGGTTTCCCTGCAGCCCAGTGAGTGGGGGAGGGGGAGGCACACAGCGGCTAATGCCAGGCATTCTCTCCTCTCCTGCACTGACAGGCCTCCCGTATCCTTAGCGGGTGGTAGCCTTCTGTCCACTGGCCCCCTGGTTCCAGGAGAAAAGGTTCCAGGAACTGCTATTACTTAGGAGGTAGATTCGCAAACCTTTTAGCATGTGTAGTGTTGGATTTCAGTTGCAGCAGCTTGTTTTCCAAAGAGAGTTTTCTTTCTAGCAGTGTTCTTTTTTCCTAGGAGAAAATAAGATACAATATCTGCTTATCTCTCCCTCTCTCTCCTCTCTCTCTCTCTTTCTCTCTCTCATCAATATATGTGCATGTGGTAAGACATTCTTCCAAACTGTTCACAAAAGATGCTTCTTGCAATAACAGGAATACCTCTTGAGCTAAAGAGGTCATTTTTTTATTTTATTTTATTGATTTTTTACAGAGAGGAAGGGAGAGAGATAGAGAGTCAGAAACATCAATGAGAGAGAAACATCGATCAGCTGCCTCCTGCACATCTCCCACCAGGGATGTGCCCGCAACCCAGGTACATGCCCTTGACCGGAATCGAACCCGGGACCCTTCAGTCCGCAGGCCGACGCTCTATCCACTGAGCCAAACCGGTTTTGGCTAAAGAGGTCATTTTATGGAGCAGTGACAACCCGCCCCCGTGGAGCCTGGCCAGGCATTCTCTGTGTAGTTTTCACAGTCCGGTTGTCTGAACAGGCTGTGTTCACTGTCCTCACCTGCCCGCAGCATTCTCCCCCGAACCCAGCGCACTGCCGACACAGCCTGCCCAGCCTGACCCTTCTCCTGTCTCTCCATCCCACTCCTGCAGGCCCCTGCTCATCCCTCCCACGGCTCTCCCACCACAGGGGCTTCTCCATTAGACCGAGGTCGGTACCCAAGGACACTATTGAGCTTCACTTGAACCTACCTGCTCATAGGGCATCTGTCAGGAAGTAGGAAAGCAGTAAATGCATTTCTAGAGAAGGACCAAGGTCACAAATGATAAAGTCACTTCCCAATTAGCATGTGAGCGAAAGGACATGGAGAAAGAATAAGCCTCAATGTCATTAGTAAGCCAAACTCTTTCCATCTGAAGGGAAAATAGACAAGTCCATGAAACACCAAGCTGGGGTGACTGGGTTCTTTTTTGTATTTGATTATATGTATTTTGCACAATGCTGTTTACATGCACTCCTGCTACAGTATCTGTGTGGGTGAAATACAAGGCAGGCTTTACAGCAAAAACAGCAGCGAGGCTTTGGACCTGCATTGACCTGGTTTTGAAATTTTATGGCTGCATAATTCTTGCCAAAGCTTTAATCTTTCTGGGCCTTATTGCTGTTAATAAAATCAACCAAAACTTGGAAATCAAAGTAATATACAGCATGTGGTTTTAATGTCATATTGGGTCACTTTAATAACCCGACCCAAGGATTATTTCATTCTCTTGGAGGATTTCCCTGTGTTTGATTTTTATTATTTATTATTACAGCCCTGACTCTGAAGTTGAATGTTAATATATAGATTCATGTTCTGTTTGAAAAGATAATCCCAAAGGTTATGGATTAATTGCCTTAAAGAATATTAACTGGCTAAATATCTAACCTAGTAATCCTATTCTATATGCCCTTTTTCAAAATGCCTATAAATAGCCAGTTTCTCTAAATATTTTATTTAAACCAGTTTTACCATTTTACTGGTCCCTCATTAATGAATGATTTGAATAAAACATCTGACATTTATTTATTCTATATTTGTATAAGTCATGTTTTTTGACTCTTTGAACATCTCTAAAATGGGAATAATACTCCTATATTAAAAGTTGGGATGATTGAAGATAATATATGTGAAAGGCCTATGGGCTTCTCTGGAACATATTAGGACCTCAATATATAATAATTTAAAGGTGCCAAAACTTCATATTTTATGTGCTGTTATTTTTAAAATTTATACTTTTTCAAATGTTTTCCATAGCATTCTTGTGACATAGAAATTGTTCAGTGTAGAAATAACTTGTGTTCAAGTTATTTCTGAGGGATCACAGACATGCCTTGTAAGCTTATTATAATACCCGGATCATCAAAGAAACATATTACTGATAATATGCTTTGAATTTGTAGGGAGGAAAATGGTGTTTAATAAACATTCTTCTTGCCCTAACTGGTTTGGCTCAGTGGATAGAGCATCGGCCTGCGGACTGAAGGGTCCCAGGTTCAATTCTGGTCGGGGGCATGTTCCTTGGTTGCAGGCACATCCCCAGTAGGAGGTGTGCAGGAGGCAGCTGATCGATGTTTCTAGCTCTCTGTCCCTCTCCCTTCCTCTCTGTAAAAATTCAATAAAACTTAAAAAAACAAAACAAAACAAAAACCATTCTTCTTAACGGACTTACTCCATTATCTTTATAACCAAGGTGCAAGCAGACCAGACAATTGCACATGTCAATGTTCTGCCCTGAGGAGGGGTCTTAATGCTTCTTTTTTGACAACACAGAAAATCACACTATCCCAGCGCAGGCTTCTCAGGGATAGTGCCTTCTAGAAGGGAAAGGAGTTCGCAGCGCCACCCAGTGGGCAATCCACTCTTCCCAAATCACCCCTATTCATCATAATGGAGCAGACACTAATGTAACATCTACATGACCAGATGTTAACATCTAAATGACTTAGGAACCAAGGATGTTCTTTTTATCCAGCATCAGAGAAGACGGAGAGATAGAGACATAATGGAAAAGATTGTAAACTGGTAACTGGACGACCATGGAATAGTTCCTGTTTGCATTGTCCTCATTTATAAAATGATGAGGAGCAACTAGATGGTCTCAAAAGCACCTTTGAACTCTAAAAGTCTAATAGAGCTACATCAATGACACTAGAAAACAAATACGGTGCAACAGAATTGCACTGCTCACAAAAGGAACATACGCTGTATTACAAGGCTCTGACTGGACGTTTTTGCTGGCTTATCGCTGTGTGTCTGGAACTCATTCTCACTGCATCCCCGATAAAGGGGGACAGATGGTGAGGGTTGTAAGTAATGTGTTCATTACCAGACCTCATACCACTAATGGCTATTTACTGGTGAGTAGAAAATGACTCCTTCTCCGGGGGCACCCCCTACCAGGGTGGTATTTATCACCTTTTGTTGTGGATGTTCATTTTTGATTTTCATTTCCTTGTTGAACTCACCTTTTTCCTATTAATACAAAAGTCTCTGTACATCCTTCCCTGCTTCTGATACACATTCTGCACCCGAGACACCCTTCATAACAGCCTATATTCTCAGTATCTCCTTAAACCAAGATGCTTTACCCAGCTTTGCTTCTTTTTTTTTTTTTTTTAATATATTTTATTGATTTTTTACAGAGAGGAAGGGAGAGAGATAGATAGTTAGAAACATTGATGGGAGAGAAACATCGACCAGCTGCCTCCTGCACATCTCCCACGGGAGATGTGCCCGCAACCCAGGTATATGCCCTTGACCGGAATCGAACCCGGGACCTTTCAGTCCACAGGCCGACGCTCTATCCACTGAGCCAAACCGGTTTTGGCCCCAGCTTTGCTTCTTAAAGTTTTATTTCTTTGCATGTTTGCTTTACAAATATAAAGTATCTGTAAACTCAATGTCTTAAAAAAAAACCACAAAAAAACTCTATTGCCCTTTGACTCCATCCTTACCTACCCTGCCTCCCAGACATCTGAATGGATCCACTCTAAGAAATCACTGAACTAGTATTCTGGAAGTTACTGCAAGGCCTTGCTGAGCCATGGGCATCTTGTCCACTCACTCTGTCCCAGAACTCCTAGAGACAGTCCAAACATCTGCCAGTATCTGAGCCATCTCACCTCTTACTGGGGTGTATCCCCTATCTTCAGTAGGGATGCCAACATCCCTAAGGAGCCCTAAGAGAATGGATGAAGAGACATCTGGAAAGTTCCTTGAGTCCCACACAACCCAGGTATACTACAGTGTACTCTCCACAAACAGACTGTATCTGATTCATTCACAAATAGATACCTAGCCTCTAGGTCAGGCTGGTACATGGTAGGTGCTCAAATATTTGTGGAATTAAGTCGAATGAATATATCCCAGAATTGACATGAACCTATATTGAGTACAGATTTCTCAGAAATGAAAAGTATATTCCACTGTGCTTTTGTTCATTTTCAGGGACTGACAGTTGGCCACTAACCCTCACCCAAAGCTGCTGGGTTTGAGGTGATTGCAAATCTAAATTTAAATGTCAAACTAGTTAATCAAGTTGTTTGGTTAAACAACCCTATTTGCATTCTAGACTTGTCTTTCTTTTCTAATGGCAAGCATTCTTTGTGCTATCTTAGTTTGTTAAATTATTTATTACATGATAAATATCCTAAAACTACAAATAGTCATTCAAATGTTCATAATGATGGAATGTCACACTTGGACAAACCAGTTGCTTAAGGACATTGTAGCCCAGTGACTTTGGCTCAAGTGCAACACTCAGCGACCTACTGCACAACAGAGATGTAGCTGTGTATTATTATTATTTGATTCAGTTCAGTTTAGGCTTATTTAGTTTTTGTGATTTCCTCATAGGACTTTTATTAAGATTAAAAATTCAGCCAAATGCACAGTGTTATCAATTAAATTCTTGGAACATATTTAAAAATTAATCAAAGTCCTTTTGCCAAGAAATGTGAATATTGAAACGGGATGCTTTTGAAGTGACATTTCTAAAATGGGATCAACTGCAGGAAACCCATTAAATAAAACAAGGCTGAAAAGAACATAGGTAAATCAGGGAATTAATATAATAAAAATATAAAATGTATTAGAAAGTATTTACTAGAAGTAAAGCCTATATTCTTATCTACCACCAAGTCAGTTTCAGAGATGCCAATTTTCTATTAATTTGTTTTGCTACTAAAAAATGAATATATATCTTGGTTTGTCTGAATTATAAATTTTAAGACATGAATAATTAAAATTATACGCCCACTTTTTGTATATATTTGTAGTGACAGCTACTTAAAGGAACACTGCATGTAACTTTTAATAAATTTTTCGTCTGCTATTACTTTCTCTACATTCTCTTTTGAAAGTTCTAATTTGTATAGAATGTCTTTTCTTAATGTGAACTCTGTTTGTTCCAGTGCAGCTACAGGTGTTACAAACCTACAGTGGGTGTGGGTGGCCAAAAATGGGCACCTGGTTGACTATAATCATAAAAATGCTAGGAGTACAGGGACCCATCCACTATATTATTACTATTAATAGATAAACTTGGCGATCTTCTCCATTGTTTCCATTCAGTGTCTCACCTGGTTCCCCTTTCTACGTTATACATTTACTGGAAGGAGAAAGTGACAGAGTGATGACATCAGTATTTGTAGAGAGGTCAATCCTGAGCAACACAGATCATATTAAATGTGTAAGGAAAGAAACTGGCATCACTGAATACTTCCTTGAGTCTTAGGAGTTGCAAAGCGTACTTCTACTTAACGTTATCTTATTCATTTTAGTGTTATTTTTTTAATTGCAGGAAGAAATCCCTTTAATTCTCTAGCCCTTTACCTTTTCCATTCGCTGTACGAGGCTCTCCAAGGCTGTAATTTTATTATGCTTTTCTTCAAGTTTCTCAGCAACTTGATTCAGATGTTCAACGTGTTGTTTCAATTCCTGTTCTTTTTCAAGTTTGTTAACCTTTGGTCAGAAAGACAGTTGTCAGTTTATTAATTTATTAAACCTATACAGCAAATCCTCAATTTTGCAGACCTCAATTTAACAGACTTCAAATTTAATGAACAAAATTTCCGGTCCATATGTCATATGTGAAAATTAACACCCTGTTAATGTTAAAATGCTTTTAACCTAGATTTAGTTATAATTAAATTAACAGGTAATTTTTTTGTTACTAAGTCACTATTATTTTTAACAAGTTTTAACAAATAGCCCTAGCTGGTTTTGCTCAGTGGATAGAGCGTTGGCCTGTGGACTGAAGGGTCCCAGGTTTGATTCTGGTCAAGGGCACATGCCTGGGTTGTGGGCTCGATCCCCAGTGGGGGGCATTCAGGAGGCAGACGATCAATGATTCTCTCTCATCATTGATGTTTCTAACTCTCTCTCCCTCTCTGAAATCAATAAAAATATAAATTAAAAAAATAGGCCATATGTTGGAAAAAATACTGTAGCAATTTCACCAACATAAATATTATATATCTACAACTATAGTCTACTAGTACATATTTAAATCCAAGAGTCACCATTTGTAAACAATGTTCAGGGAATGATCACACCACATCAGGTGAGGTAACTGGTTCTGTTGTTATGTGGCGTGACTTTCTGCAGCAATTGTAACTCATGCAGGCCAAAGTTCCCAGTGCACTAAGCCACACCCAGCTGTGTACATTTGCTTACTCATGGTGACAGGTGAATGCACACATTTACTAGATCTATTCAGTGTAAATTTAAAATTACTGTAATACAGAGGGAGGAACCAAGACGCCGGCATAGCTGCACACCTGTACTTCCTGCCTCGCACAACCACATTAAAACTACAACTAAAAGACAAAACGGATATCATTCAGAACCACGAGAAGGCTGGCTGAGTGGAAGTTATACAACTAGAAGGAAAGAGAAAACCACATTGAGACTGGTAGGAGGTGCAGAGGGGCGGAAGTGTGGAGGCACAGAGGCGCGCATGAAAACGGGCTGGCAACTGGGTACGCTGTTGTCTTTTACAATTGGGAGGGAGATAAAAGCTCCCAATTGCTCTGAACTCCAGTTCTGGGCAAGACTCTGGGGACCTAGGCTCATACGGGGAGAAACTGGACTGTCTAGCATCTGGACAGGAACACGAGGGCAGCTTTCTCGAAGAGGTGCTTGCAGGGACCATTGTTCCTGCACAGGGCCATGGGACACAGAGACCTGGGAACCTCTCCGAGGCGGGGCTGACTGGGTCATTGCTGGTTGCTCTGACCTGGTGATTCCCTGAGACCTCACCCCACCCAATTTACAACCCCACCCAAGCTGTGCACATCGGCTTTTGCATATGAACGGCCTGTTCTTTTGCAATCTAAAACCTAACAAACTGCTGCTGGGTCAAAGAGCACCAAAGCTTCCAAAAGAAGGCCCAAGGCTTGATAGCATCCTGCATTGCTTCAAAGCTGGGCCTCATATGGGCAGTTCCAAACCCCAAACAAAGAGGAGGAATCTGCAGATCTCTCTGTAGCTCCTGCTGGGTGGCCTCAGGAAGTGGCTGACTTTGCACCTCCTTGGAGATCCAAGAACCAGTGCACCCAGTGGTCAGTGTGAGACCATAACAGAGTACAACTCTTCACATCCATAAGTGACGCACTCAAGGGGCAGACTCAGTGAGTACCAAAGCCTCACTGAAGCAAGTCCTGCCCCATAAGGGTGTCTCCAGCACAGCAGTTAACCCATTATAGACACAGCTGGTCCTCATAGCCAATTGGCCTGGTGGTCAATTCCTCCCAGTGATACCAACAGCAATCAAGGCTTAACTACAACAAGACTGTGCACACAGCCCACAAAGGGGTGCATCAAGAGTGACCACCTCAGGTAATTAGGGAGGCTGAGCCTAGCACACAAAGCCACCCTATCAACACAGGGAAGCAGCCAAAATGCGGAGACAAAGAAACATGTCATAAACAAAAGAAATGGAGAAAAGCAAACTACTGGATATAGAGTTCAAAACCATGGTTATAAGGTTACTCAAGAATCTTCTAGAAACCTCCAAGAAATTTAGTGAGACCCTCAAGGATATAAAAAAGGACCAATTAGAAATTAAGCATAAACTGACTAAAATAAAGAATAATATACAAAGATCCAACAGCAAACCAGAGGATCCCAAGAATCAAGTCAAAGATTTGAAATACAAAGAAGCAAAAAACACCCAACTGGAAAAGCAAGAAGAAAAAAGAATCCAAAAATATGAAGATAGTATAAAGAGCCTCTGGGACAACTTCAAGCATACCAACATCCGAATTATGGGGGTGCCAGAAGAAGAGAAAGAGCAAGATATTGAAAACCTATTTGAAAAGATAATGACAGAAAACTTCCCCTACCTCAGTGGTCGGCAAACTCATTAGTCAACAGAGCCAAATATCAACAGTACAACCATTGAAATTTCTTTTGAGAGCCAAAATTTTTCAACTTAAACTATATAGGTATGTACATTGTTATTAACTTAATTAGGGTACTCCTAAGGCTTAGGAAGAGCCACACTCAAGGGGCCAAAGAGCTGCATGTGGCATGCGAGCCGCAGTTTGCCGACCACTGCCCTACCTGGTCAAAGAAATAGACTTATAAGTCCAGGAAGCATTGAGAACCCCAAACAAGAGGAATTCAAAGAGGACCACACCAAGACACATCATAATTAAAATGCCAAGGGAAAAAGACAAAGAGAGAATCTTAAAAGCAGCAAGAGAAAAACAGTTAGTTACCTATAAGGGAGTACCCATACGACTGTCAGCTGATTTCTCAACAGAAACTATGCAGGCCAGACGGGAGTGGCAAGCAATATTCAAAGTGATGAATAGCAAAGACTTACAACCAAGATTACTCTACCCAGCAAAGCTATCATTTAGAATTGAAGGTCAGATAAAGAGCTTCACAGACAAGAAAAAGCTAAAGGAGTTCATCACCACCAAATCAGTATTATATGAAATGCTGAAGGGTATTCTTTAAGAAGAGGAAGAAGAAGAAAAGGTAAAGATAAGAATTATGAACAACAAAGTGACAACAAATACATACCTATCAACAAATGAATCTAAAAATCAAGTGAATAAAAACTCTGATGAACAGAATAAACTGGTGAATATAATAGAATAGGGGCATAGAAAGGGAGTGGACTGACAATTCTTGGCGGGGAGGGGGTGTGGGAGTGCAGGAAGAGACTGGACAAAAATCATACACCTATGGATGAAGACATTGGTGGGAGGTTAAGGGCATGGAGTGGGGTGGGAACCAGGTGGAGGGGAGCTATGGGGGAAAAAAGGAACAACTGTAATAATCTGAACAATAAAAATTTATTTTTAAAAAATAAAATAAAATTAGTGTAATACATATAGGAAACGTTTCATATATACTTCATTTTAATTACACAAATGTGTCTACATAAGTAAAAACAGGTAACTTAATTTGTCAAATTTTTAACATACAACCTACTTTCCTATAGAATGGACTTTTGGCTTTAACAGATGACTCCTTGCCCGAATTAGTCCATAATATCAAGCTTTTACTGTACAAATATTATCTTCTATAATTTTCTGATTAACCCAAAAATAATAATAACAATTTACACTTGTTTAGAATTCATTTTTTAATTCAGTGTTTCCTTCTAAATACACCTAATGGGCTACAACACCACCAAATCAATGAAGAATTACTAATGAATAAATATTTTCCCTAGAATGTTTACATTTGTTACCATAAAGCATACTACTTGAACTGGTATGAGAGAGACACAAATTTAAGAAAACAACATATTTTACCTTTTCTCAACAAAACATATCTAGGACAAAAATGAAATTTTATATGTTTAAGAAAAATAATGTTTTATTTTAACACAAAAGTGTCAGAAAAGCAGAATAATTCTCTCCACTGTGTCCGGGCGGGTAGCAGCTGTGCTGAAGACCAGTGGAGAGCAGTCCAGCCCCCGGGCCGGAGGTGGGTGCGTTTCAGCTGACTTCTGACATGCACGCTCACAGCTGCGTGTGTAGTTAACAGATTTGAAAGTGTACAGTTTTTTTAAAAAAGTGTCTGTCTTCCCTTGACAACACCAGGCAGGCACTGCTGCCAGGTCCTCCAGGCTGGTGCTGAGCCCCTTGGCTGGGACATGTGCACTCCAGTCCCGCAGGCTCACCCCTCACAGAGCGCTGGGGTCCACACAGCCTGCTCCTGTCACTCAGGCTCTTATCTGCACCCTGTGTGCTGTGAATTTTCGACCAGCACCTCCACAGGCTGAAGCATGAAGGCATGTCACCTAGGAGAGAATTTCCTACTGTGTCCCCACTGTGCTTTCCTAGGGCCAGCGCTGGCGGGGATCCAGGCATGAATGAGCATTCAATTTGGTGTGCGTGCGTGTGTGTGTGCGCGCGCGCGCACACACACACGCACACACGCACATACGCACACATGTGCATGAGCACTATTATTTTTCTTTTCCAGCTCTAGAATACATTCTTCAGATAAACTTTTATTGGCCCTACAATATATACTTCAGATTTAAAAAAGAAATAAAAATGTGTGTCTACAATTTATATACACACATATATACATATTTAGGTTTTAATATTTTTAATTTTCATATATTAAAATATGAAATATATAATTTTTATATATCTTAAAATATATACACACATACACATATGCTTGTTGTTTGCTCAACCTGAGAAATGTATTCTAGGATCAAAACCATTTTGAAACCATCTCACTAGCCCAGTTCTTTCGTTTTAGACACTTGGAGGTCCAAGTCCAGCAAGGTGGAAGGACTCAACCTCGGCTACTTAGTCAAAGGCAGAACCAGAGGAGAAGTCACTGGCCAGGGTCGCCTGGGACAGCTCTGGTTTCTAGGCAGAGTGGCACGGCCCATCTGCCGCCTGTGCTCTGCAGGGCCCTGGGCAAGGGTGCTAACAGCAGCTTGGCAACATCCAGGGGCCCAGGGGCTGGCAAAGCAGGGATGGGCGAGGGATGGTCACAGAGCACTTCCTGCCCTTCCCGTTGCTTGCTTCACATTTAACTCTTCAGAAAGGGGGACAAGAATGACTGGGGGCTATTTACCCAACAGGCAAGTACCTGGAGGAAGTGTGTGCTGTCCTCATGCTGCTTCCTACCTTCCTCAGACTGTGTTTGGTAGATTTCAAATAGTCTCTGGGCCACATTTCTCAGAGCCGCAGCGCCTGCTTCCCTGGAGGCTTCCAACTAGGAAAAGAAAAGAAAAAAGGTCACTGTGCAGGTTTTGACATTTACAGTGAAAAGGTTCTAAGGCAGAATGGTTTGACGAGCAATTAAAAACATAGAGGCGGTAAAACACAGAGGCGGTAATTGTCTGGTTTGCACCCCCGTTGTCAATGGACAGGAGAAAAGACGCTTAATTTGTAAAAGGAAAATGTAAAATGAGAAACCCTGTTTAGTGGGGCTGTCATGTAGGCAGACTGGGCCTGGGCAGGCCAAACCAGAGCTCCAGGAACATCAGTGTCCTGTGTGTACACACTGTACCCTTCAGACTTCCACGGTGCCCATCAGCTTATGCATGTATTTGCAAGCATCTTATCTTCCATGTTCACAGCAGTACTAAAAGATGTACTGTCCTGAAATAGCAGTGATTGAAATAGACAAGATTGGAGTATTAAGGCAGTAAAGCTAAAGTGTAATGAATCTTTCAAGAATTTAACCTAGCCCTAGATGGTTTGCTCAGTGGATAGAGCGTTGGCCTGTGGACTTTGAAGGGTCCCAGGTTCGAATCCGGTCAAGGGCACATGCCTGGGTTGTGGGCCCGATCCCCAGCATGGGGCGTGGAAGATGCAGCCAATCAATGATTCTCATCGTTGGTGTTTCTATCTCTCTCTCCCTCACCCTTCCTCTCTGAAATCAATTTTAAAAAAATAAAAAAAAGAATTTAACCTAAAGAAATAATCAAGGATAACTGCAAAGATTTACTTACCAAGATAGTCATTGCAGGACTGTATATGTATATATAAAATATATCATGATTTATTAAACATATGAAGACTTTTAAAATTTTTGTTGCATTAAGAATATGTCACACAAGACCGACCCCCCTTAACACATTTTCAAGTGTCCAGCAGTCTTAACATGTCATGTAGCAGATCTCTAGAAACTCTTCATCTGCACAACTGAGACTCCATAACCATTGAGCCTTTGTGAGATCTTTTTAATAATAAAAGTAGGCTCTCAAATAAAATAGTGAGTTTTAATTTATGAAACATCAAACGCTTCTCTACCTATGTGAGCCTACGTGTGGCTCAACAGCTGTGTGGGCAGGTCTGCTTTCACAGATCCACGAATCTATCCTACTGGCTCAAAATATCCTAGAGAGTTCTCTTTGTGGTCATACCTTGATTTTCAATACTTCATTCTCTTCGTTCATTTTTAAGAGCTGTAAATCTTTGCCTTTCATCCTGTCCATGAGCAGATTCAGACTGCAGCACGGGGGGCCCATTTCAGATTCAGAGCCATTCTGAATGTTTCGACAGCACTGAAACGAACAAGCGTGACAATCACAAACCTTTCCTTTCCTCACAAGCTTCAAAAACAACAACGATTGCTCCCTATTACGTCTATCATGGGAGAGTCAGGTCGGCACAAATAAACCTTCTGAGTCTCAAAGACCAGTAGAGATTTCTAGATGAAGCAGCTGGTCTCCATATTTGCTTAAATTTGAATAGATTCTTATATTTAAAAGAGGCGGAGTACATCTTTCTGTCTTTTATATTCCCCACAGTTTTAAATATACCATTAAGTCCTTTTAAGAAAATAGAATATCTACAAGGCCAGTTTTTTTTAAAAAAAAATCTAAGTTACAGACAAATGCAGTTTGGTTACTTACAATGCATTACAAACTAATACAATCATACCTAATAGGTACAATATATAATATTATATAGATCCTATAGTTATAACATCTTTTATTCAGTAAGCATCTATTATGTATCAGATAATCTTTTAGCTGTTTTATACACACTCCTTTGTCTGAAAACTCAGAACACTAGAAGGTATTATGTCTATTATACAGATGAGGAAATTGAAGATTAGAGAGTTTAATATCCATTATAACTGCTCAAACAAGGATTAGAATCCCAGCTTGCTTAACAACAAAGCCTATATCCTCTTTAGTACAATAGATGGACTACATAAATAATTGATTCTGTCATGGTTTTGTTTTTCCTACTTCAGACCCTCACGCATATTCTCACTTTCCATATATAGAGTAGGCATTGTTTTCTTTTTTAATTTATTAAAGAATGTTTGATGGGAAAACTCTTGTAGAAGGTAGCTTACTGTCAGATAGTTAACCACAAAGATCATAGATCAATGCCTCTCAAACTTTAACGTGTATATGAGTCACTTGGTGATAGATCTAGTTAACATGCAGATTCTGATTCTGGGATTCAGGAGGTCCTGGGTAGAGCTCTAGGTGCCAGACTTCTAACAAGCTCTCTGCTGCTGCTGCTGCTGCTGCTGCTGCTGCTGCTGCTGCTGCTGGGAATGCAGACCGCACTTTGAGAGGAGCATTTTACAGAGTGAAATGCTTGGCCTCTTTGACTCCATCGTATTGAAGTCCGCTTTGTTCCCTCCTGGCCTTCAGGTTAATAGCTTCTTCAGATCAACATGCTAATCATTAGAGGAATTCTGCCTGCAGCGTGAGTTTTTAAAAGAAGATCCCTGACTAGAAGGGGCCTCGCCCGAGGAGGTAAGGGAAGTATATACAAAAATGATTGTTTTTCAAAGATTTGCAGGAACCCTGTGACCTGACTCACATCAACTAGAGTGAACAGACTAAGAACAAAGAAGTTTCACAATCTTTCTTGGACCCTTACTGGTACCCAGATGTCTGTGGTCATCAATCACCTCTTGCCACTCCAATTCCCCCTTCTCTTGACATAAAAGAAGCCTGAACTCTGTACACTTTGAAGATGGATTTGAGGCACCATTACGTTTTCCATCTTCTCAGTTGGTGCCTTCTTGGTCAGTAAACTTCTTACTTGGAGCGCTGATGTTTTGAGTTTTGGCATTTCAAAGCATTGGGTGTACAAACTTTGGTTCTGTAACGGCAGAGCCCTAGATCATTATGGTTAAATCCCTACTGTGACATTACCCCGATGCCAAAGGTTTTGATGCTGCATTTGTCTGCTAAATTGTGGTTTGAGATGGCTGAGCAGAGACACTGGCAACAAAACTTATCTCCATTCGTAAGAAACTACTTCTATTAAGGTCCTCAAAACATCCCCGATGTTATAGCCAATAGTCAATGTTCAGTCCTCAATTTACTTGGCCCACGGACACCATTTGACACAGTAGTCCAACTCCTCTTTCTGAAACCCCTTTTCTTGTATTCAGTGACTCCATTGTCTCCTGTTTTTCCTCCTAATCCACTACTCTCTTTTCTCAGTCTCCTGTGATGGTTCTTCCTCTTTTTCCTAAGATCTAATATTGAAAATCTCAGGACTCAGGGCTTAGATTTTTCTCTCACTTCTATCCACACTCACAGGCTTGGTGATCTCCTCCACTTTCAGGAGTTTAAGCACCATCCTTACTCCCCAAAATCTCTACCCTGTAGCCTGGACCTTCTATCCCAGACCTCTGTCCTCCACTCCAGAATCAGATAGCCAGCCCACCCACTAGAAACCTTCACTTGGAGGCAATAGGCAACCTCAACAGAACCAAAACTGAATTTTTTTTATCTTTCCCATCATTCATAAACATTAACCTTTTCTTTTCAGTTTCAGAACACTTGGTTTAAGATAATAATTGGAGCTAGTTGTGTTAGTTTGGGGGGCTGAGGATGATAAAGGAGACTGTGTTTATGCATCATACCCTATCTTTGGTGTTCTCCATGACCATGCAACATAGTGGATGACATTGATGCTGATGACGTGCACTTGGCTCAGATGAGATTTAACTTGGAACAATCCAGACAAGGCTAAGTGCAGATTGCTCAACCTTAAGAATATAAGGCTGATCACAGGGAAGGGGGGTGTTTTAAAGTTATTGATGGTCTGGTCACTCAGCTAATGGCTTCAACTGCATGGCCATTGGTGAGGCCCAGGTAAACCTAAAAGCTGGTGCCTCTGTCTGTCATTGGGAAATGTAGCTGCCATGTATCCTGGCTGGGCTGACACCTTCCCATATACTTTAGATAAGTAAGCCCAGCTTAAAATATTCAGGTAAGGGCTGGTCATTCCAATCTGATCCTAATGCTATCTGTGGTTAAATATTTCATGCATATGTCCATTAACATTTTTAGATAATGATAAAATATTTAACATTCATCATTCAAAGCATCAAAGAATAATTCCTATTTGGCTTTATGCTTATTTACTAAAGGAATAAAGGTAGTGCGTTTTGATAAATTCATTACCTTTGCATCTAGTTTGTGCTTTGTACCGCTATGTCCAGTTTCATCTTTAAACATTTGATTACGGATCTTTTCCAGAGTAGCTCGAATCTAGGAGATAAAAATATTTTCTTTTCATTTAAAGGCATGTAATGTCCAATACTTTTTTTCTCTATACCAGCAGCAGTATACTTGATTTATCTAGACAGTAATACATATATACTGATGTCAGATTTAAATAACTGCCATCAATCTAACTTGCATTAAGGCTAATATTGTTTAGATTGCAGAAAATGAAACACTTGGTCCTTATAACTCTCAGTCAAATCTAAAATACAATCTGAATGAATACTATACTACAAAATAATTACCATTTAGTAATTAGTATTTAATTCTATTTAGCTCTGCTTTTCTATATAGTAATTTAGTACTAATTTACTATTAAGTAATTAGTGTAAAACAATTACTATTTAGTTATCACTACAAAATAATGACTATTTAGTAATTACTATAAAATAATTACTACCTAGTAATTACTAGAGAATAATTGCTATTTAGTAATTACTAGAGGATAATTACTAAATGGAGAAGATACAAATTTATGCATGAAATATAAGCCCTGTGTCCTGGTGACCTATGGAATTGCAAGACACTCAGAGATGAATTAATAGATCTGAATGTTACAAACTATCTGTGTCCACATTTTCCCATCTCTTCTAAGAAACAGTTCATACAAATGTAAGTTTTGTTACCCATTATCATTAAATTCTTATAAGAGTTCACAATTTTCATGAAGGAACATGCCAACATGTAGTCATTGGCAGATAGCATCCCTGAGCTGTGAGAAGAAATGAGGTAAGGAGAGACAGAAAGTCAGCAGAAAAGGTAAACATCTCCTAGGGAACATGGTACCAACACTCCCGGAACAACTGAACATAATATACCCAGTAGGAATTGCAGTGGAGAATACTGTGGGACAAATTAAGTGCTGATAGGTGTTCCGAACCCCCCCTGGCTCATTCTTCTATTTCACTCCAAGTGTGAAAACAGAGGGCTCATATCCTCAAGAGGATACTAAACAGGTGTTCAAACTTCAGTTATCAAGATTGTCCTTTGCCAAACTAGGTTTGCTCTTCCTCAGACGTTCTCAGGAAGGAGAAAAGCCCACTAATCTGTATTACTTCATTGTAAAAAATCATATCGTGCTAACATGGTGTCTGGCACCCACATACCATTCTCACATATTCGGTTTCTTCAATAATGTGAGCTGACGTGGACTCATACGAGGCAGGATTGTCTTCCATCTTACCCCTTGAGGGAACCTCTGTGGTCACTGTTACTGTTGTCATGGTGAATTCTGGCTTTAGGAACACATAAATCAGTTAGACTAACTTATTTGGGGATATGATTATATGGTGTGTAAACTGTGCTGTCACTATAATTAAATACTGTATAGTAGAAAATATTATAAATTATTGATATGTGTATATACCCATAATTCCAGGAATTTATTTAATATTAAAACAACACTAGCTGAACCAATCCTTGATTAGAAGCTTAAAGATTATCTGAGAAGGAAATAGTAACATTTTTCTTTTTAATCCACATCATATTAGACTGTAGAGACTGTGGCTTCTTCATTTTTATATTCTAGCACATTGTAAGTGCTTAATAAATGTTTGCTGAAATAAAATAATATAATTATAATATGTACATATACATATATCACTTATATACAGGGTGTGGCCAATGTAGGTTTGCAGTTGTGAATATGAAAAACAGAGACATTTTGTCCTCTAGATGTGATACAATCACAAGTAGAAAGCATCACCTATGAAATACGACTTTTTAAAAAGTAAGCTTGAATCTAATTAAGCTCCTATATCTAATAGCAGTAAATATCTGTACAAGAGGAAAGTGCTTAATGCAGTGGTTCCCAGTGTGGGGCACACGTCCCATAGGGGGGCAATTTAATATTTAAGGGGAGCAATTTGAGAATGAGTTATTCACAGTGAGTTTTTTACATTTCTTATGGTTCTAGGGGCATCATATACAGCAGGGGTCCTCAAACTATGGCCCGCGGGCCACATGCAAATACAAATATTGTATTTGTTCCCGTTTTGTTTTTTTACTTCAAAATATGATATGTGCAGTGTGCATAGGAATTTGTTCATAGTTTTTTTTTAAACTATAGTCCGGCCCTCCAACGGTCTGAGGGACAGTGAGCTGGCCCCCTGTTTAAAAAGTTTGAGGACCCCCGATATACAGTATATAAATATATATTGTGACATATTTATGCATTTCAGTTCTCTATTATATGTTTTGAAACTTCATTTGCTACTTTTTCATATCACTTCATATTATTATTTTTAACAATTTCTTAGTGATTTCTTCCTCAGTACCCATTACCAAGTTAATGGCCATTTAAGCTTCCTCCATGTGAATAGGGGTCCACTTTTTGAATAATAAGAATTATATGTCACGGGGAGGGCGGGGGGAGCATCAGGATTTTGGAGATGCTTAGGTGGGCATGGCCAAAAAAAAGGTTGGGAACCACTGGTTTAATGACTCTATAAGGGTAAAGGTTGCAATCAGCCAAATCCAGATTATGTGAAATATTACCAGACAAACTAGTTTCTACCACAGATTAATTATATAAAGAAAGATGAGGCAAAGAGAAATCACTATAAATTAAGAATCTTAAGAGACATATGACCAAATGTAATATATGAATCCTCTTTGGCTCCTGACCCAAATAAACCAGCTATATAAAGACATTTTTGAGGCAATTGGGGAAATTGTAACACTGACTGGATAATAGATGATGTTAAAGACTCGCTGTAGTTTTGCTAGGTGTGATAATGAATTTATGACATTCTTTAACTAAAAATCTTGCCCAGCCAGTGTGGTTCATCAGTTGAGCGTTGACTTATGAACCAGGAGGTCACAGTTCGATTCCTGGTTGGTCCATATGATGGGATTTCGGGCTTGATCCCAGGGAGGGGGCATGCAGGAAGCAGTCCACCAATGATTTTCTCTCATCATTGATGTTTCTATCTCTCTTTCCCTCTCCCTTCCTCTCTGAAATCAATAATTTTTTTTTTTTAAAAATCTTATCTGTTAGTCATACATTCTGAAGTATTTGCAGTGAAATAATAAATTTGGAATTGCTTTAAAATATTCTAATACAGAAAAAAAGTAGGGTGGGCAAAGATGAAAGAAGTCTGGGCAAAATGCAAGGTATTGTCAAAGCTGGGCAGATGGGGTTCATTATATTCCTCTACCTACTTTGTGTCTGTGGGAAATTTTCATAATAAACAATAAAGAACTAAAAAATAAAATAAAAAGTCCCGTGAGATAGGATTATTAATCTCATTTTACCGATAAGAAAGCCAAGACTCTTATAGGTGATGTTAACTTACCTGAGATCACAGTAAAACTAACAGAGATGAAACTCAAACTTTTGTCTTCTAGACACCAAGTTCAAGGGTGTTTCCATCACATTAAGGCTGGCTTCCCTAGTGAGAAAAAAACACAATTATTTAAAGTTTAGCAATAGCCTATGCAGTTAACACATAAAGAATTTTCATATTTACTAGCATCAGTTTACAACTGGTTAGCTTTTGGGGATAACGCAGTTTTGCATTTATCCTTTAATCTTTGATGAAATTGATGGAGTATGCCAAGAATTTTCCATTTTATTCTAAATCTTCTTAGACAGCCACGCTGACTTCTATTTGTTTAGGCTGCAGTTGACTTGGCAGCTGCAGCTCTGCTGTTACAGAATTTGAGTGGAAGTACTTCTGTTACTGGGTTCTCTTAAGTCTCTTCTGGGATTAAGTTCCCAGTTCAAAACAACATCAAAATGCTCAGAGTGCAAAATAAACTCACAGAATATAAACACTCATCCACACAGAGAACAGACTGACAGCTGTTAGAGGGGAGTGGCTTGGGGCTAGGTGAAAAAATGGGAAGGGACTAAACAAAACAAATAAAAACGCTCATAAACAACAGTGTGATGATTACCACAGGGAATGGGGGGTGGAGGAGGTAGGAGAGGATAAAGGGGGAATAAATGGTGACAGAAGGAGACTTTGACTTTGACAACACAATATACAGGTGATGTATTACAGAATGGTGCATCTGAAACCTATATAATTTTATTAACCAATGTTATTCCAATAAATTCAATAAAAATTAAAGAGAAAGAAAAGAAAAAAGGAAATACCCATGGAGGCGATCAGCAATGTGTTTGGCAACCAGAGGTGGAGTGGGCCAGAGTGGTGGTCAGCAAACCAGGCCCACAAGCCCGAGCTGAATTCCTGTCTTTCTGGACAGCCTATGAACTAAGAATGGTTCTCAAATTTCAACCATTGAAATAAAAAAATAACACTTGGCCCTACCTAGCCGGTTTGGCTCAGTGGATGGAGCGTCGGCCTGCGGACTGAAGGGTCCCAGGTTCGATTCTGGTCAAGGGCATGTACCTTGGTTGCGGGCACATCCCCAGTGGGGAGTGTGCAGGAGGCAGCTGATCGATGTTTCTCCCTCATTGATATTTCTAACTCTCTATCTCTCTCCCTTCCTCTCTGTAAAAAATCAATAAAATATATTTTTTAAAAAATAACACTTCATGGCACATGAAAATTATATGAAGTTCCAATTTAGTGTCCTTAAATAAAGCTTTACTGTAACCACAGCCATTAATTTACATAGTGTCTATGCTGCTTTAGCACTATACACAGCAGAATTGAGTAGCTGTGACAGAGAAAATATGTGGCAGGCAATGTTTAATCTGCTCCTTTACAGAAAAATCCTAGGTTAGGATGTGGCAAGGAGTGGGAGCAAAACCAGTGGGAAAACAGAGGCAAGCAAAACATCGATTTGGTCTGAGTTGTTTTTGGTTCTCTAGTTCATTGCCCCTTGATCTATAGTTCCACTTGGTGGATTTACCTTCTTTTTTTCTTTTTACTATGTTATACATTATGTACATTAACAAATGATAGGAGGTATTGCATCATAGGAAGTAATCACTCTTAAGAATGGATTTCGCTGATTTCTCTCAGTCTTTCATAATTTGAAAACTATGATGCGCCTCATGTTTTATATCCAAAATATATTTTTGTGTCATTTATTCTTTTTATTAAAAAATATTTTATTGATTTTTTACAGAGAGGAAGGGAGAGAGATAGAGAGTTAGAAACATCGATCAGCTGCCTCCTGCACATCTCCTACTGGGGATGTGCCTGCAACCCAGGTACATGCCCTTGACCGGAATCGAACCTGGGACCTTTCAGTCTGCAGGCCGACGCTCTATCCACTGAGCCAAACCGGTTTCGGCAGTGCCATTTATTCTTAATATCAAGGTATGCAGCTCCTTAATAACTGTTATTTCCACTCACTATTGGGCCATCTTCAACAAGTGCCATAAAATCCTAGCCTCAACTTACACATCTGTAAAATAGGGGTGGAAACGCCTCGAATTGTAAAAATGAGTTTTTTTAAAAATCCCTGTTTGTAGAAGGCAGTCAATGGAGAGTAACTGCTGATATTGCTGCTCCTAGTATTTTATATTATTGATGACCACAGAAGATAAGCAGCTGGTTGCAAGGTTTATATCCAAATCCATTCATATGAAATCAAATTCCATTTCTCTGGTTCAGAAAACTTTTTCAACCACAGTCCTTGATTTGTATAAAGAAACCCAAGGGGAACTTAAGCTCACAAAGTCCAAACTGCCATATGGCACTAGCTTCCTGGGGAAAATCCATCTTAACATTTTATTTCTGCCAGAAGTAGATTAGGCAGATAAAAATTTCAACATAAAACACAATCAGTTAATTAAAGTGAGAAACGAATTTTATTTGTTTTCTGCTAGAGTGGATTGAAGACAGCTTACAAGTGGCATCCCTCCAAGAGGTGTTATTTCCTAGATCAAAGCAGTGCAGAAAGGACTCTCAGGGGACAGGGGAGGTGCTGAGCAGACTGGGCTTTGGCTTCTCATCTGAACCAAAGAAGCTCTGCTTTGTTCAGTCTCACACTGATTTTTTCCGTGAGACTTTCGGTGAAGAAAGAGCTTTCTACAAAGAGAAGTTTTGGAGCCTGACTATCTAGCTTCATGGCCTGACCCTGCCACTCAGCAGAGGTGTTGAACTTGAGCAAGTTCCTTAACCTCTCTGTGCCTCTGTTTCCTCATTAGTAACATTCAGATAATATCAATAACATGAATAATTAATAATATAAATAACCTGTATGGAATTGTTTGAGTTAACACTTTTCAAGCACTTATAACAGTGCCTAGCACATAATAAATGATTCATACATGTTTGTCAAATGAGTAAGTAAAATATGAAACCATCAGTGGTAGAGAAGAACCAGGTAATATTTTAAACAGTCTGCAGATTGAGCTGGGCTATAAGAGAAACTCTGTTTGGGGGAATCTAAAGACCAGCAAACCCATTGAATTGGTTCTTTCTTGAGAAAGCATCAATAATCCATCAATATCCTAACTGATTACATCTAATGAATAGTTTACAAGTTACAAAGCAATTCATACACATTATTGTGAATTGTGATAAAGCAACACATCACTGGTCACCCAGAATGATGTGACTAAACCTACTTCTCTGTTTAATTACAGAAGAATGGCTTACCCGCTATACAATCAACACATAGAAGGCAACGAACTGTGTCCCCTCTCTCATTTACATGTTGAAGTCTTAACCCTCAGTACCTCAGGATGTAACCTTATTTGAAATAGGGTCACTGTAGATGTAATTAGTTAAGAATAACTCATACTTGGGTAGGATGGGCCCCTAATCCCATATGACTGGTGTATTCATAAAAAGGGGAAGTGTGGACACAGACATGCACTTTGGGGGGAAGTGGAGGGCAGCAATCAAGGTGGTGCTTCTACAAGCCAAAGCGCGCCCCAAACTTCTAGGGAACCACCAGGAGCTAGAACTCGAGAAGCACAGAACAGATTCTCCCTCAAAGCCCTTAGAACAGTGGTTCTCAACCTTGGCTGCACATTAGAATCACCTGGGAATCTTTTTAAAATCCTGATTTCTGGGCCCCATCCTCCGGAAATTCTGTTTCTTTGTTACTAAGGTTGTGGCCCCACCCCAAAACAAAGAAACAGAATTTCCAGAGGATGAGGCCCAGAAATCAGGATTTTAAAAAGATTCCCAGGTGATTCTAATGTGCAGCCAAGGTTGAGACCACTGCCTTAGAAGGAACCCATTCCACCAACAGGGCCTGGGACTTCCAGCCTCCAGAATTGGGAGACAGAAATGACTATGTTTTAGCCCCAGTTTGTGGCTTCATCATAGCAGCCCTAGGACACTAACACAGGCACTGTTCATATTCTAGAGCAGCAGTTCTCAACCTGTGGGTCGCGACCCCTTCGGGGGTTGAACGACCCTTTCACAGGGGTCGCCTAAGACCATCGGAAAACACATATATAATTACATATTGTTTTTGTGATTAATCACTATGCTTTAATTATGTTCAATTTGTAACAATGAAAATACATCCTGCATATCAGATATTTACATTACGATTCATAACAGTAGCAAAATTACAGTTATGAAGTAGCAGCGAAAATAATTTTATGGTTGGGGGTCACCACAACATGAGGAACTGTATTAAAGGGTCGCTGCATTAGGAAGGTTGAGAATCATTGTTCTAGAGATTCTAACAAAAGTGTTTCTTTCCTCTACTTAGCCCTTAATTCAGTCATTCATATATTAAGTATTTATTAAATACAGCTGTGGCCACAGGGGTGAGCCAGGGACTCTGCCTTCATGGGAATAGTACAAAACAATAGTATGCAGAGAAAATAATGAGAGGTGATAACAAGTGTCGTGAAGAAAAGCAGAGCAGGGGAACAGAATAAAAGGAGGCACTGGCGCTGGGTGGGAAGGGAAGACATTTAAGCAAAAGTCTTGAATAAAAGAGGCGAAGCCCTATGGCCATCAGGGAGAAGAGGACTCCAGGCTGTGGGGGGAGGAGCAAGAACAGGCTGGAGTTTTGGTTAGTGTTCTAAGAACAAGGAACACAGTGTAGCCTACATGATTTCTTTTTTATTTTGAATGTAGCAGGGATTTTTTTTAATAGCCTGAAGTTTAAGACTTCCAATTTGCCTAAGGAGCTGTCACCACAGCCACTTAAAACAGGTCTCCTCCTGGCTGGTAAGGCTTCCTCAGGGTTCAAGGAAAGGCAGGGTAGAACAAAGTCAAGGCAAGTGCAGCGAACTCCAGGTCAGGCAAGAGAAGGGGCCATAAAGTCCAGGTGACTAAGTAGTCTTCTCAACTCATTTCTGTGGATGCCGATTGAAAAGCTCCATGGTGGATGGTTGGCATGTTTTGGCTGTTCAATACTTGACCCTCCTTCCCAGATAATACAGAATCGGCATCTGTACAGAGTCTTTGCAGGAAAAGGTGCCTTACCTGTTCTTCCTCCCTCCCTGGGGCTGGAGCACAGGTCCAACACCTAGACCCAGCCCACTGAGTACTGTCACCTGGAAAGGTTAGTAAGGGGTTGTCCATCAGGCATGTGGAAGCTGGAGTCAATGAAAACCCCATTATTACTCTGGGAAGGGAAGGAGGCTGGCACAGGGCGGTGCTTTGTGCCCAGGCAGGAGGCCAGTGGCAATGCCAGAAGGACTTTATCTTGCTCTTGCTAAAGTGTGATCTTTGCAAGTTTTCCCATCAATTCTGGATGCTATTCCACATCCTTTCAGTAAATTCCATTTCTGCTTAAGTTAGCCAGAGTCGATTACTTAGGTTTGCAACCAAGAGCCCTGATTGGTTTGGACACAGTTTCTGAGTTTTCAGTTTCTCGGTTCTGAGCTAACAATATTAACTATTGTTGCCTCATTCTTGATCACTATTATATAGAGCAGGGGTCCTCAAACTATGGCCCGCGGGCCACATGCAAATACAAATATTGTATTTGTTCCCATTTTGTTTTTTTACTTCAAAATAAGATATGTGCAGTGTGCATAGGAATTTGTTCATAGTTTTTTTTTAAACTATAGTCCGGCCCTCCAATGGTCTGAGGGACAGTGAACTGACCCCCTGTTTAAAAAGTTTGAGGACCCCTGATATAGAGCTTAGATATTAGAAACTGAAAAAGTAATACCATACAAGTGCTATAAGAATAATCAGGTTATATGAGGGGGAAAAGCTCACATATCTCCAAACTCTTGAAGAGACAATCTCCTGAGTATTAAAGAGCATACCTGTTCTGCATCCACATTCCACAGCACAATGGTGACATCCAGTGTCAGCTAGCTAAATCTCAGGTGACTGTGCAATTTACCTGGAAAGTGATGCACAGTATATCAAAAGACATGCATGTTAACACTGAGCCCAAGTAATAAGTTTTCAAGTAATAATCTAAGATTTTTAAAGTAGAACTAATTGTGTTCATTTGCAAATGCTACTCATTTGTATATACACAAATAATTATATCATAGCCAGTGCTATACAAGGCTCCTACATATGAAATAAAAGCAAGTTAGTTTGGGGGAAAAGGGATTGAAATATTGGTACAAACACAATCTACAAATATAGATTCTTGACAAAGTGCTGTGTCATTTACCAAGAAATCATTTTCCATATGCTCTCAAAATTAATCATTACAATACACTATCTATAGTTATTATCCATATATCTCTACCTATATCCCTGTATATGTATGTATAATGCAACCAAGTCACAGACAAATGATTTAAGTTTTCCAAGGCCATAACTTGACCTCATTACCTGAACCCAGATAGATTGATCACAAATCCAGGTTTATTTGTAATGAAATGATCTATCTATTTAGAATTTTGGAAATCAGCTGAAGATTTCACCCAGTGCCCATATGGCAACTAAATTGCAAAGAGGGGCAGGGGAATCACATGGATCCCTTCCCATTTGGAGAGGTGGGAGCAGGGCCCAGGGTCTATTGCATGCCCATCATATGAAGGCTAGGGTATTGTACCTTTAATAATCCTCACAAACACCCTGAGAGGTTGGTGTTATTAGTCCCATTTCACAGATGAGGAAATGAGGCTCAACACAACCAAGTGAAGACTGCTACTTCATAATGTCCATGGATCCCAACCTATGAGTCCTCTGGTTCTTTCCAGTTAACAACTTTGCCTCCTGTTGCATTCTGAATGGATTTCTAGGCCCAGTTTCTTGAGCCCAAGCTAGTTTAGCAATCAGAGTTTCCCAAAGCAAGTCACTAAGGAACAGTCAAGTACCTCCTGATGTGAGCTCCTAGGTGTGTCCTTCAGGAACCTGAGCAGACAGTGCTGTCCCCATGGATTTACCCCACAAACAGAAGGAGTATGGATTCATGTCTTCAAAACAGGGGCTTTGGACAAGGTGCTGCCCAAAAGACTTTGTTCTCCTTCCCCACTAGCTGGGTGGCCTTGGGAACCCTTTTAAACCCCTTAGGGCTCAACTGAAAATGTCAGATGACAATGCTAACTTCCCCTTAGAGTTACATGAGGATTAAATGAGGCAACACATAAAAAGTGCTCACTGGAGTATCTGACCCGTAATACACAGTTAAGGAATGCTAACTACTTAAATTCAAAGCTTCTTGTGGACATTGGTTAAAAGGACATCACTTGACAGTGTCAAGGATACACTCAGTTGACCCCACTCAATTCCTCTCCCATCAGCCAATTATTCCTCCTGCTTTGAGCTTTTCCATTAATAATCATTTCAAAGCTACTGATGATTTGTCAGTGAAAAAAAAAATACGAAAAGAAACAGATGTCAATGCCATATATCTCAGTCATTTGTAACATTGACAAGGAAAGTGTCCTTTTGGAAAATTTCTTTTGTGGCTTTATAAAACACTAGAGGCCCAGTGCACAAAAATTTGTGCACTCGAGGGGGTCCCTCAGCCCGGCCTGTGCCCTCTTGCAGTCTGGGACCCCTCGGGGGATGTCCACCTGCTGGCTTAGGCCCACTCCCTGGGGGATCGGCCCCAAGCTGGCAGTCAGACATCCCTCTGGCAGCCCGGCAGCCCTTGGGGGATGTCCACTTGCCAGCGGGGAGCAGGCCTAAGCTGTAGTCAGACATCCTTAGTGCTGCTGAGGAGGCAGGAGAGGCTCCCGCCATCACCGCTGTGCTGGCAGCCATCAGCCTGGCTTGTGGCTGAGCAGAACTTCCCCTGTGGGAGCACACTGACCACTAGGGGGCAGCTCCTGCATTGAGCTTCTGCCCCCTGGTGGTCAGTGTGTGTCATAGTGACTAGTCATTCCCAGTCTTTCTGCTGTTAGGGTCAATTTGCATATTACCCTTTTATTATATAGAATAGAGGCCTGGTGCATGGGTGGGGGCCAACTGGTTTGCCCTGAAGGGTGTCCTGGATCAGGGTGGGGGTCCCGCTGGGGTGCCTGGCCAGCCTGGGTGAGGAGCTGATGGCTGTTTGCAAGCTGGTCAAGCCCCCCAGTGGGGACCCTCACCCCATGGGGGTTTAGCTAGCCTGGTTTGCCCTGAAGGGTGTCCTGGATCAGGGTGGAGGTCCCCACTGGGATGCCTGGCTAGCCTGGGTGAGGGGCTGAGGGCCGTTTTCAGGCTGCCCACACCCTCTTCAGGGTGGGGGTCCCCACTGGGGTGCCTGGCCAGTCTTGGTGAGGAGCTGATGGCTGTTTTCAGACTGACCAAGCCCCCTGGCGACCAAAGCTCCCAGCCTTTCCTTTTTTTTTTTTTTTTTTTATTTGCTCCAGCTCCGTGGCCATGGCGACTGGAAGCAGGTATCTGGGGTTTATTTACCTTCTATAATTGAAACTTTGTTGCCTTGAGAGGAGGCAACAGCTGGCCAGGAAGCTTGGCTTCCTCCATTATTGGGGCAACCAAGCCTCTTGCTTGCTCCAGCTCCGTGGCTGCCAGCCGCCATCTTGGTTGGGTTAATTTGCATATGGTCGCTCTGATTGGCTGGTGGGCGGGGTTTAAGGCATAGCAAAGGTACGGTCAATTTGCATGTTTGTCTTTTATTAGTGTAGATTTTGAGTAGAAAACTCAGGGATATATAAAATAGTGATAACTTTCTAAACCCATCCTGGAATATTTTAGCTTCAATGTAATTTACTTAGTTTTAAAAATTACCCAGTGAGGGGGAAACAGACAATACCAAGTGTGGGTGAGGACACGGAGCTGGAGCTCCTGTCTGTTGCTGGTGGGAATGAAAAATGTGCCTCCACATTGGACAACCCTGGGTAGTTTCCTATGAAGTTAAGCACACACTGTACAACCCAGCAATCCCATTCCTAGGTGTTTACCAAGTGAAATGAAAGTTTATGTTCCATAAAACACAATGTTTATGATTGCTAAACACTAGAAAAAAATCGAATATTCATCAACAGGTGAATCCTACTCATCAATATAAAAGAATAAACTACTGTTACGGCCAACAATATGGATGAATCTCAAATGCATTGTGCTGACTGAAGATGGCCAAATCCAAAAGGATACATATTCTTTAGTTTCACTTATATAACATTCTAGAAAATTCTTTGGGGACAGAAAACAGATCAGTGGTTACCTGGGGACAGAAGTGAGGGAGAAGCTGACTACAAAGGAGAGCCAGGGTATTTTTTGGGGGGAGGAAGGGGGGTGATATAACTGTTCTATGTCCCCATGGTGATGGTGGTTCAATTATTGGAACCATTTGTCAAAACATACAAAACTGTACATTAAAAAAGGGAGAATTTATATACTTTTGTTTTAAAAAATAATCCAATAGTACCCTAAAAAAGCAAAATACAATTCAGATTTCAGAATCCAAGGATTTCACTGACTTTATCAGAACTAACTAGAAGCCACAATTAGCTTGATTTTCTTTTCTCCATTCAAATTATTGACCCCCAAAAAAGTAAATATAGGATTTCCATGCTTCTGAGTCCATTTTATGCACCAGTTTATTCTGTCCATTGGATTTCTTATTTGTTTGATTTTTAGATTCAATTGTTGATAGATTCTTGTGAAGGAAGCACTGATCCTGTCTCTTTAAAAAGGGAATTCCTGGAGGCCGAGAAAATGGCGGAGGCTTAGACGGACGTGTTGGTGCTTCGTCCCGGACCAGATAGGGGAGAGCAGCTGAAACGGGTAACAATCAGCCCGTTCAAGCTGGGGAGGTTCAGCTGAGAGACAGTCTGCAGCCAGGAAAGACAGAAAACTCCTAAAAAATGCGGATGGTTAGAGATTGAGGCTGAAACCTCCCTCTGGGCGCCAGCGCAGCGGCGAGACCGCGCCATCTCAGGCAGCGTTTACCAGCATCCAGAGATCGGCTACTAACCCGGAGGCAACGATTCGCAAACAGCGCGACTGCAAGAGCCAAGGGGAGACCTGCACCCCTCCACGGAAAGATTCAAGCAACAGCGGCCTCCTGATCACCACACGCTCTGCCTGGGGAACAGTTGCTGCATCTGAAGCTTCCCTCCACCAGCCAGAAGAGCCACCACAACTGTGAACAGCACCCATCAGAGGCCCTGCTATCAACAGAGGAGCCGCTGCTACCACAACCGCCCAAGGAGCAACCACAGACCGAGGAGCCACTGCCACCCAGGGAGCAGCCACTGCCACCTAGGGTCCAGCCACTGAACGATTCAACAACTAGTAATGTCAGTGAGATCAAACATGGGTAGACAAAGAAACCCCCAAAGGAAAGAAAAGGAGGACTCGCCAGAAAAGCAGCTAAGTGAGACAGAGATATGCAACATGACGGAAAAAGAATTCAGAATAAGGTTCCTAGAGTACATGCACCGGATGTTCAAGAAGCAAGAAGAAACAGATGAAAAACTCAACTACGTATGCAAGAAGCTAGAAGAAACAGATGAAAAAATCAACAACTTAAGTAAGTCCCAAGAAGAAATGAAGAGCGACTTAGCTGCAATAAAAAACACCATTGAAAGTATCAATAGTAGACTGGGAGAAGCGGAGGACCGAATCAGTGAATTAGAAGACAAGGAAGCAAAACACACTCAAACTGTACTGCAAATGGAGAAAAAAATTAAAAGACAGGAGGAGAGCCTAAGGGAACTCTGGGACAACATGAAACGAAGCAACATACGAATAATAGGGGTGCCAGAACAACAGAAAGATGAACATGGATTAGAAAACCTATTCGAAGAAATAATATCAGAAAACTTCCCTGAGGTGGGGAAGAAAAAAGTCACACAAGCCCAGAGAGTCCCAAACAAGGTGAACCCGAAAAGACCCACACCAAGACACATCATAATTACCATGGCAAATGTTCAGGATAAAGAGAGAATCCTACAGGCTGCAAGAGAGAGACGGAAAGTAACATACAAGGGATCTCCCATTAGATTATCAAATGATTTCTCAACAGAAACACATCAGGCCAGAAAAGAATGGACGGAAATCTACAAAGTGATGCAAAGCAAAGGACTGAATCCAAGAATACTCTATCCAGCAAGGCTATCATTCAAAATTGAAGGGGAAATAAGAAGCTTCACAGACAAAAAAGGGCTAAGGGAGTTTATCACCACCAAGCCAGCCATGCAAGAAATGCTAAAGGGACTGGTGTAAAAGAAGAAATATCAAGCTCAGAAAGAAAACAGCCACACACACACAAAAAAAAGAAATGGCTACAAACAAGTACCTTTCAATAATAACTTTAAATGTAAATGGACTAAATGCTCCAACCAAAAGACATTTAGTGGCTGAATGGATAAAAAAACATGACCCATACATCTGCTGTCTACAAGAGACCCACCTCATTGGAAAGGACTCACACAGACTGAAAGTGAAGGGATGGAAAAATATCTTTCACGCAAATGGAAAGGAAAAGAAAGCTGGGGTAGCAATACTTATATCTGACAAAATACATCTCAAAGTGAAGGCCATAACCAGAGATAAGGAAGGCCACTTCATAATACTAAAGGGATCAATACAACAAGAAGATATAACCCTGGTAAACATATATGCACCCAATGCAGGAGCACCCACATACATAAGAAAACTTCTGGAAGATATCAGGGGAGATATCGACAATAACACAATCATAGTAGGGGACTTTAATACACCATTGACATCACTGGATAAATCCGCTAGACAAACAATCAGCAAAGAAACAGCAATCCTAAATGACTCACTAGATCAGATGGACTTAATTGACATCTTCAGAACACTACACCCCACAGCTGCGGAATATACATTCCTCTCAGGTGCTCATGGGACATATTCAAAAATAGACCACATATTGGGTCACAAGCAAAGTCTCCACAAATTCAAGAAGATTGAGATCATAAAAAGCATCTTCTCAGACCACGATGGCATAATGTTAGAAATAAACTACAATAAAAACAACCCAAAATACTCAAACACTTGGAAGCTGAATAGCATGTTATTAAATATTGATTGGGTTACCGATGACATCAAAGAAGAAATTAAAAACATCCTGGACACTAATGACAATGAAAACACAACAATCCAAAACCTCTGGGACACAATGAAAGCAGTCCTGAGAGGGAAGTTTATAGCTCTACAGGCCTATCTCAAAAAACAAGAAAAAATGGTAGTTAATCATCTAACTCTACAACTCAAAGAATTAGAAAGAGAGCAACAAGAAAACCCCAGAGTGAGCAGAAGGAAGGAGATAATAAAGATTAGAGCAGAAATCAATGACATAGAGACCAAAAAAACAATACAGAAAATCAATGAAACCAAGAGCTGGTTCTTTGAAAGGATAAACAAGATTGACAAACCCCTCGCCAGGCTCACCAAGAAGCAAAGAGAAAGGTCCCAAATAAACCAAATCAGAAATGATAGAGGCGAAATAACAACAGACCCCACAGAAATACAAATGATTGTTAAACAATACTACGGGCAACTCTACTCCAACAAACTAGACAACTTGGAGGAAATGGACAAATTCCTAGAAAAATACAACATTCCAAAACTCAATCAGGAAGAATCTAAAAACCTCAATAGGCCAATAACTATGGAAGAAATTGAAGCAGTCATCAGAAAGCTTCCAGCAAACAAAAGCCCAGGGCCAGACGGCTTCACAGGGGAGTTCTACCAAACATTCAAGGAAGAACTAAAACCTACCCTCCTCAGACTACTACAAAAAATTCAAGAGGAAGGAACACTTCCAAGCTCATTCTATGAAGCCAGCATCACCCTAATACCAAAACCAGGTAAAGACATCACAATGAAAGAGAATTACAGGCCAATATCCCTCATGAACATAGATGCCAAAATCCTCAACAAAATCTTAGCAAATCGGATCCAGCAGTACATCAGAAGGATCATACACCATGACCAAGTAGGATTTATCCCAGAGATGCAAGGATGGTACAACATCCGTAAATCAATAAATGTGATACATCACATAAACAAATTGAAAGAAAAAAACCACATGGTCATATCAATTGATGCAGAAAAAGCATTCGACAAAATCCAACACCCATTTTTGATAAAAACTCTCAGCAAGGTGGGAATAGAAGGATCATACCTCAACATAATAAAAGCCATATATGACAGGCCCACAGCCAACATCATACTCAATGGACAAAAACTAACACCATTTCCCCTAAGAACAGGAACAAGACAGGGATGCCCACTCTCACCACTCCTGTTCAACATAGTACTGGAAGTATTAGCCATTGCAATTAGGCAAGACGAAGAAATAAAAGGCATCCAAATTGGAAAAGAGGAAGTAAAACTGTCCTTATTTGCAGATGACATGATATTATACATACAAAACCCTAGAGACTCCATCAAAAAGCTACTAGACTTAATACATGAATTTGGCAATGTAGCAGGATACAAAATTAACCCCAAGAAATCTGAGGCATTTCTATACACCAATAGTGAACTTTCAGAAAGAGAGATTAGAAAAACAATCCCATTTACCATCGCACCAAAAAAATTAAAATACCTAGGAATAAACTTAACTAAAGAGGTTAAAGACCTCTACTCAGAAAACTACAGGACGTTGAAAAAAGAGATAGAGGAAGACATAAACAGATGGAAGAACATACCATGTTCTTGGATTGGTAGAATCAACATCATTAAAATGTCCATACTACCCAAAGCAATCTATAAATTCAACGCACTTCCCATTAAAATACCAATGGCCTTCTTCAAAGATCTAGAACGAACTCTCCAAAAATTCATCTGGAATAAAAAAAGACCCCGAATAGCTGCAGCGATCCTGAGAAAGAACAAAGTAGGTGGGATCTCAATGCCAGATATCAATCTGTATTACAAAGCCACTGTTCTCAAAACTGCCTGGTACTGGCACAAGAACAGACATATAGACCAGTGGAATAGAATAGAGAGTCCAGAAATTAGCCCGAACCAATATGCTCAATTAATTTTTGACAAAGGAGGCAAGAACATACAATGGAGCCAAGATAGTCTCTTCAATAAATGGTGTTGGGAAAATTGGACAGATATATGCAAGAAAATGAAACTAGACCACCAACTTACACCATACACAAGAATAAACTCAAAATGGATAAAGGACTTAAATGTACGACAGGAAACCATAAAAATTCTAGAAGAATACAAAGGCAACAAAATCTCAGACTTATGCCAAAACAATTTCTTTACTGATACAGCTCCTAGGGCAGTTGAAACTAAAGAGAAACTGAACAAATGGGACTACATCAAAATAAAAAGCTTCTGCACAGCAAAAGAAACCATCAACAAAACAACAAGAAAACCCACCTCTTGGGAAAACATATTTGCCAACGTCATATCTGATAAGGGCTTAATCTCCAAAATTTATAGGGAACTCATACAACTTAACAAAAAGAAGATAAACAATCCAATCAAAAAATGGGCAAAGGATCTAAATAGACACCTTTCAAAAGAGGACATTCAGAAAGCCAAGAGACATATGAAAACATGCTCAAAGTCACTAATCATCCGAGAGATGCAAATCAAAACAACAATGAGGTACCATCTCACACCTGTCAGAATGGCCACCATCAACAAATCAACAAACGACAAGTGCTGGAGAGGATGTGGAGAAAAAGGAACACTTGTGCACTGCTGGTGGGAATGCAGACTGGTGCAGCCACTATGGAAGGCAGTATGGAGGTTCCTCAAAAAATTGGAAATGGAACTCCCATTTGACCCTGTGATCCCACTACTAGGAATATATCCCAAGAAACCAGAAACACCAATCAGAAAGGATATATGTAACCAGATGTTCATAGCAGCACAATTCACCATAGCTAAGATCTGGAAACAGCCTAAGTGCCCATCAGTAGATGAATGGATTAGAAAACTGTGGTACATCTACACGATGGAATACTATGCTGCTGTTAAAAAGAAGGAACTCCTACCATTTGCAACATCATGGATGGAACTGGAGAGCATTATGCTAAGTGAAACAAGCCAGTCAATGAAGGAAAAATACCACATGATCTCACTCATTCATGGATAATAAAGACCATTACAAACTTTTGAACAATAATAGATACAGAGGCAGAGCTGCCTCAAACTGATTGTCAAACTGCAGTGGGAAGGCCAGAGAGAGTTGGGGGGCGGGAGGGAGGGGAGTAAGAATTCAACCGAAGGACTTGTATGCATGCATATAAGCATAACTAATGGACATAAGACACTGGGGGGTAAGGGAGGGTAGGGGTTTGTCAAGGGCGGGGGGGAAAAAAAGGACACTTATGTAATACCCTTTGTAATACTTTAAGCGAAAAATATAAAAAAAAAAATAATAAAAAAATAAAAAAAAAAATAAAAAATAAAAAAAAAAAAAAAAAAAAAAAGGGAAAAAAAAAAAAAAAAAAAAAGTAAATATAGCAAAAAAAGCAGTAGTGGAATCAGCTTTGAACAACCCTAGTATTCCTTATCTGCTGATAGTAGTAGTATTTCTGCTATAAGAATAGTCAGTAAAACCTGACATTCAATATGGTGATAGAAACAAGGGAAATCTAAACATCTTAAGAAAAGTCAATTATAATTATTATTTACTAAAGTGGAAAAGTAGGAGGAAATATAGAAAAACTATGTAAGAATATTTGCAACAAGATTTAAATCTAATTCATGAACCTAGAACTCCTTGTCTCATCTATCCATCACTTTCCTAGTCATTTTCTAGATGCATAGCTGTTATCATTCTTCGCAGTTGCCCACTTGTATGTAGACTATCTGGCCAATGGCTACAGAGTCTGCTCAGATTGGCCACCGCCTGAAGCAGTGGTGACCCTGTGCTTGGCAGGCTCTACCCACCCTCTGGCTCCAGGAAGATGTCACTGATCTGAGGGCAGCATCCCACCAAAATCCAGGCGGTAACAGAAAAATACAAGGGTGAGAAGTAGCTTCTGTTCTGGTAAAACCAAGTTCCTTATACTAGATCACGTCAACAAATTTTATGATGAGTGAGCGCATCAAAATAATAAGATGCTTACAGCTCTTTGCTGATGGAGCCTTCCTCCAGAAAAGCATGCTCATGCCAATTTCAAAATCTATGAAAGTGAAAAGGATGAAGACAGATTCCTGCGATTGGTATGTGACTCTTAGGAGACATTTGAAAAGAGACTGGCAGTGTATGGCTACAAAAATGTCTGTCCTGGGAATGTTTAAACCCTGACCAAGTTAAAAAAAAAAAAAAAAAGATGTTACCAACAGAGACTGATCAATTCATCTAAACACAGATCATCAAAAGAGTAGTGTTCCCACCCAGGATTTTCAGCATGTTGTTTTGATATTTCAAAACAGCGGTTCTCAACCTGTGGATCGCGACCCCTTTGGGGGTCAAACGACCCTTTCACAGGGGTCGCCTAAATACATCCTGCATATCAGATATTTATATTACGATTCATAACAGTAGCAAAATTACAGTTATGAAGTAGCAGCGAAAATAATCTTATGGTTGGGGGTCACCACAACATGAGGAACTGTATTAAAGGGTCGCAGCATTAGGAAAGTTGAGAACCACTGTGTCAAACCAAAAAACTGAGCTCCAAGGATGCACAGTCAGCTTTGGAAAACTGTACTATTTAACCTAGAGTCCCTTGTTTGCAAATCTTAGAAGTTTAAAGAGAATCCTTTGCATTCTAAGTTGTCAATACAATAGATCTTCAAGTTATGTTAGTGAATTCTCCCCCACACCCTGAGTAGGAACTTGCAATTTCAGCCATAACATGCATTTAAAGACATATGTACAGTATTGTCTTCTCCTTAGTGTCACAGATTCTGCCAACTCTTTATAGAAGGGTTTCTCCTCAACTGGAGAAATCTCCTAAAGAAGCTCTGTAAGCATAAGCTGTCAAGTGTCACCTCCTAAAATGAATTTGCCGCTCAGTAGTTGGCACAGAGCAGGGTGAATGGGGTGTATGAGAAAACAGCTCTGACTGACTGCTGTCCAAGGTTCCTGATTGCTAAGAGAGGCATCCCAAAGCCAATGCCTATGCCTATGTGTTAGGAGGTTCTTGTTTGCTATTCTATAGGAAACACACAGAAAAACAGCACCACCTCACAGGAACCTGGGTCATTTACAACTTCTGTCTAGCTCCTAAAAAAAGACACAGAAAAAAAAAGGAGTGGCATTTCTTCTGTTTTGGATTTTCTCTGATCTACTAGTAAGAGCTCACATAGTGCCTGATTTTGTACATAAAAGAACAGGTATATCAGTTTCATTCTTTAGCACAGTCATAGAAACAACAGAATAATACAACTAAAAGCTTATAAATCTAGATACTCTCCCTCCTAATTATTGGCTAAAGGGTACGGATGATCCATGCTTTATGTTAAGTGTACCACTGAAATGTGTTACCAAGAAGCGCTCATATTTTGAAGAGTAATTCAGTTGTCACTGTTAGGTCTAAGGATCACCAAAATTCTCTTATTCTAAATGCATACATTTGGGATGAACCGTAGCAAAGGAGATGTATCTTCTTTACCAACATTAATGTCAAGCGTTAAACATCTCCCAAGTCCAACCTACATGACTGAATGGCCCTAGCTGGAGAGGCTCAGTGGTTGAGTGTTATTGATTCCTGGTCAGGGCACAAGCTCAGGTTGTGGTTCAGTCCCTGATCAGGGTGGTGTATAGGAGGAAACTGATCGATGTTTTTCTCTCTTACATCAATAATGAGGTTTACTGTTCACAATTTTCATGGGAGTATCACAGAAAGACCAGTTATGTCACGTTCAGGAAAGGTCGGCAATCCATACCAGGAATACAAGTAAGAGGTTGGCGCCAATCAGTTATTTTCAAATTATGCTACCAAGGAAGCTTAGACCAACCTGTCTGTCTTACCACCTAAATGTAATTGCAGAAATGAGTCACAGCCATACAGCAGAATGAATATTAGCAATAAAAACAAGCCAATCACTGAAACATGCTACAACCTGAATGAACCTCAAAAACATTATTTTAGGTGTAAAAAGCCAGATGCTGATGACCAAATATTGTATGATTCCATTTGTATAAAATGTCCAGAAAAGTCAAATGTAAAGAGACAGAAAGTAGATTAGTGGCTGCTGGGGCTGAGGGTCAGTGAGGGTCAGTGGGGTCTTTTTGAGATAATGAAAATGTTCTAAAGTCGGATTGTGGTAATGGTTGTACAATTCTGTAAATTTACTAAAAATCATTGAATTATACACTTGAATATATTTTTCAGTCTATAAATTATACCTCTACTAAAGCTGTTTTTTAAAAAGAGCAGAAAAAAAGAGGGGAGGCAAGAATGCCTTGAATAAAGCTACTCTTTACCTCTGGGAGGAAATATAATTACTGTCATAATATACAGGAAAATATAATTTGATAATAGAATTTTCTCAATTTGAAGGTTTTCATTCATTTTTTCCTCCTAAATTATTGACATCAACTACTAAAAGTTTAGTTTTTATTATATTTATATAAAATTGATATTTAGCTATTTTAGGTTTAACATCTCAGTATTTCATAATACTAGTTATAACCCCAGAATGTTAGGCCTCCAGGACGATGGGCAGGTACAACCACTCTGTAGGGCAGAAAGGCAGGGAATGCGTGGTTAGAGGCAAAACTGGGAAAACAAAAACCTTGCCCCCAGGGTAACTTATCTTCCCTTAGCACAGTGATGGCGAACCTTTTGAGCTCTTTTGAAAAACCCTAACTTAACTCTGGTGCCGTGTCACATATAGAAATTTTTTGATATTTGCAACCATAGTAAAACAAAGACTTATATTTTTGATATTTATTTTATATATTTAAATGCCATTAAACAAAGAAAAATCAACCAAAAAAATGAGTTCACGTGTCACCTCTGACAACGCGTGTCATAGGTTCGCCATCACTGCCTTAGCATATCACTGGTCATGTGACCTTTTCTTCCCTAATGATAACTCTAGGCCTCAGCTGTATTTCAGCTCCAGGTCCAGAAAATCAGCAAAACCAAACGAGTGGCACTGTGGCTACCTCAGGACCAGCTACATTGACTAATGACCCCCCCCACCACCTACCCCTCACCCCCTCACTCCCCACCCCCCCCCCCCCACTTCTCCCACTCTGCCCTGGCACCAACCAATCAGTAGAGACCAGGACCCTCGAGGAGCACAACTGAAATGCTGATGAATATTCTATTAAGACCCTCCCTGAGGCCTCCCCTAAGATTTCCACCTGCAAGACAAAGGACCCAGTGCATTCTCCCTCTAAAGAGCACACCCTTGCCATTCCCCCACTGGCACGAATCCTCCAACCTCTAAGGGATCACATGAGACTTGCAGCCAGGGGAACAATGGGAAGCTCATCCTGGGCTTACCCCTGAACTGTCTCTAAGGCCCCCTTTTCTCTGACTTCCCAGTGAGCCAGAGCAGCACAGCCTACACTCTCCTGTGCTTTTTCTATGCCCTTTCTTGTTTCACTGTCCCAAGTATATTCTGGCTGCCATCATTGACCCAATGTCGGTGCTGGGCAGCCCTTCCCTTTGGATATCCCATCCCCCATTCCCTTTCCCTAAATAAATTCAATTTTCTTTAATCACCGTCTGAGATGGCTATTTAGCCTGCCTGGGTGCATCATTCACCATATTCACCTTTCAATATTAAACCCAGAATACATGATTCCTAAGTTCTTCCCCAATCTGAGCAAAAGAGAAAACCACTTTTTCCACCCTCTTATTGCTTGGCACTGATTGCCTGTGTACCTCTTTCCTCTGCGGTTGCCCAATTTTCTGAACCAGCCAACACCATAGGTTTTGGAGGCCTGAATAGGCCCACTGGTCTCCAGGTGCTCAACGACTACCTGCGGCCAAGAGCCAGATCCATCGAGGGCTCTGTGCCATCACACGCAGACGTGGCAGTATTTGAAGCAGTGTCCGGCCTACCACCTGCCGACGTGTATCATCCCCTATGTTGGTTTAATCACATCAAGTCCTACAAGGCCAGCCTGCCCGGAGTGAAAACAGCTTTGGATGAGTATGGCCCTGCTAATGTGGAAGCCACCACAGGGAGTGGAGCTGCAGATACTAAAGGCGATGATGACATTGATCTCTCTGGATGGGATGAGGAGGAGGAAAGTGAAGAAGGGAAGAGGCTAAGGGAAGGATAGCTTGGGCAGCATGAGTCAAAGAAAGCCAGAAAGCCTGCACTTGTGGCCAAGTCTTCCATCTTATTGGATGTGAAATGGGGGATGACGAGATGGAAATGGCAAAATTAGAGGAGCATGTCAGGAGCATTCAAGCAGACTGCTTGGTCTGGGGCTCTTCTACACTGGTTCTAGTGGGGCGTGGAATTTTAAAAACTTTAAATAATCTTGTGTAACAGAAGAAGATAAAGTTGGGAATAGACATGCTGGAGGAGTGGATCGCTGCTTTTGAGGACTATGTGCAGTTTGTGGATGTGGCTGCTTTCATGATCTAAATCCATTCTGGATCATTGCCCTTAAATAAAAGCTTGAAATATAAAAAAAGAAAGAAAGAAAGAAAGAAAACACTGATCTGAATAACACACAAGTTCCTTTACAAATTATTTAAATCAGTGTAAGACAATATGTGGTTTGAAACTGAGCTGGTTTAAATCACTGTCAAAACTGATGATCATTGATATGGTTCCTATTCTATGGTCTCAGAGTCCTGGAGGATTCCAATGTGTGTCAATTCCACGAGGACAGGAAGGTGAGCTATTTACACAGGGCTGGGTCCCCCTGAGTCTCCAACACAGAACACGGTGCCCTACAGGAGGGGCACTCAGTAAATACTGGTTCAATGGATGCATTAATAAGGCGGAAACCCAGACACACCAAGTATTTTCTGAAATTGAATGGAAACACATACAGGCTCTTGTTTTCCAAACGCAGGTAAATTTTCATGCTTGTAAAATGTAAGTTCACTTAAACGTGTAAATTGATAGTAACATTTTGCCATTATGAACTTTTTTCAATGAATACATGCTCATGTGATTTTGATGTAAATATCTCAGTTCAAAAGTTTTGAAACAACTACTTCTAAAGACTTTTAAATTCCCTCCAAAATCTTCAAAAAATTTTTTCCCTTTTCTGTCCTTAGCCCAGACAAATAAACATACACTTCACTTTTCAGTTTTAGCCAAACCTAGCTTACTTTTTCATCTTTGGCCGGTACTTGGATTAGGACTCAAGCCCACTCGATGTCCAGCACATTGTAACCCATAACCTGCTTGTATTGATTCATAGAACCATCAAGGTGAATAAATAATACAACTGAAATAGTGACTATTTCAAAAGCCTCTTTGTAGTTAGAACAGGTTTAAGTCATTTCACAAATCACAAAGATAGGCTCCTTCTTATGAAGTTTGCCTGGGTCCCAGGAAGTGTAAACTGTTTTCATTCTTTCTGTAAACCGAGGGGCCCCAGGGAGGGCATTCCCTGCCCAGGCACACATTCCTCCGAGTCAGCGACCTTCACTATCCAGGAGTGTGGGGGGTGGGGGCGGGGGCAGCCCAGCAACAGGAAACAACAGCACCAATTGTGTCTGTCCAGGTACCTGAGACTCCAGCTCAGATCAAATTTCTGGAAAACCAGACTTCTGCAGAGCTGAATATTTAATAGTTAGGTAAAATCAAAAGGACAGACTATCTTTTTTCCCCCTCTTGCAAATGCAGAATGCAGTAATTCCCCTCTGCATTTCTCTGCTTCACCTAGTCTATATATACCAAGAAAGTAAAGGAGGTTTGGATTCCTAAAATAAAACAATATAGTGTAATGGAGAACAGGCACAGTTTCAGTTATATTTGGGACTCATTGCTTCTCCCAATCTATACAGTATATTTACAGGCAAATATACTCTATATGGGCAAAAGTGGGTTAATAGTTGTTCGTATGGGAAAAGACATGCAGGTTATGACAATAGTTTTATTTACTCAAAAGAATGTCACAATGGCACAGTAGATCTACTTTTGCCCATCTGTGTGTGTGAGTGTGTGTGTGTGTGTGTGTGAATGTGTGTGTATTTTTCTTTTTTCATCACAAAGAGGGTTGAAAACCACAGCCATGTCATCATCTCATCTACAAACCAGCCTTGTGCGGTCCTGTACTAGCCTTTCAGGAAGGTAACACTGCGCCTCTGCACAACTTCAGGGCTCTGGAGCTTCCAGCTCTAGCATCCCACCACAGCACACCTGCAGCTACAGACTCCCGCAGGAATGAATGAAGGGCAAGACAACCACCTTCCTTCATTCATTCGTCTGGGCTCTTAATTGAGGGAGCAGTGACCTGCCAGAGCCGCCACCTGGGGATTCACAGGTGACAGCAAGCTTTCCAGAGGGCTTTCTCCCTGGTCTTGACAACAGAAGCCGCGGGGGCCTCTGGCAACCAAAATAACCTGGTGTTCACCGGGCTAAGGAGGACTTATCTTTGCTCTTGCAGCGGTTCTCAACCTGTGGGTCGCGACCCCTTTGGCGGTTGAACGACCCTTTCACAGGGGTCGCCTAAGACCATCCTGCATATCAGATAGTTACATTACGATTCATAACAGTAGCAACATTACAGTTATGAAGTAGCAACGAAAATAATTTTATGGTTGGGGGTCACAACATGAGGAACTGTATTTAAAGGGCCAGAAGGTTGAGAACCACTGCGGGGGTGGGAGCTTGGGGGATAGGAGGTCTGGGGAAGCTACTTTCTCTTCCCGGAGAAGCAGAAACTTCTGGCCTGGGAATCCGAGCACAGAAGACCGCTTTACCTGGAGGTATACTCTCCTCACAAGGGCCCCTCATAGGGACTTGTCCCTGGTGAACTGAGCTGCGCTGGTGAACCGGCTTCAAGGGCACCTGGATGCCCGCCCACCTGGGGGTGACCTGGCGCGCGCTGGGGGCGCAGATCGCCTACCTTGGAGGGCGCTGAGAGCGCGCGGGGTTCGGCGCCGCTCCACCCCTGGGATCTCCCGCCGGGTGGACTCGGGGGCCCTGGGAGCTCCTCGGGGACAGATCTGCTCCTCCCGGAAGGGCGCGCCAGGGGCAAAGTCCGGCGTCCCCGTGGCTCCGGGGAGGAGCCTGGGCTCCCGCCGCGCCCAGACGCACACTCCCTGCTCCACGAACCCCGGGATGCGCTGCCTGCACCCCAATACTCGCCTCCTGAACACCGCACACCTCTCAGTAGAGATATAAGGGGGATTGTTTATAAAGAAGGTTCTGTTTGCACTCTAAGTTCATAAACTTTTATTTTTGTTGTTTATAATTAAACTTTATATTTTGGAGTAATTTTAGATTCACTTAAAAGTTGCAGAGACAGCACAGAGTGCCCTAAATCCCTCAGCTGGTGTCCCCTAATATTCATGTCTTTCATTACCTGGTACCTTTGTCAAAACTATGCTAAGTGAAATAAGCCAGTCAATGAAGGAAAAATACCACATGATCTCATTCATTCATGGATAATAGAGACCATTATAAACTTTTGAACAATAATAGATACAGAGGCAGAGCTGCCTCAAACAGATTGTCAAACTGCAGCGAGAAGGCCAGGGAGGGTGGGGGGGCAGGAGGGAGAGGGGTAAGAGATCAACCAAAGGACTTGTATGCATGCATATATGCATAACCAATGGACATAAGACACTGGGGGGTAGGGGAGGCCAGGGACTGTCAAGGGCGGAGGGAAAAAAAGGACATATATGTAATACCTTTTGTAATACTTTAAGCAATAGAAAAAAAATAAAATAAAAAAACTAAGACATTAGCATTGTCCATACAAGTAACTAAACTCGACTTCATTCTCGTTTCACTAGTTTCCCCTAATCTCCTCTGGTCTGTGACAGTTTCTTAGCTTCTCTTGTTTTTGTTCGTTTGTTTGACTTTGACAGTTTTGAAGAATTCTGCTAAGCTGTTCTGCTAAGATTTCTCTGTTTGGTTTTGTCTGATGTTTTCCTCCTGAGGAGACCATGGTGATAAATTTGGTGAAGGAAGACGGCAGAGGTGAAGTGCCTTTCTCATCATAGCGTCTATGGGGGCACATGATAACAATAGGACCCAGGACTGGGAATGGCAACCTTAGTCACTGGGTTGAAGCAGTGCCTGCCAGGTTTCTCCAAGGCAGTTACTCTTCTCTGTCACACTCTCTTCTTTGGATGAAGGTCACAAATCCAGCCCACACCCAAGAGGAGGGAGGGGGAAATAAAACTCCACCTGCTGGGTGGGTGGGGGTATCCACACATATTACCTGCAATTATTCTACCAGGAAGATTTGTTCCTTCTCTCCCACTTACACTATTCAACCATTTACTGATGTCAGTATGGACTCATGTATACTTTATACTTTGAGCTGTAATTTATACTAGATTATTTATTTTGTTGCTCAAATTGTTCTAGCTTTGGCCATTGGGAACTCCTTTGGGTTGGCTCCTGTGTCCCTTTGAAAGTTCCTCAAGTATTAGGTCTGGGGGGGGCGGGGGATAATTAACTATTTGATCCACCCTCTCGTATTGAACAGTGTTGGAAAACTGCAGCCTACATCCCCCAATATCTGAGGGCTTTTCAGAATCTCCCTGGGAATCCTATGATTACTGAGTCCCAACCCAGTAAGAGAAAAAGAAATGGTGTGTGTGTGTGTGTGTGTGTGTGTGTGTGTGTGTGTGTGTGATGAGCTTGAGGATTGGGCCCCAATTGGAGAGGTGAAAATTGATGTTTCTTAGGTAAGTTTTGGTTAAGTTACCCTTGTGGTTCTATTAAATAGATAAATGCATGTTTATAGACAAACCTGTTCCAAACTTAGCCATGGATGTTTATAACAACTTTAAACATTGGAGAAATCCAGCGGTTGAGGATCCTTTGTTACATTGCTTTGGTTTGCTCATGTTTGCATTTGCAAGTTGGTCCCATAAACACCACATTTCCTCCTTCTGAGCTGGGATCTGGCTCAGTCCTGCTTTCTGAGATCCTATCATCTCTTTTCCTGGCTTAACACTTCTTGGAGAGGGATATGTACCCCTATTGTCCAGGTAAACACAGGATAGATGGCCCAGTGAGTAATCCAGTACCACAGAGCTAAGCAATTTTCTATATTTCAAGTATTTTTTGACAAAGTTGCTAAAAGTAATCATAGTTAAGAGAAAAAAAATTGTATTTAAGCCCCAGAGGAAATTGACAAGCTTAGAGGGGAGGGTGAGATTTCCATGCACTTTTCTGGGGTAGATGGGGAACTTGATCTGAAAGCATAATTTGAATCCGTATGAAGTACTATTTCCTAGTTCTGCAAATGTGCTACTACCCAGGTGATTTTAGTAAATCTGGTATGGAGGGAAGCAGGAACCACTCAGGATTAACAAGAATGTGGAGTTATTAGCAACCTACATTGTAGGTAAAGAAACTCTGGTTGTTGTTATGAGTTCATCAGTAGAACACTTAGCAAATATTTATGAACAATACATGAGTGTCTACCTGTGTATACAAGTCTGTCTGAGCAGGTGCATCTTTTCTAAGGCTCCTTTCACATAATAGATACAGAAACCATGACATAACCAAGGGTAGTATTCAAAATACGTGCCTACTGGTTTGAGCAGTGGCACCAACCGATCAGAAAAGCTACCTATACCATAACCATCTGGTATACTAGTAAATGAACCAACCTAAACCAGCTGGAGGACACACAGTTTGGTATATTCCTTTGGACTTTATGTGTTCTGATTTTCATAACCTTTCTTTCTGCTATAAGCTTCACCCACTCTGACTTAGCAGTAGCTAGAATAATAATATCACTTCCTCTGTGTCGTGATCCCTTCCCCCACATGAAAGAGGCATACACAACAGTGGAGGAAGGTATGGGAGTTGTGATGTCTATTCTAAATACTTCATCCAGGTATTTCTAAGTTTGGAGGAGGGATGTGAAGCCAGAGCAAGGCCGTGGGAAGGTTGTGTTAGACAAAGTTTTTGGTTATAGGTGGAGCCTAAATTTGAGATGGGTTGTCGTAGCTCCCTTTTGTTCCTCTTCTCTTCCTTTATCCTTGTTCTACCTGCAGTTGGAAAGGATAATGTCAATATACTCCAGCAGCTCATTTTTTTTGTTCTTTTTTTGTTTTTCTTCTGCTGGAATAGGGAAAAAAACCTAATATATTCCCAAACCAAACAAGCAGAACTTTCTTTAATTATCTGTTTCTTGAACCTGTTCATAGCATTACAGTTCCAACCCTTACTTTATGGATTAAAAAAAGAAAGAGAAAGAGTTAGAGGAAAATGCAGCATTTCATTTCAAATTTTTATGACTAAAATACCTATTAGATATCCAATAGAGATATTTAACATTGAGGTGGTTTTATATGGGAGTCTGGAGTTCAAGACTGGGTATAATTGTATAAAAATAAATATGTGAATTATTAAAGGCATTGAAAAATTATAGAACTGGATGAAATAATCAAGGGAATGAGTATGAAGATAAAATACTGGGATGACAAAAAGAGAAGGAGGATGTAGCAAAGATTAAGAAAAAAACAGCTAGTGAATTGGGAGAAAAACTGTATATACGTAGTTTTGAAGTCTCAGATATTTTTGTAAATTTCATAATGCCATAAAAATAGGATTCAATCAGAAGTCTATTTAACCAATTAATATGACTCAGATGGAACCATTTACAAATTATATATGTATGTTTTCATGATAATGAATGGTGAAATAATGATGACAAATCAAAAAGGAAGATATTTAGGACAGTTTGAACAGGTGAATCTGTTTAAAATCTGCAAAGAAATCAATTTGCATCTTGTTCCTGAAAACAAAGAGTGACCAAAATCACAGCTTATCTTTACTGGCAAAGGCAAGTCCCCCTTTGTGTGCATTTGACTTGTGTGTGTGGTATCAAGTGGTCACAGACACCTGGGGAGTCACATTTCAGCTGCTTCAGTAACAAAGCAGTCATGGGGCCTCAGGAGCCCACAGCTGACCCTGAAATTCTCCCTCTGGTACCTCAGCTCCTCCTGTCCCCACATCACTGGTTCTCCCTGGACTTTTGGTTCACTGACACCCTCACATGTGAGCACTAAGGAGTTACCGCTCCCCTCTCTATGGCCCTAAAGAGATTCTTTAAGGAGTGAAATTTACTTTAAAAGTTGGCTTAACCTTAACCAAATAATTCTAAATCACCTTAGAATTGTTCTGCAAGCTGCAGTAAAATACATCTCTCACAGATGTGCAGTCCCAATGTCATTGGTCACAGGTACAACAGGATGCTCAGTGAGTCCTGCACCAGTGTCCTAGCCATTGGTTCTCACAGTCCTTCCTTGGCCCCTCAGGGCAGAGTCCTTTCCTTTCTTCTCTCTTCACTGTGCCCCTCTGGGGCCCCTGGAGCTGTGCTCTAGCTCCTGGTTTAGCAGAGGAAAAGAAGAAGGTGCTCCTGAGTCCTCCTGGGCTTCTGGGCTTACAGTAAGTCCTTGCCCTCTACAGGGCACTCCTAGAGCACCTTTTCTCACGAGGCCACCTCCCACTGTGTCCTCTCTCTCTCTCTCTCTCTCTCTCTCTCTCTCTCTCTCTCTGTGTGTGTGTCTCTGTGCTGCATAGCTGGTCAGAGCCACATTCAGCACTGTCTTCCTCAGGGAAGCGAGCATCTTCATTTGTCCTCCTGAGCTCAGACTTCAGATGGTTCAAGTGATGTCTTGTAGCTCAGTCTTCATCTTGAGCTTCTTGGCAGGTATCATATCTCTTTCCCAGGCGGAGGGAGAATCCCAGCCCTTCCAGTTTTCAACCTGTGGACTTTCTTCAGGCCTTCCCAGAAAATTACCTTGCAGGCTGCAGAAACTCTCCCATTCTTGGTTTAGTTACAGAATAGAGAATTCTGCTAAGTCATATGTCAAAGGAAGGAATTCTTTTCTGGGGAGCCCCAAAGACTCACTCCAATATTTAAGGAAATAATTTTCTAGGCATTGACAATGGCAAAATGATTTAAATGTCCATTGAGCACAACATTGAGATAATTCCTACCAAAACCCTGGGGAGGGGGGGCGCATATTTTCCCACAGTTTCTACATACATCTTTGCCTTTAACAGTGTAGTGTAACATCCTGACAAGTACAATAATAAAAATATGCTTTTGAAACCTAAGCAAGAATAAAAGAATATACTTATTTACACTTCACAGTCTTCCAAAAATAACTTCAGGTAGAGTATCATAAATATTCCCAATTACCTTAATAGTTGGAAGAAGATAACATTTATTAAGAACTGTGAATTTAAAGTGAGCTAAATACCTGAGTGAAATTAACCCCGAGAACGGGATCCAAGTATTCCAATATTGATTTTCACTGCAAAGAAATACTGTTCTTTGCCTTACAAAATTAATTAAGCTCTGTGTTAATTAATCAGTACGCCTCTATAATGAGAGGCTGCCAATCACCCTGTCAGATTGTTTACAGTTGAAATTGTAGCCGAAAATTCATCTGGTTAATGATCTAGGTTAAATTTAACCCAAGTCTCAGGGACCTCAAACCTAATTCCAGATCACAACAGTGATCCTAGCTTCAGAAAGTCCTAGGTGCTATTAAAGCAACCAGGTCCAGATCACACACATCCCCCAGCTGAAATTTATCTGAAACTTCCTAGGCTGTGAACATAGAACTGATACACACAAAATCAGTGCATATTGCTTTTCTGCCCCATAAAGTAATATGATTGATAAATAATTTATTTTTGACTTTTAACTGTAGAATTACTAAACTCTTTGGCACCTTTACAACTAAAAGAGTGTCAAATCTGGGATAAATATGCCACTGATGTGTGAAAAAAATATATATAAACGATGGTTTCAAGTACAGTACCCTGTTTATTTTTTACTCAGGAACTTAAGACTTTCAGCCAATTACCTTTCAGTGATTTTTCTTCTCCTTTACTTATGTTACTTATACGGATCTCCTTTCTTTAAAAATTGAAGCTATAGGATTCAAGCTGTCTTAGAGAAGTGTTATCTCGCTGGCACTTATGATTTTAAAACTAGGAGAAGCAAGGCCTCAGCAGGACTTCTTGGACTGAGACTGATTACTAGGTGTATCGGTTAATAATGCGGATTTTTGTCAATAGATGGAGTTACACATATGTTGATATATATGCGATTTGATATGTATGCTATTTTGCTGTATTGACAACAAGCTTCAAAACTTCATATGTCAAGTTTTTTGAAGGTGTTAACATCATAGATATTTTTATGCTTAAAAATGTCAAATTTCATGCCAAAAAAAGAGCATTTGCGGGAAGTTTTCATTCGTTACTTTATTTTGAAGAAAAAGTTATTGTATACTTCAGGAAGCTTATGGTGAACATGCTCCATCTCAAGATACTTGTGAACGCTGGTTTAAATGCTTTAAAATAGATTATTTCAGTGTGAAAGACAAAGAACATCCAGGTCAACCGAAAAAGTTTGAAGACCAGCAATTACAAGCATTATTGGATGAAGATTGGTGTCAAACTAAAAAACAACTTGCAGAACGATTAAACATTTCACAGCAAACAATTTCCGTTCATTTACAAGCAATGGGAAAGATTTTAAAGGAAGGAAAATGGGTGCCACATCAACTGAACGAAAGACAAATGGAAAACTGAAAAGTCATCAGTAAAATGTTGCTTCAACGGCACTAAAGAAAGTATTTTTTTACATTGAATTATGACTGGCAATGAAAAGTGGATTTATTTTGAGAATCCCAAACGCACAAAATCATGGGTTGATCCAGGTCAACCATCAACATGGACTGCAAGGCCAAATCGCTTCAGAAAGAAGACAATGCTCTGCGTTTGGTGGGATCAGGAAGGTGTGGTATTATGAGCTTCTAAAACCAGGTGAAACCGTTAATACTGATCGCTACCAAAAACAAATAATCAATTTGAACCACGCTTTGATCATAAAACCACCAGAATGGGCCAGAAGACATGGCAAAGTAATTTTGCTTCATGATGACGCACCATCACACACTTCAAAACTAGTTAAAGACACGTTAAAAGATCTTGCCTGGGAAGTATTAACTCACCCATGGTATTCACCAGACCTTGCTCCTTCAGATTACCACTTGTTCTGATCGATGGCACATGCACTTGCTGAGCAGCACTTGAAAACGTACGAAGAAGTGGAAAATTGGGTCTCTGAATGGTCTGTCTCAAAACAAGGAAAGTTCTATCCACAAATTACCTGAAAGATGGGGGGAATGTGTAGCTAGCAATGGATATTACTTTGAATGAAGCACTTTTTATATTTCTCTTGAAATTACGATGTTTTCTTTGATTACAAAATCCGCATTTTTAACCGGTAAAGAGTCCATCTGCATTTTTAAGTGGTACTGGTTACTAATGTGGATACTGGTTAAAAATGCGGATTTTGTAATCAAAGGAAACACAATAATTTCAAGAGAAACATCAAAAGTGCTTCATTCAAAGTAATGTCCATCGCTAGCTACACATTTCCTCCATCTTTCAGGCAATTTTGGATACCGTCCCAATAGAACTTTTCTTGTTTTGAGGCAGACCATTCAGAGACCCAATTTTCCACTTCTTCGTACGTTTTGAAGTGCTGCTCAGAAAGTGTGTGTGCCATCGATCGAAACAAGTGGTAATCTGAAGGAACAATACAACAAAATAGCATACATATCAAATCACACACACACACACATATATATAAAGACCTCATGGATAACTGTAATGGTCATATATTAAAACAATGAGATTTTGGACATATTGTGTTAAAATATATTGCTAACACCAATTCACCTGTTTATTTCAATATTTTAATATAACGTCTAAAACTGAAAAAACATCTGTGGCTCACATTGTGTTCCTATGGGACAGCTCTGGTTTAGAGTTATAGTCTTAGAGATAAGCCAAGCTTTGGACTGCCCCTGGAGGGAGCGGTACACTTGAAGCTTGTTATGTCCAACGAGGAACTTATGTCTTACGAAGGTACCTGACCCTATCATGATCCTCATCTTCATTATAAGTTTTTTTCATGTTCACTGCTGCTGATGAAGATAGCCACGGTATCCATTCAGACAGATCTAATGCTAGACTAGACCAATGGTTCTCAAAAGTGGTTTCCTGAGCAACACGTTCACCCTGAAAACTTGTCAGGTATCCAGATTCTTATGCCTCATCCCAGCTCCACTGACCCAGACACTCTGAGGATGGGCGCCGAGGATTCTGTGTTGATAAGTGATTCTGCCGCACAGTGATGTTTGAAAACTTACTGTCCCGAATAAACATGAGAGTAGGGCTGCCAGATGAAATCTAGTATACTCAGTAAAATTAGCATTTTAGGCCAACAGCAAAGAATTGTTGAGTGTAAATAAGTCCCATGCAGTATTTGAGATATACTAAAAAGTTCTTTACTGTTGAAATTGTAATTGAACTGTGTGCTCTGTATTTTTATTTGCTAAATCTGCCAATTCTACTGTAGCACAGTGGGTCTCAACCCAGACTGTAAATTAATGTAATTCATCAGTGTGGTACCCAGGCATTGGGATTTTTTTTTATGTCCGAAAGGTATTCTAATGTGCAGCTGCTTTTCAAACTTCAATATGCTCTCAAATCACCTGGAGGTCTTCATAGAGTGCAGATTCTGTTGAAGTATTTTGGGGGTTAGCGTCTGAGAGTTGGCATTCTTAACAAACTCCCAAGTGATGTTATTGCCTTTGGTCTGGGGACCCTGTTTTGAGGAGCAAAGCATAGAGATTGTAGAGTCAAGTGCTCTAATATCCGGTAAATGCTGCACAGGAGACCACCCAGAGGACAACAACAAGGCAGGAAAGAATATGATGCAAACCATTAATACCACGAGAGAGGTTCAGAGTACTGTGTGGGTTCCAAAAAGAGGCAGAAACCCCATCTGGTACAGGAGGAAAGGTTCATCTTTTAAAAATCTTGTATCACATTAAAAATACGATGGTAATATTTCACAAGAGATGGAAACTGGCTATGCAGGTGCTGTCATAACAAATAAATGGACACACGTGGCCTTGACTTTGTGACCAGACAGCAGGCAGAGGTTAGAGGAGCAGCAAGGAAACATGGGGGAGTCTGGAAGAGCAGTGAGGACTCTGCTGTAGGAAGCCGGAAGGGCTGACCCCGACCCACGTTTTGTGGCAGTGAAGCAGGTGGGCAAACTGGTGGCTGGAAGATAAAAACTGTATCTCATGAGCTTGTAGCTCTGATGAAGGAGATGGGAACCATTTCTGTCTTAGTTGTCTATTGCTATGTGACATCCCACCCTAACATGCAGTAGCTTAAAATAATCATCTGTCATTTCTTGCACTCTGATTCTATGGTGCTCATGAGGCATCAGCTGCAGGCTCACTGGGGGCTGGGACAGCTGGGCCTCTCTCTAGGTGGGTGTGCTCTTTCAGCCTCAAATAGGCTAGACCCCATTTCATCACACGGTGGCAGCAACGTTCTAAGAGGGGAAGCTGCAATGCACAAGCACTTTTCAATCCTCTGCTTCTGTCGTATTTACTAATGTCCCCTTGGCCAAAGCAAGTCACAAGGCCCAGCCCAGAGTCAATGCAGGAGGGACTCCACAAAGGCGTGGATACCAGGAGGCATGATTCACTGTCAGCCTTTACCATAATGATTTACCCCAGATGGTAACTGATTTACTGGAGAGCAGATATATGTAGATAAAGAGTAGAAAATAAAACTTGAGAAGTGGATTGTTGTTGTATTTTGGGAGGCCTGAATTCCATTGTGAGGAACACGCACTTTGTTTATCAGGTCATAGGGAATCATTGAATGTTAGGGCAGAAAAGCCCCACTCTGGAAGCTGGAGGGTCAGTCAGTGCTCTCAGGTAGAATACAACAGAAACTGTGCACCTAACAGGATTAATTGGATTAGTTCATTGGAAAGAGGTCACAGAATCAAAGGAAAAGCTGAACAACCAGCTCTCAGAAGAAGAGAAAGTCAAATAGTTCTACTAGATTAGGGACCAAGGAGCAGGGCCCAGAGGAAGTCTGTCCAAGTCACCGATGCTGGAGTGAGTCAACTCCAACCATTTGCATCTTTCCACTTAGATTCAAATTTCCAAGAGAGAGAATCTTACATGTTTCAATTGCTCATCATTTGGCCGATAGGAAGAGCATTTTGGTCAACAGTCCCCCCAAAAATGCATGCGAGGAATCCTCTGAGATAGTAGAAGACTGGGAAGTCACCACAGCTCTCCAAACCACACATCAAGTAGCTCAGAGAAAGCCAGCTCCAGCCCTACTTCTTGCTATTTAGGGTCTTCTTATTACTCTGACCACATTCAATACTATATTCCACCTTCCTGTCCTCCAATCCTATTTCCCTTTATGGTTTCTCACTTTAAACCTTCATTCTTCACATATGGCACAGGTCTCCTGGTTTCCCCTTGACCACAATTTGAATTTTTCTACTCACTCCTCTGATTTGTTTATATGGTTCATTCAACTTGGCTCTGGAGCCCCTCCATGCATCCCCCTCCTCACGCTTCCTCCTCCCCATCCTCCTCTCCCTTGCCCACCCTCCTTTGTCAAAGCTACTCCTGCCAGACCCCACAGACCTTCCAGGTAGGACTTGGGCAGCCTGAACCAAGCTCTACTTTAGGAAGATAAATCTGCCATCAATGTATAGGCAGACTGGAGGCAGTGGGATAGCTGGGAGGCTTCTGAAAAATGCAAGGGCCTGCACTAGGAATGCAAAGGAAATGAATGACAGGTGAGAGCAGGCCACTGGCTCTGGTTGATGGGGGAACTGTCTGAGATTGCTGAAGTTCTTTTATTTTTTAAATATATTTTTATTGATTTTAGAGAGGAAAGGAGAGGGAGAGAGAGAATCATTGATTGGCTGCCTCTTGCACACCCCACACTGAGGATGGAGCCTGCAACTCAGGTATATGCCCCAACCATGGCATATACCCAGAATCGAATCATGACCTCCTGGTTCATAGGTCGAGGCTCAACCACTGAGCCATGCCAGCTGGGCTGATTGCTGAAGTCTTGAGTCAAGGGGTTAAGGAGTAAGAAGGGTAAAGAAATGGAAGTAGGGGATGTTTGACCACTCTTTAAAGAATCTTTTAGTGAAAATTTGTAGTGTAATCCAAAAAGTTGGTTAAAAGGGTTGAATTATAAAAAAGGTATGTAAATACTTTATCTGACTGCAGCTTAAAACATAAGTGTGCATTTATTCATCAGTATATTGAGGCAGGGCCCAAGTCTTTGAGTAAGTGGCTGACTTCTAATAGATCATCTTGGGGCCTCTTGGTTCTAAATAAACACGCTCAAATAGGCATGGCCTAATGTGTCCAAATTCAGTCCTTTTAATGGAAGCAAGAACTTACACTTATGAAACAATCCAAGTGTCGGTCCTTTCTATATGTTTCCTGTTTTTACTAATTCATTCATTGGCTTTCCTACACCCATTTTGAGAGGAAAAATATTTTAGCCACTCACCTTTGAGTCTTTTCAAAGCATTCAACATATTTTTCATAAAAACAACTACTCCTTTTGGTACTACTTCAGTGTGTATATTTAAATACATTACAAAACTAAAATGTTGAGTAGAACTGACATAAACAGATTTGGAAAAATAATGCAATCGATCCTTAAGAACCATACAACTCACTCGTGTAAGCAGGAGTGTCTGGGCTTTCTAGAGAACTACTTCACCTGCTGCCAGCACCCAGAGTGGAGAGCATTCCTCATGGACTGGACCAACGGAGTCTACACTGGAGGTTAAACTCAGTGACTCCGCAGTGAGGCGGGGTTCAGATGAAGAGTGTCTTTTATAGACTGTGTGCTACAAGAAGGCTAGCAGGGTACCAACAAGTTGGTAGTGCGACATGTTTGCTGATGATCTGAAAGATCATTAGTTAGTTATATTAAACAACATGGGCTTGTTTTCGTTTCTTTGTTCTACATGTACACTTCATTGATTTAGTAGACTTAAAGTTCAGTGTGTGCTCTGGGTAAACTTTCTTCTTGTATCTCAAAATTTCCACCAGCCTGCTTTCCCATCATTACTACATGTATCATAATTGTTTACTTATTGTCTGTTTCCCTGTTAGAATATATGAGCAACGGTGAAGGTGCAGATTACGTCTGTTTGAATCAACAATGAATTCCTAAGGCCTGTGTCACCAAATCAATAAATATTTGTTTAATGAACAATGATATACTTTGTCCTCGCTAAGGCTGTGCTCCCTGCTCTCGGCAACTCTACTTTAAATAGTTTTAGACAACTCATGGATTGACAGTGTATTCTTTGCAAAACAAACAGATAAAAACCTACTCTACAACATTTGCAAATATTTACATATTATCACAGAGTAACTTTCAATATAATGGAAGTCTCTTGCTGGATGACCTTGCCTCAATAATGTGAATTGTAATCAATATCCCTCCTTTTCCAGCATGGACCCCAGCACCATCACTAACAACAGCAAAAGTGATTTTAAAGTTTGCTTTAAAAGACGAGTTTGAGAATGCTAATTTTATAATAGGCCCGAGGTTAATTTTCAGGCAATATTTGGATGATTAATGACTTTCAATTAAAAATTAAAGATTTAGCATATGTATAGATTAGGACTATATTATTTTATTCTAGGCAGTGGGATTTCAGAAGCAAGGCGCACTGTTGTTCTGGAACTTCATTCATTAATATCAATTATTCCCTCATCCATGTAATGCTTTACAGTAAATATAAGTAAGGAGCCAAATGTATTACGGAAGTCTCCATAATGTACTCAAATATATATTGTCAGTATTCGCTGGCACCCTGCCCCCGGGGGCGAAAAGATCCCTCCCTCTCTTGGGCCGGTGAGAAACTGACCTCACCACACTGATGTCCAGAAACTGCCCCACCCCGGTGGAAAGTCCCTGCAGGACAAACGGCTCCTGGAAACGGCCAAAACCGCAGGACAGACCGCAGGTTTCACCTGACTCCGGAAAACCCCCACTGCCACCAGTTTCTGCCAGCATAAAAACTTGCCCCTGCTCCAGTTTGGCGCGGCTTCTCCAGCTCCCCTCTCCGAGCTGGTGAACCCGCCCGTGTGCTCCCAATAAAGCCTGTTTAATCTGGTCTCTGATTGGACTCACGGTTTTTCCTTGCGGTGGCGTAAAACCTAATATATATTAAATAACATAACATAAGATTTTATCATACAACTTCCAAAATAGTCTCCCTAAAATGGTTTTATTATATAATTGTGCTTCACACATAAACCTAAGTCCCTTCAGTATGGAGATCTTTAATGGTAATTTGCATCACCAGGAATGTTTTCTCCCTTGTTCAGAAACATGTTTTGTTCATGCCTCGCTCTCTCATTGATAGCTGCTTCCCAGATTCATCAACTTATTTTTCAGTCATTTTTATGCCTGCCCAAATAGATATACTACCAATGAAGAGCAAAAGCAAAGAAAATAGAAGTTCATTTTAGAGAGATGACTGATATTTGTAAAAAATTCCATACTTTTTTGGTCACATAATTAATGTGCTATTTCTGCCTTTTTGTATTTATCAATACTTCAATCTAAGAATATGAAATCCATGAAAAGAAAAAACTTCTTTAACAGTTGTCTCCCTAAGTTGTTAATATCATGGCAAATGAACAGAGTGCAAACAATGGAATTTTTGAATAATGTAGATGAAAATTTCTTAAATTCTTCTCCTTTGTCAGGCAACAAAGTTAAATCTGAACATTTAAAAATCAAATACACAAGAGCCTTTGATTAGGAAATGTAGAGTGGAATACTTAACTTTGTGTTGCTCTCATGATATAGGGTAAATGATTCAAGCATGTGAATAAAAAATATTATTTTTTAAACAAGAAGCCACTAATTGAAGCTATTCCTATTCAAATGGCAATAGCCAGTCCATTTTTGTTTGTGATAAAATTCTTAATTATCAGAGAAGGCACATGTGGTCTCTCAGGGTTCTTGTTACAAATTTAGACAGTGGGAACAGTAAATATGACAACATGTTGCCACCTAGTGGTCATTTTGCAAAATTTCTAGACATTCTGTTTCCTGATGCAGTATACTGTGTCCCTAGAATCAGAAAATGTAGGGCTTGGGAGGATCTTGGACAACATCCATACAGCTCTCCTGTTCCACACAATCAGCTTAGGCTCTAGACTCACCCAAACTTGAGTTGTAAAAATCAAGGGTCAAAGTCAGAAGATAGAAATGCCTAAAATTTAGTGAGCACCTACTTTGTGTCAAGCTTTATCTGGATTATCTTCTATAATCCTCAGGGCAAGCCTATTACTGATATAACTCCCTCTTTTCCATATTAAGAAACCAAGGCATAGGATCCTTAAGTAACTCACTGTGGAGCTGAGGTTTGAATGCAGAGCTTGGGTCCTCATCTGAACAGACAACTTCCCCAGTTTATCAAGAGCAAATGCCATATTTTATAAAATATGGCATTTTGGGGAGTGATTTCATGTTTTTTTAATTGAATGTATACAATACTTGGAGTGGCTTTAGGCTTCCAAGAAAGAAAGCAAGAGGACCCAACAGTGTGCTGGAAGGTAGAGGCAGTCACACTAGTGTGGGATCTGAGACGCTCCCTCCCAAAATTCAGCACTCCAGGATTCAAACTTGAGTGCTAACTCTTTTAAGGTTAAACACTGTTATCTGGGAGCATAACCCAGAAGCTGTGAATATTTGATCTAATTAACCAATATCTGTTGTTTTGAAGCCCAACCAGCGCCTCTTGGTGGAGTAGAAGGAAGAAGGGTTGAATCTAAAAAATAGTAAATCGAGGAATTGACCACAAAACTGGAGGTGGAATTGTATGGGAGCAAAGAAAAGAGACACAGAACTTCCCTCTAGTGCTCCCCCAACAGTTTGCTCAAACTCTGTTTATAGCACTTGGCTATGTTTTAATGAATATTTAAGACTATTCATTGACTCCTTGCCTCTCCGTCACCCCCACCACTGCCTCCTACAGGCTCCTGAAGGGAAAAAATGGTGTGTTTGTTCTTATAAAATCTCTGGACTCAGTATCTAGCACAATGCCAGGCCATAGTATTTATTCAATGAATGTTTGTTCACTAATGTAGTTTCAATACCCCAAAGAGTGTTTGGCATATAATAGTTGCTTAATAAACACTTGTTGTGTGAATGAATAGATCAGTCCATCTATTCAAGACATTTTAATAGATCCAAATGTCACCATATCCATGATAGGAATTGTACTAGACTTAGTTTTTTTGTTTTTGTTTTAATTCACTCAAGTTTCCTGAAAACATAGTGTACCTGGCATAGCCTACTTATAAAATGTGCTCATACTCTTTTATTTTTTCCTGACCAATCCCTTGAGCCTAAAAAGGCACCCCCTTTTTTTTCAGGGAGGACAGCATCTCCACCTTGAAGACATTTGTGCCTCCCACTTGCCCAAGAATCTCTCAAACTTTATCAGCCCAAATGAGGCCAACTCTGCTTCCAAATAAGATAGGCAGACTGACAAGGCTGAGGAATGTGACGTCAGACAACTCCCCCAGCACTGGTGTGTCCAGGTGACTTAAGCTGCAGGTGAACACCAGCCTCGCTTTCCATGGCTGCAGGGATGTGCTTGTATCAGTTACTTATCGCCGCAGGGATGCTGCAGAACAAACAATCTCACAACCTCAGTGGTGTATGATGATGAACATTTTGGGGGCTCACGTGTTTTCAGGGTTCAGTGGATATGGGCTGGGCTCAGCTGATCTTGGCTGGGTTTATGCACACATTTGGGATCTGATGTTTAGTGTGGCCTTGGCTGGGATGATAGGTATCTCAGCTCTGTTCCTATGTTTCAGCTTCCAGCAGGCTCACCCAGGCATGTTCTCGCGGTCATGCACAGGAGCTAGAGCAGAGCAAGGGGGGAGGTGCTAGGCATCCCAAGGCCTAGGCTTGACACTGGCACACTGTTGCTGCTGCTATATTCAAGTGGCCAAAGCAAGTACAAGTCCAGCCCAAAGTCAACAGGAGGGGAAACAGGGTTCACCTCTTTACTCTTAACTGCAAACTCACACGGCAAAGGTCAGAAGTTGAGGAAGAGATGAAGAATGTTTTGGGTCATTAAAGCAATCTACCTCTCCCTTCCTGCTCTGCACAGAGCCTAATCGAAAGCCATACTCAAGCCCCAAGCTCAAGTCCCCTAAGCCATCATGTCCCCAATTTTTGCATTGTTCAGACAGGTCTATGTTCATTGAGGCCTCTAGCCTCAGCCAATTGCTGCATCAGAATTAACTATGCTCTGAAATTTGACACCATAGTAATTTAATAAGGCCAACAGCATTTCAATTACCCAAGGACAATTAAATTTAAGAGATAAAGAAATGGATATTTTATAAATCATCAATCTATGCCCAGCTCCATACTGGAGGCTGGGGGAAGGATGTGGACAAAGTTACCACTAGACTACAATTTCCTAATGACCTCAGCATGGGAACCCCAATTATAAAGAGTCAAGAAAGGGTTTTAGCCCTAACTGGCTTGACTCAGTGGATAGAGCGTTGGTCTGCGGACTAAAAGGTCCCAGGTTCGATTCCAGTCAAGGGCATGTACCTTGGTTGCGGGCACATCCCCAGTAGGAGGTGTGTAGGAGGCAGCTGATTGATGTTTCTCTCTCATCGATGTTTCTAACTCTCTATCCCTCTCCCTTCCTCTCTGTAAAAAATAAAAAATAAGCCGAAACTGGTTTGGCTCGGTGGCTAGAGCGTCGGCTTGCGGACTGAAAGGTCCCAGGTTCGATTCCGGTCAAGGGCATGTACCTGGGTTGCGGGCACATCCCCAGTAGGAGATGTGCAGGAAGCAGCTGATCGACGTTTCTCTCTCATCGATGTTTCTAACTCTCTATCTCTCTCCCTTCCTCTCTGTAAAAAATCAATAAAATATATTTTTAAAAAAAAATAAAATAAAAAATAAATAAATAAAATAAAATATATTTTAAAAAAAGAAAGAGTTTTAAGACAGCAAACAGAGTAGAAGTTTGGTAGAGCTAAAGACAAACAGATAAAACTACCAACAACCCTGAGGCTCCCATTCTTGCCTCAGCCAATGACCACAAAGAGTGGCCTATATGTGGGTGTATGTGTGCCTTTGTGGTATATATGTAGGACAGAGCATCCACTATCACCACCCTCTACTCTCCAGTCTCCTCGGAGTTCTCTCTATTCACTTCTTTTCCTCTGAATCCTACCCTTATCACACACTTTATTTCAATTCTATGAAAAGAGTTTGGAAAGGGCTGTGTCATAAAGAGTACTCTGGTGTTGAGATAGAATCGATGAATCTGGGTACAGAACTATAGAGCAGAGGCCTGGCTATTAAAGAACTTAATACAACGTGGTTGGACTAGCGTGCATGATTCCTCAGTAAAGAGGACAAGATAAACTGGATTCGGAGCTAACTCAATGGTGTAGACAAGGAGCTCTAGGGAGAAAAAGTACAACAATTATGAAGACACAGCTTCCGCCCTGAAAATTAGCCACTGCCCCAGTGGATTTTGGAATTACAACGCTCATACGTCATGTCTAAGACCCAGATGAAATCACCACTTCTCCATGAGGCCCTGACTCGTTTCTCCAACCTCAGAAATTACTGTGCACTCAATTCTTACAGCACTCAGGATCTGCAGCACATAATTGAACCCTTGATTGTATTTTTTCTAGTAATGCTTTGCTGTTTTTTCAGGATGGTTAGTCTTACATTCCTACCAGATTGTAAACCCACTAAGGCCTGGGAACATATGTGTCTGCATAGCATTGAATGAGACCTTCGAGATCCTTGCCTATAATCTTTTCTTTTCTACAGCTGGGAAAATCAAGGATTGACAAGTTGTGACCTGCGTAAGATCAGACAGCCATTTCGTGTTTAGAAGAGACCTTGAGATTGTTTATTTTTACCTGCCCTTGATTGGTGAACAAAGTTCTTTTCAGGGAAAATGTTACATTGTACGTTGTTTTGTTTAGGATTTTCTCACCTTGAAAGGTTAGAAGTAGTAAAAGGCATAACCCTGTAGATTGGGTGTAGATTTTTTATTTGATTTAAAATGTGACTCGGTGCTGGTGAGCAAGACTTGAACATAGCAATGGTGGGATCCCACACACTGATTCAATTCTCTCTCAATGCAGGGTAAAGAACTGGAACCTATAGCTTTTCCACAAATGTGTCAGCTGAAGAGATAAGAAGGGACAGACAGGAGTGGCCTGGGTTGTATGAACCAGAGAGAGAAATGGGAGCATTATGAGATGTTGAGTTTGGGTCTGGAGGTGAGAGTGCTGTATTTGCTCTTTAAAGATCCCAAATGAGAGATGCCTTTTTCCAGCTAGGACCTTTGAATGGTCCAAGAGGTCTCTCCATCACCAGTCACACCCATTCCTGAGCCGGAGATGCCTGGAATCTCAGAGACTTCAGTCTTGACAGCAGAAGTGGAGAAGCCCAGATATATAATTCTACATTTGCTTTTTGGTCTCCACTATTGCCAATAAATAGCCCATTTTAATTATTTAAAAATGATCAATATAGTTTGGTAAAATTAGCTGGGTTGGACAGATTTAAAATAGCCCTTCAACCTCCTATCTGTTTAGAAATCATTCTTGAACACTAATACTCCTTCCTTTCATGAAAATGAACTATCTACCCAGTTGGCTATCTCCCCAGAGGATTAAATAAGAGTCTGTACTGGTGATTATTTTTATTTTTTAGTTTTTATACAGCTTTTTGGAGGTATAACCAACATACAATAAGCTGCAAATATTTAAAGTACACAATCTGATATATACAGCTGTGAAACACCAGTTTTCTTGTACTTTCCTGCAATCTCTTCCTATCATTCCTGCCCCATGGTCCCCAGGCAACCACGGATCTGCTTTCTGTCACTCTAGATTAGTTTACATTGTAAAAAAATCTTACATAAATAGAGTTACATAGTATGTACTTTTTTATTTGCTTTGTTTCTTTCATTCAGAAGAATCACTTTAAATTTGTTTATGTTCAGCATGTTGTTTATTTTTTGTTTGTTACTAACTAGTATTCCATTGTATGGCTACACCACAGTTTGTTTATCCATCCACTTGTGGATGGATATTTGGTTTGTTTCCAGTATCTGACTATCACAAAGAAAGCTGCAATGAACATTCATGCACAAGCCTTTGTATGGATTTTCACTTTAATTTCTCTTAAGTAAATACCAAGGAGTAGAATAGCTGAATCATATGCTGTGTGTATGTTTGATTTATTAAGAAACTGCCAAACAGTTCTGCAAAGGTTGCACCATTTTGTACTCCCACCAGCCGTCCACTTCAGGGTCTCCCGCACCCTTGCTAACACTTGGTAGGTGAGACTGTTCCCTTTCAGCCACTCTATTTATATGTGGCCAGATCTCTTCATGGTTCCCGATTGCATTTCCTTAATGACTCCTGATGAGTATCTTTTTGAGTTTATTGTCATTCACATATCTTCTTCCGAAAATATGTTCAAATCTTTTGCCCATTTTTAAATTGTTTGGTTTTGTTCGTTTGCTATAATTCAGTTTTAAGAGTTTTTTATACAGGGGTGGGCAAAGTAGATGTACTCTGCCATTGTGACATTCTTTGAGTTAATAATGTTACAGGATTCCAGGATAGGAGGAATAGGGAAACTGAGACAGGAAAGTTAAAACCAGTCCAAACAGTGTGGGCAATTTGCAGCCAGCTTATAACTAACAAACCATTACCTTCCCCAGCCAAGGACACCAGAGCAAATGGTTTAAAACAACTCCCCAGTGAGAGAATGCAGAAAGGGAACGGAAAGAGCGAGAGGGAAAAAAGGGCTGTTTTACTACCTAAGCAGAGAAGCCAGCAGTCTCGAGGTTTGGCAAGATAAAGTTGCCAGGTGCTTCTCGTGAATTCTGGGAAGGCCACAGAAAGTTAAAAGAAAAAAAAAGGGACCTTGAGAATCAATCTGTACCAAAGTAGTCAGCAGAGGAATTGTGAAGCCTATAGGAGGAGGGTACATATCGCCTCAGACCCCACCCAGCCTGCTCTTCAGATGAGCTGAGAGCCCGTCTGTGCTTCCTAAGCCAGATGTATCGGTTTTCTTGCTTTGCTTTTTCAATAAAGGTGCATGCTTTAATAAATTGGTTTCACAACATAGTCAAGGTCTCTTGTGTAAATTCATTTATATGAGAAGACAAGGATCAAGTTGGGAACCGCCCTATCCACTGACTCGGGGAGCTGCCCTGCCTGATAACACCTCTCTAATGTCAATAAAGCTATTATAATTGTAACCTGCATGCCTTTTTCTATACGACCAACTATATATCTACTTTTTGCCACCCCATATATTCTGGATACAAATTCTTTATCAAATACATAATACACAAATATTTTATCATGGTCTGTATTTTGATTTTCATTCTCTTAATGTCTTTCCAAAAGCAGAAGTTTTTAAGTTTGATGAAGTCTAATTTATCAATTTGTTCTCTATGGGTCATGTTTTAGGTCTCCTAATCTAAAAAAGTTTTGCCAACCCCCAAATCACAAAGGTTTTCTCCTCTGATGTTTTGCTAGTAGTGTTACAGGTCTGGTTTGTATATGCAGATCTGTGATGCATTTAGAGGTATTTTTATATGTGGTGTAGATCTGGATCAAAGTGGCTTTTTGTTTGGTTTTGCATGCAGATAACCAATTGTCCCAGTGGCTTTACTGAAAGATGATGTTACCAGTAAGTTGACTTTACGCCTTTGTTGAAAATATGGCGCCCATGAATGTGCAGGTCTATTTCTGGACTCTCTATGCTACCTCATTGCTTAATTTATCTATCTTTATGCCAATACCACCCTTCTTGATTAAGACATTTTATAATATCTTAAAATCAGGTGGTGTTAATTCTCCAAATTTGTTCTTCTTTTTCAAAAGTGTTCTGAATATTCTAGAACCTTTGTATTTCCACATTCAAATTCAGTTTGTCAATTCCTACCAGAAAGGTTATTGGGATGTTGACTGAAATTGCATTGAACTTATAAAGTTGGGATAAACTGCTATCTTGAGATGACTGAGTCTTCCAACCAATGAATATGATAGATTTTTCCAATTATTTAGGTTATAAAATTTATCATAGTGATGTGTTTATGATTTTTATTTGTTAGTATATAAAATATAATTAACTTTTATAGTGATTTTGTTTCCTGCCACCTTACAAAACCCACTTGCTAGTTCTATTGTCTTTTGTGTTATAAATTCAATAGGATTTTCTAACCAGATATCATGTTGTCTACAAATAAAGTTGTCTTTAAGATCTGCAAGTCTTTTATTTCTACTCCTTGTTGTACTGTGCTGGCTAGAACCTCCAATCCAAGGTTGAATTAAAGTGGTGAGAGCAGCATTCTTGTCTTTTACTTGCTCTTACAGGGAAAGCATTGAGTCTTTCATCGCTAAATATGATGTCACCTGTAGCATTTCTGTAGAGGCCCCTTATCAGTTTCAGGAATTTTGCAGCTTGGCAATGCCCTGTGAATCATACTGGGTTTTTCAGTTTGGCTGATGGGACCAGGTCCTATTCCTGACCCTGGGTGAATTCTGGGCACTGTTCTATGAAAATCTCTCAAACTATTATCAGGTAGAAAAAATTTTCTTCTATTCCTAGCTTGCTGAGAGTTTTTATCATGAATAAATTTTGTTTAATGCTGGGTGTTTTGTGTTTTTCTATCTCCTGTTATGAGCATGTGGTAATTCTTGTTTGTTGTGATAATACCTTGATTGAATGATGATATATTCTTTTTTAATGAAAAGAGTGTGGCACCATTCTAGGAAAATATAGAAACCTCATCCAGGCTCAGCAGGTAACAATGGGGCAGTGGAGGAGTGCCACCTGAACTGGGCGCAGGAACTAGATTGGCTGCTTGTTTGCCATGAAGTTGTCATTTCGTCCCTCACTGGTGATGTGTTCAGTGAGTGATGTTTTCTCCTGTGATCTGAGAGTAGTTTCTGAGCCCCCAATGGTATGCAAGTTGAATTTCATTACATTTTTTGAGTTATTTCCAAAAAAGTTTACCCTCTTCTCAGTGGGAAAAAAATCTGATAGACAAACACCAAGCCAATGAATATATTAAATAGTAAAGCACCCATTTCTTCAGGGTAAATCTATCGTGTGTTTTTTTTTTTTTTTCTCATTTTGGATCCCCTTGGGTGTGATTTATCGGGAGAAATGTGTTTCCTTTCGAAGCTGTAGAGTGTTAACAAGATATTGGCATGGGGACTATTTATGTCTATGTCATCCATTCTATCCTAACCCCACATGCCATTCCTTATGTCCCCTGCGGAGAAACCTCTGAATGGGAAGGATGTGTTCCTGGGATCTGTTACTGAAATTCAGAATGAATTTCTTATTATCACTGGTGGCAAGGTGCCATTAAAATATTGCTCAAAGTGCTTTATACTGATGCATTCTAGTGCACATTATTTTTCGTTTTTCTTGGAATCTGCCCTTTAATGCTTCCACTATTTCTCTGCAGAGATGTGTAACTGACATGCTTCACATAATTGATAAAATGACTTGGAGAACTTAACCCGTTTGTAAGTTGGAGACCATCTGAATATTGTCCGAATACCTTATGCTAAAACATATATGTCCTGTGCTCATTTAACAATATGTGGAAGCATTTGAAAAGGCAACAAGGGAAGAAACTTCATTTTCTTGTGCAACAAACAAAAAAAATGAGGGGCGAGGGGGAAATCTCAGGCTGCTACTGAACTCTCTGAGATAGCTAAAGTTGAAATTGATTCTGGCATGGCTATTAGGAGGGTAATTGTCCAAGAGAATTTTTCTTGCACAGGAAATTAGAGACAGGGAAAACATTATTAAAAGTAAAAATTTGTAGATATTTGAGACTGCCAGAATGTGTAGCAGCTCTTGTATTCCCTTATGGGATTAACAACTAAATTGAATTTTAGTTAGGCTCAGATTTTGTGCTGAATTCCAAGTTGAAGAACCTTTGAGGAGGAGGGAAAAAAAGGCAGAAGGATTCAAGATGTTCTTTTGATACAGTAAAACCAACCCCTATCCACTTTTCAGATTACGTTTTACAACGTTACAAAAAAAAGGTAAAGCAAAGGGTTTTATTGTTTATATTAAATGAAAGGTCAACATGTTTTGATTGGTACTTTAGATAAAAAGTCTGGTTATGATTCTACACCAAAATTCACCATGTGTATGTGATCTGCAAGTTAGATGTGACAAGATATGAAAAATACCTGTCACTAAATATCATAATTAAATTTTATAGCAAAGTGGAGAATTGATTGACTAATCCAGAAATCTGGATGTGTGTCTGTGAGCATGTATGTGTTTCTGTTTGTAAGCATGCGTGTATTTGTGTTGTGTGCATGCATGCATTTTGAAGGGGAAGGGAGTAGCAAGATTAAAAATGCTAACTTGGAAAAAATTTCTTGAATATCTGAATGACAGTAATTATTTATGTTAATTAATTTTTCCAAGTAATAAACTTACCTTTTGCTTGACCTGTAGTCCTTTGGGTTTTCATTAAAAAATGCAGCTTTATTGATACCACACCTTCTACTTCTCTGCAATGATTTAAAGAATAGGGGTTCTATCCTGTCATGAAAAAACAGACGTTTTTGGACCAGACACAATGTGCATTCATTAACAGCTCATTTATTCATGGCTATACGTTTTTGCATAAGCGAATTTTCCAGATAACAAAAATTAAACCCATGAAATTTTACTTGAACCATTTTAATGGAAAGGTATCAACTTTCTTTATTTCTTAAATAAACCATTCTGATGAGGATTCCAAGTGAGTTCCAGGTAATTGTGAGAAGGAAATCCTGTTACCTGGTGAGCAGGACGTAGAGTGTACTGTACAATTTAAATTGTGCTTTTGCATGACATTTAGTGATATGGAAAATACTCATGCTATAATGTTGAATGGCGGAAGATGTAAAGCTATATTCTGTGCTATTCCAATAATGCTCTACGGAGAGAGTATGTACAGGAAACGTAGATCAAATGATCTATGTTTTAAAATGATCCACATTGCCCTAGCCGGTTTGGCTCAGTGGATAGAGCGTCGGCCTGTGGACTGAAGGTTCCAGGTTTGATTCTGGCCAAGGGCACATGCCTGGGTTTCAGGCTTGATCCCCAGTAGGGGGCATGCAGGAGGCAGCCAATCAACGATTCTCTCTCATCATTGATGTTTCTATCTCTCTATCCCTCTCCCTTCCTCTCTGAAATCAATAAAAACATATTTTAAAAAAATGATCCACATAAAGAACAAGCACAGGAAGTAGAAAACACCTCGAATTGGTAACATAGCTATCTTTGATAGGGAACTAAAGATTTTTCATTTTTCCTCATACCTTTTTTATTTTTCAGATTTTCTACCATGAACACATAAAAAACAACAACAACACAGGTGTTTTAAATGTCAGTGGAGTGTTTAAGAATTGTATAATAGATATTCATTTGTGCCCCAGTTAACAGGGCCTGTTGCCTACTAAGTAATAAACACAAGTTTTAACATAATAGATGCTCAGATGACATTCATTCTTTTACTCATTTTTACATAAAAACATTTCCTCAAAAATTCTGAGGGCATTTCTATACACAGGCTAGAACTATTTTACTTTTGTATACCTTTCTTATGCAGACTATGATTTTTTCTAAGTTCATACTCATTTATCACAGAGGCTAAGAGGTCTACTAGAGATATCATATGGGGGGCCTGTCCCTCATGCTGTGTCTACATTGCACAAAGCAAAGTAAGGCCATGCTGTTTCCACTCGGGATTCAGTATGAGGACGTGCTACTTCAGCCCCAAATTTCTGCCAAAATCTGGTTTGCTGTCTAGTTGATCATGTGAGTGGAGAACTAAGCAAAGATACCAGGGTTCCCTAGAATAAATATATTCTCAATAACAGTTACATCTCCCCTTCAGTTCTTGTGATAATCAAAAGGCAACAACAACAAAAAAGAAATTATCTTGGCTAAAATGCTTTATTGTGGTTTCTAGGATAGTGACATTTAATATCATAGAGGAGTGGGTGATCACCAATGGTAGTGTTCACTTCTTTGATTATAGCTAGTTAAAACAAAATCCAATGGCCGTTGAGGCCCTGGTGCCATTGGGCTTATTGTCTTCACACCTGGAGTCATGCGTTCCTGTGTATGGATTAGTTACAAGTGGTCTCTGATGATACACTGCTTGGATATCTTTTTTAAATTAAATTTATTTGCATGACATTGGCTAATAAAATTATTTAGGTTTCAAGTGCACAATTTCATGGTACATCATCTGTGTATTGCATTGCATGCCCACCATCCAAAGTCAAATCTTCTTCCATTATCATATATTTGATCCCCTTTACCCTTTACTACTCCCCATGCCCCCTTCCCTCTGGTAACCACCATACTGTTGCCTGTGTCTATGAGTTTTTATTTGTTTTTCTTATTTGGATGCCTTTTCACAGGTGATCTTGATCAAGATTTTTAACCTCTCTGTGCCTCAATTTCCTCATCTACAAAATAAGACTAACCTTAGAATCAATTTCATAAGGCCACTGACCAAAGTAAATGAGATAATTCATGTATCATGCTTAATGTGGTACCTAGAACATATTAAGTGCTCACAAAATATGATTATCTTTTTCTTATGGTTAATAATTAACATAACTGTGCATGTGAACATTTATTAATTCTTAATGTGCCAAAATTCTTATGAGAAAAAAGTAATTTTGACCGGGCAGCTGACAGTTCAGAACAGGGGTTGGCTAACTGTGACCCTCAGGCTCAATTCAAATGCTGACATGTAAATAAACATACCTGATATTATTGGACCCTACGCCCAATGGTTCAAGTATCATCTATGGTGTTTTTGTGTTACACTGGCAGAGTTGAGAAGTTGCTACAGAGACTGCATAGCCAGCAAAGCCTAAAATATTTACTATCTGGTCCTTTACAGAACAAGTTTGCCATCCCATCATCCAGATCACAAACAGAATACAAGGAATTAGGGAAAGAAAAATGAGAACTAAAGGAAATGCAATGCTTAGAGAAATACCAAAGGAAGAGACTGTCTGAGAATTACCCTGATTGACTAATTAGCCAGCAAACAGTAGAAACCAGGATAGATGCAAGTGATTACAAAAGTGGAATAATGTCCAGGAATCAACAGCAGTTGGGTTATTTGAAGCCAAGGGGAAGGATCCTATGAAGGGAAATGGAAAGGATAAGAAAGAGCAAGTCAATATAAAGTTTCACATTATCAACCAAGGCTAACAAGAAAAGCCATCTGCGTGCTGAATAGCTCTGTATTCCAAGGCAATAATAAAATACAGAAAGTAATCAGTAATGTGACAGGTAATTCTTTAAAATACTAGCATAGGTGTGCACATTCCAAAAATACTGACACCAGCTATAAGACGACTAGGGCAGAGAAACTGGAACCTAGAGAAGCTCAGAGTAGATGTCAACCTTTTGGGAAACGTATGAAGATACACAAGAACATCAGGCCCATCCTATCTAATAATAGACAAAGATTGAAATTAACACTACGGTGTCGGGTGAATTTCCCGCCAAAATATAAGATGGCGCAGGCAATTATTTAGGTTTCCCGCGCAAAATCAGAGTTAGTTTAAAATGCCTATATCTTTTGAAGTATGGGTTCGATTGAAATGAAATTTTCGGTTTCTTGTGTAAAAAATGAAAATTTATTCAATCACAGACATTTTTTAATCTATTCAGTACATAAATAATTCGATATATATAAACTAAATACGAAAAACCCAAAAAATACTTATTACCTAAAAATATACACATATTTTTAAAGTTTAAAATAAAATTTTCATAATAAATCAAAACAAATAGAAATTAATAGTTTTTTAGCGTATGATATTTTTCAAAACACGCCCCTTTATGTAGAGGTATATTGCAAAATTTGCACATGTAGCGTGTCTCACTGCGCAATTTATGAACGGAACATACGCGACACCTTCTCAAAATGTTTTTCTTTTTTCCACTTCCGACAATTGCCTGTAACGTATGCTTTCTCATGTCCATCGATAGCCTGCATGGTGGATCAGATGTAGGTGGTTTAGCCCGCATTCCAGAAGTAGACGGTACTGGTTGAAGGTCTGGAACAATGTCCATGTCCTCTGGAATATCATCCGTCAACCAGTGGATAGCTGTTTGTTTCAAAAACATTTTAAAACCCATTTTTCTTTGCCTCACTGATTTGTAAACTGCATAAGAATTAAATAATGCGCAATTTATCATATACATTGCCAACCTTTTTGTCCATTTGACCGTCCTCCGCAATATCGAATAATATGAAAGGTATTGGTCGGCCCGGTCAACACCTTTCATATGTTTATTGTAGTCAATGAGTGCATTCGGTTTGACAATTTTCTTTTTTGATGTTCTGTCAATATTCTGACTTTCTTCCATCTCCGCAGAATGAATCGAAGAAATCAGGTATACAGGCTTTTTTGATTGCCACACTTGTAACAATATATCATTTTTCCTTATAAATTTTGTTTCACCTTTTTTCAAAGAAATTGTTTGAAAATCTTTAGGTATACCTCGATTTTTCCGGATTGTTCCACATATTCTGAATTTGTTTTTCATAAGTGCTTCACAATTTGCAACGCTATTATAATAATTGTCCATATATATATGGTACCACGAATCAGTGTATGGAGACACTACTGTTTGTATCGTTTCCAATAATCGCTTTCCTTCGCCGCAATAAATTTCCATGTTACAGATATATCCTGTACCACTTTCGCACAACAAACGAACCAATATTCCATATTTAACGATCTTGCCAGCATTATATACCCTAAAGAATAATCTTCCCCTCCAAGGTACGATCCCTTCATCTAGTGATAATTGCTGATGAGGTTTGTAAATATTTATAAATTTAGGCACAAAATAATCTAGTACTGGTCTCACTTTGCAAAGTCTATCTGATTCATTTACGATATCCGCATTATTATTGAAGTGCCAAGCTTTCCATATCTGTCGGAACCTGTCTCTCGTCATCGTTTTACCAAAATATGGCGTCTCCGTCCATGGCTCCGTGGTCCAATAGTCATCTCTTCTATCTTTGCGCACCTGTCCCATGAGAACAATTAACCCTAAAAACTTCTTCATCTCTTGAGGGGTTATATCTTTCCACTTTAGGCTTTTTTTTGAAAGTTTGAAATTATTCCTATTTTGATTATAATACCTGTTTGACTCCTCTACAAGAAATTCAAAAAAATCATCTCCGATAAATAATTTCACGGCATCTTCTATATTATTTATAACAGCATCTGTGTTTAATCCTTGATGCCCTAAAAAATCTTCTAAGACCGGTGGATTATCAACATGCGACCATTCTTCTCTCCCGCCTTCTATATCTGACTCTGAGTCAGAGCTGGAGCTCGAAATTCTTCGTCGCCTCAATGTCCTGGGACGCACCATTACTTCATCATCACTAGAATCTTCATCACTTGTACTCGCATTTTCAAGATCGCTATCACAAGAATAATTGGACAACTTGTCTGCACAAAACTCATCATCACTATAGTCTGAATGCTGCGACATTCTAGGTTAAAGCAAATAAAAATAATACTAACTGAAAATAGCGGTACTCCGATAGATATCTGATATAAAAAAATAATTATTATGCGAACACTTTGCGGAACGATTTTATTTTATTTGGTTAAAAAATTCTATATGAATGTCTTTATCACAATATATTTAAATATTTAAACACGTAATAATATTCACAAAACTCAAAACTAAAGACGTCCGGATACAAGAAGTATTTCTCAATAACTATTCTCTTTGCATGGTGAGATATCCAGGGATATCGGTTATAAAATGAGAAAACAATACATTGGTACCCTAACGGTATTGTACTCGACCAGCGCCATAAAGTGTTCTCTACTTACAAGGGATTTTTATGATACCTATTACCCCAATGGGTATGAAACGGTTCGCATACGCAGGTAGGTATCTTTGTGAACGGCAAACAAACAAATATTTGGTAATACGCAGTTACAATCGGCCCGAGTTTACACGTTTCCCGCACTCCACCGCAAATCTATATGAACCGAGTTAAGACGGCTCCCGCGGAGTACGCGCAATTCACGCGAGCCGACTTAACTCATTTCCCGCAATCCAAGTGTTAACCATATCTCTGCTATGCTTCCCATTGGCTAATCAGCGAAATATGCAAATTAACTACCAACAAAGATGGCAGCCGGCAGCCATGCAGCTGAAGCGAGCAGGAGGCTTGCTTGCTCCAGTGATGGAGGAAGCCAAGGTTCCTCCCTGCTGCGGCCCGGCTCTGAGCTCCACTCTAAGCAACAAAGTTGCAATTATAGAAGCTAAACAAACCCCAGATACCTGCTTTCAGCAGGTCGTGGCCTCGGAGCTGGAGCGGCAACAAAGTTTCAATTATAGAAGGTAAATAAATCCCAGAATAAAAGAAAAAAAGGAGAGGCTGGGAGCTTCAGTCGCCAGCAGGCTTGTCCAACCTGAAAACCCTCAGCCCCTCATCCAGACTGGCCAGGCACCCCAGTGGGGACCCCCACCCTAAAGGGGGTGTGGCCAGCCTGAAAAAAGCCATCAGCCCCTCATCCAGGCTGGCCAGGCACCCCAGTGGGGACCCCCACCCTGAAGGGGGTGTGACCAACTGCAAACAGCCATCAGCCCCTCACCCAGGCTGGCCAGGCATCCAAGCGGGACCCCCACCCTGATCTGGGACACCCTTCAGGGCAAACCAGCCAGCCCCCACCCGTGCACCAGGCCTCTATCCTATATAGTAAAAGGGTAATATGCAAACTGACCCTAACAGCAGAAAGAGTGGGAATGACTGGTCACTAAGACACACACTGACCACCAGGGGGCAGATGCTCAATGCAGGAGCTGCCCTCTGGTGGTCAGTGCGTTCCCACATGGGGGAGCTCTGCTCAGCCACAAGCCAGGCTGATGGCTGCCAGTACAGCGGTGGTGGTGGGAGCCTCTCCTGCCTCCTCAGCAGCGCTAAGGATGTCTGACTGCAGCTTAGGTCTGCTCCCCGCTGGCAAGTGGACATCCCCCGAGGGCTGCCGAGCTGCCAGAGGGATGTCTGATTGCCAGCTTAGGCCCAATGCTCTGGGGAGCAGGCCTAAGCTAGCAGGTGGTCATCCCCTGAGGGGTCCCAGACTGGGAGAGGGCACAGGCCTGGCTGAGGGACCTCCCCCCCCCCCCGCCCCCCTTCCCCCAGTGCACAAATTTTTGTGCACTGGGCCTCTAGTCCAGAAATAATGATTGGAAAGATCAAAGCAATAGCACCTTCCGAAGACAAAAAGTCATATAAAACATCAGGCCAGAATTACTACTCTATTGAGTAGAAATCACCACTTCTGTGTGATAATGTTGCCAAAGCTACAAAACCTCCCATCACTTCCCCTGTCATAGGGTTGGCCGTTCATGTATGAAGGAACCAAATGCTGACATGTAAATAGGCATCCCTAATTGGTTTGAGTCTATAATGTTTAAGTCTGTAAACTATATCAGTTATAGTTAATATAAAATCTGTATTCTTAAAATTAGAATAACTTCTCTCCTGCCTCAACTAGAGACAATAGGATAACAGTCAGGCTATTGAGTGGCTGACTGACTGATCTGAATGCCTGAGGTCTCCTGAGTCCTCATTCAGGCAGTCACACAGTAGGAACCTAAGCTGGGGTGAAGCAGGGAGGTGCGCATTCAGATGCAAGTCTGCTCCTATAGAACCTGAATTGCCCACAGGATGATCAAACATCTCCCTTCATTTGGACTATGTAGCCTGTTCGCCCATCAATCTTCGGTAAAAGACCAAAGAATGCAGGGAGCAACTTACACTTTAAATGAAGCTAATGGAATCCAAACAGACACATTACTAGCTCTGTCTCCAGGGAAGAAAATGCTTCCCATGTATTATGTTCCTATTTTGGATCAGATGACTACCTACTGAGACATTAAGTTCATTAGATTTATTCTGCACTGACACTCTGAATTGAGCGATTTCTTCATTGATGCTGCTTTCATGGCTCCATCATCATTACAAGGCACGTGGGAGAGAGACTTGGGAACAGTATATGGAAGCTCTGCCCTGTCGCACATATGCTTGGATACATCAAAAGCAGTGAGGGATGCAAGGTTAAAATTAACTCAGTTTAGACTAAAACACCATTTCTATTGGACTTAGAACAAGGAGCATGAACTAAGGGTTCCTGAACCATTTTGTTGCTTTTTTTTATTCTGGGAGAAAATAATAATAATGTACCTAATAATTACTGAACTCTGGCTATTTTAACAGTTTGCAGAAATGTGGGTTTCAGCCCACAAAAGATTGTAGGAGGAAACAAAGACTGGAAGGAAAGTCACAAAAATGTTAAGCTTTGTTTTATGTGAGTAGAGAGAATACTGACTTTTCTCCTCTATTTTTCTTTATTTCAGTTTTACTAATAATTACACGTATTCTAATATAGTGGAGAAAATATATAATAAATTACATTATGTTAGTTTACCTAATATCTTTCAGCATATTTGGAAAAAAAAGACAGAAAAAGAAAATTAGCTTATTTCCTGTTATCACAGATGGATGTCTGGGAACTACATTTAAAAAATGATTTTGATAAATGAGAGTAGGAAAATAATAACATTTTTCTGGCATTTAAGCCTAATATACATGAGTAAAAAAGGCACGGTTCTACCTTAATGAAATATGTCTGCCAAAAACTCATTCATTTTTATTTGTCATGTGGATAAATAAATGTTATTCCCCCAACTCCCACCTTCGTCTACTTCTGTTTCCTTCCTGTCATTTTCCTTTTGGTTCTCCTTTCTCCCCATCTCCACCTTTATTGTTCAGATCAGACAATGAGCACATTGTTCAAGTACATAAAATAAAGGTGTTTGTCTTTTGAGATAACAGACTTGCCATTTTGCACGTTTATTTTCCATCTTGCTTCCTACTCATAAATTACTTATGTGTGAATTGCTCTATGTTGCTATTAAAATGTGGTAGATATTATTCTAATTCAAGAAACAGGTAGTAACTAGGATGTATTTGCAATTAATAAGAATTTTTTGATATGCCTACATTACAAGCCAACATTTAAAACTGCATTTCTCAGCACATATACACTAAAATGTGTATTTTAGGCCATTATAAGTACTATCAGTACAAAAACTGCTCATGTCTAAAACAATTTGTACTTTTGCATTTGCAATTTTCTTGGTCTATTATAAACAAATGCACATTTTATAGAGCACATTTAAATGCATTATTTCCGCGCTTAAAAATGTACTCTTTAAAAAAGAGCATTAAGAGAAATGTTAATGCAGCCATTTTACTAATTTCACGCGGGCAAAGGGTGAATCAGTTGAAGGTCGGGAATTCAAATAAAGTATCCTGGCTGTGTTGACAGGACATGTGATCCTGTACGTTCGGAACCGCCGTGAATCAATCAGGCTGAGCCTGACACCGCATGTGACAAATAGTACCCGGCCAAGACCTGCTGCCGTATATAGTGCAGCATGCTTCCAACTCAGAGAGGTCTGTGTGCGGCCTCTACCACTTATCTGTGTGGTCTTGGGATGTTTCTTATTTACACTGAGATTGTCTTTCCTCCTCTGTAAGTGGGTATGGGAGGTAAAGCATCCATTCCATGAGGAGTCCGTAAATGAAACAACGCACGAGACCCTTTCACACGAGTGGTCTGTAGTTAGTGTTCAACCAAGGGCATCTGCCGCAGTTTTGCTTTTGCCTTGCCCGCCATCCGTTCGTGACCAGTCATTTATCCCACAAAGCAGAAGCCAGGTTCCTTGGACCAGAACTGGTTCCAGTGGCTTAACCACAATGCCAATTCCCCTGATTTTCCTTAGACGTCTCTAGTCCAGCAACATGCGGGAATCCAGCTCCCACTGTGTGCACAGTGGCATGGTAAGCAGTCTCCTTGGAGGAAGGAAATAGATGGCGGTACCAAACAAACTCAATATGCCCTTTAAAATACAAGAATGTTAAATGCTAAAATTCTCCCAATACACAGTGGGTTCCTGATTCCCACCCCTCCGCTTCTTACCTTGCCTACAAATTTCCAATTTGGTCTCTTCCATTGGAAGTATATATATATTTTTAATTTATTTTTAAAGAGAGAAGACGGGAGAGAAAGAGAGAGAGAAAGATCAATGTCCACGTGAAATATCAATTGGCTTCCTCCCACATGACCCGTACCAGGATCAAGCCTGTAGCCTGGGCCTGTGCCATGACAGGGAATCGAACGCTCACCTTTTGGTGAACTGCACAATGCCCAACCAACTGAGCCACACCGGCCAGGGCTCTATTGGAAATATTTAATCAGCTTGCATGAAAGTTTAATTTAAAAAACAAAACAAATCAATATACACAATCTGCCAGGCATTAAAAAGTAATAAAATACTATTCATTCAGTATTTTCAATTTTAACTCCCTTGAAATAGCGTAACTTGGCCATAATATTATTACATGGATTTGTCCTTATCCCAACTGGACTCTCTCCCACAGACATAGCACCATGGAGGGTGTAAGACCAATCCTATAGTTAGTGGAGTGAACTAGAAAGAGCCAGAACCCACGATGAGCAGAGGGTGCTTAAGGGGACCCCTCCCCGGTGCTGCCCCCGCCCCCTCCAGCGCTGAGCAATGGGGCTGCTGCTCTCCTGGGTGCCATCTCTGATGGAAACCTTACTCGCGTCCCCGTGCCTGGGTCCGTGCCTGAGTAAGCTGAGCAGTGCTCCTCCTAAGGGGGAGATCCTGGCTTACTCACTCTGGCCAGTGACTCGGGCATGGAGGCCTGTGCCTAGCTCCTCTCTGTGGAGCTACACGCTTTCTAAACACCCTCTCCCTGACTGGGTCCACCCTCCTGGACTTCTCAGCAGCCCTCCTCCCTGGTTCCCGCCACCCCGGCACACACTAGGGACTGTCTAGGCTGTCACCCACTTTTTGCCACTCTACCCTCTGGACACCCATTGCTCTAACTGGCTTCATCTCTTTTGTTACCTGCGTCTTAGTCTCACCCAGTCACCTTCCCCCATTCGCCACTGTGTGCCACCTTCCCACCCTCAGCAATGCTTAGCCTTAGCCAGCCTCTTCCCCTGCCTCCTGGCTCCTGGCTCCTTCTGACCTGGAGGATGGAAGACGCTGGCAGTTGTGGTTTCTGAGCCCAGCAGAGCTGCAGTCTAGGAAGAGGTCTTATGCCTTTCAGTGTAAAGGCTTCAAATCCTATGGATTATTTCCCCTCCATTAATTTGGTTCTGAATCTGTAAATGCCATCTGGATTCTTTAGGCGTTTTCCCAATCAGTGTTTGTTGTTTGAAAAATACCCGCCTTGCCTTACTGCTGGCTGTGGCGAGAATCGATGCTCTTTGTTCCCCCCGCGCGCCAGCTCAGAGGCACCGCTGACTCGTGCGCCGAGAGCAGTATTTTTAACAATGAGGGGGTCAGGGAAGTGGCCTTGAAACAGACCCAGATCAAACAGAACACGGATGACATGAGGGCTGCTGGAGACGGCATATCCAGGGACGCATTCGTGTGCCCCCAGTACAAATCATATATATCTCTGCCTGCATTTGTAAGCGAGCCGCCTCTGTCTCTACCTTTCCCATAAGGAAGGGAGCTGGGGCCGCAGCAGGGGTAAATGAGCTCCCTGCAGGTTTCGGAAGCTGTTCCCTGATCCGAATCGGGGTGCTTGAGCAGTTCCGATAATGAAATGAAATGAAATGAATTTTCGACTGCTATGGAAATGCTGCTCAGCAGACCCACCCAGCTTCTCCTCCTGTGCTCACACCGAAAATGAGCTCATCACAGATGTCCCAGTCCTTAAACGTCTTCCTCTCACTTTACTTGACGCTACTCGCTCTCTGACTGGGTCTTTCGCCCGGTTATCCACCTCTGAGCGGCAGAAAGGGCGCCTCCCCTGCCTCCTGGCTTTCCTCAAAGCGATGGAGGCAAAAACATTTTAAACCCAGCCACCCTCTCAGAGGCCATGCGAGGGAGGCGGGGCCGGGGCCAGCCAGCTGCCACCTGCGTACACACACAGAGCTCTCCCAGGTCCAAACTATTTTAGGAATGTGCCGATTAGAAAGATTTATTTACTTATGCATTCACATTCGTGGTTCTTTCCAAGTCCCTGAGATTTGAACACATAAGAATATTAAATTTCTAGGACTAAAAATGACCAGAAGAATGCCAAGCATCAAACCGAGGAAAATATTGATGATAAATGATAGACAAAGGTTTATTATTCTTTTACAGAAATGGGTCTTACCAACCAGTAAGAACACATAAAACTCCCCACTCTCTTCCCCCCCCCCCCCCCCACCAAACTACATAAAGGGCAGGATTAGGTAATTTGTAAAAGATTATTGTCTAAAAATTAAAGAGGTACCCATTTTTATTTTTTTAAATAAAATATTTAGTGCCTGTAGGCTTTAAAATGATGAGTGGTCTTTAGCACTTCAAGCGGAAGTATAATTGGTTTCTTGTGTTAGAAGTCAGTGTAGTTAGGCTACACATTGATTCAATTGGTGAAAAATATTTATTAGGATAAAATGTTTATTATGTTAAACATTTCAGGCTCTTAAAGCTCATAGTTACTCATAAAATATATAATATCAATCAATAAATTTTTAAGAAAAAGACTAGAAAATAACAAGTCAAAAGAGTAGCAGTTATTGAGTAATTATGGACTTTTAGGTGCCTTACTTTTTTTTCTATTTTGCTTCCTTATATTTTCCACAATTTCTGAAATAATCATTATTTTGTTTCTATCAGAGAAAATAATTATAAATCATTATGTACATGTATTAAAATATATCTACCTACCATAGTGCTCTTGCTAAGAAGTTTTAATATCTAGTTCTTTGAAAAGTTTTACAATCCTCTTATATTTAAACACCACACATAAGCAAGAAAGACCTTCCTAGCAGCGGAAAGTTAAATCTATGTGTGTGAGTTATGGAGAGCGAGAGCCACAATGGCCTATCAGCCTCATTACTCTATAATTATTTGTGATGTTGTAAATTCTAGTTTTCTGGGGTTTTTTTGTTTTTGTTTTTTTAAAAAGTCACTAGCACATCTCATTATATAGGACACGGTCAGTCTACTTTTTTGGAATGTGAACTGAATTTTGAAATGTGGCTTTTGTTTTAGTTTTTGGCCCTGAGTTTAGTGATGTCCTGGGAACAGGTCGTACTTCCTTGCAGGGTTCAAGTGCAGTCTGAGTGGGGACTTTGCCTGAATTATACAGAACCCCGTGATCTACAGTGCATTGCATAACTCCAAGGTTGAGGAGGTACCTGGCCCAGGTGAGGTGGCCTGGCAGGATGCATACTAATGCAGAAAGCGCCTATGTATATAAGGATGGACCTGCAGTGTTTCCAGATGGTTTGATATGACCTTCACTCATCCAAACCTTATCACCCACACAAGTGACCACGGCTGCAGCTTTGGCGACCCGCAAATGGTACACTGTCAATCTTGGAGAAAGTAGCTATCTTTTTCCATGCATCTTCACTGCAATAAAGTTCTTTATCATTTTGCAATTATAATGAAATACCTGAGCTGGTTTTGGTATTGCTGCAAATCTCTGATGTTCATATGTCAATATAGTGGCCATTCAGTTTGTGTGCATTTTATGTGTGTGTATGCATATATATGTGGTGAAATATTTTCTAAATATTATTTTTGTTAATCCTTAAGACAATCTGAATTTACAACTATCCAATTATATAAAAAGAGGAAACTAAGTCTTACAAGGAATTAAATAATTGTGCACTACCACAGAGCTACGAAAGGCAAGGTTAGGTGCAGAAGCCTCAGACACAGACAGAACTGGGTCCTAACTTCAATTCCCCTAAGGACTAGCTATCTGATATTAAGAAATTTACCTAACACATCCTCCCCTCCCCTCCCCTCCTCTCCTCTCCCCTCCTTTGTTCTCTCTCTTTCCCTCTCTCTCCCCTCATGGCCTCTCTCTGCAGAAATATACTTGAATTCTTTACATGGTAATGGCTTGTGAGACAAAAGTGGAAGCTGCCAGATATCATAAGGACTCAGCCCAGAACTAGAGAAGTTACTTCTGCCATGATCTATTGGTCCACACAAGCTGCAATACCAGCCCAGAATCCAGGAGAGAGAACACAGTCTATCTCTCGATTGGAGAGGGGGCATGCGCTTGGAGGTATGGGCAGGACCGGTGGGCTGTGTTTGCAGGCCCACCACATACCTCTTGCTAATTGCCCCCAGATTGCTAGGAGGAGAAACAGCTCAGTGAGTCTTCCTGTTGGAGAGAGACTATGAAGAGACACACAGTTATCCTCCAGGACCCTTGAAGACATATCTGTACTATATTTAGACATGGTTTGGACTTTTTTTCTTAGACATTTCTTAAATTGAAGTAAAAATTTAACCTCTGAGGCGGGTATTTATGGGCCCACACATGGAGTAAAGTGATTCAGAGAACCCAGCATTCAAATGCCTGGAACTTGCTCATGAGCAGGTCTCATGGGAAGTTGGAGATGGGGTGGAAAACCAGCAAGTGGCTCAGACTCCTGTTCACTATACTCATATGCTCCCTTTCACTTCTGTTCATGAATCCATTCATTCAACCAATACTCATTAATCATCTGCTATATGGCAGGAGCTCTTCCAGATGCTGGGGATATAGTGACAAATTAAGTCCCTGAACTCCCAAGATGATATTCCACCTTCTGGAAACACAGACTTTGCTACAGACTCTTCCCAATGAGCATACTCTCCATGCAAGATGCACGTTTTTGTGAAATCCGCTGATTCCCAGCATAAAGGGGGACTTAACACCCTAACCGGTTTGGCTCAGTGGATAGAGCGTCGGCCTGTGGACTCAAGGGTCCCAGGTTCGATTCCGGTCAAGGGCATGTACCTTGGTTGCGGGCACATACCCAGTGGGGGGCGTGCAGGAGGCAGCTGATCAATGTTTCTCTCTCATCGATATTTCTAACTCTCTATCCCTCTCCCTTCCTCTCTGTAAAAAATCAATAAAATATATTAAAAAAAAAATAAAGGGGGACTTAACTAGGATGATTATCTTGTGTCATCAACTAAATTGTAAGCTTCTTAAGGTAAGAGACTATGATTTTTACCATTTGGTAGTTTTCTCAAAAAATATATTTTTATTGATTTTCAGAGAGGAAGGGACATGCAGAGAGAGATAGAAGCATCAATAATGAGAGATAATCATCGATTAGCTGCCTCCTACACGTCCCCTACTGGGGAGCGAGCCCGCAACCTGAGCCTGTGCCCTGACAGGGAATCAAACCGTGACCTCCTGGTTCATAGGTCAACACTCAACCACTGAGTCACTCCGGCTGGGTGTCACTTGGTAGTTTTATAATAAAGTCCTGTCAGATAGCTAATTTCTTGGCCAAAAAGGAAAAATTGTAAATGTTGCCCTAAACTCTCTTCCCAGCAGCCTCTATTTCATTTTCATCTACCACATGCCCTTGAAGGCAGGTCAGAAACCTGGATCGGGTCACTTACATTCCTAGTAAGTACATTTCACTCTCTGCTGTCTCTCTGGATTACATGTCCTACACAAGTTAGATTTATTTACATTATTCCTGGTTGAAATTTAGTTTGGACAAACCCTTCCTTTTGGTAGATTCCTGCAAATTTCCTCATGCTTCATGCCATTCCTCTAAGCTAGTTTCAGCACAGAGCTTTCTTTGTTCTCAAGAATTCCGCAAGCTTCTCACCGCAGCTGCACACAACCTCTGCCGGAATGTGTCCGTCACTCTCCCAGGAAGGGAGGTACATGCATGAGTTCCAAAGCACTGCGGCACAACCTATGTGTAAAGAAAAGCTTATGTCAAGAATATTTTAGCTCCCTCATGCCATGACAGTGGTAAGCCTGAACCAGAAAAAGCAGCAAGCATGAAAAAGAATCCACTTGCTTTGAGCAGGCAAAGTACGGCAACTCGGTGTCTGAAAGTGTACTGTTCAACATTGATTGACTATTAGCATACTATAATTTAACCTCATATTGCAAAGATTCTTCATCTAAATGATTTAGAAAAATCTGTAGGCAATTACGGTTAATATCAAGCAATTTACAGCATGCGGGGATCCCAAAGCCTGTCACAAACTAGTAAACAGCAGCATCCCAAACTCAGCAGCATGAACAGAAGCACAGAGAGGTTAAGTGGCTTGGCAAAGGCCCTGCAGCCAGTCACAGGGGACAGAGAGGATATAAGAGGCTGGGAGTCAATGAAACTCATACTGGAAGCACCATGGTACCCAAGTCCCTTGCCAACAGCCGTCCCACCAACACTGCTGTCCTCTGCTCGCTTGCATTCCCATGTCACCCACTCATCAGATTCTTCTCCACGGTCCATTAACCTTCAGTGTTGAGCATCACAGTGAATATGTAGATACAGTGGGATTTGAACACCTGCATGGGAATAATGGGCACAAGAAAACTGACAGAAACCAATTATTCCCTAAGAAACAGATTATTTTAATTAGCATATAGGTAGAGATGTTGTTCACTTGGGCCCAAATGATTCTTCATTCTTCTCTATTACTGTCCCTGTCAGTACATCTCTTCTGTAATTAGTCCCAAGTTAGAGAAACAAACACGGTGCAGGTAAAAATTTAAAATAACTTTAAATGCACAGAAACAAAGGAAAGATGTTTCTCTTACCTTTCAGAGAAAATGAAAAAGTCCTGTAAGACAGAGACATCTGTGGAGGGTGAATGGGGGCTGTAGGACCTACAGTATCTTTTGTGGGACACGGGCAAGATTTAAAATTGACAAGACAGACAATTATAGAACTGGATGCTCTGTATAATATTTCTTTTAGGGACAGGGCAAAAATAGCTGTATGTAAGTTTTTCCACCATTCTGAATGAAGGGGAATTTTTCATTGGATACTAGCTCTGGTTGCTATGAGGAGCCATTTGGAGTTGCAGGAGGCATGGCATCTTTCTGTAAAGAGCGCTACCTTATCTTTTGCAGACTAAGCTGAGTTGTTGAGTTACCGGGGCCTCCTAAGGTTGAGCTTGGAGATCCTCTCAAGTGATTCCTTCTGACTTTCCTGTTTGCCGGGTGCCAGTTCCCCTTGCCACGAGTCTGCTCGTATAACCTAAACAAAGGAGAGCCTTTTGAGCCCACATGTCTGGCAGATGAAATTGTTCTCGATCCCACTGTCCTCCATGAAGCTTCCTTTGACTACTCAGGCCAACCAATGTGATCTAATGCAGTGCAATAAAATTAGGTGGTACGTTTCCAGGGTGAGCAAAGAAATGAGACATAAATTTAAATAGTCTCACCCACCAGGAGCATGCAAGAGCCTTCTTCTCTAAAAAAGCCACTGTCCAAAATATCTGTGCCAAGCATGTGGTCTTCATTTTTACTTAACTTTCCAAGGGAGGCTGTCTTATCTCTCCAATTATGCTGTCAATAAGGCTAGAAATGTTCCCTTTGTGTTCTCCAAAGCACGAAGTGTACTTCAATGCTTACAGTAATCGCTACCCTCTAGATATTTTTAGTCAATCAATCAATAAAAGAGTATTAATTACATCTTTACAGAAAGGGTTATGTTAGGCTTCTGACCCTTCATTCTAGAACTTCATCTTCTGGGTTTCTATCCAAAGGAGTAAATGTGTATTGACACGAGATCTAAGTTTTATAAGCATAGACAGGAGATTCGAAGTTATCACTGTATCATAGATATGAAATTAGCTTGGAATTTCATAACATTTTCTACTAGTCAGTCCATCTCACTAAAATTATGTGGAACCTTTATACAGTTAATGTAACATGGCTATAGTCAAATAATATACCGAAATCACAGATATTTGATAATATAAAAATCACCACTGATACATAAAGGCTCTATTAGAACCCCCGTTTTCAAAAGTATTGTGTAGGATAATAATTTACCTGTGTTAGATGTAAGGTTAGATGGGAAACCTAATGTGACGGGATGTCTTGGAGTCTTCACTTAATTAGAGAACACTGTGAGTCTTGGTGAGAAACTAATGTCTGCAACATTTCCCAAATACACTTGAAAATGGGACTCATGTTTTGAGAATACTTTGTAGGACAGGGGGTCCAACAACACATAAGATGCCTGGATCTGTCCTTTAAAGAATATGCAACCCTAACCGGTTTGGCTCAGTGGATAGAGCGTTGGCCTGAGGACTGAAGGGTCCCAGGTTCGATTCTGGTCAAGGGCATGTACCTTGGTTGCGGACACATCCCCAGTAGGGGGGCGTGCAGGAGGCCGCTGATCGATGTTTCTCTCTCATCGATGTTTCTAACTCTCTATCCCTCTCCCTTCCTCTCTGTAAAAAATCAATAAAGTATATTTAAAAAAAAAGAACATGCAGAACATGACTCAAGTTCTTGGTCAATCTGAGATCTTTAGAAATCTACTTATAGAAGTAGAAATTTGCAGTAACTTTCAGCTCTACATTGATTTTAAAAAAACGCCTTATTACAAACTGATAATGTGACTTTGCTCTTCTCTAAACACACTCTTGAACCATCCCTCTAATCTGATTCTACATGGCAGTGCATGAACAGCATGCTTTATTGCATCTGTGTTTCCAGAGAATCTAGCCATGGTTGCCTATATCTACCATTCTTAAGATGATGACCAAGGATTAATTAGAATAGTTTTCTTTAATACAAGAAAACACATTTGGACACAAGATCTAGGCCTTACACATCATGCTCAAGCAGCACGTCATATTGCAACGTAAGTGGTAACAGCAAATGTAGAGAAAGTCCTGATGGCCTCCCGAGGGAGAGTGGTTTGCTTTTATATTTTATGTTGCTTTTGTAATCACCTTGATCTTCATCATGCCCAAATCCCCATTTCTGATGAAGAATTAACATCAAAGCAAAATATCTGACAGGGTTCTTGCTTCTAACAAATTTCTTAATTAAACCCAAGAGTTCCTTTTCTTTATCAAATGGAAGATTTATGTGCACACCCAAAGGTACCATATGCCCCTGAGTTTGGGAGTCCTGAAAACCACCGCCCTGATCCTTGTTGTTTTAAAATCTGAATATATCCACACCTGAAATAACTACAAAGGCTCACTCCCCAGGCCGCTCACCCATCAGGCAACACCTGGTCCGAACCTCACTAATTGATCACACGCGCTCTACACATGGAAAGGTGCACATTGCTGTACAGTTTCCTAATGCCTTCCAGAACTCAGCTCTCAGAATGTCATGAACCACGGCGAGAATGTGTCTGAGTTCTAATTGGGAGGTTGTTCCTCTTAATTGTTATTTATTTTTAATAAGAGCTCTTCAGAGAGAAAGATTTTTGAGATCTTTGCTGCTCAACGCATGGCCCTCAAACCAGCAGCATCAGCATCTTGTGGGATGTTGTTAGAAATTAAAAACAAAAGCTCTAGCCAAACCAACTGAATCCAAATCTCCAGTTCCACAAGATGATTCCTGCGCATCAGAGTTCCAAAGAGACTGAAATCTTGGAGAACTTTGGTCAAATTTCCTTTTCTAGACTTGAAGCCCATTTGCACTCCTTGTATAACTAATGATGTCTCTCCTCTCTCACAAAAATAGAACACAAATAATTAATAAATTATGGTAATATATTAAGTGATAGCAAAAAAAAATGGAGGGTTTTCCCAACGATAAATATTGGGTGTTGCATGTAATGGTTGCAAAGTTCCTTTAAAATATCGTTCCTATCCAAAATTAGGCTTATTTACTTTGATGTTGCTGCTAACTTACAGAGGGACCTGTTGACCTCAAACCATATAAAGTAATGACAGTCCTAGACCAGTTGACAAACCAGACCATGTAAGTTAATGACATTATGACTGGCTTTCACAAAAGTCAATCATTTCTGCTTTGGGGGATAATAAGGGTAGTAAAAACACCCCCATTTAAAGCAACTTGCCTTGTATCTGCTTCCCCATCAAAGGACCTGCATCGTTGGAAAAAGATCCTCTTAAGCCAGGCACTTGGACCGGTGTGGATAGTATCCAAGTGATGTTTAACACTCTAGAGATAGAGAATAATGGCAGAGTAGGAAAGCACTCTAGCCTCCATCCCTTGGTGTATATTTGCTTTGCTGCTTATTATTAAAAGCCCCCAAATTAAGTCTATTCCAGAGAAGAGAGTCAACCACTGATTTAAAAAAAAAGTGAAGAGCTACAGAGGATGAAGTATAACTCTAAAGAAAAGCTTTCAATTTTTAACAAACTTCAGATTTTGTCTATTCAGTTTTATTCGATTCCCTTCAAATTAGACATGTTAGAAGGTCCACACACTTTCACCCCTGGGGTGCTGCCATTTTTAGAAACACATTTTTCTAACTCATCTTTGAAAACTGCCCTCAAAGTCATTCCATGAGCATCACAGGAAAATGTGTCCTCACTGGTTATTTTTTATTTTAAATATTGCTTTCCAACCCGATCTACTTTCTTATCTCCCAAAGTTAGCTCCCAGTGATCTTGAAAAATTTCTCTAAAATTAAGAAACCAACTCTAAAATACATCTTGCACCATTTGATTATTAAAAAGCTTGTGTCCCAGCTTTGTTATTCCATTAAGGAATTCCAAAGCAGTTTTGGCCAATAGCAAAATAATGACAGCATCAACTCTCTCAGTTTCTCTCTGTGGAGATAGAAAATGCACAGATGAAGATAAAATACTCAAGTCTCTGTAGAAATTCTGGTATGTTTGGGCAAAGATCATTCACTCCAGTCTACAGGCATGCCTCATCATGTATAGTAGCCTCTGATTGTGTATGTGTGAATTATGTAACTGGTGAACTCTCTAAAGATTTCTACATCTCTCAAAAATCCTTACCTCCAACTCCTATGCCCTAATTCCCTATAGACTGAGCCAGAGCTAGAGGCTGTGAGATATCCCAAAGGAGTCTACTGTGTGAATAAGGGTGTGTGTGTGTGTGTGTGTGTGTGTGTGGTAGAGGTGTGGTTCTAAGTGCACATTCATAACCATCATAACCATACCACATCACTTTAAGAATCTATTTCCCTGCACTACCAAGTCAATTATAATGTTCCCAATGAATATGCCTGCTCCTTTCTAATAGCATGAATATTTGAGAATTAACAATATCACATTTTAGCTCCCAATTCATGGGGAAATTTTGCTAGAACATTCTGTCCCCATTATGGGGACCAGGGTTGGCGTTGCCAGATGGCCACTGCTGAGAGAGCATTTTACAGACACAGAGCCAGGGTAGCATTTGTGACTTGTAGCAGTGCAGGGCACCCTGTGCTGGAGGGCTGAGCTGTTCCAGTGTATTGCAGAAAACACAGCCCTGCACCGGGGATGCCCAGCACCAACTTCCAGTTCTAAGGGCCAAGGATAGGTCAAGTTTGAGTGACAGCCCAGTGTTTGGAGTACATCGGAGCATAGAGCATATCATAGATGACATCAATCTTTAATGGAGCATCATAAGCATCTTCAGAGACAAAACTCTTGATAGTCTTAAAGGTACCTGAGTGCAACTTTATGAGTCTCAATGGTCTGGAGGAGAGGGAGATGACTACCTGCAGGAAGTCTGGAGTCAGACAACCCAGATGTAAATTCTAGCCCTGCCACTTCCAAACTGTATGATGTTATGATCACTATCCACTCTACGGAGAAATGCTGAATATTTTTATTAACCACTTATCCAACAAATATTTAGTTCTCATAGGACACAGTGATGAAGAAAATTCCTATCTTTGATAATTTTACTAAAATGATGATAGCATTCATTTATTAGGCTCTCACTATGTAGGCGGATCTACCAAGAAGCTTTATATACTTTTATTATTATTATTATTATTATTATTATTATTACTAGAGGCCCAGTGCATAAAATTTGTGCACTGGGGGGGGGTGTCCCTCAGCCCAGCCTGCACCCTCTCCAATCCCTCTCACAATCCGGGACTGCTGGCTCCTAACCACTCCCCTGCCTGCCTGCCTGATTGCCCCTAACCACTTCTGCCTGCCAGTCTGATCACCCCCTAACTGCTCCCCTGCTGGCCCAATTGCCCCCAACTGCCCTCCCCTGCCGGCCATCTTGTGATGACATGGAGGCGGCCATCTTGTGATGCAAAGGTGTGAGGGTCAATTTGCATATTACCTCTTTATTATATAGAATTATTATTTTGATCCTCACCCAATGAATGAGGATATCTTTTTTCATTGATTTTAAAAAATATATATTTTATTGATTTTTTTACAGAGAGGAACGGAGAGAGGTAGAGAGTTAGAAACATCAGTGAGAGAGAAACATCGATCAGCTGCCTCCTGCACACCTCCCACCAAAGATGTGCCTGCAACCAAGGTCCATGCCCTTGACTGGAATTGAACCTGGGACCTTTCAGTCCACAGGCCGACGTTCTATCCACTGAGCCAAACCAGTTACGGCTTTCATTGATATTTTAGAAAGAGTGGAGGAGAGGGGAGCATGGAGAGAGATCAACAGAGAAACATTGATGTGAGAGAGACACATCAATTGGTTGCTTCCCGCTAATACCCTGACCGTTGCCAGGGATTGAACCTACAATGGAGTTACGTGCCCTTGACCTGGAATCAAACCTGCAACCCTTCAGACCTTGGGCCAATGCTCAATCACTGAGCCAAACCGGTCAGGGCTACACACATCATTTTAATTAATTCTTATAACAGTCCTATGAAACAGGAATTAATTATATTCACTTCACATCTTGTGATGACATGAAGAAATTAGGGCTTAAAAGGTGAAATTACTAAAGTTCACAAAATCAGCAAGTGTCAGAGATAGAGTTTGAAGCGGTTGTTTTTTGTTCACAAAACCCCTAAGTGCTTAACCACTCACACCATCCAGTACATAGTAGGGAAAGGCATGGCTTAAAGAACCGCTAACTAAGATAGGATTGTAGAAACCACATTCAAGATACAAACACATCCTGGAAGGGTCTGGAGTCACACTCGTGTCAGAGACGGTAGAAGCACATCCACATATAACCAGAAAGATGTCAGTGAAATTATACTGAGGAATGAGAAGGCAGAGATGTATTAGAAGAGCTTTCTAGGGTAGAGAAATATATATAGATTAATAATAATAACCTTCTCTGTAGGAATTTATAAGAAATTGCTCATACTTTGCTCCAAAGAGCTCAAGTAATTGCCCCATCTTTATTCTAATCAGCTTTCTCCCTTGTGAGGGGAGGAATCGGGTACTAATTTTGGTCTCTCATTTGCAGAAGAGAAAAGTGACTCTTAGAGAGCTTAAGTGAATCTTTCAAGATTGTGTACAACACCAATAAAACAAAACGACAAGTACAAGTTGGGATCAGAGACTCCATCTCGCTCCCCGTCTGCTTACATAATCAGTCCACAGCCCTAAGCATGCCTATGATGTGCCCTTTGCAAAGACTTTGCAAACCCATGGACTTCTTTCCTTTCCTTTCACAAATATAGAGTTTTCTTGGGAGGACTGTAGAGACGTGATCAATTTTTGAGAATAGAGATTCATTGTCCACTCTCAGTAAAACTGAGGTCATAGTATATTGCTTGCTGGTTTTGTTGGTTTCATCTGCACCCCCTTCTGCAAGTGATTGATGCCTATAAGTATGGAGGGGAGGTAAAGACATAGATATGGTAACTGAGCTTCACCAAGCCCTCTTGCCACTCAGCCAGGACAAGGAAAATGTTACAGCAGGGGCATGACGATAACCATAGTCTTCATTCCTTTTCTTACCTCTGAACCTTTTCAGGGGGTGTCCTGCCACAAAGTGTGTGGGCTGTCACAAAGTTTATGAGCTTGTCTAGCATAAACTACCAATTGTTTTCTCTGCTTTCCCCAGTAACAGAAACACTTTTATCTGGTCATATAGCCACCGCCAACCCCCCAAAAAGTGATTGGTATTTTCCAGCCTTCCTTGCAATCAGTTGAGTCAGTCAGCTAACTTCTGGCCAATAGGATAGAGGCCGAAGCTAACCTTGCAGCTTCCAGGGAGCATCCCTTTAAAGATAGAAGGCACATCCTTCTCCATCTCCCTCTCTTCCCATTTATAATGGCTGGAGCTCCAGCAGCCACCTGAACCATAAGAATCACTACAAATGACTGCCACAGACAGAAGAACAAGATAGAAGAAACCTTGATACTATGTGCTGCCATAACAGCCCTGGACCTCATGACTTCTTAAAGTGCAAAGAAATGAACTTCTATCTTGTTTAAATCACTATTATTTTGGGTTATTCTATTACTCCTAACTGAACTGAATAGAGGCTGGAGCAACCTCCTGGTTAGGGTAATGTGCTCCTCAATCAGAATCTTCTGGATTCTGTAAAAAGTTGCTAGTGCAGTAATTATTAGCTAGACCACTTCTTTGGCAATTTCAAGAATTATCTTTAGATATTTCTTACTGTAATTGTTTTAAACTCATATTTAAAACATTAATTTTAATTCGACTTACTGTGTACTTCCATGTATTAAACCTGTTTTTTCAACTAAATTAGGAGCTTCATCCATTTGGAATTCAAGTCTCAGTGATAACTTAGAGATGCATCTACCATCTGTGTTAAAATTTGAAATGTACATTTTTTCCACAGAGATGATCTGTAATTTTATATGCAGAGAGTTACTAAAAAGCAAAGTAGCATGGGGTTTCAGAGCTTGGTTGAAATTCCAGACATATTTTTATTGAGTTACTTACCCTCATTGTGCCTTAGTTTCCTCATTTAGAAGATGAAAATAATAATAAAAAATAAAATATAGATTAAAAATCTATAATAATAAAAGCATAATATGCTAATTAGACGAGACAGCCAAACAACCTTCTGGATGACCTTCCGGATGACCTTCCGGATGAAGCCAGGGCTGTCAGGGCCAAGGCAGCCTCTGTGGCTTCAAGGGATGAGCCCTTTGCACAAATTTCGTGCATCGGGCTTCTAGTAATAATATAAAATACTATAATTGGAAGTTGCTACTATAATTAGTTTCATTTACAATTTTTTTAAAAACCCGAGACTCAGAGACAGTAAATTGCTTACAGAATTAGTAAGGGTGCCAGTAAATTCACTTCCTGCATCCTGCATTTTCCACAAGCACTGCTTACTGAAGATGTAGCCCTGAAAATGCTACAATACTCACTTATGTTTCTGCCTGAAACCAACTCCTCTGGAATTTTCCTTGGAAGCCTACTAGCTACTTCTACCATTCATTTTACATTGGATATCACCGACCTTGTATTTTTTTTAATCATTTAGGATGTTTTCCTAAATCCAACCAAAACATCTTGAGAGGAAGAACTCCTTAGAATATACCTTTGTCTCCCAAGCACTTTTCCAAGGATCGACAAATAGTGTTGACAGGGACAATGCTCTTGTGTTGAAGAGCACAGCAAGCTATGGGTCACAAAAAAAGGACATCAGCTCTAATGGTATTTTCTACCGCAGGCCAGGCCTTCTCATAATAAGGAATGTAGCACAAGTAATACAGCATCCAAATATGACTCCTACAAAACTACATTGAGCAATGCAATATGCCATGGACTTTAAAAATATTAAAACAATTATTTACATAAATATCAAGACATAGGTATTCCATTCATTGTCTATGCTCCAGCTTTAACAAGTACTGGCTCATTTTGTACATTAAATAAATGTATTATTTTTGGCTTGTCTAAATTGGAAGGAATTTCTTAAACTGAAGGATCAAAAAGTAAATTCTCAATCTGAACCACAGGATATTGACCTAAGAATTATTTTGGGAGTCCTTAGATGGCATATTTTAGTGACTTCAGGGAGTAATGCAAAACTACTTATTTATTTACTGTTGAAATGGCAATAGTATAGTCTCAGCCTATCGTAAAATCAATTGAGTAGAAAATTAATAATGTGATTGTTAAAACATATCAGAGACTTACTACTAAAAGTATGTACAATTTTAGAAGCAAAACAGTCAATATGAAAAATCTAAAATTCGAGAACAGATAAGTTAGGAAGTCCATACAATTTATATTTATAAAACAGTCTGCACATTCAAAGATGCACCATAGATTCACTCTAATAAAATATGTACTTTGAGCACCTATGCATGGATGCAAACATTCTACAAAATGAAAGCTGCATTGAAGTTAATTCCATTATTAACTGAAGACCAGAATAGAATAGCTGCAATCATAACGGTACCTAACAATTGCACAGCATTTTATAGTTCATAAATGACTCTGGCCTCTACTACCTCATTTAGTTCTCATATGAATTCTGAAGTACCAGGTATTATTATCCATCCACATTTTGCCAAGTAGGAAATCAAGGATTAGAGAAGTCAAGTCTCTTTCCCAGGGTCCCATAGACATAAGTAGCTGACTTTTCTTCTAGGTTCAAATTCAACAGTCTTCCTAATAACACATGCTTCATAGTCTTAGCATAGATCAATAGCAGATTTCAAGTCCAGCACCTGATTTTCCTTTCCAGGAAAGGTAGAGTGAGGAATGACTATAATTGGTATATTGTATGAATAGGTTAAGTTAAAACACCATTATCCCCAGCCTACTATAAAAATGCAGGAATGCATTGGAACCTAGCTATCAACTACTCCAAATGCATGTGTATTATTTGTGGCTAAGGATTAAGTCTACATTTACCTCAGTAGGTACAAGGAAAAATAATTTGAATTCATTTGAGAGAGAAAAAAAGTAAAAACAAACAAAATGCTTGCTCTTCCCCCTCTCCCCCCAATCTAAAGAGCAAGTCAGAGCTGCCCAACTCTTCCTTCCCCTAATATGGGGGTGCACATTCCTCTCATCAACTTGGCCAGCAGTTTCTTCCCTAGAACTCAATCCTGAGTGTGCAGCCTGTGAACATCAATGAGTGGGTCCGTAGGGAAGCTGTCCCCAATGATTGGGACCCAGGTGCAGAATAAACCAATGCTCCTCCCAATGTGTTTCCCTTTTTAATAATAATAATAAGAAGGTTCTAATCACTTTTTAAACAACTTTTTCTCTGTGAGTGTAACCTCACTGGTCCAAAGCACACCATGTCTATTAATGATCGACCCCCATAATTTACTAATTACAAGCTCATCTCACTTTGGTGGATTAATTTTGACATTCAGCTCACTTATCAAGACTATTTATTATCAATTTTTCAAATTAGCAGTTGATTGGCATTCAGCATAACTTTTTTGGAGGGGCAATCTTTGTATATAACTAATTAAACTAGGAAACTCATCTGTTCAAAAGTTGCAAGAATTAGCATTGTGAAAAAATAACACTTTTTGCCTCAAAATTGCTATACTCATATGTACAAAGTTTCTATATAATGTGATGAAATAATTATTGTAATTAGCATCTTAATTTGAATTTAGATGCAATGTGGTGGTTTTTTTTCTTTTTAGAAATCTAAATTAATTCCCTGGGAAACTGATGAGAATTTTTCAAAGTAGAAATAAATGCCTGTAATAAATCAAGAGATAAGGGAACCGGCAGAGATTATTCTGCAATTAAAGTTTACTAAATTAATTCCACTTAAACTCCTTGGAGTTTAATGTGAAAAAACTAGGAAGTGTGTATCTTCTTGGGTTAAAAAATTCACACACTGAAAATTTAAAGGTAAAGAAGGGAAAGGAACCACATAATCAATATTTCCCTAAACACTAATCTGAAAATGAATGTTAATATTCCTCTCACAGTTTGATATTAAAAATATAAATAAAAGGCATCAAACTTGAGTAAATTAAATGGAAGCATGGACAGGTGATTGGAAGTTGAATGTGAGTATTTGTTTTACCCAAATGGATGTAAATTTCATTAGTTGATAATTAAAAGGAAATTATACAGACATTACAATTACTGCCAATGGCATAAATTATGAAGCTGTATGGCAAAACAATTTAGGAACCCACATTGCTGTTACTATTGTCAAACTGGTTACCAGAGAAACCTAGGATAAATAATATATTCTGTGACTATGGAAATGAGGCCTTGATGTGTTGCTAGGCTGTTAAAGCTAATGTCATTGTATAAAACAATAATGTTAAACATTATTAGTTTTTTAATTATGTCAGTTAATTAGAATTGTTCCTGTTAATTGCCTCTGATTCATCTCCAGATGAAAAATGCTCAAGTAAGATTTTTGGCTTTTTCCCTCCTGACACAGACACACGGTCTAAAATAAGGTCTGGCTTTTCTACAGCTGGATTTTACAAATTACCAATTACCAACTGGGCAATTACCAATAATCATGATCAAATTCTTCTCTAATAAAAGGTGCTACAATAAAAATATATTATTAAGGAAGGTACTCAAGAGCAAAGAGTCATCACCTTACTACTTCAGACTCAAAGATAGACCCTCATTTCCCAAATGTTGAGTTCATGTCAAAAATTTTCACCAACAAATTAAAAGCAAATGTGATCAGGATAAATTAAAGGCTATCTGACATTTGCTCAGCCTACAAATACCAATACATTTAACTTCTATGAACCCTCAGTTGCTTTCCTTATATCTATGACCTCAGGAAATATATTTTCTTAATTTTACTCATATTGTTAAATACTTATTGAACAGTCTAATATGTGATAAAGACTGTGTTATACACTGGATATTCAATTGTGAGAAAACATTATGAGCTTGCTCTTCTAGAGTTTGGAGTTTAAAGCTGTAAAGGTATCATTATACCATTTACTGTCACTGAGACAATCAAAACCTTTAAATCATGCCATAGCTCCACGGTCAAAATACCAACAAACTCTAACCTCCTCAGTTTCCTCCCATGTAGAATAAGAACAGAGATGCTTGTTCATGAAGTTTTGTTCAATATTATATTCCTAGTACCTAAACAGTAGTTCATAACAAGTGCTCACTTGATATTTGTTGAATGAATGGATTGGATTATCCATTGCTGAAAATAAAACAATATCAAATAAACCTGCCAAGATAGATTTTGTTCCATTGATGTTAAAGGTTCTCAATATTGTGATACTGAGAGAGTTTATTCTGAAGAAAAAAGAGGTTAATTTTGCAATAGCCGTGCTTTAGGGTTAAGTAGAGGAAATTTAACAAGATTTTGTGTTTATAGTTTGATGCAAAGTCGTTGTTTTTAAAATGTTTAAAGTGCTTAGTGCAGGGGGAGATTTCTGAGAGCACTTTTTCAGACCATAATAAAATGACCTCCATGAGATGATTGCTCCAGTGTCCTACGCTAGGTGGTAGCCAGGACGCCTCGCTTTATGGATGAGCAAAAGAATCAGGAGAGGACAGGCCTTCCCACTTCACCAGCCACCTGCAAGATGCACCCTTCAAAGGAGCTTCCAAAAGTGTGTGCAGTACATCGGTGGGTAGCTTGATTAATGGAAGACCCTGGTTGGCCGATCTTCACCTTGGTTCTGAACAAAGCTGGTACCCCAGTTGTTACTAGTACATTTTCATCTGGGTTTGAATGAGGAGAATTTTCTGCTCCTAAACCACCCCCTTGAATCGGTTACAGTGATTTCACTTCACTAGGAGGGACTGACTAGGGCAATGAAAAGAGGTTTTAACACCTGCAGTTTTCTGGAAACCTTCACTTGTCATATGCTTTATCTAGATTTGAACTGGTGAGTCGGGATGGATGTGTCACAGGAGCCCATTATCTCTGTAGCACAAAGGAATCTCTAAGGCTACTTATTTAAGGATAAAGGAAGTACTAGCCAATATTAATTCATGGGGTAATGGACCCTGTACACATTGTCACCTTTCTAGACAATCAATCCCCCAGCTTGATACACGTGCTATTCATTGGCCAAGCTGCCAAACAGACTTTCCATCCTCTCAAAGACGGTCTCATTCCTTGAAGTTTCAGTGTTTGTAATTTGGCTGATTGGAGAACTTGGCTGAGTAAAGCATCATCAAAGATGATTTCTCTTGTTGTGAATTGAAAAGACTTCGGCACACAGCACAAATGATCCATTAGCGTGCATTGTCTAGAGTTCAGAAAAACACCTTCTGCAGCATTGTGCAATAATGTGTGTGACTTTTTTCTTTCTCTTTCTTCTCCGTCTATGGGAAAAGCACGCCTCCCAACACATAAAATGGCTGGTTTGTCAGTATGTGGACACTTTATGTGTGATTAACTAAAGTTGGGGAAAACTGTCACACTTCAAAATTTCTCAAAGAATTCTGGCAAATGGCAAGAACAAGTCCAAAGAGAATGGAAAAAGGCTATAGTATTTCTAAGTTTATTAGGAAAACATAAATCAGATAAAATGACTAGACCTTAAGGAAATTAAATCTATTAAATCTTCAGAACTGGAAGATGATGAGAAGGACAATAGTATGATATTGAAATCATTAGTGCTTGTATTTTCATTACATGTCAACATTTCAGCATCTCAAACTAAAACATGTTTGACATTTCAAGTTCCAGCATTTCCATTTTCTTCAGTAAATCACACTTTATATTTTAAAAAGGTTTATAATAAATACCTTTCAGTAGGTATATCACACTGAAAGGTTGAGAATTATTACACAATTTAATATTAATTCTATAGTTGTATTGCTGTTAGTTTTCATTGGCCTTATCTCACCAACTAAATTCTAAATTTTTTAGAGGCCAGGTAAATATCTTATAACTGTTTTGTATTTTTTTCTGAAAACACTAAACAATGAACAAAAATCCCAAATTTACAAATAAAGATGTCTTTGGAGAGTGGAAGAGAGACTTAAGAAATTCTGATTATAAAGTTCATTCAACACCTAAGTGACAATTCCAAGTCAATTAACCTTAATCACAGCAATGACTCAAGCAATGCCATGAAAATAACTGCCCTGGACCTATATGCAATTTTACTTCAGGATGATACAACAATACATCAGCGCAACACAACACAATACAATAGGAACACTAGAGCAAGTTTTCCTTCGCTATAAAGCCCTCTGAATCAGCCATGCTTTATTTTCGGGCACACTGGCTAAGGAGACAGGAAATGTTGATAGAGTGTGAATCATTCAATTGAACAAAGGACCTGAAAAGATTTGTTCACCCTCATTACACACCTCCTAACATTGTTGCTGTGGTTGTTTCGGTTGCTATTGTTTTGGTGGTGATCCTGGTAGTCCTTCTTCTACTCTCTCTCCTTCTACTCTTTTTTTCTAAACCTCTATTTGTCTCTCTCATGTAAGTGAAATCATGAAGCTCTTTATTATTCACCCTACCTGATTCCAGGGGCCCTAAATAAACTGTGCAACTCTCGGTGCCAAGAGCAACTGAAACACAATGTAGATATCAAGCAGTTTCCCTCTCACACACTCAATTGTATTTTTCAGAATGTGTTGACCTGCTTGGTTACACTTTGGGCACCCTATGCCCTTCTGATGACAAGGAGAGCTGGAATGCTTTCTAGGGTGCCCAACACAACAGGTTACACAAAGTGGTCCTAGACAACTGGCCGTGCGCAGGCTCTGGGTCATTGCCTGCCTGAAGTCATTGCTTTTGCTATTACACCCAGAACTCCTTCCTCCTGTGCGCTAGCCTGTGAGAACCAGAGTCTAGAGTTCCTCTCACTCTTGTAAATGGGTTTCTCCGTTACCTTTAATATTTTCTAACTTACTATGCTGAACACTTTACAAATATAATTAGTGTCAGGTTTAGATGAGCGAAGGCATATTCACTTTTTACATTTGTCAGGAGCCTGACAAAATATTCACAATTCATTTCTTAACCCAGAGTTTTCTTGTAGAGACTGTTCCAGTACATGTACTAAAATCCTGCTTTGGAACTGTCTTTGACTGGGGAGTTGGGAGACTGTTATACTGCTTGAATCCAGAAATTATATGTAGCAGTTCCTCTTAAAGTGGGTATCATTTCCAAATGGAGTAATCACAGGAAGGCTTTGGTATACCCTTCGGTTTGTACAAAAATTGGTTGCCATTTTAAAAACAGGACCCAGAAAACTTCACTGCTCAGAGTGTTGGGGTCTTTTTCTGAATCGCAATGTCAAAGGCATGAACTCCAGGGAGTGTATATCCTAGTTGTGATCTGCACAGGGACAGCACACAGCACCTCCCATGCTCGTTAAATGCCCAAAGTGCAGGATCGGGCCCCACAGCCTTTACAAGTGAATACATTATCAATTTCTAACATTTTTTTACAGTCAGACATTAAAGGAAACATCCCTTCATTGTTTCTCACTTCTCAGTTCACGAACACGACCCAGGCAGTTTTGGAAGAAAATGAAAGACTGAATAACTAAACGCCACATTGCAATTCCCATCCTTCCCTCTCGATGCTCCATGGGCTCTGGGCTCTTTAATATTCTACAAGGCCCGTGACAACTACTTCTCCAATGGTTGGATATGCAATTTCCATCCCTTTTTCTCTGAGTCTTTGTACCTTTTAGTCTAACAACAAAGAGGAACAAAGATCCTAATTATACCCATAATCATTATTATCTGAAGAAGTTCCCAGTAATTAAATTTTAAAGAAAATTTATTTAATGAGCTTTCCACAGTCACATCCAAGCAATACACATTCAAGTAGATAGTGATTAGTATGAAATAGCACTAATTTGAATGACTTGATAAAAGCTCCTACTTCACTACTATGTTTTTAATAATTGTGTAATTACATAGAGAATTATTCCTGTAAATATCGCTTGTTTTATAGAAAATGGAGGACATGAAGATGTGTTTTATCTGCAACAGATTTCCAATATTCTGAAGCCGTATCTTCTTGTGTCAGCTAAAGAGTTAATATGCACGTCTTAATTACACAAACACACACACACACACACACACACACACTCACTCGCATGGAATGTACACCTTTCATCTGCATGAGTTCAGAATAAGTGCTGAGCTTAGTAGAAGCAGAGGTGGAGGGAAAATAAATCTTCCCGGAAGGAGTGCATGGTCATTACCAGTGAATGGAAATGAAAAACATATTTCAGTGAACATCTCCTAATTATCCCATAAGAGAGGCGCGATAATTGGCATAGACTATATTGATGTTGTTGCGTCTATATCATTTCCAGTGATTCATGGAGCTTTTGAAATGTTATCATGTAATATTGTGCATTTGTTCTTTTTATTTCAGGGCAAGATAAAGTGCTGATCTTAAATACAACTATAGAAAGAAGAACTACAGCTAAAAGCAGACCTTGTTCATTTGAGCACTTTTTCATATCAGGGACTAGAGTACTAAAGGATCCCAAATAGCCTCAAATAACTATTACAAGGGACAGTGAGGCAAAGAACTGGTCAAGGGCTCGGGAGATATATGTTGAAATTCCTTCCCCATCTCTAATTAGATGGTGACTTTTGATAAATTACTTGCCTTCCCTTGGCCTCAGTTTTTTCATCAATAAAGTGGGAAGATTAGAGGCCTAATTTATAAGGACACTTCCAACTTGTGACTACAATTTTTATAAATACCACTAGCTCTATGATACATTCCATTTAATTTCATAAATAGGAACAACTTGCTGGATATATCCTTTCTTCCTAAAATTAAAAAAAATATTACTTTCAAAAGAAAACATTTGAATGTAAAGTCTTTAATTCAGCACTAGGAACCCAAAATACTTACTCAATCTTTTCTTTAAAACTCCAATGATGCAATGTTATATTAACATATTACACGGGCAATTAAAAGAGACAAAGTTAACATGGAAAACTACATAAGATTGGACATGAAGTTTTGATGTCATGGAAATAAAATGATCCTGCTTTCCTAACTCCTACCAAAACCTTGTACACTTTATCCTTGGGGGAAAGGGCCTGGGACGGAAGGAAAAAAAAGAATAAAGCTTCCACAGTAATTAGAGCCCAGCTTGTTAGTAGCTGGCACTTCATCAGTAAGAAGTAATTGGCCATCCTTGGTGCAATCTATAACACATAGAGGTATTCGAATTTGTTTTAATTGATTTCAGAGAGGAAGGAGAGGGAGAGAGAAAGAGAGAAACATCAATGATGAGAGAGAATCAGAATCATCAATCAGTGGCCTCCTGCACGACACACTGGGGATTGATCCGGCAACCAGGCATGTGCCCTGACCGGGATTTGAACCGTGACTTCCTGGTTCATAGGTTGACACTCAACCATTGAGCCACACTGCCCAGGCAAGGTATTAGCAGCTTTAGTCCTGCTGGAATGGGATTCAAGAGTTGAGAAACTTCAATGGCAGTGCCCTGGCACTCAATCCCAGGAGAAAAGTCAGTGTGCTTCTGGCTGGTATGACAGGTGATGTGTGATGCAGCATTGTGAGAACTCCTCTTCTGCTCATCATTCACATTACCATCACTGCCGCTGCCAGCAAGACACCCAGAAAGTAGTTCCATCTCCTGGAAAGCCGTAGTTTTCCTGAGCTGAAATGCTGGTTTGGGGAGAGAAGTAAATGTATCCAGAGAAGTAAATTTGAGTGCAGAGCATCCTGACTGAGGTTGGGCATTTACCTAATGCTCCTAGACTTTACGGAATCCAGGGCTTGGTCCCTCACGTAGTAAAGGACTCCAAGTTAAGCTACTAGCAGCACAAAACCGTATTAATGTTGGGTATTCATCTAAGTTTAAAAGAACTAAGGAACTCATTTTGGGCATTGTCAACTGTCCTCTTTCTTACGTCTCTTACCAAACAAAAACTCTTTTTAAAAAAGGAATTTAATTTTAAAAATCCAGTAGTTATGTCAGGACTCTGAAGATAAGCATTACTCAAGCCAGCCCCCATAATCAAAGTAGGGCAAATGCCCATTACATTATTCCTCCACCCCCAGAATCCATGAAAAAGGGCATCCCTCTAGGTAAGCTCTCCAGTTTGGTGGGATGTTTTCATGGAAGTCTTGTCGGGATTTATCGAAAATCAAAAGATACGAAATAAAGGACAAAAATAGAACTTCAAAAATTATAGATATTAAAATTATTTTCATAGAATATCTGCCACTTGGGTTTTTCTGCTTAAGTTTGCTTTCAAATTTATAGCTGAAAAAGATACTACTTTCAATCCAAAATTATATTTACATTTGCTTTACGTTCAGTAACTACCACATTTCACATAATTGCATTCTAGTCAGTGCATTTTTAAAGTGTTTTGTGAAACCTTAGGATGCAAAAAAAAAATAATAAAATAACATATCATGATAAGGGCAATTCATTTGAGGAAGAAATTTGGATTGGAAACTTTTCTTTAGAAAATCCATGATTTGAGCAGGCTAGATTAGGTATGAATCATCTTCAGGTTTTCCTGTTTAATTTCAAAAAAATAAAGCAGACAAATTTAAAAACAAGAAGATTCTGAAAATAAGTTTGATAGCGACTCATTGGCGACATCGAAGAGCTGCTACTTTCCTGGCTGATTTATTTTCTGTGCCCATGACGTGCGAGAAAAATGCCAGCACACAAAAAAATAAAAAAGCTGAAAAATGGATTTTGATTAGTAAGGAAATGGTCCTGATTATGAATTTCCAGTCTGTTTCATTCTTCTGGCTTTCTTTTCAAAAGCCTTTTCTTCCATGTCTTACGCTCCCTGAGCTGTTAATGTGCACTAATTTGTTGGTTCTGCTTCCAACTCGGGCATTCGTTACCTATACCTGTACGTCTCCATCTCTGTTATTGTTCTACGTCTTTTGATACTGGCAGCTATTTAGAAATGCTTTTTATCAAGTCCACAAGATTCCCTGAAAAGACATCTTTCTTCCAATTCATCAGGGAACTGAATAGCACATTCAACTTCGTTCAATTCAGTGACATAAACCTTCACCGAAACACCTACTATGCACTCAGCAGCTGGTCAGCAAAATCCAGAAACCAGGGATCTTAGTCTATTAAGCTCTTCTTAATACTGCTTTCTGCATTATATTCTTACTTCTTACATCTCATTTCTCTTAGTTCTACCACAGACCTCACATTTTGGATAAAGGACAGTTTAGGTCACTTAGCAATAAACTATCTTTCACGGTTAGGCAGAGGCTGAACATCCTACTGTGAGGCACACCCGGTGACCTGCAGAGAACACTGTCACCATGCCTGTGTCTGAATTCAGTAGCTCAGTCAGTTGGCACTTAATTAGTTAATAAACAGACCGTTTCATTGAGAGCATGCATTAGCATCTGACACCGGCTGGCAGACGAGCCTTCTTGATTGATTAAAATATACATTTAAATATATTCCCTTAATTTATATCAGTTGCAAAGTGAGGCAGTTATCTTTATAACTGAGAGCATTAGCGTAAATTATTTAGTATCTTCATTCTAATTTGCACCATATTATAATATCTATCTTGATCTCAGAACTAAAAAAAATCGTCTGTCCCAAATTTCTAAGCACACTGTGAGGCCTGAAATTTTTATAGCACTTTCCCATCTTAGCCTGGAAACCCTTCCAAAGGAGACTGGAACTTCAGGGGAAAGCAGTCGATGAGTAAAGAAAATAAACTAAGACACTTTATTTTTAGAAAAATAAGAAGCTTAGATTCGAATCTATGTTTATTTAAATATTTTATCATGATTTGAAAATAGTCTGAGCTTTCTCAAGATGATGTGGTTATCTTGTTGTCATTGTTGCTGTTTTTTGTTTGTTTGTTTGTTTGTTTGTTTCTAATCTTTTTCCATGGGTCACTTTTGAGAGTTGATTGTGTGACTGGTTTTGCACTGGGCTCCATTAGCTCTATGGTGAGTGAGTTGCAAAATGGCATCTGCCCTTTAGGGCATGGAAACAAACTGATGAGTGAATTACATTGCAAAGGGAAAGAGTCTAGACTGGAGTTTCCGGTCCTGACTGCACCCTGGAACCTCTTGGGGAGCATTAGAAAATACTGAGGCACTGACCCACCCGAGGAGATTCTGATGTCATTGGATTGGGGATAGCCTGGGCATTGGGATTTTTTAGCTTCCCAGGTGATACTTACATGCATCCAGGGTTAAAAGTTGACCAGTTAGAAGCTATTGAAACATTTCAACTTCGATAAAGGCAGGGCATGAACCAGGGGAGTGGAGGTGGGAATGGAAAGGTGTGTACTGACACAATGGGAGATGAAGGAGATGCCTTTGAGATTGTGAGCCCAAATGCCCAGAAAAAAGATGCAATTGTAACAAATACAGGAAAGTGAGAAGCAAGAGCATATGGAAGATGACAAATTAGGTTTGTTTTGTTTTTGCTTTTTTAAATCTTTATTGTTAAAAGTACTACATTTTGTCCCTTTTTTCCCCCACCACCCCCCACCCCGCCAGACCTGTACCACCCTATTGTCTGTGTCCATGGATTATGCATATGTGCATACAAGTTCTTTGGTTGTTTTTGATTAACTTAATGTTATAGTGCTAGTGGATGACCTAGTTAGAAATCAAATTAGATTTCAGGGCTAAAGATGTGTGAAAATCATTTGCAGTCACAAGGCTTAGTTGAAGTGGGGGAGTTGAGCAAAAGACAGAACATTGAGACAGATGACTAAGGAAAGAAAACAGAATGAGGTGTCCAAAGGTTTATAGAGCAACCAACTTAGTGGGGTATAATGAACACCAAGAGGAAAGAAACCTTCATAAAGGAGGTGACAGTGTCAAATGCTACAGAAGAATTAAAGGGGATACAGGCAAAGAAAAGGTCCACATTACTATGATCCATGGGACAGGAGACCACTGGCAATCTTTGGAGATCATTTTAGTGACATTTTGGGTCACATACCAGATTAACTGTGGTGGTGATGGGAACAGATATTTGTTATTACTTAGATGAAAACTAAGAAATGAGGTTACAGTTCCAGAAAGTGGCAGAATAGATAAGCTTATAATCCATTTAAGAGACAATACCCAACACACAAGAAAAATTACCTAACAATAAAATATTTCAGTAAGTTTCAAGACAAAAATACAGGTATGATGAAGTAGTAAATAATTAATTTTCAAAGATTCTGTTTAGACCAGAAAATTTAAAAAGTTGATTAATATACCTATTAATTTTAAAAAATTATGTATCCCCTTAAAACTTTAAATGTGCATATAAAATTTTTATTGTATCTTTATAGTTCCACAAAGATGTTTTGCAATGTATTATATATTCTTTGTGTCTTGAATATATTTTTATCAATATGTTTTGAGTTGTCAATATATATTGAATTGAAGATTTAGCTCACTCAATTTGTAAAAATTTGCCATTCAACCGAATAGTATGTCAATCCTCATTCTCAAACAAGTCAGCCAACTAGAGTTACTTTATACTAGAAAAATAAAATATGATTTTTTAAAATTTAAATAAACATGCTAATGATGTCCCCATGGCAATCTTTTCATTTCTGAATTCTATTTTAAATTCTATTTAAGAGAGGGAGGGAGGGAGGGAAGGAGGGAGAAAGAGAGAGAGAGAGAGAGAGAGAGAGAGAGAGAGATGCTTTGTGCAGAATATTTCATCTTAATGCAATAAGATACAGCATTCTTCAAGATCTTCCGGATTTCTTATAGCAGTATTGTTTGCTTGGATATCAAAGAACTGTCACTGAGGAGTGAGTCATCCAAAAGGAAAACTTGTTTTGTTACAAGTATTTTTAACCTTTTACACACTGGGGCAAGAAGATTCAGAATGGATAAGAGGTGTGCATTTCTTTGGTAAAGTGAAGCAATTTCTAAAGAAGAGGCAAAGGCTTCTGCACAGCAAAAGAAACCATCAACAAAACAACAAGAAAGCCCACTGCATGGGAGAACATATTTGGCAATGTTATCTCCGATAAGCGTTTAATTTACATTCCAACATTTACAGGGAACCCATACAACTTAACAAAAGAAAGATAAACAACCCAATCAAAAAATAAGCGATGGACCTAAATAGATATTTTTCAAAGAAGGACATAAGAAAGGCTAAGAAACATGAAAACATGCTCAAAGTCACTATTCATCTGAGAGATGCAAATCAACATGACAATGTGGTATCATCTCACACCTGTCAGAATGGCTATCATCAACAAATGACAAATGCTGGAGAGGATGTGGAGAAAAAGGAACCCTCATGCACTGCTGGTGGGAATGCAGACTGGTGTAGCCACTGTGGAGAACAGTATGGAGTTTCCTCAAAAAAACTAAAAATGGAACTCCCATTTGACCCAGTGATCCCACTTCTAGGAATATATCCCAAGAAACTAGAAATACCAATCAGAAAGGATATATGTACCTCTATGTTCATAGCAGCACAATTCACCATAACTAAGATTTGGAAACAGCCTAAGTGCCCATCAGAAGATGAGTGGATTAAAAAACTGTGGTACATCTACACAATGGAATACTATGCTGCAGTAAAAAAGAAAGACTTCTTACCATTTGCAACAGCATGGATGGAACTGGAGAGCATTATGCTAAACAAAATAAGCCAGTCATAGAAAGATAAATATCACATGATCTCACTCATTTGTGGAATCTAATAAACAACAGAAACTGATGAACAAAAACAGATCCAGACAGAGAAGCATCGATCAGACTGTCAAACCTCAGAGGGAAGGTAGGGGAGGGCAGGGGGAAGGGGGAGAGATCAACCAAAGGACTTATATGAATGCATATAAGCCTAACCAATGGACACAGACACCAGCGGGGTGAGGGCATGAATGGGGGTGGGGGGTAATGGGGAGATAAGGACACATATGTAATACCTTAATCAATAAAGAAAAAAAAGTTTTTTCTTAAAAAAAATAAAGAAGAGGCATGGGTTGCCACAGACCTCAGGCAGATTGACTGCAGGGAACAATGTGATTCAAGTTCATAATCAACGAGTGATTCCCTTAAAGCTCTCCATGCCTGAGCACCCTCTGGAAAGCCTTTGTGTGCACCCCAAATGGAAGACTCTTGTTGAGATAGAGGATCAGCGAACTATAGCTTCTGGCCCAAATCTGACCTGCTTTCGCTTTTGTAAACAAAATTTTATTGGAATACAGCTGTGTTCATTCCCTTCCATACTGTCTGTCGCTGCATTTACACTGTAACAGCAGGGATGAGTAATTATAACAGAGATTGCGTGGTGTTCAAGGCCTCAAGTATTCATTATCTGGGCCTTTGCAGAAAACTTTGCTGACTCTTATTCTATAATATTATAAAAGTGCATAAATAGGTCAGAGGGAGAAAGTACTTTAAGTTGGGGTGGCGAGCCTAAAAAGTATTAGTTAACTGGAAGATCTGGAAAGGTGAAGAGAGTGAAAATTGGCAACTACTCTATCTAAGATTAAAATGAAGAGTTCATATCACCCACACTCAGGCCCATGCTCAATTTTATAGCCAAGAGAATTAGATAGGAAGGAGAAATATCACAAATAATGCAGAATGAGCCATTACAAACATATGCCATCATCCAAACCAATATAAGGGTCAATTGTTCCCTATCACATGGCATTTTCCCTGGAAGTCTTGAGAGGGGCAGTTGGCAGTGAATGAGCTCCTGAAGCAGGTTTTAATAACTGTGGATGTCTTCACTAATGCAACTAATGGATTTGGCTATGAAACTCAAGCTCAGTAATGTAATCTAAGTGGTATTCAGCTTTCTAATGTGACTCTGATTTCTCCGAAGAGGCTGTAGTGTGTAGGAGACTCCCACTCATTTTTTCTTCTATCTGTTATCTCAGTAGAATTTATCATCCATCACTCCATGTACTCTTAACATCACCATATGAACACTATAAAGAATAACATTAGCAAAAACAAAAGTAACAAATACCAATACTCCACTAATTTGAACAAATTAATAGGATTAACATTATTTTAGAGATATTAGCAGTATAACTTTTGTGTAGATGCAGAAATTCCAGCTAGGAAAGCTAGGTGTATCTTAAAAGAGAGTCTTAGAAAAACTCCTTTAATAAGCTGCAAGATTTGGTTGAATTCAATTATCAGTTATAGCATTGCCAACATCCATTAAGGACCTACCATGTAGAAGATATTAGATATATTTGAGTGCAGGGTGGTAATATTTAAATTGTATCTTTGCAGATATAATCACACTACTCACTATAATTAGAAGAAGAAATTTTTGGTAAGGAGTGTTTTTATTCAGCTCCCATCTAAGTTATTAAGAATTCAAAATTGAGAGTGTCTAAATTCATTTCTCACTCTCTGGTTTTATAGTCCTATGCAAGTGTGAGCAGAGGCTACTTCCACATTTAATGTTCAAAATTTAGTATCTTAACATTATAATATCTAATGTAGAGATAAGTAACTTTACCATACTCTGACATTGGTTCCAAAGTTCCAAAATAAACGTCTCATAGTCCTTGTGCAATCAGTCAAGGCCCAATCAAGAGAAAAAACCACATAGCAATTTGAGCAGGGACAGGGTTGGAGTAGCCGGGACTTGGTTATTTAGAGTTAAAATAAAACAATAAAGAATACAAGGATAACAACATGAGGAGCAGCCACTATGCCTAGGACTGAGCTCAAAGAAGACCCCTCTCTAAACAGGGCTGAGAGGCAGGCCTCACTGGAGAGACCCTGGCTGTGGCCTACTGGGCAGCAAGGAGTGGCTGAGATGCCACCCACCCAGCATTTGCTGAAACTCTGGGGTGCTGGGGAAGCCATCACATGCAGGGCCATGTCTCAGAACTCATTGTAGAGTTACCCAGAGAGTGGTGGGAGAGACTGCTCATGGGTCTGGGCTTTGCTAGCAGCATCTCACTCCGAAGCCACCAGGGGAGGTCCTGGGGAAGCTGCTGGATGCGTGGGTCCCCTTCAGCTTCAGAGACTGGGATCTAGCACAACCTTTCGGGAGAGAAGCCAGATGCTGGAGAAATTGCACCCGGCAGGAACCCAGCAAGCAAGGCACACCAGAACATGGAAGAGAGACCTTTAGCCTCCAGTGTCCCTCCAGCACCCTCTCTAATGACAACACTTAATGCTTTCCCAGTTGGCAAAGGAGAAATATTTATAAAGTCCCACCTCCATTATTGCAGAGCAGCAGGAGAAAAAGGACATATTTTGAGCTAAGAGGTAATAAATCAATAACTATCACCTTTGGCTTTCATAAGTATGTCTCCAACATGCTGTAGGTCTTCATCACTACTGAGAATTTCATAATTGTCCATTTCCCCATATAACACCATATACATACCTGGAAGGCTTTTGGTATTTATTAAGTGCCTTAGTGAGTCTGGTATGTCCTCAAAAGTCAGGAGTAGAAGACAAAAATAAAATTATAAGCCAGGCCATGAAAGATTGTACACTTGAGTAGGAGAGGGAAAGGGATCAGTGGTCGCACACAATGGGCTGGACACTCTACCAGAGGAATAGATATCCAACACCTACAAACCACAGAGGAGAAAAAACCACATCTGTCCTGGAGGAGAGAAGGGCGAGGTTGCACAAGGTCCTGCAGAGAAAGTGGCATCTTATTTGCATCTTGAAAGATGGCTGGGAGGACAGGAATGAAAGGTCCTCTCTCTGAGGGTGCAAACCATGCCAAGGCCCAAGGTCCTGAGGATACTGAGTTATTGACTGAAGGGCCAGTAGTTTCATGAGACTGGAGGCTGCCAAGGTAGCTAGCAGCCAGATTGGGAAGACCTCATTCTGACAGAAAAATTAAAACTTGACTTTAAAGATTTTCCTTTCTCCATTTTCTGAAACACCCTTTTTAGAGAGCAATACTATTTTTATTTGTCTTCCTGGGGAACTGAAGATGGTAAAATTAAATGCTTAGGTCTATACTTGCTAAAAGAATCAGATTGAATTCAAACGAGAATAAACGCTATTAAAAAAGAAGTGACTTGCTCTGGGTCTTTTTATTTTTTAATTCAAATGTGATTCTGGAGTGCCACCAACATAATATATTGGGGGATCGGAACATCTGAGCCACACCACTGATTAGCTTGCTTTTCACCCAAACCAAAAGGAGAAAAATATTGATGAATTAAGTAAAAGCCTCATTGAAAATGACTGAGCAGGTAACATTTTGGTAAATGTGGCATGGCAACTATACTGAGCCATATTTTATTTTTGAGCCACAGCAGAGGGCGATATAATTCATTCCCAAGTTTTCAGTTTAGACTTTTAGAAGAGACAATAAAGATTTAACATTATATTATGGAGAGTGGAAGAATTACTCAGACCATAAGGAAAGGGAAGATTCTGTTTTCATTTCATTGTTTGTTTATTATTAAATGTACTAGAGGCCTGGTGCACAAAAATTTGTGCACTTGGGGGGAAGGGGGGGTCCCTCAGCCCGGCCTGTGCCCTCTCGCAGTCTGGGACCCCTCGGGAGATAAAGACTTGCTGGCTTAGGCCTGCTCCTGGGTGGCAGAGGGCAGGCCCAATCCCTAGGTGCAGCCCCTGGTCGGGCTCAGAGCAGGGCTGATTGGAGAGTTGGGGCACTGCCCCCTGTCATGCACAGAGCAGGGCGGATCAGGGGGTTGGGGCGCTGCCTTCTATCACCCGCAGAGCAGGGCCTATCAGGGGGTTGGGGCGCTGCTACTGTCACACTCAGGGCAGGGCCAATGGGGAGGTTATGGCTCTACCCCATCACACACAGAGCAGGGCCCATGGGGGGGGGGGGGGAGGGGTTGGGGCGCTGCCCTCTATCACCCACAGAGCAGGTCGATCAGGGGGTTGGGGCGCTGCCCCCTGTCACGCTGATCCGGTGCCAGGAGGCCTTGAGGCTCCGCTGGAGACTCGAGTTGGAATTAATAATTATTCAAAGTATATATACATTTTTGGGCACTCATTGAAGCTGACACTCAAAGGCATATTACCCTTTTACTATATAGGATAGAAGCCTGGGGGCCGGCTGACACTCAAAGGCATATTACCCTTTTACTATATAGGATAGAGGCCTGGGGGCCGGCTGGTTTGCCCTGAAGGGTGTCCTGGATCAGGGTGGGGGTCCCCACAGGGGTGCCTGGCCAGTCTGGGTGAGGGGCTGAGAGCTGCTTTCAGGCTGGCTGTTGTTGATTGAACCTCCCAACCGCTCCTTTTTTTTCTCTTTTTTTATTTTATTCTGGGCCAGCTTTAACTCTGGCTCTAGCTCTGAGGCTTCCGCTGGTTTGTTTGAGTTCTATAATCGAAACAATGTATAACTCCAGCTCTGAGATCCCGGGGTTTTGTTTAGCTTCTATATTTGTTACAAAGTTTCAAACTGCCAGCTCAGAGGCCAGCAGCGCAGGCGGGGAACGTTGGAGTCCTCCTTCACTGCAGCAAGCAAGCCTCATGTTCGCTTCCAGCTGCCTGGCTGCCGGCCGCCATCTTGGCTGACAGTTAATTTGCATATACTCACTGATTAGCCAATGGGAAGGGTAGCGGTTGTACGCTAATTACCATGTTTCTCTTTTATTAGTGTAGATTGGGTTGACATTGGTTAATAAATTTATATAGGTTTCAAGTGTGCAATTCTATGCATATTGTATTGTGTGCCCACCACCCAAAGTCAAATCTTCTTCTGTCACCATATATTTGACTCCCTTTACCCCTATTACCCACTCATCCTGCTTCCTCTGGTAACCACCAAACTGTTGTCTTATATCTATGAGTTTTTGTTTGTTTGTCCATTTGTTACGTTCAGTTTTATATCCCATGTAGGAGTGAAATCATATGGTTCCTGACTTTTTTTGTTTTATTTACTAGAGGGAAAATATAGGGTATCCCAAAAATGTATATACAGTCTAACAGCTGTAGCTCAATTGATGTTTTATTCTTTTCAGATTTAACCCATTGGAATTAATAATTATTCAAAGTATATATACATTTTTGGGGGGATGGCACTCATTGAAGCTGACACTCAAAGGCAGGTAGGTTTCACTATTCTAAGATCTTGTATTTGACTCATCACTCTCCACTAAAAACTTAATGAGGATTACATTGTAGAGTAAGTCCTGATCAGTGCTTATAGGAACTAAGCACTGTTTTAAACATTTTATGAACATTAATTCATGTTCTATTTAAATGTAATACTCCCTTAAGGTAGGTAAATATCCCCTATTGTGTGAAAGAGGAAACTGAGGTGCAGAAAGATGAGAAAAACGTTCCTAATATTACACAGTAATTAAGGACTACAGCCAGATTTAGGACCAAGTTTGGCCTGATTCCCAACCCTACAACTCAAATAGATTTCTCAATTCTCTCAATTACTACCCACTCTCTCCAAATATCACATACATTTTTTGCCATATATATTATTATTTCTGTAAATGTGGGTCGAATTTCCAGAGTGAGAGGTGGCAGTATAGTTGGAAGAAGGGTGCCAAGGGTTTTTCTTAAGGTTGTATTGGCACAGTGAGCCCTTTGGGGTTGGAGGGGCTGATGGTAATGATGGGGGAGGAGGTTAAAGGACCACTGAAGCGATCTCTAGGTGCCACTGTATTTCCTGTATCTCTGCTTTCCTTTTCTTTGGAGCTGAGGGCATCTCTTCCATGAAGCAATTTTGATGCCTCTACTTCAAGATACTGACTCCTCCTCAAAACTTCTAATCTTTATTGGCAATGTCACCAATTTGATAACTACTCTGTATAAAAAAAAAATAAAGAAAGAAAGAAAGAGAGGGAAATAACCATTATTTTTAAAGCATCTACTAAGAATTGGGTATAAGGCTATCCTGTATAGATCTGTATTTCATGCACTCTAAAACACACAATATTTTTCACATGTTAATGCCTCTGGAGTCAGGATACTCCCTCACAATCAACTGGGTCTGGCCATCACTGCCAACCAGCTAGCAGTCATGAAATGATTGTCAGTATTCAGTTATTATTCTTGGTGGAACGACTGGACAGTTCCAACCCTTTGGCATTTCAGTCAGCAAAATATTTAAGGACCATTTGAAGAAGGGATGGAAGTTCTGGTTGGTGTTCGAAAACTTTCTATTGACACCGTAGCCTTAAATCTTGCACCATGCGAAGGGCCTTATGGGTGAAATCCCAGATGTTGAATAGGATGTGCTTCTTCAACATTGGTCTTGCAGGCTCAGAGGGTGATGCTGTAGGAAAAGCATAGACATCAAGGACTCTGGGTCAAAAAGTATCCATGTGTGGTGCCAGGTGGTACTGGAAATATCGGGGGGAATACTTTTCAAAATGTATGATTGTCTAACCAGTATGCTGTACACTGAAATTAATACAAAATAATATTGAATATAAACTGCAATTGAAAAATAATTTTTTAAAGAAAAAAAAGCAACTAGGAAGGTCACATGTGAAGAAGCCTAGGAATACTTGGCTCATTCATTTTTATTATATTTTTTCTTTTATGTATGCCCGAGTCACATTTGATTTTAAAAAGAAAGTCCATGTTTAAGTCTCAAAGAGCTCTTTGATTAAATAACAAATAAAAATTCTATGTAATAAGATTGTATTTGTAGATTGATTGGCATTATTTTTTTTTCTTAGTGAAACATAAAAAAAATGATGTCATTTAAAATAAGTGATAGCTTTAGATGTGGGAAATACCATGTGCCTCCTTTTCTTCTCACAACAACCCAATAAAGTAGGTATCGCTGTTCTCAGCTTCACAGAAAGCAGCAGAGATTCCTCAGCTGAAAAAGAATTCGAGTTGAGACTGCAGTGATGGCGAACCCATGACACGCGTGTCAGAGGTGACACACGAACTCATTTTTTTTGGTTGATTTTTCTTTGTTAAAAGGCATTTAAATATATAAAATAAATATCAAAAATATAAATCTTTGTTTTACTATGGTTGCAAATATCAAAAAATTTCTATATGTGACACGGCACCAGAGTTAAGTTAGGGTTTTTCAAAATGCTGACACGCCAGCTCAAAAGGTTCGCCATCACTGGTAAGGCTGAGTCGTGCCAGACCCCACACTCCTGCCTTTCCATTACCCAGGTGGCCTTTACAGGTTTGGGTTCTGTCACTTAGCAGTAGGGGGGCTTAGGCAAGTCCTTTAGGTGGTCTGGGTTTCAGTTTCTACTTCCATAAACCAGAGATGAGAACACCCATATCCCAGGCCTGCTGGGAGGATTAAATGTGGCCAGACTTGACAACCTTCCCAGCCTGTAAATGCGGGAGGCATTCTCCTTGTCACCAATTAGCCGCTGGCCCTTGGCAGTTCTTGAAACGCCTGCCTTTTGCTAGAACCAGATAACCTGGGACTGTCCCATCACAACTAGATGGTCAGCATTTTGAGGACAGCGATTTGTTGCTGGGACCAATTTGTGTTTTTATAGCATCTTGTGCACGTAACTGGCCCTGGGTGGATATTTGTCTCAATGAATAAAAGAACATTTGAAAAGTTGCAAAGCGTTCGATGCTACTGGTGCCATTCCCTGGGAACCTGCTGGGGCAGAGGACAGGCTGGGAACAGCATATGTTGGGGGTGATTTGGCTGCGAAAAGTGTGAGACTTTTTAATAAAATTGCACCAGATCACGTTCTCTCCCGTGATGATATTTATGACATTTTAGGTAGCAGGAGAAGATAACTCTGGAGACAGGAAATAACAGAAAGGGGGACAGAACAAAGCGTTGGAAACATTGATTTGTTGCAGAATGCATGGCTGGGAGAGAGTCCCACGTGCTGCAGTATACGAGCCTTTCCATTGTGTCTGAGTCATATGAGACCCTATAGAAGGAGTATCTGCCCTTAGAAAGCAATTTTCAGTCAAGTTCCAAAATAATGTCAAATAATTATCTTTCTAAATTTACATGTTTATGTATTGTAATTAACTTTAGAATCCGTGTTCCTAATCCCCAGTGCCTAAGAAATTTCCTGGTAGTAAGTTAGTTATTTAGGGAGGGGCATTCATTCTGGGCCAGTAAATTTTGTTTAAAATCGAGCCATCTTCCTGCTGTTTGTTTAACAGTCCCCGTGTTATTTGCGGGGAAGTAATGCATCTCCCTAAATGCACCTAACTCCCTCCCAGGAATGAGTTGAACACAAGGGCCTGGATGTAATAACACCAACGAGAAATGTGCACAGGCAAACGCACGCCTGCAATGCAGAATTTTATTTTATAGTCAAGCTGGATATGGTTTTGCCTTCTGGAGCGTCTCAGTCTAGCCTGACATCTATTTCACAGAAAGGGTGCCTCGAAGCTCAGATGTAGGGATGCTGAACCTAGAGACCTCACAACTGTTCCCATTCATGGAGCACTTACGAACAGATTAACACACACAGAGGTGGGGAGTAAGGATTTGATTCATAATTCGGGTGTGTTGCCAGACAGGGGCTACACATAAGAGGACAAGGAAGCCTCGTGTGAAATTTGATTTGAGGGATGCTCCCACTTCCTGGGGCCCTCAAATCTTCCCCTCTTCTCTTGCCATAGCTTCCCAACTTCCTACCATGAATGCCATTCCTTTAGATAAGGCGGCTTCTCTCCAGAGGGAAAGTGACATAAAAGGCTGCGTATAAAGCTTTTCTGATATATTCCTGAGTTATCCTGAGTCCATTTCCTCTGTATTAGACGTGGGGCTCTTTGAAACTGGTCCATGAATTCGATCCATTGTCACATTCAAGTTTAGAATTTAAAATGGTCCAGGATGAAAGGTCCCGCTGAGGAGGACTGATCCAGCTGGGAATAGCATCCCACCCTGGGGAGCATGAGGGACCCCTCTGTGCCCACGTGTGCAGGGGCCAGGAGAGGAACAAGTCCAAACAGCCAACTCCAGTCCTACCCCTTTAACAATCGTGGCTGCTTCCCAACGGGCCTTTCTATCACAGTTTAGCAAGAGGGCGGGCCAGGACCAGAGAGAGCAGGCACACACATACAGCCCACCTTCCCGGAGAAATCTCACAAAACCAATTACAGGCTGCGCTGCAGCACAGAATTCAAAAGCTATAACCAATTGTTATAAAAAGAAAATTGAGCCACATGCTACAGTTTTTTTTTCCTTTCCATTAAATCATAACAGAGTATCTTTGGCCTAATGTCCCCTGCGAGACTGTTGGGGTGATTTGTGTAGAAATTCTCACTTGACAAGCAGCTGTGAAAGCAAGCTTGCGGGGTTGACAGGCAGAGAGCGGGGCCCCAGCCACCCAATAACTCGGGAACAAAAAGCAAATCAATAGACATAATATTGCAAAACACTGCAGCAGGATAAACACAGCTCGCACATCCACTCGATTTTTCTCCCTCATCTGTCAACACAATTGAGAAGTCGCGCTTGCTAATTGTCTTGCATTGGCAGACTCCGCCGACTTTGGAGCGGTGACACTTGGATGTCACAGTCTTTGCCGCTCCTGGTCGCCGCCAGCCTGGCAGCCTTGGAAGCGGCCCCCATTTTGATGGGCTGCGTTCATCTGCGCGACTTCTCTCTGTCTGGATGAGGCACGCTCCCCATTATGCAGCTCTTCTCATCATTAGCACCGACGGAAGAGTCTGTGCCATGTTCTCTGTATCCAAAATATTTGAGGGAGGCAAAGAATCCCAGGAAGTCAATGAAAATGCGCTGCTATTGCCAGCTAGCATTTGCAACTGCCAGACTTCCTTGCATTCAAATTAGATTACCCAGTGCAGGAAGGACAGGGGAGGACTGGTTTCAAACTCAGATTTCTTTTGTCACTAGAAGTGGACACTCAATTTGCTTCCTAAGAGGTCATGCACCTCCCTTGCACACCTCCTGCAAGACTGAAAAGAAAGGAACCTTTAAACTGCAAAGACAGGAACAGTGAGCCCCTGGTCCTCTGTGCACCCAACACAGTGCTCAGCAAACATTTGGGGGCTACCACATACTGACCACATTGACCAACCAAGGGGTGTTGAACTACAGAGAACAAAGGGACGTTGGCTCAGGGGCTCATGGGCCTGCGGTTTTCTAGGAGTGAGGCTGGACAGCTGCACCTTGCTCTCTCTAACTGTCTGTTAGGCAGTGTTGTCCAGGCTGTCTTTGCTAGGTCCTGGGAAGTAGATCTCTAAGAACCTGACAATCAAGACATAATTGATTGAACTAGAGGGGGCAGTTCTGGACTCCCTGGTAAGTGGACTGGCTGACCCCCCCGCCCCCCCAATTCCACCCTTCACAGACCTGCTCACTGATTGCAGGAGTAATGCTGGGAGCTTCTGCTGTTTACGCATGTGTCTCCTTCGCCTTCCTGAGGTTACCGAGCAAGAACTGAATCTCCTCAATTTTGCAAACTGGCATCTTAAAACAAGCTGTTCTCTCTGGTTGGTCCACTTTTCCCAGGCACCTTTGCCTTGCCTTATAATCTCAATCTCCATTTCTATCTCTGTGTCTATCTACACACACACACACACACACACACACACACACACCCCAACATATTGCCTCTTCATTATGGACATGTTCAGATGTATCAGGTAGACAAGATGTATAATTGAGCTCCATGTCCTCACACTATATTGCCTCTTCATTATGGACATGTTCAGATGTATCAGGAAGACAAGATGTATAATTGAGCTCCATGTCCTCACACTCAGCTGCAACTCCCAACCACTCATACGCTAACTTAGTCCATTCCTTTCCCCTCACGCAGTATTATCGCTGTGAAGCAAATCTCAGGTATCCTATCATATTCACCTGCCAATACCTTAGGGTATAGCCCCAGAAGGAAATTAACTAGCATCCTCGAGAAACCTCTGAGCCCTCCAGAGTTTGAGGTTCCCTCCTTTGTGCTTCCACCATACTTCGTTCACTCCCGACTACAGCACCATTGGTAGTTCACCTGTTTCCAGAGCGTCTCCCTCACGCAATGATATGATCACAGAAGCCTGAGATAGCAGCCTCACAGACAGAAGCTGCTGGAGTTGCACTGTATTTAGTAGATGACTCCCCCCTCCCATCCATGGCTACCCGCCCCAGGCTCCAAGTCACTAGGAGCCAAGTGAAGTCAATCAGCTCTTTTGTCCTTTCTCTTCTATAGAGATGGCTTAAGGAAACAAACGACAGTGTGGCTTTTAGACTGTGGTTCCTAAGGGTTTATTGTTTGTTTGTTTGTTGTTAAATTTCTAAATAAGCCACCACTTTACCGACTGGCCTCAAAGGCTATGGGAACCAGCAGCCCCATCTCCCAGCGTCCTGCCGAGGACCTCACATTTTCACACTTCCGATCCAGGCACTGAATTTTTCTGCCAGGAAACACAGCTTTAGGTTATAAAATCACAGCCACTGAAATAAACTGCTGCCTATTTCCATCTAGATTTCTCAGTCGCAAAAATCATCGTCTTTTCAGACAGTGTCTGTACATTCTGTCCTAAGTAGCTGCCCTCTGCTTTCATTTTTGATGGTGTGCTAGAGAGGAGGGGAAAAACTGCTTTTATGAGAGAGGATTCCAAATTTTACATTGTAATTTCCCTCGCTATAACTCTCCTTAAGTTTTAATACATGGTCAAATTACTTGGCTATAAAATCACAGAGTGAAGAACAATTTTAATACTCCATGTTAAAATAACCATTTACAGAATAGTCGGAGAGCCGAATGTGGCTTTTATCTTAAGGTTTTAATAGTGTCATTTTATGGAATAGAAAAAGTCTTCATACAGGAGCCATCTGAAAAGTGAAAGAAACATGATTTTTTATTTTTAAAAATCACTGGTTAATGTTGCATGTCTATAGGACAAGTATGTAGAGCCACTGGTCATAGGATGGAAGTAATGATTTTGAGAGACCCAGGTTCTGGTGGTGAATGTGCCACAAAAGTAGCTCTGTGACCTTGAACCCACCACCTTTAAGGTACCCAGGTTCAGGGTTGCCAGGTAGAATACAGGACACCCAGTGAAATTTGAATTTCAGATAAACAATGAATGCTATTTTTAGGTAAAAATGTTACAGATATTGCATTGGACAAAAGTATCCTAAAAAATTTACTTCTTGTTTATCTGAAATTCAAAGTAGCTAAAAGTTCTATATTTTGATTTGCTTACTCTCCCAGTTCTGCCTGGGTCATATTATCCTCAGAGGCCCACAGTCCCTTTCTTAGCTGTTCCATTCTGACTTCTTTATCAATTTACAGTAAGTATTTTTGCTAATCTGAGTGAAATTCATCTTGACTTGTTAATCTTTAAATTGTTAAATAAATACAATTTCTATTTTTCATTAATTTTACAAAGGTGTTTGAATTTTCGTATTTCCTATGTGTACATAATCATTTCTGGATACAACCTCAGAATATAGGAATTTGTACAGTTCAAAACAAATGCTCCCAGGTTATTTCAAGTCTTACAGACTTGAAAACAAACAACAAATGTAACCCTAAGTGCCTTTCCTTTTTAACCATTGTTACTTAAGTAAATGCAGCAATAAAAGGCTGGCCTCAGTCCTCCAGCATTCCCGTGGACAGAAACGAGAATCAAGCCCAATAATTGTTAGCAAACATCATGGTTAATAAGAGAATATGATTCATGGCCAGAGTTTTGAAAAAAAAAAAACACAAAACACACACACACACAAAACAAAACTGCTTGCTACAACATTAACTGTTCCTTATTTACTATTTAAATCGAAAAGCTAATTGTGTCTTGCTGACTAAGCCAATTATACTGAAAAAAGGTCAGTCGATTTAAAAAAAATACAAAAAACAGCTTTGACTTTTAACAGGGAAGCTTGAATTTCACAGGTCATCTCTTCCATTCTAGGCAGTCAGTGTAGTGATAACTGAGATCGAGGAATAAATTGTGCTTATATAGAACATCCTTGGAAGAATAAATAGAAAAAAATATTTTCTTATAACATGATTTGTATTTTCCTCATATTATATATATTCCTTGTGATACTGTTTTAGCCAAAACTTATATCTTTAGTGTTTGAGTTTCTAATGAATTATGGAACAGGTTTTTGTCTTTGAAATCTATATTTCTCACAAAGATAATTCTAATAAAAATAGAATTTTGTGTTTGTTTGCTTTTGTCTTATGGAAGAGAACATTATGGAGACATCTTTGGCCTTGATTTCTAAAGATTCAAAATGGAAATCCAAGCCTCATCAGGACAGGTGGCAACTAAAAGAGTATTTCCTGAATTCTTAGTTTTAATGATTTTAAATTCTATCTGTACCCCAGGCAGGAAAGGATAAAAAAAAGCACAGTACTGATGGTGTATGAGTTAATGGGAAGACAACTGATAAAATTAAACCTTTGCAACCTGCTGAGCTAACCCAAACTTGCTAAGCTACTAGAACATTAATGAGTTAGAGATCTTAATTAAATTGTTTGTAATTAACTCTCCCAAGAGTAAAAAGTGTAACAGTAGTGCAAACTAAATACCTGTGGCACTTACTTGCAATAGACAAAATAATTTCCACACAACTGATATGCCTAGATAGACACAAAATATACATATGCATCATGTATATCAAACTATAGTGATCTCTTTTCTCTTCTGAGCTAGTTTTAGAATAATGATATTAATATCTACCTGCTATGTAAAGAAAATGATACATTCTGTCTTAACAGTGACAATTCTGAGTCCTAAAATGAACTAGGGATTTTCAATTAAAGATACAACAATTTCTATCTACCTTTAATGAGATTTAAATTATCTGTGGACTCTAAGATAAATTTCCACAGCAAAAAGAGCTAGTTAGGAAGGGTCCCCTAAGCAGCGAGTTTACAAATGTGTCAAAGTCATCTCTGGCTTTTCCAGAGGATTAATGCAGCCATTCTAATGACATTCAGGCAGCCCACTCCAGGGCAGCCTGGCATGACAGTGACTCAGGTAGACCATAACCCACGAAGCCAGCCAAACTTACAACGCACCCTGTGTCGTGATAGCTTATATTTATAAATATATATTCTTATTGATTTCAGAGAGGAAGGGAGAGAGAGATAGAAACATCAATGATGAGAGAGAATCATTGATTGGCTGCCTCCTGCACCCCCCCCCCGCCCCCCCCCCTCCCCCCACACACACACACTGGGGATAGAGCCACAACCCAGGCACGTGCCCTGACCAGGAATTGAACTGCGACCTGCTGGTTCATGGGTCGATGCTCAACCACTGAGCTATGCCAGCCAGGCCATGATGGCTTATTAATGAGCTCAGACATTCCACTAGGTGCTGAGATGCAAAGGGGCAGAAGACACGGTCCTTGGTTTCAGCACCTTGCAATCCGGTGGAGTTATGACACAAAGAGGAAAAAGTTTCAATCAATTAAGTTCAATTTTTTAAAGCTTCCCCCCCCCCATTTCTATGTTTTTCACATATTCCTAAAGAAACTGCAGTAGTTATTACATGAAAACTTATAAATTACGATTAAATAAAATAAGTGATAGTGCACATGAGTATATACTATGGGCTGGGATTCTGATGTAAATCTTAATATTACATTGATGTGCTCTGGTCCACCCATACTCCATACTATCTCTGACTTTCACTCTGGCCATGACACTGTGGCAGCCCAGTGGCCCTCAAACTTGTGGGAGCCTGAGAGTGCATTAGAAATGGCACATGAGGGTGGAAGACTGGGATGGTGTGGGCCCTCATCCCACTGCCCACACTTACCAGAGTAACACTCAAGTAGCCACGACCCCGCTATTCAGTGGATCCTTCACTATCTTTGGGCTACTGAGGTCACTGAACTTGTCCTTGCATAACATATATACATATACAAGTCATAACTAGCACCCAGATCAAGATAGTAACCCAACAATAATGGGTTCATATGTCCACAAAAAACATCTATAAGAATGTTCATAACAGTGCTATACATGGCCGACAAAAAAGGAATAAACCCAACAGTTAATCAACAGTGAGTGGTATGAATGGGGCAGATGTGGCCTCCGTTGGCCCTAAAGTATGTGCAAGGTCAAGTTTAGGAGTGGAATTGTAGGCTTGGATTTCTGCCTTTTTTCTTTCCTTTCAACAGACTTTTTTTTCACATATTGTATGATAATTATATATTTGATGATCTTCTAAACATGAGTAACTTGCAATTAACTTTCCCCACCTCTCTGCTCTCTTAGGCACAAGCAAAATTATACATTATCATTAAAAAAAGTCCAGGATCAAGTCCTTGACTACCATCCTCTCCCCTGTTGTGAGCAGGCCCCTCCTGCTACATCTCCAGGCAAAGGAACATGATTTCCAGTTTGAAGTTTGGACTTGGATACCTTCCTGGTACCTACCTCTGTACCACATGTAAAATATAAGGACTAATTTCGTCTATCTAGTGTAAGGCCTGGGAAGGGGAAAATGTCAGGGTGAACCTCCTATTCTTTCTGGAAGACCCTCCCCTGGTTCCTCTCTGGGTGTGTAAGATATGTTTGGAGTGGGGAAGGGTTTAAAGATAGAATGGAATGCCTCCATAGTGGGAAAAGTTCTGACACCCGCCTGACCACACCAGCTGCACCAGAGAAAGTTCTAGAAATGATTCAAAGGGGAAACGGGCCCCGCAAGCAGAAGAGAGAGCATTAACCACTCACTCCTCCCTGGAGTCTTTACCCCAAATGACAGGGTCTGCTTATAACTTTGACCATCTCAGGGCTCCTCTTGGGGCAAAGAAGGAGGGGAAGGAAACCCAGGTTTCGTATGTACCACTAACCCATAGTCCACAATGGAACAGTTCTCATCCAAAACCCATCCAACTTAGCACATCTAAAACCAAACCCTATCTTTCCCCCAAACCAAATCCCCTTTCACACTCCTCAGTTTCTGTCAGCTGTAATCACACAATGACACTGCTGAAAACCTTCAAAACCATCTCAGATTTTTTTTTTATGTAGTCAGTCAACAAATATTTTTTATTCTTCTTCAAAACTGTCTATTCTTCTTCAAATGTCTTTTGTGTCCAGTTGGTATCAGCTTTTGTTACATCCTAACTGGATTACCACCAAGGCCTCCTGACTATCCTCCCGATCCTACCCACTGCCCTATCTAGCTGGGCCATCACCTTGGCATTGAGCTTTCTAAGTGGTGACATCCTGATGGTACTTGTCTGACTACAGGCCTCCAAGATCCTCATCAAACCAACAGGAACCACAGTGAGGGATGGGCTTTTGAACTGACAATGAGCAGCTATAATTTATATAATGAATGATGGAGTCTAGAAGAATCAAGACTAGGAAAATGTAACGAGTTTTAGAGTTCAAGTTTACCAATCCACTTTTGAGAACAGCAACAGTAGAATGTTGGAGCTGAAAGCTCAATGGTAGGTTGCTGTGAGGTCAGTGCAAAGGAAAAACCATGTGAGCAGCTGGAATGCAGGTCCATGGAACGCACAAGCAATGAGCTTTGAATGATGCTCAGAGATCAGCATTTTCCTTATGGGAAGCCCAAAATTGATAGTCTATCCCTGCCTCCCTGCAAATAGCACACGAACCCAAGCACCTGATAGAATTTCTCCATGCTTAACGTGAGTGATAAGTCTAATTTTCTTTATTGGTTCTGTCACTGTGTCCAAAGCTAACCCAGCTAGCCTTGCCACCAACACACTCACTCCAGGTCAGCCTTATTATAGCTCAAGGTCTCCCTCTGGGAATCCTGAAAGTAATGAAAAATAGTGGATTGGGTTTGACTAACCCCTCTTTTCTCGCATTCATCTTCCTACAAATATTTAGTGAGTGCCTACTATGTGCTAATCACAATAATGTGAATTTTTGAGAAGGCAAAAGTAAATATTATATAGTTCCGATCTCTAAGGAACTTACTTCCTGGATGGCAGTTTAAGACTCCCTCTCTCTCTCACTCACGCTCACACTCACGTGCATGCACACAAATACATACAAAAGACTATCATATTGGAGTTAAATGACAATTGCATATGGTCTGTTTTTTTATTGTGGCTTGTATTATTGGGTCAAGTGAGTGGTAGAATGCTTTGAATCTAATGCCTCATTAGCTTTAGGCTTCTTCAGGTGGACTCACTTTCCCCATCCAGACAGCCTGGGGGCCACAGCAAGGCAGAGCGCAGGGAGGCGGAGAGAGACTGGAACAACAACAGTCCCCCTTTCCCATGCCCTTTGTTTGCAGAGCCAATGTTTTCAGAGGGGTGTGCTTGGAAGGGCACAGGATGTGGCGTCCACTTCTCCCCAGAGCTGTGCTCCTCCAGATGACCCAACCTGTCATTGAGCCTCCTGCAGGCAGTAATAGGCCAGGTGAAGGCTTCTTTCTTGGTTACTTCTAATAACTACTGAGTGAGAGGGTCCTTGGGAGGTTGCTCACGAATTCTCAGAGCATGAGGATGATAGGCTAAGACAATAAATATCCGGGAGCTTGCTGACTTGTGGAGGGTCCCGTTAACCCTTCCCCATCTCCATTTGAGCTTCCTGAGAGGTTCCTGGCCTGGAGCCGAACACGCTGTGTGGGTTCAGACTTGAATCTCCCTGAACACAGTCTCAGCCATAACACCATCAAATAGGCAGCTGTGCGTGCTCCTCACACCCACCGTCTCTGTCTGAGCCCTGGGAGCGCAAAAGCGGAAGATGGAAAGAGTAGAGATTTTTCTTCTTTTCTTTGCCACTGAAGAGATGGGGAGGTGGAGTGCTATTGCCATCCTTGTTTAATGGACGCACATTGTTTGATTCTCCCATTGGGAGGCAAGTTCTTTGACCCCCCCCCCCACCCCCCCTAGAATCTGGGTGAGCCTCGGGGACTAATTTGACCAATAAACTGCGGTGGAAATGATGCTTGTGACTTTTAAGGTTAGGTCATAAGAGGCCAAGCAACTTTTACCTGGCTCTCTGGAGACACTTATTGTGGGGAATGTCAGTGCCTGTAGCCACCTGTAGGCCATGTCACCTGTAGCCACCATGCTGCAGATGCTATTCAAAAGGACTTCAGCCATCAGTCCCAGGTGAGCCCCAATTCCTAGTCATCCCCAGACATGTGGGTTCTTGTTCCTCCATGCCAGCCCTCCTGCCAGCTCAGTATCACTTATGGACCTTGGAAAGTGCCAGGGTGACCAAAAGAATCACCTAGGTGAGCCCTGCCTGAATAGCTGAACTGGAGAAACTGAGATACAGTACGATGCATGTTGCATGAAGTGGCTATCGTTCAGGAGAGTTTGCTATGCAGGAATAGTAACCAGAACAGAATATAGCTCGGGAATAAGTGCCCGAAGCCTGGCCGAGGGTGGTGGGGGTGGAGAGGATTGGTTGTTTATAAGCTGGTATTGCTGAGTGGGTCTGAATTGGGGGACAGTGGAGATAAAGATGCTTCCTCGTTGGCTTTGAAAATATCACACTCCCATCGGTACAACAAACCTCTAGCAGTGTAGACCAGGATCCAGAGAACTATTGTGTGTCCCTGTGCGGTTGCTGAGGGGCTGCATTACTGTGCCAGGGCTGCCATAACAAAGGGTCACAAACTGGGAGACCTAACAGAAATTTGTCATCTCACAGTTCTGGAGGCTGGAAGTCCAAGATCAATCTCCCTCGGGCTGTGAGGGAGAATCTGCCCCAGGCCTGCCTTGGCTTCCAGTGGTTTGCTGGCCATCGCTGGTCTTCCTGGGCCTGTAGAAGCAGCACCTTGATCTCTGCCTTCATCTTCCCCTGGCTTTCACCTAATGCGAATGTCCGTGTCCAAATTTTTCCTTTAAATAAGGACACCAGGCCTATGGAATCGGGCCCATCCTAATAATGTCATCTTAGCCAATTACATCTGCAATGACCTTCTTTCTAAATAAGGTTCCATTTTGAGGACCTTGGGTTAGAACTTCAACATATGAATTGGGAGAGGGACACAATTCTGCCCATAACGTGGGCTGTGTAATCTTTACTACTGTGGGAGTCAATACTAACACCTTACTGCCACTTCCAAGCGATGCTGCAAGAATTAAATAAGTAGGTAAACGGAAGGGCTATGGGTTCCGTAGCAATGCTGAGCAAGGTGGCTTGTGAGATGTGTGGTTTGATGTCCCACATGCCAGGTGCTCAGCTGCTGTGCCTGGGTAAGGGTGTGGGCTGAATGAGAGTCTCAGTGGCATTTTGTGAGGGGATTTTTTTGGCTGGTGATTCTGCATTGCGTAGGATGGAGTGCATGTATGGTACTTTCACTTCCTACATTAGCAGCGGCAGGTGCACAGTTATGGAGAACTGCATCCCTCCTTGTCTGCTTCAGTGGGTTGTTTGTGGTTAAGTTGTGATTCAAATCAGCACACTGGACACAAGGGGGCACACAGAAGCAGAAAATTCCATCCAGGCTATTTCCTTTGCCCTGTTCAGCTGGGGCTTGGAAAGCTTCAATAGAAGAGGGGCAGTCCTTTCTACATGAGGTCCTAAGGCAGGGCTCGCAGTGTCCAGGAGACAAAGATGCCTGTTGAAATTGATCATCTACAGCCATTTCTATGCTTTCTTCCTTCACACCCAGTGGCTGCTTGCCCTTCCACCCTCCTGAGCTCAAGAAGCAGATACCAACCAAGGCACTGTGTCCATGACTTCCAGGGGCACCCAGAATTTACAGAAAGAGGTCAGTTTCTCATGAAATGGAAACAGAGAGTACTGATTCATTTCACTGAAGCCACGTTAATTCTGAACCACTGCCCACTGGTAGATGAATAGAGGTCGCCTGGACCGTGTTGAAAATCTGGGCACAACCCCTTTAAGCATCTGCACATTACACATCTAAAACCCTAATCTCAGTCCAGAGACAAAATCAGCCTTAGTGGTCACCTCTGGGTGTCCTGAGAGGAGATCCTACAAGGAATCCTGGGCCCTGAGACCTTCCCTCTGGCCTCATTGGGACAAGGTGAAGATGAGATGACTGGAACCAGAGTTCATGAAGAAGGAGAAATTTCAAGGAATACAGTGTTGAGTGACATTTCCAGTGGCTACTACCCCAAAGCCTAAAGTGGAAAAATGGAGGAAGTCCTGTGATCCTACTTCCAAGAAAGCCTTGTCACTGGTGAGAAGCAAAATTTGGTTTCAAGTGCAGAATATGCTCTTGATTCAACCCCTTAACCCCAGGGATGGGCAGCCTCCCAGAGCTTTCCTTACCCTCCCCCTCCTCACATCTTCTCTAATCTCCTCTGAGATCATGTTCTCCTCTTTACTTATGTGAAGGAAGGACAATTCCAGGTGTAGGAGCTGGGTTTCTCGAAGCATGTCCTGAAGTCAACCTGCATCAGCATTACCTTTCCAGGCAGGTAAGGCACCAAAAGGCCAAGTTCTGTCTTACATCATGGAAACAGGGTGTCTTGAGGTGGGGCCTGTTTAGGTCCTTGATACTTAAAATGTAGTCTGAGGACCAGCAGCATGGGGGGTGGGGATTGTTAGAAATGCACACTCTCAGGCTGCACCCAGGACCCAAGGAATCAGTAGCTGCATTTTAACAAGGTCCCCAGGTGAATCACAGACATATTTGTAAACATTAACATTCAAGAGTCTATTGATGGGTCTGACCCTCCAGATCCAGAGCCGGGTTTCCCACCCCACCTTTTCATATGAGCAGCAGGACAATGACTCAAGAGGTAATTTGGCCAGCGGTCCTTGATTTCCATCCTCTTCTTACTTTATCTGGATAAAAATATGAGAGACTACAAGGCCTGAAATGTCACCATCCTAACTTCTCTCTCTTCATCCTGAATCTGCCTTTGGATGTCACATTTCCTGACTTTCCAAGCACAAAGCCCTCTTGTTAGAGCACAAATAGAATCTTTGCCTGGAAAGAGAGATGCTGCTTCATCTTCTAACACCTCCTTTCAAATGCAGCTAATATTGTTTCTCAGTGCCTAGTGCTAACATTCTATTGTCACACTTGTATACCCATAAACTATCTGTGAAGTGATAGAGAGAACCTGATGATTACCTCCAAGGAGAGGAAGTGGGTGGCTTTGAAAACAGCATTTGCAACCATTAGGGTGTTACTTTTACAAAGAAAAAATAGATTTAAAGTAAAAACGAAATAGAAAAGCCATCCTGTCCTTTAAAAGACACCTGCCAGCCTCCACCCCTGCTCCATGGTTGTGGCTGCTTCTGTGGGGGAACCAACCTTGCTTGTACAGCATAGCCAAATGTTACTGCATTAATTATGGAATACACTGTCGGAGATGAAATGAAAAGGAATTTCGGGATGATAAAGAAGGAGAAAAAAAGAAATAACATCTATCCAAGCACAAAGAATTAACCTAGAAAAAGAGCTCCAGGTTTAGGGAGAATGGATGGTGGGTGATGTGCTTTCCTCCTGGCCTCCTCTAGCCGGTGGTCACTTTCTTTTAAAATCTCTACACAATGCTAACGGAAGTCAAACCATCTGTCTTCCTTGAATGGCTAAAATGTTGAGCTAAAATCACTGGTAGACACTTTGGGACACCCTGAAAGGACCCCACGACCTCAAGGTAGAGTTTTACAGATATCGCGTGATCTGAGGTATAGGACAGGAAGAGGGTGAAGATAAATCCATGCCGGACGTTCTTGGAAGAGGTCCCGAGCTCACGACTTCATTTTGAAATGGCAGGAAAAACAAAACGCATTGAAACAGGGCTCCCAGCCCCAACTCACACGGATGCAGGGAGAACTGCTGAAGTATTCAAAGCACTGCCAATTGGCATGTACATATGCAAATGAGCTACACATGCCAGGGCCCAAATTTGGGGTTATGTGTGCCAGGACAGAGGGACAGAGGGGGCATGCGTCTATTTCTAGGCTGCAGATTTTAGAAACTGATTTCTACATGGTCAGCATCCCTGAAACCATTATCTCACATTTTGAATGTTAAGCACTTTTCATTCCATAGCCTGATACACATTTTAAAGACTATTACGTATATCTGGAGGTTGTAATCGATGTCAAGTTCCACGATGTTGAACAACACTGTTCTCACCAATAGTATCGCTTTCTTTTAAGATCATCAAGGTCTGATCTGCTGGCAAACTGCGGATGCTGAAAAGTGTGGATGCCAGCAGACCAGGGTTGCATGAGGATGCATCAGGAAGAGGCACTGCATTTTTATTCTCCTCCAAGAATCGCTTCAAAAAGAAGTTGTCATTGGGAAAGCATCGCCTGCCTCTTGGCTTCACATTCATGAGTCAAGCCAGGGCTAACTTGCAAAGCACTTACTTTGTCTCCTCACTCTCAGCTCGCTGCCATTTGTAGCTCTGACGGAGCCACACATGGGACTGTCTCTGTCTGGGGGAGGAGACGGATTAACCCTCCCCCTGGCTGGGGCCTCTCCATGCTCTTGAGTCTCTGTTTACCTGGCCCTGAATTCATCTTGCCCTTTCGGGTCTCCTGGTTTTCAGCTGTTTATAATGCCCTCAGTTTTGTACCAAGCCTCACCACCTGGCCTTTGTGTCCTGGTTCTTATCTGTATACCTGCTCTCTGACCTGCTCCTGGCTTGAAATGTCACTCTTCCTTGGTGCCTCGTCTGGCCTGAGGACCTCTTAGCGACTGGCTGCTTTCTTGAAGCTCTATTATGCCAAGTTCTTGCGAAGTTGTTTCTGATTCCTTCTGCTGCATCCAACTGGTGGGCACATGTGCCCTTGTGCAATACCCTAGGTTTAATTCAACCTAGAATTATTAATAAGAAGGTTTAACTAAAGCAGTGCCTTTCTGCTAGTTACTGTCCTAAACTCACAAACACTGGAGAGACAAAGAAAGAGTATTACACGCTTTCAATAGTTACTTAATAAGAAATTACAGACAATTAACGTGTGCCGTGATACTGGAGCCATAAATAAACGTATTTCATCTGTAGAAAAAGGATGAGAAAGAAACAGTGCCCACCTTCTCCAAGTCTCCACAGCAGAATGCAAACAAGAGCCAAGCAGATTCCAGGATCTTCTTGCCAGAAGTACAACCTGGCCTCCAACTTGAACGCTCACCCCTCTCCTGTCAAGAACTGTGCAGAGTCTGGGGTATTTCCCGACTATAAACTAACTAGCTTGATATCATGTCATAGATGCTGGCAGGAGAATCAAAACTCCAGGGTCAGGAAAGAAAGGTCTTTATTATCCATGGCAAAAGCAGTGGTCAGGCCTTCCTGTTCTCACAGGTGCTCATGCCCCCCAAGTCCCAGGCTGCCATGCAAGGGCACACGTGGATGCCTGCACAGGCCGTGGGTTGCACTAGAGGAGAGGGACTCTGGACCTGGGGGTTCACCACTTGTAGCAACCAAAGGCAACCCTGCTCTTTTTCCGGGGGAAGACCTTAGCTCATCCCTCAAGGTTGCACATTGCAAACACTTTGAGAAACAGATTCACAATGTTTGAAAACTCACTTTCCCAGAGTCCTGGGCCAGCAGGTCTCTGGTTGGACGCCACCAGGAGAGGCCTGTTGTGGGCTTTGGAGACAGAAGAAAAGTGGAAGCATTGTCCCCTGGCCTCTGGCTGTGGCCAAGCAGAGGCCCAGCCTGCTGGCTCTGGAAGGGAGCCCTGCTGTGGCGTCCAGGTGGCTTCCTCGGATCACCCTGGCGGCTTCAGCTGGAGTCAGCTTCCTACAATCCCTGCATTTCCCGACTGCCTGATATATGCTTTCTCAGCCTCTAATTCCCTGCGTGAAACTTTCTCTAAATACCTGAGATGGCCTTTGTTTCCCTGCCCACACACTGACTTTGAATTTAAAGGACTGTCCCAAGATTACACAGCTGGTAAGTGACAGGGCTAGATTTATTCATCCACTCTTGCAACAAATATTTACTGAGAACATAAACTCTTCCAGTTCTACACTTGGACTGGAGCCCTTGTCGGGCCCCCAGACCCTTTCGTTGGGAGTCTGACAACCTTTCTAGCTTCCAGGTCCCTGTCCTGCTCGACCCTCCGTGGGCTCCTGCTTCCCACCAAATGGACATTTCCCAAGGGAGAGTGCTAAGTTCCATTTGCCTATAAGCATCACCGGGGTGGCAACCCATCTACTACCTTTGACACCTTCAGTCGCCTCAGCCCGAACTGAGCTTAATATTGGTACCACCTCCTCCTTTAGATATTGTGATTCCCCTGCCCCCTCCCAAAGACGGTATGAGACCCAGATCATTCCATAGTTTCTCCCTATTTCCTTTGGCTTCTGCTCAGATTCCAGCACACATCATGGCCAATGCCAAGCTGGTGATGAGAGACAGCCAACATCAAGTGCGACACTCATACAAAGGAACTTTGCACACTCTGCAAATCACAAAATGCTAATAAAAATCAATTCTTTTCTCTTATTGCACCAGCCACTGGCCAATTCCGTCACCAGAGACCTGGCTCATAAAATGTAATTTAAAAAGACATATTGACTTATTAATTAGTGCTAGGAAAGCATCAACCACAAGCTCAAAGTATTAATAGGCACGGGTCTCCAGCGATTCTAATTAAGCAATACTAACGTTGCAGACTTCTGTTTATTCTGCCAGATTTGACATAAGCAGCCATTTCTGGCTAATGTTACTAATACCCAGTTAATGTAAATGTTAGCCAGCTTGGCTCCCAGCAAGAACACTTTTAGGTTGAATTTGATAGGTACAAGGATACGTGGAAAATAATGTGGAGACAAGAAGAGGAAGCAGAGTTGGAAAGAAGAGTAGATTCACAGCAGAGACTCATCCCTGCGGTCCCCAGAGGTGGCTGCCGCTGATAGTGACAGAATTTTGTGATGTGTAGAGGAAGATAGGCAGGATGAGACCAAGGCAAGATGGAGGAGCACATATGCTTAGCCCGAAGGGGCAGCATGTGCTGAACTCCGGCCAGAAATGGCCAAGCAGGAAGAAATGGGGGTCCAGTGTGGCCAGACCGTCCAATTTTTCCAAAGAACATGGAGTCTCATTCTTTAACAATGTTGACAACTAATTAAATTTCATCGAGACAAATAAACTTGGACCCACAACCTCGACTTTATGAATATCTTGTGGTCTGAGACACATCCATTTAAAGAAGATATAATAAAAGGACCGTAAAGGGACAGGAAACTGTGGGTGAATTATCCTTTCTTCAGCATCGATGTGCTAAGCATTGTATTAACATCAAGACCTGCATTATAAGAAGAAGCAGTAAGAATTGGGGTGGAAAACAAAAGAGGGAAGAGAGGAAAAGAGTAAAGGCTTTGATCCGGAGTTCTCAATGTCACGTTCATCACTGCAAGGGTCCGTCCACCAGAGAACCACAGCTTTACTGAGGAAGCCAGATTTCTAAGGCAGGAAAAGCAGCCGTCTCTTAATGAAAACTTGGCTACTTTGTTTATTCATTTATTTCCTCCACGTGTTTATTGTTTATTTTTAGAATAACTGATATACTTGGGATCCTAATATATCATCCCTTAGGGAATTAAAGTCCGTCGCTTCCTGCCTTCAGTCTCTAATCAAATTTAAAAGGAGTTAGTTGTCATGTCTCGTCTCTGTGTGTGTGTGTGACCTGGTCCCTCGCCCATCACTGCTGCCCTGCAGGGCTGTCAATATTGGAGCGTGTGGGGGAGGGGGATGCTGAGACAAAGACAGTCCTAGCCAGTTGGTGGCGTCATGTGCGTGGAGTGTGGGGACATGTGCAGCCTTCCACATCTCTGCATTGCAAGCTCACTGCTGAGGACCCTGCTCCCAAGATCGCTCCATTGCTGTGCCAGCCCACTTTCGGCCCATAGGTCCCCATGTCTGATTTCACACTTAATAATGGGGAGGGCACTGGTTTCCTAAGGTTGCTGTAGCAACACACCACACACTGGGTGGCTTAAAGTTCTTGTCTCACAGTTCTGGAGGCCGGAGTCCAGAATCAAGGTATCAGCAGATTGGTTCTTTCTGAGGCCTGTGAGGGCAAATGTGTCCATGCCTCTTCCATGGCTTCTGGCTTCGCTGGCAATCACTGGTGCTCCTTGGCAGAGACTCGGGGCAGAGCTGACGATGCAATACCCAGCCGCTGCCACCTCCCACCTTCACTTTGAGCAGGGACCTCTCCTGTGCCTGGAACAAATGCATGGGGGGCGGTGGTGGGTGGAGGGGTAAGCTCCTCTTCTGAGAGCTGATATGGAGGTTGTCCCATCCCCAGTGCTGGTCAGCTCCGAAGAGGCATATCCAAAAACCTGTGTTCTGTTTATTTCTGTCAACTCTACTGGATGCACAGCTTGACATAGTCTTAGGGGAATGGATAAGAACCCCCACACCAGGTTTCAAAAGATTGACCTCTAGTCACTCCTTATTTATTTTGGCCATTTTGAAGTGAACTCTGTTATTCACTAGATGCTGGGTGAGTGGGAAACTGTCTGCGTCTCAGTGGGAGCTGGGGAGGTGCCTGGGCACTAAGACAAAGGGACCTGGATGGGTGCCAAGACCTCTGGCAGGGCCCCCCCCCACCCCCTCCTGCCTTCTGAGCATCACAACATGCTTCAAATCATCCCAGCCTGCGTCAAAGCACAAACCCAGGTCACTACTCACTCAAATGTACAGCACCTAGACAAGCTTCCGGAAGCCCGGAGGATCCATGGCAGCCAAGAGAACCAGAAGGGATGTTCCTATATTTTACTTTTGTCTTTGGACCAGAAGGTATGCATATTAATATTTCGACTGCTGTGTGTAGTCTTCTTACTACACAGCCATAGCTCTGTGCAGAGCAGGGAGTGTTGGGCCCATTGCTCTACTTCATGGGCTCCCATTGCCATGGAACATGGAATAAGGCCATGTCTTTAGATTGTACCTAATAGGTGAGTCATGCAAATTGACAATGCCAATGAGATTTCCAGGGAGAACTCAAACTGTGTGTATTTCATTTCACAGGGCTACCACCAATAAAGTACCATAAACTGAGTAGCTTAAAACCATAAAAACTCTTTGTCTCAGTTCTAGAGTCTACAAAAGGACATCCATATGCAAAAAAAAAAAATGGATTTTAAACTACAACCTCACATAACATACAAAAATCAACCCAAAACTTCAAAATAGATCATAGACCAAAATATAAAACACAAAACTATAAACATTTTAGAAGAACACATAAAAGAAAAATTTTATGATGTTGGGTTAGGCAAACATTTCTTAGATACAACTCCAAAAGCATAATCTACAAAAGAAGAAGGTAATAAACTGGATATTCCACGAAGTTTAAAAACGTTTGTCCTGTGGTGGACATTGTAAAGGGAATGAGAAAACAAGCCACAGACTGAGAGAAGAATATTTGCAAACCACATATCCACAAAGGACTGTATCCAGAATATATAAATAAACTTAAAATTCAGCAACAAGAAAGCATACAACCCTATTTTTAAAATGGACAAATATTCTAAGGTACATGGGTGGCAAATAAACACATGAGAAGATGCTCATCACCATTATTCATTGGGGAAATGTGAATTAAAGCCACAATGAGCTGCCACTTCACACTCATCAGAATGGCTACAGTAAAACAATATCAAGTGGTGGTAAGGACAAAAAGCAACTGGATCTCTCATACATTGCAGGTGGGAATATAAGTTGGTATTGCCATTCTGGAAAACAGGCAGTTTCTTAAAAAATAAAAACATACATACATTTCCTGTATGACCCAGCAATCCCAGAAGGAATACAAATTGACTTTACATAAAAACCTACACATCAATGTTTATAGCAGCTCAATTCACAATCACCCCAAACTGGAAATATCCCAGATGTCCTTCAGTGGAGGAGCAGATAAACTATTGCGTAGCCCTAGTATAATGGAATACTATTCAGCAATGAAAAAGGATGACTTATTGATACATGCAATGACTTGGGTGAATCTCAAAGGCCTCAGGCTAGGTGAAAGTTACAGATTACATGATTCCATTGATATGACATTCTGTACAAGACAAAGTTATGGTGACAGAGAACACATCTGGGGTGTCAGAGTTTAGGGGTAGGAAGACAGACTAAAAAGAGCACAAATTTCTTGTAGTGATGGAGCTGTGTAATATCTTGCTTGTGATGGTGTTAGCCAAATTTACACACATGTCAAAATGTATAGAATTGTGCACCAGAAAAGTCAACTTAATTTGTTATTTAACAAATACAATTTTAGAAAAAAGCACTGAGCAGCTAAGGATATGATTTTACCAATAGCAGTTGATAGCTAATAGACTAAATGAGAGAAAGATTGCTACATCAATCTGGGACTTTTGATTTCTTAGTTTGATAACATAATTTCTCAATTCCTAAACTAAGTTAAGGAATACTAGTGAACAGCCCAACATCTCCACATTCCTGTGGCCATCGCTGAGTTCCAGCACAGTGACGCCATGAAGCTGATGAACTAGCTAATTCAATAACAATGGCAGCTGTATTGTTTTTAGTACATAGTTTTTATTTCTGAGGGGAAAATTTATGCACACTCATGTATATGAATGTATGTATAGAGTTGAGGGTGACAATTATTCACCCATGAGTCTTTAGAACCAGAATTCCCAGAAGGCAAATCATGACAGAATTTCCTTAGGCCAAGTTGTCAAGGTTCAATCGAGTGTGTTCAGTACTAGTCTGGGAGAGAGGAAATCATGATTCAACGAAAGCTCTCATTCAAAGGCAAGAGACCCAGGTCACCCAAAGAACTGAGCTGGGCCACCTGGACACAGGTGGATCACACAGGAGGCTGCAAAGAAAGGGTGTGACCCAATCAGGAGCACATGGGCAGAGGGAGGCAGGGCCAGGCCAGCCAGTCTCAGAGCAACTCTCTTCTCCTTTCCTAAACCACTTGCTTTTCTCTCACCAGCCCGAGAATGGGATTTTTTTAAGGTGGCAGCCTCCTGCCAGACTAGCCTGGAAGTTTACAGTGATTTTTAAAAGTGGATTTTTAGGCCAAATGACTGATACTAATGCTTTTAACTCATAATGTAATATACTTTGTTTCTTGCCAAAACCACTAACAAGGAATACCTCGTTTACTGACAAAGCCTGGTAATTGATGTGCTACTATCTCTGCCTTGTGATTTCTATAATGGCGGAATAATGAAGTATTATTTAGCTTAATACAATCACCACAGAGCATCTCTGTGGTCTTGGAAGGAAGAGACACAATCTAGGAACCTTTCTAAGGTATAATCAGTTTCTTATAAGACATTATACAAGTAAAAAAGTAAAATTAATTTAAATGACAAGGGGTCCAATATATGTCTTCATTATATCTTAGGACTAGTGATACCAGGGAAATCCGTCAACCAAGAACAATTTGTTTTTATAGAGGCTGCAAGAATCAAGAATAGATCTATATAAAATAAACTTTCAAATAAGATTAGGGTTAAAGTGTATTACGAATTTTTATGTTTCATGAAACAGCAAAACTCAGTTAAGTGGAGAAAAAAATAAAAGTAAATAACATTTAATAGGACAAGAATACTAAGTCAGAGTGGACTTTTCATTGACTCAAATGAGGCCTCTACTCAATTCCACCATCTGGCATTTTGCATTCGTCTGTCTGCGACATAATTTCTAAACAAGTTGACTGATTTCTAACTAAATTCAATACCCTCCCTAACAAAGAGTAATAAGATACAACTTGAATCCCTTTTGCAGCTCAGTCCTTTTCTTGTAACAGCTGATAGAATCCTGTACAACAATCCTACCAAGAAATTATACCAGCTTGTTTTGCAAATAACTGCTTAATATTAACAAAAATATGTGTGTGAAAAATATGTGCCTGGCCTTGGCTTGTTTGCAAATCAGGTTTACTACTACATCCCTGAACTAGGAATCTCACTGGGGCCAAATACATGCCCCAGCCTTTCACATATGAAACCTGGTGAAAACAAAGATATTACAACTTGAAAACTTGCCACAGAATCAAAGGGATGTAGATTTTAGCTGTGGGATGTAGAAATCAAAGAATACTGATTTCTTCATAATCAGATGATTCTTTATAACCACCAGTTAGGAAAAATAGTGAAAATTAAATCTGAAAGATAAGATTGCACATTTTGGAAAATTAGAGGTTCCAGAAGAGAAGTAAATGAATGAGAACCTTGGTGATTAACCTATATAACATGATGAACCAATTGATAATGAACACTCCAGGTTCTCTTAGTCAAATTATCAAATACAGTCATTACTCAGGAGATCACGTAGGTAGAATGGAGTCTTCGTGCTGTCTAGTGGAATTGTTGAGATTAGAGCCTGTGTCTTCTATAGTAGATATAATATAATAATGCCCTTGCCCTAGCTGGTTTGCTAAGTGGTTAGAGCATTGGCCTGGAGATTGAAGGGTCATGGGTTTCAATTCTGGTCAAGGGTTCATAATTCGGTTGCAAGCTGGATCCTAGGGCCTGGTTGGGGCATGTGCGTGAAGCAATCAATCATGTGTGTCTCTCACATCAATGTTTTTCTTTCCCTCCCTCCCTTCCACTCTAAAAATCAATGGAAAAAAAGATCCTCAAGTGAGGATTAACAAAATAATAATAATAAAATAATAATAATGATAATAATAATAATGCTCCTCAGGTTCAAAGTCATAGCAAAGGAAAGATGTTCAACAAGCAGCCTTAGAAATGGATGTAAATCCAGGGAATTGTTGCCTACAAATGTTAAAGCAGGAACTACAGAGGGAATGTAATGAGCAAGGGAGGGAAGGTGTCGATTGTTAGAGGCTATAAACTGTCATGCTAATTAGGGCGTTCCACTAAATTTTCTGGGTTATTTTGAAAATGTGAGAATGTGTCATGGTATACCAGTTGTATCTTTTAAACTGAATCCTAGAATTAAAATAGGAGATTCAGTAAAGACAATGAAGTGTTTTCTTAAGATGTGATTTGAAGACTTGGATTGAACTGGGCCGGATGGAGGCCAACCACAGAAGCAGAAAGTTGGACAGTGGTCCACAGACGCAATGGGGAACACCGCCTCCCAACTGTGAGGAAGTGGGGAATGAGGAGGGTAGGGTGCAAGCTTACTTCCGCCAAAATATCCACTTGTGGTTTTAAAAGACTTTGAAAGTATACATGTGTGAAAACAAAATGGGACTAAAAAATGGGAACAGAAATCTATTAGTTCCCTAGGGATGGCAGCAGATTCCCACACTGGTTCTGGACGGGGCTATGGAAGAGAACGAACCACACCCCAGCCGAGTCCCTCCTCCGCTGCACCACCTGTCTCTGTCCGAGTGTTTATACTTTGAACCAGGCCAATTTACATTTAGTAGTGTTACCTCCTATTTATTAAGCGCTTCCAGATATATAGGGCATTTTAAACTTACTGAACCCTTAGAACAACTCCATGAAGTAGAGGTGATTATACTTCTGGTTTTTTTTTCATTGATGAGGAACAGAGGTTTGAATTAATGAATTGTCTGTGGTCACAGGTGCTATTCAGACCCCAGTAGTCACTCTCCAGAACCCAAGACCCTAATCCCAAATAGCCCCTTAATTTATTGTCTGATTTTTTTCCATGTACTTAGTATCTCTTTTAAAAATCTAGGTAGTAGGAGAAGCTTTATATGCGTTGCCCTTGTTTGCTTTTATGTTGGACAAGCCATAGGTACTTCAAAAGAAGCCAGAACTGACAAACAGTCCGCAGGCAGAATGAGAAAGAGATTCTCTTATTAGAATGTGGGTGCACTGGCTGCTTGTACCCATGGTTCTGGGAGGAGGAAGCTGGTCTTGAACAGTAGCCAGTGCCTTCCCATGCACCATGGGACTCATTTCTGAAGGGCAGCTATCTTCCAGGGATATTGAAAATCCTGTGGGGCCGAAAGGCCAAAAGAGCAAAAGGAGAGGTTAGGGCTTAAAAGAGCCTTTGGAACAAACCCCCTCTCTTCCACAAAATCAACGTGACATAAATTGGGTCTTTGGATCAAACTTCAAAATGGAGCATTCAGCAATGTCTCTGATCTCTGTAACATGTTTTTGTTTTCAGCTGTCACTCTGTGTCCAGCTGCCGAGGGCTCCAAATGTGATTGGTTCTTTGCCAGAAAGTAATCGTGCGGGTCGGTCCATTCTTAGCTTCTTTCCGAGTGAGCTCTGTGCTCACAGGAAAGCATGTTGTTGCTAAATAAAGCCTCCATCTTATTAAATTCTTTAGCCTATGTTTGTTTTTTTTCCCCCTGAGGGAAAAGGTTTTTCAAGAGTTTTATTTTTCCTAGAAAAAAAAAAAAAGTCCTAACTCTTGCCATGGCTATACATGGCTCCGTGCCCATGTTTTGTTTTGTGTTTTCTTTTTGGTTTGGAACATGAATGGGGAGTTGAAAGTACCCAGATCGGGCCATTCCACAATAGCACTGAACACCTTATTGGCTTTAATTTCCTTTCTGGGACCTGCTCCATTAAACTTTCGAAGGATGGTTTTGCCTATAATCCCAGAGTTAAAGAACACGATCTCTTACCTACTTTAAACAAGGACCCCATAAAAGCCAATATGGCAATATGTTCTCCAAATGGTTTCCTGACCACAGAAGCCTTAGTATTGGCCACATGCTCCAGGAGGCGATTACATACTGAGTAGAGAGTCGTAAAGTGACATGATTCGAGGGATAAGGGACACCTCCTCCATACCCCAAGGTACTTCCTTTGTAAGTCAGCCCCGACTTGCATGAATGGAGGTTTCTTTCGGTGCAGAAAACAGTTTCATATATAAACAACTTAATGTGAAATAGTTGAAGGCATCAGAGCAAATTGTGTGTAGAAAAGAAAAAGAAAACTGGTCATTTATAAGGCACTGTCCCAGCAGTGAGAAAAGAAAGCTGGTCTCTTAGAAGATGCATTTAAACAGTGTTCAGGATGGAGTGAAGAGGAATATAGGGGGACAACCTGGGGGGAGTGGGGGGCTAGCGATCTGAATCTGTGCCAGTAACCATTAACCTAATGCGCATTCTTGTTCGCCTATAACGAAGTCGCTGCCCCTTCCTTAGGCAATAATCTGTTTTCCCAAATACTCCAGGTTTACAAGGGCCACAAACCAAGAATTTAACAGCTTAGCCAGAAGGGAGGTCACTGGCAACACTCAGGCCAGGCCTTTAGCTGTAATCTTACTTCCCCATTCTAACTAACTTAGGTAGGGCTGCAAAGGCCCACCACAAAAGCCCAGAAGTTAGGAAACAAAGAATTTAGGAATATATATATAAGGAATATCTCATTGTATATGGTGTTCAAGCTTTGGATCTTTGAATCCCCTGAGCCAGGAGCACTGCTTTGAATAAAGGTTTCTTTTTTTTCCTGAATCTTCTGAGTACCGATTGTGTGTTTTCCGGTAGCCTGGTAAATTCTGCAACAGGAGGACGAAGCAAAAGGATAAGCACAAATAAGGAGAAAGTAGGCAATTGGCCTTGAACAAGACCATTGGTATCATTCACTTAACTACCTGGGAACCTGCCTAAGGCTATGATGAGTCCAGTGATGAAAATGCAGGGTTTAAAAGAACCTGTATTTGCCTGCTAATGTGCAATACATCAGTGATTGCAACATCACAAATTCTAAAGGTAAGTCACAGAGCCCCCCAGGTCAAATCCCTAAGCAGCCTTCCTACTGTGTGGGCAGGGCCAGACTGGAGTTTCTCTCTCCACAGGGAAGCCGAATGGGAACACTTGGCCAGGTTAGAAGCACAGGTACCAATGAGCCTGTCCACCTCATGGATTCCTAACTGAATCTGTGAAGGACAGACAAAGGAAACACTGGTTATATATCTCCCCTTCCTCACAAATCTGTCATTAGTTTTCAGCTCTATTTTCTTTGGGATGGATTTCCTGGGCTAAGGTAATAAACGCAATGACAGAAGGATCCCAAGTTCTAAAGCATTCATAACATAATCTAAACAGTCATTTGTTGATTGTATATTTTCTATTTCAATCTTTCTCGCATCTCCTCCTGTTAGCTCACGCCCTGTTGCTTCAGAGTGGCTATCCAAAGGGGAGTTTCTAGGATTCAAACTCAGCCAAAGCATACACACCAAAAATTGGGGAAATGATTTATCTGAATCCAAGGGTGATAATCTAATTTATTTGACTCAAATGCTTTCAATTTCATCAGCTAAACTAGCAGCGCTAGGGTTTGGCAAAATGATGTCTAGTGAAAGCAGTCCTACAGTGTTGAGCACTTGTGAGCAGAATGATTTTCATCTTAAAAACACGTGTGGTCATGTTTGTGGCTAGCCAGCACAGTTGGTGAAACAGAGGTTGAGGCCACCTGGGAGGGCTGTCTTTCACTGTGATGTCCTGCATCCCAGCCTGACCTGCATAAATGTATTTGCTGATGACAAGGGAGAGAGGAAAGGTGCATGAATTGGTGCATGTCTGTCCTTACAAGTGGAAAACTCCTCAGCCAGAGTACAATCTACTTTTCATGAAGATAGGGTAATATCTGAATGGAAGAAGAGATTGTGTGGTCCATGTCACTGACGTTAAGCAAGACTGAATCTATCCTATTTCTCTCTCACAATAGAGAAAGATTGGAGACTGTGTCCCAGATTTTATGGCATCACTAATCTGTTTGGACTGATTTAAAACTATTTTCAGGTCCTTGAAAAGTAGCAACAAAAATAAAGTAGCACCAATTGGGACAAAAGAGCTCTAATGTAGGAATCTATTGACCTGGGGCCTAGCCATGCTCTGTCATATATATATATGGCTAAGTGACCGACCATCCATCTGTCCAACCATCCGACTGACTGACCGGCCAGTACATATGATACACACTGACAATTTAAAAATAAATGTTGACTCACGCATGCGCCATACATATAAAGCTCTTGCTGGTGCCAATTGCACGTGACACCAGAATGTATCTGAAGACCAACTATTGGCACAACGTACCTCTGAAGCTGAAAGAAAGTGGCATCATTGACAGAATATTCCTACCTGAACCCATTTTAGGACATGGTCAGTTATATGTTGCTTTCTCTCAAATGCGAAGAGCATGTGACATTAAAGTTAAAGTTGTAAATACTTCATCACAAGGGAAATTAGTCAAGCACTCTGAAAGTGTTTTTATTCTTAATGTGTTATACAGGGAGATATTAGAATAAGTTTAATCAATTTATCAGTCATTGTTTTTATCAATGTTGTTTTTATATCAAGTTTTTGTTATTTTTATATCATGTTTTTGTTGTTTTTATATCATGTTATTATTTATTTATTAATCAATTCATATATTATTTTCATATACATTTTACTAATTTTCTTTCATCTCTGACACTTCTATTATAGAGAAAGGGCAAATAGCGATATTAAAATATTTTGTATTTTAATTTTGTAATACTATATTATATATACTATTTTGACACGTAATTTTTGCAATAACGTAATTACTGCACAAATCTTTCTTCTAATTAATTTCCTTTCAATGTGCATGAATCTGTGCACTGGGCCACTACTTAATTATAATTGTACATGATTTTTGTGATTAAGCCCCTGATCCCTAAATCTACAGTTATGAAATGAAAAGATTCCTAAATTTTTATAATGACAACCCTTGTGTTAATTGAAACAAATTTTTGTGTCCATAGTCCTATTATTGCTAGATTTTTAAAAAAATATTTTTTATTGATTTTTTACAGAGAGGAAGGGAGAGGGATAGAGAGTTAGAAATATCGATGAGAGAGAAACATCGATCAGCTGCCTCCTGCACACCTCCCACTGGGGATGTGCCCACAACCAAGGCACATGCCCTTGACCGGAATCAAACCTGGGACCTTTCAGTCCGCAGGCCGACGCTCTATCCACTGAGCCAAACCAGCCAGGGCTATTATTGCTAGATTTTTATTGCTATTATGTTTAGGAAGTCATTGCCAATTTTGTTCAAATTAATTTCTATAGTAGTCAAAAATAGAGAATCAAATGTTCCCTAGCTCAGCAATGGTGGGGAGCAGATGTAGTTTTCGTGATGAAGATGCATTTACCTGATGAGAGATGGTGAGAGGAACCCACAAAAGGAGAAGCCCAAATAAGAAGAAAGTGGGCAATTTGCCTGCTGCACAATTTTAGGTCACCCCTGAACAAGGCCATTGCTATCATTCACTTAACTGCCAGGAATCCTGAATAAGGCTCTGATTTCACTGGTAACTGCAGAGCTGTCTTGCCAAGGCCAAGGATGCCAGAGCAAAGGTGAATCAATTTGGCTTGATTATTTCCTCCTTATTCTTCTACCTTTGGGCCAAATCACTCTACTTCCTGTTTAAGTCAATAAAGTTTTATTGGAACAGAGCCACACTCTGGATTGTCTATGGCTGCTCTCCTGCAACTTTAGCAGAGTTGAATGGTTGTGATAGAGACTAGATGGCCTACAAAGCCAAAAATATTTACCATCTGGTACTTTGAAGAAAAAGTTTGCCAGCCCCATTCTACACATTTAAATTGATGTTCACTGTCTTTCTGTTGCAATATATGCTGAAAAGAGGTTTCTCTCATTTTTCCCTGGACTTTTGACTTCTTAATCTGACCAACATCTGTCACCTCATTAATGTCCCCAACTCTTCTTCATATTTTTATCCCAATCCTCCTTGCCTTTCTGTTCATTCCAGGATCATGTTTTGTTTGCTCATACAATCTTTTTTTATTTTTTTTTTACCTAGAATCATTTGCCAATTTAATATCAGCCAACATTCTTCCCTTTAAGACCTTTAAAGCCTTCTTGGAAAGTTGGCACCGGAGAAGGATTTCAATGACAATGCCTGGTAGTTAATGCACCCTTAGTCTGTGCTGCATTGTTCGGAGTTCTTAGGGCATTTGTAGTGATAAATTGAAAATTGTTCAGGGTCAGAGACTAGGTCCTTTGTTTGTTATGTTATAAATATACAACGGCCTAGAGCCTCCAGTGTTTACAGTGCTATGTAAATTACTTTTATTTTCTGTTGTGAACAATTCTCCTCTATGAATTATCTTACTGATCCCCAAACGTGGCCTATTCAAAAGCATTTCCATTTCTAAGCAAACACAGTTTTAACGAGTTTGACTTTGTTGCCTCAAAAATTTGTTATATGTACTTCTTTTACAGAACTTTACAGAATGAGAGTTGCACATAAATCCATGAAAAAAACTTGTTCCTACCTGACAGATGGAAAAACTTAAGCTTGGGAGCTGGCCTGTGGTCTTCACTAGGAAATTTGAATACTTTTACTATCAGACATAATTGTTAGTAAAGAATGACACACAGTAACTTTAAACTTGATAAAAGAAGGCAACCAAAAATCTGCCTAGAACAATGCAGAAGAATACAAATACAGTATGAAAACTAATTCGCTATTGCATTGTTTACATCATCATTAGCCTTGTCTGACTGTCTTGATGTCAAAGATAAGTGTATAAGAAACAGCTTTCTCCCCCCTCCCCGCTCCCCCCCCCCCACCCCCACCCAAATATGCTGAATTTGGGCCTTATGAGGTGAGCTCTGGTGCTGGAGACACATTAAATTTCACAAATATTAGAGAAAATATATAGACACACACAAGTGCTAACTCACCATATAGCAGGAGATATATTTCCAATAAATGGAGACGTTCTTCAAAGATACCTCATTTTTTTCACCTGGTGAGGGAAAGGCATGCTGTCTTAGAACACAGGAAGTAACAATTCTCTTTGGGAACAGAACTGATCTACACGAGGATTGCTTCTGTAACTTCGGCCACTGTGACCAGCCTGACACACGAATTCAATGATGATAGTTAAAAAATGTCTGGTACTTTTGGCTTTCTCATACAGAAGTTCTAAAAAGAAGAAATGCAATAACCACTTGATAGTAGACATAAGATTTATTTTTAAAACTCTGAGTGGGGGCAAAGGAGTAAGTGAGATAAGAGAAGTAGGGGCTGGTAGTGCTGAAGTCATATCATAGGCTTTATTGTTTGTGAGATATTTTTGCTGTATCTTATCCACCAAAGGAGTTACTACACAGGTTTATGTATAAGAAATTTGAGAGAGTATTTAATCCCAATGCATATTTCTACTTTATGGGGGTAACTATTCCGTGTTGGAGCACTTCCAGGGGCTATATGAAAAGTTTGCTTGTTATAAAGTTTTGGCTTTTCTTCTCCTTGGTCCAAATTCTATCATATATAAATATAAAAACAAAGAAGAACCCTCAATGTCATGAGTTAAGAGCCTTAGCAAGCCCTTGACTTTATATGTAGGATAGTCATTCATGAAGCATCGTTTTAGTTCCTACTCTGATCTAGGGATGACTATGTTAGGTGCTGAGTATATGAAGAAGAATAGAGCATGCTACCCGACTTCCGAGAATTCACAGCTAATTGTGGAGAAGGCAAATAAATAATTGTAATCAATAGAAGTGTGTGTAAAGTGCTATGGGGACACAGAGAATAAAAAATATTTCCTAGAAGAAATTTCAGATAAACTGCATCATGAAAGACAACTAGGAATTTACTGGTAGAGGATATAGGGAAAGGCATTTCTGGACATAAGGAGCAGCATGGGCAAGGACATAGTGATGACCCAGTCAAGAAAAGACCAACAGTTTAGAGTTGCTTGAGATAAGGTCTGTGGCTAGGAAGACTGGAAGTTAAGACTAATCTCAGATAAATTGAAATAAAATAGAAAACCTAGATCATTGTGCTTTCCAAAGAAATTTTAACTTTATTTAGTTGATAATAGGGCTTCCTAAGCAGGGGTGTATCTTACACAATTTTACATTTTAGAAAACATTTTTTGGATATGTATGGGATATAACTGGAAGGAGGAAACCTGGAGGCTGAGTCCAGTCAGAAGTTAGAATAGTATAGATATACGTAGACTAATAGACTCATTTGGTGATGGATACAAAACTAGTCATGAAAATTGAAAGTAGAGGATAGAGTCCAGAGATATTTAGATTATAAGACCAATTAAAGTTGGAGAAGCATTGGGTGCTGGGTGGTGGTGAAGCAGAGAGGCTAAGGATCACCATGGTTTCTAGTTGGAATTACTAAGCCATACCAGAGTAAAAGTGGACAATACAAGAAAGAGGCATGAGGGAAACTAGTTAGTTTTAGATGTGTTGAGGATGTGGTCCCTTATGAATATCCAGTCACAGCCATCTAAATAAGTATTGAAAATATAGATCTAAATCAGCAGAGAGGAGGGTAAACATATTTATTTGAGAGTTGGCATTTTTTTTTTTTTTTTTTTTTTTGGTGGTGGTGGTTGAAGCCATCAGAGTGAATGAGATCATCAAGGAGAATGTGCAGAGAAAGAATGAGAACAGGACCAGACATCACAGAGAAATCCACAAGGATCATCAAATGTTGAGAAACAGGCAGAAGACACATAAGAAGTCGGAAAATCAGTAAAGGAGAGGAGAGATACAAGGACCCTGGAATGGCATTACTGAAGTCAGGTAGGAGAGTTTTAGGATAATGTCATCGATCTCAAACTGTAAGTGATAAATACAGTTTAAGAGTGACTGGTACCGTAAAGGGAAAATTAAGAAGCCACTGGCACACTACCCAAAAAATTTCAGAGCAGGTGCTCGTGGTGGCTGAGTGGGGTGGGGTGTAGGCAGTAAGAGCCAGAGTGAATTGAAGAGTGAAGGAAATGTGGGGAAACAGAGACAGAGGGTTCGAATGCTCTTAGGTGATTACTAGGAAGCATGTGTTTTAAAGCACGAACTTGAGCACCAAGAACACTACCAAGAAAGGGTACACCAACAGAAATTGAGTGGGAGGGAAAAGATCACACAGGAGCTGAGGGCTAGTAGACAAGCTCTATGGGTCTAGCCACCATGTATCACGGGGCCTCTGCAGGACCAGGCTCCTGGGGGAGGGACCTGTGCAGTCACACAGGGCCACCTGCTTTCAAGGGCCCCACATTCGGGTTAACGTACTGCTCTCATCATCGTGAAATTCTTAATAATTTTTTTTAACGAGATGCTCACATTTTAACTTTAAACAGGCTCCCACCAATTTTGGCCCAAGTAGAACTGCTCAGTATGTAATTTAGATGACCTGCCAACCTCTGAATTAATATGGTCAAAACTGAGCTCTGAGTCTTCTGTTTTCGTTATCTTAAGAATATCCAGACCCCATTTTACCATAATTTCAACAATGACAATAATAACTGCTAACATGTATTGACCAATAATTATATTCAAGACATTATTCTATACACTTAACACCTATTAACTCATTTAATTGTTGCAATTGCATGAGTAGGTATTATTATCCCTGTTTTTAAAATGAGCAAATAAAGGCAGAGTATGTTTAATTTGTACACAATCATACAGGTAGGAAGGGGTCAAGCTGGGGCTCAAACTCCAGAGTCCAGGCACTTGACCACAGGATTCAGTCTTCTTTATTCCCCAGGTTCATGGTCATGGAGACTGTTCTTACGTTTGTTTCCATTTCTCTGATAGAGAGTCTGCCACCTAAATCTGCCTGCATTCAGCTCCTCAGTGGTGGAGAGGCAAAATCCCTCCACCACACGATACATCAAGGACATTCTGTGTGTGGGTTTAGGGATCTGTAACCCACTCAATGTCATGAATCAGTGCAGCCCTCTCCCCCATGTGGGTAATGACAAGACCTTTGAGACTGGGGCATGGACCTGGCCATGGTCCCCATCCTATGATCTTTGTCCCTTCATCTTCTCCTCTCCCCTACTCACACATTTTGGTGTTCCCAAACTTTTAGTTCTCTTACGGAAAGGCTGAGATTTGGATTGAGCCCATTTCCTACACAGGCGTCAGGTTGAACATTTGGTCACTGTTCACAGAGGGTTGTACAGCTGCTTCTGTCTCCCAACTCTCCCATTTTCTCAGAGGATTAAAGTCAGGGCGATCACACTCATATGTGCAATATAAATTACTCAAACTCAGAGAAGCAGAGAGTAGAGTGGTGGTTACTAGGGGCTGGGGAAGGAGGAGAGGGAATGGGAAGATGTTGGTCAAGGGTTACAACGCTTCAATTACCCAAGATGAATACATTCTGGAGACCTAACATACAGCATGGACTGCAGGTAGCAATACTGTACATTTTAAATTTGCTAAGAGGGTAGATCCTAAATGTTCTCACCAAAAAAAAGCAAAGGTAGCTGTGAGGTAATGGATATGTTCATTAGCTTGATTATAGTGATTACATATAGCAAATGAACTACTTATACATCTTAAATATATCACAATTAAAAGAGAAAATATAAATGGTTTGAGACTTTTTTGAAAGGCAGTTTGGTAAAATACATGAAATGTTTAAAAGCATGCACAAAAATGAGTAAGAGAGAGAGATGTCCAACAATAAGATTTGCCAAATAAGGTAAACTAAACTAGAGTCTTTGTGCATTTCCATTAAAAATCAAAGCAAAACAAAAACGCTGCAGATATAAAGAAGTAGAGGTGGCAGAGGAAACTATAATTTTTTTTTTAGTACTGGATGCTTTTGAGGAAATTAATCTTTGGAAAACCCCAAATATATATTAACCAATAATTATGTGCAAGACTTTGTTCTATCCATCATTTCATTTAACTGTTACAATGCCATGAATGGGCATCATTATCCCTGTTTTTAAAATGAGCAAATAGAGGCAGGGTAATAAACATTTATTATTTCCAAGTTTTATAACTATATAGCATTTGCTCCTTATAAAGCCCGTCAAAGGGGCCATGAGAGGATTTCTAGAAACAAAAGTATTTTTAGTCTTTTAGACTAGTTCATGGATGGAAATTTAAGGCTTATTTCAGCCCTTCATCCATGTGATGCTATTAAAGTCTTTTTTTAAAGTTTTGAAGCAACACCTCAATTTTCAAAAGATGGATTTAGACTATCACGAAAGATCTCGAGACAAAAGAGCTCAAGTTGGTGCTGAGGAGAAAAATGACAACAGTTCCATGATTGTGGCTGCCTCTCCCGGAAAGGTAAAGGAACCAAGGGTGTCGGACTTGCCAAGTGCTACGTAAACAAAGCCATGAGTATGAAAGTGTAGGCTGGAGTGATGAGGAGGGAAGTATAGGATAATAAGCACAGCAGGGCGTCCCTCAAGGTACTTCTGACTCCGACTGTGTTTATTATCGAGCATCAGTATGGAAATATATGCCTGACTACATTTATGGTGCCATTTAGAACTTTCAAATAGGCTCTTACACTCAGAAAGAGGTTACTCAATTGCTCACCCTGTAAGGTTTTCCTTGATTAGTATAATTCCACCCGTTCATGCCTTATCAAGAATACGTTTCCATTGTAAGCACGTGTTCTGAAGAGATATTCAGGAGTACATTTTCATGTCAGTCCTGAGATACCCACCTTTTCACTGATCTTGATGGGAAACTTTGGAATAAAATCCCCTTGAATAATTTGCAAAGTAAACTTTTCAAGGTTCACACATCTGCCTGTTGATGAGTATGGCAAATGATGGTCTGTTGAATCTCCCACTGGGTTTCCACCAGATTTTTTAAAAATTATTTTTGAGCCCTGACCAGTTTGGCTCAGTGGATAGAGCATCGGCCTGGGGACTGAAAGGTCCCAGGTTCGATTCCGGTCAAGGGCATGTACCTTGGTTGCGGGCACATCCCCAGTAGGGGGTGTGCAGGAGGCAGCTGATAGATGTTTCTCTCTCATTGATGTTTCTAACTCTCTATCCTTCTCCCTTCCTCTCTGTAAAAAATCAATAAGAAATATTTTTAGAAAATTATTTTTGATTTCAACTCTTTGCTTTTCAGAGGGAAAATGCAAGGATATTGACTAGTGCTACAAAGCTGGGTCCTTTGTGTGGAATTCAGGATGCTGTCATTAATGGTAAAAAAGCATAGTTAGAGAGCCAAGCATGTCCACAACTAGAAGCGGGTTTACCATGAGGAGAAAGGAGGCCACGTGGCCACATCGTTCAACATGAACGTGCCTCCTCCTGTGAGCCTTTGGGAACCAACTGTGCTTTCATTTCTTTAAGTTGAAGTCTCTGAGCCCACACTAGGTGGCAGCATGAAAAAGGGTCATGTGGGAAGAGCTGAGGCCCCAGCAGCGAGAGCCACGGGTCTCAGTCACAGAAGACACACACACACACACACACACACACACACACACACACAACTTCTAAAGGGTCCCAGCTTCTCAAGTGCCATCTATGACTCTACCTGGCAACCCGGTCTCCGTGCTGGCAAATCCACCCTGGGACTGTAGGATGGCAGCCGTCCGCTCTGCGGCGCTGTGGGTGTCTCACGCGTTGTGCAAGGACTTTCACTGTGTTCCCAGGCTCTTCCTCTGGATACTTGTGGTTTTACAGGGTGAGTGAGGTCTGCAGCTGCCTTACGCTCACTTTGTGGATGCTGACAAGGAGGGTCCTTTTAGCTCAGGTCCTGCCATCTGCACACACACAGGATGTGTCTGGATCCAAATGCTCCATTTGCAGAACTGAATACTTCGTTTACAGATGCCTCTACTCACCCCCTGGCTCACCATTCCCAGCTCAGAGGAAAGTCAACCTCCAATGGGACCTGTGCTCAGAGCTGGAGTTTCCACTACAATTTCAAGGGCTCAGGGAGAGATATCTGACATAACATCTGGAGATGAGTAGAAGCTTACATTTCATTAAAGTCAGTCCATCTCATTGGACAGATAAGGAAACTGAGATCCAGACATCCATTGCCCAAGGCCACACACACACAGATTGTTAGAAGCCACAGCCACAATTGGAACTGGCCTCCCGACACCCTGTCCAGGGCCTCTCCCATTGCTCCCGTGTGATTTAGAGTCATTAATATACAGCAGATGAAACCTCAGAGCCCTCTGAGCCTGTTCACCAGCCCACCCCCCCACCCACCAGCTGCCACTCCCCTCCCCCCAGCAACTCTGTACAACTCCGTCCAGCCCAGCCTGGTCCCCCCGTCCGTCCCTCTGCTCCCAGGGCCCCCTTCTCCAAGGGCAGGAAGGGGGGACGACAAAGGGAAACCAGAGAATCGATATTCATTGGGAAATTGGATGACAGATACAGAACAACTGAAATACTGCAGCCCTTTCCTTGGCATTTCCTCTTGACCAGAAGAAGGAAATACCAGAAATCTCATAAGCGAGCCCATTTGGACAATTTTTTTTATACTCAGTATTTATATATTTCACATTTTCCTCCAAACCTTTGAGTACTAATTCAAACCGTCCAGCCTCCAGGCCCCCTAGGGGTTCACCTATCACTAAATATTGTTGATTTGCAAAACACAGGGATTCTTTTCATAGAACAGGCTCTGCTTTCTTCAGACACCGCGCCTTTTCCCAATTAAGCTGTGGCCCAGCTTCCCTCTGGTTAGGATTACAAACAAACACCACCACCCTTCGCCTCTGCCCCAGCCACCCCTCCCTTCACTTTGACACATGGTTCTTTTGATCTCAACCCCAGACCATAGCAACAGGCTCCTAATTATTCACCAGCCATAAATCACGGCAGTAATGTGGTCCTTGCTAAGGAAAAGGAGTGCTTTTGGGCCATCGGAGTCTGGAAAACTGGGTGTGTTTAGTGTTTCCAAAAGCAAAGCAGTAGGGGGAAGGCAAGCAGGAAGAAAAAAGATGTTTTAAATGTTTGTAGACATAGTTGCTTTGATGTTAAACCCTCTTTCAGAGGAAGTCAAGAGTCTGAAAATGAAATCTACTTTGTTTTTTTTTTTTTTGTTTGTTTTTTTTAAATTTTAGGGTAATGGAATCCACAGTCCTCCACTAGAGGCAGGTGTAAGCAAGGCTTCCCAGAGTGAATGCAAAGTCCATTGCCAAGCCGTCAGAGTGAGCGAAGAAACAGGCTTCTCTCTGCCCACCCCTTAAGTTTATTTTTTGTTTTTAATTTTTTCATTGATTTTAGAGAAGGAAAGGAAGGGAGAGAGAGAGAGAGAGAGAGAGAGAGAGAGAGAGAGATCAATTTTTTTTGTTTCACTCATTTATGCTTTCATTAGTTCATTTTTGTATGTGCCCTGACCAGGGATCAAACCCATAACTTTAGTGTATTGGGACAATGCTCCAGCAACTGAGCTACTCAACCAGAGCTTAAATTTGTTCATTTTATTTTGGCTACTCACTTGTATGGGGAACCTTCTTCATTCCTCCATGGCCTTATTGAATGGTACATAATCTGGTTAGATTTGGCATTTTCAACAGGAAACTCTCTGGTAATCCAAGTTATATTTTTAAATTTGGCCTAGGCCAGGATATGCTATTGAGTCAGAAGAAATCCCACTAATAGCAGTGAACCTGGTCCAGTATTGGTCTAACCTGAAGCTAGATCATGTGAATATAATACCACCTTCCTAATGAAGTCAGTGGGCTTAACTAAATTGGAAACCATTCCCTGTCTTATTTCAGGATGATATATGCAATATAAACTATGAGAATAAGCTGTAGGAGTCTTCTATTGGTAAGTTTTTCCTCAGAAACAAATACAAAACATGGCAGATTTTTTTAAATTTAATTTTTATATTAGCCACTCTAATTGGTTGTAATGTGTAGTTAAGTCTGGACTAGAGCAAAATTGTGAGATTTGTCTTTGTTCAACAAATATGTCATGAAGATCTACTCTGGGCTAGATACTGGGGTGCTGATAGCTACAAATTCAAGAGCAGAGAAGATTAATGCAATTATTGATCATGATACATCAGAATAGGGGCTTGAGGCTAATGCATACGCTAGAACAGAGGTTGGCCAGCTTTTTCTGTACCTGGCCAGTGAGTATATATTTTATGCTTTGCAAGCCATACTACCTCTCTCATGACTTCTTGACTCTGCCTTATAGCATGAAAGGATCATAAATAATACATTTTTTAAAATGAGCAGAGCTCAATAAAACTTTATTTAAAAACACAGAAGGGGGGCCAGATTTGACCCATGGGCTATAGTTTGCTAACCCTAGTCTAGAAGGAGACATCTTTAAGTTTAGAGAAAATTACAAACCAGGGTGATAACTGTAATGAGGAGGAAGTACCAAGGACTATTAGAGGTCAGAGAAGAACAACTTGCCTAATTTGAGAGTTCATGGAAGGCTTTGGGAGGCACATGATAACTAAGTTAAGACCTGATGGGCTGGTAAGAGGCAAACCAGTGAAGAGAATTGGGGAAGAATGTGTCCAGGAAAGGAAATGGCACTTGTCACAACTCAGAGGTGAAAGGACAGTTAACAATTGGGGGGGTTGGGGACTGAAAAAGGGCTGGATTACTGGGTTGGAGAGAGCCACGGTGGAAAAGATGGGTGAAGCTCAAGTCAACACAGCATAAAGAGACTCATCCAGAGGAAAATGAAGAGCCAGCAGAAGGTGTGAGCATAAAGGTCTGAGATCAGACACATGCTTCAAAGAGATCACTTGGGCACTTACGTAGCAAATATTTTCAGGATCTTTTCAGGAACCTCACTGCCTCTGTAGTCAAAAGGAAACAGAAATGCTGTATTGCCTTTCTTCCAACTTGTCTCCAAAGATGGTCTCAGGGAAACTGAATACAGTACATGGTATTCCACCCTCCACATCTGCATTAATAGGAATCAAAGCCTTGGCTAAATGGATGAAGTTCTAGTGGTAGACTATTAGGGAAAAGCCCATGCTGGAGAAGCATTTTGTTGTGGGATGGGAAGAGAGAGACTAGAGCAATCTCAGCCCCCTTGAAATCATTCCACAGAGTAATTTTTTCCACCAAAGCATAAGGTTCTACGTATGTGTTTCTCTTGTGCCAAGTTTTCTAGATTGTTCAGTTGGATCATCAGAGATAAAGAGATTTTACTACAACCAAGTAATAAATGTTAAGGTTACTAGTAATAGAGTCCCTTGAAAAGATGCACTGACAAAGATACGGCCTCATTTCTGTGATATTATCACCAAAAATGCACAAACTCAATGTAATCATGAGAAACTATCATATGAACCCAAATAGAGGAACATTCTACAGTATTAACCAATAAATGTCAAGATCATGAAAGGCAGAGGAAGGCTAAAGAACTGCCACTGATTGGAAAAGATGAAGCAGAAATAATAATAATTAAATGCAGTGTGAGTCCCAGATTGGATCCTTGGTGAGAAAAAAGACATTAGTAAAAACAAAACAAAACAAAGACTGGTAAAATCTAAATAAAGTCTATAGTTTAGTTAGTAGTATCATACTAATAATGTTGTGCTGGTTTTAATAATTATACCATGGTTATGTTAACCTAGGAAGCTGGATGAGAGGTATACAGGAACTTTGTGTCATTTTTGCAACTTTTCTCTGTCTACAATTGGATGAAAATAATTTTTTAAAAAAGCAACAGAGATACCTTATTAAAATAATCCTAATATATTTTCCCATTCTAAGTTTTTTTTAAAAGAGTCAGAATGAATTTTTCCTTGCCAACTTGATAAGTTCTCTACTAGTAATCATGATGACTGTCAAAGCATTAATAGGTCCTTCAGAGTACTGAAAGTAATCCTATCTAATAAAGAGGGAATATGCTAATTGACCCTCACACAGTTGCAAAGATGGCAGCGCCCACAGCCAATAAGGAGGGAATATGCTAATTGCTGCCCCGCCCTCAAAGATGGCAGCTCCCACAGCCAATAAGGAGGGAATATGCTAATTGCCTGCTACACCCTCAAAGATGGCAGTGCCCACAGTCACAAGATGTTGGCGCCCAGTCCCCTCAGCCCTGCCAAGATGGCAGGCATGCAGCAAGGCCTGCCTCAAGAGTCCCCCAGTCCCCTCAGCCCCCCAGCCACCTAGGGACAGCCCAAGGCACAGGCAAGCCTCTGATGGCGGTTGCCCAGCCGCCCAGGGCTGCCCAAAGCTCAGGTAACCAGGGGTGCCCAAGGCTTGAGCTGCCAGCAGTGGCAGCAGCAGAGGTGTGATGGGAGCGTCGCCTTCCCCTGATCACTGGGTTGCCTCCTGCCTCTGAGGGCTCCTGGACTGTGACTGGGGACGGGCTGGGCTGAGGGAACGCCCCGCTCCTGTACATGAATTTTCATGCACTGGGCCTCTAGTCTTATAAATAAAATAGAGAATCTTACCATTTAATCACCACTTCCATTTGGTGCTACCCCATAGAAGCTTTCCCTAGAATGCTACCCCAACCTTCTCCCCTTTGTGATCTTGGGCCAGTGGTTACCCAATGCTGTGCCTGTTTCTTCAATACCTAACAAAATGGTTCTCTGCTACCTTGCAGGATTCGTGGAGGAATATTGAAGATAATTCTGCACACCACCTAAGTAGAGAATTCTGGATGAGGAGGAATAAGAGCACATGGATTCTTGTCTCAGTTCTTCCTTCCTTGGGCCTTGGTGTGTATTACATGCCATTGAGTCAGCTCCATCTCTTGGAGACCCTGTGAATGACTGATGTCCACAATGGCCTGTCCTCAACAGCCCTACTCAGCTCCTATGCACTCATGCCAATGGCTTCTTTTATGGAGTCAATCTACATCATATTTGGTCTTGCTCTTTTCCTGCTGCCTTATATTTCCCTGCATTATTGTCTTTTCCCAAAGAATCCTGCCTTCTCATGATGCTTTAGTTTTGTCATTTTTGCCTCTAGTGATGTTTCAGGCTTAATTTGCTTGTCTTTCTGGATGTCCAGGGCATCCATAGAGCTCTCCTACAACACTGTATTTCAAATGAATCAATTTGTTTTCTATCAGCCTTCTTCACTGTTCAACTTTTGCTACAGGCATAGTAATTGGGAATATGAGGGTCCTGGGGTCTTAAATTAATTACTTGGGTAAATCACTGACTTCAGATTCCTTATGTGGGTAAAATCAGCCTTTTTTGGCAAAAGCTAAGATCTAGGTCAGTAATTCCTTTTTTTAATATATTTTATTTATATTTTTTTTACAGAGAGGAAGGGAGAGGGATAGAGAGTTAGAAACATTGATGAGAGAGAAACATCGATCAGCTGTCTGCTGCACACTACCCACTGGGGATGTGCCTGCAACCAAGGTACATGCCCTTGGCCGGAATCAAACCTAGGACCCTTCAGTCTGCAGGCCAATGCTCTATCCACTGAGCCAAACTGATTAGGGCAAGGTCAGTAATTCTTATACTGGCCTAGGCTTTGTAATCATCCAGGAAGCATTTTTTTAAAGTGCTGGTGCCTGGCCCCACCCTCAGATTTCCTGATTTATCCCCTTTAGGATACAACTCAGGCATCCAGAGTGGTGTTGACAAGTAACCAGGGTTAAGAAACACTGATCTCTCAATTCTAACCTCCTAGGGCTTATCCGTATTACTTAAACAAGACAAGTCAACAAAACCAGGTCCTGGCAAGTAATATCTTAAATCTACAGGAATTCTGGAGGGGTGTAGATAAGGCTACAGTAAGAAGTGTTTTCCAGCCTTTCTTCAAGACTGTGTCTGTCTGATGTGTTATCTTGACTGATGACTTACATAAAGCGTTGGGGGTATTTGGCTATGGAATATGTCCTGAAGAAGATGAAAAACTATATACAGATACTTTACAACAGGGATGTGATTTTTCTACCCTCACCACTTCTGTTACCATGTCCTCTTTCTATCACCTCCCCTTCTGCCTCCAGCTTCATATTTCACTATCTATATCTACATAGAGATTTATATTTAAAAATAAGGTGAAAATGGGTGACATTGGTGAAGTGTGTCAATTTGGGTGGGCTGAGAGAGGAAGAGTGAGAAAATTGCACTGTTTCAAAAATAGCAAGAACTTAAAGCAGCTGTAGAAAATCCAAATGCCTAGAAGAAGGCAGACAATAGGGAGGCCAGGCCTTCTGGGAATCAGAGAGCTTGTGACCCTACAAAAGGTCCTTCCCAAGAGAACAATTTTACTCTGTTCAGGTCAATTGTTGCCAGGGGGCACATTGGTCCTGCAATGCCAGAAATTTTGATCTTTAAGAGAATAAAAAAAATCCATAATTGATTTGTCAATGTTGAAAACCAACTTTTAAAATAAATATAAATACTATGTGGGTTAAACCAAACACCTGTTCAGGTTAGATCCTGCCTGTTTACAATCTCTTCTTTAAAGCTTAAAAACTGTGATAGGTAGAATTGCAGCCAAAACTTAAGGGTGAAAGAGGTATTTTGTTTTGTTTACTTTTTGGTGTTTTGTTTTGTTGTTGTTTTTTTTTGCGGGGGGGGGGGGGGCATGATAATATAAGAGCCTTTCAGTTTTGTTTCTGTTTTTTTAAAAAATATATTTTATTGATTTTTTTACAGAGAGGAAGGGAGAGGGATAGAGAGTTAGAAACAGCGATCAGCTGCCTCCTGCACACCTCCTACTGGGGATGTGCCCACAACCAAGGTACATGCCCTTGACCGGAATTGAACCTGGGACCTTTCAGTCTGCAGGCTGATGGGTGCCACATCAACTGAACGAAAGACAAATGGAAAACCAAAAAGTCATAAGTAAAATGTTGCTTCAACGGCACGAAAGAAAGTATTTTTTGCGTAGAATTGTGACTGGCGATGAAAAGTGGATTTATTTTGAGAATCCCAGACGCACAAAATCATGGGTTGATCCAGGTCAACCATCAACATCGACTGCAAGGCCAAATCGCTTCGGAAAGAAAACAATGCTCTGCGTTTGGTGGGGTCAGGAAGGTATGGTGTATTATGAGCTTTTAAAACCAGGTGAAACCGTTAATACTGATCGCTACCAACAACAAATAATCAATTTGAACCACGCTTTGATCGTGAAACGACCAGAATGGGCCAGAAAACACGGCAAAGTAATTTTGCTTCATGATGATGCACCATCACACACTTCAAAACCAGTTCAAGACACATTAAAAGATCTTGCCTGGGAAGTGTTAACCCATTTGCTGTATTCACCAGACCTTGTTCCTTCAGATTACCACTTGTTCCGATCGATGGCACATTCACTTTCTGAACAGCACGTCAAAACGTACGAAGAAGTGGAAAATTGGGTCTCTGAATGGTCTGCCTCAAAACAAGAAAATTTCTATTAGGACGGTATCCACAAATTACCTGAAATTTGGGAGAAATGTGTAGCTAGCAATGGACATTACTTTGAATAAAGCACTTTTGATGTTTCTCTTGAAATTATCATGTTTTCTTTGATTTTGTAATCCACATTATTAACCAGTAAAGGGCCAATCCGCATTATTAACCGGTACACCCAGTAAACTCCTATTTACCAAATAAATGCTATCTTCACTTGTGTTCGTGCTTCGATTAATCATGTCATATGCCAAAGTGGTAAGAGCCTAATGGAAAGAACTGACCTAGGAGTAAGTTCTGGCTTCACTGCTTATTCACTGGATCTTTTGGGAAAGGAACTGTATTTTCTGAGCCTCAGTTTCCTTGGGTGCAAATGAATTTAACAATCTCTCCTCTACTTACCAACCTCACAGAGCTGGCCAAAGAATCAATGTGATAACTTGCAGAAATTCACATGCCATAGTTGTCAGTGCAGAGAGACAAGCCTTCCTGGAGAAAAAAAAAACACCTCCACATTTCTGGGCTGTTTGAAAAACGATTGAAACTACATTTTTATTTGGAAAGCAAAGCTCAGTAAAGCCTTCAATGTTGTTTCTCATCCGGTGGCAGCTCCTCGTGTGCAGATAGGGCTGTGACAAATATTTAGGCTTTTCCAAAAGAGATAGGGTTTTGAAACGTTGCACAGCACTGGTCTGTATAAATGTAAGATCTTAGTTCTCTGATTTCCATGGCACTCAGCATTCTCATTTGCCTTGCGTGAACGAAGAGGTGCATGCTATACACGGGAGGCGAAGATGTCTTACGCTGCTTTAATCTGGTGTTTTTGTTTGCTTGGTTGGTTGGCTGATTGGTTGTTTAAAGCAACTTTCACACTCAAAACCTTGAACCTGACTCTCCTTTTGTGTTCCAATCCTTGGAGAGACTTCAAAGGAGACATAGAAACAGGGCATCTGAGCAGATAACCTAGTGGAATGGCAACCACGTAAGCAGTTTACTTCATGTCACGTTATGTATTTGGGAGAGAGCAGTTTACAAATTCCCTCCTCAGTGGTAGAAACAGTTTTGTTGGCTTGACTGCAGCTGTGATAAACAGCGCGCTCCTTGCTGGGTTTGCCTGCAGATATTTATGCAGGCCAGGGAAGTGCTGAGGCGCTCCTTGCTAACTCACACACCTACGGATTTCATAAAATCCCAGCAAAAACAATCAATGAAAAGGTTCAAATTTTGAGTCGCACTTCAAAAATCTGAACCCCAGCTCCATGTGTCCTGATGGCGAAAATGCAAACATCACTCCTCAGAAGAACATTCATGTTTGTATGTGCCTCATCTCTCCCTATGCATTCATTTCTCCCTGCATTTCAGAAAGGATTAGGTATAATGAACAGTGTTTTCATTTTGGTGGGGGAAACTTAATAAAGTTGCATTGTTTCATTGTTTATTATTAATATGGGGGTGAGGCATCTTGAAATTCTTTCCTTTCTTCTTTGGTAAAATAGAGATAAACTCATAGTGCATTTTTGAGGAATAAGAAGTTAATATATGTTAAGCACATGGAATATCACAGCTCTATATCTATCACTCCATAGATAGCTGTTAGTGTCCTTCAGACTTCTATATCATTCAAATTCACATTCTTTTTCTCAAATTTTAGGTCAAAGACGGTTAATCTATTACAACACTCATTTTGTAGTCTAGGGCTGACATTGGGGGCCAGAAATCTGACGTGGTTTCTCTGAGACCATATGGAAAGTCTCAGAGCCAGAACTAACCATGCTTCCTGATTCCTAGAGCAATGATCTTTCCATGAAATAATATTTTATGGTTTCTTCTGTTAATTAGCAGAACTTAGTTCAAAGCTACTTGGCTTAAATTACTTGTAGAATACATACATATATATATATATATATATATATATATATATATATATGTATATAAATATATATATGCCTAAGCAACTGTCCAACTGTTCAACTGTCCAACTGGTAGCTATGACGTGCACTGACCACCAGGGGACAGATGCTCAATGCAGGAGCTGCCGAGTGACAGCAACTTTGCAGAGTGCCCTCTTGCACTCTGGGACCCCTTGCGAGATGTCGGACTGCCAGTTTCGGCCTGATTCTCCACAGGCCAGGCAGAGGGATCCCACCTGCTGGAGGGACCCCACTCACTCCACAGATGCCCCGGCGCTGCCCCAGGTGCAACTGTATGGGAAGGGAAATGTGGGAGGTTAGCTCTAGGGCATGTCTGGCCCATCTCACCCAGTCCTGCCCCAGTCCTGCCACCTTCTAATCAATTTCCTTTCAATGTACATGAATCTGTGTACCAGGCCTCTAATATATATATTCAATATGAATTTTTTATTCCTGACTCATGAGATCCTTTGAGCTCCTAAAGCCTCACTGTACTGCTTTTTTCAGTGTATATGCCAATGAAAAGGCTTATTTACAAGGTGCTTTTCCAATAGCTATTCTTGCATCATCTACTACATGGGCAAAGCCTTCCAATGCCTATCATAACCACAAACCTTTCTAAGGACCATAGCCCCTACTGAATAAGGCTGCCATAAGAGACCCCTTACACATTCTTTGGACATAGTTCGCTAGTATAATCTGGCCTCAGCTGATTGGACAATGTGTGGGCACCTGACCAAAGGCAAACAATTCATTGGCTTTTTAGCTTCCAATGAAGTAACCTAAAATGAAAGCTTTAACCAACAAGGATAAAGATTATGAGAACCAATCAAATTTACTTTCAGGGGTGAGGGAAGCTAATTAGTTGCTAACAAGTACTATAAGCCATACTTCAGATTGGAGTGTGTGTAATAGATACTAATTTTAAGACCATTCTATGGTAAACTTGAAAAATATTGAGCCATTAATTTTTTCACCAAGACAGTAGTGATATGAATAGAAGCATAAAAACATGAAGGCATAAAAGTGAAATAAATTACCTTTAAGCTTTTGTCTGGATCTCTTAACAAAGTAAAGAAAGAATAACATCAAAAAGTATCTAGAAATATGAACCAGTAGATATCCTTAGATCTTAAAATTTCTAATTTCGAAAAGTGTGATTTATGTAGTGTTCCATGTTATTAAGGTAAGGGTTTCAAACTTTAATCAAAGACATCTTTCCTCTCAGGCAAAGCACACACCATGAAAGATATCTCTAAAAGTCTTGAACATTATGAGTAATGTTATTGAGATAACTAGGGGTCTATGACATTTTGTAATGATGTTCTGATTATTTTAGTGATGAGACTTGGAGAACCAGACAGAGTGTGACATTGAGAAAGGCAAACAGCATAGGGTCCAAGGTCAGGTGTTGTCCAACAGTTGTCCATAGAAAGTCTTTTCCTGTCTTCATCAGGATATGTGAATTGGAAAATTTCATGATCATGAGTTGAATTATCTCTGTGTTTTTCTGAAAAATATCATTTAAAATGTGGCAGATGTGGAAAAATATGATTCTTTCAATCTACCATACCAGACAATGACACTTGTAAATCAATTTGTAATTAAACTAGTAGCACTTTGGAAAGATGCCCATACCAGGACTCCAGATTTTTTTTTCCACATTTGGACAACATAGATCTCAGATTCTTGCATTGCCTGTTAGCCATTTTGACTGAAGCCGCACCTCCCCAAAGACAAATACTGTTTGTTTCAGCCCAGAGAAGATGTGCCTACATACAAAAATGACTTTGAAAAAAGCTTGATGGAGTTCAGAAAAATATATGGAAATCAACTAGTGAATAATTTTACTGTTTTCATATTAACATGTTACCCTTTAATTGTTTTTCCCCCTTATTTTCTATGTGGCTTTATGCAGAAATGATCTGAATGTAAAGTGTGAAGAGATGGCAATAAAATGATTTGGCATTATTTGGATCAAGCACCTGGTGGATTTAAATCAGTTATATGCCTTCTCTCTACCTCCACTGCCAAACACTAGTCCAGGCCACCATTTCTCTCACCTGGATTAGGAAAAAGCTCCCAGCTGGTCTCTGCTTCTCTTCTCACCCCTCCAATCTATTCTCTGCAAAGAAGCACAAATGAAGAAATATTAATTGGATCACTTCACTCCCCTTCATTCATGAAATGAGCCTGAATCACAACTTTTTACTGCTTTCATAACATTAAGAATACAATCCCAGCCCTGCAAGCGTGGATCAGTGGTTGAGCATCCACCTATAAACCAGGAGGTCCTGATCAGGGCATAGGCATATGCCCGGGTTGCGGGCTCAATCCCCAGTGTAGGGTGTGCAGGAGGCAGCTGCTCAATGATTCTCTCTCATCATTGATGTTTCTCTCTCTCTCCCTTTCCCATCCTCTCTGAAAGCAATAAAAATATACTTTTTTAAAAAAGAATACAACCCCGATTCCTCACTCTGGCTTTTAAAGTCTGTCCCCTGACCTGCCCTGCTTCTCTTTCTAGTCTTGGCTCCTGCTCCTCTTCCCCTGGAGTCATAGCCCTCCACTGGGCTGCTTTCTTTCATTTCCTGGAAGTACAGGCCCTTTCTCACTTCAAGACGGTGCACATGCCTCTTGCTCTTGATGCAGTGCTCTCTCCCTCCTCTTCCACCCCTTCTTTTTGCCTAAAAGACTCTTTCCCATCCTTTTCAGGTTAAATGTCACCTCTTCAAACAGGACTTGACCACCCAGGATTTCCTCCCTCTACCTCAATCCCCTGCTGGTTACCTTCATGGCACTCAACACACTTTAAAATCATTCTCTTGGTGTTTTGTATTTTATCTTTATGGGCTGACAGGTGACAGTCTAGTTGACTCTTGTATTCCCAGCACCTAACAGAGTACCTGGCCCACGGTAGATATCCAATGAGTATTTGTTGAATGAATGAATAAATGATGTTTACCCTTCTCTGATCTTTTCCATCCATTAACCTGATATGAGAGTTGAGGATATAACGACTGAATTTTCTAAAGGCAGTGTATATTTCTTATATATCCTTTATATTCAGAAAATGGCCAAGCTTTATATCTGGGGCTAAGTGGCTAGACCTGCTCTCCTGTGAAAGGAGGTAGGGGTACCTCCATTGGATCAAGCCCATCATTTGCCATCCCATGTCATGCCTACACTCAGCTCTTTGTGTCCCAGTGTTAGTGTTGTCCTGAAGAGATGGGAGAATGTGAGTGTAGGAAAGTCCCAAAACAGAGTTTCCTGTGCTTGACCAGGGAGTAGAGGGTGATTTAGAGTAGATTCCCTGGACTAGAGTCCAACAATTAAAACAAATAGTCAGGATGATGGCAGGTGGGTACCCCAACCACCATGCAGGTTGTTACAAAGACTACAGACTGAGTTTGGGAGGCACTGGAAGAACTTGCAACAACCTGGAAGAACACTTTCAGATGCTGAGATCTTTCCATGTTCCAAAGGCATGTTTATGAACTCTTCCCTCTGGGGCATGTGACTTTGGGTGGCATTACATAAGCCATAAGCTCCTTCTCCTTAGTGGATATAGACTGGGATCTTCTGTGAAAAATTCATTTTCTAAAGGAATATGTCATTCTGTGGTCTCTTCATGGATTTGAGGGGGTGCTGTTAAGAACTGTCTTTTAGTGCTAAGCATCAGGAATTGCAAGGGGGAAGGGAACCTCAGGCAGCCCAGGGGATTCTGGGAGTTTCTTCTCAGTCTCTTTGGCCCACTGAAGAGTCCTCCTCTTCATGTTCCACCAGGGGGTGGTTGGAGTTTATCAGATAAGCTCATCTGGGTCAGATGACTTGGTAGGCTGGAGACCCAGAGAATCTGAGTAGGGCCACAAGTCAGAAACTCTGAATAACAACCCGGATATTCAGTGGGCCAAGAAGCTAGAGGAGACAACCCTATACAAAAGTCTCTCCATTTTTATCCTTTTCTTGGATCAGTTAACAAGAACTCCTCCACCTCACTCCACCTCTACCCTTATTTGCTCAACCTTTCAATTGCTAACTTTAAATTAAAAATAAACTTAAAAATTTTTTAACACAATAGAGAGTCAGTGGCTAAGTGATCATGCAGCACTTGCCTTAAAGAATGAAACAATTAAAATCCAATCAGTCCTGATAACATTTTGTACTGTGATGCTAGACTTCCCTTTGCTTTGACCCCTCTCCTTCCGGCATCCTGTTCTGGGACAGATATGACACCACAAAGGTTTCCTGTGACTGTCCCCTCACTTCTGACCCCTCACTACATCCTCTCTCTGTCTATTTGGAGAGCAATGACTTGGTTCCTCTGGTATTCCTCCCATTTCATAGGCTCGATGACACTCACTGCTAATTTGGGATGGCAAAAATGTCAGGCAAAGTCTGGACCGAGTGCGTGTCAGCTGTTAGCCTCCTGGTTACTTGCAAAATGGGAAATGTGATAGTTCTAGCTATTATTGATCATATAATTTGTTCTAGGGTCCCTTCTTCATGGATCCTGCCTGCTATCCTGGATATCTGAAACGAAATAACTCCTTAACCTTTTTCAGGTACATTCTGAATGTTCACTCATTTTGAAAACACTTTCCCGGAAATCAGTCCTTTGGGGGCCATCCTGGAGAGGGTCCTCTGGAGGTAGCCTGAGATAAAGGCCACCAAGTTCAGGACTGGTTGCTACCATCCGGCTCTTTACCCTCAGGCCGCGAGAGTCTTCCCTTTTCTGTCTGAGGACCTTGTGTCTGTAGAATTCAGATTTCAGCCCCTTACTCAACAGCCAACAGCCATGCTTAATTCTGTGGTCTGCAGAGCACTTGGCACATTGTTGCCAGTCAGAATATATTAAATAGGACTCATCATCCTAATACCATAGGATAATAATTAGAAGAAGATGGGCCCATTGCCTTCATGGTATTCTCCTCCCCACAACTCAGCAGCTGACGGGGTTGGAGGCTGGGCTGAGGGCAGAGATGAGGCACCGGGTTGTGCATGGAGGTGCTGCTTGCTGTCTGCACATCTGTCCTGCGTCAGGAGGCCTTGGTCTCAAGCCCGGTGCTACCTGACCTCTGGCCAGTCATCTGTGGACACCCTGCAGCTTCCCCATCCTGCTCCAGACACACAACTGGAATTTACCTCCAAACTGCACTCATTGGTCACATGTCTTTCTCTTCTTTCTTAAAGTGAAATCATCTTTTCTCTGCCTTCTGAGGGGCCCCCCTAACTCACTTTTTTAGAATTCACACCTGAATGTGATCATTTACCCCTCAGGAACCGGGGATTAATTCTTGTCCTTGATCAAGTTTGCATGGCCAGGGCCTAGAAATGCTGGAAACATTTAGAAAAGTACCTGGCACAGACATGACACTCCCAACTGTAGTTTGCTGAAAGAAGGAGAGAGGAAGGAGGGGAGAGGGAGGGCGAAAAGTGTTCTGATATTCCAAATCCCAGAGATGTTCAAATGTTAAAGCCTCTATGGGTCATTCAAAGTGATCTAATTTTTTAAGAGAAAACAATAATTTTACAACCGCCCTAGCCGGTTTGGCTCACTGGATAGAGCGTCGGCCTGGGGACTGAAGGGTCCCAGGTTTGATTCCGGTCAAGGGCATGTACCTTGGTTGCAGGCAGATTCCCAGTAGGGGGTGTGCAGGAGGCAGCTGATCGATGCTTCTCTCTCATCGATGTTTCTAACTCTCTATCCCTTTCCTTTCCTCTCTGTAAAAAAATCAATAAAATATATTTTTAAAAAATAATAATTTTACAACCCATTGTCTTGTCCTGTGCCTTTGTAACAAAGGCAGAGGAAGCTGGAAAGAAATAGAATAACAATGGCAATAGTACAGTCCCTGATGGTTATTGAGAACTTTTTATAAGTCACTTTGTAAGCCTTTTCCATGCACGGACTCTCTGAATTCTAAAAACAGCCCTATGGCTGAAAGAGGTAATATCCCTATTTTGCATATGAGAAAATAGAATTTGGAGAGGCTAAGTAACAGGTAGGTTAAGAAATGCATGGGCATTTCTCTAGATCATTTCTGAAGGTCCTGGGACCCTCCTTCCCAGTGCCAAGGTCTCCTTGGTTTATGGCGGGTAGAGTGTGAAGTGGCCCAGTGTCCCCCTTGGCTGCTGCCCTAACGTTGAGTCCTCTTCCCAACTGTACCTCAGGTGGGATCTCCTGGGGCTCAAGGACACCCGTCTCCCCGATCCCAGCAGCCTCTTGAAATGACAGCCATGCTTCTTCTCTTTATCACCTCCTCGGCTTTCTGTGGGGGGTGACAACGGTTCAGTCTCTTTCAGCTGGAAGCCATCAAAGCTTTTCTGCATCGCTGCTATGGAGACAAAGCACAGGTACGGTTTCCATTTGCCACCGCTTGCTATTAAAAGACAGGCACGGATTGTGAGCCCAAGATGTTCAGAAAATCAACCTGGAACTTACCCCTTTTTAAAAATTCTAATAGAGGGTAATTCATGCACGTTGGTTGGCAAGCCATCTGCCTCAGGGACCGAGCACAGGTTAGATAATTAAACTCAACCTGTTCCTGCGTGGCTGTCTGACTTACCATTTACCTCATCTCAGACTCCTCGCCTCCAAAAACCCACTCTCCAAACCGGTTAACTCATTGTTCCCCCAAAACACCTGCCCCGCTTTCTTATTTTTACTCATGCCGTTCCCTCCACCTGGAATGCCCTCGCTTCGCTCTCCCTCTCCAAATCCTTCTCATTTGCTTCACAATATGTTCCCCAAACACCTCACTCACAATGATCCTCCCTCTCCCCTGAATTCCAATAGTAATGAATTCTATACAATTTGGCTGGTAATTAATCATACGTTGCTTTATGGTATTCTTTCTATTGTTACCTTGAACTGTTATTTAAATCTTTAATTTTAATGTAACTGTTTCCATATGTTTGTCTTGTGTTCATAATTGAAATATAAGATCTTCAAAAGCAGGAGATATATTATATTATTGTATTCCCTTTATTACCCAATATGTGACTGATTTGATGATTTTTTCTTTTTCTTTTCTGTTTATTTCTTTTTTGGCCAATTGGGTAACCAAAATTATAAAACTTAATCCAATTCCTTTGGTAATAACAGATCATATTTATTAAGTGATAAACACATGTGGGTGATTGGAGCATGTGGTTCTGGGGTCCTTGAGATAAATGTAACCCCCCCAAACTGGGGAAGGAATGGAAAAGGGGGACCCATGCTTGTGGAATAGCAGAAAAAGGAGTTTGTGGAGGAGTCAACTGGCAAAATCTGTTCCAGGCAGCTTCATTCTTCTCCTTCTCTTCCAAGTGAGGACAAATTATTCTAGAAAAATACCTCCATAACCTCTTGCCTTGTTTTTCTTTCCTCTTCTACCACCTTGCAACCCACACTCTTGTACCTTCTGTTTCCCTCTCATCTGAGCCCTAATAAAGACACAACTTAATGCTTATACTATTACTGTGGCATCTTCCTCTGCTACTCAAGTCCAGGGACTTTGAACCCTCACTGCAGAGAGAAATAATAAAAAATATCTTAGATGAATTTAGTATACATGGTAGACAGCTTCTTAGGTAGCCTCCCCTGATCTTTGCCTCCTGGCGTCCACACACGTGGAGTCCTTGTCCTCGAATTCAGGCTGGATCTAGTGACATGTTTCTAATGGTTTGTCACTTCCAAGCTTAGGTTACAAACAGCCTCTGCATTCTATCCTGTGTGTTCTCTCTCTCTCTCTCTCTGTCTTATCTTTCGGGGAATCTAGTTGATAAGCTGTGAACAACCTTTTGGAGAAGCCCACATGGAAAATGATATTTTGAGGACTTGAGACATGCCAGGTGAGTGAGTTTGGAAGTAGATTCCTCCCCAGTTGAACCTTAAGATGTGACCACAGCCCTGACCAACCCCTCCATGTCAGCCTTGTGAGAGGCCCAGAGTCAGAGAACTGAGCTAAGCTGCTGAGATTCCTAATCAATTCTAACCTGGAAATCACAAATGTTTGCTATTTTAAGCCACCAAAAGTTTTGGAATAATTTGTTATATAGCAATAGATAATTAACATGGTATTTAATTATGGTAAACCATTCAGGAAATGGCCAAGATCATCTGAATGCCTCTGTTTGTGTTTATAACATTTTCCTTCTGTGAGCTTGAAAAATATGGATGGTTCATTTCCGATATAATAATCGGGTTGACACTGAGGTGGGTGCTACATCCATCCTTTGCTGCCTGCCTTTCATCAGAGTGAAACTAGCTGATGGTTAGCAACATAGATCATGAGCTGGACAATGATTTCACAACTAGATCAGTATCTGGTAAAAATAAGCAGCATGAAATGAGTCACTTAGCCTGCTTCAAGTATCAAGATGATCAGAGGAAGATTGTATCCTCAGTGGTGTATTCTCTAACACTCAGCAAAATTCGAGTGATTAATCAGGGAAGAACTAAGCTGTCATTTCATTACTTGTGGTAACCCCTTCCCAAGTCTGAATAAATCTCACTTGTCTAGTGGAAGAACTGGGGTCAGCAAACCACAGCCCAGAGACCTGATCTGTACCACTGCTGGTTCTTATACATAAGGTTCTTTTGCAACACAGCCACCCCATTTGTTTAGATATTGGCCATGGCTGCTTTTGAGCTGCAATGTTAGAGCTGAGTAGTTGCAAAAGAGTCAGTAAAATTCACAAAATCTAAAATATTTATCATCTGGCCTTTATAGAAAAAGTGTGTTGATCTCTAAGGTGATGATTTTCAAAATGTATTCAAAGGAACACTATTTTCTATGGGATGTTAATAAAAGTTATATGGGAAAACACCAGGTTCCATGGCCACATGTTTAGGAAATACTGAGTTAAGAAAAGTTAAACACATGGCCTTGCTATAGAACTTCTCTGAGCCCTTAATTATCTCCAAGAGGAGGACATGGAATACTGCATTTTTTAAAAACATTTTTGACCATGAAGCTCTTTGTTTCAGATCACCTCTCAAGAGACTAGTGTTCAACTCGCTGGGAAATGCTACTCTAGAGCTATGAAAGTTGCAGTTTTCAAAGTATTAGCTTTGCAAAAAAAATAAAGTAGCTATAAGCATAACAACTTTGACTTTTAATGCATCTATAATAATTTGAAAATACACAGAGAGATATCTTACTGATCATGAGCCTGATATGAAACCAACACTTGGAAAGTTGGATAAACATAAAGTTGTGTGTTAATAGGGGACTGTTTTTGCAGAGCTAGCCATACTTAAAATAATTTTAAAGTTGGAAGAAGAAGAATGTGATAGTGTATGTCTCAAATGTTGTACCATGGAGCCCCTATAATTCATGTAGATTTCTTAAGGACTATAGTTGGGAATCAAAGAGAATCTAGGTTTTACCAACCAATTTGAAAAAAAATGGGTTTAAGTGCTAAAAGGAGTTTGAAAAATATTAATCTATTCCTAGCTTGGCTTCTTGAAATTAAGAACAGATTTCTAAAGGACTAGAGAGAGCATAGTCACAGGTGGGCAGCCACTGACCCATGGTCAAGGTTCAGACCTATGCTATGACTGTCCATTCCCTTACACCATACTGTCCTGCTCTGGGACCCGTTTTATGGATGACTGGTTAGGATTAGAGATCTAGCCTGGGAAACTGCTGACTCACTACCTCAGTCTGAACCAGCATGGGATGAGAAGAATACCAGGAAGAGTTTGGTGAGTGAAGACAATAGGTTCCAAAGTATGACACCAATATAATAGAATGCAGAGTGGGATGTTTCCTGTTGTCCCAGAACCATGGCCAAGGTACAAAGCTGAACTTGAAACTGCTGGTGGTAAGCACTTCCCCAGAAGGCTTGCTAGAGGCTCTATCACTGAACTGCCCCTGGTAAAATTAAGAAGAGAACATTGAGTTGGGGACAGGAGGTAACCTGCCTTTAGTGAAGTCCATATCAATGAAGAAAGTCTCTTTTCAATTACTTTGTGGTCATGGAGGATCTCTCCCTTTCCCCAAAGCTAAGTAAGGCAGTCTCCAAGAGAACTGTGAATAGAAACTGAAGGGGACTCAGGAAAGAGAGACTGAGTGGGTAGTGCTGAGATAAGACTGAAAAGGTCTTCTCTGGTGCAGCCCAGGAATGAGGCCTTAGGGGCCATTGAGAGAACATACCAGGAAATAAGGAGTATGGCATGCTCTCTTTTCCATTTCCTAATGCCTGCAAAGGCAAGCAGATAGAAGAGTATTTGATATGTGTCACCTGCAGTCTTTGCGGGGTGGCATATTTGAGTATAGAGAATAGTGTTCACTTTGAAATTCCTAAAGGCAGTAGGTCTAGGTCATCAGGGCTTGTAAGCCTGGAAATGAGATCGGGTAACCCCATCCCATCTCTAGTCTCTATGGAATGGGGAAACACAGAAGAGGAACCAGTAGTTCCCATAGCTCAGCGATAGAGGGGTTAGGGGTGAAGCTGAACTGAATGCTACTCCTCAACACACACATATGCGCACACACACACACACACACACACACATTTACACATATACAGACATTTACAGTTACCACCTACACGGGGCTGACACATGAGCTGAGAACACCATCAGAAGGACCAAAGGAGAGCTAGACCAGGACAACTTCCTCTCACTACACATTCCTGTCCATCTGCTCCTTCCTTTCTGACAAGTCACGAAGGGCCAGAGTGGGCTCCGGGAGGATGCTAAAGTCTAAAGGAAGGAGTTCAAAGAGACAAGGAAGGAGGGAAACAGATGAAGAACAGACCACCAACCTCCAAGCCACTGGAGCCATGAAGTAGAAGAGAGACAACACTGCAGGGGAGAGAGAGGACATAGTGTTGGGTCTGTTCTAAGGCTGAAGTAAATAAACAAGACTGAGTCTTAAATAAGAAATGGACTATTCAAAAAAAAAAAAAAAGAAATGGACTATTCTAATAAGTGACAGGAGCATTGGAGGAGCTGGCCAACTTCCTCTTCGAGGAGTTACTTCCCATCAGGATAGGTAGGTCAACATATCCTAGTTGAAGGAGCTGTTATTGGATAAGTATAAAACGGTTTCATTTTTATATTCATAACATGTGGAGACTCCCCAATAAATTTGTTACATAAGATATATACTTTGGACAGAATTTTAATGTTTTCATATTTCTAATGCTTTTCTTCCAAGGGATTGTAAAGGCAGCATGCCAATATTTTCCCCATTCGGCAAATTAGCACACAGAGAAAGCGGTGTTGGTTATCAAAGGACTCAAAAGCTGACAACAGCCTTCTGTCTTCTACTCATATCATGAGGCAGCTGACTCCTTCTCAGACCCAAATGTGATCCATTTTTAATTGGGAACAGAACTTTTCAATTCTTGAGCCCAAAAACAAATTAAAAAGTAGAAGGAGGAGGAGGAGAGGGGGGGAAAGGAGATGGGAAAGTTTTGTTTCTTTCCCCTAATTTGAGAATCTGTGATTTCTCACTGGTTTTGATCAGGACCAAGATGTTTGTTTTGTGTGTTGTTTTCTTTTTTTTAATGTTTCTCTTCTTTTTAAAAAAAATTCACAGTTCTCTATTCAAGACTAAATTTATCTGTTTTAAAAAATCCATCTGGCTTTTGTGTTATGGAAGCCCACACAAGGCTGCACCAACAGTCCTAGAAGCAACAGAGTTATCAAATGGAACGCATTTCAAATGAAGGGACAGCAAGCTCATTAAGAGCTGTTTCTTAATAAGGAATAAGGCGCAGTGGAGAGTTGAATGATGCCAAAACACACAAAAGTTTCAAAGACTAAAACTGTTTGGGAGGAAAAAAAACGAAGAAATGACTTGGCCAATTTTTCAAAGCCCTACCCCCAAAATAAATACGTCTGTTCCCATTTGTACCAACAACTGTAAATACCACTCAATCTCAAGCTAACATTAGCATTACAATGAAATATAAGTAATTCTGAACATAAAGGCCATGTACGAGACATACCAAAATGTAGTAAAACTAGGAATAACATCACATTTATTGTTAAGAGATTGTCAATGGTTTTCATCAGAAACTTTATTTTTCTGCCTCAAGTATATGTAGATTTCATTCTTATACACTATTCTGGACAGTTTAGTTATCTTTTAACTAATGAGTAATATCCAATAAAATAAAACCTTTCCATAAAAAATCATTTTTTTTCAAATGATTCTGGTACAAATGAAATGCATTATCTGGCTTTATTTTTAATATCTTATATCAATGCTAATAGACAAGGAAAATGTAAAAAATTGCTTAGGAAAGGTCAATGTCTTTCCTGGTTATTGGAAAGCTTGTAGATTTCAAATGTGTATGATACGTTCCTGCCATATTGGCCTGATGGGGGGTAGAGCCTCCTAGACCAGGTATTAAGAAGTTTTAAAGCATTTTTCAATCTTGCTTCAAATGTGTTTCAGAAGATGCTTTATCACATTGGACCTCAGTTCACTCCTCAGAACAAGAAAGCTGGTGATAACCTGCATACCTCTAGGTCAGCGGTTCTCAACCTGTGGGTCGCGACCCCTTTGGCGGTCAAACGACCCTTTCACAGGGGTCGCCTAAGACCATCCTGCATATCAGATATTTTCATTATGATTCATAACAGTAGCAACATTACAGTTATGAAGTAGCAACGAAAATAAATTTATGGTTGGGTCACAACATGAGGAACTGTATTTAAAGGGCCAGAAAGGTTGAGAACCACTGCTCTAGGGACTGAATTAAGGATCCATTTGTGAAACAACTTCTTTGAATTTCATGATGAAATGGCTTTTAGAATTGTACGCTATGGCGAAGTGAAATCAGCTACGCTGGGGCATTTCTTTGGCTGAACTAAAGGTAAACAAGCAGCCCCTTCAAGGCCTCCCGATTTTCCTGAAAGTAGACTTCCTTTCAGGAAAAGAAAATGGCTGCAAATTATGGAAATGGAGGGAAGACGGAGAGATGGATGGAGAATTCTGAAGAGGACACAGACCAGACGAGCTCAAAATGCCCCGTTACCAGCCTGTGAAAATGCGGCTCCATTGCCGTCTTCACAGCCATCTGCTCTGCCATTGTCTCTGGTTCCCACAAACAGATTTAAAAAGTTCAGTCTGCCCCTTTGTGAGTTTAGGAACACTGAGCAGGATTTTCGGACGGGAACAAACAAGCCACTAATGGACTCACCACTCCTGTCTCCGGGAACAATCTACCTCTAATTTTTTTTTTTTTTTTTTAATTAAGGCCCAGCACAGTCTTACCATTCCTTGTGTCTTTTCACATCCTTCACAGGAGCTACAACAGAATCTGAATAGAACATGCATTCCCATCCCTTTCTCTCCATCACCACTCCCACCCCTACCCCAGGCCTAACCACCAGCACCTCATCTCTCTCTCCTCATCTGGATTACTGCAACAGCCTTCCACTACTGATCTCCTATTCTCTAGATTCCCTCTAATCACTTCTCTACAGCCATAGTGAACTTAGTCAAACATAAACCAAGCCATGTGGCTCCCCTGCTTAAAACTGTCCCAGGGATTTACATTGCATCCTGAAAAACAAAAAAAATTCCAAACTCAATATAATAGCTGCGAAGGCTGTCTATGTCAGTGAGCTATTGCTACATAACAAACCACTCCGGAACTCAGTGGCATAAAATAACACTGATTTCTCTTGTGTCAATTGATTTTGCTGATCTAGGCTAGACGTGGCTGGGCTCATGCATGTACCCGTGGGTCGCCTGGGGTTCGGCTTCATGCATCTCCCATTCTCCTCTGTACAGACCCTGTGCTAAGAAGCCCCATGTGAGTGAGGATTTTTTTTTTTTAATTGCAGACAAATATGGTCCGGGAGCGCACTTACTTCTTAGGCATGGTTTGTGCAATGCCTAGGGCCCACCACATTTTTATTTGCCCTATTTTTATTTTTTTCTCTTCAGCCAGCCATGGAGCTTTATGAAACTGCAATTTCCTCCCTAAAAGAGTTACAATCTCTGGAAGGGAGTGTGCCAAACGCTGGGTGAGTCCTCCCTGCATGTGTTAGCTTGCTAGACCCTAGCACCCCAAGCTCCTTCCTCATCTAGGAGACTCACCATTTTAAAGGAACATGGTCCCACAGTTGGTCTATTACAGTGAGGTGCTCGTCATCCCACTGTGACCGTGAGTTGCTAGTATGTGGAGAGTTGCGTTAGTTCTCTGCAAAGAACATTAGAATACTCTTCCCTGCAAGAGTTTGCTTACCAGTGAGAGTGTTTGCTCACTTTATTTACAAAGAAGTTTCCTTTACATGTTACTTACATGGAAGTCCCATTCAAATGGTCAATTCTACTAGGTTTATAGAAATCTGGCAGAACATCATGAGACTCAGAGGGGACACCAGAATGGAAGTTACTGTTTGAAAAAGAGAGGCAAATGTATTCTTCACCTGTAAAGATAACTAGTTTTGGTTTGAAGGTAAGAACTTTCCTCATTTGGCATAGTCTTGTCATTCCCACAGAATAAATGTGCTTAGTAATCAAATATACATTTAGTTATTTCATCCCTTTTAAAAGAAGCTGTGTACTTTTTTAGATCACTGCACATAGTAAATCCCAAAGTGAACTTTGCCTTGTGAGACTCTGAATTATGTTCACAATTTTTAAGTTATTTTGACATAATTCTGTATTTTTAATAAGTAGTTCGTTTCCTGTTTCTGTGTGCCTCTTAATGACTATGCAATAGCTTAGATTAGATTTCTTTTTCTTGCTGGTTCCCAAACCACAAATGGAAAAAAGTACAATCCTGCATTGGCCATGTCAGCTACCTAAATATTTTCACAGATTCTGTGATTTCTTTCCTTGCTGAACCGAGAGAGAAACTCGCATGGTATTTTTATCCCTACGGAATGTAGAATTCATTTAATCTCGTCTGTGTTTACACAGACTTCTTGTATTCGGTATTCCTAATGCTTCCTCGGGGCTCCTTAACAACATTGCTTTCCATGCCCTCCGCTCTAGGGCTCCATGTGCCTGGTGGCACGTGAATTGGAGAAAATGCTCCTCAGCGCTCTGAATTGTTATGCCTAAAATTTCTGAAGTTGTGTATTCACTGCCCTCATCACACTTCTGAATGTGACATGGCGGTGCCTCCCCACATGATGTGGAGGGACACTTCCACTCCTTGGCAGGAAGTTCCAGGGGCCAGCTCAGGGCAGCTTAGCCAGGAGTCAACTGGAGAACAATGACAGTGAGCAAGGTGGCCACTTCTCCTCAGCTGTCTCCCTTTCTCATCATAAGGAGGGGCTCCCTCATTTACCTGGTGGCACTAAGGCAGTGATTCTCAAAAGATGGTCTCTGGACCAATGGCATCAGCATCACCTGGGAACAGAAAGTGGAAATTGTCGGGGCCCGCCCCAGACCTCCTGAACTGGACACTCTGGAGGTGAGGCCCAGTGATCTGGGTTTGAACAACCCTCTGGGTGACTACAACAGTAACATTTGAGAACCACGGGACTTGGTTTTTATGAAAACTAGAAGACAGACCCTCTGTCTATTTCCTTGGCCCCACCAGGGTCTTTACGAAGTGTGTGCCTCCTGGTCCCTCTCAGGGAGCTCTGTTTCAGGTGCTCCCTGCGGCCTCTGCCCTCCTGGGCACAGGCAGTGCGGCAACGGGCCATTGGAAGAAGCATGCCAAGTCTGTTTTTGACAGCCTCTCCTATTTCCTTTCAGCTCCTCTACACTTTACATTCCTTTCCTGTGTCACGGTCACACCAGTTTCTCTCTGGATCTCTTCATCCGGCCCCATTCTAGGATATCAGGTGGTAGAGACTGAGATTGATACTCTTCCCAGGATGACTTGAATGCATTATCATGAAGGCCTAACAACCATCATCCCATCTTCATCAGGATAACTGGGTTATACTGTGCTTACAAACAGCCCCCAAACCTCAGGGATTCACAGCTACAAAGGACTATTATCACTCACACAGCATGTCCAGTGTGAATCAATGGGGCAAAGAGAGCCCTGCTCTCAAGGTGACCCTCACTGGGGAACCAGGCTGGCCCTCACTAGCATCTGGCATGTCACTGTGGCAGAAGGAAAGAGAGTGTGGCAAAGCCCTAAGTGGCTCATTGGGCTTTGTCTAGAAGTGACACATTTCTTCCCATGTCATTGGCCAAAATAGCTAATATGGCCAAGCCTGACCACTGAAGTTTAGTCCCCCAGAGAGAAGAAAAGGCTATTGCTAACTGTGGTGAGCTGTTTCTGTTTCCCGCGACCCGCACGGGAAAACGACAGGTTCTTGAGCGGAGGAGCTGGGGATTAAGAAATTAAAGAAAGACCAAGACGCAGAAATAGATTTTAAGCTGGGGCCAGGTGGGCGCCATCCTCTCTGATGGAGAGGCGGCAAAAGCGGCTGAGCCACACAGCAGGTTTATTTTAAAGGCCTAGATTTACATATCTAGTTCCGCCCCTGCCTGATTAACATGTCCAGCCTTATTGGGGAAGCATGTTCCCAGGGCGTGGCTGCCTATGCTCTGAGTTCAGCTGACAATAATAAGAAAATGCCTAGGTGCCTCCCAGGCGGCCCTCTACAGCTAACTGTTCATACAATTTTAGTCCATCATCCAAAGGGCTAGACCAGGGGTCCTCAAACTTTTTAAACAGGGGGCCAGTTCACTGTCCCTCAGACCGTTGGAGGGCCGAACTATAGTTTAAAAAAAAAAACTATGAACAAATTCCTATGCACACTGCACATATCTTATTTTGAAGTAAAAAAAACAAAATGGAACAAATATAATATTTGTATTTTCATGTGGCCCATGGGCCATAGTTTGAGGACCCCTGGGCTAGACCATCAGTGTAGCATTTCCAACTCCACGGTGGCTAATAAGAAGACTTTTGGGTGTGTACACCAGTGACGATACACCTGGTGAGTGTGTCCAGGATGGAGGGAGTTTCCATGGGGAAGGCTCCTTCCTGTTGGCCCTCAAACATAGTCATATGGACCATTTCCTCGAGGCAAAGGGAACTAACATGGATAGGTAAGTGACAGATAAGTGCTGACAACTGCGCCAGACCTTTCCCACTCATTTTCTCACGTAAACCTCACCTTCGCAGGAGAGAGAGGAACTGATCTTATACAGAAGAAGACAAAGCCCAAAGCGATTCATAACTTGCACATAGTGACCGGGATGTGGTGGGACTGAGATGCTGACTTCCCAGGCACCAGCAACGTAAATCTGCCACCAGGAAAGTACGGACTGGAGGAAAGACACCTGGTACCCACGTGACAAAGGGAAACATTGATTCTTCCACTGACTTCAGTGTTTTGGGTATAAAATCAGCCTCTACTGGTGGGGCAGTGATCACTTTAATGCAACATGACTATCACATCGCTGTAATAATAAAACCATCTCCCCACTATGCACACAAGTTTCCAGGATTTTAATTGAAGGGGCAGTTCTTCAAATAAAAGTAGGAAAAACTGTGTTATTCTCATTAATGAATAGTAAGAAATCCATTTAAATCTAGAGTGGCCCAAGATAATTGAAACCTATAAAGTAATTGAATGAGACCAATAAACTCCATCATCTCAGTAAAGAATATTTCATATATTATTTGTAGGAAGTTCTCTGGTTTACACCATTGGTGGTATATCAAGAGAAAACCTGCTTTTCTATATTTTATTTTATAACTGAATCACTGAACAATAAGCACCAAAAAGGCACATTAGACGTTGTCATTGGTGGAGGAACTAAGAGAGAAGGACATCCAGGAAGCAGACGTACACAGAGGGCCCTGTAACTCGGGTAACTTTGTCAACACTGCCTCCAAAAGTGCTTACCTCACTCAGAAACAGCACCGAAGCCCTCAGTGCAAACACATCATGAAATTATGTCTACGCGATGCTGTACTCAGCAGCTCCATCAGCAGGGTGCCAGCTGACTTCAAACACCTCCCAAGAACACGGAGAACTAATAATCACAGGGCTACCCAGGCTCAGCCCCCAAACGTCCCACGACACAGACTCCAAAAGCCCAAGGAGGATGTGATCCTTCAAAGGGGAAAGTGGTCCAGGTCCTGCTAATGGAAGGTATGCCATGGGACAACCAAATAGTGGTGTCTTGCGATTTCTAATCAGTGACCATTACAAAACAAAATTTTCTAAGAAATTTGTGGGTATTAATTTTCAAACCCATTAGAGATACATTTGGCAAAAGTATCTTACTGGCTGAGGACAAATGCCACACCAATATAGCATAGTGGTATCAAAAACAATCATTTGTTTTCCTTAAATCCCCAGGAGTGACTTGGGTTAAAATTATATAAACTTGGAAGCACTTGCATGTAAGTTACAGAACTAGCGTAGGTTAATCTCTAGGCCAACTGTCTATAACATAGTCACTTGCTGTGTGAATTCTACAGGAATGATACATCCTGCCTGACTTTAATTACTATGGTATTTTTATGTATTTTCAATTATATATATATACAAAAACCCTAAAATCCAACAAATATTAAAGCACAAACATCTGAATGCACACACAATTCTAGGGAATATCCCAAAATGGCTGATAGTGCTACCATTAGTTGTTAAAATCCATTGGCTCATCCCATCATTTATCCTGCACTGTGCTTTAAACCCTCTCTTCATTCCAAGGATGATGTAGAACACATTCATACCTCACACACAATATATCTCTCCATGTTTTCCAGATGGTATTTGATAAAATGGAAACCAAAGAAAGCCACAACAAGAAAAATAAATGTTTTTCTACTTTGAGATTTGAACAGCTTCTGCCTGGGTAGAGAAAAATATGAACTCACTCATTCTGGGCTAATGAAGAAGCTCAATAGACATGGTCCATCTAGAGGCAACACCCATTGGACCCAGAGGTTCAGGCCCCTCTTGGGTCTGCAGCCGAGCTCCACAAACCAAGAGTGAAGGTTTCCTTAACTTGGGTGTAACTTATTGCCAGCTTGGGCTGCAAGGAAATCAGTGGTGGTTTAAGTGAGTGGTTTGGATACAATTTGATTCAGCCCAATACTTGTCCCCACACTGATTACCACGTTTAAGGAGTAAAACATTCACAGTTATCATAACTCAGATTTTTTTTAAAGTCAGCATTTATCAACTCCAAGATCTTAAAGATATAAAATTACCAACGTCAGATGCATTAGAAAATATTTTAATAGGTCATTTGAAAAGTAAAACATCAAGTTAGAATATGACTCTCCCAAAACTCTCTATAAAGATTTGATTTTTGTACAAGCAGGTAACCCTGAGACGATGTTTACTTTTCTATGAAGAAATTTGCATATAAATTCTTATGTCTCACCGGTCATTTTTTGTGAAGCACACACACCAAATAGGATCATCTTTAAGATAAATTAATTACCTGCACGGTATGGAAAATCAAATCACTTTTTAAAAGCAGTAAATATTATGCATAATCAATTTCTCTCATTTCCAAATAGTGGTTGCCATTTTGTCCAATTTACCTCCCTGGAAATAAGTTGGGTGCATTTCCAAGTCATGAGGGATACAAAGCTGAGCACCAGCCACTTGGACTTGCTCTGCTCAGGGAGGTGCATCTCCGGGAACCTCAGCAACGCCTACTCTAAGCATTGTCTCGCCATGCCCTCCAACAAGGATGCCTGGCCTCATGGATTTCAATCCCCTACCCAATAATGTCTCCCCATGGAGCTTATCATCCAAAACAAATGCCCAAAAAGGGATACAGTACCTTTCTTCTAGTGGTTCTTGGAAACCATCTGCTAATATACTCAGGTGAAAGGACTCCCATGATTTGCCTGGACCCTTGCACCTAAACCTTCCATGTGGGCCCCACCTGCATGTTACTCAGCCCAGCCTTCATAAGAGACATCATGGACCGTGAGGCCTGGATTCACATTTCTCTCTGCCACAAATGAGCTGTGCACCTTGTATAGGCCACTAAGACAAGTTTAGCCTTAAATCTGTCACTGGAAAAAAAAATGGGATTATAATTATGCACATTACAGGGTTCTGCTGAAGACTGAAAGGGATACGGTGTGGAAGCACACAGTTGGAAGCGCACGATAGATGTGAAGCAAATGCAACGTTCTTTCAGTGAAGGGTACATAGTTTCCCAACTATCCCCAAGTCTCTCTCTTAGTGTCACAATTATTTCCAGGCTGTTCTAAAAGGTGTTCACTATCAACATCAGGAGCACCCTGTGGTATCAGAGCTGGAAGAGCCCCTCAGGCATCATGTCATTGGGGTGGGATGTTTGCCATGCATTTGCCCCCATTCTCACTGAACTCAGTGAGTGTCAAGGCCACTGCTCTGGATGCTGATACAGTGTGTGCCTCTCTTTATTGTATCATAATTTGAATAACCTCAAACCTTAGCTGAAGATGCTCGGCACAGCCTTTGAGTGTGGTCTCTTAGAGGGAAGCTAGTGTTTGTTGAATGCCTACTATGTGCCAGGCACTCAACCTTTGTGACACTATTAAACATCCTAACACCTTAAGAAAAGTTGCATATCCCTTGTTGTTTCATTTTATTTTGTACATGTGAGAACACACAGCTCATGTGTAAGTGGCAGCGCCAGGTTCAAACCCGCAGGTATATGACCCAAAGCCCACATTCTTCTCTAATACTTTCTGGCAGAGCAAAAAAAAAAAAAAAAAAAAAAAAAATGGCAAAAGCAACAAGCACCAGGGGTATAAAGATGAGCATAGAAACAGAGATGGAGGTAGAGGACTCTGCAGTAATACAGTCAGCCACCGCCGTCATAAACACATGGGAGAAGCCTTGAGGTATACGGCTATAACTTCAGTGAAGATGTGGAGAGCATGGACTTCTTATCAGAAACCAAAACCATCTATTGAGTAGAAAACAAATTCTGAACTTTGCTCACCCTGAACACAATACAAAGGTACAGAAGAATAAACATAAACACGTATGGATTGAGAGAGAACATTTGCAGAATTAAATCCAGATTGCCTTGAAAGAACATATGCTGTATGCTGAGCTACTCTTAATGGAGTCAAATCAATTCTCTTATTACGACGTTGTGGGGAGGAAAAGATGAAATGCTCTTTGAAAACCCTTTGAAAGAGGAAAAGCTATATAAAACGGACCAATTCATTAGTTTATTGAAGAGAGCCCTGGATTGGGAATCAGAGGGACCGAGGACTTAGGCCAGCTTTTCCTCTAATTAGCTGTGTGACCTTGGGTCACGCACTTCAATTCTGTGGTCCTCAATTTCATCAACAGAAAACTTAAGGGTTTGAACAAAGTGCTTGCTGTAAAATCGCGTCCCTGTTACTCATGTCAAAGATATACACGTCTCGGGAATTCCTGTGCCCCTGGACTCCAGGTGATTGAAAGCCAGAGCTGAGGTTTGTGCCCTCAGCATTGTTCCAAGTAAGTTCTAAATTTGCACATTGTACAGAATCATGAGTGAGCACACACACAGAGAGAGAAAGACAGATGGCAACAGACAAACTTGCTAACCTTTTAAAAGATTCCAGTCTGGCTACCCCAGCAGTCTAGTGGCAGGGATCTGTGCCCAGAGGAGAGGAGACAGGTGAAGAATGCCCGGGCTACAGAGCTTAGACGCTGACGATTCAGCATGCCTTGCTCCCTGCCTGGGAAAGAGCAGCCTACTGCCTCCCACCGCCCCAGCCCATGTGGGTCTCTGAGCACTAAGGCCCTGGAGGAAGCCCTTGCTTTCTCTTGTTCCAGGACTATCCGGGGCCAATGCACTTTTGTGAAAATTTAGGAGAGGAAGGAATCCCAACTCAGAATTTGAAACAGGCTAATTTTCTTCATTTAATGGAGTCTGTTGGTGGGTTTGAATAGTGTCTACAAAAACCTGGTGGCGGTAAATGGAATAGATCAGAATTTATGCACCTAAATGGGAACCCTTCTCAGATGAGTGAGTCCCTCGAGAGTCTGTCCACTACCACAGAGTAAAGTCTTTTAGGAATGTACCTCAAGGAGAGAATTCATTAAAAAAGTGAATTCTACAATCAGATGGAGTAGGTTGTATTTTATTCCCAACAAATAAGATATGTGGTGTGACCCCCAGAACTTGTGACTGTGACATCATCTTTGAAATAGCCTTTGTAGATGTAATCAAGTGAAGATGGGATCATTGGGATAGGCCTTAATCCAACACAACCAGTGTCCTTATAAGAAGAGGGAGATTTGGACACACACACACACACACACACACACACACGGAGATGCTGTGTGAAGACGAAGACATGTGGACACAAGGGAGGAGGCCATGTGAAGATGGAGATGGAGACTGGAGTTGTGCTACTGGACCAAGGAAGCCCTGGGACTAGAGGAAGCTTGAAGCAAGTAAGGCTCCTTCCCTAGAGGCTTCTGCTGACACCTTTATTTCAGACTTCTGGGCTTCAGATCTGAGACACAATGCACTCCTATATAAATGCAGAAAAAGCATTCACTTGCATTGACTGAGTAGCAGATTCAGGATTTGCCTGTGTCTCTCACTCTCCAAAGCCCAAGATCTTTCCACAACTCTATACTGTCCAGTCTTTTTTGGGTACCCAAGACTTAAACTTTAGGAGAGAAAACATATCATAGAATGCAATTTAGGGTCAAAATGCCAAATTAAATCTATTAAATGCTACAGAATCTGGAGAAGGGAGCCATCTGGTTGGCTGGATGAGGAGAGAAAGACAGGTGACTTAGACAGAAGTGTTTTTCTATCTCATATCAGCCAATCAATCCATCACTTGCCTCCCAGGTCAGCAGGAGAAAGAGATAACTTATTCATCTAACATGTTTCTGACTCTAAGACAAATCATGGAAAATTCAGAAAGCTGGCACCTTGTCTATGTAAATGTTTATTGTCTACATTCTAAAAACTATCTGGGCCAAAGGGCTTTGATGTGTTTATACCCTGAGATAAAAGACAATATCTACATCAAAAGTTACAACAAAGGCAAGACACAACCCATGTTGAGAGTCACAGCTGCTTCACTTTCTGGGGTAACCCCTGGGGTCACTGTTCAGTTCTGTTATTCACGGATGCATTCATTTCATCATTCTTTCAAGTATTTATTGAGAGACTCTAGTATGCCAGAAACTTCTATTATAACCTTCTGTAATTGTTACCTTTGTTTGGGACTATTTTGAAATCTGCCTTTCTTGAAGCTCTATTATCATTTTATTAAAAATGTTGGTTCAGAATATGCAGTTAGCAAGACTTGTATGTGACCTGATCTGATCTGGAATTCAGGCACAGGGCATTATTTTCTTAGAAAGGTTTATACTGAAGGAAAGCATCAGTCCTCTCTCCTCTCATTCCCTGCCAATTCTCCTTCAAGCCCTGTGGCCCTAAGGAAAGGGTTTATTTAAATCCCCTAGAATGGTTCCATTCAAATCTATAAAAGGCCATAGCCGTAGATGTAACAGAGAAGTACTGCACACTTTAGGAAAACAAAACTAGAAGACTGCAAAGTTACTTCTTGGGGAATGTTTGTTATTAGTATTCATTTAATCACAAAGATCACATGGAAATTGTAATTTTCTAGACAGTGGTTCTCAACCTTCTGGCCCTTTAAATACAGTTCCTCATGTTGTGACCCAACCATAAAATTATTTTCGTTGCTACTTCATAACTGTAATGTTGCTACTGTTATGAATCGTAATGTAAATATCTGATATGCAGGATGGTCTTAGGCGACCCCTGTGAAAGGGTCGTTTGACCGCCAAAGGGGTCGCGACCCACAGGTTGAGAACCGCTGCTCTAGAACCAAGCCTAACAACTAAAATGATAAATGGGACAGTTTTGGTTCAGAACTGCCTAAAAGTATAAGAGCAAGGGAGTGGCAGCTGTTGAAAGCAATAGTAGCTGCTTATCTCCCAATCACATGTGGTCCTTAATAGAGTCCCATAAGTCACAAGGCAGGAATCACTCCTATTTTTAGATGAGTTTATTAGAATAGCTTGTTTAGGCTTCACCTCAATGTAGAATATAAAGGCAACCATATACTTTTTAGACCCAGTAAGACGAAGATATGCTACAACTTCTTCAACTCTAGAAATATGTCATATATTTGTTTGTTCATTCAATCATTCATCCAACAAACATTTATTGAGCACCTCTATGTGCTAGAGACTCTTTAGGCTGAGGAGGTCCATCGGGGAATGAAATTCTCTTGAAATGTATATTTTTGTGATGGACAAAGAGTAGGTATAAATAGAGACAATCAACATAATATATAAGCTTATATATTACATTTATGAGCCGCCAGAAGAATTCAATCTTGTCAACACCATGATTTTTAGCCCACTAAGACCCATTTGGGACTTCTGGTCTCCAGAACGTGTGGGTTTTTTCAAGCCACTAAGTTTGTGGAAATTTGTTATGGCAGTAATAGGAAAGCAATACAAAAATATTTTTTTAGGGCAAATACACCCATGTGACTTTTGAGACATTTATGCTTAACATTTTTTCATTATTTATCTAAAATTCAAATTTAACCGGGCATCCTATATTTTATCTGGCAACACTATGGAAGTCCTGAAGCTTGACACATTTACGTTTTCATTGTGAGACAATTACTTTGGCTCCTGTGTTGAAAATGAGGGTGGAAAGGCTAGATAAAAAGCAGGGAAACCTAGTAGAGGGGCTACTGAATCACCCAGATGAAATGTGACTATGGCTTGGATTGGGAGGGCAGTCATGGAGGTGGTGAGAACTGGGTCCATTTGCATTTTGTGCGATGGGCTCTGCTGATAATTATGCTGAGGGAGGTGTCTGCACACGGGCATTTCCCTTACATCCTGCAATCTTCTATCCACTACTAAGCAGGATTCAGCCTTGCAATTAATTCACATCTCCACTTACCGACGCCCAAAAAGAAATGTCTAGAGACCCACAAAACAGAAGTAGCATGTGATATTTTCATACATGCAAATTAGAGACCACCATTTCCATTCTTTTCCTGCCACCCCAAACTTGTGAACCATTTAGAAATAAGGCACCCAGAGCACTTACTAATCTGGGGATGTTATTGATCTGTCCAACAAGCAAAATGTTTTTTAATCTAAAAACCAGTATTTCAGGGTACAAGTGGTTTCCTTGCTATAACCACCTCCCCAATGCATTTTAGTCTAAGGTATGGCAAAGCTTGCTAACTTCCTCAGATGGTCTGAAGAGCATCTTGTTCTACTCTCTTTTAGTTGCAGGGGCAGGGGGCGGGGAGAAGGGGGCGCAAAGACCTAGAATGTGAATTATCTCATGTTGGCTACAATTGTTCTTTAGTTCATTTAGTTTGGAGAGGATACTCTGTATTTTATTTATCTTTGCTCTTCATTTCATTCACGCAATTAGGTTGTTGGTGACTTCTATCACCCAATTGGCCAGGGGAAAGTGAAGACACACATGAATGAAGGGACAGGTTAGGTGAGCACACTCAGGTGCATAGGCATCAGTTTCCCCAAGACCTATGGTTCTTCGCATTTGGAAGGACGCCTGGCTCACCTGAAATAAACAAGTGAAGGTTCAGTCTAATCTTAGCCTATATCTCAGCCAAAGAGAATGAATGAGACAGAAGCTACAACAGAAATTGAAGTGATCTAAATATTTCCCAATTCTATTCTATAACTGGTATATACTAGTAAAGCATTATACCAGTTATTTCAAAGATGAATGAGACATAATCTTCACCATCAGTTTTATAGAGGATGCATGCAAACTAGAATAACCCCTTTATAGGTGGGTGTCTTCAATCTAAGCCTATTTCTCAACTTTAACTTTTCTGAAAGATTTGTCAATGGAGTTGCAACTCATGAGCCCATTCAGGGCATTTGTACAAGTGTAACAATGTGATAAATTCTGAATGCTTAAATCAGGCAGCATCTCCAATCAGACAAAGTTTTCTTATCAGTCAAATCAGCAACTGTATTTTGAGCTCATATGGGACATTTTGTAAGGTAGCAGATGCTGGGGTACAAGTAAAAGGATGGGCATATTTCTTTCCCTTTAGGTACTTGTATTCTAATTGAGATAACAGAATTATCAATAGAATGCAATCACTAGAAATGTGCACAGGCAAACATATTAATTCCAGTCTTTGGAAATGGGATGGACTGGAGATAGGTCAGTGCTGGGTAGACAGCCAGGAGAAAGGTCGGAAATGGAGGTAAGAGGGCTTGTTTTCTGGTGCCGGGTGGTGCCCTTCAGATGTTCTTCCAAAGTGTTCTCCTGGAATGTGAGTCGCGAAGTTAGCTGAACCTTTATTTTCATCATTGCCCATGAAAGGTTATGTCTGACATAAGCTGGTGGTCTCTGCGAGGTATACTGAAGTCTCCAAGGTATACTGATCTTTTCTGGGAGTGCTCCTGACACGCTCAGTTCACAAAGAACATCCCCACAGGTTTCGTAAGAAACCCAACGACAAGTCACGAATGTTGGCTTTCAGATACAACCCTGATGCTAACAATTTCATCTCTAATGTTTTACTTAAAATCCTGAAAAACGGCCAAATGATCACAGCACAGAACCATATACTAAAGCAAGAGTTCCCTCCCCTTCCTATAGCCACCCACCCACACACACACCGGTTGCAAAGTATCACACATTGACTTTCCTTGTTTCCTTGATTATGTTCATTTCTCAAAATATAGGTCAAAAAAAAAACCTGCCAGAGGCTGCAGCATTGGGGAGTTTCACCTCTTTTTAAAATGGTTGAGACTAAGCCAGTGCAGGGCCTCATGAGGGCCTCACAACCTATCCAGGCTGGTTCACCTCCGCCCGCCCTCTGCACCCCTCTTCATCCTCCCTCTATCATCCCCTGAAGCCACTCAGTGCGGACCAGATGGAGAAAAGAATTCCTATCGATCCGCTCGCTCTACCTGGCGAATTCTACCCGCATGGGATTCTCCTCTGGTTCTGCTCCTGCTCCAGCCGTCCCGCGAGCCATGAAGTCATGTTTTCGGCTGGTGCCTTGATGTCTTCCATCGCTTCATTTCCTGACTCCTTTAAAGCCTGCACCTGTGTTGTATCCACACAGGAGGTTTGAATTAAAAGCAGCCTCGCAGAGGATGGGCTGACCTCCCGGGGTTTTTAAATGAATTTTGAAGTCGTAAGGCTTTAAGTCGTAACATACTTCCCTGGAAGCGGTCTGTTCCCCAGGACACGTGAAAACGCTAAATGGAAAACAACGGCTTTGTCTGCTTTTCTTTTTTCAAGAAAACAGAGGATGTGACTTAAAGGTCTCAGGATTTCAGGTTGGACATTAAAGGTAAAAGGCTTCTATTCTAGGGGTTCTTAAAAGATAGCGACTCATTTTTAAATTACTCAGATCCAGAGGTATTGAGTTTTCAAGGATGTGCCAGAGAAGCAAAACACCCAAGGACATCTTGGGCCTCCATAACAATACTACTGTTACAAGATATTTACTTTTATAAAAATCACTGCTGCACATAGAAACCTGGAAAAGATAAAAGCGTAAAGAAGGGTTTTGTATTGCGGACCACACATTTCAATATGTTACATTCATATGGTCTTTTTCTTCAACAAACATTCATTGAGCTTTTTTATGTGCCGGGCGCTGAGGAGTCAGAGACGAACAAAAGCAGCCTCTGCTTTTACGGAACATACAGGACCATGGCAGTTGTCTCTTCCCACAAGCACTCTGGAAAAGGCCTCTAAGACCCACTGTAATTCTAAGTTACACAGATGCGATAGCAAGTCTCAGAGGATCGAAGACACTGTGTGAGGACACACAGGGCCAGAACCTCAGCCTCCTAAACCCTTCTCATGGCTCTTTCTAGAAGCTCGATTTTGCTGACCAAGGACATGTGGGCAAAGTGAGGAGAACACAGCTTAGGATGAGGGGGGCTTGATGTCCACCCAGCGTGACCACTAACTACTGGGGTTTGTGCACAGGTCCTAGGTCAGTATTTCTTCCCTGATGATACAGACTTCCTGGAAGACTTATTGGATTTGCTCTCAGTCAGGCCTCTCCCCGGGAAATGCTGACTTAGTAGGCCTGGCTTGGGGCCTGGCCCTTCGGTGGGTCTTTAGAAACTTGTGGAAATACTGAACTAAGTGAGCTGTGCTCTTTAACTATAGAATATTTTAAAGTAAAATTAAGGGAAATAAGGCCATAGAAACATCAGTAGAAATAGGCTCTTGCTTCTAAAGCTCAAAAGCTCTTACCAAGCTCTGTTTCTGTGATCAATATTCTTTGCCCACTGATCTGACCAGCTTCTTCTGGCCTTCTGAGGAAAACCACTCCCATTTACATAGGTGGTACCTAGAATTCATAGAAACTTCATCCCCTGCAGACTTTTCCCTATTATAGAATGATTTTACTCCATGTAAATTTTGGGTACATATGAACGTGTGGAAATAACATCTATTTATATCTCAATAGAGAGACAAACAGATACTCACCACCTAATTTTCACCTGACTTGTTAAATAGGTTTGGGGGGATTTTGTTGTTGTTGCTGAACCAAGAAAAGCAAAAATTGTACTTGGATTTCCAATTTCTTCCAAAGGTAAATCATTAGTGTTTAAATACACTATTCTTAAAGGCCAAATACTCCCACCTAGAAAAAATGGAAGGCTTCAGTGAAACACACACATTATTGGGTCAAAACAACAACAACAACAAATCTCAGCATAGGCACAAATCTGCGAACTCATACAGTTCACAGGCTTTTGACCAATTGATTAGTTTGAATTTTGCCAACATAGAAACCCCAGACTGAGGCTTTTGCTGGGTGCTCCCGTCCAACCGTTTCCCACCATGAGACGAAACGACAGAGCCACGTGGACACCCAGCCAGGGAACATTCAGGAATGATACTGGGATCATTTGTAAGCTTTCTTTTTCCTTTCCTTCCACTTATTTGAATCACAGGATGAAAGACATTCATTGCTGATATGAAAGAAAAACTGGCTGATGACATCATCCTGGAAATATCTTGACCTGAAATACCTGACAAAGACAGATAATAGGGTTGGACAGAAAAATCAGAGAGAAAAAAGAGACTTGTGTAATTCAAGCAAAACCAAATTCCTGATGCCAAAGAATGTGTGTATGTATTCATGTATGTGGATATTTACTTCTGAGTTTCTTTATCTAGTTTACGTGGCTCTAATTATGCATTTTCCCAACAGTTAATGATGGAGCTCCCCTTTTGTGCTAGTCATGATGCTAGACAATGTGAGGATTCCAAGAAGATAGAATATCTACTCCTGAAGAAGTATCATTCTACCCATCATTTATATTTTCTCATCTGTAAAATGGACTTGTGGGTGAGAGCACAGCAGGGAGGAAGAAAGAATGAGCCAGAATCAGAAAATAGCTCTATTCCCAGCACTGCTCTTCACTAACTGTGTAAATTGGGTCTCAGTCTCTTCATCCATAAAATAGGAAGTCCTTCCAACCCTAAGAGTCAATGATTTTTGTAATACAGAGGGCTTTGTGAGAAACGTTAATAGTCCCAAAAATATAGGAGGATATGGCAATGTCAGTACTCTCTTGGGATAACTTTACAGGGTCACTAGGCCTGGGAAGAATAGGGCCTTTTGGGTTGTTAGAGATGGGTTTTTCCTTTCTTTCTTATTTCCTTCCTTCCTTCCTTCCTTTCTTCCTTCCTTCCTTCCTTCCTTTTCTTCTTTCCATCTTTCTCCCTTTTTTCTTTCATTTGAAAGGAGCAGGAACATGTGTACATTATCCTCATCTTTTCTTCTTGTAGTTTTCTAAAGAAGCTTCTCCAGCCCTTGCTCTGGCCATCCAGTTATTAGAGAACAAGTCCCCTGTTAGTCTCATGATGGTAACAATGCGGAGACAAAACAAGTCTCCAGGAGCTGATTTTAGAATTCAAACCCCAAGCAGAAGTGATAGATTTAAAATTCTGAGCCCAGCACAAACTTCTTCATTTTCAAGTTCATTTACCCTTGCCAACATGCAACCTCCTGTTACTAAGAGGGGGAGAAAAGCTTTAAAAGACTCATTTACTAGTAAAAGGCTGAGGAGCCTTTTGGGATCTCCACAAGCTCTTTAAAAACATATTTTGATGATAGGAGTGTAAACAAATCAAAAGCATATGGATTAAATTTCCCTTAAATTACACAGAATTTTTTAAATGATGGGAGGGTGGAAATGTGTTTGAAAAAATATGTTTCTGGTTTTACTGACTCAGACATATGCAAATGAGCTGAAGTTTTTGACTAACCCGAAATGATAGCAGGTTTGTCCATCATTGTCTTTGAGGATCTGTAGTGCTTCATGAGTCTTCTCTAGTTTTTAACCCAATGAGTAGAGGTGTCTGTCAGTACAGGGTTATATTTAGAGAAAGACCGAAAGCATTGTGGATTCTACCTTCCCCTTGAGCTAAAGAGCCCTATTTCCTGAGATTTGACACCATGACTCCCCTTGGACCAGTGAAAGAAATTAGTGTTCATTTTAAAAAAATACAAGTCTATACAGGACTGTACAACCTGGACCCAGATGCCAACACTTGTATCCAGGCTGACCTTCTGTAGTCTCTAGACTGGGAGCCAACCTCAAGCCTTTAATCCATGCTTTTCAAAATACTCTGGAGAGTCACATTGTCATCATGACAAAGATTGCTAATGCCAGGGACAAGAATACTCAGAAAGGGAGAAGGTGGCTGTGTCCTCATGAACACCAGCACTTCATCTACAAATCAGAATTTTGGATCTTTCTTTTTGATGCATCTGCCCGATGTAGTCCTAAAGGAAAATGTTTCACACGTCTCTAGACACTTTCTCTGTTTTCCTATTTCCTTTATCTGAACATACATAGGTCAAGAGTTGGAGCAATCCCAGAGAGCTTCTGACAGATTCAAGAAGGTTCTAGATGGGCTTGGAGGACCAGGCTCCCCTGAAAACCCTTTCAGTCACTATACTCATGGCCCAGTCACTATACTCACGGCCATGTGAACCATCAGAATTATTTAAAGGCAAAAAGAGATTTGAGCTTCCATCTTTATAGAACGATCTGGGAAAAGGTGATTGGACTGCTTTGAAGAATCTTTGATTTGGAAAGTTTAGTTGGAAGCATTCAATTACAAGAGAGCTGGACTTACCTGAGGTAAAAAGAAACTAGTCATCATTTTTCTTTTTGAGGAACACTGCAAGCATACCCAGTTTATCTTGACACACACTCACGTAGAGAAGTTGACATTACACACGCCCTCTCTTTTTTAATTTTTTTTTGTTTTACTTCAGAGAAATAATGTGAGAAAGCACTTTGGCAAATAAAGGGCTCTCTGATGAAAATAGCTGCTGCCCTACCCCCCTTGTACCTCCAGTGCTGGAGACTCTGTCCCCTCACTACAATGGTAAATGCCTAACCAGTGCATAATTTTAACAACACAATTTGCATTGCCTAGGCAGCTGTCTGCCACACCAACTCTTTATGAAATCCACCCACGGCATTTGACTCAATTACCTCCTGCAGCTGTGGATTCCACAGGTCGACCACACTCTGCATGGAAAAGTATTTTTTTGTATTTGTTCCAAATTTATTAGCCATTTGAACCATTCCTTGTAATGACTTATGTATATTTTAAGTGTTCATATATCACCATCTCAGGTCCAAGTCCCTTTGGCCTGTATTTAATATGCAGTTCAGAATATTAGAGTATGGTCTTCAAAGGATCCACATAAACTCAGACCTGGTGCGTTGACCTCCACGTGAGCTTTGTTCAAAGTTCTCCAGCCATGGGCTTCCTCCCAGCCCACCAGCCTCACAAACACATGATTACAATCATAAGAGGGAAAAATACTTCAGGGACCTGGCATGGAACAGTTCAAACCTCCACCATGCTAGGAATATGAGTTGTGGCCATATTTGATATACAGGGACATTCCTAAGAGGTGGGTGAGTATACTGTTTAGCAGGTGAAGAAACTGAGTCACAGAGAGATGAGGTCACCTCCCCTCAGTCACACAAGTTCGTTGGGTCAAGCTCCAAATCCACTAACTAGGCATTATAATGACAGTTCCAGTGATCTTTCCCTACCACAGAAGGTTCTACATAAGAGAACAAGAGCAAGAATCATGAATAAATAAATTTACATCCCCTGGGCCAGTAACAATAGACATCCATGCTCCAGGAGTCATGCCCCTGCTCACTGTGTCATGCTTCCCTGCCTGTCTGGCCCCTCAGAGTGCACCATGGAGGACACTGAGAGTTCCTCTCACTCTGCTAGAAATAGGCCTTCAAATCATATCAACACATCAACAAGCATGGACTTCGAGCATCTTCATTTAACTTGAAAAGTGCCATTCTTGGCCATTTAGTTCTTGCCTCCTGTCATCCTCCTCCAGGTGAAACCACAGGGAGGTCTCACCCCCACTTTCACCCAGAAAACCTCAGTTCCTGTCCTGGCCAGGCTGTGCAATGTTGGGCAGTCCCTTACCTTCCCTCACTATGGTCCTTCTACTGGAAACTGAGGAGGGTATTTATTAGATGGTTTCCATGTTTCCATGCATAGTGAGAGCCCTGGTGTGTCACTGTCCAGAGCTATCACACTGTGAGTACAGAGCTTCAGTTTCTCACCTCCAGGCCAGCAGGGAAATGTCTAACTTGTGTCGCTCTTACAGAGATTAGCCATGAGGTGGCCAATGGACCCAGCCCTATGTTTGCCCCAAACAGATCCTCGATACATGTAAGATGCTTGCCTTTTGCAAGTTTATACTCTATTTTAATAAGGGGTACTAAAGGGTGCTAAAGATACAATAGGCTGTTACATCCTATAGCTTTTGAAGGGGTGGTCCAACTTAACAGTCTTAAAAAACCAGGTGTAGCTGAGACAAAGTCCAGAACTTCGGTCTATCGCTTAAACCTTTATTCATAATGAATGTATGACCCACAATTAACTTATCATGACATAGACAAAAACAGGGCTGCTTGATTAACAGGAAAGAGAGCTTTGTGCCAAGACCCCTTCCTCCCACAAAAGGGGAAGAAAGTGCCAGTTGGAAGTGAATTTAATAACGACATGTTAAGTTGGGCGCATCTGCTTCCACTCCATGTCAAGAAATTACAGTCCACGCTTGAATTCAGCAATTTATTCTTTTTCTAAAAGTTTCTTTGCTGTCATGTACAGGCTATGTTTAGGGTTTAGTGTTTCAAGATGGTTTTACTGTAACGGGAAATGAAAACAACTATGGGATATAGGGGATCTATTGATCTTTAGTATTTATAGGACCAGATTTTCCTTTGTCTTTTCAAATAATGCAATTGTTTTAACCACATTTATTATTATTATTTTAATTTTTTTTGAAAATTCTGAATCAGGGTATTGTTTTCTGATGGTAAATGTAAAAACCTGCTGTCAGCAATTCAGAAAAACTTTGAAACGTCCCCAATAGCATAGAGTCAGAACACTATACAGTAGAAAAGGTCTTTAGACCTTGTTTCTAACATCAGTTCAAGTGGCCCGATTGGCTTTGGGCAAGTCACTGAACACATTCTACCTCAGGCTGATTATCTGCAACAAAACAAATAGGGGTTCCACCACCCCATCCAGCCTAGAGTTGACATTCTACTTTGTAGAGCATGCTATTCATAAGACAGCTTCTCTTTCCCTAACCTTTACAAATCTAATCATCTGATCTATTTTACCAAAGAACCCTTAATCCTAACAAGTTTCACTTCTGTTTATCCCATGGAGGCTCAGATGGTGACAGTCTTATATTCTCAAGGTGCAAGTCCAGGCAATTATAGATTTGAATTCAGATTTGGTACCAATTTGGCCAAGTGGACATTAAAAGTAGGCCAAAATTGCCCTGATCGGTTTGGCTCAGTGGATAGAGAGTCAGCCTGCAGGTTTGATTCTGGTCAAGGGCATGTACCTTGGTTGTGGGCACATCCCCAGTAGGGGGTGTGCAGGAGGCAGCTAATCGATGTTTCTCTCTCATCGATGTTTCTAACTCTCTATCCTTCTCCCTTCCTCTCTGTAAAAAATCAATAAAATATATATTTTTTAAAAAGTAGGCCAAATGGAAATGCCCACCTGATCTGTCTCAAAAGTGATGCACTTTGAGGCTGACCTGAAATTGCTCTTAAGCCCCTCTGTGTTCAGCTCTGGGCAAATCAAGGAATGACACTGCCCCTTTACTAGTGAATCAGCCTGGACAAACTGCTTACACTCTGCACATCCACTTTTAAAAAAAGTTAATCTATCTGTAATAACAAAAGCATAATATGCTAATTAGACCAGATGTCCTTCTGGACATCCTTCCAGAGGAAGCCGGGGCTGCGAGGGAAGCCCAGGTCCCGAATGCTTGCCAGTGGCCAGAGGGAAGCTCAGGTCCTGCGTGCCAGAGGGAAGCCGGTGCCAGCAGCCAGGGGAAGGAAGGCCTACTCTTGCACAAATTTCGTGCATCAGGGCTCTAGTGTATATATATATATATATATGACCCTAATATGCAAATAGACCAAACAGCAGAACAACCAAACAACCAGTCGCTATTATGTGCACTGACCACCAGGAGGCACGTGCGGAACACCGCGGGCGTTGGCAGCAGAGCGCAGAACATGGCGGGTTTCACCCGCAGCAGGATGGTGGAGCAGGTGAGCAGGGGCACCAGGCCAAGGCAGAGCGCTGGTTGCTGTCATCAGGGCGAGCCTCTAGTGGTTACTGAAAATTCTTTGCTCCCATGCACCACTGTTCCACACACACCTGCTGCCGGCACTGGCCCCACTCACACCCACTGCAGGCACCAGAGCCACTGCTCGCACGCTGTTAGCGCCCGACGCCAATCCCGAAGGCTCAGTGCTTTAGCAGGTGTGAGTGGAGGCTGCCAGCCCCGATAGACCCGAGGGCTTCTCTACCTCCCCCTCATGGCAGCAGCCACTGCTCGCACCCACTGACAGCATCAGCTCTGCTCACACCTGCTACTGGTGCCGGCCCCAGTCATTCCGCGCCATCAGTGGGTGCGAGTGGGGCCAGAACCATCAGCATGTGGAAGTGGCGGCAGTGGGAGCAGAGCTGCTGACAGACAAGGGACTGGGGGCTGCAGCGGAAGGGGCCAGGCGAGGGCACGGAGGATGGGCCAAGACCCGTTCCTGTGCCCACAGCAGCCTCATGGCCCACAGTTCCTTTCAAGTGCACGAATTCGTGCACTGGGCCCCTGGTTGAGAAATAATTTACATACCATGCAATTCACCCATTGAAAATGCAAATTCATTTTTTTTTTTTTTGTATCTTCACTGAGTTGTACAACCATCAACACAATCAATTTTAGAACATTTTTGTCCACCAGTAGAAATCCTATACACATTAGCTGTCACTCCCCTTCCCAGCCCCTGGCAACCACTAATGTACTTTCTGTCTCTGTAGATTTCCCTATTCCAGACATTTCAGATGAATACATCATGTGGCCTTTTGTGACTGGCTTCTTTCACTTGACATAATGCATTCAAGGTTTGTCTATGGTGTGGCATGTATCAGCTCTTCATTCCATTTTGTGGATGAATAATATTCCGCTCTATAGATGTACCCCATTTTGCTTATATGTTCATTAGCTGATGTCATTTGGGCTGTTTGTACTTTCTGGCTGTTGTGAATATGGCTTCCATGAGCATTCATGTACAAGTTGGCACATCCATCTTTGCATCTACAAAACGCTACTGCCTTCCTCACATGGCTATTCTGATTATTTTGATTGATGTAAAAACACTTCATACTCTACTTGAAAGACAAACTCATCATCTTTCACATTGTCACTTGCTTTTCTGCCCTTCCCTGATGATACCACTGTTGTTCCACGTGCTGAGTGAGGTTTTTCCAGTATTTGAATTGTCCCTTCACTTTTTACTCTACATTAAAATAGTTCTTCATCCTTCTAAGTACTTAGGGTGTGTCTTGAATTCATACTTTTCTTTCTTTATGATTGTCTCTCTTTAATTTTTATTTTAAAATTATTTTAAATTACATTTGACATAATGTTATATTAATTTCAGGTGTACAACATAGCAATTAGATATTTATATAACTTAGGAAGTGATTACCCTAGTAAATCTAGTACCCATCTGACACCCTACCTATTTATTATGATACTAGAGGCCTGGTGCACGAAAATTCATGCACTCAGGGGGGTCCCTCAGCCAGGCTTGTGCCCTCTAGCAGTCTGGGAGCCCTAAGGGGAAGGTGCCAGCTGGCGAGCAGCCGGCCCGCCCCCCATTGCCCTGCCACTGCAGGTCGCCGCCACCCCCCAATGTCCATCCACTCCCTCTGCCTGCTGGCACCCGCCTTGGCTGGCCTGGCACTGCCCACTCGCCAGCCCTACCCCCACCGACCAGTCATTCCACCATTTGGTTGATTTGCATATTAGGCTTTTATTATATAGGATTATTGACTACATTCCCTATGCTGTACTTTACATCCCTTATTATTGTCTCAAAGTCAAAACCTTATTTCTTCTCACTGAATACTGTTCTCACCATTAATCAGTCACAAAACCTCCAAGCTCTCTCCTCATCTTTTTACTACAAAATTTTAGCTCTAGTGATTATTTTAAAAGTCTTAGTTGCTCTCTGCCAAAGGTTAACTATACTGTCCTTTACCAGGGACAAAATTTGCAAGCCACAAATTTGGGTACATAAACACTAAAATTTGATTATTTTTCCATAAATGAACTGAAATTATCTTTCAATTCCCCATTTAGTCTACTGGCAAAATATTTAATCTAGTGATATTGGGGTAAATTCAGACACTTCAGCGATTTCTCAGTGCTTTTTGATTTGATATCAGTGTCTTCTGGGTTGGTGCCGCCTCGTCTCCTCTCCCCCTGGCTGGGTGGCTGACAGCATGCAGGCAATGGACCAGGAAGAACCCACATCCAGTCCACAGGCAACCTCTATTGCCCAGGGTCCTAATGAGGGGTCCCCTATCCCCACTGCCCTCTTTCACGGCCCTCTTTTTCCTTTTCTGCTTAAAATTGGTCGGCTGGCAATTCCACTCTGTATCCCATGCTGACATTCAGAGCTCTTCAAGGCCCAGTATCCCTTCAGGCATCCAGGCAGTGAGTCACCTGGCCACTCATCTGGGATTTCCATTTTCTAACCCACCTCCACCCCCACCCTGGGATAGTGGGCAAGGAAGAGGACCCCTCCCCAGAGAAAAAACTACTCACAAGCTGTCTTTTCTCTCTCCATAGCTCCTCCTCCCTCAGCTCTGCCAACTTTTGTCGGGTCTTTGCAGACAGGCTAGTTGAGCCCTTTACCAATTTTCTTTCCAAAGTGTTTTTTTACACCATCAATTGAAGGCTCACATTCCTTCAGGTGTTTTGTTTTCCAAAACACCCAGCTCTTGGAAATTAGGAGACCTGGCTCTCAAGCCTATTGTCCCTTCTACAAGTTTCAAGAGCCCTTTTTGGAATGAATGACTAGTTCTCAGGTCCACATGATTCCAAATCTGTGCCCTTAACTGCTACGGTGTACTGCCTCTGAGTTCCAGAGGGTATCGAGGGCTGGAACGCAGTGGCCAACACTTTAAGTCTCTCCAAGTCTTTTAGGGCACAGGGGACGCAGCACGGAGCCCCTGGCCAGAGTGGCTCCTCTAATTACATGCAAGTTGTTTTCCTTTGGTAGTTCGAGCCATTAAAACATTCTACCAGCCCAGCCCAGCCTGGCCAGGCTCTCTGAATTATAGGGCCTTGGCCAGTCTGACTTGGCCTTTTCCTTGCACCACACCCTTTTGGAAGATCAATAAAGTGTCCAGGAGACTGTCACACCTTAAGACATTCCAGCCCTACTTCTGCTTCTGCTGATGACTCTGAGGGTTGAAGACCTTGGGGGCCAAGACCCTACGAAAGTGAAATCACATGTGTGTGTGGAGGTCTTTCTTGGGAAAGACATAGAGCAAAAATGCACCATAAGTGCATATTGAGAGGAAATAAAGAAGAATCCATCACAATAAGAGCCCAATGTTCCCACTGGGTGAGAAGTAGACAAGAGTAGAACCCTACTTCATTGTCCATCCTCTGACCAAAGTATCAAATGAATAGAAAGCAAAAGAACATGGTAGTCTATTCCATAAAGAGGAAAAGAGAAAGCCATATGAGAATTTTTTTGTTTTTGTTTCAATTGGCCCTTCCTTGTTATTAATGAAAAAACATAAAAGCTACAATTGCCTATAATCATTGTCGAGAATTCAGAAACTCAAGCTTCTGGTGAAGCTGACTTTCTGAATATCCAAGTGTTTGCTGCTCTCCTAAAATGGAAAGAATGTAAATTGATTGGAGCAAGCAGAATCAGGATTTGAATTTCCCCCCCTCTGTGTGTCCTTCTAACTTCTAACATAATTGAAAGGATGAATTCATTTGGCGAGCAGGGCTGCTCAAATTCAAATTTGGTTCTCTCCAAGAAACAGCCCCAAACAGATTTTTCTTTGAAGCTCAAAAATAATGAAGCACAGTGATGATATATTTTGCATATTTGTTTGCAAAAGACATGATGTTCTGATACATATATGGTTTGTTTTTTTTTTTGTCTTGAATATGGGTCGCTGTAAAAGAAAAATCATCTTACAGTAAAACCATCTTAAAAATCATCTTACTTCATTTGGCTATATCCCTTTAAAGACTTAAGAACAACTCTCTGTCCATATTATCTGGTGACAAATCCTCTGAAATTCCCTGCTAAAACAAGTCCCACTGATAGCAGATAACCCGGGCTCAGCCTTCTTAACTTTTATTTCGATTAATCTCTGATTTATGTTAATGATCTTTCAACTGTTTTATTCCTTCTGATGCTGAAATTTTTTTTTTATCATTTTAATGCACTTACGGCATACCCACGCCTTTTATCCTTGGTTGACCATTGCCTACACGATTGTGGAAATCTCCTTCCCTTCTCTATAGCTCCCTACCCTCCCTATGCGCCCCTGGAGAATTTGCTTAGACCAAACATTTTGGATGCTTGGCTTTCATTTCTATAGGTTCCTAGTTTGAAAAAATAACTATTTTTAGTGTGTGTGTTTATATATTTAATATGCTAATTCCTGCATTCGTATTTAACCGTTATTTTCCTCAGGAACCACGTGCCTCTCTAGTTAATTTCTAATGACCCATTGCAGGGGCATCTGCAGCACAGAGGGAGCAGCTGACTTGGATTATGCTGGAATTTTTCGCCAAGAACCACCACGGACTTAAGCATCCCTTTCCCAACACTGTCCCAGGCACAGCATCAAGACCGTGGCCATCCAGGCACTCGGCCTTCTTGACTTAGTGAGCTGCTACTTCTAATTATTTCTAAATTATTTTAATTGTTTGAAGCCATTAAAAACACACACTCGACATTTGTGTGTTTTGAAGAGAACTGCCAGAGTCGCCTCAGACCAATGTTTCCACGGTCACAATATGACTTAGAAGGAACATCAAAGGCTTGCAAACAAGACCACTGAAAGCATTCTTGCTTCTCCACCCATCAGGGCTCAACATTGTGTAAAACAATGTGATTTCCAGAAGGAACTGGCTAACTACAGGCCCTGTGAACTCTGGAAAGCCTGGCGAGGGCAGAGTCTGAAGGAGTTGAGAGTTTGCTACTTTTAGGGAAGAATAACATGGAGCCCCTTGGCTAAGCTGTTGGTCTCACATTACATTAGAAAAAAAAAAAAGGCAATATGGCCGTGGTCCAAAACCTATACGCAAAGCATTGGGTTCACGGAGTCTCCAAGGCTTCCAGGAATGTAAATGTGTCTCAGGGGGAAAATGTTTCAAATGTTAGTATAACTAAATTGGGGGTGATTTAGATTTCAGGAAATGGGATACAGTGTGCAAGTATACTTTCTGGCATGTTTCGAATCTTCATGGCAATTTCAGCTTGACATGGCTGATCGTGGGGAAGGGTTATGAAGGAGCCAGGGTGTATACCAAGCATGTAGTTCAACATTTGGCAATCAGTATTGTTCCAATGAGTAAATGAATGAATAATTGGTGAGCTAACAAGTCTGGAGTTCCAACTAAAAACAAAACTAGTCATGAGTTTATCTAGATGCCCATTCTTTCTTCCTTTCCTCTTATTTGGAGCAGCAGTATACCTTTCCTTACTCAAGATTTAGCCTTCAACCAATACTCTGGACCCACCTGCCCCTGCCATCTTGGAGACTTTATTCCAAGAATTGATGTTTTCTGCCTGCATCGTCAATGACTATCTTTCCAACATACACATTCCATGAAGTCTAGTCCTTTAGTCTCTCTCACTGCTACTGCCTGGGTTTGGGGCTAATGGATGAAAGATGAGAAGCCTTCTGGTGAATTTCTTCATGTATTTGTTCCCAAGCCAACTGTTTGAAGATTTTTTTCTTTCCTTTTAAGGTCCACTACATCTTCTTCGGGCTTCTCGCCTTCCATGGGGGTACACACCAGACGTTCTCAGCGACTCTGCACTGGCGTTCCATTCTACAGAGTCCTTCATTTCACTCTGGCCAAAGATCAGCATTCATCTAGGTTGTTGCCAGCTGTGCAACAGCTGTGCAGTTCAGGAAAACCACAGTGGGCTCAGGAGGCTGAGACTTTATTAAATCAGAAAAAAGAGGCAGGTCAAGGGGTCGGTCCTTCATTCTCTCTCAACCTCCCCTGTGTAATTCTCTCCAATACCAATGGTGTGGTATATGGTGAAACTCAGGGTTCATGCCTTCCAAGGATTTAATTAAAGAGTTTCATTTCTATTAGGAGGAAGAAGCCATAAAGATGAAAATTCTTCATGCTCTGTTTTGGAGTTGGGATGGGGATGGGATACGAAGTTCTCCTTTCTTCCAGCATTTCAGGCAAACTTTCTGCGGCCATGTCTTTTCTCTCAAAAGTCAGGGACCCCAGGGGCCTCTTCACACTTGGAGTGCGGGAAACGAGTTAAGTCGGCTCGCGTGAATTGCGCGTACTCCGCGGGAGCCGTCTTAACTCGGTTCATATAGATTTGCGGTGGAGTGCGGGAAACGTGTAAACTCGGGCCGATTGTAACTGCGTATTACCAAATATTTGTTTGTTTGCCGTTCACAAAGATACCTACCTGCGTATGCGAACCGTTTCATACCCATTGGGGTAATAGGTATCATAAAAATCCCTGATTTTGCGCGGGAAACCTAAATAATTGCCCGCGCCATCTTATATTTTGGCGGGAAATTCACCCGACACCGTAGTGTTCAAAGAAGGGAATTTGGGGGTTGAAACTGAGCTCTTCAAATTGCTGAGGCTTCATAGTCTGCAGGCTGCCTTAGTACCCTAATAAAATGCTCCTCCTAGGGTCCAAATTGTATTTTAACAGTTATAGAAAGGGCCTTTCTAAGAGATTTGATAATAAACCTACTAGGCTAGGTCTAAAATGGATTTACATTTTATTTGCAATAGGTTACATAGAAAGTTGACAAGTGGAGGATATATTTGCACTAGTTACGTTTAGCCTAAAATGAAATAAAACAATTGAATTGTAAATCCATGAGAAACACGTTCATTCCTCAAGAGACAGATGCTCAGCTGACTTTTTTGACTTTGATAACGTAGTAACGGTCATAGCACAGTAAATAAGATTTTTCACACTCCAACTTCACCTAAAGAGAGAAGTACAGACTCGACGTGGTTCAGGGACTTTGAGCTATGTTGTTGTCACATCCAAGATCTCTATGTCGTCACATTAGCATTGGCACTTTGAAATTTTTCCCTGCTTGGCGATGTCAAATATGAACTTGAAAATCACATAAAAATTGAGATGTAATATTTTCTTAGTGGTAACTCCCTTCTAATTTTCTAATGAGGTTAATGGAAACTTCTGGGTAAGTAGAGTACCCAATTGTTTTGCAGGAAACAAAAGTGTCATCGTTGCCGTGTGAAGGTGATGTCATGAGTAGGATGCAGCTACTAATATGAGATATTTAGCTAGAAGAGGAGATGGATTTGCTTCTAGCCTGATGGAAGCTGGCCTGGGGCTGTGTACACTGTGGATGACTGACAGAACCTAGGGATGCACCTGTGGCTGTAGAAGAAAGAGACACTGACCAACCTTTGTGGGAAATAAATAAGCCTGTCACCTGGGGCTAATTAGACCTCATTGTTTAACCAGTTATGCATTGATTTTAAAAAAAAATACCCATCTTGCTTTAAAGATTCATGACTCTTTTATAAGAGAGATGGACATATGCTAAGTTGTGGCTTCCAGTTCATTTTACATTTAGTACAATGATAAATTCATCTCTTTTTCTTGTTTTGACAAGTGGAACTTTTGATGAACAGAGGGAAAACAGTAGTGAATGTCTATGTGTTTAGTCTAACGTACAGGCTAGAGGCAGTTTCAAAGTTATTCTAATGTATGCATTTCTTTTTACATACTTCTAAGACTTTTCTAAAAGAGAATACTTAAGCAATTCTTAACATTAAAAAGCTTTCCTTATGTTTCCTAGTCAGCATTTATCTTTTTTAATGTGACTTTATTTAATTTCCAAAATATATATTAATTAATAAAGTGATAGGCAGCCAGCAAAGACTGGGTTTAACCACATGACTATGGTGCCTTTTCCTATAAATGAACAGCCACACACTCTTTAATCATGGTTCCAGGGCAATTATTGCTTGGGCCTTTGAGTGGTCTGTGGTTCAGTAATGACCACGCAGGTCAATCCAACAATCCAGATAAAAGCTGCCTTGGGAACTCCCACCCACGTCTACACACCACTTCTGAAGGGGCTCCTGCCCACCTTACAACTTTCAGCAGCCATGTTATCCAGGCCCACAGATGTTCAGCAGGTTTGATTTATTCATTTAAGTAAAATAAAATGAGTAGGGGATCTCACCTAGTGTACTTGACCCTGCTCTTTGTTTCTTGTGGCAAGTGCATTGCATTTGCATATTTAAGGTGCCCTAATGCTTCTTGGGGGAAAACTAAGGACCTGTTTGAGTGAGGTGACAACCCAGGGAAAAGCTAGAAGCGCTGTGATCAGTGATCTCCCAGTCAGTCACTTTGCAGGTAGAAAAGAGCTACCCCACACCCAGGTAAGAAAGAAATTTAGAAGGAACTGTTCCTAAGAAAGATCTCCTACTACGGCTTAATGTGGCCTCTGATTTGAAGTCTCATTAGGCCAAGCTGATGTCCAAGAAAATGACCAGAGCTGATGAGGCAACTGACACAGCAGTGACTGACCCTGGAGAAGCACATGAGTAGCTCAATGAAAAACTGCTCACCAGTAGGGGAAGCCCACAGCATCTTCTTACTCAAGAGGCAGCGGACCACATGCAATGGTCCTTAGCATTGGGCATATGTTATAAAAATTAAACTTTGCCCACACACATACACATCGACATCTCTCTTCCTCCCTGAATCCTCACGAGAGCACCTAAACACCTCAGTGTTTCACAAGGACATTATGCTAACGGACAAAGCAACTCTGGATAGGGTATCAAGTCCATTCCCACGCTAATGCCATGGGGATACTTACATGCAGTCCTCAGTTTGCTCACAATCTACATTTTAAACATGAGACATTGATAAGCCTAAGCCATCTGTGTCCAGCCATATTTGGCCTTGCAAAGTCAGTTAGCATAGGAGAGATTTCACTCATCACCATGGAACTCCCTGAGAGTCCCTGTTGCTGCAGGAAGAAGGGGGTTCTTAGGGGGGAGAGCTAAGCTCCCACTGAGGCAAACGGGCTCATCTCCAACAGGTGTTTGTGACAGAGAAGAGTTGGAGCATCTTTCTTTCCAAGTCCAGCACCTCAAACACACACACACACACACACACACACTCATACACAATGCCCCATCCCTCACACACTGTCATGGTTGAATGCCACCCACCCCCTCAGTCAATCTCAGTGCATCTCTGTTGAACTGCTGGGCTGACTGGCATCTGAAGCCCACTTCTGTTGGATCACATCAGACAGGGTCCCTCATTAGCCAGGATGCCCCCTCAGAAGGCCTGTGACAAGGACCCGTTAGGGGTGGCTCATATATAATGTGTGCAGTGGTAAACAATGAGGGAGTGAAAATCAGAAGGAATAAAAGACAAAATAAGGGTGCACTAGAGGGTGGGCCACCATGTGGGACATGGTTACTGGATGTGGTACTCCTGAAGAGCCCTGGGAAGTCAGGCTCAGGGCCAGCCACCTGATGGACAGACAGACAGAAAGGACAAGCATTTATCTTGCGGTTTCTATCTCTCATTGGCAAAGGGTTGTTCCATGGGGTTTCAGCTCTCTGACACTTCCAGATTATTTTTGTGTGAGTGCTAAATCCATAGGCACGCCATGCACCATGGAGTCAGAGGAGTGCTGAACACAAAATACAATATAATTGTGTGACATCATTATAGAATTGTACACCTGAAACCTATATAAATTTATTAACCAATGTCACCCCAATAAATTCAATAAAAAGTAAAAATATTTTTATTGTTGTTGACAATATTACAGATGTCCCCTAATTTTCCATCCCATTTACCCATCTCATCCCAGGCCCTGCCCCACCCAAGGCTCCCAACACACTAGTTATGTATCAATTGGTTATGCATAAGTTCTTTGGTTGATCACTTCCCATCTCCCTCTACCTCCCCTCTGAAATATGTCAGTCTGTTCCATGCCTCTGGACCTATTTTGCTCATCAGTTTATTATGTTCATTAGATTCCACTTATAAGTGAGATCACGTGGTACTTGTCTTTCTCTGACTGGCTTATTTCACTTACCATGATACTCTCCAAGGCTCTCCATGCTGTCTCAAGGGGTAAGGGGCCCTTCTTTTTTACTACTGCATAGTATTCCGTTATGTGCATGTACTACAAAGTTGAATGTGTTGGTTTCTACACTACATCTTGTAGGCATCTTATTAATTTGGGGGTTTAATTTAGAAAATATTCTCTTTGAAACAATTTGAAGTCCTCCTTTCAGCTTGGTTTGGTGAAAACCACAAGAAGGACGGGGGTTCATTCTAGAGCTATGATGTCCAATCCAACATGGTAGCCACTAGCCTATGTGGCTATTGAAACAAAATAGACACCAGACTCCTAATAGTTAATATTTTAAGAATGTACAATATCTCAGCAATAACAGTTTGTGCTGAACATATTGTTGAAATTATAATGTTTTGGATAGACTGAGTTTAAAGGATATTATTAAATTAATTTCACTTGTATCTTTTTATTTTTTTTATCGTAGCTAATTAAACATTTTTAAATAACAGGTGGGGCTCACAATATATTTCTGTTGGTTAGCACTGTCTTAAAAGTAGAATAATATAACCCAGTATTAAATAAGTATAAGTTGAAAGTTTCACTCAGTTACTGGGAAAGCAGTCAGTTTAGAACCTGAAGCCACTCTTGTACTAAGCAGTGCTTTGCTAGCTGGGAAGTAACTCAGGCAGAAGGAGAATCCCAGGCGCCAAGAAATATGAAGAGCAGGGGTGTTGCTGATCAAACAGCCTGACCAGGCGCTGGGAAGCCTGCTCTCTCGTCCTCACATTGTCCCTAAGTGTGCCCTTCAGAAAGTTACTTAGCATTTCTGGCCTTATTTACTCATCTACAAGATCAGGAATTTGAACTGCATTAATTCAAAGTCCCCTCTGCCTCCCATATTCTATGATCCCAAGTCCTCTCTGTTCCACAACACAGGGATGAGAGAGGGGTATTCATCCATTACAGCTACTGACCAAACAAGAAACCTCAAACCAGGTCTGAGGGAAGGAAATGTTATCCCGTGTTTTAAAGATAAAGAAATATGATGCTTAAACTATCTGCTACCAGAGCCCTGACACTTTGGCTTAAGAGATGAGCTACATCTGGGATTTGCTAAGTTGAGTCAGCAAAGACTTTCTATTTCCTTGAAATGACTTCCTGAAGTCATTTTTCACAAGGTCCCAACTTTCTAAGATGTTCTGCCATACAGGCCTTCGCTGTCAGCAAGCATGAAGCCTGCCAAGCCTGGCCTCCCAGACCTTCTGCTGGGTTCTCCTCTATTCCCCTGAAGTCAAGGCCTGGACCGTGTATGCTACCTCCCTTTGGGATGTGCAAATCCTTCTCTCTCCTCCTCCAATCATATACAATGGATACTGTGGTCAGTCCCAGTGTCCTTGCAGAGCGAGGCACACTCTCTGCATATCCTCAGGGCGAGACAGGAGACACAGGAAGTTGCTAAAACAATAACTCTGTTGGTTATTGGAAAATAAATATGCCCCAAATAGGAAACAGAACTGCTATGATGAACAACAGAAGAGGACGGGTTTGCAGAATACTGAGTGAGCCCTCGGGGTTCTCAAATCACGGAGGATATGAAGTCCAAATCTTCATTAGGTGCCCCTTGCTGTACTTTTGGTTGGAGAGCTCATTCCTTCATGCACCCCCTTTCAGGTGCCCTCTTTGTCATGACATCATTGCAGTCCCCCCTCTTAAGACAATTTTGCTTTCTAAACCAGAGTGAGAAACAACCAACTGGTCAGAAAGAGAAAAATCCCAAACACACATTATGGGTGGATGTTGGGAGAAAGGTAGAAAATAGAACTTTAAATGGTTGTAGAAGGAATGGGCCAGAGACCCAAGTTCACTTCTAAATTGGGGGAATTGTCACATAGATATTCTAGACACTGAATACCAAGCCTCGCCCCACCTCAATTCTGAGGACCTTGGGAAACAAGAACAAAGGCGCTGAACCCCATGATGCTGCATCCCACCAGGTTTTCAGTGGAAAACATTAGATTATCTCTTTATTTTACTGGGGCTACAGAGAGAAATAGCCTCAGGGCTAAGCACAGTATCTGGTCATAGCCATGCAGGAAATGTTGAATCAATCAATCAATCAAATATAAAAAGAAGACATCAAAGAGCCTCATCATTCTTTGCACTCCAGCAAGTCATTTCACCTCATGCTTTAATATCTGACTTGCTGATTGTAAGCAAATATCATGTTGGGATGAAATAATATTAGTGCTGAGCTTCATATGCAAAAAGATGCTCCTGGGCCCCATCATTCTTGTCAAGAACTTGTAGTGAGTACTCCATACCTTCTCTCCTTTCCTTTGAGGCAATGTCTTACATTTGGAACATGGCTGCTCCATCTTAATGTCACCAAACTCACTGTTGCCACACTAACCCCTCAACATTGAATCACTCACACATCCTGTGCTTAAACCACACAAGGATCAAACCTATGCAACTTCTCCTTTTTCTCTCTACTGCCTCTGTTATCAGCAACCACTAAACAAAATTACACACTCTTAATTCTTAGCCAATAGTGTACCACTCTCTAGCACTTATATTTGTACTAGAGGCCTGGTGCATGGATTTGTGCACCGGTGGGGTCCCTTGGCCTGAACTGCAGGGATTGGGCCAAAAACAGCTCTCTGACATTCCCTGAGGGGTCCTGGATTGTGAGAGAGTGTAGGCCAGGCCGAGGGACCCCACCAGTGCACAACTGAGGCTGGGGAGAGACCTTGGGAGGGCTCCAGGGTATGTCCTGCCTGGCTCGGCAGTCTCGATCAGCCAGACCCCAGCAACAAGCTAACCTACCAGTCAGAGCATCTGCCTCCTGGTGGTCAGTGCCTGTCATAGCAACTCGTCTAACGGTCAAACGGTAGGACACTTAGCATACTAGGCTTTTATTATATAGGATGATGGGTGGTGGTTGATATGTCCATATTACATATAAAAGTGTAAGTTTTTTGTAGAGAGGAATAGTTCCTCTTTCTCATCTTTTAATTCTCCCTTTGTACCAGCAGATTACCATAGCGTGGTGCCTTTGCTAAAGAGACACTCAATAAATGCCTATTTATTTGTGGAACTAGGCAATGTTGCTACACTTGGACACTGTCCCTTCAAAATGGAATTTTAATGCTGATTTTGTCTTGCTTTCCACCCTGTGCTCTATAGGTCTGCATAACTGTGTTTCTGAGAAAGTGCCATCTGCTACTGTGAATTTACAGTCTCTTTCAGCAAGTAGGGAAAGTAAACAGGGAAAGCAGAAACTAAATTTCTTCAACTGAAAAACTGACACAGCACAAATGTGCCCTGGAGAAATATTGTCCATTGAATTCCAGGTACACCTTATTTTACCCTGCTCTCTTCCTTCTGAAAGACAAGCATACGAAAAAATATGACTTGTCAACTGATCTCTGATTTCCTGGAGTCACTGCACACTCCTCAACCTTTCAGCTGGGTGAAATGCAGGAAACTTCGCTTGTGTCTTACTCATTCCATGGGTCCATGGAGAAACCATTCCATGGAGGTTCCCGTGCACACATTTACTACGTTCTTGGCTGGCCTGTGGACTGTTAGGGGAGTATCAAGGATGCTTCTAAACACAGTAAGCGCTCAGAAAGTACATGAAAGTAACAGCATGTTCGGAAAGTAAATCTCTCTCAATGGTCCTGTCTCAATTAAGCTTCCCCAACCATGACAGCCTGATGCCTTAAAAACAATATTAGGTCCATGTCAAATATTGTATCAAAGATGAAAAATTTGCTAAAAACCATCCTTCTCTCCATGAATATATATTTGTGAATTGTGTGTTGTAACTAAGAGCTTGTTCTCTAGAGTCAAGCCCACTGAATTTAAGTACTTTTTCTAAAAATTAACACAAAGGAGTCCCCAGGAAAAGTTCTTGAGTTCTTTAGGCCTCAGTGTCCTAATCTGTAAATGCTGATATTAATCCTTGCCACCTCCACACCATTTGTGAAGTGATAAACCACCAGCAAGATCCCTCTTAATCCCAAAGACAGGGGTATTGACTTGAGGGACCTGAAGCCCATAGTTCACTCCCCTGCCTTCCAGATCCCAACTTAATAGTCAGCCTTGCAATCATACTCTCTTCCTTCTGGAGAATCATAATGAAAGGGGTCTCACTTGTCTTCTAGAAGTCCTTCTGTTCTCTTGAACCGGAGCATCTGCTCTGGGAAGAAGAAATATCCCAAGAGTTTGAGACCAACACACCAGCACCTCCTTTTAAATACTGATTGTTACTTTCTCAGGTCAGAACCAAGGCCTGGAGATGGAGGTTAGTTTATTCCAAAACTCCGTTGGCTTTGCCGTAGCCCATTCACATCTTCTACTGCCCTTTGCAGAGACTCCTTGCTTTATGCAGAAGGAAATTCAAACTCTTACCTGGAATTGACCACACTTCATAATCTAGCACCACACAGCCCCATTACCCCCAGTGTTATTGACATGTAATGGACCCATAACATTGTATACATTTACATACAATTATCTACACTAATAAAAGAGAAACATGCAAATTAACCATCACTCCGTCAATCCGCTACACCCACCAGCCAATCAGAGTGACTATGCAAATTATCCCAACAAAGATGACAGTTAATTTGCATACACAGGTGCTGAGCAAAGACTGAAGTCGACTGAAGATGGCCACGGATCTGGAGCGAGCAGGAGGCTTGGGTTGCTGCCAAGCTTCCCGCGGGCCCTGTACTCTGCTCAAGGAGTGGCTAGGGGCCTGGGTCGCCGGGGGCCCTGGGTCACCTGGGGCAACCCAGGCTTCCAGTCCACCCTGGGCTCCGCTGGAGAAGCTGGGGAAAAAAAGAAGGGGCTGGGAGCAGCTGGAGCCAAGAACCCAAGCCTCCCTGCTGCTGCGGACCAAAGGCCTGGGTCCCAGGTGCCAGAGGAAAACCGGTGCCGGCAGCCAGGAGAAGGAAGGCCTATTGCTTGAATCTTCGTGCAACAGGCCACTAGTATGTATATGATGTGAGATGATCACCACAATTGGTTAACATCCATCACCTCATAAACTTATACTTTTTTCCTTAAGATGAGAATTTTTAAGATTTACACTCTTAGCAACTTTAAAATATACAGTACAGTATTGTTAACTATAGTCACTATGCTGTATATTACATCCCCAGAATGGATCTATCTTATAACTGAGAGTTGTATCTTTCTTTTTAATCTTTATTGTTGAAACTATTATATATGTCCCCTTTTTTCTTTTCTTTTAAAAAAATTCATTTTTTAATTGATTTTAGAGAGGAAGAGAGAGGGAGAGAGAGATAGAAACATCAATGATGAGAGAAAATCATTGATTGGCTACCTCCTGCACACCCTACACAGGGATTGAGCCTGCAACCCAGACATGTACCCTGACCGGGAATCAAACCATGACCTCCTAGTTCATAGGTCGACACTCAACCACAGAGCCACGCCAGCCGGGCTCCCCTTTTTTCTTATAGTCTGCCCCCACCCACTGCCCCAGGCCTCCACCACCCTATTGTCTGTGTCTATGGGTTATGCATATATGCATACAAGTTCTTTGTTGTTCTCTTCCCACCCTCACCCCTCACCCCCACCGTCCCTCAGAGATTTGACAATCTGTTCTATGCTTCTATGTCTTTGGATCTATTTTGTTCATCAGTTTACTTTCTTCATTAGATTCCACATATGAGTGAGATCATATGATACTTGTCTTTCTCTGACTGGCTTATTTTGCTTAGCATAATACTCTCCAGGTCCCTTCATGCTGTCTCAAAGGGTAAAAGATCATTCTTTTTTTACTGCTGCATAGTATTCCTTGGTATACATGTACCACAGCTTTTTTATCCATTCATCTACTGATGGACACTTGGGCTGTTTCCAGATCTTAGCTATTGTACATTGTGCTGCTCTGAACATAGGAGTGCATGCATTCTTTCTGATTTGTGTTTCTGGTTTCTTAAGATATATTCCTAGAAGTGGGATCACTGGGTCAAATGGCAGTTCTACACTTAATTTTTTCAGGAAACTCCATACTGCTTTCCATAATGGCTGCATCAGTCTGCATTCCCATCAGCAGTGTACTAGGGTTTCCTTTCCTCCACAATTTCTCCAGCATTTGTCATTTGTTGATTTGTTGATTTTGAGAAGGGTCTACTAGTATTTAGGTCCTTTGGCCATTTTTTAATTGGATTGTTTATCTTCCTTTTGTTAAGTTGTATGAGTTCCTCATATATTTTGAATATTAAACCTTTATCAGCTGTATCATTGCCAAATATGTTCTCCCATACAATAGGAGTTTGTATCTTTCAACCACCTTCACCCATTTCTCAACAAGTCCTAAATCCTTTATGCTTAAGATTTCTTCTCTCAATAAACCTCATTTGTATGGAATTTCACTATAAGCAGCAAGAGGAAACCAGGCAGCACCATCAACACTTTGCTTGTAAATCCCCTCAGCTAAATCTCTAACTTCATTCTTTGCAAGTTCTGCTTGTCACACAACTGAAGGGCACAAGTCCACCAAGCTTCCGGCCGCTACATAACAAGACCTCCTTTCCTCCCGTTTCCAATTACACGCCCCTCATTGCTTTCTGAGACCTCACCAGCAGCACCTTCAACATCCATATTTCCACCAGCATTCTGCGAATTATTGTTTATTTCTCTACCACATTTCTAAGAACAAAGTTGCCACCTCATAGAATTTTTGAGAAAGTTGCATTGGACAATTGCATGTTAAGAGATGAGCATATATGCAGTATGATTAAGTCTGTACCTCCGAACCACTGCTCTTATTAATAAAAATGCCCTTTTAAATTTCTATAAATGATTCTGATTCTCAGCAGAGCCTCACAGATATTGTTTAATCTGCTGTCCTGGAACTTGGGACCACACCGCTGTTTCTTAGATTTGCAATATAGTCAGAGGCCATGGGATAGCACTTGCTATGTTTACCATCTACCTTTGTAGTTTGGAGCTACTGTTGGGTCACCCAGATCTGAACTACACTCAACCACGTGTGAAGAAACTCAGAATGAAGAAATGTCTGCTGCCTTCTTGAAAGTGTAGTTCATTCGCTCTTGGCTAGGGAAGGAACAGATTCCCTGACCTACGCTGTCAGCTGGATTTCAACCCCGTGTCAGGCAATGCCCCTCACCCAGAAATGATGGGCACCTTCAAACACAGGTGCAGAAAATCATGGCAGTCTCAACGACCTGTTGTGATGTGCTTGCATCTGCCCTCTTCCAGGGGCCCCTTCCAGGGGGTGGGGGCAGGTCTCACTCGGAACCTTTTGAAGATTGTCTCAGACTCACTCTCCTTTTGAATACCTTGTTATCACCACAGAGGCTCTTGGGGTGTAAATTATTTCCAGCTGCCTTGGCAGAAAATGGCAGTCTGCCCCGCGAGCTGCTGGTGGAGTTACTGTATCTTGTTAGTGGGGGTTGAGTTCACCAACACTTAAAAGCAACAAAGGCTAAAAGTTCCCAGATTTGTCCATTTGCTTCCTTTGAAGGTAGGCATGAGAATTTTCTCACTTTTCCTTTTGTGTCTTGAGCTTCCCTTTTTTCTTCTTTCTCTACTTTCTTTTTTAAACAATCAAGAACACAAGTGAGTGTCACCTTGGTATCTGAACGCAGAGCTCTAGAAGGCTCTTTATTCTGGGAAACGCGTAGGCTGAGGGAGCGTTCCTGAAATGGAATCAACAGAACCTGTGCACGCCCAGGTGGGAAGTGGTAACTGCAGGTGCGATTCGGTGATGGACGTGATGGACGGGCAACTGAATGTAGTAAGCAAGCTGCACCCCTACCCCCTGGTGCTGCTCCCAGGAACTCACCCTTCCCCCCTGAATTCATTTGCATTTCTCCAGCTTGGGAGGTGCATAACAAAACGCTCTTTGTATTCCACCAGGCTCCTCAGTCTGACAGGGATTTTGCCTTCAGCTAGTCTGTGTAACTGATAGGTGTGTATGTGTGTGTGTGTGTGTGTGCGTGTGTGCACACATGTAATCGGAGTGGCAAAGATGAGAGGTGGTGCACGCATATGGTATCAATGCTTTAATTTGGCTCTTTAAACGTAAGTATTGCTTATTTGAAAATTCTGTCAAAATGCAGGAGTCTGAATGATTTCCAGAACTCGGGGGCCACACAGGGACTAGGAAAGTGACGTCTAGGGTGTGGGAGGTCCCCAGTCAGCTGTAGAGAGCTTGCCCTCCATCCCCTGGCTGAGCCAACGAATGCTCACTCGGCATTTCTGTCTCCACTCACTCGCAGAGCTTCTATTTCCTGTTTGCTTCCTCGCCTCTCTCACCATGAACCCAAAACCCAAACCAGAATGGATCAGCCCCCTTGGCAAAGATGGATGATGATAAAGAGAAACGGGGAGAAAAAGCAGGAAATGTCCAGTGTCCATTTTGTCTCCAGGTCACTGTGCAGGCAAAGGGAAATACTGCCTGGGATGTTACAGGTAAAGGACAGGATTCTGCCAACTCCTCGCAGGAGAGTGCGTCACAGGCCAGGGCGTGAGGGGTCAGCCCTTTGGGGTGCGGTTTCCTAGGGATGGGGACACAGAGCAAGGCCTGCAGCTTTCCCTCCAAACCAGACAGCACATCTCACCCCACACAGGCGACAGAAAAAGAGCCCTGTCTGAGCAATGGCATTTCGAAGGGCTTTTAAGAGGACCTGCTTTCTATGACTGCGCTAACAGACTATCGCAAGGCAAGTGACTGAAAAGTAGCACAAATGTCTTCTCTTTCCTCGTGGAATTGAGGAGTCCAGCATGGCCTCACAGGGTAACGTGGAGATGTCAGTGGGGCTTCCTCCCTTCTGGAGGCGCCAGGGAAGGTGTTTCCTGGCTTGATCCAACTTCCAGAGGCCAGGGCGAGCTTTGGCTCATGGTTCCTCCCCGTCCTCAAGGCAGCAAGGCAGCATCTCCAAGTATCGCCTCTTCCGGCTCCTGTTCCTCCTGCCTCGTCCATGTTACAGGTCACCTACGACCCACCAGAGAGCCCAGAACAATATCCCCATTTTAACACCAGCTGAAAAGCAACCCTAATGACATCTGCTACCTTAATTCCCCTTTGCCATGCAGCATAGCGTACATACAGGTTCTGGGGACGAGGCTGTGACAACTCTGAGGGGCCCTTTTAAAAATGTATATGTTTTTATTGATTTCAGAGAGGAAGGGAGAGGGAGAGAAATAGAAACATATATGATGAGAAAGAATCATTGATCGGCTGCCTCCTGCATGCCCCACACTGGGAATCGAGCCCGCAACCCAGGCATATGCCCTGACAGGGAATTCAACCATGACCTCCTGGTTCGTAGGTTGATGCTCAACCATTGAGCCACACCGGCCGGGCTTGAGGGGCCTTTTATTCTACCCACTACAGAAGAAGAAAAGATAACTCCGAATTCCAGACCTACAGAACAGGGAAAAAAGCCAAAAGCTATGACCACCAAGCAGGAAAAACCACAACCTACTATTTCAGCACCAGCTGAAGGACTCCAAGGCTGAGAGAAGCACTGAGAGAAACACATAATTTTGATTTAGAAAATCTCAGACAGGAGACGGCTAAGCAACCATGAGCCATGAAAGAAATAAAGGCGGACAGAGCTCAGGAACAATTTAGAACGAAAAGACAAGAAAAGGAAAGAGGTGAGAGGAAAGTTTCAGAAATGAGCCGCCAGCCGGTGCATGTGGGAGGCAGCGTCTCTGGAAAGAGGAGGTTGGCTCTGTGGGTGGAGCTGAGACCTGGACCCACAGGAAGCTGAACGCAGCCCTCACAGACCCTCCTCAGCAGCGCACCCCCCCCCCCCCCCGCCCCCGCTGGTGCATGACACCTCCTCCTGCAGGGTTCCCTCCCAACCTACTTAGGCACTTAAGAGCCCTGCCCCGTGCTGCAGGGATGTGTGGCTAGTGGTCCCTCACTCATGCACCCTCATCACTTCTATTTATTTTTATGTTTTTAATCCTCACCTGAGGATATGCTTTAGTGATTTTTAGAGAGAGAAGAAAGGAAAGAGGGAAAAGGGGGAGGGGGAGAGAGAGAGAAAGAGAAACGTCAATGTGAGAGAAACATATTGGTCTGTTGCCTCCTCTATGCACCCTGATCAGGAATAGAACCCGCAACCTTTTGGTTTATGGGAAGCACTTCACCCAACTAAGCCACCTTGGCCAGGGCAATAGAGCCAGGTACTTCCTGCCCTGAGTCTAAGGCTGCTCCCTGGTTTCCCAGCCCACCCCCTGCGCCAGAATGAGCAGGGCTGCATTCTGCAGAGGCCCCAGGCTCTCTGCTCCTCAGGGCTCCGCTCTCCCTGGAGGGTGAGTGCCGCAGACACTCCACAGGAGGCCGATGACAGCGCAGGTGGGAGAGCGCCTCTCAAGCGGCCAGATTTCACCTGGGATAGTTGTCTTCAATCATCGGCTAAGAAGACTAAGGCGATGAGTTTAAATGCCGAGAGGAATGTGAAAGCTCACCAGTCATGAAAGCAGTCCCTGAGCACCTACTGTGTGCAAATCCCTGCCCCAGGCCAGAAAGCAGAAATGGACCTTACACGGCAAGGTCAGGAATAGGGTGAAGGGGGCATTTTTACTTAACATTATTTAGACTAGGTCAACATTGCTGATCCAAGAAATGGGCAAGGGCATTAGGAGATTTTAAAAGTCCTAGCTTTTGGGTGCAATGACTTCAATTCTAGAAATGTATCCTACAGAAATAAATCAACTGAGGACAAAGACTTATAAATAAAGATGCTCATTACAACATCATTTAGAATAATGAAAAACTAGAAATAACCTATAACCGTAACACATTGATAATTGAGAAAAATCTGGGAGATCCATATTTGAAATATTTTGTAGACTTTAAGTTTTATTTTTGAAGAACATTAATGACTTGGTAAAAATGAGTCAAATAAGAAAAGGAAGACTCAAAAATTTCAACATATTATAACCCAAGTTTTCGTTTTAAACATATATTTGTAGAAAAAGCTATAACATACCAAAATTACAGTACTTATCTGCAATTATGACTGATTTTTTCCTTCCTTCCTTCCTTTCTTCCTTCCTTCCTTCCTTCCTTCCTTCCTTCCTTCCTTCCCTTCTTCCTTCTCTTTCTCCTTCTTTTCTGTATGTTTTCTACAATAGGCACAAATATCTTTTATAACTGGGGGGAGGGGGGAATTCCCATGTTATGATAACTGAACTGTACCACGTTATCTCACTTCCTTAATAGCTAATCAAATGAACAAGAGTATTTTAGAAAAACAAAAATCTATCAACTGCAACCAAGCAAGGAAAGACGTAACCTAAAATCTTAAATGTCACAAAGTAATGGCCTAAGAAAGAACAGAATATTTACTGTTCTTATATAGAGAGCAGAGTTGAAGGAAGTTTGGTTCCTGATGTCACCTCCAATACCACCTCCTCAAAGTCCTATTATTTGAGGTTCAAAATTCTTGTTAAAAGTCTCCCTGATTAAAAAAGAACAAAACAGAGAAAGATATTAAATTATAGCATAATCTTCGTCCATTCCTGACTGGTGAGGGAAGGAAGGAACTAGAAAACCAGAGAACAGGAAAGAGCAGAGCTGCCTCTGCCCAGCAGGAGTGGCTCAGTGGATGAGCATCTACCTATGAACCAGGAGGTCACAGTTCGACTCCCGGGCAGGGCACGTGCCTGGGTTGTGGGCTTGATCTGCAGTGTGGGGAGTGCAGGAGGCAGTGATCAATGATTCTTTCTCATCATTGATGTTTCTATCTCTCTCCCTCTCCCTTCCTCTCTAAAATCAATAAAAATGTGTGTTGTTGTTGTTGTTGTTTGTTTTTTTGTTTTTTAAAAAGCAGGGCTATCTCCCATCACAGGAGATAAAAGTCTTCTGGGACTCATGTTGAACTTAACCGCTGAGAATATTCTCCTAGTTGAGTGGGAGCAATCCCAAGATTAGGCAAATGAACCTCTGTATGAGACGTTAAAGATTGTCTCAGAGGAGAGAGCAAATCCAGGTATTCTAAAAAATTATTTTTTGGCCTGACCTTACACTGCCATTTTCTCAAGCTACACAAAAGCAGGAGAATAATGGAATACCTAGCCCTCAGCATGTTCCTCAGAAGGAAGGAGAAATGAGAGAGGGGAGAAACAGTGAAGAAGTCACTCACACCTAGAAGTATAAGTGGAAGTTTGGGAGGAAGCTACCTAACCATGAAAAATACAGAGAAACACATGTCAATTAGGTCACAATATCCAGCATAGAGATTACAGAAAGGTCACGGGATGGAGACTATGCATAAAGACAGAAGAAGAGGAAATTAAGAAAAGTAAAGGATATACTCGCAATGTCTTAATAGCAACTAAGAAAACGTAGCAAATTCAACAAAATAAAGTCTCAAAGAGGTTGAACAGCCAAATGAGATGAACAGAGAGACAAGGGAGCTAAGGGAAAAAAATTGAGGATCAGAAGAACAGCATAATAGATATAAGAAAATAAGAAACAAGATGAATATCATCGGAAAAATCCCCCAATAACATAAAGGACAGGTGCAGATCATCACAGTGAAAGCAGACTAAGAAAACCTGGGAAGATTAAACATATTGGATTACAAAATTAAAGATGGACATGTATAAAAATAATTAGTGTGAAATAAGCCAGACAGAGAAACACAAATACCATATGATTTCACTTACATGTGGAATCTTAAAAACAAAATAAATGAGCAAACAAAACAGAAACAAACTTATAGATACAAAGAACAGACTGATGGTTGCCAGATGGAAGGGGTGTTGGAAGGTTGGATGAAAAAAGGTGAAGGGATTAAAAAGTACAAACTGGCAGTTACAAAATAGTCACAGGATATAGAGTAAAGCTGAGAGAATATAGTGAATAATATTATAATAACTATGTATCATGCACGTGGGTGCAGAGCTTATTGGAGGATCACCTCATAAGTTGTTATGAATGTCTAACCACTATGCTGTACACCTGAAACTAATATAAAATTGAAAAATATAAAAACATTTTAAGTAAAATTTTAAAAATATTATCTCTAAAGCATGAAAACCAAGAAATAGAAGATGCATTAGTAAATATAATCTAAGAAAAGTAATTCAACAAAAAGCAAAAGGGGCACATCATGTTACAAGAAAATCTGATAAACAACATTCATCACTAAGATATGTCCTAAAATGGAGAATAAATAACGATATTGTTAGTCACACAAATAAGAAAAGCAAATAATATACAAGAGGATACTATCACGCTGACTTGAACCTCCTGCAGCTAATACCAGAAAACAATGGTACCAAGTTCTTAGGGCAAGACTGACCCCAAATACCAAACCAACTAAGAGTCCTTAAGATGAAAAGGAAACCAGAAAACCTTTCAAAAACTGAGTAACTGATGAGCCCTCCTCAAAAAGGAATTCACTTCAGTACATTTATCTTTCATCAAATTCTATTAAAATTCACTTCACCTCGGTAGCAGTGAGGACACCCTAAAAGCCCAATCACGGTTTCTCATTACCCTTCTCTGCTAGAACTAATAATGGGTTCGTGGAAATATGGCTGAACACTGGCCTGTGGCAGGTGAAGTACCAGGTAAGCCTAGAAATCTCAAGTTAGAAATCAAGGAAAATCTCAAAGACTGAAGAGACGGTCCAAATGGCCCAGGCACCAGGTTGAAGAAGTTCTCATTAGCCAAATGTGGAACAATTTGAGCATTGAATAAAAATTGTGGTAAAGAATTATAATACTTTGAACAGAGAAAGAATTCATGGGTTGATATTGATACTGAAAACAGGGGATTGAAATACTGTCTGTAAATATAACATCGCCAATGTAATAATTTACTCTGCAAGGATCCTCAGTGGATGCTGAAAACATCACATAAAAAGTTGTGGGAGAAGCGGTTACATACATAATCTCAAAATATCACCCCTGGGTTCACTTAATGAAAAAGGGAAAGAGATACCTTTACAATGGAGAAATCTGGTTAGTACCACCATAAGAAAGGACTCAAATTTAGCATCACTGGTAATGGGACTAACAGGAATTATGTGCCTTCTTAAGGAGATGATGAGAATTAGACATCACCCATGTAGTCCTCCTGTCCAAAACATTTGACCTGTATGTAGTCTTTGGGTCTAGAGATATCCTACAAAATGATCAGGAATCTTTAAATATATCAATTTTATGAAGACTAAAGGAGTTTAAAGAAACATGGCAACTAAAGGCAATGCGTGATTTTAAATTGGGTAAAAATCAAAACTATATAAAGAAAAAAGTATTGAAAAAATTTGGTAAGTTGGATTATGGACTATATATTAAGTAACATTATTGCACTAATATTAAATGTCCTAGTTTGATAATAAAGCATTTGTAGATTAAAAAGATCAGAGGGGAAGTTTTAGAAAAATTCCTTGGTATAGATACAACTCTTGGATTAGCAAATCAGAAGGAAGAAGATAGAAAGGAATATTTATTAAGTGTGTGTCATGAATGACATCTCATAGGGTGTCTGATTCTTTGGGGAGATACCAATGAAATAAAGGAAAGCATCTGCTCTTGATAAACTAACCCAAAAATGAGGTGACAAGACAAATGATAATGTATAAGGACATAAGAAGGAACTCAAACATCATCAATAGTCATTTACAACACACTTCTTGCTAACTTTTTAAACATATAAACTTAAAAAAATTAAAAGTATAAACCAGGGGTAGTGCCCATGAACTTTGAAGTCCAGTTGGCAAGACATAACTTGCACACATGAAACAATTCAAAGACAATGCAAGATGCCATATTCTCAAATGCCAAATACTGTGGTTTGAACTAAAAATGTAATAGGAATTTTGGGAAGGAAGAGAGCCATGTCTGATGAAGTGACTGGGAACTGGGGCTTGTGGAATTAAAACAAGTACAGGACTTCGATCTTAGTGCAAAAGCTGCCCACATGTGTACTGAGGAAATTCACTAATGGGGAATGTGTGATTAAAGCCAGGTTTTATTCATCAGAAGAGCTTTCATGGGGGGAGAATTCTGAGGAACAGTTGAAAGAGAGATGCAAATTATAGGAATTATAGGACTCGCTAAATATATGTTAGAGAGAGAGTGACCTTAGAGATCATAATTTCAGCTTCATATGTTTATAAGGTAAGACTACTGGGCTCAGAGTAAGGCTGTAGTTTGTCAGAGAGAAGGGACAAGTGGTCAATGGCCAGAGACTGAGTGGGACCCAGCAACCTGTCAAGCTTTGGCAAGCCATTCAGCATTTCTAAACGTCTGTGAGTGCGGGACACATTTCATCAGGATAAAGTGTGTCCAATCCCCTTCGTTTGAATCTGGGCCCCACAGTGACTCACTTGACCAACTGCAGGCCGTGGAAATGACCCTGAACCAAGGTCATTGAGACACTCGTCCCAGAAGCACTGAGCTGCCAGGTGAAGGCCACCATGCTGTGTGCATCTCAGGCTCCTCTGAGAAGTTCTAGAGAACAAGGAATACACAGGGAGACAGAGAACAGCCAAGGAGCACCATGGGACCCGATGCATGAGGGAGGAAGCTATTCTGAAAGTGGCTCCCCCCACCCCAGCTGCTCCAAATGATGCCATGTGGCCTAGAGGTGAATCACCAGTCCGAATCTGCCTTGAATTCTTGACCTACACCTCTGAGTAAAATAAAATGGTTATTTTAAACCACTGAGCTATGAAATAGTTTACGACAAAGTAATAGATAACCTTAAAACTAGCCTCTGGTGTCCCCCACAACTCTACATATCTCTGCTTTTAGGAAATCCCACAAGAGACAGCTGACAAATGCTTGGTTACAGAAGTAAGCAAGTAGAGGGTAACCAGTTGGTTGGAATAGAGTAGTAGTTTGTGGGAGGAATAATAGGAGGTAGCTGGGAAATAAGGGTGCCAAAATTACGGTTCTTCTGTCACATTGTGAGGATATGGAACCTTATTTCTGTTGGACAAAAATAGCCCTGCTTCCCTTCCAAACATGTAATTGTTTGGCGGTCTTCTCTTTGGGTCTAATTGTCCTTTTCTGTCAGATCTGAATGGTAATATTGGCTCTTCCCACCTCAAGAAATGGTTATGATAGCAAAATGCGGCCATCCCCAAATCTCTTCAATAACTTCTAGCTCTTCACTAACAGACACGCGTAAGATTGTGCTCCAGGCCCTTTGTGGATGAGCAAGGCCATGTGATTAGATAGTTGAGTTGTGAGCAGAAGTAACACATGTCACTTTCAAGCCACGGTATTGAGCTGCCAGGTCTCAGCCATCCAGAGCCCCCTTCCCCTCTGTGACCAACAACCATCAGAGTCCGGCTCCATCTTCCAAGGTTCCTGAGTAAATCTGAGGACCAAGGCTACCTGCCAACCCGCGCTGGACATATAGCAAGAGAGAGACACAGACCCTGTTCACTGAAGTCACCGAGATTTTTGAAACTGCTCGTTACCGAACCATAATGTAGCCTCTTCTGACAGATGTCTCAAAAGAAATGGAAAGTGCCACGGGAAGCAAGAAGTGATACAATAGGGTGAGATATGGTGAGTACAGGGAAGGCTTTGGCAGGCTTCTGAGTAGGGAAGCAACCTAAGTATTTCATCCAGCTGTCGTCTACTGCAAGCTTTTATTGCCCCACCTTAATCAACAAGTAATCCAGCTCCTCTGAGTCAAATTTTTCTAGATATATAATAATAATAATAATAATAACAACAACAACAAAGGAGCAGCAGCAAGAGCATCCCCTCTTTATCGAATATCTACTATATGATTTCCAACCCTCACAGCTTATCAGCAGAATGGGTTTCACCATCCCTGTTTTTACAGATGTAGAAACTGAGGCTAAGGCAGTTTGACACCGTGTCCTTTCTAGTTCCTTCCAATCTTTGGCTGTCCACCTAGGAAGGAAGCCTAGTGCTGGGGTAAAAAAAAGGGAGGCTCTTCTCTACTAAACCCGTTACAGGATGTGGCAAATGTTCTGGACACAGCCTCTGCTGCTTTCACTGATGTTTTAAAAGGGAAGCTGAAACCAGCCGAGACAGCTCTCGGGCCAGGCATCTGGTGCCCATGTGTGGAGATGTGCGTGCTTTCCCGTGTCCTCACAGGATGGCACAGCTATTAATTGTTTAATATGCAAGAGGCAGAGGCTGGGAATAATAATCTTCAATTCCCAAGTCGGCTTGGTTTCACCTTCATGGGCCCCCAGCATGGTGCTACCCGCAGGCCTCTCGGGGCTTAAAAGCACCAACTCAGGGAGTGGGGGTGGGGGATGGCATCAAGGCCACAGCGCCAACCCAATGAAGTACATCTGGTAAACTTGAAGGCCAAAGATGTTCAAAATACCCCCGGCCCCATCCCAAATGCTGGGTGGCTCCTCCCAGCCTGCACCCAGCATTTGCATGCAGAGAGCTTAGCTTAGAGCACTTCAGATAATGACTGCAGAGTGTCCAGGTCTGGTCTAGGCTGTGAAGACATCTGGGAGGGCTTGGGGAGAGGACGGGCACAGTTCACACTAATGTGAGTCCTATCAGAATGACATGGATCTGAGCAACATTTCCCTGATTTGGTCTGCACCCCCCTCTCCTTGAGACACCAACCAGGCATTCTCTCTTCCTCAGATGATCAGATCCCGGCTTCTGTTAGTCTCATCCTAAGCCTCAAATGTTGCCCTCCCTTCCACCCTTTCTTTTATGCTTCTGAAATTCTACTTTCTCCTGCGAGACATCTCCAGAGAATGTGGCCTCCTGCTCAACAGACCTTGTCCCAGTTCAGAATTCCTATGTTCCAATTATAAGCCTTTTCTTCCCAGAAGAACTCCCTGGAGGTCTGTGTATTACAACCTGCAACTTCCTTTGGCTCCCTGGACATCAACAGGCACTTTACTCCTTCCATTATCGTGAGTTTATTGGCCCCCCAGTGTGCAAGGCCTGTCATTGGGCATAGCCACGAGTCATGGAGACACCATCCCTGGAGGTCTCAGTATGGGGTCATAGGATGAGCCGAGACCACACAGAGCCCACCTGAGGAATGTGCAACCCAGGCACAGGATCCAGGGTTCTGGAGAGTATCTTTGGGAGGCAGAGTCAGATGCCTGGGGTTCTACAAAACTGGGATACTGAGATTCTCATCCGTGTGATGATGAATAATTTGGAGGCTTGGACTTCGGAGGTTGATTACAGAGTCTGAGGGTGTGAGGCATGTTGAGAGGGTTTCCTGCACGACTGGAGACTGAAAGTATGGGAAAGTGAGGCTGCAGGGCATTGTCTCGCCTTGTCTGCAGATGGAGAGGTTATGGCAGCTGGGGAGCTTGCTGAGATTAAAGGGCTGAGGCTGGCCAGTCACACACACCCCCAACCCCACCAAGGGAAGGGGCTGACTCATGAGTCCATGCTGAATTTGAAGACTGTGCGAGGTTGGTCTCATCACTGCTGAACTGTCCTATTAACCAGCCATCTGGCTTTCACTAAGTCCTTATTTTCTCCAGGATTCAGTTTCTTTCTCTGTAAAAGGAAGTCATAATGTGTTTCTCCAATGGTCAGTATTCTTTAAATTGCAAGGGAAGCATCTCTAACTAGCTTAGGCAAAGATAAAATTTATTGGCTCATGTAAAATCCGGGAGTTGCTCTGATATCTGTGTGTGTGTGTGTGTGTGTGTGTGTGTGTGTGTCTGTCTGTCTGTCTGTCTCTCCCTTTATTCTCAGGATACTTCTGTATATTGAGGCCTATAGCATCTCTAACTTCAGTAATCCCTACAGAGGAGCAAGAAGCTCTCTTCCCCAAAGATGCAATTCAAATCCTGGGACTGAGTATCATGGATTGGCTTGGGTCATGTCCAACCTTGTCTTACACGCTATGTTTAGGAAGGCAGAATACACTAACTGGCTTGGCCTAGTCCTGTGCTCATTTCTGGATACATCAGTGTGTGGGGTATGAGAAACATACAAGAGATATTTGAGATGCTGCTATAAAAAAGAAAAAGTATGACAACGTGGCAATACAACTCCCCTTTCTAGGACAAAGGGCGGCTAATGGCCACTGCATACTCAGTATGTAACTAGTTTAACGGTAGGTCCATTTTAATAAATGTTATTACTTAATCTGCATGACAACTCTACAAAAGGATATTATTATGAACCACCACAAGTGAAATATAGGAACATGAACACTCCATCTCACTATGTTCACGCTAGTCTTTTAGTTTACATTTCTGGATGTCTATTTTGTCCATTTCCCGCTTATTTTCACCTTAGTGGTGTAAGGAAGGACCCTCACGAGGAAGGGCAGGAGTCTTCGAAAAGTCAAGACCTTCCTCTAACTTGTGGAGCTGAGAAAGGGTTAACACAGGCAGAGTTTTGACTGGGAACGAGAAGTGATGAGAGAGGTATGATGGGATGTGATCATCATCACTGCAAACCGACCTCATGACAGCGGCACCTACAGTTTCCCTGACGTCACCTGCCTTCTGCCCTCCAAGGACATTTCCCTCACATCCTAACCACATTGAAGCCCAGTGTGATCACGTAGGCCCTTCAGGTTTGACCTTCATTGTGCTCAATGTCCATGTCATTCATTCCTTTTCCACCATTTGTCCAATACTGGCCCACCTTCCAGCACCCAACCCTGGCCATGCCCTCCCTTTTCTCTCCACCCACACCTTCCTCTGCGCAGCCGAACATTATCACTCAGTCCTAGTTTCTCCATAAAGTCTTCCCAGAGACCCGCCTTCTAGAACTTTCTAAACCAGTGGTTCTCAACCTTCCTATTGCCGCGACCCTTTAATACAGTTACTCACATTGTGGTGACCCCCAACCATAAAATTATTTTCGTTGCTACTTCATAACTGTAATTTTGCTACTGTTATGAATCATAATGTAAATATCTGTTATGCAGGATGTATTTTCATTGTTACAAATTGAACATAATTAAAACATAGTCATTAATCACAAAAACAATATGTAATTATATATGTGTTTTCTGATGGTCTTAGGCGACCCCTGTGAAAGGGTCGTTTGACACCCAATGGGGTCTCGACCCACAGGTTGAGAACCGCTGTTCTAAACTATAAATTGCCCGTGATGCTTCTTCCTCTCCTGCCTTGCACATTAGGGATCATTTCCCCAAATGATAGTGGGTCTTCACGAGTCAATCAGGAGCTCAGTCCTGGCATCCTCTTCCATGTCCTGCATCTCTGCCTCCTTCACAGCGCCCATCGCGCAGGCCCGAGGCCTCCGGCAGGTGTGCGATACTCTGTGAGCACCGCCCTACCCACTAAGCAGTGTCGGTGCTGGGCTGCACCTGTGTGCCGAGCGGGAGAACAAAGACCAGTTCGCTGAAAATAACTGGTCAAGGCCATTCTTTAAAAAAGAAAATCAACTCAACCATTTGTTTAATTGAATTAACTGGTTAATGCAGTTGTGCTTATATGGAACCGAGTTAAAAGGAAATGACCTCAGTAGTGTTCGTGTCAGAGAAAGATTATTTCAAATTGGCAGCTTGCAGTGGAAACTATTCCACGTCGCAGTGCGCTCTCTCCCCTTCGGGGCCTGGCTGCTTTCTTGTTGCAGGGCTGCTCCGTGCCTGGCCGGAGTGACCCCAGGGTCTGCACCGCCAAGTCCAATGGCCCTGGGGTGTTTCTTCTCTGTCCAGACTCACCAGGCTGAATGGAGACTTGTGTTTTGCATGTTTAATAAATAATAACAGAAAGGATTCTGTGCTGTTCACTGAATGTGTTCATGAGAAAGCTTTATCTAATTAACCCACTATCGTAAAGCTACGTTACATAATTCATGTGTGTTTTAATTTTACAGCCTAAGCCCCATGTCTGTGGGAGGGGGAAGCACATTCTACAGGATCAACAGCTTGCAGTTTGGTACAAAGGGGCCTTGAGAGAAAAAAACACACACCATATTTGCTTAAATGTCTATAGATTAGCCCCTCTCCTAAGCCCCTTTCTCCATTTATCCTGCTCTGAACATAACAAAAAGCTCAGTCCTACCCACTGGCAAATGCACAGGTCAACTCTCAGAACCCAGGGGGAGGGGCCAGCCACCGCGGCTGGTTGGACTATTGGTACCATGGTGCCCACCCCCAAGGTCAGCCCGGCTTCCTGGCAATGACTGGCTGCCTGGCTGACAGAAAAGAATAGGAGCCACATCCTTCTGGCCTATTTCATCTGACTAAACCCTCCTGTGACCCTGAGGCTTGGAGTTACTGTGGGATGAGAACAACCAGGAGCCACCCCAGGGGGTGGGAGGCAGTGGGTCTGAACAGGACAGAAGGGACCGGATGTGAGAATCCCAGTGTGTGTGTGCGTGGGAGTGCTTCAGACAGAGGGTGGCAGAGGGAGCGACGGTGCATGTGCTGAAGCAGTCACGGAAGGCCAGGCACCGTGCTGGCCGCCAGGGTGGCCCCATTCGGCAGCAGGAAGCCGGAGAGGAGGGGTGGATAGGAACCAGGCTGCAGGGAGAGCACAGGTCACCAGCAAACAAGGGCTGGGTTCCAGGGAGCTCTTAGAAGAGCATCCGATCAGGTGGCAGAGCTCTAAGGAAGAAGGAATGTGGGTCTTCAAGGAGGAGCACCGAGACCAAAGGGGACGCCCGCCCGGCAGCAGGTGCAGCCAGGGGGCCAGCGAGGGGCTCTCACCAGCCAGACGCACGCTGGCAAGGGCTTTTAAGCCGAACATCACCTGTGACCTTTACTGACACTCTGCTTTGTCCTCGGGGTCCCCAGACCTACTGAGCAAGAATCCCTTAAAGTGAGGAAATGCTTAGACAGTTCTTAAAGTGCTGGCTAGGTGATTCTCGAGCAAGCCCCTTGCTGAGAACCTTTGCCTGGGCAAGCTGCAGCGTTGGCCGGAGCAGAGAGAGTGGTCCAAGAGGGGAGCCCAAAAGCCTGAGCAATGGCTTTGTGTGCTGCCCTAAGGAATTTGAACTTTTATCCTGAAAGCGATGGCAAAGCTTGAAAGGATTTTAATTAAAAATTCATAGGAGTAGGTACAGGTTTCCAAAAGCTTGCTTTGGCAGCCTGGGGAAGAAAGGGTGTAGGGGTGGGGGTGGAAGGGCCAACGCAGGAGGTGACTGCAGTGAGCTAGGCAGGAGGCACCCTGAGATCCAGGAAGAAGTGGCAGGGACAGCACGCTCACTGCCTCGGATGTGAGTGTGAGAGTAGGATCGGAGTGACCTTAGCAGTGCCCTGGAGAAGAGGCCGGTCAGGGGAACGTGCGGGCTCCCTCTTTCTTTGTAACAAACTACCGCCAACCTCGTGGCTCACAACAACACGTGTTCATTATCTGACAGGTCTGGAACTCAGAAATCCAAACTGTGTCTGCAGGGCGTGTTCTTCCTGGAATTTCTAGGAGAGAATCCACTGCCTTGCTCACACTTCTGGAAGCTGCCGGCATTTCTTGGCTCATGGCCCCACGGCACTCCTGGCCCCGTCTCCATCCTCACAGCCCCTCCTCTGCCTCAGACGCTCCTCCCTCCTTTTTCATCTTGTGACTCCATCACAGAATCCCTGAGATGACGTCAGGCCCACCTGGGTGGTCTAGGGCATCTTTCCATCTCCAGATGCCCAGCCACACCTGCAAAGCCCCTTTCGCCGCTAAGGGAACCTGCCCAAAGGTTCCAGAGATGTGGACGTGGACGGCGTAGGGGGCCACTATCCTGCCCAGCACCAGGGGGTTTAGAATGGGAAGGTGGAGGCCTGGGGAGATGATTTCCGTGTGAATGTGCTTCGGGGGGTCCGAGTGAAACTGTCTAGTCTGCGACTGCACCTCGGGGTCTGAGACTCGGGGTGGGCTCTCCAGTGGAGGAGGGCCTTTCTGAGTCATCGGCAGGAAGTGGAGTAGCCCCCCGTTTGCCTGAGGTTACACTTCGTCATGGAAGTCAGAAGTCAGAGCCTCGGTGACACTGACGTCTATGTGACAAGGAGGGCAGACCCTGGCCAAGGGCACCGAGTGGAAAAAGGCAGAGTTGGGAATAAACCCCAAAACTGAGGGGAGGAGGAGGAGCAAATAAGAAGAGGAGATGGAATGACATCAGTGCCAAATGCCACAGACAGGACAGAGCAGACAACAGGGAGAGCGCACGCGGAGGCTTTGGCGGCACGGAAGTCACAGGGGAACCGAGAGAGAAGTTTCAGGAAAGGTTTAGGAGAGGAAGTAGATTGCATGGGGTAACAGGTAAAGAGTGGCAAGCAGTGAACTGTGAGAAAAATGAGCAGCAGACTCCTCTGTACGATGTTTAGGAGATGTTTTAAACAGAAGAGAAGTATAGAAAGTGATGCAAGAAGCATCCACTGAACAGCTTTTTCAAAGCTTAACATTTTGCTTTATTTGCTTCATATTCTTAAAAAAGAAACACAGCCCACCCTTGAACAGCACAGGGTTGAACTGCGCTGGTCCACTTATATGCAGAATTTTTCAATAAGTACTGTAAATGTATTCGCTCAGTAACTTTTTATTTCCTCCTTTAGAACACAGTATGAACACCCATAACATGCAAAGTACGTGTTAGTTGACTAGTTGTGTTATCAGTAAGGCTTCCAGTGCACGGCCGGCTCTCAGTAGTTAAGTTCTGGGGGAAGTTAAAGTTACGAGCTGCTTTTCAACTATATGGGGACGGGCGCCCCTTACCCCCACATTGTTCAAGATCAACTGTAATATACACAGCCGCCATGGAAACGCCCTGTTTTCTTCTTTTTCCCACGCCCCTTCCTCCGGCACCAGGGGCTCTACCATCCTGAGAGTTTGGGATTAATCATTTTGTGTTTAATCCTGTTTATAAAACTCCTACATATGTAGTGCATCAGCTCATGTTTGTTGACTATTTGGGGTTTTTTTCCTATGAGTGCTCAGTTCTTTTCTTCTATTTTCCTAACGAGTTGTATGTCTCCTTTTGATTGGGGTTTAGATTTCTAAGGACATTTTGAATATCCACACTCCCAGGAATGACTAGGGTGGCGTTGCTAAGGCCTATTTTATGCGCCTGAGGTTGGGAGCAGTCAGAGTACAATGTGCGGACTTGGCCTTTGGTATAACTTCCCAATTCATTCGCATGTCTTATTGGGCCCTACAAGCTGTGGCCCTGCACCTGGCTCAGCGTTTACTTAGCACTCCTGCATTTAAAGGCCTGCATCTCAGAAAACCCATGTCCCAGGCAAACCAGGCCAGCTGGTCGCTCACTTTCCACAGTGAATCCCCCTGCACACAATTTGGTCATCATTATGCACGAAGAGGAAATTCTAGATTCTCACGATGCTCAGGTTCCCCAACGTAAGAGCAGGATTGTTGACCGCTAGCTCAGCCCCCTAGATACTAAACTCCAAGGGGACAGCAAAGAAATGGGCTCTTTCAAAATTAATCCCCCCGAGACCAGCACATATTGGTCGCTCGAATACATATATTTTAGAAGAAGGAAGGAGGGAAATGCATTCGATGGACTATTTTTCTCTCTTCCAGCCGCACTGGGCGTTTTGACACGATGTTACCTGCTCCAGGGCTGGCTAGCTCCGAGTTCGGGGAAGTCACGTTCCAATTCTTCGATGAGGCACAAGAGCAGAGACATGAAACGATGTCCCTATGTTACCCAAATGAAGTTGTTTTTTTTAAAAGGCATATAATTGGCAGAATGAATTTCGTCTTTGGAATTTGGTCTGAAACCTTGCTAGTCTCGCATTCTACTTCTCCATTTTTCCTGGCGACATCACACTGAAATCTGATTAGCACCAGATTACGGGCCGGGCCGGGGCAGCTTCTTACAGAGCCTCACACACCAAACCCTGGGCGGTGCTTCAACGGCGCTGGGGGTGTGGGGAGTGGGCTCCCCAGGGAAGCCGGGGAGTGGGACGCTTCGCTTCCAGGCAGCAGCAGAGGAGTTAACTTGTGACAATACTTGTCCAAGTCTGGAAAGTAGAGCATCTGCTACTTGGCCTCGAAAGTGAAACAATCCAATAATTACAGTCCTGGGTGCTTTTTTTTCTACCTCAGGAAACATTTTGCAACTAACTAGCAATTTCCAAAAATATGGCTCAAGCAACACGTCTCCTATCTCTGGGTGTGGGAGAGGGTGTGAGCTCTAACAGGCAGGGGCTGGTTAGCTGGGGGGTTCTGCCGAGGACAGCTTCGAATCGGGTGAGCATGTGGGGTGAGAGCTGGGACTGGGGCTCTGAAACCGGCTTCCCCGAGAAGCCGAGGCCCCATTGCCAAGGAGGCTAGTTAGGACAAATCACAAAGGCAGCCAGGGTGGGCAGGCACAGCGACCACAGGGAAGGATAGCAAGGAAAAAGCTTGGCATTTTCATACCCCTTTCCGGGGCCTGGGATTTTGCTTTCCGTTTTTCAGAGATCCCAGGTTTTTGGAGTCGGTTCAGGGAGAAAGACAAGAATCGCAGGTGATCCGCCTACTCATCACTATAAGTAGCAGGTAGCCAGGTGTGAGGACGATACGTGCTGCCATCGCTCACGGCGCCCGGGGGGGCCCCCACCGGCAAGGCAGGTATCGGCTTCGCTTAAATCAAAGGGAAAGAAACATTGAAAGTGGACTTGTACTCACCTCTGCCTTGGCGTCAGGCTGGAAACCACTCGCAGGTAGCCTGTTTCAGGTCACGTGAAAGACGGGCGCTTGGTTAGTGACCACAGAATTGAGTTCTCTTTTGATTTCAAGAGCTTGTATCCAATAGCGGTCGTTTGCAAATTTCAGTGAGCACCAGAATCAGCTGTGAGCTCGTTGAAACCCTAGATTCCCAGATTCAGCGGGGCAGTTGCCTCTTCCAGGGAGTGCTCCCTGATACGTAAGGCCTCGCCTTTGTGCTCCCAGCAAAGTCAAAAGGAAGAGGCTCGTCTCTCTGTCTTCTCCTTGGCTGATCAGAGACTCAACAGACACATTTGGGCCACAGTGTGTGGGACTCGCTGCACAAGTTCACAAGGTGCAGGAACCTGCACGGGGAGTGAGGGGACGTGACTTCCAGGTCCTCGGCTTTCCTTGGACCCATCCTGCCTGCGCAGGTGCCTGTCTGCAGCATCGCTTCCCAGCTCCACACTGACATTTGGCTAAGGAAGTAGAACCCCTCACCCTGTCACATCTTCCCTGGTGCCTGGCCCCGGAGCGTGGGAACCTGCAGAGCAGGACAAGAGGGGAAATGGCGAATGCAGGGTTCCTGGGGGAGGGTTTTGTGAGACAAACGCGGGGCATGTCAGGAATCAAGTACAGCTTTGCACCTTTTTTTTAGAACTAAAATTCATGGAAGAGATGGTTGTTATGGGGACACTTTTATTGGAATTAAAAAAAAAATTAGATTTTTTTCTGAAGGTAAGTTTGGTTTGCCTGATGGGATTTTACGGTAAAAGTGGGCTTTCTTAGCTGACATGGTGTGTGTATGTGTGTGTGTGTGTGTGTGTGTGTGTGTGTGTGTTTTGAACAACAGGGTCTTATGGAAAGATACATAAAGCAATTTACAAACCCCTTTACAAACCAGGTGTCTCCAGTTCCATGCTTTCCTCACCACTGAAGGAGACCCAGGCAGTCCTCAGCTGAGAGACGATTGGATGTGATTTTTGACCAGAACTGCCCCCACCCCCACCCCCACCCCCGCTACCGCCCCCCCCTCCCGCCCCGGCCTCATAACTTCAGAAACCTGAGACTGCCGCCACCACACGGCTCCTTCCAATCTCCATGCTTATGGGAACAAGCTTTCCCGTGCGTGTGGCTATTAAACCAAAATAGGGAGTAAATCGGTGCTGAACACTCCCCTCGTTTTTGTTTTTGTTGTTAATCCTCACCTGAGGATATTTTTTCCATTGCTTTTCAGAGAGAGTGGAAGGGAAGGAGAGAGAGAGAGAGAGAGATCCCACCACAGATGGTCTCCCCCATGCACCCGACTGGGGTGGGGAACAAAACCCACAACCAGGTACCTCCCCTTGACCCGGGAATCAAACCCATGACCCTTCAGTGGGAGGGCTGATGCTCTAACCACTGAACCACTGGCCAAGGCAGGAGTACTCACCGATTAAAGCAATAAGTATTATTCATTCACAGACACAAGAAAATAGAGGGGAAAAGCTTCCATCTATTTCATTGGAGATGCTTTCCCCATTTATTTTGTTTTTTTACATTTTATGTCTAATAGTTTTTTTAAATCAATTATTTGTGCTGTATTTATGTTTTGCTTACTTGTGCACTAATAATAATTGTAATTATAGCTCAATTCAGAATAATTGTATTAAACTATTAGAGCATTCTGGTGACAAGAAATAAAAATAAACTTCAATTGTATGCATATTTTTGATGCGGATGTGTTTGATCGGGTGATAAATACTTTTAAGTATAAAAATATGTTCCATTAGGAAAAAGTCATGTGGCAGAACTTGAATGGAAATATAGGTTTAAGGAGGAAAGGCGTGATGTGAAATTACCTTGAGTTGAATGAGAGCTTGTTGAACATTTTCCGAAGGGATGGTGGTGGATATTAAATTGCTGTTGCATTTCAATTTCAATAGACAACTTACTAGGAAAAGTTGTTCATTCCCAAAGTGCCTATATTTCCTATAGGTTAGAAATGTTGTGCTTTCGGACCATTTTATACTTAGGACGCGGAGTTAGGGGATTCCAGATGCCTCTGACCCGTGGGCGTGAGGCTCTGACTGAGGGACTGGGCCCCGGGTAGGCCCTGCGGGCTCTTTGGGGAACGACCCTGGGACCAGCCCGTGGTCACCACTGCAGAGAGCGGGGAGCCAGGGAGAGAGGCTGTGCTTTGGGGATGGGAGGAAAGCCTCGTATTTCTTCCCAAAAAGTGGGACTCAAGCTTCAACCCAGACCCTCGAGCATGGTTTTTCTAAATCTTCTCACTCCATTTGCATAGAGCCATGAATTTGGGGGGACGGGAGTTTTAAAATAGAGACTGTTTGCAGCCTCCTGAGAGCAAAGCGTGGCCACGTGGCCCGGTCTTACCCAGCTACACAGACAGGAGGACACAGACAGGAGGGGCCGTGACAGAGCCCGGGGCTGGGAGCCTTTCAGGGGCTGTGCGGCCCTTTGCTCCCCACTCTCCACCCCTCCTGCTGCTGGAGCGCAGACTCGGGGCCGGAGCCCACAGCCACAAGAGCCCTGGGGATGGACAGCACGCACAGGGGGGCAGAAGAGCAGGGAACACGGGCCCCCACATGCTGGCCTGTCCTCCCAGCCCGACTGCCCGACTGTGGACCCGATGAATGGGAGAGAGAGGTGACCCTCAGTGTTTCCTATGCCCCGTTAGCTAGTGACTGACAGTCACAGGAACTCACGGACCCACCTCTGCAGCCCAGGACCGCCGGGCTCCCTCTGAAAGAAAGAATTCTCTTCTGGCGAGTCCTGGGGGGCCGTTTAGGGAGGAGCTGCCTTCGTCCATCTCGTCCCTCAGACCCCTTTCAGGTTGTAAATGTGTGAATGTGGTTATTAACTACACAGCGGCCCAGCGTGCCTGCTGCTCACCCACCTGACTTCCTGTTTAGTCTGGCGTCAGCACCTCTGGGGTCCTCTCCACCTGGCCAGGGTGAGGGTCCCCCAGGGAGGCCTGTGGGCCACATGACTTAGAGGGGTGTGTGTGTGTGTGTGTGTGTGTGTGAACAGGGCAGTGCTTAGCACAGACCTGGCCCAGCCCCACCCCAGGCAAATTCAATCAGAAGGAAGGAGGCAGGCATTGATTCCTGTAAATCTCCTCTGATGGTTTTAATGTGCGGCCCAGGTTAGAACCACTGTCTTGGAGGGAAGCCTTCCTTAAATCCTTTAGCCACACTGCAAACCCCAGAAGGTCACTACATTCACTACATTGTTGGGAAGAATTCCCGATGGCAGGACAGGGGGGTGTACCCGTTTGCCCATCATGCCTGCCATGGAGAAGGACCTCATGGGAAGAACTCTGGGCTTTCTAACACACTCCCTGTTGGAAAGCGAGTCCTGCCTTCGCGTCCTGGGCCTTCCTTCTACAGCAAATCGCCACCAACCCGGCGACTTCGTGTGCAGCTGCTCTCGCACAGGACCCGGAGTCTGAGTCAAGGAGTTGGCTAGGCTGCAGCGCCCAGTTATTTAATCAGACACGCAAGTAGGGGTGCTGGGAAGGTGTTTTGTGGATGTGATGAATACCTGCAGTTGGGGGGCTGTAAATAAAGGAGACGCCCCTGCTGGTGTGGGTGGGCCTCCCCTCTCACTTGAAGGCCCCTAAGAGGAAACACAGGTTTGCAGAGAGGAAGGCAGTCTTCCCTAAGACAGAGCGTCAGCTCCTGCCCGGGCTTCCAGCCTGCTGGCTGGCCCCGAGGTCCTGAACTTTCCCGGATGACCCGTCTCTCACAGGAGGACTAGGTGGGACCCAAGGGTTCCCAGTCTCCAGCTTCATCAGAGTGTCCCCATCCTGATAGAGTCCCACCCCGGAACCCAGTCCTTTCCCATCCGTGCCCCAGTTTAGCAAAGGAGACCCTGGCGAGAAGTTGGGAGTCCAGTGTGCTTTGCAACTCAGGGGTGGACTTCTGTCTGTTTTTCAAATGAAATCAGACAATAACTTTCCCTCGGGAGAGCAGAAGCAGCATGAGATCCCTTATGCAGACGTTGAGCTGGGAATTTAAAGCCTTTAGCTCGCTCTTGTGTTTTCCCTAGTTCTCTAGCCCAGTTAGAAACAGCCCGCCAAGCCCATTATCCCCCTTATTTTACGTAGGTGGTCTGTGCCTGCGGTTACCGAGCCATCCGGAGCACGCCTGCCGCTGGCTCTTGGCTTCAGGGGTCTCTAAGTGACCATTTGTGGAACCTCCTGCCTTTGCAGTCCGTGGATGACCAATGCTGCTTCTTGCTGATCACAGAACCAATTCCATACCATGCAGAATCAATCCACAGAACTCAGCCTTCATCCCCTGTTTTTCTGGAACACTTTCCAGGGAGCTGGGGAAGCCACTCTCTGTGCAGCCATTGTTCTCGACTCCGCCGCCTCCCGCCGCCCTGTCCTGTGTCTTCCTGGGGCCGAGCAAACACAGCTGGGATCTTCACCTCCTCCCTCTGAGAGCCACACCCTGGGGGGAGGGGCTCCTAAAACGCAGACCTGAGCCAATCCTTTCCTCCTTAAACCCCTCGGGGGCTCCCATTGCCTGCGGGACAGTCCAAATTCCTTACTGGTATGAAGACCCCTGCCCTCTCTCCCGCTGACACCTGTTCCTATAGATGCCTGGAGTTGTTTGGTGCTCCAAGGATGGGACTTGTGCATCACACTGTGCCTTCAGTTTTCTTCCTTATTTTTCGTGTGTGGAAATTTCTCTCTTGTTCCCCAAGATTAATCACAATTGCTACGCTTCCAGTGAGGTCTTCTCTAGCTACTTTCCTCTGCTTCCTCGGTCCCCAACCCTCTTCTGTTCCCTGGAGTGCTCTGGGCCCATGTCCACCAGCACACATGCCAGTTCTTTCTCTCTCCTGCTCCCCTTCCACCGAGATTGTGACCCTCCCCCCTCCCCCCCAGCTCTCTCCTCCCTAGACTGTCACCTCCTTAGGGGAGGGTTAGACCTTGATCACTGTTGTCCATCCAGCAAAATATTTCTCCTTACAAGGTCGCTGGGCACATTGGAAGGAAGCCTGCTGTTTGCCCAGGTGGGCCGTGGCTTGGTGGCCTTAGGTGATGCAGGGGGGCTCTCAGAAAGCTGAGAGCCGGCGGGAGGGTCAGCGGCCACATCTCCGTCACGCACCTGCTGGCACTGGGTGCTGCAGAGGATCAACTCTGCACGCTCTCTCCCCAGAGAGGGTGTCTGGCCTCACCAGGGCCTGTGCCACCTGCTCTCCCTCATGGTCTCAGGCATTAAATGCAGACTGTGGTGTCAGATGGGTCTGCATTTAAATCCCATCCTAGCCACTGACGGGAAGCGTGATCTTAGGGACTTCTTCTGATGTCTCTGGGCCTTGTGTTTCTCTGTAAACCTCATTGAATTACTGGGGAAATAAACAGCTTATGAATTGTCATATCTACATCCCATGGCAAGATTTTATTGATTCCAGGACCAGAAGTCAGTGACCTGCCTTCCACGATGACGCATCTGCCGCTTACCTAACGACTCTTCTAAGCCTACGTTTCTTCATCTGGGACCTGGGAATACTGAGAATACCCAGCGAATAGAATTGTGTGGATTAAGTAAAATAAAGCAGAAAGTGGCTTTGGAGGAGAGAGATATTGTCTTTCTTGATTCTTTATGAGTTAGTTCATTGAGATATATACTTTTTTTGCATTTTAAAATTATTTTTTGTTGTTAAAAGTATTACTGATGTCCCCTCTCCCCCTTTCTCCCCATTGTCCCTCTCCTCACTGTTCCCGTCCCCACCCCAGGCCTTCACCACACTATTGCCTGTGTCCATGGGTTATGCTTGTATGCATACACGTTCTTTGCTTAGTCTCTTCTCGCCTCCCACCCCACCCCCTTCCCTCTGAGATTCCTGTGTGTTCGTGCTTCCAGGCCTCTGGGTACTTTCTGACGCGTGTGATGGTCTAAAGTAAGTGCTCAAAAATTCCAGTGTTTTCTCTTTTCCTGTATACTTGTTTGTATGCTTTATATCTGCAAGAGATTTTTTAGGTTCTTGTGAAAAAAGTTTGCTTTCTTCCTGGTACCCAACACAGTGGTGTTGTCCTATGATCTGCGAGCCCCAGATGTTCTTAAACTGTTTGTTTTTGAAGGGGGTGGGATGATCGGAAGCAGAATCCAGACAGTGGAACTGATGTGTTTCAGCTGAAGATGAAGGCAGGGCTCTGGGGGGAGCAAAGGCTCAGGAATGGCAGCTCTGGGGGTGCTGTGCTGTCTGGTTGGGGAGAGTCCACGGGGGCTGGCTCAGCAGAACAGCGTTAGGGAGGGTGATGGCGGCCGGCAAGCGCACAAGTGGGGCCATAGTCCCAATTAGAAAGGACAGTGGACACACTGTGGTCCAGCCAGCGGCCCCTCCCAGCAGACAGCTGTGGGCAGGGCCATGTCCACGGGCCCGACAGCTAGCAGCCCTGCACTCGCCTCTGATGACTGCCCCGGTCACTCGCACTGACCACAGCCCTGGGGAGCTGTCGCCCTCCTTCTAAGGTGTGGAGGCCCTGATTTCCTAGGTTTGGCGTGAGGCTTAATTAAATGATGTCTGCAAACGGAACTGTCAGGCCGAGCCTCTGTTTGAACACCTTCCTTATGCAATCGATCGTTCTGTCATGTTAGATGTTCCTCCCGCTTGCCAGGTGGGAGTTCCATTCCCTGCAAGAGGAAAAGGAAGAGCATGCTCCAGGTGACTTCTCCCGCCTACGCGGGAAGAGTTGGGGGCCAGAGGTTGCAAACAGAGGCCAGTACTGCCTATGATTTGAGCATAGCCACATACACATTGACATGTCATCCAGTCTCTATGTAATGTGTTCTTTTCTGGGTGTTGATATTGGGTGAAGCGGGCCTCATACATTGTAATATTGACTCCCAGGGTCATGAGTGAGGTTAGGTGGCTGGTTCCATAGCATCTATCGATAAAGGGTATGATGAGGGTAGAGCCCTGACCAGCCAGCTTATACTGTGCTAGTGGGAGAGGAAGCTTTTCTCACCTCCCTGATATTCGTGGTGGTCAGTGCGATCCCGAAGCCTTTTAGAATGAGGCTTGGTAGAAATTAATGATGTAGTAACATTAGCATTGCCTCACCCCATGGGGTACTTTATCCAGTTGCCCTTTGCTTACCACACTTTGGGGATCCACCCCGGACACATCCTGGACTCTGAGGCCCACACCTCTCACCGGAGAGAGTCCCTGGGCCCCGCCCTGCATCTCTCCCGTCCCCTCAGCGTTCACCTCCTCCAGGAAGGCTTCCAGGCATAAGTCCTCTCCCTCCCTCAGCCCCAGTGTTCTCTCAATCATCCATATGTCCAGCTTCCTCACTGTGGACTACGCAGCCCCTGTCAGCCAGTTACATGTGGCCTGTGCCAGTGGCTCGCACATGCCAGTGGTGGTGCAGTCTGTAGGCAAACATGGCATTGTGGTGGCAGAATTGCAAAGGGTTCCTGGGCAGGGAGTGAGGAGCTGGAGAAGGGCATGCAGCTGCTCTGGGCCTCCCTCGCCTGCTGTCATACAGAAGGCTGGCCCAGGACCCTGCAGACCCTCTGTCATCAAGGGGAAGGTGCAGTTGCTTCCACTGCTCCTCACCCGCAGGGCTTTGCGCACAGGCCCTGGATCATCCTGTGAACCGAAAGGTGCACTATGAGTTTCTAGATCCTGGCTGAGAGATGGGAAAGGGACAAAAATTTGAAAAGGCCATTGTCGCAATTTAAGCTCCCTAACCCAAGTTCCTGTAAGCTTACTTCTTAACAGTGCAGAAAGCAGTGCCGTTGTTTCAAACCCATTGCCTGCCCTGCCTGTCTAAACGCATGTCACACCTCACGGTGACTCGTCCTGTCTCCTCTAGGACCTGCCCTGCACCTCTCCAGCCCTGGCCTCCTCTGTCCCTGCCTCATGGCCATTACTGTTGCTCACACAGATTCATGTGCCTTCCAGCCGGGCTTCTTCCAAGCAGGACTGCTCCCCGTCTCTCCCCAGTGCTTTCTACCCGATCAGCACTGAGTAGTTAATGCATTGCCGAACCACGCTAGTTCCCTACTTAAACCATGCAGTTTGTAGGGGCTGTAGGTTTCCCCTCACTCCCTTTCTGTTCCTTCCTGCCTTCTTCCTGCTCCATACCTGCTGCCAGAGGGTGGGTCTCTGAGAAAAGGCAATGCGGCGGGGGTGGGGCGGTTGTAAAAGGTGAGTCAGCCAATTTTGCACTGTGGTTTAGGGAAGGGTGTATTCACTTCCATCAGACCCCGAGACCATGGGGTACTGTGCAGGCTCCACTCTGCTGGCCGCGCTCACACTCCAACTCCGAGTGGGTCAGACCGTAGCTGGATGGGGATCTGGGCTGCACGCTGCCCGGGAAAAGGAAACGTGGCCAACTGGGGAAAGCGAGCAGAAAGTACCAACGTGAATTCCGTGTCTGACACACGGGCCGTGGTTATGTAACCGTGTCCCCGTACAGGAGGCTGGGTAACGGGTGGACGGGAACACTGTGTGTTATCTCTGCACCGTGTCTGTAAATCTAAAGTTATTCCGGAATAGAAAGTTTATTTTAGAAAAAGTGGGCCAGAGTGCAGATTTTAGTCTGGCTAGCAGTCTCTTACTGCATGAGCAGCCTCACATCTAGTTATATCCTAGCCATTTGTAGAAAAAGAATGGAAATGAGGGCCGCAGGGAAGTTTCGGAAGGCTTCTGCAAAGTGTCTGTGCAAAGGCAGCGGCAAAGATCAAAACAAAACAAACATAAACCGGACCTGGATGCGCTTGGGGAGGCGGGGTCGGGGGGAGGGGGGTAGAGGAGGCAGGGCCGTTAAAACGTGAAGCCGGATGGGTCATTTGGGACAGGCGGCCAGAGCAGGGCTTTCTCTTGGGCTGGAGCAAGACCCGTGGCCTTCATTTCCTCCTCTTTAAAACGGCCCCGCCCAACGCACAAACAAACAGATGTAAAGTAAATCCTTACACAAACCGAGTGGTTCTGTTTCAGACTTTGTCATTGGTGCTCACACGTGGGAGCGCGCCTCAGCCGCGGGCTGGTTCCCATCAAGCCCTCGAGCCGCAGGTCTGATTCGGCGGGAGCGTTTTCACTTTGCACTTGGCACGGCTCTGCTTCCTCTTACATGATCTTCATGCCAAAGCCAGAGCCATTCGCCTTCTAAATATAGTGGAACAGATGTGCGCGAGGGCTGCACAAAGGGCCTTTCTTTTCCCCTCTTCAGCCAGACACCAGTGCGGTTCTGGGAGGCTCCTGGGTCACGGGAGAGGGGGGCGCTGCCTTTTCAAGCGCCGGAGCCTTCTTCGTTACTTTATATCAGTTTCTTACCCGGGATCGTGAACAAGTGTCTGTGCCCAGACTCTAGAGAGATCCATCAACTCCTTAAAGCTGAATGTAACGTTCATGTAAAAAAATCATATACAACACAGTATGTACGTGTCTCAAGGGAGTGTTTAATTCACCATCAGGGGTCCACCCTGGATGCTAAGCACTGCTTCAGATACACAGCCTCCAGGGCAAAAAGCCTAAACAGCAAGACACTCCTCTGTCTAGGTAAAGACACAGTCATGTAAAGGTCTAGCACTCAAACCAACAAAAACTCCCAGATAAAGGCTGGCTGCTTGGTTTCACTGTCTGGACCCACAGCACCCAACGTATTTGCAGGGCTGCACCTGGAAGCGCTCAGGCTTGTCACGGGTGCTTTCTCCCAGCCGTGGCCTCGCGTCTTCTCCTCCTGGAGACACGAGGCCACACGGGTCATCAAACCATCTCAATGCAAAGGATCTCTCAGGGGTGGATACCCGGGTAACTGGCTCTCCTTGCCCTTCTAGTCCTGGCGTGTTTCTTCGTGACACATGCCCTGACCTGGGAACAGGTGCGCACGGACCCAGTGAGACGTCGGAGCACACCTGACTGAACGTGCCGCCTTCTGGCTGGCAGGGCAGAGCATTAGGGTCCCACGTGCAAATTAAACGTAGGCTCCTGGGGGACCTGAACACAAGCAGCACCCTGGTTCGTCTTGTCTGCAAGCCGTCCTCTGCAGTGGCTGACTCAACCTTAGGTTGTCAGCCAAGAGAAAGGTGGCCGGTCATTAAAGCCTGGGATACACATTCCACTTGGTCTTATATGAATGGACCCAGTTATGAGACGAAATACGATTCCCTGTCTCAACTTCTTTGGATAGTCTTCATTTTTAACATTATTGGGATCTGTTTAACTTCCAGATATTTTCATTTCTCCAGCAACTTAACTTCCCTTTGGAAAATGTACCCAAAGGTTTAAGGTACTCGTCTGACATAAAACCTGTGAATAGACTCTAGAAGAGTCACTGAAGGGGTGCCCAAGCTCATTGTCCCCCTTCTTAACATATGATCAAATAGAATACTGAAAGACTAAATGCTCATGGCTCTTTTGTATATATTTAAAACACACAGCAACATAAGAACATCTCAGATCATTTAGAAGAAAAAAGGGTTATCAACCAAAATCTTTGGAAAGTTCATAAAATTTAAATATCTGCAAACTTTGCAACCAAAAAGAAAAAAATTCCAACGTTTGGCTCTGGAGGGCACTTCACACGTGAACCACATGGTGCCAACATTCTCCTTCCGGTAAACTAGTCATTAAACCCCATTAGAAAGAACACAAGAGCGATCACGGAGACGCCCGGCAACCACCACGCACGGGACCAGGACATTGTCAGCAAGTGCTCATCTACCCCGGGCTTCCTTTCCATTGCAGGCTTGACTGTACACTTCTACAACGCAAGATTGACACAGCCTCCAAGTGTTGCCAAGTAGATTGATGTCCATTCTACAAAAATATTAACTTACAGTACATAACACTGAATAATTTTAATCTGTACATTTGTTTTCCCTCCCACAATAGGTGACACAGGTCAGTTTGTACAGGTTGGGAAAAACAACACATCTGGTTGTTTACATCTGGATTAAGAGTCAAAAGAGGTCAACCAGAAGCAGTGGGGTGGGGACAGTTTGAGAAGGAAGAAATACAGTGTAATAGTAATTGTGGTTAACAGTATTCAGCTCTTAACAAAGGGATAGAAAATAAACCACCTAGATTTTTGACTGCAAAGATCTAGCCGAGAAGGTTCTGCCAAAGCAGTCGACCAGCTGATCCCAAGGTGAGGCAGACTCAGCTCAGGGACTGCAGCACAACCAACAGCATGGCGCCGGTCAGCTCTTCAAATGCACAGCCTCAGTGTCACACGCACACTGGTTCTATTCCTTCAATTAGTTACTCCTCTAGACAGTTTCCTTTTGGTTTCACATGCATCCCATTCCGATTTCATTAAGGGCATCTCTTCCTTGGTCATTCGTGTGCTTTTCAATTTGCTTTTGTGATTTTTGTGTGTATGTGTTTTGTTGGTTAAGCTGTCAATACCTCCAACACTTGGAAAATGCAATATAGGTGTGGTTTCACTCACAGAAGAGAATCAGAGCTCTATGGACAATGCAAAATGAAGTGAAAGAAGTGTCAGAAACAGTTTATAAAAATGGCACATTTATTGCTACAGAACGGTCATGTACATGACTTCATCGATAACTACAGATGGGACAGGTAATGGCCTGGACCAGGCTGGGCTTGCTTTTGTCTTGAAGAAACTCCAGCACACAACCTGTTTGGACACGTCTACAAATCAGAAATACACCAAAAACATGAAAAAATCGAGGCACTCAGCCACACATTGAAAACAAGGTGTAACTGTTTATCTTTTTTTTTGAAGTGTTTTCCCTTTTTTTTTTCTTTTTTTAACATTTTTTTTTTTTTTAGTTTTTAATGCTGCAGCTATGTGTACAGTCGCAAAAAATTTCCCCGCTGCGACCTACAACTAAAAAAATAAACAAATGAAACAAAACAAAAAAACAAACAAAAAAAGCTACCATACAGTTTCATCTCAGTAACACATGGTAAAATAACATCTTTTAAATAGTAAAATAAAGTAACAAACTTTACTCAGAATGATTCCAAAAATCTACAAAGAAGAAATATTCAGAATCTGACAATTTTTTTTTGTAATATTCATGGTATAAAAGGATTGCTCCTACGAAAAATAAGCCAAATATATTTTTATTTTTAAATTTAGTTTTTTTTTTCTTACTAGGGTGTACTACAATCTATTTTATAGCAAAAAGAGCACTAGACAAACAAAGCTTTATAACAAAAAGCCAGGCACTGATACATGGTAAATCTCTGCTTTTTTTTTTCTTATCTTCACTTAATTGCATCACAAGTAACAAGAATGAAAAAGGCCACAGTTCATATATTTCACCGTTACATATGTCTATAATACTTGAAATGAGAATGGCAAAACCAGCACTGCACGAAGATGAGTCCACGTCAAGTCCCATGAGAAAGAGCATGTCTCTAAAGAAAAACAAACAGAACCAAAGCAAAATAAAAAGAGAGGCCTAGCGGCCTTGGTGCCCCATCGTGTTGGAATTCATCATATTCCATCTTGACTTTTTGTTTGTTTGTTTGTTTTGTTTCCAGTCAGCCAGCAGACTAAATTTTTGTGCTTATTTATGCTGAAAATGTTTCATTCCTGACTCAAGTTCACTTTTGGACACAGATCATATTCTGCCTGTTGGATCCAAGACGAAATCCTCTTAACCCCAAGTCTTGGTTCACCTCCCTCCCCAACCCCGAACCCCTCATCAAAATAAAGATCACAAGTAAAAAAAAAAAATCAAGAAATAGGAAAAAAGCGAAAAACAGAAAGGAATCGGAAGACTGAATCAGAACCAGTTGCGTCACTGGGTGGACTGACAGTTGTATAAACATTAGTGTTCCTTGCAGCTACACAGAAGACAAATGGTAAACTTGCTAGATGAACAGATCCCTATTCTGCATATTCATAAATTACTTGAATGTGGAGGTGGATCAATGGTTCCAAGTTGCTTTAATGTCCAAGTCTCTTAAACAGATCCCCAGCCTAGGTATCATCACATATAGAGTATGGACCCTTATGGCATTTTTGTGTAGTTCCTTAATTCTGTCTTCTGCTAAATTTCATTAGAAAAATCCAGCACAGGATACCAATATCTTACCTGGGTTTGATAATTTACAAAACAACGAGAAAAAACACACTAAGAAGGCCACATTCCCTTTCATCTTTTTCTTCCTTTCTTTTTTAATGGGGACACAACCCAATTACACGGATAGGTGCAGATGTTTCTCCACCAAGCAAAAAGTACTGAGCAGCTGTTGGTGGCCATTAGAAAGTTTTTCGCTTCTTTCCAAAGGGAATTCGACAATAGAGGTATTACATTACTGGGTAATGAATACATCAAAGCTGGTGAACAATAAATTGCAGCTTTTCCTCTGTTGGAGTGAGAACAAAATATAAAGCACCAATTTAAAAAATAATCAAATAACTACAATTTAGTTTTTTGCTCTGTTTACAGATTTGAAAACCTTTAAATCAGCTCTATTAAGCACCTGTATGATAACGTGTATCAAAAGTGCCATTCTTAACATGTACATCAACACAGGGAGTGTTTCCAGTTCCCTAAAGAGTAAACACCGTATTTTCTTCTGTACACTTATCCTGAATGTGATCAAAGTAGACCTGCTTCCTATATATTGTTCCTAGGGATACCCGCCTTGGTAGACTATACAAAGTGAGTGCAGAATGTACCACTAAAGGAAATCTTTACATACCAGGGAACACAGACACATGTTTTCCATTATTTCAGAGGAGGGGAGCGGACACAACACTGTCTTCCATGCCCTCTTGGAGTCCCTTTGTTCATACATTTCACAGGAAAGCCTCAAAATAACTTTTCATGAAGTTTGATTTCTGCTATTCTCCTAAGGTTTTAATCCACCTCCACATTTTAGGAACTTATCAAACAAATCAAAGTATTTTAGTTTTATCGCTACTGAACATATTTACAGTTTTCAACACACACACACACACAGCTAATCAAAATGTTTATGGGTTTGTAAAAGATGACCACGTGGTAACTACCTTATTTGTTCTTACATTTTCAGAAATGAACATAAAATTCAGATTCTTGTAGCTCACTATTTCATTTAAATGAGACGTTTTTAAACCACACAGTTAAAAAAAAAACAAAACAAAAACCAATACAATGTATTAAAACACATAATAACAAGAGTCTACGTGTAAAAATATAACTTTTACATACACAATTTCAAAATAATGATACGTTTGCCGTTTGTTGCATAAAATTTACAAATGTATTTCATTACTATATAACTGGCAAAACAGGAGAACAGATGGAACATTTAGACCATTTTGATGGATTTATGGCATTTACTCAGTGCTGATAGGTGGAAAAAACTACTTGAATAGGGATTTTTTTTTTTCTTAATACATGCCAAGATTGTGTGGCTGTAATAACAGAAACGAGTTAGAGACAAAAGGATGCTGACAAATACTTAACTAGGAGCACTATTTGTTTACTGCACTATACACCAAACTCAATCATTATAAAGATTCACGTTGGAAGTTGGTTCAATTGTGCCCAGACGTCAAAGCTAGCTATCTGATGAGTTGCTGTGCCATAGCTTGACCTATGTTTCTATCAAATATGTTAGGTATAAACTTCATTCATACTGGCCAGAGAAATACTGCACTACCCCTCCTCAAGAAAGTGCAACTTAATGCTTTAGGACTTATAAGGCTTGTTATAATGCTGCATGATGATTGAATATTGGCATTTTTCAGATGGAGGAGGCAGTTATATCATCTACATCTTAGTAAACCCATTTTGAAAAAAAAAATCAAGAAAGCAACAAAATCAATCAGCTCTGTCACACTACTTGCAATTTTCTCATTTGATGGTTTTTGAACTTTACTTGTTTTTTTGTTTTTGTTTTTTTCCAAAAATCTGACCATGTATTCAGAAACGCCTCACTGCACACTACTTCGGCTACACATGTAGGTAACACTTTAATCATTTTGTTAAATCACAGCCACTTTGATTATGTTATGTTTCCGATGATATAAACATTGGAAGGCACAGTGGTAACATTGTAGCATTCTAACCTTGTACCTCTGAAAATCCCAGAAGAGGGTCACACACGCAACATTACAATTCAGACAAACTGCTTCTGCCGTGTCTTAGTAATGCTGCTTGTAATATCTACACATGATGTGACTTTTAAGTCCTGTGTTCCCAAAAGACTGGAGAAACAACTTTCTACTTATTCGTGAATGAAAAGCAACATCAGGGTCAGCGTTTCATCCTGCACTACCCCTCCGGAAGCAGAGTTGGCACTACAGGTTACGATAACAAACCGGGAAGGGACAGAAATAAGACCAAAAAAAAAAAAAAAAATCCGTATTTACAGTAAAATCTTTCTTTTAAAAAAGTTAATCAGTACTATTTTTTTACAGGAGAAAAAAGTCTGAAACAAATGAACAAAAGCTTACCATAGTCACTAAATTTTTAATATATATTTATATATATATTTATATATATATTTGTCATAGGTCTATAAGATCCATCTGTTCCTCCTACCCTAAGGAATGGCTAATGTCATCACTTCGCTGTCTCAGGACGTTTGCTGGTTTTGTTACTAGGGCAGCCGAGCTTCCCTCATTCGCTATCCAGGAATTATAAACACTAGCTGACTTGAATACCAACAAAAACGTTCATGTAGTTTTCTTCAGAAGTACACTTTTTCATTATTGCAAGTTTACAATTTTTAAATTAAATATTTTTTTTCAGACTTACAAATTAATTATATTTTTTTTCCAAAAGAAGTTTAGGCACAAATGCATTGTTCCACAGTGTGGAAGGATTGCCATTCAGTCTCTGGGCTGGTCTCAGCCTGCTCACACCGCTTTGCACATTCTGAATGATATGTTAGAGAGAGTCATCCCTCAAGTTGCACTTTTTTCTTTCTTTTTTTTTTTGTTTGTTTTTCGGTTTTTTGATAATTGGGAATGCTGAAACCTCTTGCGTCTGCGATTCATAACTACTCAGACTTGTCTTATATTACAAAAAAGGGGTCGGGGAGAAGTGTTTATGTGGGTTTAAGATAATACAGCTGTTAAGGAAGTGGTCTCTTGTGTTAATGAAGCAATGTGGCAGCTTGGACCTGAGAAGGAAAAGAAGAGGGGAAATAATTAGTACACTGACAACAGTAGAAGTAAACATTTTATTCTTAAACGCTTCTATCAAGGGGAAAATCTGTTAATCTGGGGAAATGGACTGCTCTGGCCACCACTTCGGTGGGAGTAACTGGGAAGGCTGGTGTAGGGACAGCTCACTTGGGAGCACCAGAGGGAAGGCTGAGTGCAGGGGGCTCATTTGGGAGCACCACAGGGAAGGCTGGGTGCAGGGGCTCACTTGGGAGCACCACAGGGAAGGCTGGGTGTAGGGACAGCTCACTTGGGAGCACCAGAGGGAAGGCTGGGTGCAGGGGGCTCATTTGGGAGCACCACAGGGAAGGCTGGTGCAGGGGGCTCACTTGGGAGCACCACAGGGAAGGCTGGGTGCAGAGGGCTCACTCTGGAGCACCAGAGGGAAGGCTGGGTGCAGGGGCACACTTGGGAGCACCAGAGGGAAGGCTGGGTGCAGGGGGCTCACTTGGGAGCACCAGAGGGAAGGCTGGGTGCAGGGGCACACTTGGGAGCACCAGAGGGAAGGGTGGGTGCAGGGGGCTCACTTGGGAGCACCAGAGGGAAGGCTGGGTGCAGAGGGCTCACTCTGGAGCACCACAGGGAAGGCTGGGTATAGGGGCTCACTCGGGAGCACCAGAGGGAAGGCTGGGTGCAGAGGGCTCACTTGGGAGCACCAGAGGGAAGGCTGGTGCAGGGGGCTCACTTGGGAGCACCACAGGGAAGGCTGGGTGCAGGGGCTCACTTGGGAGCACCACAGGGAAGGCTGGGTGCAGAGGGCTCACTCTGGAGCACCACAGGGAAGGCTGGGTGCAGGGGGCTCACTTGGGAGCACCACAGGGAAGGCTGGGTGCAGAGGGCTCACTCTGGAGCACCACAGGGAAGGCTGGGTGTAGGGGCTCACTTGGGAGCACCACAGGGAAGGCTGGGTGTAGGGACAGCTCACTCTGGAGCACCACAGGGAAGGCTGGGTGCAGGGGCTCACTTGGGAGCACCACAGGGAAGGCTGGGTGTAGGGGCTCACTTGGGAGCACCACAGGGAAGGCTGGGTGTAGGGACAGCTCACTCTGGAGCACCACAGGGAAGGCTGGGTGCAGGGGCTCACTTGGGAGCACCACAGGGAAGGCTGGGTGCAGAGGGCTCACTCTGGAGCACCACAGGGAAGGCTGGGTGCAGGGGGCTCACTTGGGAGCACCACAGGGAAGGCTGGGTGCAGAGGGCTCACTCTGGAGCACCACAGGGATGGCTGGGTGTAGGGGCTCACTTGGGAGCACCACAGGGAAGGCTGGGTGTAGGGACAGCTCACTCTGGAGCACCACAGGGAAGGCTGGGTGCAGGGGCTCACTTGGGAGCACCACAGGGAAGGCTGGGTGTAGGGACAGCTCACTCTGGAGCACCACAGGGAAGGCTGGGTGCAGGGGCTCACTTGGGAGCACCACAGGGAAGGCTGGGTGCAGAGGGCTCACTCTGGAGCACCACAGGGAAGGCTGGGTGCAGGGGGCTCACTTGGGAGCACCACAGGGAAGGCTGGGTGCAGAGGGCTCACTCTGGAGCACCACAGGGAAGGCTGGGTGTAGGGGCTCACTTGGGAGCACCACAGGGAAGGCTGGGTGTAGGGACAGCTCACTCTGGAGCACCACAGGGAAGGCTGGGTGCAGGGGCTCACTTGGGAGCACCACAGGGAAGGCTGGGTGCAGAGGGCTCACTCTGGAGCACCACAGGGAAGGCTGGGTGCAGGGGGCTCACTTGGGAGCACCACAGGGAAGGCTGGGTGCAGAGGGCTCACTCTGGAGCACCACAGGGAAGGCTGGGTGTAGGGGCTCACTTGGGAGCACCACAGGGAAGGCTGGGTGCAGGGGGCTCACTTGGGAGCACCACAGGGAAGGCTGGGTGTAGGGACAGCTCACTCTGGAGCACCACAGGGAAGGCTGGGTGTAGGGACAGCTCACTCTGGAGCACCACAGGGAAGGCTGGGTGTAGGGACAGCTCACTCTGGAGCACCACAGGGAAGGCTGGGTGTAGGGACAGCTCACTCTGGGGCACCACAGGGAAGGCTGGTGCAGGGGAGCTCACTTGCCCGTTCACATCTGTCCCATGTGGTTCGAAGCGTCTCCCATTCCAGGGTGAGGGCCCGCCAAGGACAGCGGGGGCGGCTCCGAGGATACCTTTTCTTCCTCCCTTCTTTTCAGACACGCAGCTTTCGGGTTCAGATTCCTCTCTGTGGAAGAAGGAAGCACAAAGCCTTCAGTTACTGCCCAGGCTGCTGGTAGAGAGCAGCGTGTACCCTTTTGGGGACCCTTTCCTCACGTTTGCAGACAGAAGGGACAGTTAGAGAGTGCACTAGAGACTCCCTCCCTCAGTCACTGGTAGAGGGTGAGCTGCGTGGTGGAGTCACAGAGCCCTTTATAGGATCAGAAAGCTGGTAAAGCAAATATACGAAGCACCGATGACTGACTGCACGGGGAAGCTTCACACTGCAGTCTTAGTGGTAAGAGGATCCTATAACTTAATTGCAGGAGAAAGGGGAGCTGCCTGTAGATTCAGTCATGTCTGCCATGGACATAACTCTCCTGAGCTGTGCTCCTGTGTCCCCTCTGCTCTCGCTCAAGCCAGGGGAGTCCTTCACGTTCCCTCCAGCCCCATGAGACGTGGCTTCTGCAAGGAGCCCGCTGCCTGGCACTGACCTCGGACCTGCTGCTCCAGGCTGAGGATGACGGCCACGGCCTGGTGGAGGATCAGGAGCTTGGTCTGCGGCTTGTCACTCTTGAGGTGGAGCTGCACCATGCGGCCCAGCTCCTTGAAAGCCTCGTTGATGTCGCGGACGCGCAGGCGCTCGCGGGCATTGTTGGCCATCCTCCGCTCCTTCTCACGCTCTGCCTTCTGCTCGGGTGTCAGGTCCTCATCGTCGTTATTGCTGCGGGACAAAAGGGACGGGACATTTTCTAATGGTGTGGGGAAAAAGGCAGTCACTCAATCACTGTTGCTTTCTTCCAGAGTTTGCACGGAATGTTTCCATCTCAAGCTCTTGTCCTTAGCAGAGTTTTACATGCACTTGAGCTAGGATTGCTTTGGGTGGCTGTCACAGGCCCTAGATACTAAACTCAAACCGAACAGGAGAGGTTAAAGTTAGGGCCCAGAGTGCGCCCATACTACTGCAGGAGGCTACACCCTGCAAAGCGGGCCACAGTCAACTTCAGCTGAAGCCGCACCACAGGAGGGCAACCCAGAAAGAATAGTTTTAGAAGTTGCTCTTTTGTTTTGTTCTTAACTTTCATACCATGACATCTGAAAGTTAAGGAAAGTAAATGATTGCAAAAACAGTTTGAGATGTCAAAATTAACGTGGTGCAGCTGTCAGGATGAAGAAGAAGGTCCTACATTGAAGACACCAGAGCAATGGGAGTGAAGACTTTTGTCCAGGTTTCTCCAGGAATTTGCTTTAAAGGTTTGGTATCCGAGTCTCGTTTTCTCCGTGCATTCAATAAAAAGGTTAGAAACACATGATCTCCATGGCCTTTAACATCATGGGTGTTTATGATCCAAAAACAAGCGAGGGGAAACCTGAGTTGACCTGAGCTGTGTAAAACAAGCAAAGCCAAACAAACTCCAAAGATCTACCGGCTAGAGCTTCTGACTCATTGTGAGTCAAAAATGAAGCCAACAAGCTAATCTCTGACTGTGAGAACAGAAATATTGTGTGATTCATACCAAAGGCATGGCTGGACCCTGTAGAGTCTGGAAAGGCAAGATTATTTCTGTTTGTGGGTGTCATGCTGACAAATGAGAAGAAACTTTTGAATGGAGGGCAAATAGGAGGATGAGCCATCTGGAAAGCATAGCATAAAGGTTTCATGGCATCAGGGCTTCGAGTGTTTCATGGGCGATTATGTAAAAAGAGGCGTGGGAGATGTCTTGCTTCAGGAAGACAGAATAGAAAAGAAGAACTTCGAATAGTTTGATTTAATATGAACAAGAGTTTTGGGGCACGAGAGATATCAAAAATAAAGTAAACTTTACCAAAAGTAATAGGCTCTCCATGACGAACAACAACAACAAAAAATCCAAGAAACAAACAAACAAAAAAACCAATAGGGAGGTGACCAGCTATAAGGATGTTAACCAAGAGATTTAAGCATGGCTCTAAATAACCATGAAGGTTAACCTCTATTTTAAAATTCCACGAATTTGAAATGTTCACAGAAAAAGTGTTAGTCACAGCACTTCAGAGCTGGAGGACATGTGGGAAGTTATCTGGTCAATGTGATGTACACTTAATGAAGTTGGCTTAAACTACATGGCCCTAAATCTTCCACTGTGGAGAATCTCTGGGTAATTTCCAGAGCGTAATAAGGATCAACTACGGTTTACAAGCCCCAATCGAGCAAAAATGGAAGTGATATCCCTGGGTTGCGAGCACGTGTTGCACATAAAGGTGGCCATCTAAGCCAAGAACACTTGTAAGGGAGGGTAGGAGGGAGGCACCAGAGAAAGATGTTGTAAGACTTGGGTCATCTCCCCAGAGGTACACCCTCCTGCAGATGAGATGGTGTTCTGTGGATGTGTGCTAGTGAGCACACAACTGAACTGAACCAGTCGGAAAAGGCTCTGCCATCTGATCCTCTGACTTCGCTGCTGAGCCTTCTCTTCCTCACCCATGACCTCTGCTGTTGCCAAGGAAATCAAGCTGCCTATTAATATAGGATGTAATAAGCGAAAGGAGAACACAGTCAAGTTTCTGCTGGGCCTGTCTTGAAGTTAAAAATTCTGGGTAATATTTTTATATATCAAACACATGCCATACCTTTCAAAGGGTGGGCCTGAAAATGGGAATTGTTTTCCAAAGTTACTGGGGCTAATAATTAATTAGAATTGGTTATGCAAATCTAACTGCCTAGATTTGAAAAGCGATGCCTTACAACACATTTTTGGAGGTTTGAGTAAATGTCACAGGAGTGACCTTTTAAAATACGAAGATTCTTAACAGCAAGTTAAAATGTGCTGAAACGTCACAAGGTAAATGAATATGCACACTAGTAAGTATGGCCACTGCTTCAGTTACTGAGGACTGACGGGACTAACAGAGAAGGTGGTGCGCATGTGCAAGCCCTTGGGATTTCTCACCGATGTGGCCAAGAGCCAGGGAACCGCAGTGACGATGAAGGGAGAAGCTAGAAGCTTTTAGGGTTTTTGGAACTTGTGATAGGACATGTAATAAAATGTATCATAATAATTATAAAGACAATATGAAAAGGTGGCATCTTCTTCATCCCTGTAGGACACTACATATAACCTTAAGAACAATAGCCTTTAAAAGGAAGGTGTAGTTTTAGTACATTTAATTAGCAAATCAAAAATATGGGTGTCACGGCATTTAAAAACCACCTGATTATCAGACTAAAGTTCAAGGAGACAGTTAGATCCTGCAGCTGCATTTTCTATAGGAAGGAGTATCAGGGAGAAAAAACAATTAGCAATTTAGGTATCGTTCTTACATATATATCAACATGTTTAGAATAATACGGGAAATCAGTATTTTCTCATTTTTGAGATAAGAAAAACATTACAGTTGCATATAGATCAATTGAGTTTTCAATATCACGAAGATCTCTTTTTAGAAATATTTTAGAAATAACATTTCTGACCAAATTTGTAGAATAAGTATAGTCTTAAAAATCAACTCTTTGTGTTTGAGTCAGTTACAAATTGTTTTTACTGCGTATAATTAGCCCTGGGTCCAAATTCACAAATGCAAAGATATTTCAGGCCTCGCTAGAGTACAGGTATCTTAAACGATACTTCAGTACCTCTAGAGTAGGCCTTTAATTTTCTTTCCAGCTATAGATTTACCTGCCAGGAAAAAACTGAATAGTTTCTTCCTGTTCTGTTCACTTCATCAAAGTCCAATAAAGGAATTAAATGAAGCGACAGTATTATATACTGTTACCTAGATCTTGACCTAGTAATTGATTTGATATCCTTCTTGTCGTCATCTAGTTTCTTGTCCTCGGAAGATTTCGTGTCTTGCAGGTTCTCATCGCCCTCGTCGTCAGATTTGATCTCAGAGCTGCCGGAGGAGACGCTCTGGCCCTGCAGGCCTGGGGGCATGCCTGCGGAAACAGAGGGACCCGGTGACGTCTCCACCAAAGACCCCAGGCACAAACTCGCACCCCAGATTTGGAACTGCCAGCGATGCAATTCATGCTGCTCAACTGTGACCCTTCTGTCTTTTGTGTGTATGTATGTACTACCTGGAGAAGTTTCAGAAATGCACCTGCGGAAGCAAGTTCTCTCTGCATTGGCTCTGAGGTTAAATTCTATTTTGCAATCTTTTGGAGTAGATGGTAATTTCACTGTCTACAAAACATCAACTTAATTGCAATGAAAATCATAATCATGAAAATCATACACCTCAATGTTCTGATTAAGAACCCAAGTAAATATCAGCTATTATATTGAGTTTCTTCCATATGCAATGATTTAATAGAAAAATGTCCTTAAAATATAATTCCCAGGGAGTATGCTAAATATGTACAGTCAAGTCTTCAATAGATACCCTAATGATATTCTGAAATTAGGCTTCTCTTATCCTCAAAGAGTAATCAGCATTTAAAAATGGTACATATGGAAAGCAGATAGCTGCGCGCTGAAGAAATTTCAAGCTTTCTCATTGCTCAACTTTCAAGATCACAGCACACATTAAAACTTGACCCTAATGCAAGCCTTTATTTCTAGGTTAGAAGCTTGTGTATCGAGTATTGCCCTCTATTTGTAATCTGTGGCTGAAACCTTGTCACTCAGAATTTGGTCCATGGACCAGGAGCATCCTTACACCTGGGAGCCCATTAGAAATGCAGAATCCCACACCTGCAGAGTCAAAATCTGAATTTGAACAAGACCTCAAGCCACGCTTATACACGTTAAAACTTAAGGAACATTAGTCTAGGAAAGAAAAAGAAAAACCAAAGTTTCTTTAAAATAATGGTCTGCCACATTCTTACTGTTCAAATAAAATGGGGTGGCATCCCCATATATAATTAATACTCAGATGAGTACAATGTTTAACAGGTGAAAAATGCTCAGGCATATCCTATGGTAGTGTTATCATTCTTGTTCTAAACATGAGGGGAATGAAATGTTATTCAAGTGTCTCCTCATCACCTGCCCACTCAGTTGCACAGGGAGCCTGGGACCCGGGTCTTGCCCCAACAGGACAACTTCCTGGGGTCATGAAAAACCCATCGCAGTATGACTGAAGTAATCATTACGGGGCTAGATGACTCAATACCGAAAATCGTTCAAACAATTCCATTTTTTAAGATATGCCTATATTTCCTCCAATCTTCAACAACAAAAACAGTTTCCTTCCTTCCTATTCATTTGGAAATATCATTTTCAGGCTACAATTAACCATATTAGAGGAGCTGAATGAGTAAGATGTGGAAATAGCTAAAATAAAATTTCCTCTCATCAGTCTGTTGTCTTGGTCCCTGCTGAAACAGCACCAGGATTTCAGAGGATGTTTGAAGAAAACAGCTACTGAAGAAACACAATTAGCTGTTCTAAATACTTTCCCATTTACTTACCATTTTGGGGCCAAATTTGATTCTTGGTTTTCTGCCAGTGCTTCCTGAGGGACGAATGCCAAGTAAGCTGGGGATCAGCACTAGCTCTGCTGCTGTGTGAGGACAGAAGTGCCCCAGTGGACCTACCTCTATACGGGTCCTGGGGCGGGTTCAAATCAGGGGAGGTGGCCGACTGGACAGGAAGCTGTGGGACTGGAACCTGGTTTGGCACAAGAGAATGGCTGCCTCTCAGGGCCACTCCGTCTTCACGATGGGCCCCGACCTGCAAGGCGAGAGGAACCATAGAGTTTAGCGGGAACCAGAGGTGAGACAGCTGTTTACGGGGGTAGCCAGGACCTAATGAAGGAAGACTGGCCTTTGCAAAACAAAACTCCCAAATGCATTTCACTAGAGGGCGCTGAAGGACCACGCATACACCTAGAGTGCCCTGCACAGCCACTTAACACTCAGCAAGATGCCGTGCTGTACATCCAGTGACAAATATGGCAGAGGAGCTCAGGCAGGTAAAACGTCAAATTGTCTCCCAGGGTGCTGCAGTGGAGCGCACTGATTCGTACCCATCTGTCTTCTATCATGTCCGCCAACAGATCTGACAATTATCTTAATGCCCATATGCTTAATTGTGGGCTTCTCAATTCCCCCATTGCTATCGGAAATCCTACAGGAATTTCAATTTGGCATTCGACTTTCATTTCAGGGGATAAGATCCTCAGGCCTGCCATTTTTTTTCCATAATGCCAGCTAAGCCTGTGACAGCGGAAACGGCAGCAGTATGGGACGCAGCCCCTGCTCGGTACAAATATAATAAAATGTCACCTGGCTTTCCAAAACTGGCAGCCCATTCCAAATTAATGTTTACTGTATTTCATCAGCTGCCGAGTTCCAAATCCAAAGGGGGACGGTCTCTGCCAATGCCACCACACCGGAAAATGTCCCAATAAAGGTTTTATTAAACACACCAGTAATGCCATCATTGCCATGCAAAGAGTTTGGACATTGTTCCATTTTTTTTTTCTTCACTATTCTGATCCCAGGAAGACACCATATTGTAAACAGTCTTTATGCTTCCAAGAATAAAATCATAGAGTACAGCACGATGCTTCAGTCTGAAAAACCTGCTGCTGAGCTTTTTATTAACTAGTACTACCTACTCTGGGCACAGAGATGTTGAACCCACGGCATGAAGACAGCAACTGCTGACTTTGGAGGGTACACGGCCTTAAAGCAGAACATCAAGCTTTTGCAAACTAAGAGGAACCTGAGTAGCTGCATTTTCGTTTGCATTTCCAACTAGTTATTTTCTTAGTTTGTTGTTAGGTGAACATTTACACAAGACAATGAGTCTAACACTGAAAATATTTATCTACGAATTTAGACTGCTATAAATCAAAAACTTGAATTTTTCTCATCCAAACTATAAAGCCACAAAGGAGAATCACCACTCTTTTGCTACCAAATATTTAAAGAGTATTTCTAAGGAATGCAACAACAAGATTCTGAGCTGACAACAGTCGCATTCCCAGAACTGAGCAGAGGCATGCTAGCTAAGGCAGCCCACTATCCAGTTCTCATCGTTACAGGCAATTCAAAGAAGATAATTCAGGAGCGGGGGGAAGGATCAATTGCTCAGATTCAAAATATAGCAAGAATAGTACAGGATTTAAAGACTCGTGAAGTATAAATGAATGCTGTAGCTAAGAAATCTGAGCAAGCCTCTGCTGTCTTTCACCTATGTGCCTGAGTCCCTTTCTGGATCATTCTAAATGGTGGTTATTTAGGTCTTATGAGTGTGCAGCAAATGCACTGAGACCCTGATGGTCTCCCAAAGCAGTCCATTCCATTTTCACCCAAAGTCGGTCTCCTTGCACATTCCACCACTGGTTCTAGTTTCAGCCCCTGGAGTTCATGGAGTAAGTGTAAGTCCTTCTCACATACGTAATGCCATTGCCACGCCACTCCTGTCTTTCATGTGTAACTGAAGCCTGTTCCCTTACAGGCAGACCATGCCCACAGCTCCGCCAGCCATTTCTCACTCACTGTTGGGACATGTTTTTATTTTTCCTTCCAAACAAAGACTGATACTATTTTCCATTCAGGCTTTGATTTGCCATGTTTAAATCTGTGCATTTCCCAGATTTATTCCTTCGATGATTACCCTTTCCATCCAAGATGTCAACTTGTAAGCGTGAATTTCAAAGGCCTTAATCAAATGCTCACTCTTTAAGTCTGTCAATGTTACCCTAAACAATTACCTTAGCGCTGACTCATATTTTTTGGTATTCCCAGTGGATTTCAGTTCTTGGACTTTCACAAAGGAGGATTCTAAGTTGGAATCACTGAGGTAACCATGGATCTGAGCATAGCAGAGGTGTTTTAGAATTATTATGTTAAAACTTCCAAGCCTTCTTTGTAGGCATTTATGATATAATTTAAGGTTAATATTTTGCTTTTCACTTAAAATATATTCAGATATTGATTCTGCAATTTCTTCTTTCCCCCTCTTGGTCACACTGAGATTAGTTTTTACAAGAGGAAAAAAGAATTCACAACCAATTACCTTTCTATTTTCTTTGCCTCAACTATTATGGAAGACAGTGTAACTGAGTGAAAATAATACAATGATGAGTGTCAACAATATCTAAATTCTAAGTGTAACTGGTTTCTTTAATAATTGTATAACGATGAATAAGTTACTCAAAGCCCAAAATGGAGAAAATAATACTAGAAGTTTTAGAGAATAATTCCCATGTCTAATGCAAGAAGAGGAGATATGTCAAACAGCTGGTACCCAGTGATAATAGAGTGTTCTGTGTTCTGAAAACATGTGCGTAATACATTACCATAAGGGTCTCAGTAGTTCCAGAACCCTCAGAACTCAAGCTGCCTGCACTTCCAATCATCTTTGCCTCTATTTTGTTCATACCCATTTAATTTTAAATCTCTCTCCTGCACGATGACAGTAAAATCTTACATGATAGCCCTAACCGGTTTGGCTCAGTGGATAGAGCGTCAGCCTGCGGCCTCAAGGATCCTAGGTTCGATTCCAGTCAAGGGCATGTACCTTGGTTGTGGGCACATCCCCAGTAGGGAGCATGCGGGAGGCAGCTGATTGATGTTTCTCATCGATGTTTCTAACTCTCTATCCCTCTCCCTTCCTCTCTGTAAAAAATCAATAAAATACAATTTAAAAAAAATCTTACATGATATTATTATAAATATGTTTGAGAATATAGTTGTTCCAACTATGTTTTTGTTTAGATTTTAGTCATATATGCTACCTAATTTTATATATTTTCCATAGATCATTTTAGATCATCTCAAGCAATACATCAATTATTTTCCATAAAGAAAGTTGGGGACAAAGTTATCCTTACTGTTTTAAGACCTCCTTTGCAAACGGGTGTATTCCAGGTCAAGCGAAGGATGGATGATAGGTTCCAATCCATGTGTAATGACCCTGAGTCTCTAGGATCAAGTCCAATAGCTCTGACTATCAGATAATATTCTAATCTGAAGAATTAGCTTTGCATGTTTTCTTGACCACAACAGCATCCTATTCAGTTCTCTTTCAGAAACATTACTTCTGGTCACATAAAAGACAAGGAAAGAAAGACAGTAGGTGGCCAGCACAAATCCACCACTAGGGTAGCTCAGAAACAGACGGAGGAACCAATACTGCTATCCTGGCCAGGATCAGGATCTGTCAACTTTCCTTATAACGTGATCAAGTAACTAGAAAAACCAGATTCTTTTAAACGTACAAATAGGTTCTTAGGATGGCGCCTTTAAAAAAAAAAAGAAAGGAAAATTCATACTTAATTAAAGCCCCATTTTGATAATAACCTTTTAACCTAGATAAGCAATAGTTTAAAGTTAAAAGCCAGCCTATGAAACCAGTTCACTTAATTAATATTGATTGCAAATGCTTTTGCAGTCTGTAGGAACAGCCTTCTTACTGTCACATACTATATGGCTTTAGATATATTTATGCTAAAAGTAAAAGCTAGAACTAAAATCTAAAAATATATTCAATAATTGTTAATTGATCCAAGTGCACATTAATTCACAAATGTTTACAAATCTAGCCCATGCTTGTAACTCTGCGAGGGACAGGGGACACATGGTGAAGAGCCTGGATGTGGCCCTGTCCTTGTGAGCTTACAGTGACCTTTGTGAGACTTTGTGCCCCGAGATCAATTTAGTGAGGCAGATCTAATAGTAAGAACCAGAGCCTCACTCAAGCTTGGCCAAGATACAGCTGTCAGAAGGGAGGAGAGTTGGAGGGCTGGGTGAAAAAGGTGAAGGGGTTAAGAAAAAAACACACAAAAACCCAAACAAAAACCTCATAAAGATAACAGCATGGTGATGACCAGAGGGAAGGGGGTTAGAAGACAGTATAAGGGGATAAATAGAGGCAGAAGGAGACTTGGCTTTGGGTGGTGAACACACAATATACAGATGATGTACAATAGACTTGAACACTGAAACCTATATAATCTTATTAACCAGTAAATTAAATTTTAAAAAAAGCTTTATCATGAAGGTTTTCGTAATTTAGGCTTTGGACCCAGAAGATTCTCAGGACCTAAGGCCACTCCTTATGTCTCATGAGCGGTTCCAGCCCATCTCCTCCTCAGCTGGAACCTGTCTCTCTCTGACTATGCCCCTCATGAATCCAGCTGGACTCTTCCTTCACACTATCTTGTGGTACATTCTTTCAGGATCCATGCCTGCTGCTAACTCCCTCTCTGTCTTAGTATTTCTGAGTTCAGAATGTCAAGATCATCTGATGGCCCAGCTCATTTTGAAGCAGATGTGGGCCATCCTTTGAATGGGCCACCTAGGATCGGTGTCCTCATTTGTGGTCCCATGAGCTACAAAAGAGGAAGAGGAGGCCAGATCATGTGATCTCAACATCTCTGCCTTTTCTTCAGGCCCTGCAGACCATGGCTGTTATGTGCAAATATCTAAGTTACATTTCATCTTAGCTCAAGTCATATTCAAATTATGACATAGCTATTTAAATTCTGTGTTAATTTATCATTGGGCAGAATTAAATAACTTTAGAAGTGCATTACTTCTTTTGAGTCTGTAAGCACCATAAATGTTAAATGACCTTACTTTCTGAGGAAAATATTAATATAGCAGAAGCACTTTTAAATCATAGTATATGGAGTTTAAGGGCTTGGAGATACTTGGGAACCAGTCAGGCCAAATTCCTCATTTGACAGAGAAGAAAGCTAAGGCTGGAAGTGGCTAAGTGACTGAGTGAACATCCAGTTAAAGGGCTGAAACAAATTTTAAACTCAGAAAACTTATAACATTGAACAATTTTATTTGGTATATATACAGGGGGGGGGGGGAAGTAAGTGTACAGTTGTTCTTATGGAAAATAATACAATAACTGATAAGTAATACAAGAATAAAGTCTGTGTTTCACATACTCACAATGATAAATCTACTTTTGCCCCACCCTGCTTACAGATTTAAGGGACAAAAAGGGTCTATTTACTGGAGCTTTTGTTTTAGAACTGTGTATGTGTGTGTGTGTGTGTGTGTGTGTGTGTAGATACAGATATGGATAGGAAAATCATTTTAGTTTTATCATAGAGGAAAAAACATCATGGTTCACCAACTCAGGCCAAGGCCAACGCCAAGATGTCTAACTAAATTACAAAATTTAATATCTGCCACAACTCCTCCAACATAAGCTGATTTAAAAGATATGCAGCTTCAAATTGGGTGGCTGCTGGCAAGGCTGTTTTATGTGGGATGCACAGCACCCTGGTAAACACCCTCATCCCCATCCTCAGCGAACAACAAACACCACAAACAAAAAGACATTCAGTGTGTCTGCTCCCTTTGTTTCCAGGGAGTATTGTGAAAGTAATTATTCTGTTGTATTTAAAAGGCCTATTTCATGGATGGGAAAATGTATTAAATTTCATTTGGCAGTTATTCAATCCTTGTTAATGTTATCTCCAGAGATAACTGCTTCAAAACAGGCTTTCAGACCTCAGTTCCTTCTCTTCTACCATAATCCTCCTAAAAGAGTGCAGGATGGGCAATGTAGGAAACCTGTCATCAGTTTCTAGACCAAATGATGACACAAACCAGATACGCTATTAGAAACATTTCGGTAATATCAAAATGGAAGTTTGTTATTAATGGCATCTGGTTCAACATTGTTCTTTTGACATAGGTGATTTTTAAAAAGAACTGGGCAAAGAAAAAGGTCCTGAGAGTTTTTACTTGTGTCTCTTCTCTTTCTCTTCTTATTTTGCCATATTCTCTCTCTCTCTCACACACACACACACACACACACACACACACACACAAGTTGATGGGCTTTTACTGTAATTAGACACCCATTGACACAGAAAACAGGTTTGGTGTCTGTAACTGTAATCTCCCCGTGAAATATCAATTATACATGACAGTGGTAGAGTACTAGATTTCAGTTTCAATTATCTTTCCATATCTCTGTCATATTAGAGGAGAGCAAACTTATTTTACCAAATGTGCAAAATATAGTTTAATCCAAAAATCGAATCTCTTAAAGAGATGGGAAGTGGTCATGCAAACTTTTTTACTAGCTCCCCGGTGGCAACCTGGGAGTTCACAAAATGGCAGCAGGAGATGTTACCATGAGGAACAGTACTAGAGGCACCCAGAACCTATAGAAAACAAGACTCTAATAACCAACTCTTCTGTGTGAGAAAGTTCTAACATCCAGGATACCTTTCAACCACAAATAAATGACCAGAATATATATTTTTAATTCATGGGATTAAACATTTGAAGGACTTTTCACTAAAATCAGATATGGATTCAATTCTTTTGTTTGGATTTTAATTCTTAGGCAATGTTTACTGGGAGACTTCCTAAATATCTTAAGAACACCTACCTGTTCCCCGCTTCTGCCCCCGGAAATCTCATCTCATAGCTTCACTTCAAACTTTGCCTGAAATTTAAGGTAATTCCTTTTTGGGCAATTCTTGGAGATTTTTTTTCATGCTTATCTTCTCCAAATGATAAGATAATTTTCAAGAGAATGTAAACATGATCTTAATGACCTTAATCTTGGCAGTGCTGACTGGTCATGTGACCAACTAGGCTGAAACTCCCATGATGTCCACCGAAATGGTTAAAATGAATGATTCTGTGATCTAGTTCGAGAGATGCAAATGATTATCTGATTTCAGTTCATCTTTTTTTTTCTTAACTCATAAGTTCCATCTATTGAAACTGTTTCATTTCTCTCCTCTGTATCTCCATCCTTCGCCCCCAATTTTCTACATCATTTTCATAGAGGGGAAACCATAAGTGGATGCAGCCCACCAAACAGGTAGTTCGAGGGGTGGTTAACAGAGTCCCTCCCCTGACCCATGTACAGGTTAATAAGTAGGGAACCAAAGTTACCACATGCTCAGTGAGGAAGCACATCTAGCACAGAGATTATGGTGAAAGTTTGCAATTCCTTGTGAGCAGGAAAGACGACCGAATACGTGAGGAGCACTTTCAGACCCTGCAGTGCAGGCACACCTGTGTGTGTGCACAATCACGCCTGCCTTCCACACAACTCCTGCAGCTAGTCCAGGAGGTCCAACACCGGGATTTCTCCTTGCCTAACTGCCCTTTATTTTTAAAATGCTCTTCTTCTTATCAAGTAACACACGCCTACTGCAAAATACTTGGAAAGGAAGTGGCAGGGTAAAGAAGCTTACCTAAACAAATGAAATGTTTCTTCTCAGTCACTTTTCTAAATACTAACCCACTAAATGCCCATCACTTGGTACCTTGCATATCAAGGTTGTGACATGGATTTTCCTTATTCTGTGGAGTCTAAGATCTACACCTATACTTCTTTTTTAAAAATATGTTTTTATTGATTTTAGAGAGAGGAAGGGAGAAGGGCATCCTTTAATATGGCAGGGCTTCCACTTCGATGATTCCGGTTTGCTGCCGTTCATAAAGCCTGCACTTGTCTTGAGCCGAGAGTGTCCCCAGGGCAAGGACGGGGTGTAGAGGTCACTGTTATAGGACTGTAGTCTCACAACGTGCACTTAGATGCTTCCTAATAATAGATGATGACACGAATGGCATGTGTCTGTGAGACTCTTTATGAAACATAACACCTTTCGATATTGTTGAATATACATTTAGCATGTTTCTATCCAATAATAAACATTTAATTCAACAAATGCCTTTTGAATATCTACTTTATGCCTGGGTCTATTTGGGCATTTTTAGAAAAAATATATAGACATAACTATTACTTTCAATGCTCTTATCTTAATGGTGGATTAATATAATTACTATAGGAGGCAAAGTAAGATGAATGTCCTAAGGGATGCAGGTCGTGCAGGACTTGAAAGGACGGGTGAAACCCTATCAGAAGAGACAACAGGGGCTGCTTCAAAAGGAAGGTGGCACTTAGACAGGTTTCAAATGATGGTAGAATTTTGATGTAGATCATTTAAATATATTTTTTAAAAATCGACATTTAACTTTAATTAAGTGGTATCTCCACTTTAAATGAAAGTTTCAGTTTTAAATTGAAAAGTGGCATTATTTAGATCTTATATATAAGGAGTTAAGGATTGCATATTAATGTTTTCATGTTGTCAGACTACACATTTCAGACAAAAAGCAGGTTTTTGTAAATCCTTTTATAAACCTCAATGGCTTTGCTACAAAGTGAACAACATAGGGCATTCGGACACAAATGGTACCTCACTGGATGTGTGTATTATTGGCCCAAATGATTCACCCTTATTTAACTGCAATGAAGTCTTTCATCTCCCAATAATAGTTTCCATATGACCAGTGGCTCTGCTATAAAGAAGATCAAAAGCGAAAGAAAGGATTTAATAAAAGAAAATGACATTAAGAGTAGCATTAAATCAGAGGGAAATACCAATATCCAACTCTTTTTTTTTGGAATAAAGCTCCACAGAGTGCTAAGCAGCTTCCCCAATATGTCATGAGAAGGCATTTTACAAGCAGTAGGCATGTGCAAAACCCATCTGTGTATGCCGCGGATGGTAGAGATTAAGTTAGGGGGAAGTGAGGTATGGGGGGGGGAGCGTGCAAAGAACGCCCCATTTAGAAGCAGGCTGGAGAACAGGTAACACACCAAACAGCTAGCTTCCCAGTTAGAGTATAAGGAGATGTCTCAATGGCCGACGTCCATCCATGCCTGTCCTTCCCTGTTCTAGTTAAAGGAGACGGACTTTTTGATAATTCCGAATTTCTCAGAGAATCATAACATTGCTCAACTTGAGTACATGAGTTCTGAGAAAGGAAGTTTTTTTTGGCAACGCACAGTGACTTGGTATGAAGAGCCAACTTCCCAAACAAATTTTCTTCTAGTTCTTAAAAAAAAAATTACAATGTTAATCTCTATTCCCGACTGGATAAACAGCTGCTAATAACCTCCAGGTCCCAGGGGAGGAGGCTGCTTCCTTTCATCTTCAGACGGGCGGACATCTGACGTGCCCTGCACGTTAGTGATTCCACATGTTTCTTACTTGGCCTCTTTCAAACCTGCTCCGGTGCTGGTCTCACCAACTCAGGTTTCTTCTCTCCCTTTCGCTTAGCTGGCATCCATAAACGTGAAAAACACGCTGGGTTATGGGAGCACTTATTTGAAATTGTAGTTCTGTCAGTGTTGGTGTATTTAAAAAGGAAATTCAAAATCTTACAATATCTAAAGGAAGCTCAGGCCGAAACTTTTGCATGAAACCCTGGGAGGGAAATGACCATTTTGGTTTCTTTCATACTGAGCTAATTATTTACTCAAGGGCTGGCTGTGTTCAAAGATACTCCACTTCTAATAGCCTGGCTAATGCGATTACTTTCTCATATCTGTTTGTGCCCGAAATGAAGGAGCCAACTTCACACTGTTCCTCCACATGGAAGTGCCCAGCAGAAGGCGACAGGGCCGGCCGGTCCCCAGGGCCTTGCTCACTTGTTCCTGAGCACCTGCTGCACTGGTGACCTCAGTTCTACACCTCAAGCTTCAGACATTTCGCAAAACAGCTTTTTAAACAAAAACCAGCTGTTTCCCATCTAGACTACGGGGGGGGGGGGGGGGGGGGGGCGGGGGGGAGTTTGGGCAGCATACAGAAACACTACCCAGAGACTGCCCTTCTCCAATAACTTTCACACACTTTCAGCTCCAAAAGAGACCGTCCGTGAGCAGAAGCCGGGGAGAAGGCAAATGAGACATTAAAACGTGGCGGCTCAATACATTGGTTTTTGACAGTATGTCCAATTACCCGCTTGAAAATGAACATGGCTACTGTATCAGGACAATACTTCCCCAAAGATGTCATTTAACTAATATTGGGCAGATCCTGTGATTAAACTCAACTTTGGAGCTTAAGACAACTTATGGATATAAAGGAAGCTATAATTATGCACCACTGTAAATGTCAATTAGGTAGAATCCTCACCTTTCAGAAATGTAGTTAAAGCTTTTTTTTTTTTAGGTTTTCATTCCTAAAACTGCTTTGCCTAAAACAACTTCTTATTTTGAAACCATTTTACACTTCTGTTTTCTAAGCAATTAAGATACTTTTGACTTAAAAAATTTGCAGCCACAATAAAAGCTAAAATAACACAACGACCACAGGTTTTAAAAAAATATAAAATGGCCACGGCCTAGTTTAGGCTTTCAAACAGTGCCAAGTTGCTCCAGTATTTTCTGTTTTGGTATGAATGACATAACTGAATTACTTCATGAGCTGCTACTTTAATTCCTCAGGGTGGAAAATTCCATGAGTTAATTTAATTTGGATGTAAAAAATATACATGAAAACTTGCTCTTCCTGTGGACTCTCATGTGAAGTATCCGCGCCAATTGTTGGAGCTGCTGCGCTCCAAGGAGGGGCTCTGCGCCCACTGCAGCCCTGGCTGGGTGCTACAGGGCTGCTACCAGGGGCCAACTTTCTTACCTCCATCTGGCCACATAAGATCCTATAGTTTCTGCATTTTAAAAAAATCATGTTTATCTATGGTTCTGTGGTGCCCTTTCTAGCCTGTAACAGTCAAAATCCTACAGACCCCAATGTTCACCCTCTTCTGAGTTGCTCCTTAGGTCACTTAGGGATTCTAGTTTGCATTTTGGGTATACACACACTTGAGTTATCACCCTCCCACAGTCAAGGGCCCGCAGGATCAGAGACGGGTATGTACCCCCACAGGATCTGAGGAGTGAATGAGCACCTGCGTATTTTCTAATGTATACACTCACTATATATTCCCCCACTCCGCATCTTTCTTGAGAAAACAAGGGTTTAAATGCAAGGGTTGGCCTTTTCTAAATGATGGTTTAGCACTGTGTCCTTGTTCCCAATAAAAGTTCAAAGAAAATGTTATGATGACTGAGCTATTAAAAGGGTCTACTTGCTTTTCCCTCTATTATTTAAGAAGAAAGCAAAGTACAAATATGATGAGATCATACAGTCTGTTTTAAATATGTTTTCATATTTTAAAAGTGGGGAAGACAACAAGTTTTTGTTTTTATCCAAAGTGCTAAATACATACTTTAGGGGAAAAGTAAGAAAATGAGGCTTGGCTTGTCCTAGAAGATGGAGAAAGGTTGTTCTTTGGGTATGATGGTCCAATGGAAAGTGACTCTTGTTTGTAGGTCACAGGGCCTGAATTTTAGTAAAACAGGTGTGTGTGTGTGTGTGTGTGTGTGTGTGTGTGTGTGTGGCGGGGTGGGGGGGGGGGTATTCCTAATTTGGACCCACTGCTGTGAGATCTGGACATGCGTCATGTTCCAACCACTTGTTTTAGGGGTTGCTAATGGAGTGTGAATAGTCACAGTGCTAGTAAGTTCTGAGGATCTAATGTACAGTGTGCCAAGTTGCTCCAGTATTTTCTGTTTTGGTATGAATGACATAACTGAATTACTTCATGATAAGACACAAAAAGGAATTATTGAGGAGATGGAGGCATCAACTACCTTTATTGTGGTAACATTTTGCAATATGTAGGTGCATCAAAGTAACACATTGTACACCTTAAACTTACATATGTTAGATGTCAATAATATCTCAATAAAGGTGGGAAATTAAAAATAAAGTGAATTTTTTAAGCCCTTTTTTCTCAGTTCTGTTTTTTTTTTACATTAAAAAAAATAAAGTACCACATAGATATAATTAAAAACTTTCAATTGAAAGTGTTAATCTGCTCTCAGAAATATTTGATAGTTGTGGAGATTAGGAGAGATAGTAGATAGAACACAAGTGCTAGGCAAATATCTTAATTAAAGAAACAACACAGTACCTACAGAAAGATGACACTAATGACTAAGGTCATGGGTGAAAGTGTGTAATAAGCTATTTAAAAAAGAGTTCGAAGTGCTCTGAGATGGAGGCAATGACTTCTCAAACTCAGTTTGGTTCTACCAAGAACAAGTCTTTCTGAACAAATCTCATTCATGGGAATGCTGAATGCCTGGTGTCTTGTGGTACAGCTATGAACAAAACGAGGAAAGGTGGACTGCATGGGAGAAAAGTTAGGGGGGAAATATTAAACCGAAAGAGCAGGGGGAGATTGAGTGCAGAGAGAGTGTCTAGTGTTGAACCTCAGGCTTTCAGCTCTGTGTCCTTCCCAGTCAACATTTTTATTCATGGCTTTGAGGTGGGCATCAATGACACCCATCACATTTAAATTTGCCAACAACAGAGCTGGCAGAATATGTGACTGCATGAGGACCTAAAGGAGACCCGAGGCTGGAAACAGACTGAAGGCTGAAGGCTGAAATACAAAGGTGTTCTGTGAAGTTTGTCTGGCACAACAAAAAGTGTACGAGGATAGTTGAGAGATGTGTGACTTAAGGATTTCAGCTGATTACAAGTTCAATATTTATGAGCAGGATGATGAAATCATCAAAAATAGCTAATAGGATCTAGGTAGGCGGCCTTTAATAAAGATATAATACACTGAATGGGTTTGGTGAAAGGTCCATCATAGTCACCCTGGTAATTCCTTGAGCACTGTGTTCAGGTTGAGATTCTACAAACTAAAAGGTCCTAGAAAAAGAAAAGCATCCTTTATACGCTGGAGAATGAACTGGAAAATCAGAGTCAAAAACTATTTTTAGGTTAAATATTTGAACATATAAATGTCGAGCCTAGAGAAAAAATATTGAATAGATGTCTTCAAATAACTGAAAAAATTTTAAATATTTGTTGGATTGAGTTAGGGTAACTCTAAGTAAAAAAATACAGACTTCACAGAGAAGTAGATATGGGCTGGACTCAGAAAGAATTTTCTAGCATTTGCTGGAAATGGCTTTGTGGTCACTTGGAGTTACTCAGCCTTGAAGGAAAGAGGCTGACAGAGACTTACTGACCACTTGACAGGGCATTTTTAGGGGGATGTGGATAGAGATGACTTCTTTTTTTCATTGCTTAAAGTATTACAAAGGGTATTACATATGTGCCGTTTTTTCCCCCCTGCCCTTAACAATCCCCTGGCCTCCCTTACCCCTCAGTGTCTTATGTCCATTGGTTATGCTTATATGCATACATACAAGTCCTTTGGTTGATCTCTTACTCCCCTCCCTCCTGCCCCCCAACCCTCCCTGGCCTTCCCACTGCAGTTTGACAATCAGTTTGAGGCAGCTCTGCCTCTGTATCTATTACTGTTCAAAAGTTTGTAATGATCTTTATTATCCATGAATGAGTGAGATCATGTGGTATTTTTCCTTCATGAGATGACTTCTAAAGTCTCTGAGATACTATGGTAAAAACTGCTTAGAAATGAAGTATGTGCTAAAATATATATGGAATTTTGTGGAAAATTAAAATCTGTGAAAACCTGCCAAAACCGGTTTGGCTCAGTGGATAGAGCGTCGGCCTGCGGACTGAAAGGTCCCAGGTTCGATTCCGGTCAAGGGCATGTACCTGGGTTGCGGGCACATCCCCAGTGGGAGGTGTGCAGGAGGCAGCTGATCGATGTTTCTCTCTCATCGATGTTTCTAACTCTCTCTATCTCTCTCCCTTCCTCTCTGTAAAAAAAATCAATAAAATATATAAAAAAAAAAGAAAGAAAAAAAAAGAAAAACACCTTTAAAAAAAAAAAAATCTGTGAAAACCTAAGAGTGAAGATGGTGAAGACCCTATGGATCATACCTTTGTTAAAGAGCTCCATGTAGAAACAGAATTTCCTGACGTCTGCTACTCCCACAACCACATGCCAGTAAATGCTCCCCAAGATATCACATCACTGCCCACTACCATCTCTAATTGCCAAGTATTATTGGCAAAGCTAAATAGCAATATGTGGCAAGGAGCCAGGGGACAACTGAAGAGTTTTCTTGGGTTTCATGAGTTAAGTCTGAGTAACAGAGCGGTTTGTAATACCAGCCACAGTGTTGAAATTGCTATGGTATTAGGTTAGAGAGGAAGCTTGTTGCAGCAGCGTGGTATTTAGCACAAAGAGTGCTGGTCTCATAGCTGGCTTGTCTGGTTTTTAATCCTAGCTTGGCCATTAACTAGTGAGTACCCATGCTTGGGTCACTTCCCCTTTCTTGGCCTTAGTCTTCAGCAGTAAAATAAGGGCCATGAGCTAAAGGACCTCTGGGTACTTTTAGCATCTAAAATATAATGGTCCTAAATCTTAAGAACTATAAAAATAAGAGAACTATGAAATTTAAGTCGTTTATCCTGAGGCCCCACATGGCAAAAGTTCCCTCATGTTTAATGTCAATGAAATAAAAAAGGTGCTTCTTCACCTAATGAATGCTCTTTTGATAAATTCTTTCCAATCCAAAGTCAAACTAAAAATGTTATTGATAAGAGAGAAGCTGGGCAAATATTGGCTTATGTCAGAGCTTCCTGAAATGTGCCAAACCCCACTGGTAAGGGGCCAAAGGGGATGATGCTGTGGAGGACAGGTGTAGCTGTGGGTTCACAGGGCGCTTCCACTCCCAAGTCAACTAGGGCAACCCGATCCTTATGGGATCACTACTCCTCTACCAAGGGACAGGGTGACCCTTCCCACAGATAACAGGGCTGGGTCCATCCTCTCTTGTGGAGCCTAACCACACTGCTGCAGCACTTTGCTTTCAAGTATGTGTCCTTCCCTACTCGCCTGCGAACCCCTTGAGAGCAGAGACCACCTGTTGGCATAGAGCCTGCCATTTGGTTACCATCTGATAAATGGTTTTGAAATGAGTTAAGTGGACTTTAAGCAAAAGGGATCCGGAAACCACATTAATATTATATATTAATAGAATAGGAGCTTATTAGCTAAATGATCCTATAGTTGCTGACTCTACTGACAAGTAATTTGGAGCCCTTACAGAGTCACATGAAGATATTTTTGATGTGGGTTTTGTTCTTAGTCAGTTAGAAGGAGAGATTAGGTCATCTGAAAGGTTTTCTTTCAGGTTTCGTCTGTGAACCCGAACACTGAATGATTAATGGAATTATATTTGGAAACTGCCACTTCAATAACTTATACAAAATTGAATGATTTAATATCAGGTTAACCATGGAGATAATGGAGGCACAGAGGAGATTATATCTGAATAAGAGATTCTGACAGGGTTACTGACAAATCCAGCTGTTTCCAAGTCCTCCCACACTCAGAGGTTTCTGCTTGGATTCTATTAGAAAAGTGAGTGGGTATGATAGAAAAGTTAACTTAAACTCTATTGCTTGAAGGACCCTCGTATGGAGAGTTTCACACCTCTTGCCACTTTCCATGGACATACTGATTTAGGAATAAGTGCTTTGACAATGTGGATTTCAACCTAGAATGCTACCGCACTGGGAAAGTTCTTCACCTCCACATTTGGGTAGAGAGTTGCTCTGGGAACTTGGCCATGAGACACCTGGAAATTTCTTTCATCAACAACCATTTATCAAGATTTGAAGATCATGAGCTCTTACCACCGGAAATTAATTATTAAAAGGCATATTTACAGATGGGTGTACTCATGGTAGCAATATGGAGCATAGAAACTGGAGTCAGAATGCCTGAGTTTAAATCTCGCTTTGTGACTTGAGGCTACTCAAATCTTCCGAGGCTCAGCTGACTCACACCCAGAATGGACTCCATCATCCTCTTCACTGGGCTCTTCAGCAGACTGCCTTCCATATCGTATATGATGCACCTAGCAGTAGGCTGGCAACTTGACAAGCACTCAGAAAATATTAGTTGCCTTTCTTCCTTTTTGAGTAATAATTTGTTTACTGGGAAGAAAACAAAATGCAATACCTAGTACTCAAGGAATTTACAATATAGTTGCTAAGGCAAAGGTCATACCTACAAAAGATATATAGCTATACATAACTGGGTAAGATAAATATCTAGCTGATGGTATGATCTGTAGTGCTATGAGTGTAAAAAGAAAGTGACTATCACAGGAGGAGGTAGCAAGGGAAGGCTTCCTGGAAAGGCAGAATTTGAGCCAGAGCTTTGAGAATGGTGGCTTGAGATGGACAGAGGAGTGGGTAGAGCCGGCGATTCCAGACAGAAATAAGAGAAGTAACTAGAAGAATGTATAGGGCAAATTCTGGGAATATGCACAGACTGGTATTGCTGGAAAAGTTTATTGAAATAACGAAACATAAGGCTTTTGGTAATGGGATTTAAAAGCTGGGCTAGAAAACTGTCTTTATCTGGTAGCTAATGGAAAACTGGTAAAGGTCTCTGAGCAGGAGAGAGCATGGGCAAATAATATCATCTAGAAAGCCCGTGAGTCTACACCATTCACTCTAGTGTTATGAGCCATGCTGCTGTGAAAAAGTCCCTTTCATTACGCTAATACTCAGTAAATCACTGAAGACCCACTGCAGAACTCCAAGGAAAACATTTTATGAATCAAAAGCTAAGTACAATATGTTAGCAATTAAATGAGATAACATAATAGCCGATGCAGAACCATGGCTTTTCCCCACCACGATTTCAAGCTGCTGCAGAAAGAAATGCTTCTATCGTCTTCCAAGTTATCGAGCCATTTCGTTTTTATTTTCGGGAGGCAGGGAGAGGAAACGAGAAGAGTGGGGAGGTCAAGAGGATTCAAAGCTGTCTATTCTTTAATCAGAAGGCATTATTAAGGAGAGCCAGAAAGGAGATTTGCTCAAAACCAAACCTGCCCCGGGATGGTGTTAAGTTACTGCCACTTGCTCCCACTGCAGAGCAACAAATGAAGGTGTGCAGTTGGGAAGGAAAGTCCCCCAGGCCGCTGCAGAGGTTTCCGGTGCATACCTCCCACTGCTACTTTATTTACTGCAGCTGGCCAGCGTTTATAGCCTGTTTCATGTATTAAAATTCAAATGTGGAAAACATTACCAGGATCCTCCTTGAATTTTTTTGTTGTTGTTGAGGGGGATGGGTTTTTTTTTCTTTTCTCTTCCCCTTCAACTTCCTTTTTATTGTGGAATGCATCAAATGGTCAAAGGCTAACTTCAGACTGACTAAATGCAAAAACTATTTCCTTTGTTCTTAGGTTTTTGTTTGAAAAATTATACCAGTTTGCACAAGAAAATGACAATGCAATCTCGTCCACACACGTGATGGAGTTTCAGGTGGAGGGCCCCGGATGCTGGGGGCCGCTAACTATTTTTGAGGAGAAAGACCACACAGCCCCACTTGGTTTAAAGGACATCAGGTTGTGGCCATGTCATGTCTCTGGAGTTGCTCTCCTGTCTGGGGGTGTGTGGTTGTCCTTGATGGGATTCTAACTGTCTTCAGAGGAGCGGGCAAGAACTTTTCCTCATCAGCAAAACTAGCCGCTTTATGGCTTCTGCACAGTTTTTCAAAGTGAAAGACACTCCTGTGTAACACGGGCTGATTAGTTCTGCTTTTCTCTCTTCCCCTCCACCTGGGTCCACCCCGCTTCCCATCTCCAAGGATGATTCTAGTCTCTTCCGATCCCACCTCTGAGTCAGCCTCAAAGAGGAGGCAACTCAAAGGTCACACAGTTCCAAACAGCATCTATGTATAGTTTATTATTTTAAAGAACCACTTAACCTACATCTGGTATTTAAGAGCAAACTTTACATATTTGTGGGGAAAAACAGCTCTGAAGCAATGCCCTGGGTGCATGTGGCATCCGTTTAACATATGCAAAATGAACACAGCTACAGAAATTAAACTATTTTTCTCTTGATTGAGAGCAGATATACAGAAATGGTTATAAGTCACAGATCTGGCTTTTAATAAAGCCAGATTTCTTAATTAAAAGCAGTATTGTTTAAACATTGTAGTTTAAAAAAAAAGAGCTGTACAAACTGAAATCTCATATTATATGCATCCCAAGTGTATTTAACACATTACCTGAGGCCAAGCTAAATTAAAATCTAGATTTTCCTTTTGTTAACTCTTAGCAACTGCCATGAATAGACAAACAATTTCTACTCAATGATGAATTTTTGGGGTAGAGGTCAAGGAAAAGCGAAAAAGAAAAAAATGATTTAGCTTTGGCATTCAAAAATATCTTTCCACGTCTTAGAAGTGAGTTCATTGCTTCTATTTATAAACCGGTATTTTTGGTTTCAAATTGGTTGCAGGTTTCCATAACACACTCTCAGGATGGTCCTCCCGGTCTTTTACTAAGAGAAGTCGAAAGGACGCAGAAGAACAGGACTGAGCAAGGAGCCTCGGAATGACCTGTACTTATTTTGCATTCTCCTTTTGGAATCATCTTTAAACCAGGGACACTTTATGGGATAACAGGAAAGCAAACTTTTTAAGAATCTATAAGGTACAAAACAGGACAAAAAAGTGTTTACTGCTCAGGTAGGAGTTTGTAAGGAGTGGACTTACACAGAATCACTAGTAACATTAAATTTTCCACCCATTCCGACCTCATTAATTGTCATCACTTAATACTTTTGTTAGGAAGATTCTCTGGATCTTCATAATCACCCCAAAAAGGGATGCACTCCCAAATCCTTACCAAAAGCAGGGGGCAGCATTGAAATCCCAACTGTAATGTGGACAAATCTGCTTAAGCCGCATTCAAATAGACTTATGAATAGGCAGTGGCAAAACTACTGTGCACTTTAATGATACAGTCCCACACCAGGTATTTACCCATCATATATTTCTACCTCCTATACTCAGAATTCAAAGGCACTGATTCGTTTCTTTAATAAAAAAAATTCAACCTATTCATATCTGAAATGCCAGCAATGTAACATGAACATAAGATGGTTGGGTCCTTTAGCCAAAGCCACCACGATGAAGAATTTAAAATACCAGTGATGACCTGGCAATGCTCTCCTGGGTATGTACTTAAGTGAAATGAAGACGTGCCCACACTAAAGCCTGTACATGAATGTTCACAGGAGCATTATTCATAATAGCCAGAATGGAAATAATTCAAATATCCATCACCCAATGAAGATAAATACAATGCACACAATGAAATATTGTTTGTCAACACAAGTGGATGGCACTCTGATGTATGATAAAGCATGCATAAACCTGGAAAACACTGTGCTAAGCTGAAGAAGCCTGTCAGAAAAGATACCACATGTTGTATGATTCCATTCATAGGAAAAACCTAGATTAGGCAAATCTACTGACAGAAAAAGTATATCAGGATTGCCAAGGGCTGGAGGGGTTGGGGGGAGAATGGAGAGTGACTGACCGCTAATGGCAATGGGGATTTCTTTTCATTTTGCTGTGTTCTAAAATTAGACTGTGGCAATGGTTACATAACCCCGTGAATATACTAAAACATAGTGAAATATAAACCTTAAATGGGTGAATTGCATATTAAGTGAATGTGCCTCAATAAAGCTATTTTTAAAAAGGGAAAAAACAGCAGCAATAGTGTTTATAATTGAAAATCTAATTTTATACGATAACTATAGTCTACAAAGTTCATCACTTACCATGAGTGAATGTCTGTTGGCTGAAAGAAGACCGGTTCCATACCCTGAGCCCAGACCACCCATTGCTCCATTATGAGAAGGTCCAATGATCCCATGCATGTCCCCGTGACTGCCAGGCATAGCGGTGGACGGGCCCACTGCATGGTTTCGGAGAACATGAATGGCATCATCCAGTCTTTCTAAACGATCTTCAATCCGGCTTTGCTGTTGGTGAATAAAGGATGTGAAATTTGATTTAGTTTGAAATGCATGCATATGTTACATAAGTAAAACTTGAGTTCACACACACTCCACTTTGAATTTCTAAATGTTTCCTATAAAGTTTATTTTATTAAAATAATAATAAGAATAGCATCCTTCCTAGACAACTGGTGACAAATGTTAATGTTATAATCAGTGTTATTTTTCATGAACAAAGTAAATTCAGTAATTCTTCCAGGACATTTTTGAATGTACATATGCTGTACTATATTGTATTAGCTTGAAAGAGAATTTAGATTTACTTTAGAAAAGAAAAACATTTATTGATTTTAAGAAACATTCTGACAAGCATTGGTGAAAAGATTTTTAAAAATTAGCAATGAAAAGGTGACCTATTATTTATAGTTTCCCAATTAAATTATCCTCTTGAATGTATATTCCTTGGTTTCCTCTGTGACATGATACAGTGCTAACTATCAAGTCAGGGATGGGTAAATACATACAGACAGTAATTTCTGAGTACTATTGATTTTCACCTGTGTTTCTTGATGTCTACTTTCACCAGTGCGTGCGTGCGTGTGTGTGTGTGTACAGAAGGAAGTGGGGACTCAAAGTAATCACAGAAAAAATTACAAAAATTCTGTCTACCAACATGGTATGATATTTCACTACTGAAGAATCACAAAGAACTGAATTAATGTTTACCAGAGCTTCTAAATGATTTCAAAGTCCTAACTATAGTATAGAATTCACTTCCTTATACAAGTATGCGATTAAAAACCAACTAAACTTTTTTTCTCATCCCAGCCTTTAGGATCCAACTTGTCTGCAACTAGATAAAGTCTGTACTGTGGTTTTTGGTGAAGAACACGGACATGTAGTTGTGTATTCACTTTTTTCCAGTGTGATAAATTATGATATCAAATAAACATCGGCATAGGACTCTCCAGTGTATACTTTAACATCTAACATCCCACTGGGCCCTCATACTACATGAGTGAGGCAAGCAGGGAAGACAATATTACCCCTTCCACAAAGACATGCGAATGAGGCTCAAAGAAATTAAATGAATTAATTAACCAGTGTCACAGTACCAGGAAATGATAAAGCCAGGGTTCAAATCTAAGTCTTTTGACTTCAAATCTAATGTCCTTTTGTACTACAACATGCTTCAATCCGCTCTGATTTTCAGTGGGCTGTGCAAACAGATGTACCCGCTTTACTGTATGAGAAGAACAATTTCTAATTATTCTACACTGACAGGAAGAATGTGGGTCTAATACACTTAGTCTATGGTGCAGAGCATTCTGGTTTGGTGGCCCTGGTGTTACAGGACCTCCCCTAAACTCCTAGCGTGGCTACTAGTATGACCTTGGAAAAGTTGTTAACTTCTTTGAGTCTACGCTTCTTAATTTTAAAAATAGGAATGCATGCATATATACACTTCCAAGTGTAAATGTAAGCATGAAAAGGAAGAATACATGTGCCTACCATCCTTTCTGGCTCACAGCTTCCTGGAGGAGAGAGCAGTTTCTCGTGTGAATCCCCTCTTGAGTGTTGAGAATTTAAAGGAACTAAAGCTGTAGTTCACAACTTTAAACCCAGTCTTTACAGTTTTATAGTTGGACAAAGCCCAGTTTTGATAGATGGGTCCCAGAGAATAACTGATGGAGGTAAACACTGGCGGCAGATTAGTGGGGCTGGGTAGGTAGTGCATATGCCGCCTCGCTCTGTGGTTGCCTTTACCGGCTAAAATGCAGAGCTGGGTGATTCACACACCTCAGCAGGGAGAGAACAAGGGGGAAATATACTGTTGTATTTTTAATTTTAGATTTTCCTTAATTTAAATAGTAAGCCAGAAGAGAAGGAAACCCTGACCCGCTGACAAGACAACATTAAATTAGAGACATGTATGCCTTCTTCCATGTTCCACCTCAACGAAGGGAAACAACATGGAAAGACTGAAGAGCTCCTTGCTGCTACCCCTCCCCATTTGGTTCATGCACAGCCCGGATACTGCACTGAGTGGTGGTGTTTCACGCATATTTCCAGTCCCATCGCTGAGACTTGAGAAAGCCTAGAGAGGCAGACACTGAATCATCACCTACTTAGAATATTAATTAACCCCATGCAAATTCCTAGCCTTTCCCTACTGGAAGAGCAGAGATGTACTGATGTCACTAGGTGTCTCTGAAAACCCAAGTGAACAAGGAAGTAATAGTAGGCTTCTGGTTCCAAGGTCAAGAGGAAAATGCCTATAAACGTGTTATTCTGGGAAGCAGAGCAGAGAATATAGGATCCTCAAGTGTTGCAGTACACAGCTTTAGCCGGGACTTTAGCACTCATCTCAGGGAAGTAATTTAATCACCGGCTGGGATCTTTCCCCAGATGGGAAGGGGCCACTATCCTTCCAGGATTTTTAATCTTCTATCTGGTCCTAGATCTTTAGAGCCCTGGGCTTACACTGCACCAGTATCTGGGTTACAATCTACAAACAGGAACAAACACAGTCTAATCTTGGAGTGAACTCGAGGCAACAAGAGAAACATGCTCTGGAAGTGGCTGGAGCAGAGATGAGCAGGTGACTTACCAAGGAGTGCAAGGGTCCTTCATAGTTAGGAGATGATGAGGCCTGCCCTCCATTTCTAGACCAAACAGCTGTGCCTGCTGATATGAACAAAGGAATTACAATGCGATCGACATCATCTTAAAAACAATCTCACCAACACTTTCAACAGTTCTCTCAGAAACAGCAGTGTTGGTTTCCGCGTGGACCCTAAGGTGAACCTCCCATCCAAAAATTCTGGGGCAAGGAAAACATCTGAAATGTAAAACACGGAGACTTTACATAGACTCAGAATTCTCCCAAGCTTCCTAAAAGGAGGAATTTTAGCTAGAGAAGTGTTCCTTTGAAGAAAACTATTACTACATAGTCAAGGTCCTTTTAAAAGTGCAAAGTGGGAGGGGTACCGGGGCGGGCCTTTGTTATGCCTCCATGCAAGGCCAGTTTGTTAAACCAAAATTCTCTCACCAATGAAAAACAGCTTTGCGACTTGGTTTTAAAATGATCCTTGAGAAGGAATAACCCTTCAGAAACTTTTTAAGGAAATAAGATTAGTTGGCAGGGATCCACAGAACCAGAAATTTAAAAACTCAACATAACAAGAGTAATAAGTAAGTAGTTTCTTCTGAAGAAAATAATTTTTTTATGATTCCCTAAACCTGCAGGTAAAGAAAGATGCCTGCTATAATAAATATTACATGACTAACATCCTACTTTTAAATTTAAAATAATATGCACTCAGAATAGAAGATAAATAATTCAAGTAAGGAAAATAAAATCTACGATTTCACTGAATCTCGCGCCTGACACAGTTAGCCCTTTAAATATTCATTCTCCTGTCACTTCTGGGTGTGCATGTGTGTGTATTTTGATGCTAAATGAAAATAGAATATTTTGTCCAATTACTTTCAGGGACAGAATCTGGACAGAGCTATCAGTGTGAAAACAGCGACCTGTCCCCAGGTCTACATCCTCATGAAGCCCTTCCCTGCTGCCAGGTGGTCTTCCAGGACGGGTTACCCGGGCCTTGCAATGGCCTTACTTCTGGTCTTTCACTGAGAGCACCCTGCTCAGGTTTAGAGTATTTAGGGCGTTTTCTGGCATGATTTGTGCACCACAACTTCCGGCCCCCCATTAACCTAGGAGTGGAGAGGCAGAATTGCGTGCACCCGGATCTTTGCTCTCCGGGATTGCTACAGACTTAACCTTAAGCATTAGACTAAAATAGTGGTTCTCAAGCTTTATTAGACTGTAGGATCCCCCCCCCGCCCAATTATAAAATAGACAAAATTAGAGCTGTTTTGCTTGAAATGGGCACACAAGGTTTTGTCCCTGCTCAGACCCCTCCTCGTGGGTCTCATGGGATGCCGCCCTGTATAACGAGGCTGGCGGTCACTTTCCAGAGCTGAACAACATGGTACGCACCGCACAATGCTGAGCTTCCCTTGCCTTTTCTATCATGGGGAAGGCTTCACTGCTGTTGCAGTGTCCCCTTAATATCATCTCTGTTTCTTGCCAATTTCAACTGTCTCTCTGGGCATTTGGACTTAAATGTCCAGCTACCCATCTCTACTCTGTGACCCCGCCCCTCCCCCCATGTCAATGGAGGCTTGGGAAGGCTGATATCAAACCCCGCCTAAGCCAAGGCCATCGCCTCCGGAAGCTTGGTGGTGATCCGAACCAGGGAGCCAGGTTGTGGTGGGCCCTGTGAGTGCTGATAGAGGGATGGAGGAGGCAACATTTCGGCAAGTGACTCGCTATAAATTACAGAAAGGTCAGGTTTCAATGAGGTACAGATGTGACCTAGTTTTGTGTTAGAAGCCACCTGCCCTCCTTCCAGAGTGCGGAGACGGGCACCAGACAGGGCCTTCTGGAAGCATTTATACTGGAAGGGCAATGAGCCTTTTAAATGGATCTCTGCTTTACTAACATAATGTAAGAACTTATATTTTACTACTTGAAGCCATAGTTCATGTAATTTGTTATTTTTAAAGGCAAACATCCCCTTTTACTCCACACACTTCACAATTTATTTACAAGATTATAGTTTCCTCAAACATCCCAATTACATGGACTTCAAAGAGGGAATTTGGAAAGTCTAAAATTTCTGTCGGAAAAGATCCTCGTGAATCATCTATATTTGATGACTGTACAATCATAGTCAAGGCTATATGTACTACCTGGTCTCGTTTGAGATGTTTTATTAGAACATGTTATTCTGTGGAGTATCTTCTAGAGAGCTAGGAAAAATTTCAGAAATAAGTTTCCCATATGTCTGTATATTTTTAAAAAACATCTAATTTTTAAGAGAAGTTTGGGTGTAAATGACTGTGCCTTCACATGGCGGTCTGGCTCTCCCACTCCTGTCTGTCTGTTTGGAAACGGTGTTTTGAGCCTGTGGAGGGAGGGAGCTTCCCCTCCGAGTGCAGGGAGTCCAGGGGGGCAGTCCCTCTCACCAGCTGGCAGTGTGAGGCATGGGAGCAAGGACAGTACCTGAGAGAGAAGGCGGAGAGCCGACAGGAGTTGAAGGGTTTGATGAAAAGCTGTTGTTAGTGTGATCTGGAGAATAGATCTTAAAACAATGGGGAGAGAAGAAAACAAATCCTCATTATTAGGAACAAACAATCAACAATTTTGTCAACTACAAAGTATCCATGCAATTCATTTAAAAATTACAACGTACAAAATACATTTAGTGATCAACTGCAGTAACAACACGTAACCACTTTAATCTTTCAAAATCAGAATTACTGAGGTCATATAAGATCGCCAGAAAAGACCTGGACTGGAGGTCAGCAAACTACTTTTCTAGTCCTTTTCCTCCCACTTCTCCCGTGGCTGCTTGGCTGTGGGAAAGCCACAGAGATACACAGAGCCCACCCCCACCCCGCAAAACAGGCCAGACCAAGTCATCCCGAAGATCGTTGTCCAACTCCCTCTTCACCATGATTAAGGCATTTGATTCCAAGACATGAGAATGCCTAGATTAAATAAAAACTTTTACTTGGTAAAAATGTTGAGAAATCAAACGTATTTTATGCTCCTGATGGTACGGAAAAACCAACTGAAGAGATTAAATGTTAAAGCGACAAATCTCCACTTACATTTGCAAATGCCCATGCTTAGCTTTTGAGGACACACCAGGCACCCTCCCTCACACAAATAAGCTGTGCCATTGTCCCTGGCGAATGTGCAGGACCCCTCCCAGTGCAGCCTCTTGGCCGTGGGCAGGTAAGGCAGAGAAGCGGAGTCCCCAGGTGCCAAATGTGTGACAGTTCCCCCTAGACCTCACTGATGGTCTTTTTAAATGCCTTTTCTAAAGTATTTTAGAATTGCCCCTCACAAAGTCAGTCTTAGATGGTCAATGAGGGGCCATATAACTTTAGAGAAAAATAAGAAATCCAGATAGAAAATCTATACACCTAAGGGCTCCAAGAATATCCGAGAACCTGTAACTGAGTACTACTTAGCAGCCCTGAGGAGACAAGATGGAAGAGACCAGTCAGGAAGCTTCAGAGCTCTCTCTTCAGATTTTCCAGCGATCATTATGCAAGAAAAAAAAAGCGAGCATTTCCAAAATCAAAGCTCTTTGCCATTCATTGTATACAATTCCACATGTCCACGTCTGATTAAAGTTCAGGCCTCCACAATGCTACGTATGAAGGCCAAAGTCAATATTGCCTCACCGAAGCAAGTGCTTTCCCCAGAGCATCTCCAGTCTGGGAGCTGCCTGCTGCTCCGCTTCCTCTATTTGCTGCAAAAACAAAAGGCAGAATATGAAAAACCAGGCAGTGAGATGTCTAACAATTTTCTATTCCTGGTCCATTTACTTACAATTTAATTGCATTTTTAATGCTAATTATGACACATTAATTTTTAATTAGCATTAATTTGTTTGCTGAGGTAGATGTCAAATATATTCATGTTACATTTTCTACAGATAAAATATAAACCTGACACCTTGGTTTAAAGATATAGTCTTTTAGTTGCTATTACCTTCAGGCTTGTTACCTAGGAGTGTGTAGTGGTGAATGCTAGTTCATTGCTAAGAAATTGACAGTGCTTTCAGGTGTCTGAAGTCCTCAAAGTTTGGCTTTTCTTTACATTTTAGATAGTCAACTGAATTCTCCTCATGCATAATTTACACCTCCTTTGAAATAAAAAGAGGTACTCCTCTCAGAGTTCCACAGTAAACAAAATCAAACAAAAAAATCTGTAACAGGCCTCGGAGAGAAAATATTTTTAATATTTGAAATAACATGTATTCTCCACACATTTAAGTGAAATTTAAAAAAAAACTGAACTGCTGTGCTACTAAAAGTCAGCATGGTCTCAGATTCTGGAGATAAAATCAGTCTACATAATCATGAAGCTATCGCTCCATCTTAAACACTGGTATTTTTATCTATAAAATAGATGAACAAAGAGTACTATTAATAAAAAGACAGAGGTGCTAGTGTATAATCCAAAGCCAGCTCTATTCAGCAAGTGTCTTTGAAGGTAATTTGCCTTTACACAATGGGACAGCCAGTGTTCCTCGGAGGTCTTCAGCCTCAGCACAACGCCTACGTGTGCTGTGCTGCAGTCATCAGGGCCTCAACATTAGCAAATTGATGTAGTATTTAAATAAAACCTATTAAACTCCAGCGGAAGGTATTTTTCAATACTTGGTGAAATAAGAAAACTGATTAATCCAAGCAAAACTTTATTACACAAATACTTTTTTAAAAATTCACAGCCCTATCCTTGACCCAAGAAAGCAGCTTTCTGGCAATGTGTCTCCACGTCCAGTCTGTGAAGTGGAGTAGAGCTCAGACCCCAGGGGTCAGCTTCTCCCCACTCTCCAGGTTACAATTTCACTCTCTTGGCCTCTGCTTAGCACAGCTGAATTGTGCTGGCTATTTTCACATATTCACATGTTGGGTATGCCAGTTAGTGGTCTTTTGATGTGTGTTTTATTTGATTAACAAAACCCACCCCCATATTCATGTGTTATTACTAAACCCGAAAGAACACTGACAGACGGTAAAACGAGCACAGTCACCTTTGGACAAGACATTCGTTTTCATTCCACAGACTCATATGAAAACTGAATCATTAAAAAGCAGCTGACATTGTCCTAGAAGAAGTAAGGCTGTAATCTGTAACTTCCAAATGTAATTAAAAGGCTCGTCTCGGTATCGGCTATTAGTACTAAGGATTTTAAGTGGAAGCAACTTTGAAATGGGGGTCTGACATCATGCTGAGCTAGTGGAAGGAACTCATAGATATCAAGAATATTAAAAATACTTAGCATAAGAGATAAATAAAATTTTATCTGGCATGAAAATTAAAATTGTTGTATGAAGGAGTTTTTTTTTTTTTAAATAAAAACAATTCTAAATAGAAAATAATAAATATTTTGAAAACAGAGAGAACTAATATTTTCCAGCTGGTATTACCGTAGTATTTGTGTGTGTGTGTGTGTGTATAAATCATATCATATATATATATATATTTCTAGAAATTCATATATATATAATTTTCGTAGAAGTAACATTATCATATACTAGTATACCTAAAATTAGATTTAGCAGTCAAAATAATTTGTGATGTCTGCTTAATTACAAAACAAATCTCCATGATATGTAAGTGCAAAGCCACAATGGAAAGATTACATTATCTAAAAAAGAACTGAAACCCAAGTAGTACAAGATATTGTTTCAATTACAGATAACATTTGCTACCATTGTGGCTTTCAAAAGCTTAATTCTTCCTTTGAACAACTTTAAAATTAAGATAATAAGTGTTTAAAAATACTTTTTCATGAAACCAAACAGAATTGAAAATCAACAGAAATATTTTAGGAACATTAAAAAAGCTAATTATATGTAACACACACAAAAATCACACTTTACAAGAAACAAGATATAATTATTAGCCCTAACTGGTTTGGCTCAGTGGATAGAGCGTCGGCCTGCGGACTAAGGGGTCCCAGGTTCGATTCCGGTCAAGGGCATGTGCCTTGGTTGCGGGCACATCCCCAGTGGGAGGTGTGCAGGAGGCAGCCGATCGATGTTTCTCTCTCATCGATGTTTCTGACTCTCTATCCCTCTCCCTTCCTCTCTGTAAAAAATCAATAAAATATATTTTTAAAAAAATAATTATTATGATCACGTTCATACTAAACTTTGTATTAAGTGCCTGTTATACAGAGGGAGATGTGAGGACCTAGGAGGTAGATTAAAAAATAGAATCAACTCCTTACCTCAGGTTGTCATAAAAATGATTCCGAAAACTAACAGGCTACTCATGGAGGCCACTGATAAGAATAGACTATTTTTAATATGCAGCCATTCCACCTTGCAGCGGCAGCTGGAGTGAGGAATCCAGGGCTTAAATTTCAAAGCAGTTTACTGGGCCAGTTTGCCCCTTCGCTTGGAATGCCTTTTGTTCTGTTCCAGGAAACATTGGAGAAGACACATTTTCAAGAGTCCCTGAGCATGTTAGGTGACATGGGGCCTTCTGCTAGAGTTCTCTTTTTATTTGTGTGACTGATATGTCAAAGGGCACAAATAAGCAGACAGTGAATATATTATTAACTCTCAAAGTTATAATTTCTTTTATATTAAGTAATGGGTCATGTTTAGCCAAACGCGCTTCTAATTAACTTGGTGCTTATCAAATCCATTTTTTGGCTTTAATGTAACAGGACTTGATTACTATTCTAGGCCCAAGTTTTTGTCAACTCGTATTATGAGCAATTACCCAAGTGCCCATATAACAAATAAAGATGAAAACTACTGCCCCTATTTGGTAAAGACTGGGTTGGTTTCTTAAGATATTTTAGCTCTAATCAATTTTTCTTGCTCCAGAGAAAAAAGAATCTGTCTTTAAGCAGGGTTGCAAAGTAGATATGAGTGGAAGATGAGCAGTGATTAAGAGGAACTGTAATTCTGTAGGAGGATTCGGCACTGCCAGCCACCCGAGCACTGTTCAGGGGGCGTGTGCACAGGTGCTTGTTGCCGGCTGGATATGGAGCAGAGAGAGGGTTCTGCTACATGTGGGACCACCCTGGGACTCACTCTCAGCTTTGGGGAAATGGCACTTCCCATTAGAACACACCCTCATCAAAACACCAGGAGGAGTGGTGCCTGGGGATCAACTACTGAAAATTAGAATTGTGAAAATATGTTACCCCTTTAATACACACCCATAACCTCAGGCTGGGAACATCACAAAGATATAAAAGGAATGATAAGTGTAATTTATAGTGTATTTGCCTGAAAGAAGACGACTGCTTTGAAATTTAGTTATTTCTGAACTATGTGCAAGTGAGCCTCGTATAATTAAACTATTGAAAGCATCCTAACAATGTCATGGACTTGACTATAAAGATGACACAAGAAGGAGCATCTCCAGCGCTCCTACAGAATCTAATTTTATAATTAAACCTCAAATTAGGGCTAGAATGCACTCATTTTTAGCACGAGGGATCTCTAGAAATTCAGGGGGAAAGTTAGGCCCCAGGACCATGTGCAGGAAATGGACAAGACTTAAATCAAACTAGTTTACTGTTTTCCATTAGTGGTCTTTGTAACTATGGTGCCATGACATTGCTGGGTGAAATTCATAAACCCTTATGCCTGTCTATCACCCAACTCTATCTGAAGGCTCAAGATTCTTGTAAAAGACAAAGTGAATCTATGTGACTACTCTAATATAAAATAACTGTGAAACCAAGTCCCCAAGGGGAAATTGACATGTTTCTGCTAGAAAAGCCACATACTCAAGTGCTTCATGTCATACAAACATGTCATTAGAAGTGAAAGTGGTAAGCCAGATTAATTCATGAACCAGATAGATATTCCAGGGTGATCTTTAGCATATGTTGTATTAAATCCATCTTGGTAGTCTGTTCCTTCACACTGTTTGGTTTGAGGTTAAAAACATGGGAAATGCCTTGTATGAGAAAGCAGGCCAGTTAAAGACCAATAAAACAATAATAGTTATTATAAGCATTATCCTGGTTGTATGTCCAATTCCCTCTGAGGGAAAGGGAGGGTGTATAGCCCAAACAACAAGAAGTCACACCCTGGGAGTGGATACCAATGGTACCTCCCGGGGGGAACTGCAGCTCAGCTCTCTCCTTCCTGAAAGTGTCAGAAGTGTGTGTGGTATAGTCACCTCAATGCTTTTGACCAGGAAGGTCTATTGGATACTGCAGGTAGGAAGGAAATATGTATATAACAAAATGTATACGGCTACTAGTCTCTACACATTTCTATCCTCTACAGTTGGTATCTAGTAACTTACTACACTTCCTTCTCTGAGATACACCCAGCAGGATAATATTGAGAGGGTTTAGGAATAAAGTTTGAAGGGCTTTGATACTGGTAACTCCTGAAGCTCTCAGCCTTAGCTTCTCTCTTTAACTGGGTGCTCCATTAGTTAAACTTCTATGAACCCATGCTGTGTCCCATGCATTATACGATACACTTCTAGATCCCTCTAACTCAGAAATGTCCAGTATAATCTCCAGTTTGCTGGCAAAGCTTCAGAGGAAAATGTGAATTCTGTGTAACAAATGAAATACTTTAGAATTCTTTCAAAAATCCATGGATGAATGTGTCAAAAAAAATTTCACCATTAATATAATCTCAGTAAGATTTATCCTTCCTAAGGGTTTCTCAGAAAAATGATACTGGGAATTAAAGGGGGGAAAAACGAATAAAAATCCCAAGAAACAATGGTCATTCCTCCAAACCAAACACAAGCCATCCGAGATCCCAGTGAGCATCTTCCATCTCTGAAATGCAGAGAACAGAACTAGAGGCAAGGGAGCCTGGCTCCAGAGAGGATTCCTTCCAATAGTTCTAGAGCTTTCATATCACGCCGCATGCATTCTGTTGTCCTATGATCAGTTCAGGACAATTGTTGACCACCAGGAAGATGCATTATAACATGAAACTGAGAAATGGGCCAATAATCCTTTGAACGGAAAAAACAGCTTCCTAAGACATCAATGTTGTTTATTAAAAGATTGCACTGCCTTGTAACTTTACACCAAGAAAACTTGAAAAATCTGATGTCCATGTGTTAGCGCTTGAACCCCATTCTTACGGCATTAGTATTGCTTACAGCCATTTTCTACAGAATCATGTGTGTAATCTTAAACATGTGTCAAGCTATGTGTTCCCTATTTACCAATTATTTAATTAGCTCTGTTTGTTCTTTGCGATATAGGCAATGTAATATTTCTTTATTTCCTGCGTTTCAGAATGAGTGAGTATATGCCAAGTATTTTCAAAAGTCTACAGATGTATCCTATTAACCCATACTGTTTGTTAGGGAAGCATTAGTAACTGAAGAGAAATCTTCTCTTGTTATACAGACATGCTGCCGTCCCTGACTTCTACCACACTCTGAAAATCAAGCCAAAACCTAAGAGAATTAAAGTGCGAAGAAACTTGAGTCACGCAGACACTATGCAACCATGAAGCCTATTATCATACCCAAATTTTCCTCTGCATTTTAACTGGAGGAATTGGAAGACATGTTTTAAGGGAGAACATGAGTCTTCTCTCTTACAGTAATCCTAAATTCATAACTGAATTTATGCAAGTTCTTCCAAAATGCTGAATTACCATGTCTACTTATTTCCTGAAAAGATTATAAAGCTTTTTCACATTCTACTAGCAGATTTTGACAAGTACACCCATGGTTATGGAATAATTTATGTAATAATGTTTTGCCTAAAAAAATTCCTTTTCCAAGTTCCAAAAATCTCATACTTTTCCTTTTTGAAATTATAGCTTCCTAATTATTACCCAGACCCTCCTTCCACTTAAACAAGTTAAGTCCATCTTTCACCTAGAGCTCCACCCTGCCCAGGCCAAATGAAGGAGAGGAGACATTCCTATTCGTCTATGAGCTAATGATGAGCCAACCAGCTTAACTAAAGCAAATCCCATTCCCACCCAGATGCATGGCTTTGCTAACCACAGCCCAGGGACGAAGATTACGCTCTCGCAATATCTTCCTTCCCAAGTCTAGTGCCTCTCTCCCAGGAAGACTGTTTTGCAAATTAATAAACATAACTTTTTTTTTCAAACAGTGCCTAAGTATGTTCTCCTCAGCTCAAGCGTTTGCTCCACCTTTATACCTTCCTAAAAAAAGAAAATTACTCAAATCACAAGTAGACAGGAAATCTGCCATGTAAGAGGATGAATGACCGGTCAGTCTGCTTTATAACTAGACCTCATGACTGCAGAAAGGGGCTTTCCATGTGCCAAACCACACTGAAGTGAAATATGCTTCTCTCACTCTTTCAGTTCTGCACTTCTTTCTTCTTGTTTTTCAAATCTGCCAAAACTGCATTGAGAGCTACAAAATGTCCCCATATGACCGTAGTCCAGAGCCCCCCAAGGTCAAACTCATGCAACACATTTGTAGAAACTTTGTTATGAAAAGTTACAAAAATGGAAATTCCAAAATTTGCTTCTCAATGAGACATGATAGTGAAGGGCTGCTAGATGGCTCATCTCAAGTGTGAAATATATTATTGAATAAACAGAGAGTGTATTATTTAGGCAGGATTATATTTGCAACACTTCAAAATACATCTCTTTTTTATAAAAGACTCCCACATAAGTGATTCATACTAGTTCCCAAAGTTCTACAAACCAAGGAAAATGAAAAAACTACAAATAGCTAAGAGGACTAGCAGCAGGATTATTGCCACACATTCTCCTCCCTAAAACACACAGTGAGTGTTCTCATCAGTGACCCCCTGGAAGTAACCCTAAGGCCCAGCAAGGTATGGGTGTGAGCTAGAACCAGCGCAGTGGCAATCAGTGAAGCCTGAGAGGACCCTGGAGCATCAGACTGTAGTGCTGGGTGACAAAGACAGTTGACAAAGGCCAATTCAGAGGGGGTGCTCGCCTCCTCCCCAACCTGAACTCTTTCTTCCCTGGGCAGCTAGACATCCTGCCAGCTCTTCCCTCCCTCAAGGTGAGAGTGAGATGGGGAGCCATCTGTCCTCGGGAGAAGACCACAGTGGACAGCATGGAAAATGAGAGGAAGAGGATGGCTCAGTTAATCTGCCAGCAACTTTCTGCCTTAACTTATTTTTCTCTCAACTTGAGAAAAAGTAGCAGATAACTTCTGTCCCACTGATGCCCAGCCGCCTCCTCTCCTGTGAGTGAGTGACACTTCTTCCCTCTGAAGGACTTCACCATAGGGCATTCTTCTGAAGGTGAAGCTCATCTAGTTATTACTAGTTGCCTGTCAGTTTCACATGAACCCGTCTGCAGAAGACTGTGGCGTGTCATGGCTAAGAGCACAACGCAGTGACTAAATCTGAGAAGTGGTCAATAACTACTATTAAGAGATATCATGGTCTTTATCTCATTAGTCTTCAATGGTTTGTCTTATAAAAGTTCACATTGCTTGCTGTTTGGGAGTATGAGAAGCAAGGTGGTTTGGTATATTTAAATCCTGTTCAAACTAATTACAATAGGCAAAGTAGCCAAATTTCAGTTTCTTGTGGAAAAAAATGTGATTATGGTCAAGCCAATGACTATTTCTGTTTGGTTCATTTGTTTGTTCGGTTATGTGATAAACACTCATCCCCTGACTGCTGTTCAATTATGGGGGGTTGGGGAGGGGGAAAGGTAGAGATCTTTCATTATAATCTTGACATTGAATGTTGGTACCAGAACTGACATTTCCAAAACTCACCCATTATACTGTCTGTCCCGTTGGCAGGAGGCGTACAGGAAGAGGTGCTGTAATGGTTGGTACCACTACGGTGGAAAGTGGACATTGGAGGAAGACTGGAATTGATGTCTGCTGAGGAGTGTGATGGGTAGCTCTGTAGCAAGAAGAAGAAAAAGGAGGCAATTTTCAACCATAAAATATTTAATGGGTTAGTTTTATAATACTTCCTTCTGCAATGGAGAAAGCCCTTAAAATTTCAAAATATTGAAGAATACATCTTGCTTAGATCTGACAACTTTCATTTTTCAAATATTGAAACACAAAGACACATAGTTTGGATTTGCATCAAATCTAGGGGAATATGATGGCAATGTAGGACAGTAAAAATGATTACAATCTCTAAATCTAAAAATTACTGCTTAAAAGCATATCTGTGGCCTTGGCCTGGCTGGTGTGGCTCATGACTGAGCCTCGATCTATGAACCAAGAGGTCAGAGTTCAATTCCTAGATTGTGGGCTCAATCCCCAGTAGGGGGCATGCAGGAGGCAGCCAATTGATGATTCTCTCATCATTGATGTTTCTAGCTCTCTGTCCCTCTCCTTCCCTCTCTCAGAAATCAATAAAAACATTTTTTAAAAAAGCAGCTCTGTGACTTTAACAGCATAAAAAAGCACTGCTATTATTATTTCTTTGTGCGGCCTATTGATCAGGTAAGAAAGATTCTATGATACACTGAGTAAAACAACATGGTGACCTACAGGGTTTGCATTGCACTTCATCCTGACCTTCTGAACACTAAATGGCAAAGAGTAACCCATCTCGGGTCTTTTCCTGCCAAATTTGGTCACCTTTCTGAACTCCAGCAAGAACAAATGGTAAATAAAAAATTAAAAAGTGCTAATGTTTAGCTATCTCTCTGAAGCATCAATATGTAAAGCCTTAACTCAATGACTGTACTGAATTAAATGAGAACAAGTGAACTGAGAATAACTATTTGACTTCTTACTTCATATGTCCTCTCCATTAGTGATCTTCATCTTGTTGACTGTGAAAGATCACCTTTACAGAATCATTTGGGTTAAGGCTTGGCTTTGAGTTACATTATTGCACCAGTTGTCCAAATCAGCTGCTTTTCTTGGGGCATGTTACAGTACCCGGAAGGTTGGCAAATTAGGTTCCACCCAGCTATCTGCCTGGGAGTGAGCAGGTCATTAGGAGGGTCACAGTAATATTTACAGAAAAATATCAAGCTATGTTCCTGCTCAAGATGATAAGTAGCTTAAAAAAAGGTGTTCTCATAGGCATCTGACGGGTTGTAAACATGTAAAGGAAAACATTTAAGCTAAAATATACTTTTTTCCTTATATGTGATATATTGATGGGCTATGGATCTTTATTATGTGATTATTGGAGAGTCTGTTAATGTTCTATATAAAACTGAGATTGGAGATGATGCTCAAAGTCAGAGGTGCTTCAAGACCAGGCCATTAATTCACAAGGAGTGAAACCCTGGTGTCTTGGTATTTTCTTTTATTTTGAGAGGCCCATCTTGGTTCTACCTCCGCCTCGATGATTCCTCACTGCTTCCCACTCTTCCAAGACTTCTCCTCTCGGAATCCCTAATGAACTGACAACATCTTCACTGGGCCATTTAATAATGATATGCTGCCTTTCATTGCGATCTCTCTCACATGCATTTCCATCTATGCTGTACTGTAAACTCTTTAAAGGGAGAGAATACAGTTTATAGCTTTGCATCCCACAACTTGCTACTGAGTGCAGAACACATAATTATCCTATGTAGGCAATGAACAACTGGCTCCTGGTGTTTAATAAATAGTGGATTGAAATGCCAGTATTTGAGAGGTAACTAAAAAGTCTGAAAAACGAAACTCTGCTTCAGAGCCAAGTCTGCCACATCCATGCTTTTGGATATATTACTTCTGCACACTCCAAGAGTCCAAAGAAAGGTCAACTTCAGTGTAAAAGTTGACATACTGCCCTTAAACTTTTCCAAGTTCCCAAGAATGTCTTTCAAACTTCTACGTTTTATGAACCTCTTTGCATGACTAAAAAATTCCTTATGCTACCTGTTAAACTCATTTCTACTTGCTACTCACAGAATACCCCAAGTGGTCCCTTGAAATTTCTTCCAGAGAATAGTAGAGTGGGGCCATTCCATGGCAGAGCTAATCTGAAACTCTGAATAAGCCACAAACACCAAACTTAGAAGAACTATTTCTGCTGAGGAGCTAAAGACTATCATAAAGTGGAGAAAGAGAGAAAGAATGAGGAAAAAGAAAATGAAAAGAAAAAGAGAAGGTTTCAGTTCTGCTCCATGTTGAGTTTCTAAAGAACAGAGAAACTTTATAAATCAGTCCCAACTATGCAAAAATCAAAACAGAGACAAATATTATAAAAAAAACTATTGAAATAACTATTAATAATTATAGAATGACACAGGAAAAAAGATTATTGCATCGGTGAGAATTTTTACACCCCTTAAACCTGGGCGGTAATTCAGGATTTGACAAAGGGTTCATATTGACTTCTGAGACTAAAAAAAAAGTTCTTTCCCACAGATTTTAATGGGGAAACCCATATAATGCACCCAAATCAGTTATTTTTAGAGACTCATAGAATATGAGATGCTGAATGCAATTAATGATATTTATAACTCGATTATTTTTCAAGAAAAAGTATCATGAAAACTACTGTTACTCAAAGTCGTAATAAATACACCAGAGAATATAAGTGATATGTTAATCACGTCTCTTGTAGAGTAGTCAGGGATCAACTACAAGAGGTCCCCTTCCAGTGGTTCCTCAACCTTCCTAATGCCGCGACCCCTTAATACAGTTCCTCATGTTGTGGTGACCCCCAACCATAAAATTATTTTTGTTGCTACTTCATAACTGTAATTTTGCTACTGTTATGAATCGTAATGTAAATATCTGATATGCAGGATGTATTTCATTGTTTGTGACCCACAGGTTGAGAACCACTGCCTGAGTCTCTTTTAGTCCAGCTATTAATACTGTCTGCCCTGCTTACTACAAAGTAAAAGGGGAAGTATGATAAAGTGCTATGGCCTTACATGCCCACTATTTATTTTTACCTTTAATGGCATAAGAGAGTGTATTTAGAATCTATTGATAGAGTAAATGGTGATAATGTTTCCATTAGTGATGTTTTTATGGGTTGATAATTCAAAGATTGATCTCACTTATATGTAGAATCTGTATGATGGACAAAACAGAACCAGAGGCACATGGAACAGACTGACAGAGGTTAGCCAAAGAACACATATGAAGAGATTAGTGGAAGAACATATATGCATAGCCCAAGGACACAGACAACAGTGTGGTGATGGTCAGAGGAAGGGGTAAGGAGACTGGGTGAAGGTGAGTAAAAGCAGGGTGAGTTGTGGGGGACATCTGTAATAGTGAAAACAATAAAAAAGTTAAGGAACTATAATAATTGGTAGCACATACCAAGAAGACAATTGGGCTTTAGGGTAAGGCAGGGTTTCACAAACTTGGCACTACGGATTGTACCAGGTAATTCTTTACTGTGGGAGGCTCCCCTGTGCATTGTAGCATTTTTACCAGTGTCCTTGGTCTCTATACACTAGATTCCAGTTGCAACTACACCCCCACTCCCACCCTAACACACACACACACACACACACACACACACACACACACACATTTCCAAATGTTTCCTGAGGGGCAAAAATCATATGATTGAGAATCACTAGGGGAAGCGTTTATGTTACAAAAAATAAAGACAACAGAACTTCCTTTATATTAAAATTCCTGACTCCAAGGACTGTGTTACTCTGTAGTGCAAAGATCAGGCCTCAACCATGCCAGACAGCAAGGACTTCATCCTATTTTTAGAATGAACTCTGTCAGTCATTCCAAACGTAAACCTTCTACAAGAACCATTCCAAAGCTCAACCACAAACTCCATTCTTTTGAGTGACTTTGTACGTACACTTAGGACATAGCATGGCACTGGCCCAAAGCTACAGGTGAAGAACTGGCATTATTTTCAAGTGAAAAAACACCAACTGCCTACTATATACTCCAATTATTCTCAGTCAGGGTCAGATTTTTTAATGTCACTTCAAAATATTTCCGAAGGGTTACTGAGATGACAATGACCACTCGATATAACAATTCAACAGTTTCCAGTGAGAAACCATCAGTGAGAAAATTCATTTAGGGTACACTGCCAGAGACATAATTCATTCAGCATTTTAAAAAACAAAACCCCTAATCTCTAAGATCTGCTACATGATCATGTTAAGAATAAAAACCCTGTGGTTTGTGATGGATAAGTGACATCACAAATACAGCATCTGATGCAGTTTACTGGGTTACTCCCTCCAAATGATCTTTCTTCCTGGTCGACAACAGTGTTTTCATTAAGCAAAACTTTTTCAAAGTGTAGTTGGTTTCCTTTACAAAGCTATATTTTTGTGTGCATTTGAGCATATTTTAAAGATACCTCCCCCATGCAGTGAATTTGGGATAAAATGAAACCACCTAAATAAAAATTCTAGACCATGACAGGGAAAGAAAAAAGAAATATAGAAGGGAAGAAAAATGTCAGGGGGACAGCTCTTAAAAGGACTGAAATTCCAACATATTAGAATACTGCCAAAATCTTTTACGTGTAATCAAAACTTTCCTTGCTCATAGGACACATGTAGATTTGATCATGAGTTCCTTAGAGAAGTGGCAAATGATGATGGATAAAGAAAAATGTTAGCCAAGAAGAAATTCTAGTATAATAATAGTTGATATTTCTCTAAGCTTTCAATCTAATACCTCCAAGTAGGAGGCAGGAGAAGAGAAAATCTGAAAGCAAATCATCTGCTATCGAGTAAAAATGTGCTGAAGTTTGAGACAGTTTGTGATTTACACATTCAAACTTAGGAGATAATATAAAAGGCCAATGCTACCTTCATTTGTCTCTCATTAATGGATAGGTTAATTGACTACATAGTATCTCTGTCACTAGGACTAAATAAGTAGGCATATTCAAGTATTTCAGAAATCCTAACTCCTGGGATATTTTAGGTTGTTAGAGTAGGATATAAGTCGCTTTCTCCATACCTCTAGTGGTTGAGCAAAAGAAAGATCACAGAAATCTAGAAAGCACTATATCCTATATCAGGACAGAGAAAGAAACATAACTCTGGGTACTAGAAAAAAGGGGAGACTCCAAGATGAAGAGAAATGATATAAAGACTACCAATGCTAGTGGACTGGTAATAACCTTGTAGGAATGGACGTCCATACATTTCCAAAGCTAGGTTATTGCACAAGGGACTCAGTTTTATCTTATCTGCATCGCAAACCTAACTCGTGATCTAGAAGTACTCTTTCCTCCATTTAATGATAGACTTACATTCACAAGCAGATTCTTGGCTGTGGTTGTTTTGAGGCTAGAAAAAACAACAGGTTGAGTTGCTTCCTCCAGGATAAAAAGTAATTAATATTAGGAAGGATGAGTGTAGGTGATGGGCAGAGTGGAAACTTTAGTAATAGAAGAAAAAAAGAGTAACATTCTACAGCAGTTTTCAACTGGAATGAGGCAAAACAGAGTATCAGTAGAAGATTGGGGTTGCGGAATTAAAACTAAATATAGAAAATTTGGAATCTGCTCTATATAGAAACCCCATGGTTGCTGTTACTGATAGGAGGGTAAAGAAAAATGAACTCTTTCTCCCAGTGTGAGAGAAGCCGGTCAAGGGGAAGTGGAAATGCCCATGCATATCACTACCGAAGTCTACTGACTGTCACTCTGCCCCCTGCAGTATATCCTTCAAAACTACAAACAGCAAAGAAAAAAAAAAAAGAAAAAGAAAAGAAACAGCCATAGCTGAATTCTGCAAATGAAATACAGTGTGTACTTATGTAACAAAGGAAGTTGACAGTGTGATAAAGAAAACACAGAACAAAACACAATAAACAAGAACAATGACAAGGAATCCAAAAGCACTTACAAAGGTGATCTGATTCAGTCCCATCTTTGATTATAGGAACAATACAACTGTGAGCATAATGGGTGTGTACAGTGTTGCATGCATTTGCAGAGTCCTTGTGTACACGCATGGAAAGGCAAGGATTGGATTTAATAAACCAGCTGTCTGATCCCCATTGCCATGTGAATCTGCCTTACCAAACGTTCGTGTGGATGCAGGCTACAGTAGCTGCTAGACTGTGGAATATGAGAAGAATTGCCCAGCATCCCTCCGTAGCCAGGCTGATTCATCCCACTGGAGGAGCTCCAAGGGTCACTGCTGTGATGGCCATCTGTAAAGGACAAAAAAAACCGTGACTCTTCTGAGGCATTCAGCCTTGCTTAACAGAATAGAGGTTTTTCATATACTTGAAAATGGCTGTCTCTTGTGCATTCATCTTTGTGTCAGTTAGCTGGTTACATCAGAAAAAAAGTCATCATTATTTTTCCCCAAATGACTGACTCTATATTGCTAAACAAACATAAATATTTAACATAGTAAAGTGTTCTTAGTAAAAAGCCAACTGTAAAAGAAAAACATTTCTACATGGAATTATGTTCAGACAGCAGGGCACCTAATGCTAAAGGAAACATTTCTTAGAACTATTCTGATGCTACTTTCTATGAAAACTAACCAAAAAGTTAAACTGTTCCTAAATTTTGGGGTAAAAAAATACTTGAGACATTACACAGTTGGCATGTCTACAAGTTTAAAAAGTATATAAAGAAATAAGTAATAATGAAAAAGAACATCTCATATTTAAGACTGAATTTCATTTTTGTAATATATACAGTAGATAGAATTAAAGTTGCAATTGCATTATGACATATAGGAAAGAGAAATCTTTAATATATCATTCTGAGTTTTTGTTCCCCTTAAAAACATTTTTTGGTATATAGATATATGGCTATCTTAGGCCTTCAGTAGCAATTCAAAGAGTACACATCATAAAGTGGATAATGTCTACAGTCAATTTTGGGAGTCTGGATTTTATACAACTATGAGTTTAAAAGAGGTTTAAATTATCTTTTTATATCAAGTTAATCTTTTTGGAATACCATATTAAAAACATTCCTATAGATTCTCTGGGTCTATTGGCCTAGAAGTTACTATGGGAGATGGGTTTTTTTTTTGCTTTAGGTTTCTCAAATTAGGGGGGAAGAACCCATGTTACTGCTGGTTCTTTCAAGTTTTCCTTCTGTCACGTTTGACAAATATCACTGAGTGCCAGATATATACCATGCCACCAGGTAGGTGTTAACTATATGGCAGGCATTACTTTGTGAAAATAAGGTTATTTTCACCAGCCTTTTATTTAATAAAGGTCTTTTGAAAATGTAGGCAATAGGCAAGTTAAATCTAACACTATCTCATGAGCCTTCTTTTTTTCTGAGATTTTAAACTTAGAAGTTACAATTCAGAAAACTGGAATAGTTTCAGGACAGAAAGGAATAATCTATAGATTTCTTAAGAACTATGCAAGCAAAATCAAGTCTGTGATCTTGATAATTTAGGAATTGTAACTAGAAGATGGAAATTAAAGTTAAAAATAAGAGGCTGCACAGTAGTAGGTTTAAAATATACCCCTGACAGTCTCTGAATATCTTTCCCCTAAACAGCATGTTTCTCCAAGGCCTGAATTTCCGGGGCACCATGCACCCCTCACTGAAGGAAGCCAATGTGTAATGGGGCCACAATGCACTGTTCCTGGGATGGTAATGTGAAAAAAATCAGACTTTCAAAAAGTTATCACTCATCTACTTTAGATTTAGCCCTGAGATTGAGGAAGTTTAGATGTCACACATGAAGTTCAGGACCACTAACTTTTCAAATAGATGGAATATATGACGAATAAATTGAAAATATATATCATTAAAAAGGACGCTTTTGAAACATTTTGACAACATGAGGCACTATATGGAAATACATTTTGGATTTGTTAACACAGAACACTGAACCCAATGTAGACTCATAAAAATATGTATTTTACATAAATTATGCTTTTCACAGTAAATTAATATTTATCACATCCCATGATCTTGGCATAATGTTGTTTTGAAAGAATAGAATTAGACATGTGCAAATTAATTGTGCTCATCATAAATGTCAACTCAAAAAAAATGTTTTGGCGTGTTGAGTATTCATATGCAGAAAAGAAAATTTGTTTCCCATCCCTGCATGGTCTGCAGGGAGAAGAACCTATTGTTTTAAACTACCCCAGCTCCTTTGCAGTGTGCAGTTTAAGCAAGCCACCTCTGTGAAGGCAGGCAGAAGAAATCTATCCTTCTGGCAATTTTCTCCATGAAAATCTGCTTTTAGTGACGAATCCTTGAGTTGATAATCTTTGTAAGCACAACTAGCCACAAAAGAAGGTACTGATGCCCATGTGGATATGGCTGCTTTTTATAGCTGAAGGGGAGGAGCCTTTTGTAATGGCACAGAACACACCCAAGTGACATGCCCTGGGGTATTCCTATGGGAGTTACACCTAGGACAGGTCACAAAGATAAAGGGTCCCTGTGAACATGAGCTCCATTATGCATGGAACAAATTCTCTCTGTTCCTGAGGGACCCATTCAATTCAATTTTATAGATTTTCCATGGAATTTTACAAGTGAGCTAATAACCTAAAAGAGCTAACACTCTGAAGGGGAAGAAAATAAATCCATTTTAATCAGAATGATTTTGAGTGTGTCCACTGTAATCTAAGCGAGACACCAGGCTGCTCCCCTGGCACCTGCAGCCCTAAGTAGGCTCCCCTTGCTGTGACATGGCCCTTCCTAGAGTAGCGCAAGAAAGGAAATCTCATGGCACTTGCCAAAGACACACTCAAACAAGGCTTCCACAGCCTGGCAGAAAGAGTTAAAGTTCTGCGTACAGGGGATCTCGGTCAATTCCATACCTGAATTTCAGAGTATTAACTTGGTACTATGATCATTGCGTTCTGACAGTAAGTGTCACAGACACATCAGGAATGGAGCTTAGCTGCATCCTCCAAACTCTATTCTTACAGCAGCTGCTGTCATTTCAACCATCTTGGTCTTTTTTCAAGCAGTAGACAGGGGCTGTGCTATCAATGGCAAGACTACAAACTCAGGGACCACACATCCACGGTAATTTAGTCAAAGACAATGGCCAGTTAGAAAAATAAATATGTTTTTTCAACCACAAAGCTATAATATTCTGCATTTGTCGGGGAAGAAAACTGGGTGTTTTGCCCTACATCAATTAGCAAGCTGAACAAAGCTTTGGTTGTGATGAAATAATATTCCAGTTTTCAGATAGGTCACTTCACTGATCCAAATGAGATGCTTGTTCTTACCTATGAAACAATACGTGGCTAAAATTTTAATATAAAGTTATTTATAATAACAAGTTGTCCCCTGGTATGTTAAATCCAGGATGCTCAAAATATACACTGAGTCCAAACACTTCAGAACATATACACACACTCTTCTTGAGGGTGAAGATGCTGAAATGATTAGTCATGGAAGACCATCCTCCAAGACATCGGTTCTTAGTAAAGCAAACCAGTCTAAGCTTAACTCATCGTTGCTTCAGGGGTTTTCATTTAAAAAACAGGTGTTAGTAAGTTTTAAGTCGTTTATTTATTTGTAATGAATGCATGACTGTCAGTATTCTATACTTGTCTACTATTCCACTTCTTGGGTATCAGTTCAGCAGTCACTTGCCTCATACATGGCATGACAAGACCCAGGAAGACTCTTCGCAGTGATTTCTGGTTAGGGGAAGAGACAGCTTACCTTGCATGAAGAAGGAGCTAGGGAAAGTGCTGGCTGCTGGTTTCGAGGAAGGGTAGCCTGGCGAGTCCCTATTGTAGTCGGCAGTGCTTGCTGATGGAGCATAAACCTGAGGAAGGAGAGGTGATTTAGTTTGGCTGGCTGCATTGACCAAAGTGTTCAAGATCCACAACAATATAAGAATCAGGCACACAGTGCTAAATGTCTACCATGTGCATTCTCAATCGATGAAAGCCTAGAAACACTGCTCCTTTCTGAAAAACAGAAGACAACCCCTTGCCCTCAAATACTCAGTACATTTGTGTGACTGGGAGACTGGATGTGGTATTTTCAAGTCACAGGCAACAATATGTCTAGTTATAAATATGTTATATAATACCAATACGGTGACCGTGGGAGTTTAAATATCCTTTCTTCTTAAAAGCATAGGTGGCCCAAGAGCACATGAAAGGTAAAAACAGAAAGACATGCACCAAGATTCTCCCATTTTAAAAAATGTTAGCTTTTCAATTGCAGTTGGCATTCAATATGTTATTAGTTTCAGGTGTACAGCATAGTGGTTAGACATTTATATAACTTACAAAGCTTCTCCCCTTTTACTCTACCTTTTAATTAAAATTTTCACTTCTGAGAGAGAGAAGGAGAAAACACATACACTATTCAAACCAAAGAAAGTGACAAATACGTCTTGGAATATTATTCCTATAGTGCCAGCTTTTTGCAGAGATGCACGAACAAGGCCACTAAGAGCCAGATCTACACAGCCACCAACAATCAGTGTGCAAAGAAGGGGGTAGCCCTCCTTTATAGTTCTTCTTATGTTTCTGTGTGCAGTTAAATCAAAAAGTGTGCCAAAATCCCAATTTGCTTACATTTGTTTACTAATACTCATGAGATCTGGGGAACTGGGTCTTTATAAAAATAACCAGTGTATTTTTCTCTTTATATTTCCCTTAAAGACGACAGCATACTGGAAAGGCATAAATTCATAAGGTACAGTTTAACTGTAATTGATTTTCCCCTTGCCTTTTTTTGCTAAATATAATTTTTTAAATCCCCATTTTCGTTTTCTCCAGAAGTTCCTCTCTCCAGATGGTGGGGGACTGAGCACTGTCGTCCTCCTGAGGAAACGGATACCTCCCTCCTCCATTTTGAAGCAGCAGCGCTCACAGAATTGGCAGTGAGCCCAACTGAGACTCACAGGTCACAGTACAAGAAAGAGAAATTCACCAATAAAAAGGCAACGGCAGGGTTACCAAAAAAATAAAATAAAATAACTCCCCCCTTTTTTACAGCACACATCAAATAAACACCCCACGATAAATTATATAATTGCTCTCAGAACACCATGAATCACAAACTAAGTATTACTATAAGGTTTAGAATTTCACAAAGGATAGGTCCACAGAGACAGATGTGGAAAAATATGCATACACATACACACATCAAATAAATGCTACATATGCCCCACAGTGCCCTTGAAAATTGGGAGGTCCTGGAGATTGAACAAAACAAAAACAAACCAGAAAAACCCATGTGCAATTTAGAAAACAAGGATTTTTCCTGCGTCATGGTGGGAGAGAAGTCCTATATTTCACAGGCTATATTTCATTTCCTTTTTAAATGTTCTTCATATTTTAAATGTATAAATAGCTATTGGCTTCTATTTTCAAAGGCCTTACAATAAGGGGGGAATTTTTAAAAATATATTAAAGGGACAAAAAATAAAACTTAAGCCAGGAATCCCCAAACAAATTAATACTCTCAGTTCTGCAAACCAAAACCCAGTATTTTCTTGAGAACTATACAATTAACAGTTTCAAAATGCTCCTAAATGTATTGGGAGAAGGTCTTAAATGTAGGGTAAAAAGATAAAAGAAAACATTACCTTCTAGAAAAGGGGGAAATTGGAAATTAGATCATCTCATTCCAAGAAGAGTATGAGCATAATATGACTATAATATATCTATCTACAGGCCATTAGCCTGACAGCTATTTGGCCAGCCAGGGTTAATATATAGTACTACGTGTTATCGCCAAATTTCAGAAATTAATATATTTACTATAAAACTGAAAACAAACTCTAACTCATTATTAAACCATATTTTAAAATAATGGAAATAACTCACTTTAAGATAATAGTTTAGTTTTAATTATATATTTCACTACATTATCCTTAAACATGTACTAGTATATTATTATATCAACATCATTTGATTGCTCCTAAGGTTAATTTTTCCCTCCTAATTTGGATGGAATTATTTGTTAATTCTTTTGTGAAATAAGGACAAAACTTCGGTAATTTTGTTCATGTATAAGGAAGTTACGTTGATTACCAATTATGATCAAGCTTAAAGATCTGTGGGTTAAGATCATTTACTCCAAATTAATAAATGCTACCTGCATGAAAAAGAATATTGATGTGATTTAAAAAGTTCTTAGGGCATCTTATACCATCCGATTTGTTTTTCTGGTGTTGTAGCCAAATGATGACTCTTTAGACAAGACAGAAATCTTTGTTAACAAGAAATGGACCATTGTTTAATGGCTTTAAAAAAAAGGAAATTTCTGCATATTTTATAAATTTTCTTTACATCATAATGTAAAGATCAGGTATAATGTCATCTACAAACTTCATCTTTGTCACTGCAAAAGTTATAAGTGCTCTATCTATTTGTTTATACAAATAAATATCACACAGAACTTATACTTTTAAAAGAAGAAGAAATAAAAATTATTTATTTTAACTATAAGAAAATTCAATAAAGAAATGATCAAAGCAGCTGCTAACAATATGTGACTTGATCAAACTGCACCGCTATCAACTGCTCTTTATTTTCCACTTTTTAAAGGTTACTTTCTTTAAAAATAGAGACGGAGGTATCAGATAATATTGGTGAAAACAGAGTGATCATAATGTGCATACTTCAGTTATCCTTCATGTTTGCATCTTTAACAACCTAGATGATCAGTGAGGTGCTTCAATATTTTTAGTTTAGTCAACTATTTTGCCAATTTCTCAACCAAAAGGCTTCAGAGGACAGGTGTTCAATAGAGATACTAAATTCAATAAGAAAAACTCACGTCATTTAATTTTAATTATTACTATTCTATGCAAATAGAAAAATGATGTAGACATTTGTTAAATAAGATAACTTTTTACTTAACAAAACAATAACAAACATCAAATAGTTGGAATCATTTTTAATGACTAACACCAGAAAATCAGTACAATGAAAAATAGAATTAAAATCCCAAACTCTAGTTCAATGTACTGAAGTGACTCTCCACCAGTGAAACATGAGGAAAGTCTAAAGGGAAACAAAAATCTACATTTAGTTTTTCGCTGATACGGTAGCTTTGATCAAGGTGACTTTTAGCATTCTGATTCCTCCTATAAGAGTGACTGAAAGAAGTGAAAAATTTTTGTTGCAAAATTGGGAATGGGGAGACTTGGCCATTGCTTATAGGTGACAGCCTTTTAATGAACAATTTGTTGAATAAAAGCTTTATGGAACACTAATAGCAAAGTATAGTTAATATTCAAAGTAAACACTACATCTTTTCCTTACAATCCTGAATTTAAATCAAAACCATGAATATAAAAATCCTGAGTTTAACAAAGCTCTCTAGATAAGATTAAACCCCAAACTGATAAAAACAACGAATGTTTTCATATTTACTTTTTGTTACACCCGTAGCAGTATTACTATTGTACACTAGCTGTCCCATCCAATGGTCCTGATTATCCTTTGTGCAGCCATCAAAGAAACAACAATATGACACATGCTTTTAAACTAGAACCTCTGCCTATTAGAAAAGAAGAAAACTAGCAAAAAAAAAAAAAAAAAAGGAAGTAGCAGCTCCTACTTTTTATAAATTGAAATTCATAATTATCAATACAAGGCTTATTTGGCCATAGTTTGTAGAAATATTCTTGTGGGGTCTCATAATTACGTTTAAAGGTAATAAGATATGATATGGTATATTCAGAGTGAAACTAGAATATGTTAATGGTATTTGCCTCCTGAAATGGGAAGCTAATCTGAAGAGATCAAGTAAAGTGGCTACAGCTCATGTATAATGGGTGATAGACAGTGAATTACACAGTACACCTTTAACATTCCTTAACATTACTACCCCTTGGAGATTCTGCACATATCTGAACATATAATTTCCAAAGAGAACATATAATTTCCAAAGTTCAGAGTAACTAAGACAGTGTGATCAAAACTTTCAGACCCTTAAAAAGTGGCTATATGCTCCACGGTGAATAGAAAAGAGCAAAGCAGAATTATGCCTCAGATTCCCAAGTGCCAGTGAGGCTCGCTTAGCAGCTCAGACCGTGGGAGATTTCACAAATATTCTGAAGTGTGGCAGTTAAACACTCAAATGTCAAGAGTTTGTAGTGTGTGCCTGATGTTTTCGGACCAGGCCATAAGCTTTGACGCTTCCTAGCATCTAATGGGGAAAAGTTCTTAGATGATCAGCTCACACTACTCAGGCAACTAACTGGATTGGACCCTCAATTCTTACAATATTGTTTGAAGGACGTGGGTCACAATAAGAGAAAAGCACGGCCCAGGGGCAGTGATCCCTCCACGTGTAGAAGATGTAAATGGACACTGTAATTGGTCTATGAGACCAAGTTAAAGATACTAGTATATTGCTAGCTGATCCATAAAGTGAGGGGAAGATGTACTTAAAAGAGACAGTCTCCCAGTAATACAGAAACAGGTTTGGCAGGTTAAGAGAAATTACCCAACTCTGGAACCAGATCAACTCTTTTCAAATTCCAGCTCTCCCAATTAGTTGTGAGGACAAAACAAAGCAATTTATCTCTCAGAGCCTCAAGTTTCCTTTGTCAAATGAGGCTATCCTATTCTTATTGTGAGGATCAGAGACAATATCTATTCAGCATTAGTACTAATATATTGTAGTCACTCCATAAATGATAGTATTATTTTATCTTGTTGTAAGTGCTACTTATTGCTTATAGCTATTTTTAACATGTCTAGAATGGAGCTGTTCAATATAGTAGCCATTAGTAAAATGTGGTTATTTGAATTAAGCTGAATTAAAATTAAATAAACTAACATAATTAGTCCCTCGGTCACAGTAGCCACATTTCAAATGCTCGGCTGCCACATATGGCCATTGGCCATCACACTGCACATCACCAACACAGAACTTTCGACCATGGCAGCAAGTTTATTGGAAGTGCTGGTCTAGAGACATGCTTGTCTGTGAAGAGACCTACCGGGCATGCGCATCACCCTCCATTACAGCATCTATGTGCAACAATGCCAGCTTGTTTAAGACCTCCTGTTCCCTTTAGGCTACAAAAGCAAGAACTCTTCTGCTGGACTAGAGAGAGAGGCAAATTTCTACGTACCTATCCCTAGTACCTAGTATACAATTGGTGAGTATTAAAAGTTGACATTATTGAATGGCAGGACAATAAAGCTTGAACTGATTTTTAACACTTTCTGATCTTGTGTGTTCACAAAATTGGTAATTGATTCCCTCTATTCTACTCTTCCTTTGTTTTTATTACTTTTTTCTTTTTAAATCTTTTTGTAGCACTTCTTTACAGCTGTTCCTTTCTCCTTCCACCTGCTACCCACTGTCCTGCCTCTTGGCATGATATATTTAAAGCTCAAGTAAGTTCAACTTAATTTTACAAATGAGCAAAAAGAAGACGCTAAAGGAGTTACCCAGGGGCCTAGACAGTGCCCAGGCTCCCGATTTCTTGTCCAGTCCTCTTGACACTCTCCTTCCAAAAGTCTTTTTTAGTTTTATAACTTAAGTATTCTAATGAACAGTAAAATGGCATGTAAGGTTGATAAACAGGTTCAAGTAACCGTTGAAATATGTTCTTATACGGTTTAAAGGCAAAATGAGTAACACTCAAGAGCATATAATAGTAACATAAGGCAATATACAACCTAAGAGTACAAGAAAGACAAACTACAGAAATAAAAATCATTCACCTGATATATTCTCAGTATAATTACCAAGTCAAGAAATATTTACTAGTGGAAAGTGATCCTACACTTGATTTCCAAGTGATGGTTAAAGGCTGGTTTGCATTATTATCACATAAATAGGAAATCTGTTTAGAGATAACACATAAATGTGTGCAGTATATTGACAGATATTTAATTATAAATGGAAAATTTTTTGGTATAAGCTGTTGAAAAACCTATACATTTAAATCAGTATAGGCTTTCAAAGTTTCCTAAAATAAATCTAGTAGGAAGAGTTTTGCTCCTCAAACTGTCTTTATTGCTAGTCTTATTTTTTTCACAATTATAAAAAATGTGTAAAATCTACCATTCATGTATATGATATTCGTATTTCATTTGTGCTAACAAATAATGACCTGTCTTCACTCTAACATATATTGCACATATATATGAAAGTGATATGTATATAATCTCCATAAAATAAATTCCTTGAATGTGTAATATATTTAGGATACAAGTTACTTTAAACATATATCCATATTTCCCATCACAAATATCACATATAATTTTTCTACCCTTCTAAATATCAGTTGAGTTTCCATGATCTATTAATGAGTAAATTAAATCTAAAGCTAAATCCAATAAATGAATTAGAGCCAAGAATTTTATCCTTCTCAGACACCAAATTTCCTTTTCTGTGTTAAGAAGTAGTAAAATGATAACAATTTCAATACCCTTATTTGTTCATATATTTATTGATCAAATTATATAACTGAAAGATATAAAAAAGACCCAAAAGAAAGCAACAGGGAGGCGAAGCAGGGACCTGAATGTTCCGCGACATCAGGAGTTGTGTAAGCACACACGATGGGCAGGCTGGGTCCAGGCACTTCTCTGCCAGCCCCTCCAGCCCACACAGGCTCAGTGGAGCTGCTGAAACAAAGTGAGCCCAACCCATGAAGTGTGTGCCTCCTGTGTTCGTTAATGGCCAGGCAGCTCTATCGTGTTCTTCTTGTCTTCAATTAAAAAGGCAAAGATATTCTTATGTGTGGTTTTTTTCTTCTTAAATATAGCTAGCTGCGGTGTATTTTTCAAAACTCTAAATCAAATTTCAAACTCTAAAAAAAAAACAGGAGTCCATGTAGCCTTTGACATGTCTAGAAATTTACAAAGAAGAAAAAAATCCTGCTTCAATTAAAAAAAAAAAAACTAAGGCAGAATCACTAATAATTGCATAACAATATTACAGGGATTTAAATCTACAGAGGCTCACTCAAACTATATCACAGACCAAGAGCGTTTCGTGATTTTTTAGTTGTTTTCACATATTATCCTACAACCATCTCAGTAATGTATGCAAGAAGTTAGCAATTAGGAACAAAGAAAAGAAGTAATTTATTATGGAATCACAGCTTAGCACTCGCCAGATCTGGAAAAGGACCTAGTCCCAATGCCTGCCAGCCCCAAGCGCTTGTCACAGTTGGCATGACAAAATGATGACAATGATAAAAATACTAACAGTTTACTTACGATATGCTAGACACTATTCCAGCAAAAGTGTGCATATAATCACTCTGTCTTTACACTAATCCTATTTATTATCAGATCAAATTCACAAATAAGGAATTTGAGGCACAGAGAAGTTACCTTGCTCAAAGTCATACAGCTAGTTAAGTGGAAAAACTGGAATTCAAAATCATGTCTTTTGACCACCAGTCTACCACATTTCCTCTTGATAGCTAAGGCTCCTTTCTTTTTAGGGTAATCATGGAGGCCTACCAGAAGCCAGCTTTGTAGAGTCCTGGGTCCCCTACACTTCCTGGCCATTCTGTAGTCCAGGGCCTGGGAACACTGTTCTCCCAGAAGAGAACACTGGGTGATCCCAACCAGGAAAGCACGAAGGAACTTCCTGTGTCCTCCTACAAGGAGGATCATCCATCTGCCTTCCAGACACAAAGCTGAGCAAAGATTCAGCAAGAATTAGTACTCCTATTAAAGGTACTGAAGACAGAGAGGTTAAGGAATCTGTTGAGCGGTACACCTGGGTTTAGTGGTGAAATACAAAGACACTAAATTGATAAAAAGTACCATGTTATTTAAAGCATTCACGTGAAGTGTGAATATAGTCCTGTCTAATGTGTACTCGCCTCTGGCTACAAATACTTCTTTTTATTTTTACACCTGCATTTCTCGTGCTCTTGGCTCTTCCTGAGCAGACACTGTATGTTTGCTATTACTTTCAACGTGGCGTATCCCAGGAATGTCCACTGCTAACATTTTGAGCACTTGGCCATGGCTGAGGATGCCTTCAGCTGATCAAATTACACCTGGCTAAAGAACTCTTTTGAAATACTTAATTGCATAAAATGTGGTTCAGGTGAAACCTGACTTCTTCCTGGTTACATTCTTTTTGTTACTTATTCATGTGAGAATTGGCTTCATCACCAGATTCAGGATTGGCACAGATAAAAGACTGGATAATAAGCACATCACAACTCTTTAATATATTCTAACACCCCAATTGTTTCCGAGCTTTTATTTATTAAATGTTCATCAGCAATTAAAGGTAATAGTAAGGAGAACATGACTTATTATTTCAATTAATGATTATCTCTAGTTATCTTAAGTCATAAACAGATGTAGTACATTATTTATATCTTTATTTACAGCTACACATCAAATTCATGATTGTCCATTTTTCTAATGGATCATCTCCCATCTCAGTACTACTTCTGCCTCTTTGGCTACCAATTGTTTGCTTTTTTAGATAACAACTACTGCTTATTAGGAAGTGTTGGAACATAAAAACAGTGTTGGTTATACTGCCAATAAATAGCTCTGTGACCTTTGCAGGCATTTTTTTTTTCATTAATTAATTGAGGGCAGCATGTCTTTCAGATGACAACACATTCTAAGATGTTATAATAAAAAGATATAATTTTAGGTTTATTCCAGTGCTAATCATCACTGTTTCTCATGTACTCTAGTCAGTACTTAAGAAGGCCTGGTAAGAGAGTCAATCAAAGAAACAATAAGCTTAAAAACAGTATGATGAAAAAATGTGCAGGTGCACTGTGTGTGTGTGTGTGTGTGTGTGTAGTACCTGGCACAGCACAGGCTCAAGTAGTTCTAAGTGCACATAAGAATGAATGAATAAACACATCACACACAAGATACACGTCAAAGTAAGAATAACATCACACTGGAGAAAGATAAACATTCATTGTGTCTGACAAAACAGATTCTAGTGCTTTTCACTTCTCAATGTGTTTTAAGGCTGAGCTTTCTTTGGAAGGTGAAGGCAATTATGAATAATAGTCCATATTGAAGATTTCTCAGAGTACCAGTCCCCACCCTTTTCTCTTTGAACCCAGGTCCATAGGCTGATGCCTGGAGTCTAGTGCTAACATCCTTTACTGGATGTTAACAGGTGTGTCTTTTACACAGGGATCTGAGCTCTAATAAGTTTGGACACCACTGAAATAAGTCAATTACTGCAGAACTTAATGTACATCACTATAAGGGGCAAAAGCTTGTATCCCCAGAAAAATTCCATGGTCACAAATGCGCTTGTCAACACATCTCCAATCATCCCCCATCTTGGGAAATAGAAATGCTGCTACAGTTTGTTAGCAGTTACTACACTTCCATGTGATGAAGTCTTAGATCTTTTCTCAATTATTAATTTTGAAGAATGAGAGGAAAAAGGAGAAAGCGGGAGGGTATGGTGAAGGCTTTATAAGAAGGGGAAGCAGAACCAAACAAAAATGCTGATTTCTTTAGAGTCTGACCATGTACTACCCTTAATGTGTCATTCCTAGCCCTCCAATCCTGAGTGTCTTTACTGCTGTGTTTGTATATAATCACCAGGGATGGCCAGAGAGCCATCGTTCCTAAGTACACATTCCTCCCCAGGAAGCAAGAATGATTAGGAAGAAAATTGTGTGAGATAAAAGCAGAGAGACACACTTTCAAGAGCAAAGACCCAAGCAAGAATGAAAAGATAGTGAGACAAGATTCTAACAGAGATCAAAAAGACAAGAGGAATACTCAAAGAAACATTCACAAAAGGGAATACATACTTCACTGGATACCTTCTTTGGCCTCGAACTTAATTGTATACAAGGAAATTTGCTGAAATTCTCTGATTAATCATTATTAAAAGTTCCTACCTTTACAGTATTTTAAATTATAAAATCTGTCCGCATCCATTATCTTACTTAGTAATCAGTTCGAGAAAGATTATCTATCTAAAGCAGCAGTTATCAACCTGTGGGTTGCGACCCCTTTGGCGGTCAAACGACCTTTCACAGGGGTCGCCTAAGACCATCCTGCATATCAGATATTTACATTACGATTCATAACAGTAGCAACATTACAGTTATGAAGTAGCAACGAAAATGAATTTATGGTTGGGTCACAACATGAGGAACTGTATTTAAAGGGCCAGAAGGTTGAGAACCACTGATAAGGGATCAACCCTCTCACCCCTGTTCTACACTAGGAAACAGAAGCTGAGGAGAGTAGGTGCCTTCCTTCCCCAGGGGTCACATGGCTCTATGAGGGCAGCAGAGCAGGTCAGAACCCAGGTCTTTTCACCCCGAATCCCAGGTCAGAATTGTTAGCACCTGACCAGAATGCCCTTCCAGACCACCTAGGAATCTGGAGATAAAATTTCCATATTAGTAAATGAGACCTACCCATGCTAAGTATAGTTATGGATGAATTCTACGCCGTACTTTGAAGCATCCAACTTAACTCTGGGTGCTTCATACACATGCCTTCATCTTCTGCTTACCAAGAGGATTGTTATGAACAGTGAGTTTCCAATTTGGTGAAGTTTTGAACAGGAATCACTGCCATGGTACACTGTAAAATTATTACCCATTCCCCCTTTCATAAAGCCAAAAAAAGTACAAATTATCTTTCTTTGTCAAAACATATGGCTCTAACTACTTTCAACTAAAAACAAAAGCATGAAATAATTACCAAATGTATGACTCTGTGGCACAGATTGAAGTGAAAAAAAAAAAAAAGTATGCAAATTGTCAACATCTATATCCAATCAACCATTTCTCTATCTAATATCCATTCAAATACCTGCTCCTCCCCCATATCCAGGGCAAACTTTTAGGTGAAATCAGCCAGCAATATTTCACTGGCTTAACTCATAGCAGAGCTCCTAGCTAGCACAAGGCCAGGTGCTTGGGTACATTTAAAACCAAATTAAGAGTCCAGAATTTTCATTACTGGCTAGTTGAGAGATTTCAGATGTATCGCTAGCAACTAGAAAATGTGAGAAGAAACATTTTGTATGTTTATACAAAATAAATATAACTTTTTCTTTATGCAAAAGAAATAACCCATTAGGATAGTTATTTTTTTTTAAACCCTCTCAAAGGAGGTGAAAAAAATAAAAAAGGGCAACAATATTCTAACAAAAATAGCTCATATCTTCAGGCACATTTAAAATATAATTATGTTGACTTTCTCTAATATTAAATTTCAGACATTTTTTCACTTTAAAACTTCTTAATTTTAAAGATATACAGTTTAAAGATCTGCCACCTCTATTATTGTTCTGGAATAATAAGAGTCTAAGTAAATATGAACAACAGTAATTTCTTTAACAATAAAAATTACAGTAAGAATGTAATTTATTTCCAAGAAATGAAATCTTTGATAACTAAATTACTTTGTTCAAGAATTCTGAATGTCTAAAATAGAAATGAAAAATCCAGATGATTGCTTAACATTAAGATAAGGGAAGCAGTTTAAATTCTTAATGTTGATGAAATTAATGAGAAAATGTTTTCACATGGAAAGAAATACAGAAGTTTTACATAATAAAAGGCACAGAATTGTTGCCTTTTTCCCCCTTGAAAACTAGTATGAAGTGAGAACTTAACAGAAATATACAGAAAGGTTAAAAAGGAGGAGGAGATGTTTTCTTTTTTCTTGTGGAGAAACACCTATTAAATACATGGGTGGGGCAAAGTAGGTTTACAGTTGTGAGTATACAAAACACAGTTATTCTTGCATTATTACTTATTAATTACTAGAGGCCCAATGCATGAAATTCATGCAAGGGACTCGGCCCTCGCAATCCAGGCTTTGTCCAGAAGTTGTCCGAAGGACATCAGGAAGGTCGTTCGGCTGTCCGGTCTAATTAGCATATTACGCTTTTATTATTATAGATTGCATTTATTTTTTTGTTATCCCTGTAAACCTACTTTTGCTCATGCCTGCATATAATTCTTTGATTACATAGTGAGGGCACATTAGGTTGTCTGCCTGGAACACTTTAATCTCCAAGTAGATCTGGGCTTTTCTCCGAATCCTTGATAGATAGATAGATAGATAGATAGATAGATAGATAGATAGATAGATAAGGGTATAGTATGTATGTGCATATTTGTGTGTATGATAAAATTAAAGGTTTATAAAACATGGCAGCAGGGAGATAGGAAGGACCTGTTTAACGGGCATGGAGTTACCTTTATGAGTGATAAAAATGTTTGGAACCAGACAGACGTGGTGGTAGCTCAACATTGTGAATGTACCAAATACCACTGAATCGTTAACTTTAAAAAGGTTTTTTTATGTTATGTGAATTTCACCTCAATTAAAACAAAACAGTGTAGCAGGCCTATAATTTATGTTGTCCTTCACTCAAAAAAATATTAGTGAGGACCCATCTGGAGGGAAATGGTATTCCAGGAACAGAGAGCACTAAGGATGGCCATATTTGCTAAGCAGTAAACCCTGTCATCAGTTGCCAGATAGAAAATTTAGGTAAGTAATGTAGCCATTATTAGGTGATGAGGTTGCTTTTCCATTGAAATAAAAATGTTCTTACTGAAGTCACTCATGATCTCTTTGTTAGCAAATTCAATGTTCTTCATTCTAGTAAGTAAATGAACTTATGACTCTTCCTCATTGTCAGAACTGTCTAAAGCAGCGGTTCTCAACCTGTGGGTCGCGACCCTTTGGAGGTCGAACGACCCTTTCACAGGGGTCGCCTAAGACCATCGGAAAACACATATATAATTATATATTGTTTTTGTGATTAATCACTATGCTTTAATTATGTTCAATTTGTAACAATGAAAATACATCCTGTATATCAGATATTTACATTACGATTCATAACAGTAGCAAAATTACAGTTATGAAGTAGCAACGAAAATAATTTTATGGTTGGGGGTTACCAAAACATGAGGAACTATATTAAAGGGTCTCGGCATTAGGAAGGTTGAGAACCACTGGTCTAAAGTGACACTGTCTCATTGTCTTAGGTAAGCTAACCAGCTACAGAAATGGTCTCTAATGTGCCCTAAGGAGGAGACCATCTTTCATGTTTTAACTGTCATTTGGAAAATACATATTGTAATTTCTGCCACTACACAGACATTTGGTGCAAATAAAATAAGACTGTGCACTGAGAAAACACTTTGAAGAAGTATGGACCTTGTTTCTCATTTGTACAGCATGTTCAGCACCCTGGTCAGAATTAAAATATATTTGGATGATGATGAGTCTGTTTTCTTCTTTAACAGAAAACTTCTTGAAATGTGGACAACTTATTTAGCTCCTTTCTCTAACAAGTACAAATAACAATGTGTACTAGTGGTAAAATATAAACAGGATTATGGATCAAAAATTTTTTTGGAAAAGATGGAGCTCAAAAAGTTTTAATTGAACATATTCAATATTCTAAGCTTTCCCAGCACTATACTTTAGAAATCTGTAACTTCTATAAATTACACAAGTTTTATTTCTCATAAAATACTATAGGCTCCTTAGGGCAGAGGGTGTGACTTAGAGTACACTCAATGCAATTATCTTGCCGACACCAAGTGTCCAAAAAACATTTATTAAACCAACAAGGGAAACAGCCAAAGTGAAAGAGGACCAATGCTTTCCTTCAGTCACCAAGTTTACAAGCAGACTTTTATAGTATTGAAGTGCCTTACAGAAGCACAGTTCAAGCCATCTTTGTTGAGAAAAACTACCCTCAGAATCATAAATGGCTGAGGTATTACACATGAGCATGAGCCTCTATGGAATATCAGGGAAAAGATGTCATGTGGAGATAACACAGATGTAAAAGATACTATGCTAAAATTCCACAGATGTCCAGCACTGGATGTGCAAAATTTCTCAAGAAACTCATCCATATAGAATTTATGAGCATTTCTGACTTGCTATATTTGTGATATCTGTTCCTTAGTTTCTGTGTCCAGATTTTAAAAATAAAGATTGCTTGAAATTATGACAGTCAGCCTGTGACTTAAATTTTCCAAAAAAAGATAGAAAAATTTAAACAGAAGTCATAGGCAGGTTAAAAACACACATTTTACTTCATGATGTTTTCTACTATTTCCATTTGATGGGTACTCAACAACAGACTGGACTGTGATAAGGAGGCATAACACAGAATACAGAACTCAGCTGCACTCACCACTTAAAAAACCCTCCCTTTGCATTTGCCATCTAATTCCTTCTTGTCTTTCCTGGGTCTGTTCAGGTCCCACTAAACCTGATTGGTCTGTACAGCTCGTTTTGCCCTTTTGCATGTCTTCTAACTTGTGTTACTGCCTTCTGTTTTATATTTATGGTCTACTTTCCCAAATATGTTCCAATTCCCTCAGGGGGTGTCTCATTCTTTCCATCACTCTCTCTGTCTGGTAGATAAGATGCTTGATGCTCATTTTCTAGTGATGATGATGATGATGACACTGATGATGGAAAAGCATCTTGCTGTGCCCTTTCTCCACTTCTTTACTTTCCTTCCACATCCACTACTCCAATGAAACTGCTCAAGAGTTCCTGGATACTGCAGCCAAATGTCACTTTTATCTCTCAGTAACATCTGACACTGTTGACTATTTCCTCCTTCTAGTCAGATCTTCTTTCCTTGGCTTCTGTGACTATGTCTTCCTGATGTTCCTCCTATCCCTCTGGACTTTTAAATTCAATTATCTCTTGGGCATACCCATTTGAAGAGCTCCTCATTACATTCACGATAAAATCTAAACTCCTTAATTGGGTGCACAAGGCACTTTATGATCTAGCCACTGTTTATCTTTTCAGTCCTCTCTTACGATTATCCTTATGCACTATGATCTCTAGCCATTCTGAACTACTTCTTTATAATGGGATATGCCATTCTCTTCCTTGACCCAGTTATTACCCTTGCATTTTGTCTGCTTAATTTCCATTCATCCTTGGACCTCACTTCCTACAGGACAACTGGGAGACACGTGCCCTCCCTGTGTCTACCTTTAGCAGCCGTACTCCCCCGCGGGTGCATTATCAGACTAAATGTAGCAGTCAACTCCCTGTCTGTCTTGTTCAGAGCTAGATTCCAGCACCCGACTCTTGTACACATTCAAGCTTCTTACTATTTGAGTAAAGGAGTTAGGAAAAGCACATTAAAATGTCTTTAAAATAACCATAATAACTCCGCCCCAAATAGGAAAGGTGAAATCTACAACTTCTCTACAACTTCTAACTGATAATCTCAGGTAATGGTGTTAGTCCAAAGAACAGATAGCAGATTCTGCCCAAGTGCATGTCCATGACTTATTTCAGTGGGAGAAGCCTCAGCTCTGTTTTTGGCCCCTAAATTCCCCTGCGCTCTGCTTCTGTACTTAAAGCCAGATGCCCAGAACAAGATATCAAGGGGAAAGGACTCCAGAGCTCTAAGTAGGCTGCGATTGTCCCAGGACTTAGAATCCCTAATATTAGCTCTCTTGAGTGCAATGTGGGAAAGCAGACTTGCACTACCTTCAAGGCCACAGAGCTCAGCAGTGACAAAGAGCAGGAGCCCGTAAGTCATGATCTGGGCTTGGCAGTGCGTGGCTGGCCCCCACCTTAATGTCTAGAGAAGAAAGGCACCTTTCATCTTGAGGTTTTCACCTGTGGTGGTTTATCCCTTTGATTAAACGGGCAGCATCAACTTCAGGGCCAGTTTCTTAATAATGCTTTTCTTCTGCTACATACACATTCCACCCAAGAGGGCCATACTAGTATGGCTGTTTCTAAGGTGACACGATCTGTGGTATTTTCTAATCTGATGTGAACCAACTGGGTGAGAAAATGCTAAGATCTGCATCTCCTTGAAATGTGATGCTATTTTTGAGCTCCTCATTGAAAAAATGTAAACTGCAAGTAATTAAGGGTGGGGGGGGGGGCACGCAGGGGGCTGGTGTTAGGCACATGGTAAACTGATCTGACATGGGACTGGGAGGCTAATATTAGGAATGGGTAAGCCACGCTGGGCTTTGTGTTTGTTCAACGTCTCATACTATTTTTCAAATGTCATGAGCTCAGCAAAACCCAAAACACATTTTCTCAGCATTTCTCTCTATTTTTTCGGCCCATATGTATTTCAAGACGAGTCCAATTCATATGTTTCTGATTTATTTACATGCAAGTCATCAGAATGTTGCTTTGTATGAACTATTTGATGTCCAGGAAGCCTGTTGAGTCCTCTTTCCTTTGAGGTCCCCCCCTCCTTAGGATCAGGAAGCCATGATTTGCAAACAGAAGAAAGAAAGGAAGGAAGGAAGGAAGGAAGGAAGGAAGGAAGGAAGGAAGGAAGGAAGGAAGGAAAGAGAGGCTCATCAGAATCCCCAATATTTTTTCCTCAAAGATCCAAATGTTGTTCAGAAGGTAGATGGCGTAGTCTGAGTACAATTCTACAGCTGGCAGGCTGCATTTTCCTACTCCTGACACTGCCCTTCTGGATGTTAGTAATGCCTTCCTTGTGGACATAAAAGCACATATTTGCAGTGTATGAACAACAGCAGATCCTAAAGAGAGGCGATGAGCTCTTCAAAGATTAAGTGAATGGATTCTGTAACGTGGCATCTAGGCACTGGGGGGTCAGGGGGTGGGCAGTTAGCATCCAGAGACGAAAGTAGTCCTCATCTTTCCAGGAGAGTCCTGAAATAGCACCATTTTCCATCCCGCTAGAAATTTTGCAGGCATTCTCTTTCCTCACTTTTTAAAAGTACCCTGGATTCAAGTGCGATATGGTAGTTGTTTGCATACATTAAAAAAACCAGCATAACATAATTTTATAAATATTTCTCCACTTGTGAGTAACTACAAACTAAAAAAAGAACACCAGCACTTTTCAGGACTTCAAGGACAGTGTTAGTTTGAGGATCCCTATATTCATCCTTTTGACAAAGCAAGTTTTCCTTCAAAGAGGATTCAGACACCACATATTAAGCACATGTAGGGGACAGGACTTTTCTCCTTTTAGCATTGTTGGTGTCTATAAATTCAATAATTTAAAAGATCTGATAGACTGCTGTAATACTTTAGGAAGACCATGTCAGATTTTGATAATAGTGGGGTTTTTTTTTTTAAGGGTTTTTATTTTTTTTTATTTATTTTATTTATTTTATTATTTTTTTTATTTTTCGCTTAAAGTATTACAAAGGGTATTACATAAGTGTCCTTTTTTCCCCCCCGCCCTTGACAAGCCCCTGCCCTCCCTTACCCCCCAGTGTCTTATGTCCATTAGATAATAGTGGGTTTTTAAAAAGAAATTATATATAAAATAGGTTGCCTCCATTGCAAGCTTCTCTAAATTTCAGTTCAAAACCAAATGGATGCTCAGCGAAAAGCACACAGCTAGTATGGAACAGTATCTCATGTCTCTGTAGTGTGTGTCTAAAATATAAACCCGCATTTCCCATCACTCTGTCCTCAGTGGGGGCACAGACTAGAAATGTTGGCTATTCTGAGCAGGGACTAAAAGATTTCCACCTACATCACCTTTCAAGACTGAGATATCTCTCCCCTAACACTCTTTTCCATTTTCCCATTTCAAAATAAGAATGGTGTCAGGGCTGAGGAGATTCAGAAAGTCTTCTCCAATCAAATCTCTCTCCAGCACAGCTGCCGTTAACTGACCCAACATGCTCTGAGTCAGGCTCACAGCCCACACACTACATCATTTTGCTATGAGCTCCCGATACTATAGATTTCAATAAAGCAACATTTATATTTTTTAAGAATCACCAAATTGGACTCCTCAATACATCACTCTTCGAAAGCAGCTAATATGGCACAGCAACAAATAGAAATGTTAAGTCTTAAGCTGTCAAAGTGAAGGGTGATTTAAGGTTATGATATGTCCATTAAATATCAAACAGCCACTATTAATACATGTTACTAGAGCAAATCAATTAATCACAAGTTACTCTGAATTCAAACAGTTCAGAGGACATTTTATTAAATTGCCAGAAGATTACCAAATAGCAAAATATAAAATATAATCATTACCAAGAATGTAAAAAAACAAAAACAAGAAAAACAACCACCACCAGTTAGCAAACCAATCTGTATATAATGAGGAAAAAGCTTGGGCAATGAAAAAAGTAGCCTTAGGCAAATATTATTCTAGACAGAGTCAATAACCATTGTAAAATAAAAATATGGTCAGTTTTCGCTACAGAGTCAATCATACAGACATATCTCTACAATTTAAGTCAACGATTACATGTTTTCAGTTTTTACTATCTTCCTATAGAGACCGTGAGGAAGTTGTCAAGTATTATGACTAGGTTTCAATAGCTGGCCTTTAGAACTTATAACTGGTCTTGCATTTAAAAAACCTTTTTGGGGGACATAGTGTTTTTTTTTTTATCCTGTTTTGTTGATTTTTCAGTTTAAAAGAAGGAAGATGTTAAATAGAAACATTCACTCATCATTCACTCATCAGATACCACATTATCTTTAGAAACTATATAAGTTCCTGATTGTGAGTAATATTTTGAAATGCAATAGCTGAAGCGAAAAAGTCAGCCTCATGGGCTACCCATCTGTAGGACAGATTATAAGACGTGAATTTGAGAGCATTATAGAAAAATGTTACTTGGAAAGAAAACATTTTCATGGTTAGCACTAAAACTGTCTATAATGTTCTCCCCCCCTCTTTTGCCTCTCTGTTCCCCAATACTAGACCTTCCCTTGGCAAAGGCACAGATGCCATCCCTGTTGAGCAGCAGTAATGAGGAGCCTCTCCGTGGGTACCCCCCACTGCCACAGATTCAGTGAGAGAGAAGTCGCTGTGCTTGGGAGAGATGGGTCTCCAACATGTCCCTTCGGAAGCACACACACATATCCAATGCCCTTCCACTTCATGGCCTGAGGGGGACAGGAAGATGGAAGCTCTAAGCATCCTGCCCCTCTGCACCACAGGCTGAAACAAATCCAAAGAGGTGCCCTGGATGAAACACACACGCACAACTCTATTAATCTCTATTGCTGCCATTTTTCAGCGTCATTTCAATGTTTAACAACCTGAACTAATAGCCATTTTTAAACATGTCCGGAGCTTCTGGAGGGAACCCACTCCCCGCCACCCATTTGTTTTTTAACTTTCGTATAATTCCGATCATCTTGATGGACTGACCTGCTCTGGGATTTTAATCGGGGGTGGACAATTTTTCTGTTTGTTTTAATTGAAGGACCTTAATGTGGGCCACATGTTTCTGGCGGTGAGCTGGGAGTACAGAGGAGGCAGGGGCAGGGAAGGCAAAGTGGTGGGGATTTGGGAAGGGGAGGGGGATGGTGGGGAGGGGCTGGATGATGAAAAGACCAGTTCCACAAGCAAAGCACATTAGCAACCCGGAGTGGAAAGGGCCGGAAGGAAAACCCACCCACCTCACCCCTGCGTTCATTCTATCAACCTGCAATTGCTGCAATCAAAACCATATGTCGGTTCTTCCAGATCTTTCTCACAGGACAAACATGCAGAGGGCCTCAGGCCTGGCGTTGCCATCAAATGGTAATTGATACCATATGAGCCACAAAACAGAAAAGCACATGCAAACAGCAACCTCTCTCACTGCACCCCCCTCCCCGTCCCCTTCTGGGCCCCTTGAGAGGGATGAAATTGCAGGTCTTGCCGGGCCGCTAAGTGCACTGTGCACCATGAAAAACAAGTGTATGTGGCTCCAGTAACCACCTGTAAATCAGAGAGAAAGGAGAGTCCACTAGTCCCAGAGCTAGTCCCAGAGAACAGGCGAAGGTGAAAGGTCACCCCGGGTTAATACAAGGTCATCGATCATGGGGAAAAATGAGCACAGGTGTGAAGCAGATCACAGGCCTGCGAGCAGGGAACGACCTCCTGGTCCCAGAGCACATCCGGCCTGGAGAAAGCTAGTTCCCACTAAGCCACATCTGTCTTCCTCTCCCCCTGCAAGTGCGATAGTGGGAAAGTGGAAACCACTCCCAATTACAAGGTAATTAGAAGAAAAAGGACTCCAATCCCATATCTGCCGGTCTGCATTTTTGAAGCTCTTTTTTTTTGCATTCCATTGTTCTCATAAAAGAAAAAAAAATCCAGAAAACCCACTGAGCTGGAGGTCCTGGCAATGGCAGGTTGAATGAATGTAAGGCAGTAGGTAAAATCCGTCTCTTATTTCCGCCGACACTGACAGAACTACAAGTAGCACACGGCTCTCGCCTCTGCATGTATATATTTTCTTATTAACTCGATCGGGCAGAAATTTGCAGAGATTTGTTTGGATTTAGAAGTCACAACAGAATGTCAGTTTCACAAACCAAGGCTCATTCTGTGGTGAAATGTACAGCTCTGGACCCCACCATTCACCGCACACAGCTAGCTATTTGTTCCAACTCCTTTAGCAGCCGCTTCTGAACTAACAGCTAACTCATTCTAAACACACGCACTGCGTCTAGTTTTTCTTCCTTCTGCCTATCCCATTATATGTGATATTTTAGTCTTATAGATCTTATGAAGTTTAAATATTTTCCAGATGGGACCAGGCAGTACAGAACCCTGTAAACATTCTAAGTTATAAAAAAGGTCCAACTGAACACTTAAAACAGAAGAAGATGCTATAACATTCTTCTTTTGCGAGCAGTAACCTCGTGAGCTAACACTGCAAACTGTATTGGGGGGGGGGGGGGGCAAAAATCAACTCTTTTTCTTCTCCCAAAGTCTCAAGAACTAGCTGGTTCATCCTAATTTAGGTCCTGTCTATTTATATCTTTCCTAATTAAAACATCTCCCCCCAAAAGATGATTTAAGCTCAATTTACAATTCAATGCATCTCAATGGGGAGAAAGAAAAGCATGGTTGTAACGGCATGAAAATTCCATTGTCCCAGAGGGAAAATAAATAAGGTCTATCAATTCCATCCGTTTGCCCAGATTCTCAGCAGTTGTCTCCCTAACAGTGTAGCCACAAAAGCCCTGAACAAGTGGCATTTCCAAGCATCCTCTGCCTAGAGGCAATGGAGGAACATCCATAATGACACTCAGCACCGATCCAGGAGAAAAGGAAGGGAATACATGAAGGGGTAAAGGAACAAGGGCAGCGAATGAAAATGAAAGTTTCTGGTGAAGGGCAGGGGAAGGAAGAAGTAGGGCAAAGCACATGGGCAGCACACACGCCAAAGCAGCAGTGAAGCTCAAGGGCGTCGGAGCAGGCAGGCTCAGTCACCACTTGGGGAGTCTCTGACCTTACCTCTGCTTTCCCTGCGTGGTCCAGGCAACATAACCCTGTATCTGAGCATCTGCACTGTTTAAATTTCATCCTGTGGTGTTGTTTGCTGATTGGTCAGACATGGCTGACAGCATCAGAACTGCAATCTGACAGACAAGGAGCAAGCAGGACCACAGCACCGAACGCTTAACAGGAGGGAGAGAGGGAACTTCATGCTGGATATATGAAACTCAGACCCACAGATGTCTGCAGCAGGGCCTGGGGCTTGCCTAGGGGTGGGAGGGCCTAGGATGAGCCTGGGAGGAGGGCATGGGAAAGGGGAGGTGGGACAAGCCTAACCACCCAAATGACCAAGCCTAGGTTTTTCCTGTCTGAGCTGCATCTGGACCAGGTTTAACAGCTTCCCTCTTGCCACTCCCAGATCCCGCTACCTCCGGGAATAGAGGCGTCCCTTCCTGCACACCTTCCGTACAGAATAAAAGTGGGGGGTGTTCTCAGTTTGGGATATTGCAGTTGTCCTCTCTTTTATTTATTTTTCAAGTTTCTTGACATTTTCCAGAGGATACAGAAGCTACGAGAGAGAGGCTAGTTGACAAAAGCATCCCATTCGATTTCTGCTGTGGAAAATCCCAATTAACGGAATACTTATTTGACAACAGTAAAACAAAAAGGGAGAGAGAAAAAAGGTTGAAGGTGTTTGGACATTGCTAGAGAAATAATGGAACACAGAGCAAAAAATGAAAATGCTTGAAAATGGGAAAAGAGAGGCAATACCACTAGAGTTATAGGCTGTCTTCATTCTGACCCAAGTGCCTATCTCTGTCACAGCCAGCAGGAGCCACTGAAAGGCACAGTGGCTGGCCACACAGGTCCCCCACTCCTCTCCCCATCTTGCTCCCAGTGTTCACACCACACACACACACACACACACACACACACACACACACCTGGCCCCCAGCCTACTGGCCAACAGATACAACTGATTACTTGCTATAAATGTAGAATCCCTTTCCATTATGAAAATTTATATGTAGGGTTTTCACCTCCAATTGAGGGTCAATTTGAACACTCGCCTTCATGTCCTCATACCCAGAATCATGACTGCAGAATTTTAAAATCCAAGTAGAATTCCTCAATGCTCAGTAAAGAACATTACCTGCAAATTTCCTCTTTTCCAGCATTATTTGGTAGCAGAAATTTTGGGAAGTTATCATATATTTACTATTAATTACAGAAGAGGAAAGAATATGCTAAAGTGAAGACAACGGAGCAATAAAAGGGCAGGAAAGCAAATATAAAATAAGTTCCTGAGAGATCAGGTTATTATGACCAACCAGAAAAAAGGAATAAGGCTTTGGCTGAGGAGAAGGAAAAAGTTAACACAACATAAAAATCAATACTTCATAAAAATTAACCCTTGAAAAACACCATCACCGATCTAACAACAAATCAGTAAAACAGCAGAACAGGATAAAATAAATCCATCAGGCTCAAAATAAAATTCCACCAGGATCTTTACTTTAAAATCAGAAAAGAAAGAAAAATATAATTTCCTCCCTTCACTTGTAAACACTAGTTATATAGAACTATTTTTTGAAATAAAGCTAGAAACACATACCCCTGAAACCCGAACAGTCAAGGAAGGGGGATTTGCATAAAGGAATTTTATATAAAAATAAGAGCAACAGAGCAGGAAGAGAAATAAGTCAGACTAGAGGGTCAATGTGAATGGAGGAAGTTCTGAGCAAGAGAAGCCCAGGGAGAAAGGGGTGCCCAGAGGGTCTGGATTTCATTCAGAGAAGGAACATATGACATGAATGGAACACACTAGGCAAGGATACAGAAATAACTGAGCAAGAGAAAACATGAATAAGAATACGGTAATGTGATAGGAGGATAAGAGTTATAAAGATAATGTAGGAGATCAAATAGAAATTGGGGAAACAATACCGTTAGTCAAATGCACAAAGATAGTGCCTTGGGATTTGTAGAATTATAAATACAATTCTGCTACAGAACCACTTAAAAACAATCATAGCCTGAGAAGACTATATGAAAACAATTTTATGCATTTTGAACCCACTTTCTAACTTTAAAAAAGTTCCCTAATTTTCAGGATCTGTTTGCAACTGCACAAGGCAAACTTATGACACAAGGGCCTTAATTTTTATACAAATCCTTGTGAGAAATGAACCTCAGCAGTGCAAACGACATTTTTGTGGCACTGTTCATCAACCATGACATCCGAGATACCTGTTCTTTTAAAGGAGCAGTCACGCAAGTGCCTTGCCCCAGACCAAAGGATATCTCTGACCTTCATTCAAATGCTGAGGCTGCCCCAGAACCCATGCACTCAGTCTAGAAAGCTCAGGCAGGAAAATGCCATTTGAGAAGCCAGCGTTAGCCTTGAGGCTCTGAGCAGCCTTTCATGCTCCTGGCCTGGTTTGTCCCTCAGCAGGGCATCAAGTTGGTTTCACTGATAAACCAATAACTGCATATTCTGTGGAAAAGTCTGCAGCTCTGTAAAGCAGGAAGGGAAGTCGGGGTGACAGCAGTTTCAGGTGCTGAGACACAATGAAAACAAGGAGGAAAGAAAATGTTTGCTTTTTATGTCAACCGAGATGTCAGCGCCCATTAATAAACCTATCTGCTAAACCTACTCTTGTTCATATGGGGCATCACCAATTTAAAGTAAAATAAATTATCTTTAATTAAATGGAATTGTCGTCTTCCTCCTGCTATCATCCTCAATTATTACATTCTAATCAGCCCTTCAGGGATAAGGCAGGAGAGAAGGCTGAAAGGCACGTTGACTATAAACAATTTCTTTCTGTCAAGTGATAAAATTTTTATTTTAATTACGGTTTATAACTAGAATTTGGGGATAGAAGTAATGAAAACTAAAAAAGATTTTGTCATTTATGGGGGGGGGGGCCTACATGGTCAGTTACAAAAGGTCCTTTTTGAACTCTGAAAATGTCAGAAGTCACAGAAGCATTACAGACTAAGCCAATGATTTGTTGAGACCCAATCTAGTACTTGTATTTCCAGCACAAAAGTGGCAGTTTTAATTAATACTTTAAAACATACAGCACTGACTGAATGCCAGCTATGGTATTTTTAGGTTGTTAGGCTTGAAAGAACAGAGATCACTGAAGGGTAACAATGGATGTTTCGACAAGAATGGCATCTACACTTTAAATATTAAGACATGTGATTGTATAAAAGGAAGAGACTAATCTATTCAGAAATATTTCGTGATTCTCTCTGTCCCAGTTTCTGGTTTTCCCACACCCCTCTTTCTTTTTTTTTTTAACGACACTGGGATCCTAAGCAAAGCAATGTGTTTTTACCTAGTGATCTATATGATCAGTTCTGATACTGATGCAATAGTGTCCTAAAAAAAATGGTGAAATCAACAAGTCAATTAAGTAATTTCTCACTCCCGCCCCAAAGGCACAGAGGTGAAATATTTTCCCAAGAGTAATAAAAAATAAATTTAGAGGTAATGGGGTTAAATCTCTGTATATATGTTGTAATGGCGCCTGTCCCATCTTTCTGCCAACCTCCAGAAAGATGTTTGGGTGTTTGGTTGTTTCATTTTTTAATTTTTACTGTGGACTTTGTGAGGGCGGGGAGTTTTCACCTTCTATGTAACAACAAAATTAACCACCAAAATTGGGAAATTTACCTGCTGTCTGGAATAAATAGGTGGGGTTATTGACTGTTTTCTGACTCTCTTAGTGTTACTTTTAAAAACGTACTTTTTTCAGGGTGTAGTACTGTTTTCATTTAGCATGCCTTTGAATTGCCGCCTACAGAAAGTAAAAAAAAAAAAAGAAAGAAAGAAAGAAAAGAAAAGAAACCACAGCTATACAAGCCTGCTGACTTTCTTATAAAAGAACCAGTTTTAAACTTGTTTATACTACTGATTCCAAATGAATTCAAGATGGTGGCTAGTTAAAGAAAGAGAATCGATGCCAGGGAATTTGATCAAAGAACTTCAATTCAGCAATGTTCAGTTTTAATTGACCACTAATTAAGCTACATTAGTCCAAGAAAGGTCTGTATCACTTTGAGTAATAAAGAAAAGAATTAATTTAACCCTGTGTCAGTCAGCTTTAGTAAGTTCATCTGAAAGCAACTTCTCAAACGACAAGCATGAAAGAGGTGTCTGGTGTTAAATGCCAAAAGTGGTCCACAGAACGCAGAGGAGACCAGAGACTCCGTTTTCAAGCGCATTCGTTACTTCACTAGTGATGTCACCTTGCAGGTATAATTATCTTCATTACAGACACAAGGATGCCAGCTTCGCTCCCTGGGTTGCAAAGGGTTGCTTTAAAATTGGATTCAAAACATGGCATCATACCAGCCAGAGTTTTAACTTCCCTGTATTCTAGACAAAAATAGAGAGGATTTGCAAAATCATGAGAATTTTCAAAGGCTTGGAACTCTCCTTCTGGGAAAAGTGAGCTGAAGACTGGGGGGGGGGGGGGGGGGGGGGGGGGGGGGCGGGGGGGGGGGGTAGCACAACTGCAATCGCACCACCAAACAAGCTCATTATGATCAGGAACCATAAGCCATGACAACCGGGACAACAGCCTTGAAGTCCATGGAGTGAAATAGCTCAGTTCTAAAAATCTGTTTGCCCAAGTTTTATTTTCCTACATACAACACTGCCCATCAAAAAATGTTATGCCCACAATTCTAATAAAAAATTTCAGGAAGGAAACATGTCATAAAACAACAAGCCCCCGTTTCAGGATTTAACGTCAAAAATGTAAAACACAGGAATACAGTGCTTTTACAAGTTAGTGTTTATGACTTTTAAAGTCCTTCACATTAACTCAGAGGTGGATTCCCTATGCAAATTCCCCATGGCAAATGTCAAAAAGTAAAATATGTTTACATTTTTAAATAAACCCAAATGTCAATGGTACACTGGCTTCTATTTTACAGCAATAACCCCGGCCTTCAATGCCTGTGTGGAGAGCACTGAGGTGATAGCATGGAATGCCATAAGGGTTAAAAGGAATATCTCTGTGGCCTCACCACACATTATATTTTGTCTTAATGATTTTTGGCAACCAACTACTGCATTTTCTACAATAGAATTTAATGAATAACATTTTTTTTTTTACATTCTGCCAGTACTCATTAAAATGCACTTGTTTGTGAAATGCAATAGCTAGCTATATGAAACCAAAATATTAATGCAAATTGGCATTTCTAAGTTTAAAGCAGTATTTGCATAACAGGAACTAAACATGGCACAGGCTAAAAGAGAGCACAGCACAAATGCCTCTTAACACCATAATTACTACCCAGAGAAATGATGGTTTGCATATACCATGAGAAGCCCAAGGAGAAAGCATCTGCCAGGGCCGTAGGCTCCTTTTGCTCCCAATAAGAGGATGATGGGGGGAATGCTGCAAGCATCATACTTTAATAGGTACACGGCACAAACACACTCATTCCCTTCATCCACTGCCATCCATAGGTGTAACTGAAAAATAACTGATACACTTTAGAGTGTGCACGTATGAATGGAAATGGCCATCAGCACCATCAACATTTACCAGGCACAAATCTATACCTCAACAGTACAAAGAATGAGAAGATATATGTATTTTTATTTATTCTACCAATAATGTCCCATAAGGCTATTTTGGGTAGGAGGAACCTTGAGAAACATGACATTAATAAACGTTTCTCTACTTACTGATTCCTTCAGCAAATATTATTTGAACACCTCTCCATGCATATTGTTGAGCTAACATTTGAGTAGAAGATAGACAGTAACGTTTGTTTTCTAAGTATTTCAAAGCTTGTTAGAAGATGTAAAGAATTTCAAAATAATAAAATCAGGCGAGGGACTACTGAGTGTTAAGAAAAAGATGTACAGACTTTTACCTTTATTTTGAAGAGATATTTGCATTATGCGAGTAAATACATATTATTTTTCTTTTATAAACTGAAATCCTACTTTTTACTAGGACAGCCAGAGCAAAGGCATGAAGCTCTCTAAATGCTGTGGTGCCCAGCCCTCAGGGATCATCCTACTCCAGGGACTTGACCAGCTGCATGCATAGGTGTATGCATGAAGAGTGGATGTGTGACTCATTCATTTGGCTGCATTAACATTTCCTGGTTGTCCACAATATGTTGGCAAGTGTGTAAAGATACACCAAGACACGGTCCCTCTCGGGCGGATCTCAGGCTGATTTAGAGAAAGTGATGCAAAGTCTTCGCTGTAGACAAATGGCTAACTTTGAAAAGTGTGCCTAAATCAAGCTTTCAATTTAATAAAAGAGAGGTGAACACAGATCACATATGCAATCATTAAAATGCTAGGCAACATTAAAATATCAATTCTTACCTCAGATGTTTGCTGACTGTAAAGCTATAAAAGTCAACAAAATATTTACATACACAATAGAAGGGACTCTAGTTCTGTTATAACGCATGTGATCTTGAGCCAAGTGATTTAACCCCACAACGCTTCCCTTTCCCAGAGAGCACTGTCCAACAGCACAAGGATGTAAATGCTGTATACCTGTACAGTCGATGCAGTAACCACTAGCCACATGTGACTACCGAGCACACAGTATGACTGAGGAACTAAATTTTAAAAATTTTATTTTAATTAATTTACATGTAATGGTAAGAGCCACATGTGGCTGCTGGCTACCCTGTTGAAATGCACAGTCCTAGACTGTAAATGACATGACAACATTTGGACCATCAATCTTACTGGGGTACAGCAAGAATTACATTAGAGGTATTGGAAAAGAACTGACACTTAAAAATAAGTTTCATTGAATACTCATTATTACTATAATAAAATATTTACTGCAAGATTTATTTTGGCTATAAACCACTTTCCTAATAATTAAAGAAAGTCCCAATAAGATTGATTTCAAGCTCTGTAAATTCCGACAAATTCCATACAAGCAGGCTTCTTGAAGCACATTCTAAAAACAATGTGTAAGCAAGTTCTTATTCTAAAATTATTCAGGATATGATACTGGGACATATAGAATAAGAGCATTCTTAAGAGATCAAAACTGAAATACGGTCGCTGGTGGTGTGGCTCAGTGGTTGGGCACTGACCTGTGAACTAGGAAGTTAAGATTTGATTCCCAATCAGGGCACATGCCCAGGTTGCAGGCTCAGTCCTGCAATAGGGGGCCTGCAGGAGGCAACCAATCAATGATTCTCTCTCATTGCTGTTTCTCTCTCTCTCTCTCCCTTCCTCTCTGAAATCAATTTTTAAAAAAAACTGAAATAAGGTCAATGCTACCTCCAAGAGCTTTGACTTAAATTGCAATTAAAAATATATTAGCATCTCCCAGAAACAGAAATACTCAAATCAATGAAATCAGCATCAAAAATGGTAATCTTTATTATGCCTGGCACACACACACAAATATTTATAATTTTTCTTCTTAGTTGCTCACTTTGAGTACAGATAACCCTGTACAATTAAACGTGGAAAACAAAAACAAATGCCAACATAGAGCAATCTGATACTATGGCTCCCGCTGTGAGGAGCACAGGAAACCCTAAAGGCATGGGGGTGAGTTCACTAGAACTGTGTGGCAGCAAGCTGGTCAGGGCAACAGGAAGACTCCCCGTGCAGACTCTGAGGATACTTGTGGGACGGGATTGAAATATTACAGCCAAGGGGCTGAACAGTAAAGGAAAACACATCTGTACTCCAAGTGGATTACAAATCAGAGCTGCCACTTCTGTGCCCAGCTGCCATCTTGACCTGACTGAGCCTTGGAGAAACTTGCATGGCGTGAGGAGGAACCTGAAGAGGGGAGTAGTTTACTGTCAGACTTGACAGCTCTTCCAAAGCTTGGCATCTAAGAAATGAGGTGTGCTTCTGAGTTCTACAAGTTGGCAGGTGTAAGACTCTGCCACCAGACACTGCCACCTTCCTCCACAGGGGTGCCAGGGAAGGCAAGGGAGGTTTCACAATCACTTGCAAATCACTGCCAAGAATTACCCAACATGGATGGGAAGCGCAGCAGTGGCAGGAAGTGAGATCCCCAGTGGTGGATGGAGAAAGAAGCTGCATTACTGGGAAAGCTGAACAGACAGCCTTTAGTGTTGGTTTTAATCTTTAATCCTTCTGCAGTGGTTCTCAACGTTCTGGCCCTTTAAATGCAGTTCCTCATGTTGTGACCCAACCATAAAATTATTTTCGTTGCTACTTCATAACTGTAATGTTGCTACTGTTATGAATCGTAATGTAAATATCTGATATGCAGGATGGTCTTAGGCGACCCCTGTGAAAGGGTCGTTCGACCGCCAAAGGGAGTCGAGACCCACAGGTTGAGAACCGCTGGTAGAGGATATACTTAATGACAATGCAAACAATATCCTTAATGCCAAAAATACTCAAATGTAATTAGCAAGCTTCTTTATGCTAATTTATTTCATTTTTGTCTCTATATCCTACAGAAAAAAAATTAGTGCTAATAAGCCTTTTCCTTTTAGAATGATTCTGATAAACCAACAGTCACAGTGGGAGAGAGTTCAAGATATTTTGAAAGGTAAAATATAAATATGTATTTAGGGTATGGAGAAATGTACATTACTGACTCAACATATTCTCAACATAACAGCTGCTATAAAGCCATTCCAATTGGGTCATAAATAATGTACTATATTTATAACACTTTAAATAAAATCTCACATTTTCATGATAAATGGTGGGAATACCTGGACAATACTATAGTGTTCTGTACCTAAAGGGGTAGGTGGGGGGAGGGAGCGAGGAAATTAGGAAGGGAAGGGAAGGGAAGGGGATGGGGGAAAGAGGAGGGAAAGGGCCGGAGGGGGGAGAGGAGGGAAGGGGAGGAGAGGGGAGGGGAACAAGCTGCTATCATTCATAAGGTGGCTCACCATGCTGGGAATTGGTTAAGGTCCAGACATATTACTTCTAAAGAGGAACTTCTTAACCTCAGCACTAGTGAAGGGTGACCTGTGCACTGTAGGAGATGACAGCATCCCTGGCCTCTACCCACTAAATGCCAGAGGCCAAATCTCACCCTACTCTTGCAGTTGTGACAATCAAAAGTTTTCCCAGGGGGCACCACTGTTCTAAAAATATAAGTATGTAATTAGTGTATGCCAGAGACAAATATTCACTTTCATTTCAGAAATGTTCACACAAATAATGGCCACCTCTACCAGTATCTTTCTTCAGCCAAACAAGAAAATATCCATTTATACATGTGATCACTTAGAACATGATATTTTGACCCTTTGCTTATAACTTCAAAAATTGGCATCTTTGTTCATTCTGGAACTTTTGGAACCCTATGATTATGTGATAGAAAATGTTTATTTTCAATTAACTCATTCTAAACTATATGCAATAATCAAAATAATACATTGTATGTAAATTTTTGATGAATAAACAAGTTTTGAGTAATAAATAATTGGCATTATCTATTACTGTCTAGTTATGTAATTTATCCATCTATCCACCCACCCATCCATACTTTCTCCGATCCAGCCATACATTTATCATCATAAAATCTGTCATGCTTTCAATTCTGATTGAGTTACACAGGTAAAAAGCCTAGGACCAGCCAAAGAGCTTAATCTACATAGCTCCCTATTGGCATTGCATCTGTGAAGGCACTACTATCTATAAATAATTCCACATCAGGCCAGCTGTATATTTTATATACTACATCATCTACTTGAGATTAGAAAACTATCTCCATATCTGAATGTAACTAAGTTTTGTCAGATTGGTTATACTGCTAGGTGGGTAATATATTGCCATATTCAAGATCCCAACACTGATTACCCTGAGAAGGTCAACATGGAAATAGATCAACCTAATGCAGGAACTACCATCTAACTCTAAAACAGGTTAGAGTTAAATGGATCTGAAAAGGGAACATTAAAAATGTATTAAAGATTCCAAAGACAAAAGCTAGCCTAAAACTACGTGGGCATAATTTGTTTTGCCTTTTTCATCTGGTTTTCTTTTTTCATCATCTAAAAATGATGGAGGAAAAGAGCCGTAAAACCAAAACTTCCTCCGAAAGGAACAATCTAGTATGGTTTTACATTTCTCAAAGTCATATCTGAAAGGTAAAAAAGTTTAGGTTAGAATATCGCAATGATTCACATAAGTCACCTTTTTGGGGTAATGAAGTAAACTAAGTCATAAAGCTTTTATTAGCAAAATGGACACTATAAAGCTGGAAGAGGATCTCCCATTACACGCATTCTTTAAAAGGTAAAGGCATTTAAAACGATCATGCATCTATTTCCATCAGTTTTAGCTCACTCCCTGAAAGCACCAAGAGGTTTGCTGCACTTTGCAACCTCTGGCAAGTAGGATTATCAGATTCACATCAACATATCTCATTTTACAGTTACCTTATTTAAGTTTTTAATACAGCACAGGTCTTTTGCTCAGGTGTTAATAGGAAAATCAATTTTAAGTCACAACAGCTGTGATCATTTTAAATCTCACAGCTGTCAAGAGTTGAAAATAACCAATTTGAGCATACACATTTCTGCTGCAAATGTAACAAAATGAAAATATGATGGGATTTTACCTTTTACTCCTTCTGAAGCTGGATGTCCAATACAATATTAGAGTAATAAGCTATTTGCTTTAGAATAAAATCAGGCCCCCATTTCTTTGCTGACCCAGCCAGCAGATGGCTTATAAGAACAGAAAAGATCATTTTGAAGATGTCCTCCAATGGAACTGACTGTGCAACATGTTTAATTATGGAAATAGTATTAACTCTGGAAAGACGGAGTTAAATAGTTGATATCAAAATTGAGAGTTCATTTATGTAAACATTTTGCTGTGAAGCCCGGGGGGAGATTAAGTGGGATCCATGCTACACATTAAGTGTTATTAAAGTCTAGGAATTTCAATTATTACACAGAACAAAACCTAAACTCATATGAATAGTTTTAAGTGGCATCTTCCAGGAAATAATGACATTTTAACCACTTCTTTGCAAACTCAGCCTATCAGTTTGATGGGATGAAATAAAGACACTTTTCTCCCCCTCTCAATCCAAAACTGTTGTCATTACATTTTGAAGAATTTAATCACATTCTTAAAGAATCTTCAAAATAAAAGCAAAAAAGAAAGGGGCATATTTATTCCATTGGCTGCAGAAAGTTTAGGTTTCTATGTGTGAAGTTAATTGTGGACAATGAACACCCAAGAAATTCTAGAAGAATCTTAATCATTGCCAATCTATTCCACAGGAAGAAACAGGGCTCACATGTTTGAAAAATGATATTGTATGATTAAGACAAGGAGGAAATAAACTAAAGAAAAAAGCACAATCTCAAAGCAAAGCACTGGCAACGTTACACAACTTATATTATTGTTTTAAAAATCTACTGAATGTCTACCAACCTCCTGACCAGTAAATAACCAGAAATTAACAACCTAGAGTATTTGCATCCCAGATCTGCACACCTAACTAAATTAATTTGATATGCCCCTTGACTTCCCCTATTTTATCCCCTTACAGATTCACAGGGTGGAAATCAAAGTTGGCGCTGTTTGCTCCTCAACAACTTCTACTAAAAGGCTGCTATCCCCTCATCCTCCTTAGGAAAGCTTGGTGAAGCTGGTATAGGAGAGCCCTTCCCTCCCCTATTATTTGCATATTAATTTCAAAGCTACATGAAAAACATCGTAGTCTTTTAATCATATCAACACACAAAAAGGCACTACAAAGTGAAACTACACTTGTTAAACATTTATCCCAACCCCCACGTCACACAAAGGAAGCCTCAGAAAACAGCACCCACCCTGCTCCTGGATGCTGAGCCTCCACTTCTGAATTGGAATAACAGGTGCAGAAATAATAATGTGCTGGGCAATCAACTTTTTTCCTCTGATTTGTCAGTTTAGCTTAATAATGCCATTAGGAATGTAAACATTTCTGCAATTTATATTTAAAAGTCAATAAAATAATGGGGTACAGAATTTATCCTTTTTAATTTTTTAAGTAATACATTTGATTATTTTAATCATGTCAGTACTTAACTGGATGGGGTTTAAATATGCATGAAACATCAATTTAATTTGTTTTATTCGTTAGAAAAGCTATTGAGTAATACAGCATTATTCTTCTTAAAAAAGAAGCGCGCACATCTTGGGGGAAAGGGAGTATAGACGCTCCCACTTTTTGCTTCCTTTCTTAGAGATGGAATTCCAGCGCCTCCAGAATGTCTGTCATTCTGAACCTTTTCAAATGGTAACTGAAGAGGCGAGCATCCAAGACACACTCACTAGAGGGCAAACAAAAACAAGGCCGTGTTTCCATTCTGTGGATCCACTTTATTGGGGCTGCAGGAATAGGACTGTGGTTGGTAAACGCATCAACTATTTTGAAAATGGTGTGAGAGTTTTACCCAACACTGCAATTCCCACTTGAACGGGATCATTATTGGTGCAGCCATTCAGGACTCTATAATTCTCACCCCCAGGTTTGTGGAGGTGAAAAAGCCAAGTCAAGTGTTAGCCTCCACTCTTAACATCCCCTATTCATTTTCAGGTCAGCTCCATTGGAAGCAGCTGGAATTCAACTCTCCCCACCCTGTCCCACCAATTACCTCAATGTGCCCTCTCTCGAAGAGTGTAATTTGGTCTCTAGGAAAGCACAGCCCCCGAGGTCCCTGGAGGAGGCCTGCATTTTTTCGGTGGAGTATAAAATTAGACCAGCATCTACATTACTCCCGCCCCTGACTTTTCAGGTGTTTCAAGCCTCTCTTTATCCCAATTTGGGGGTGGACTGCCTTTAAAACAGTATACTCTGCCAAAATAAATGTGATAGGTGCAGTGTCCCTTTTAAGTCATTGAATAAAATGCCCTGATTGGCATGCACAGATTTCTTTAAGAAATAAGAAGAATCTAAAGAAAACTAGGTATAGACTTGAAGAAACATGGAATTTAAAGACAAAAATATCAGAAATGTGAATTTTTAATTTCTACTCAGGACATAAATACATCTATTAATAAGAGGTTGTGGTATAAGCCATGAATCTTTAGCACTGCAAAAAGTAAAGTCTCCCAAAATTTGCGTTTTTAACCACTAAACCAATTAACTTCAACCAGAAGAACAATTAATATCTATATGCACACGAGGATATAACAATATGCCAAATAGTTTATTACAGATTCTAAAATGTTAACCCTCCAATGAGGGAAGTTTGCTGAAAATTCCATGCAAAACTTCTTTGCAGATCACTTCATACTTCAAAATGTGGTTACTTTATGGAAGTGTCTCTTTCAGATTTGTCACTATTCATCTGTGTTTCCTATTATACAGATAACTGCTTTTTAAAAGGACTATGATGATCTCTTAAATAGATTATAAATATTTTATAAATACACAGAGCTCCAAATCTTATTTTTTTCTTAATCAATACTGTTTACCACAATAACTTTACCTTATGCCATCTTAGAGATAAATCTTAAGTAATAAGGGCTGATTTAAACCCAATCAAATATATACAAACTCTGAAAGACTTGAATCTAAAAGTACCTTTAAATTATATTGACAGTGAAAATGAACTTTTCTGTAACTCTAATAATATTGGAGAAAAGGGGGAGGGGGGGTTAAGCCTGGTAACCTTCCATGTGTCTGACCTGAAATTCTCAGTGACAAGACCTGCATATTTAGGTTTGAAATGGGGGAGCAAGTATGTCTCCACTGCATTTTCTTCTCAAGATAAAGGTTAAATGTGAACTCTAACAACTTTTAAAATTGCCGCATTCACATATAAAAATTTCTATTTTCACAGAATTAGAAATTAATATATTTTCTTAAAAAATCTCATGAGGCAGGTTGCTGACCATAGGTATGGCCTGCATGTTGATTATAAAGAAAAAACACGAAGACATTTCTCCCTTTAGTAGCACCACAGTGACAGAAATTTCACGTTGGCTTGGAAACACATTCACACAACATCCATAGTAATGAAGTATGACAATGTCTAAAATCCAACTATGATACAAGCCATTTAAAAATAAGATATAAGGAAGAAACCACTAATTCTCAAGCCCCTGTGGTGGTACTGAAATTTTAGTGAAAACAAAACAAATAGGGAGTGTAATGCAAACCACATTTATAGGGGAACAGGAAACAAACAATTCTTTAGCACAATTTCCTGTAGATCATTTGGAAAGGTATTTAAAGACTGCACCAGCCATTAGATCTCTCTTCCTGGCCACTTTTCTTCTCTACCCTCTTTCCCATGTTCCCAAGTCCTTCCTAATTTTTGAGACAATGCCATCATCTAGCGCTATAAGGATGCTTATTAATTATCAACACTATATTCAAAATGTTCAGACATACCAGAAATTAGGGATTAAATAAAATTAACCAAATATGTAACCGACCCATATTTTCTTCCCAAGAAATTAGCCTCAGAGAAATGTTCACACTGGCATCTGTGAGTCTCATGCAGGGATTTTGGAAATTTAATCAGAGGCAGAGAACAAAATGTAGTCACAATATCAAGATTAAGCATCTGGTGAATTTTAACCAGCTTTAACCTAAAGAATAAAATCAACATAATTTTGTTTTAAGCAAACAAGCACAGAGGAGAAAAATATAATTTTCATTGTTGTTTTAAAATGAGTAAATTAAAATGCTTTATATGTCAAGGATACCAGAAAGTAAGTTCACTTAAAGGAAGTTTTTCCTGCATATTCTTCCTTTGATATGCTTTGTTTTCTTGAATCAGTGGGGAATTGAAAAATTGTATTAGTTTGTGACCTAAGCAAATGTTTGCCTATTATAGCAGCTAAACAATAATTTTAAAAAGTAATGTGTATATGTGTGTGTATATATATATGTATATATATATATATACATATATATATACACATATATATATCAGCTGCTTTAATTTATAATCATGGTTCTTAAAATAGTAAGTATATGAAATACTTTAAAATATTAAATGCAATTTGCATAGTTGATACAATATTGAAAACTTTAAAACCCATGGCTACCTGCATGAGGCTCCCGGAACCAACTATGAGGTTTGCAAAGAATGTAGCAGAAAATACGATTACTGGCATTATTTAAATATTAAGTGTTGTTTTTTTTTGTTAGCACTTCCTGTGGTATATGAAAAAAGGCTAAACACCTCATACCCTAATTTTTAGCTTTAAAAAATGTAGGTGACTCACTGAAGTTGTCACTTATCCATAGGAAAACTTTCTTCTAATTCCCAACTGAGAGATTTTAATATTAAAAAGTTCCTATTTTTCATCTTAAGCAGGAATCATGAAAATGTTTTATTTTGACCCCTATATCAGAAATAAACATCCATTTCCATCTCTAAACTTTATGGAGTTGAAAAGCTGCACAAATATGACCAACAGTCAGAATATAAACATGGGAAGCTCATTACCATTTACTTCCTGAGATTTGATGACTTGACAAATAACTATTTCAAAACAACTAGTTTGAAACATGGTTTGAAGCTTGTTAGTATAAAGCAAAAAGAGCAATTACAATAATTATAGGTTTCTCTATACGGTTTAACACATGCACATGCTGGCGAGAGCTGATGATGTGATCTTAAATTACCATTAGGAGGATATTTCGCCACTTTTGTTTTCAATTTCATTTGCCATAATTTTATCTTTGTGGAATTGCTTTATTTTTAGATACGTGAAATTTGACCAAATAATTACTTATTAAAATTCTTATCCAATGAATAAGAAGATGTAAGCAGTTATAAAAATAAACATTTAGAGCCAGGGCCATACTTACTGTGGGCCAGGTAATATCTGTTTCTAGCCTGAATGAGGACAGACACAGCAGCACAGTTGCATAGAAGCTTATACTCCTAACACTTAAAAGAAACAACTGGTTTTCTGTGCAAAAAACCTGTCTCATAGTTAAGAGGCAATGCTTTCAATTTTTTTATTTATCTGAGATTCATTTGTATTGAAACCTCTAATCAATCCACCGAGCAAAGAAATCACAAAATTGATGTGATCAAGTTCATTAAACTCACACCTCAGAAAAAAAAAAAAAAGCTGCTTTTTAAAAATACATTCTCGTTTATATTCAATATTTAGTCTTCGACAGCTCTCGTGTTCTGATTTTTATAGGTTTAGGCTTCATGAAGACCATACTTCAGTATTTCACAGAAAGCAGACAACGATTTGTCGTGGGAGATGGCCATGGAAACACTTCATAACTTAAGATAATAGAAAATTCACATTTCCCTTTGTCACAAATTAATATCATTGATTATACTATTTCTATAAAAAGTTAGAGGAAAACTGATTTTACAAACCCTATAGTTGCCAGTTCAAAAGAAAGAAATCATAACTGTTGTAATGCTTAATTGTACTCTTCCCACAACCTGAAATCTCAGTGTTTTGAAATGATTTTACATTCTTCTTCTTTTGTTTATTCCCAGGGAAAACCTGCTTCCTCTGGCCTCTCTCAGTTCAGAGAGTTCAAACTGAATTTAAACAAGTAATTGACTTGTCACTGGGAAAAAAAGGAGGAATTCAGCACTGTGTTGTCTTCAGAGGAAAGCTTGTGTAACAAATAGCTGATCACAGTTAACTCCAACAATGTAGGTTAAAACACACATTGGTCAGAAGCGCACATATACACAGAAACACACAGACGCTCAGTCACAAAACAACAAATGAGACTCAGAAAATGTAAAGTTTCTTCCATAGGCATTCTGAACAATTAACGCATGGCATACACAATCTCCACAAGATGCCTGGCACCAAATCAAAAGCCGCTGAATGCAGAATTAGAGCCAGTACAATACACACTATAGAATAAACAAAAATCTGCTTCTCCAGTGTATGCATGAAAGCATTTTTAAAAAACGGTATGGAACTGGCCCCATCCGAGGAACATGTACGACTGGACTCTGCTGTCTGTTTCAGAAAGCTGAAATGAAGAACTGAAGAGCATCCGTGGTTTCAAAAGCTTTCTGCTCCTGTTCCAAGCGGCTATTTTTTCTAACGATAATGTATGTACAATTTGCCTCTTTCTAGTGTTTGAATCAATAGAGATACACATCACCAGATTTGTTTTTAATAAACGCCTTAAAACAGTTCCTATAAATACATTTCCTGTGACAGAGCGATCTTGATTTTATGAGTACCATCCTCTCAAAAAAAAATCTAACAACCAAAATATTTGGCAACTGAGAGGGCATATTAGTGATATGATGTCATATTCAGCATTTTCTTATGGTAGAGGCAACTGGCAAGCTGTGGGAATGGAACATGTATTTTTAAAAATTCCTTTTGGCTAAAAGGGAGTTAAAATGTCCAAAACATAAACTAAAATTTTGTGAGTTAAGATATTTAAGATGTAACATCAACAATTAACATATAAAAATTGTATCACTGGTAATTCATAAATATAAAAACCATGGAAACTTCTACGAATTATAATTCTCTTATACACAAGGGTCTTATAATCCCTGAAACTATTTTACTGCTTCCAAGACACTTTTTCTTACTATGATAGAATCACTCACAAAATTTTCATTAAGAGTGTTTTAAAATTAAAGGTGCTGACTGACTATATTTTGCAAGGAATGTCAAAAAGATAATAAGCAACAGTCGTAAGAACTACATATGAGTAACTACCAACTGCAAATTAGGCACTTTTTTTAAAGTTACATAATCCTAATATTTATGTTTATAAATTTAACCACTTCATTTGATCAGCTCACACATAAGGCATTTGATTTAAAATTATATTTCCCTTACCACACTTAACGATTCTTCTAATTACACACTATGTTCTCTTTTTCAAAAAAGGTAAAAACAGGACAGTTTTATGAACTTTTGATGATCTACTCCCACTTTTCAAAATAAAAGTCTACGATTTTACTTCAGCAGTTGCCCATTCACAAAATTGGCTTCTTGAATTATTAATTTTCCTAAACCATATTATACCCTCAAAACACTCGTGTGCATTCCAGTATAAAATCAGTTAGAACTGTTATGCATACATCGGCACATGTATATACTCCCGCATATACCGCCACATACACGTTTAATTCGTCTGCGCCAATCCCTACAGCTGAATTGGGCCTTCTTGAAAGCTCTGATCGGTCCCTTTTGGCCCAACTATCACACCCTGATTCAGATCAATCCAAATGTAAGTTCAAAGTACACAGGGAGAGCAATTTCTAAATGGATGCTTTTTGCTTTTTTCTCCATTCTCTTTCCTACTTTAAAATAATAAAATTTGCTCCTCTATCGCCCAACAACTCTTCTGGAGAGCCCCACATACCGATTTCAAAATATTGAAATCCTTTTCCTTCAGAGGGCCCAGCCGAAGGAAAAAAAAAATAAACCTCCAGATGGCAAGTATAAACCTTCTGCTGGGGTTATGCACAAAATACCAGACACGTTTTTAGTATTTTTTTTCCTTTTTCTTAAATAAAGTGTTTCAGTTGGAAGGGGAAATTTTGAGGAAAGAAGCCACACAACACAAATAACTTACAATATTGTTATATGCATGAATGACTATTCTGTTTTTTTCTTCCTCTTTTTAGTTTTCTAAAAAAAACCAAGCTTATATAATCTACTTCTTAATTAGATGTCTAAGTTCTATGTCTTTGCTCTATTGTAACCTTTCAGATTTTTCCCACTAAATCCATTTCACTTAACCTTCCAACTTAGCCAATCCAGATATCACAAAATCTCAGTCTAGGGAGAAACTTACCCAAATTTCCTCTGAGCCTAACTCAGCTTTCTCAATTCTGCTCCTCATATCTGCTTTTCCTTCCAAACAGTCATTTGGAAGGAACAAGAATTTTCCAAAAATCTTTTTTTTTTTTTTTCCATCTTATCACCTCCCAACTTTACGTGACTGCAAACTTTCCTTCTAGGAGCCACTCTGTAAAGCTCTGAAACTACCTATTTTCCTCCCCTGGGGCTACATTTTTAAAAAGAAGGCAACAATCAGATCCTAGGATTGGCAAATGGTAAATATTTCATGGCACCCAAGAAGGTGCGGCAGTCCTCCCCAACTTTGCAAACCATGATCACCACCTAGGATGCTCATCCCGGCGACAATAAAACTTGTCAAAAATCCCCCTCGCAGCCCGCGTCCGCTTACCGCTTTCCCATTATAGTAGTACATCAAAGAGTTGCCGCCCATGCCCGGGATTGTGTATGCGCAGTACATGGTCTCGGGTTCTTTTTTCTCCTCAGTACCACTCTAACAACTTTTATTTCAAACTCGCTGTCCCTTTTTTCACAACAATTCCTTCAGTTGCATTTTCCCATATGGCCGGGCCAAGCGTGGTGAATATGCAAAGCAGGAAGAGACCATTCCTGGCGGGCGGGGGAGGCCGCCGCGCTGCTGTCAGACGCTCAACTTTGCGCAGCGGAGCTGGAAGGCGGCCCGGCCCTGATGGAGCTCTAAATCCTAATGCATACGCGACATCGATTCAACTTTTCCCAGGGCTTTTTACTAGTTCCTCGAACGATGCCGATTCTGACAAATTTCTGCAGTCTTCACTTTTTCCCCCTTTTCTTTTCTTTTTTTCTTTTTTTTTTTTTCCTCCTTTTTGTTCTAGGCACCCTTTTCTTCTCTAAAATTTCCACTCAACTGCCTTAGGGTAAAAGTGGAACAGGGTCCATTATTGAGCAGAATACAAATGCAGTTAATTGACTCCCCTCTCTCTCTCCCTCTCTTTCTTTTTTGTTTTAATTTGATTAAAAAGCGAGTGGCAGGAAGGGAATCGTATGATGCACATCTAATAACTCTGCCATCTGTCTCTGCTGCTGGCTAGCTCCCAGCATTGTACGCAGCTGCCTGAGAACTCGACTTGGAAAAAGGGGAGGGGAAGGGGAGAGAGGGAAAAAACACACACACACAAAAACCCCACCGCGTCTCTGACCTCGCTCAAAAGGAGAGAGGGGGCAGTGTTTTCTGACTGCTTGGTCATCAACCTACAAAACGGGGTTGCGGAATGAAACAGAGTATCACTGTGGCCCTCGCGGGGCTCTGCCAGCCCCTGGCTTTCCCCTACCGGGTGGGAAGGGTGGCCCCTTGTGAACTTCACCTTGCCACTCCACAGACCACCGCGGGTGCCCAAAGGCGAGCCCTCACAATGGAATGGGTCGGTGCTCCCCTAGCAGAGACTGGGCACCCCAAATGGGCACACATTGTGGAGAATGGATTTGTGCTTTTCCTGTGGCTTTGGGTCATCTACCACCACCTTAACGCTGCTGATTTGCTGGGTTCAAAAGCAAGACTTAATGGTACATCCGAACCTCCCAATGACTTAGTGTTGTCAATTCCTAAAAAGGCACCTCTGAGACATATATTCAGATTACTGTATCATCCAAGTAACCCAGTTTAAGTAAAAAATATTTTAATAAGCATTCCCTGCACATTTTTCTAAACTTAATTTTTTACTAAACTTCAAGTGATCAAGAGAGAATAAACCTTCTTTCACCTTTACTGATTACAACTGAACAACAGAATCTTTCTAGATCCAACATTTCTAACAAGCAAATTAACATGGTTAGCCATTGCTTTATTTTTAAATATTATGTCAACCAACAAAAAGAGGGGGGAATGAACAAAAAAGAAAAAGAAAAAGAAAGGATGGTGGGGGAAGAGGAGATGGGCTGACTTGAGCTTGCCAAATTCAGAGCATCACAGGAAAGGAGGGCCTCTGGGAATTGATCCCAAATGAAACTAAATCATTTGCATATGCCGAAGTAAATGCCACCGGAGCATACATCTAGTCTCAAGAATCAACTTTAATAATTCAAAGCACCTATTTCCTTACAACTCAACATGGTAACAAAACACAGACGGTATTCATAAACAAGGAGGGATTGTGGTGTCGGTTCTGAAGAGCAGAGCCTTGGCTAATAGTGGAAAGTTCCCCCCACACTCTAAAATAAACACACACACACCCGCACACACACTCATATAGCGAAGGCCCCGAGGTTTGTCTAACTCACTTGCTCTGCATTTATTCGGAAGGTCCCCAGAGGTTTGTGTAAACAGTACTTGAATTATAATCACACATTTCATTCAAATTTCATGCTTTGAGGATTTTTTCCTCATTAGAACAGTTAGTTGTCAATCTGACAGGATCACATTTGTAACCTTTAAACCACCCTCAGTGCTTCCTACATGAGGCCAGGATACTCATCTACCAGAGGACAGTGAGTAAAAACCTAGACTTCGAAAAGAGGCTGGAATTTAAAGAGAGAGAGATGTTGTTGTTTTTCCCTTTCTGGTTGCTGTTCCTTTGCTGATTCTTACAGAAACCCCCTTATTTAGAAGCCTGTTTCTAGACTCTAACTTTTTATAGATAGACTGTTAGAAAGATTTTGTAGCCATTTTTTATAAACAACCATTCTGCTTCCTCTACATGAAAGGCCTTTCTTATGTATTTTGAAAACATATAAATGCCTTTCTATTAATTATGTAAGTATAAATTTTTCATACTTTAATGAGCTACAATTAATATTTTAATAATTGAAGCTCTCATTGCTTTTAAATATATTGTTAACATGTGCATAAATACATATTTTTAATCTGAAAAGGTGAAAGAGATTTTTAAACCCTGACGAATCAGCACATGGGACTCAAAAAATGCAAAAGGGACTAGAGCATTAAGCTTCCGGGTTCCATTAACTAAGGAAAATGAGTATGAAATTTCAAAAGTACAAATATGCAATGATTCATAAAGATCCACGTCTTTGAAAGGTGATCTACGCATTGTAACTGGTGAGACACTAAACATGTCATCTGGTGACATCCATCCAGGTTTTGGTTTGCTGACCTTAGAGCACATTTCAATCACAGAGCACAAGTCAGTGGTTTGTAAACTGAGACATTTCTGCAAACTCAGACTTTGAAGTTTCCTCTGTGACAGAAATATCACCCATGATAAATTTTTAGTGTGATGTGTGGAGAGTTAGAGCAGAAGTAGAACAACTGAAGTTATGCGTATAAATCTGTATGTTTCATGATAATTTAAAAGACATCTTAATCACAGAAGCCAATTTTAAGGGACCCTTATCCTGGGCTGTTGTTTGTTGAATCAGGGTGGATTTGGGTAAGTTACCTAACTGCAGTAGCTAGGCAAAGAGTCCCTTGTTATCATTGAAATGGTAAGGGATGAGGGTAGCCACACAAAACAGTAAGCCGGCACTCTTGCTCCTGGTTAGTTACAAACACCATGGAGGCCAGTAGGGGTAGGCGATGTGGTAAGGTGTGACTTTTGTCCATTTTGAGGGAGAAAAAATTCTTACCAATAAAAGTATATTTTTGAAGTTCTGGACACTTAAACTACATCCACATTATTCTTACCTTCTTCTATACTCCAAAGTTTATAGTTCTTTTTTGATTTTCCAAAAAAAAAAGTCCTTGACAGATATATTTGAGTTTGAATTGGGAACACATACCTAGAGTTTTAAGAAATTTGGGCAATATCTGACCAGAAATCTCTAATGCATGTGTACAGTATCACCTCCAAGGATAGATATTCAATATAAATTTGCTGAATGACTGAATGAAGCAACCACTGCGTTAAGAACAAGTAACTATTCAAATTCTACACCACTTGAGTGAGGAACCTTGGTCCATCCAGTGAAGTGCATAGGATTCAGTGACATATACAACACTTCACCTGCCCTCAAAGACGAGACTGAATGGCTAAGGAGATGGGACCTCTGCCTTGAATAAAATTTAAAAATAGAACTAAAGACAAATGTTTTAATTGTGAAGTAGGGGAAATCATATACATGTTAAGCAATAAGACACCAAATATTACAGGGAAAGGAACTGAACTATTCACTTCCAAACACAGATCTCACTAAAGTAAATTCTACCTTTTTTTCTGAATAATGACTGTAACATCATGCAGTTAGTGCACAGTCAAAATAAACCCAATAAACACAGAGAGAGAGAGAGAAAGAGAGAGAGAGAAAGAGAGAGAGAAACTTACCCTGCACATTGTCCAGAATAAAGCAGGTGCTCAATAAAGTAGTTGAATGATCATATGGAGGGAATGTCATTTCTCCCCAGAATATAACATGGTAGAAGTTGAAAAACACACATCTCTGTTTAAGCCACTGAACACCTAATTTCTTTTTCATAGAATACTTACTTACTTGTATAATGTTGCTCCCCTTTACCTAGCATAGCTAAATTAGCTAAATTTCAGACTGAACAAAAACGAAGATATTCATAATATACAGGGATTACATAACATAATGGGACCCAGCAAACGTGTTAATTAAATAACTGCCTGGGGGAAATATCTACCCCATCAAAAAACTTTGGTAATAAGACAGTTAACTGATACATGTATATGATATGCAATTTAAGGAATATGCAATTGCCTAAATTTGTCTAATCTTCATAACAGTGTTCGGTAATATATATTATCATTCCTACACTAAAGGTAGAAAATTAAGGCACAAAGACCCTCAGATGACATTCCACCGACCACAAAGTTACTAAGACAGTGGAGTCAGGATATGAGCAAAGTTATAAAATACCAAGGTCTTAAACTTGAGGGTCAGACCTGTCTGTATGAAAAACACAAACTTGCTACTCTACTGTGAAGTTTTAGTTCCCTCATCTTAACACAAGCACTTCTTCTGAGGCATAAATGGAGGACACCTAGTCCAGCATCGCAGTGGGGTATTACAAACGAGAGTGCATTTCCTGGTCCCTCCTCTTCAGTTTCCTGTATGCAAAAGTGCCTTTAAGAGCAGTCGGAAAACAATCTCCACCTAAAATAGCCTTGGGTAACAGAAGTCCACTAAAAGGGAAAAAATTATAAAAATATAGCACCATGCTAATGTGTTCACTACGAAACAAAGCTAACAAATCACACCATTTTTTGGAGTACACACATCTACTGACATGAGCAGCATGTATGTGTTTAACATATAATTTCTGTTGATGCTTTATATTAAAGTCTATCCTCTCATATTTAAACATAAATGAAAAGTAATTTTTGCCAAATCAGGAAAAGGAGGTTATCTAAGCTACCATTATCCACTGAAGAAAAAAGGAGGTATTACAGATTTAATTTATTCAGGAGTCAAACAATTAGTTTTTAACTCTCCAGTAGGAGTCACTATAAACAAGGAATTTAATTCCTAAGCTAAATTAATGTTGGTGTTTAGTTAGCAAATGCATATACATGTATTGCTATATTTAAAAAAATTAATAAGTGGTAGTAGCTTATATCTAAAGTTTAATATCATCTTAAACTTTAAATTAAATAATTGCAATGACAAAAACCTTTAAGTATGAGTACAACTTCATAAAAGATTTAATTATCAAAGAGGATGCAGACACACATACACACACACATAGTAAAAATATTTTTTTCTGAAGAACAGCCTGTAATCTAGTAGTGAATACAAACTTCTTCTATGTACATTCCTATACTTCTTTGTATTGAGATCTTTAGAATGTAAAATAGGTTCTATTAAGCTAGCAAGTTTTTTACTTAAAAAAATGGATTTTCTTAGTGGGAATCCTATTTATCTTTTTTTTTTTTTAAATCTCACCCAAGTATATATTTTTTCCATTGATTTTTTTTTAAGAGAGAGAGAAAGAGTGGAGGGCAAGGGGCTGAGGAGGGGGGCAGGAGCGAGAAATATTGCTGTGAGAGAGACACATCAATTGGTTGGTTGCCTCCCTCACATGCCCAGACCAGGCCGGGATCAAGCCTGCAACTGAGGTACATGCCCTTGACTGGGAATTGAACCCACTGAGCAAAACTGGCCAGAGTGAGAATCCCTTTTATCTTAAACTCTTTTTAAAAAATACACATCTACTTGGAGAAAATACTTATTTCACATAAATATACTTATCAGATAAATATAAAATATTTATTTGAAGTAAATCAAAATATCAGCATAGACTGTAAAATCTAATTTTTATTTGTGGTTTTATCAGCAACTTCCTATTGTTAGCTTGAATTGACTACTTTTATGTGGCCTGGATTCATAGGTAGACATCGAAATGGTTTATCAGATGATCAAATATGCATTTTCTTTCTGACTTGTGAGATGGCTTATGGTCATATTAATTATAATGCTATTTGCATTGATTACTAAGGTAAGCAATGTGGGCTATATTTTAACCATGCTTTTGTTCTATAAATATCTGACTTCTATCTTTCTATGGCAGTATTTCTCTTCAGAAGAAAGAAGAGCTTTCTCATTTTGCTTTATAAGGTGTTATAAAAACTTACACAGACATATTATTTTGGTGACATAGAGGAATATGCAAAATATAGGTTCCCAAATTATTGTATCCAGTTTGATCTCGTTTGAGTCATTTTCCCACTTTTCTACATATTTTCTTCTCTCTGTGGTAAAGAATACAATGAGTATGCCACTGCCCACATGATCATGACATGAACTTCAACAAGAAAATGGCATTACCCTACAGACTGGAGAACATGTTATCTATTGGCATGCATGATCTGGTCAAGTGAAATGGTAAGTTGCAAGAACAGAATATATACATGTTTATGTGTAATTGTAATGGAAACTGCATGCATATGCAAACTAAAGTTCACTTCTTCAATTTCATGGGAAGATCTATAATTGCAAAAGTCATAAATTTATTCTTTCAAATATCAAGTGAAACTAGAAAAAGATAATGTAAGTGACACTTCTAACAACTGAAAGATACATTTTAGTTAAGGAGAAAAGACATTATTATGTTTCTTATTTTTCCCCAGGACATTATTCTCTTTCCCCTGGGATAAGTGGAATGTTCTTTGAAAAAAAAAAAAAAATCCTTTACTCTAACCCAGTGTAATCCATAGCCAGTCTCCAAGTTTGATACAAAAACAAACCATTTCTATTTTGGGACAATGAGGAAGCACAGCACTGGACAATATAAAAACAGGGAGGGAGGAAGTTGACTCAGATTGCTGCACTTCCTAGATGAAGAGAGCTAGCAGGCTCCCCACAATCACCTGAATAGAATGAAATAAGACGAAAACTGTTTTTTCCGTAGAATTGATGCACGTGTAAAAATGAATTCCCGAACAAGGGGAAATCCTGGGTATGTTTGTTTGTCTGGATGAAAGATTCCATTTGAGAAGTTTTTGACAAAGTGGATTGATGAAGCAGATTGGAATCTGGGCACAGGATGTACACAATCTTTTAAAATTTGTGAATAAACATTGGGCTTCCCAAAGCATTACTCAATGATCAAAGGGAAATATAATATCACAAAGAAAATCATTTTTATTCTAAATAGGATGACTGTCTAGGGTTTGTTAACCTCTTTGGGGTGGGAATTCTAACAATTTCCTCAGGTTACTAAATGTTGATTACATGGACTTGTTTGACATCCTTGAGCAAGTGGAACAATAAATCGTTGGGCAGAGAACAAACAATTTTCAAATATTTTAATGACTATCTCTGATAAACAGGGAAAAAAAGAGTAGGGAAAAAAAGAATGAAAAATAAATAAATTTTAAAATGAAAGTGAAGGCCCGTATAAAATTAGCATCCTGTGCACATCCATTATTGAAATGCCTGTTTATATTCCTGCTTTATCAAGTTTCTGCCCAAAACATTTTTTCATATAACTGGTAACCAGCCACGTTGAGTAAGAATGAGTGGTGTTTCAAGGAGAAAGCAGTGGAAGATATAAGTGCCCTCAAGTTCGATCCATAATCTAACGCTTAAACTGGTCATTGTTACATTCCTGACCTAATGATGTATTAACTCAAAATGACCTTAAAAACTTAAGTACTTAGTTTCAAAAATAAATGAGCTCTTTGTGCTGTTCATCATAAGCACTTAAATTCCCACCCTGCACATAAACACAGAGACAGCCATGAAAAGACAGGTGAGACAAGTTTTGCGTCAGCATCTACTAAGAGACAAAGGCTTGTTGCAAATGCTATGAGTGACTCATACTAGTACACACTTATTTTAAAAGTTGGTAAATTCTGGGCTTCTCCTAAATAAAACAGAAATAAATTCATCAGCTTTAAAAATGTTTTTTTTTTCTTTTTAAAAATTTACCTTTCTTGTTGGAAGTATTACCGATGTCTGCTTTTTGTCCCCACCCTCACCCATCCAGCTTTCATTGAAAGCAAACAGTATTAAAATTAGTACTGTTTGGCAAAAATTTTAAATTGACAAATTTTAGCTTCTAATATTAGGCCAACCTAAGCAGGTATAGGTGAGGAGTGCCCAAAAGGTTATATGGCATTAATGGTCTTATTTGCATTCCTTTGGGCCTAGGCAAAAACTGACTTAACTATATGTCTTCATAGTCACAATGAGCTTACTGTAACAGTGTCAAGTTGCCAATATGGTGCTTTCAAAGGAGAGGCGTGAGAAGTTGTCTCTATTTGTTTGGCAAGGGTATTTGTTTTGCAAATGTCAGCACTTTACCTTCTCTAAACATGATGATCAAGTGCATTCTGAACATAAAACAACCTATAAATTGCTTAATATAAGTCAAAATCTCAAAGAGATCAACTTTCCCACCCTTATCTCTAGTTGGACATTTCCTTTACCGCAGAATGCGGCCTGTTCTCTATCATCTGTTCAGAACCTGCGGGCCATGTCCTTTGTGTGATTGGACACTTACCTACTTAGTGCCACCATGTAGAAAATGTATTGTGTGCAAGGAGAGGGTACAAAACACTATAACATAGCGGTTCCTCACGCCATATCTCTTTTTGTACATGGGTTGTGTCCTTCCAATTTGCTAGCAATGTTAATTTTTAACTGATAAACTTCACATACCTTTTGAAATAAAAATAACTAGACTTAAAAATAAATAAAATTGCCTGGCCGGGGTGGCTCTGTGGTTGAGTGTCAACCTATAAACTAGATCACGGTTCGATTCCCAGTCAGGGTACATGTCAGTGTTGAGGGCTTGATCCCCAGTGGGGGGCATGCAGGAGGCGTCCGATCAATGATTCTCTCTCATCATTGATGTTTCTATCTCTCTCTCCCTCTCCCTTCCTCTCTGAAATATAATACATATATATATATATATATATATATATAATCAATCAATCAAATAAAATTATTATGCCCATAAGGCTTTCTTGGAGTAAAGCATTTCTGTAGAGCCATTATTGTTCAATTATTAAACAAATGACTATATTTTATGATAATTATTAAACACGAAAAAGTAAAAAATAAGTTATATAATGTCTAACCACTGGGGTGTGCACCTGAAACTAATATAATACTGCATGTAAACTGTAATTGATAAATTAAAGTAATTTAAATAAAATTTTAAAAATTAAAATTAAATTGTCTGTTTTGTTGTCCTAATGACTTTCAAAAGAGATAAAGTTTCTGATTCCCCAACCAGGTAAGTATGTGCGGATGAACTCTCCATTGACTGCTTTATAAGTAAGTGTTTTAAATAAGTGTTAAATTGTGATCGTAACAGTTTTCCCCCATCTTTGAAATTCTGTGGTTTTTTAAAATTTATTTATTATAATGAGATACCTCTGGACAACCAATCCTTGAAAATATAAAGAAAAATCAAGAGTTGTTTTTGCAGTGAAACAAGAGCTCAACTACAGCGGAGAGATACACAGAAACTGCTAGTCAAGCTGTCCGCCGCTCTGCACCTCTGTCTTCATCTGCCAGTCCTGCCTCAGCGGTCCAGAATCAAGTTCTGTCCCTACTTCCAGATACAGTTGTTACTAAATAAGCCATGTGCCTACTTTACTGTCCCCAAATATTATAAATTTTTAAAGAGCAGAGAGTAAGATTGAACTTTCTCTGCTGCACCCTCTCACAATGGGATATGTACATAACAGGGGCTCAATCACATATTGCTCATTGAGTGTATGAGGAACAAAGAGAGATTTATTTCCTTCCTTCCCACAATGACAGAAATCATCAAGTTCAGAGTTGTCAGGAAAACATGGTATAGCCAGCTGTAACTTCAATTCAAGAATAAGTCAAGTATTCATGAAATGGAAAAATGAGCATATTACTAGACAAACATTTTCAAATAGACCTAAAGCTATTTTATACTGATAACACTAGAACATACACATACTATCATGAATTGTTCCCCTAGTTTTCATATGTCCTTTTTATTAAATAAAAAAATAGTTATTTTTTATTTTATGAGCCTGGCCAGTCCCTCACCTGGATTATAAACTGCTGAAGATTAAGGATGAACCAAGTTTTATTTGCTGGGCTGGCAAGAGAGCATATTCATTTACATATACACTTCACAGAAGGGGGCTTGGAGGATCTAATTTATCTCCCTTTCTCTTGTCCAGTGTGGCTATTTTCTCAATGGAATAATTAATAGTATCAACAATATGCCCAAAGTATTAAAATGGACACATACACTATCACTTTAGCGAGCTGATACTGTGCGGCCACTCAGCGTGTGTGATGCGGACTTCTGTTTGTCTCATTCATTCTTTCACCGGTAGGCCTGCCAATTATTTAAACTGTACTCTACTTTAAAATTTCAATTTTGTAAACATTTTCTTGGAGGGACAACATTCTCCTCTGGCTAGCCATTATTTCCTAATGATGTGGGTTAAAACAAAACAAAGAAGCAGGTGCCTTCCATGTCATTTCCACATATTAAACTTTTCTTGCTGTCCTTTCCAACACAGCCAATTTAACTAGATTTTAGGCACTACAGAAAAAAAATCTTTTTAAAAAGATGTTATTTTGTTTCATTGTTAACAAAAATATGCTGATAACAAAGAAACTGCCCTACAATTATAGTAAATCCTGTAATTGATTTCATTTCCCATATTCTACATTATTGTGACAAGAGACTGTATGATTACATCAATTACTGGACTTTTTAAGGGTCATAGTCTCTATGTGCTTTTTAGTCCACAAGGTGGATCAGTGTGCTAGGTGCTATAAAATGAACTCAAGCTTGGTTAACTACCTGTAGCTGGGTATATCTTTACATAAATTTTCACAATGGCAGGAACTTTGGTCTACTGCTTTGCACCCTCTGGGATGCCTGGCATGGAGTAGGTGTGCAATAAATGTTTGCTGAATTTTAAAACTTAACACTTGAGCCTGAAACTGATTTTACGCTAAATGGGTATATGATGATATATGATCATCAATCTCTCCCCATAGCTTCTGGCTGATATCAGGATTCTTTAACCATTGGGGAACTACAGACCCCTTTTGACAATCTGATAGAAATTATACTGTTTCCAGTTACCTCTGTAATATACATATCTGATGAATGGAATTTTGTTGGCTAGGAATCCTAAGAGAAAGGAACTAACATTATGTAAAGACTGCTTTGAAATATACTTGAGTTGTATGCACAGAAGCCATATCTTTTTATGAATCAAGCTTAACGTGCCAGGTTTACCTAAAATTTATGAAGTATTATACACAACAGCACACTTTCAATATCCTTAAATATGAAATTTTGTCTGAAAGTAATTCTAAAATAACTTATCACTTTGGTTGTACCTTTTTTAAAGTTTCCTAACTTATTAATAACATCACAGACACCTGGTAGCAATGCAATAGTTAAGGATCTGTCTGGTTTCCTTTAAAATTCCCAATTTTTGATGTTTGTAGGAAAACTGCCAGAATCTTAAATTTGCTATGCAGAGTTGTTTGTAGAGATGTAAATTTCATTTATCTCTCCTTTCATATTAATTTCTTTCTAAAAAAAAAATTTAAAACTGCTAAGTTATTTTGAACCATACAGTGCATGGAAACAGCCTGGCTTAATACTTGAGATGTTTTATCTTCATTATCTCTGGCTCTGGCTCTTGACCTCCAAAATGCAAAAGTTAAAAGAAAAGCCCTTAACTCACCTCCACTTTTTCTAATATACCTTAATTTCTTTGAGTAAAGTGCTTCATTTTAAACCTGGCCCAATGGCTGACATATAAAACCAAAAATCTCAGTAAGTGGCTACAATGCTGGCATTCGCAGTGCTTGCGCCATGTAAGTAAACTCAGGACATGCCACCCTACTATGTAACACAGTTAATCTGGACTCTGTAATCTCACTGTGATTATCCATTTTGTTGTTTTCAAGTCTGCAAGTTCCCAGTCAAGTTGGAAGGCTGACTGAGCTTATTTTCCAGCGAATATTGTTTCTGCTCTCTGTTGAGTTGGGAGCACAGCTGTGCAAAGTAGTTTCACTGAACCAAGGGATAGTCACAGAATAATCAGCTCAAAACTTTGTCCAAGTTCACAAACTACGAACTGCATAATAATTATACAAACTCCTCCAAAACCACGACCACTTGCGTGACTTTTAAACTGGATCTGTGTCAAGTGGTACTGATTTATGTTGATCCCAAGGGTATTTTTTTCCCTTGACTTCACCCAATTTACACAGCAATGGACGAGGACTGAGCTTAACTTCATTTCCATACAGTAACTAGCACGCTATTTGTGTTTCATAAATGAAATGGTAATAGTAGGGACAGAACCAAAACTCTCAATTCAAATAAAACCGTAATAGTAAGAACATTATCTTTAAAAAATAGCAGCTTGATTTAGTAACAGCATTATTCTTAATAATAAAAACAATGTTATGTCCTAAGTCATACTCCACATACTTTTCAATGCCCTGAAATAACTTTTATTAATAGCGCTAAATCTTGTATTAAGAATTTAGTCCTCAGAGTGAATCCACTTTTTAGTATATTTCGGTGACTTATCATAGGAGAAAAAGACCTGCCATTATATGTAGTGAAAATCTCCCATTCCACAGTCCAAGGTAAATCAAAATGGTCCTTAATTTAAAGTATTAAAAACTATGGCTAAGACACTAAGCCTAGAAAAGAAATTCACTTAAAAAAAACACACAACAACTCTTGGCTACTTATCACAAGTTTCAAATTTCAAATGGAAGAAGTGGACAGTGCCTTAACTCTTCTAGAAGGGAGAGCATATAGTTCAAAATAATTTGAGTTATCAAGTGGAATTAATAAATTATGACTGGGCTAACTTGGAACTAAAATTCTTTAGTGTTCCAAATAATTCAGTGCCTGATCTAGAAAGCATCTTAATCCTAAAAGCCACTAGTCAGTAACACCTTTCTTCCGTGGCTAAGAGGCACATAATTTCCATTGTCAAAGATAACCATTTAAATGGGTGAATATCCAAATATATCCTGATGAGATATTCAGCTCTTACTTTACGTGGGGGTGGAAGGAAGTTTTGGCAGTCAATTCTTAGGAATTAAAAACAATGTCTTAGAAGCCGGAAGAGGACCAGATTTAGCTGTGTGATGCTCTTGCTGACAGACAAGAACAGAACAAACACATCAGCGCAGAGAGTGTGTGGCCACAATTGTGGGGCTGACACCCAGGGAAACCTGTCTTTAATTTATCCCGTCGTGTGCAGATTTGGCAAGGATCTCCAAAAATCATTTACATACCATATGCCCTGAATTACCTAGGCACAATGGCTGTGGATAAATATGATGTTTCAGGTCTGATTGTTTGCTTCCTTTTGTAAGTTTTGCAGCTTTCATTTCATTTTTCTCTTTGCTAAATAATTTAATGCAATATTGTGTGCTGCAAAAGACTGTTTTGCTAAATCAATGAATAGTTCATTGTGCCTTGTGATTAGGAAAAAAAGAAATGATCCTGACGTGAGGTGGGAGACCAGGATGTATTATTTCTCCTATGTAAGAATCCAAGAAAGGTTATCAGCTTCTTAGCTTCTTATACTTTGGACACATTTTAACCTTTGTCTCTTTACTAGGCATATAAATGCAGAGCATTCAACAATAAAATAAACAGGAATCAGCTAATATGACTGCCAATATGACTAAGTTGGTTTGCAAGTTTTCATGTTTAAAACGGGTCCCCAAAATTAGATTCTTGATAATTCTTATATTTGTTCCTCCTATAATTAAAAGCCATTATAACTGCCCCATGCCTTAGTTTCCCTCTTTCCACCCAACTGGTATTAATACAAACTTGGTAACACTTGTCCAGATTTACAAACTAAATTTTAAGTCAGATTGAATAAACGTATACTTAAACCAAAAAGATCAATAGCCTAAAAAAGGCTTGGAGCAGAATTATGTACATATTTTTTGTTGTGTACTATAAATTTGACTGTATAAACTTCCAATTAAAAATGACATTCACACCATCATTTTTGATAGAATTTTGCACAGTAGGAATACTCATTAATGCAGGGTAATACAGTGTGATAAGCAGCTTAGACATCAAAATAGAAAAAAATATGCCAGTTGGTCTACTCTTTACATGCACAAAATAAAACTAAAAAAAATTAAATACCTGAGGAATTAATTAAAAAGAACACTTATTGGCATATGTGTTTTTTAACTATGTCATATCAAGAGCATGCCTATTCTCTAGTCAGTTTCTGCTGCAGAGATCTAAGTCTCAACACAAAAGAGAAACCACAGTCATCCCTTAGTTAATGATAATACATTAAATGCATTACCACATTCAAATGGAATAAAATATAATTTAAATGATTTTACTTATCTTACAACTACCCTCCTTAACAGAATGTATGTGCATATATGCCATATTATATGTTATGAAAAATATATTATTCATATATGTGTACCTACATATATATTGTTTACCATTTAATAGGAAGTATCTGACATTTCTGAATTCTCTGCAGCATCAATAAGAGAGGCGAAAGCCCATCCACTACAAAGTGTATGCTTGTGGGTCATTTCTTAGTCTTTAACTGGGAAAATACAGTTATTGAATTAATTCTCATCTGCATGTAAAGTAAGTGGCAAAGAAGATATGTCCATATATTAGTAGAGAAATAAATAAAAGGCAATGCAGTGATTTTAGAACATTATTAAATAATATGCTTTAAGGAGCAAAAAAAAAAAGAAAAAAAGGTACCACTTGAGGGTCGGCAATGAAAGGGTTAACAGACATATGCTGTATAATTAGGAGATGCATTAATGATTATGAATAGTAAATGATTTGGTGCAAAGAAAAAAATTTTAGTCAAAGGGACATGTACCTATCTTACATGTTTATTAGTAACTGTACATAACTAGAGAATTCTGCTATTAAGAATCTTGCATTATTGGTGTAAATACTTCCAAGGGTACATCAAATTGTAATCTTTCATACGACATCCATCAAACCAGGCTGGAGATTTTGACAAACATTAAACACAGTAAGGAGGCAATTATGTATGCATGATTTAATCTGCAACTAATTAATATGCAAATTTATTCATATGTTAGTTACTAAATTAAAAATGCAAAGAAGCCCTTATGGTGATTCTCGAAATTTTGCACAAACAGAACATTTAAAATGTAAGAAAAATGAAGTTTTTCAGAAATCTATAACACACTTCCACTGTCTCCAGAACCTGTTGCACTAAGAAGACTCAAAAATATGTGTTTAAATACTTGATAATAATTTAAAAGGTGTGCTAATTTCATGTGAGAATGTGGGAACAGAAAGGTTAATCAGCATTCTCTCGAACTCTTAAGAGATACACTCTAATTACCAGACAAATGGTATTCTATTTCTAAGCTTCCTTCCCTGTTTTTAGGTTTGTCAAAAGTTGGTTATCCTACTGATATCCTGGGCAAATGGTTAGGGGAATAAATAGTATTTAAAAGGAACTAGATATATTGAAAATTCTAGGGTGACTTCGAGACCATTTGGTGTTCACTAAACATACAATTCATTCCTCAAGATGGCAACTCGCTCTTTTTGCCTTTGGGGAAAGCTCTTTGCAAACAGAGGAATGGGAGGGAAATCTTGATAGAGACTAGAAATTCTCCCAAACTGTCTTCCAAATGAATCTTCAAATAAAATAATGTGACTAACCCAAGAGCAACAACCACCCCAAAAAGCAGAAGGTAATTTCATCCGAGTTCAATCTGGCTATTTTAGCCCTGCATTTTCCAGACAGTCCAAAACTGATTTGAATCTGTGATGGGAAGAGGAGGGATGTACAGTCGGGATAATGTATAAATATCTTCTGGTGCCTGCTTACACGGGGGTACCCATTCACGTGCATACATTATCCTTTGGCTCTATTGCCTTTGCAAGAATCAGATTTCCCTCTGACTTTTTCGTGACCAGCAGCAAGATTGGATGTGGATCACCTATCATCTGATTACCTTTCTCATCCGAAGTCCGATGGCCATGTGTACAGCTCCTGAAGCTGGCACTTGGAACAGCTGTAGTGGCCTCAAGAAATCAACACAAGTCAACGGAATGAGGAAGCACAATAACAGCGTCTACGGCTCTTCTCAGGGCTCTGAACTCTCACCCACGTCAAAAAAAAAAAAATCACCAGCAGCCTCATCACTGCCAAGTGACACACAAAAAGGAAGTTAACCATTGGCTGTGACTCGCATTCACAGTCTGACTCTGATCTCCCAGCCTCCCTTAGCCCCTGCTGATGCCAAGTGGACTACAGCTTGCCCATTTCATTTCAGCCACGGCAGCCAAAAAAAGCACTGCCCCAGCGTGCGGTGACAAGCAGTCTGTTTTGATATTAGTACCTCAGTATGTGATAGAAGAGAGTCAGATGTCCCCGAACGATTGCTCCCCCCTGAGGGACACTGTCCTGGCCTCGCTTGGCCAGAAAGATGGTGAGTGTGCGGCAAATCCTTAGCTTTGAAAGCACAGGGGAGGGAAACCCCCCACCCTCAGGACCCAGCCGAAATGGCGAGGCGGGCCTCTTCTGGGGAGAGGATCCATGCCTCCCGACTCCCCAGGCTGGCTAGCCAGAAATACACCTCAGATTCCAGGCTCTCCCTGCCAGCCAGCACACCTGAGCACGGACTGGCTCACAGAAATAAGAAAAGGAGTCTTTTTCTTATGTAATTAAATCTTAGTAGGCTAGTCAGTAAACAGCAGGTTTTCTTATTTTTCTTTCATGAAAGAAAGGGGACTATTTGGGGTTGAGAAGAATGGATTTTTTTCCCTTGACCCTCAGAGAGGGAGGGGGTAGGAATAAAGCCTTCCCCCTGTCCATCACATTCTGATTTTCTTGCTAAAGGCACAGAATCCGACTCTAACCAGGTTGAACCTGGGTGCAGCCTGTAAGGGCCTCTTTCTCTCCAACATGAACATATCCGCTTTTTCCGATTCCAGCGAGGCCTCATCAGGGGCAGGTCTGCATTTCTGGGCATTTCAGGAACCTGAGCATCTTTCTATTTTACAGATGACTCCATTTTTGTAGTGACCAGAACTGAACATAAAGCTTTTAAAAAGCTTCAACGTACACATTTGTGCATTCATTACACAGTGTTAAATCTAATTTGTTCTTTTTACTGTCGCAGGAAGCACATGTTTAAAGCAATCTGTTTCCTCATGTGAATGCTTTCCTGTCTGTTTAAAAAAAATTGCGACACGCTTTACCCCGAGTAACCAAGAGGTGATCATAAATATCCCTAAATAGCATTAAACAGATATGAAAGACATTAACACTTTCAGAATGCCAAAGTAGTATTAAAAAAATTCTAACAGATGCTCCTAGGTCAAAAAGTGAAATGTGTGTTTCCTGAAAAAACACTCTCATCAGAATTGTAAGTGAACTGCGAGGGGAGAAGTGAGGTGTTGCTGAACAAATGAGGATCCTCTCGGTGAGGAGCACAATCCACTGCCAGAGGCCACTTGCCACAAAAAGCCACATTTCAGTGGGAGTTTGAAGAAAACCAATCTCCTTTGTAATCCACAAGGTGGCAATGACAACAGAGCAGGGTGGCTCCCTCAGATCTCTCTGGCTTCCCCGGGAAAGAGTCTGTCTGTGCATCGACGCTTGGTCCCCGCTCAGGGACATGAGGAAGATGTCCGGCCCAAAAGGGCCTTTCCCCAGGAACCCGACGCGGTGCCTCGTTTTTCTGTGAATTAAGACTGGCTGGGGAAAAACATCCGTGGTAGAATGTAGAGACCGTGCTCTTTCTCCCCGACCCCCTTTTCCAGATGTTCTCTTCCCCGCTTAACTGCAAGAGTGAAGTCACCAGCCCTTATAAAAAATTGTTTTAAGTTTCCCACAGCTGACAAGCAAAAATACTTTTATGATTTCAGCAATGGCACTGAGAAAAAACACATCACAATGCGGCAAAGGCCAGAATCCAGCAAGTCTTCGACTTTACCCTTAAAACATCTGTATAAATAGTCCTGTTTAATGTTAGAAATTCACCTAAACAGTCCTAAACAAATCCAACTCTGACTTGGTAAGAGACACAAACCGCCACACGCACCCACCTAGTCAACTCATCTTCCTCTCGCCAGATGGATGAAAACCCCAGGCCTCACATTCCCTGACCAAGGGCACCGGAGCCAGGCCTGCCGAAGCGGAAGCACGCGTCGCTCCCAGGACCCAGCTCTGGCCAATTACAGAAAAACCCTGATAGAACGTGAAAGAGGAAGCACGCATCTCCTATCACTTAGAGGCAGGGCTGATGGAGGCCTAACCCAGCTATTGGCAGAGGGAATCACTGTGAGGAGCTTTGTCATCTGGGACTGACGTCCCACTCAAAGGAAAAAAGATGAAGTCCGCACTTCAGCACAAACTTTGTGGCGTGAGCAGTCTAATATTGAAAAGGGCTGACTGGATGCCTTGGCCTGACAGAGACACTATTATAAGGACAAGGAGATACACAAAGCACTTGCAATCTATAATAACAAAAGGGTCATATGCTAATTAGACCAGACGTCCTTCCAAATGTCCTTCCTTCCAGACAAAGCTGCAGCTGGTGGGGGCTGTGGCAGAGGCTGTGACAAGAGAAGGCAGAGGCCCAGGCCGTAGCAGCGGCAGGCGGGAGCTGGGGCCAAGGTCCTTACAAGAATTTCGTGCATCAGACCTCTAGTATTTCATTTCATTTTATTTTTTAAAATATATTTTATTGATTTTTTGACAGAGAGGAAGGTAGAGGGATAGAGAGTTAAAAACATAAATGAGAGAGAAACATCGATCAGCTGCCTCCTGCACACCCCCTACTGGGGATGTGCCCACAACCAAGGTACATGCCCTTGACCGGAATCGAACCTGGGACCTATCAGTCCACCGGCCGACGCTCTATCCACTGACCCAAACTGCTTAGGGCGCCTCTAGTATTTTATAATTTCAGAAACACCAAGTGACCTTCAGGAGGCAGGATTCTTCTGCATGCCAGCTGAGACCCTGCTCTAGTTTCTGCCCTGCCAACTACTCTGGTAAACTATCTGCTGAATTCTTCACCAGTGCCAGGAGACAGGAGTTACCTTGTTGCTAATGTTAACATTGGCAGTGTTTGTCATCACTATCATCGGCTGTTACCATATCTTAGATATTACAATGCGACAGGACTATGCTAACCACCATTAAAAACCCCAGCTGATCAGATTCCATGTTCTTAAGCACTGGGCCATTCTGTCTCCGTTACAGAAATGCTATCCTGGGCTGTCTGGTCTTCCTAACAGATCTGCCTAGTGGGTGGAAGTTGTGCTTTATCCCTAGTGCACTGACACTGGGGGTACTGACACTCATTCTACAGTGAGATGAAACTTCCGAATATTTAATGTATTCTGAGTTTCCATATCCTTAGCCATGAATAAATAGTAGTACCCATTTCACAGAATTTTAGTAGGATTAAATGATTTCAAATAGATGCAAAGTGTTCATGTTTGGCACAGAGTAAACACTATGGTAAGGGTGTGTTATCAGTATACCAATATCATCTCATTAAACAGACACCATTTATATGTATTTTGTAGACCATGAAATAGGTGTGTGATCTCACCAAGGCCACTGGGTAAATAGAGGATATTACACATGAAATTAGGAAGAGCCTTTTTTTCTACCCTACTATACTACTTTTATTGCTATATTTACTCATTGGAAATATATTTCAAAGTAATGTGCATAACGCAATAAGTTTAGCTTCTATGAGACAAAAAAAGATGTATATATAATGAGACCCTTACCTTCTTTAAGATGGGTACATAATAAACCTAAAGGACAAAAAGTACTTGTGGTACACTGAGGGTTATTTTATTTTGATTGTACAACCGTCTCCAAAGGCCAGACTGTATGCTTTTGAAAATGATAAGGCCATTCCCCAAAGTGGGATGTGAGACAGCAATGGGGATTTCCTTAAATATGAAGAATCTTGGTTTGAAGCTTTATGATTTAAATGAAGGGCGCACGGGAGAGAAAGAAATATTCAAATAGATGGTATGTCTAGATTTTATTTTAGTTGAACAATATACTTGGAATGAGTATCTGTGAAGAAAGAGATGAATGAATGAATGAATGAATGAATGAAAACTTCTGAAAATGCTTTTCCCCCTGGGTGCTCCCAGCTTATTTTAGGGTTCCACTTAATAGCTAGATGTTGATGTAATTTATTAAAGAGAAAACAAAAGTAGCATTATTTTGTTTTATAAGTAAAAGAATTATCTATTGGGATTTGATTTTTGTAATTCCAACTATATATGTCCATAATAAATATGCTTAATTCTCTTTTCTTTTGCCTACCACTACCAATTCAGCTATAGATTATATGTGGCAATGTCTTGTATACATCTAAACATGAACTTCATATGAAGGCACTATATGAGGAACCCATAGGCTTTGGTAATAAAATTTCACTCATGAAGCATATGTCTTAGTATTAAATGGCAGAATGTGTACCTTTTTATTACATAATAATACATTCAAATAGTACATTAGTTACAGAAATAGGTTTATTTTCTATTTAGCTTAATGACTTTAAAAATTCAAATTGATTGAGCAAATTGTAATCACTAGGCCATGAGCATTCTTTTAAAATCTCAGCTTCGGTAGTAATGAAAAGGAGTGTGCATCCTTCACAAATTCTATTTTTAGCCCATCTGCTAACATCTCAGTTATTAGACTTTCTTATGAAGATAAAGCCCCAGTTTTTATACTCTATTTATTACTGAATTATTTTGTGCTTCAAGTTCATTTTATACTAAGCAAGCCAGAAAACATTATTGTACCTTGGGTTAATACACCTGAGCACCTGTGAAACAACCGAATTCCCCAAACAGGGTTACTTGAAAACATTAACGCTAAGAAATCAGACACCTACTTGAAACTGCTTTCTCATAGCAGCTAATGATATAATGATATACTGTGCCAATCGGTAGAATGAAGCCATTACAATATTATTATAAGTATAATCCGGGAGGCATATTTAGGATGATATGGGTTGGGAGGGAAGAGGCTGCTCTAGACAGTTAGGCACTCATTCTCAGATAATATCAAAATAATTGTCTCAAAACAGCATTTTTCTAAAATGGCAACTGTAAGTGGTGACAGTTTTTACATGGATGTGTGAGGAATGTACCACAAGGGTCGCTTTTCTGAGAAAATATAAGTCTTTCTAATAGGAGTCCATGCTTCACAAAGGAAATGCCTTTGAATTACTGTCATTGCGAACACAACTAAATTCTAGCAACAGAACACAAATTTTTCTTTGCAACTTGCTATGAAGAGGATTTCAGAAAAGAATGTCCCCAGTCTTCTGTTCCACCAAATACTCAAAATAAATGTAGTGAAACTTAATATACACACAGACCCTCTTCTGATTACTCTAGAAGTAATCGCTTATATATCAAGTTTCAACCCTAGTAGCAGATTTATGATTAATTAATTCCTCAGATGAAAAAGTTAGACTAGAGAGACAATAGGGGGTGTCATTAAAACACTGAAATATAATTATTAAAATGTCCTTTTCCAAATCTGATTTGCCATTCTTTCAGAACTGAATATATAGCTCTCACCAAAACTTAAATCCTATTTTCCACCCTGAAATTCTGCAAAACGCCGAATCTTCTGCACTACCACCATCTCTCTGAAGAGGGAGCATTAGCTCAAGCAAAGCCAAAAAGTCCCAACCAGCCCGCACCTCTGCAGCAGCTGCAACTTTAAAAAGGGGAATCGTTCGCATGCTGCTGCTTTGAGATAAAATAATCGAGCATTTAAAACCACACATTTTGCACTGCATTTCATAAAAGCTCTCTCCTCTAAAATGAGCACCCGCACTCGTGTACACAAACACAGCTTGGGAAGTTTGAGATCAAGGCTGAGAATCTCATGCTATTGCTTTGAAATGCAACATTATGCTCAGTCTAAGAATTCGGTGAAATTTATTTAAAAAAACAACAATAACAAAAGCAAGTGTCTGTCAACAGCCTGACAATTTCATCTGCTTCAAGGAAATACAACTTTGCTATTTTTGAAGAGACTCTTCATTCCTTTTAGGGTTATTGGTACCTATTTCGAGAGAATCTTATTTAGCCCTCCCAATGCTATTTAACTTTGATTTATTCTTTTCAAACAAAAACTTAAACGTTTGAAACCAGGAAACACACCTTGGAAATGCAGCAATTATCAATGATCGAGGGAAAAAAAATCTCTATGTTAGAAAAGAAAACAAATGCTTTAATACATGACATACTAAAAGTTCACAAAAGTGGTAGTCAACTGAATATTAAGCCAACCATCTATATTATTCCACAAGCATAAAATAAATTCACAGATCCAGAATAACTTTTTATAATTTCAAAACATATGCAAGATCTGTTTCAATTCTCTATCTAGGTACAGCAGCCTTGCAGCGGCTTCTTAGATTTCTTAATAATTAAACACCACTTCAATGGAGTCTAGAACTTCACACCAAATAGACTGTTCAATGAACATGATAAAGTAAGATCCAAAATAGGAGTTCCTGGAGATGTATTTCTCCTTTCTCAACAAATGATTCTAGTTTTACACTAAATGCTATTATTCCAAAATTCTAAACAAAAATATAGAAAATTGTAGCAAACTCCTGAAGGACTGGAATGCCTAATGGTATATATGTTGTATATTTGCCTAAGTCTTGTATGCTTTCGAAATAGTTTGAATGCAATAAGAACCCTCAATGAAAACTTAAATATGGAGATTCTCCTATATTTGTTTTATAACCAGCCATTCGTAAAAAGCGTGACTTCTAACTGCAATAGCGAGAATATGATTGGTTTTCCAAGAAACAATGATTGTGCTGAATTTTTGAAGCTTTTGATTTACTGAATTCAGTATTAACTGCACAAAATCAGGAATACTCTGTGGTGAATATTTGTCAAATCTCAAGGTATTTCCCAGTGTCACATTCTATATAAATTGTGTGAATAACATGTTTCCCCTATTTGGGATGATTTAATTGCATTATCCTTCACCCACCTATACACTTTCATAATTAGTAAACACAAGCTTAATATCCAAACTTCATGCTTCAATATCTTTAATTGAAAAATGGTCATACTATGTTTAAAGTTGGAATACTGTGACTTATCCTAACATTTCAATGTAAATTCCTACAGTGATATGTTCTCACAAAGTACCTCCCTCTCCAGGAATGGTTCTTGAAGAGGCTCCTCCTTTTATATCTCATCACACAATTGGCTGGCTACTTCTAGACCTTCCTGGTCAAGATAGAGCCCAGGTGGCTGACAGATCATTTTAAACTTAATATAAATTTTATCTTAACAAAAGTTGTCTTGTCACTGAAGTTACAGTTTGGATGACATGATAAAGCATCATTGTGATTTCCTCGTGATCAGATTCAAAAGTGATGGGGGAAATTATGCATTTTAAGCACCGAATTTTTTGATCATATAAGATTTCTGGAACTCTAATATGAAAAAAAACAACAATTTACCAACTTCTCTTTTAAATTGTGATTTCTTCATGCATTTGAGAAAAGTTTTTTTTCTCAAAATAACTTCAGGTATGAATTCAAGATCATGTTTAAAACCTTCAAACATGAAGGGTTTTTATATAATGGAAAACACACAAAATAATTAATGTCATCAGCATTATCCACCTTTTCGTGATTTCCCAGTAATCTCTTCTATAAAAGAAAGCCTCATCAGAACTTTAAGATTTTATCTTATTTAGAATTTTTCCTTATGAAAATTGCTAAACACTGAATTGTATTTTTCAAATCCATATAATGATTAACTCATGTCTCACATTTTCCTGAAGGTTCTAAATTTTATTTTAGAATATTTATGATAGTAGAGATTGTCTTCCTTAAAATCAGTGTGTCCAAAATGATCTCTGACGACTTAATACAATGGCAGATCCTCTTAAATTTCAAATAAAAAAACAAACACACAAACAATAATACCAAAACTAAAACTGCAATTCAACACAGAAAACAGACTTTACTGAGAAGTACAGTGTGAATAAAGGGTCACTTCATGATATACGAGACCATAAACTATTTCTAAGGATAAAACTTATTTCCAGAGAACTCTGAGGTTCTAGGGAATTCAGCGGAGAGCGACAGTGAATTCAAAACGACTAGAAGTGAAGCTAGATTCCACCAATGTTTAAAGTGAAATGATTATAGTTATTAATAGTTTCTGGTAAAATGTAGATTGTTTTGAAACATTCTAAATTATAAGATTAAAGCTATGTATTTACATACTGATGGGCATAAGAATGTTTCTGAAAGGAGATGCATGTCTTTGTGTTTGGAAAAAATATTTTAAAACTATACAATATGAAAATTTTTTGCTTTCTAGATGTTAATGCTCCTGTATTAACATCTAAGAATTGTGGATCATTTTTCCAAAAATGTGATTTAAAGTGGTAGATTTTTCTGCATAAATTCATGATTTAGTATGTATGTTATTAGGTTATACGAAGGGTAAGACAACTGCTGAAAAGAGCAGTAAAGTTGAAAAATACTAAGATGGTAAATGTTTTCAAAAAGAAAACCAAGATGTGGAAATCAAACAAATAAGAACTTTACAAGTAGAGTCTACAAATTAGCTCAGAGAAACAAACTGGCATCAACAAAAGGAGCTTTCTGACTAACGTCATCACCAGATAAGGGCTGCCAGGGGCTGGGATGGGACTGAAAGGAGCACATAGTAGAACCTGAACAGAGAACATGACAATGTTCTGCGTGCTAAGCAGGGCTCTGGGCCATTAGAGCTGTCATTTCACACAGCCTTTCCTTTAAACACAACATCCCCCTCGCCCTACTGCAGGCCTATTCTCCAGAGGGAAGGACTTCCTCCCCACTGCGCCTGTGCCACAGACCCTGCAGGATGGCCTTCGCCCCCTACCCGGCCAGGCTTCCTCAGTGACCTGGGGCTCTAGAAGCAGCACAGGGCACAGACACACGTTCAAGGACCTGCCAGGTCCATGGCACGATGTTGGGCCAGGCGTGCGTTTTTCTCTCCCACAGATGCTGCAGTATTTTCAAAAACAGGGTCAGGCAAGCCCCTCCCTCTCTTCATTTCCTACAAGACCCAGCCTAATGGCCACCAGAGAAGTCCAGCCTCTGCCCCACAGTCATGTCATCAATAACATCTGATTACAGATGTCACAGTTTCAATTTTCTTTGTTTTATGTTAAGGAAGAGAAAGGTCCCATTTTGAAAAAAAAAAAAACAAAACACAACAAAAAACAAAAACAAGTGGAGTTGACACAACAGATTGTGACAGATTTATTACTATTTATCATGGTAAATATGTATGAAAGAAAACATAAATGTCTTTATCTAGTCATAACCACTCCAAAGGAAACCTTTTATTAACCGTAATTTTTGTTATTTGTTACAAAAATATTCATATATATTGAAGTTTTAGAGGTGTCTCTTATCAAATAAATATTCATAAGTGTATCTGAGCTTAAAAAAAGAATTAAACATAGCAGAGATCTAAAAATACATAAATATAGATCTACTGGGGCAAAAGTGTTACAGTGTCTACTACAGACCACCTCTTGGGGTCAAAATAAAATATACATTTTGTGTGATGGTAATGCATATAATCAGTACATACAACAAAGCTAATATAAACTAAGTTACACTGCTATTTAAACAGAGCTAGATTATTTTTAAAGTAATGACAATAAATAGATTATTGGGTTCCAAAAATCAACCAAGGTATCTTATTCTTTTTGAATAAAACACAAAGTCAAACACACAAAAAAGGGTAAAATTTCCATTTCAACAGAATTTCCCTCGTCTTTCAAAAAAGGTACCCTATTTACCAAGATGTTCTACAAGGACCATTAAAACGTGTAGCCAAGATACACTTTCTATCAATAGTAATTCCTAAACTGATCATCAAAACCCCAAAATTAAATAATGCAAACTAAATTTCCAATTCCAGATCTATTCAGAAGGAAAATATACTTTAATATTTGTTAATATATCAGCAACACATAAATTGTCTTAATAGCAAAGAAAAATTTGCTATTAAGACAATTTTCTATAGTGGCCAGTTCCCTCCAGGGAAATACTTAAAAATATACAATGAATTATGAGAAATTGTTAACAATAAATAAGCAGATAGATAATTTCTAATGCCACACCAAAGCACCCCTTAGAAACTGCAGATTTCTGCATTATTTTAGCGTTGGGAAAAAAAAACACCTAAATGTATTTGAATATGAGGCATAAATAGGGCATTATAGCTTTAAGTTTTGCTTGGCTTTTATACCACAGAGCTCTTCTATCGTTTCAGAACATTCAAAGGTTCACTTATTGTACTTAATGCTGTCCATATTAGGTTCAGGCATGTTTAAAATGTAAACAGCTGTGAGGACTATATCATTTCAAGTTTTCATAAAAGCTATTAAGAGCTAAAGTTTCATCTACATTAAATCCACCACAAACTTCAAGCTTAAAATATGCTTATAAAAACCTAAGGGGATATTAGTCAATTTCAATACAACATAGAAAAATCAAAGAATAAACACTCAGTACATTTTAAGTGACTTAGTGGTAGTCCAAAGTGACTATTTTATATGCATTGGCAGTTTTATTTATACAATATTTTTCTACATTTATGGATACTTTTGTGACACCTCTTCAACATGGCCAAGTCTATGATAATCAGCATACAAAATTTGCTTTTTTCCCCACTGGCAAGAGTTATTCTGATATATTCACTTAATAACTTTTTAGATGAACTGATCTGAAATCAAGTCAAATACACAGGTGTTTGGGTTAATCTAACAGTGCATTTTCAAAAACGATTATTCTTCTAATTTATTAAAAATAAAATAAATATGCAAGAATTGCTTAGTAATATATTTTCAGAAATATAAATATAATTTATTTTAGAATGTGAGAACTTATAATAGGCCCATTATCATTCTTTTCAAAGAATACTAGTGTCCTACAGAACAAAGATTTAAATTATAATATCTCATGGAAAGGAAAGAAGAATTGGGTGGGGGGATAGAAAGGAAGGAGAAAAAAGAAGAGAAGAACTCATATTTTATTCTATGTGAAGAGGAAATCATTAGAAATAGACCAGTTTTAAATAAAAAAAACAAAAAACAGGAACTCGAATCTGAAAATATATGTAAGAAATGAAAATAAGATATCACATATTTCTTTGTGATCACAACCACTGTGTGCTATGCTGGGGACTGGAGGGACCTCAGCCACTCCTGCATTTAGCTCGCTATGAGAAAGACCCAGAATGCTTTTGGTTACAGCTGGATTCTTCTTGCTGTCACCTGGTGTTCCAGACACAAATGGCTACCGAAGCAGCTACCTTTGCAGTCTTATTCAGTAACCTCTTTAGAAAATAGAGACATTCTCTCTGCACTCTGGGCTGAAAACCATGTAAATTTTTCCCAAATCCTCTCCACAAATCTCCTTTCGCATGCAAATCCATAAATCATCATAATACTGACAAAGAATTTAACCAACACATGAAACTAATACTCATTCTCTTGAAAGCTCCGCACAGGTAAAACTCCTGGACCTTCAGGCACCTTTTCAAGGCTCCCTTCAGAGCTTCACCTGCTGAATACCCACACAACCACCCAGTCTTGCAGAACATGCCATTAATCACTCCAACGTGGGTCCGGTGGCTGCATGTGCAGGGCATTCCTTCCTCATCCACATTCTAGATAACCTTGCAGCTCTGGTGCATGGAACCTCATTTCCTCCTGTTGCCCTCACGTCTCACAAAACAGAATGACATTAACCATATTCAAAGCAGAAACCAGCAGTACTTACTGAAGATGGCAAACCTGGAGGAACTTTCCGAACTTTCTTTGTCTGTACCTCTGAAAGGAAAGGAAGAGGCGTGAGCTCCCCGCAGGCCCAGTTTCCTAACTAAAGCAGCTTAAACCACGAAGCCTTTTAGATTAGACCAGATTTTCTTAAATCGTTACCTTAGCAAAATGTTGCTACCATGACCGCCTTTTATCCTGGCAGAAATCAAATTCTGTCTTTTTCATAAAAGTGCACATATTTAACTTTTTAATACTCTGATTGTTTAAAATGTTTCTCATATGGGCAGCGAAGAGAACATAAGAAATAAGTGCTCACCATAATAGCTCTTCCTCGACTATAGGTTGTTAACATACCCCACCCAATGCACTACTGAGGGGGAATCATGAGCCTGACAATTGAGCAAAATTTCATGATTTTTTTTCTTTTTAGGGGGATAGGATGAGAGAGTGGTATTAAAAAAGAAAGAAAAAGAGACTACTAAGAATCACTCAGGCATTCAAACAGAGGAATACCTTACCCATGGCACTACTGTGAAGAGGCCTCCTTCGGGGGTTATTGCTAGAATACTGATAATACTGGGAACCAGGTTTGGTGGGCGAAAGGGTTCCTGGATTGCCCATATCCATGTCACCTCCAAGGAGACTCTGCTGAAAGGTTAAAAAGGGAAAACAAGCATATAAGGTTAATTTTTCACATTCACCACCCCCCAACTGATTGTTAGTACTTAAACCAATGCAATAAAGAAAACAGCATCTGCTAAGCTGAAACAATTAAAACCCAACAACACAAAAAGGGAAAGAAAGCAGTCTAAGAAGCTAGGACAGAGTCGGTGAATTTTTAATTCCTACTTTGGAAAGGAAGGTAGAAGGTGATTCCCTTCTAAGCAGTATTTTAATCTTTTAAGAGGACTAACATTTTGATTTAAAAGAAAAGGGCACTTATGTAAGACTAATGTTTTCTTTATCTCTACTTAAGCTCACATCTGGGAACTATTCATGCCCTTCCTTAACAAGAACCAAGAAGCATCTGATTTTCCGAACGCACACAACTCCCTGGCTGCTCACGTTGGGGGTGAGTGGAGATAGATGCTAAGTCCACTGAGAACCTTGCCTCTGCATCGGCACAGCACGATCCTCCACAGATTTACGCAGCACCCACAGAAAAGAAAATGCCAACGATCCGGGTGGAAATTCAAATCCTCACATTAACTTCCAAAATCATAGGAACAGGAGGCTTTCTATGCTAACAGGAACAAATTAAAGAACTTTAGGTGCCCTCTTGAGGACTATCGGAGGTTGAAACACATCCCCACAGATTAAACATTTACCTGAACGCGAGAAAACTTTCACAAATATCATTAACTTATCATAGTGTGACAAATTACTAAGCCTTCGAAAATGATGACATATGAAAGATTATATAATATCACATTTTCTAAAAACTACATAGAAACTTACCCATAACATATAAATCGTCTGATTAAGCTCTGCATTGAACACATTGTTCTTTTAATTATTCTGATGTGAAAGAAAACAAGTGTAGATACTACCATTTATATTAAGAACAAATTTACTATTTAATAAAGAAATTTTAAAATTAAGTACTAAAAATCTAACTTTATCGTTACTTGTAATCAACTTTTACTGACTGAACTAATTACTGTCCTTGATAAAGTACAGAATGTGTTTTCCCTAATCTAAATTCTAATCACCATGTCACTCACAACAGACTTAGGGATGCTTCACTAACACACTATTCACATGCAAAATACTCTAAATAGGCCAATTATGACTCTGCCCCTGTTCCCTGGTTAACCCGCTGAGAACTGAAAAATTTCACAAGGCAGTCACCAACAAAAACAAAGGGTCCTTGTTTTAAATTAAGGCAGTCTTTTTGATTCCTAAATAGCTCAACAAAGTGGCATGTCTGCTAGTGAAAGCAGTTGGTCAAATATGACCCATAAGCTGGAAAATCAAAAATTTAAACCTTCCCTTTCCCCTGCCATATAGCGAAATATCATAAAGAGACCCTTCCATTCCCAGGGATTTGTGAGTGCTGGATGAGTAATAGATAAAGGACTAATCAGCTACTGACAAGCTAGCTTTTGCCTGATTCCAGTTTCAGACTTTTTGAAGGGATACATAATAAACCTTACTTTGAAATAAAACTTCAAGGGTGAGATTTTTGGTTGGAAGCACATTTTGAGTAATCAGCTCACTGTAAGTATCTTAATATCTACCGAATAAATAGCCAATAAAAACCAGATTATACACCAGATAAAAATCTGGCATCCACATGCTCAATTACTGTCTCTTCTGAATTTAAGATGTCAAAATGCTATGCAATGACAAACTAAAATACAGAGCTTTTTATAATCAACTTTTCTACAAAATCAGGAATCCAACAGTATATCATCAAATGATTCCTTTGTCATTGTAGGAATGGCATTAAACATTTTTAGAATCTCAATCAAAAATCTTGATCTTGGTAAATCTTATTAATGAAGTCTATATTTAAGTCCAAATGCAAATTTTCTTTGAAATTTTCATTAATAAATCTGCAGATGATTTAAATCACAACCTTTTATAGCTTGGTAAATCTACAAATGAGTCTTTATTTCATTGGAAATAGGAATTTAAAATTATATTATTGATAATATTTTTGTACTTTACTTTTTAATTAAATTTATTGGGTGACATTGGTTAATAACAATATACTTAATATACACTTAAGTTTCAGGTGAATAACTTTATAATAAGACACCTGAATAGGCCATGGTGTGCTCAACACCTGAAGTGTCTCCTTCCTTCACCATATATGTGATCCCCTTTACCTTCTCAGTCCTCCCCACTCCCCTTCCCTTCTGGTAACCATGGGTTATCCCATTTCTTCATGTTTATTTTTCTAAAATTATACAAAATATTCAGAAAAGTGCTGAGATTTTTTTAAATGCTTGTCTTTTTAATAAGCTTAACTATTGCTTTATTTTGTTGTTACTGGTGGCAAAGGTTTTCACTCCCAAGAAAGTAGATGCATTCAATAAGTCAACATAAAAAGAAAAAAAGAAACTTGCAATACTGTATTTTAGCAGCATTCGCAAAGGAGCTGTGAAAAATATAAAATGATAACTAGACGGTAGCTAAGAGCCTGTAGCTCACCTTACTGTTGTTAATGTAAAGAAAATTATTCCATGGGCCAGTTGTAAATAGATCATGTATCCGACTCTAGAATGTGCAGGCAGCCACATGAACTGTGGGGAGTGACTTAGTCTAAAACCAGACAGCGCCGACAAACATTTAGTGGCTCAAGCTAATCTCTTTTTTTTTACAAAGCACATTTCTGTGTCTATCTTTTTACACTTGTTTGTTCCTTTTTCTTTTTCACTTGACAACAGAATCATTCTTCTAATGTAACAAAAATAAGCATTTCCTCACACTTGAGGGGGCCCTGTTCAGCCCCCAGGGAAAATCAAGATAAAAATATATGTGTTCTCATTGTAGAGTATACTTGTGAAATGAACAATGACCATTGACTATTGTTTGGCCTTTACGTCACACACTTCACTGTAGCAATAAGAAAGATAAAAAATTTTCCACCAGCTGAAAAATCTGAGTTTACAAATTTAAAAAGATACATTAATTTGATTGAATAAGGTAAATTAAGTATTGCATAAAATGGACAAGGAATTCATTTACATACGAATTTACCTACATGTCGTGTAAAGACAAATTTATGGTTAATAAATGTTAAGATTGAAAGGTAAAGTCTACTTTTAAATGGGTCAATTTCTCTTTGCCTTATATAGGGTTAGCGAGGTTTTGACATTGTGCAAGCTCATGCTCTGCGGTTATACTGGGTCCCAGTAGAAGGCTGCCCACGTCTGCCAGGAAACACTGGATGTGGCATCTCAAAAAGCTAACCTGTAAATCTTAAACCCGTGGTTTAGCATTTGCTTAACTGTCTGCAATGTGATGAGATGAGCTCTTCCCCTTATTCATTCCTTACTTTATTGAAAGATAAACAATTTTAAGACTCAAAATACTCTAATCAAAGTATTAAATAGGCTGATATTGTCGATCAGGTTTAAATATTTTGGGGTCTACCCCCCGCAGCCAATTCTTCAGCAGAGAGCCAGTCCAACATAGCCACTCCAATGCCAAGTGCAGCATTCTGTGAGGGTCCCTTTCAATTAAAATTTTTGTTTGTTTTACATCAGATCTGGGTTTCAGACTGTCTTTCTAACAGATTTTCAACCCTGCCCCCATTTCTTTTGGGGGAAGCTTTTTAACATCCTTGATCAACCACTGAACTTGGCTTATGCAACCAAGAATGCAAACCATGAATTAAAATTGAGTAACAGAAAAGCAGCATACATCTCAAATTAGATTTATAACTGAATGGTAATCAAAAATAGAACTGACTGCTTCGAGCTTAAATTATCAACTTTTTTCTTGTTAAACTAAAATCATCTTGCTCTGAACTATTATTTCTTTTCAGTCAGCACTTTAAATGCATTGGGTGGGTGGTACATTTCTTAAAAGGAAGATTATATTTACCCTTAATTATAGATATGAGTGAGATCAGAGTACAACGAATGCTGCTTTTCTGGCTTATAATTAATTCATCTAATAGGTGAATGACCTTGAATTTCAGAGTTGGAATCTGGGAGAGAGAGAGAAAAAAGAAATAGAAGGGAAAAAATCTCTGGGGAAGGCAAATGCGCCCCTGGATTCTTAGGCTTTCTCTGATTTTGCGTCACTCCCATTACGTTGTGATCTGATATCAGACACACCATCTTGGGGGGATGTTGTAGAACAGAGAAAAGCAGTCTCAGATGAAACCAGATTAAGCTCATTTTCTGAACTATTGCCAAATGCTTGTGAGTCTAATTCATGTTTGGGTATTCTAATACTCACACAGCTGCAATTCCATTCTTTCATCACAAACCTAAGTGATGTATAGTGGCTTTGTGTGGCGAACTGACTCTATAAAGCCAGGAATTTTGGAAGGCTTTACATTAATATGAAAAGAAAATTCTGAACCATGTTAAATTTAAGAATACTGGATATATGTATAGGTACCTAATAGACTTTTCAGAGCTAAGCGCAAAATTCATACTGAGAAAAATTAAAAATTACATTTGTTTAAAACTCTTAAAAAAAAAAATGAGGTCATTTCTACATAGCTAATTCTGCACAGAATTGGGTTTTCAAAGACACTGCTGAATAAGATTCCTAACAGCCACGGGGAAGTTTTTGCAAATCCCTGTCGAATAGCTGCTGCTGAATTTGCCATTTTGACCACAGAAGGGCCATTGCTGACTTACTACAGTAGCAGGAGGGGACGATAATTTTGCTGCTGTTGGCACTTACTCTGCAACATAGAATATATCTTGCACCAAAGGGCAATGGAGAAGGCAGTATTTCCACCTGTCCACTTTTGAACTTCAAAGCTCAAAATGAAGGTCAGTCCATGAACAGTCTTTAGTCCCTGAACCTGAAGTTCCCAGAATGCACTTTTTTTTGGTTTATTTTGATTTCTGTCCTATGCCTGATTTCAATAAAGGAGAACTGGGGACACTTAGAAAGATAAGATAACTTTCATAATCAGGGTCTTAACAGATTGTTATTGTGCTGTAGAGAAATGCAGATTATTAAAATTATCATTTAACAAAGGTTTTCTTTTAAGTACCTTTGGTCAATGTTCTCTATTTCCACTGTAACAGTGGAGTGCACACTGTACCAGTCAGAAGTGGAGTCTAAACCTCCTAAGAAAAGAGAGAGGTTGTTTTGAATTCAGAAAGATCACCCAGAAAGCTCAGAAGCACACACAGCAAAATCACTGGGGGTCAGTTATGCAACTGCTCTAAACCCTCTTTCCTCCACTGTAAAAAGGGAATAATAAAAGCTCTACCACAGTGTCACCAGAACACATTATACAACATATGTAACATGTCCAGGAGAGCTGGTGTCCAGCACATGGCTGCCCTCCTTCCCTGTTCCTCCAACTCACAGTCCCATATGACAGCCCACTAAGGATTATGTAAACGATTCCTCAAGAGTTGAGAATGACTGTCAGTTAGTATACACTGAGGCAATAATTTTGAAAAGCCACTATAAAAACTAAAACCTAAAAACTAGTTAAATAAACCTAATTGCCCAGAGTTACACTGGCAACAAGAAATGGCTAGTTTGAGTCCATATTTAATAAAGAAACTAGCCAACAATCAGTCTCAATAATTTCAGCACAGTGACCATTTTCCTGAAACAGCCAGAAGGATTCCTTCAAGGGCTCACTGAATTTTGCTTTTGTAAGCACAAGCAAACTGTGACTGCTAATTCAACTATAGTGTGAACAAAACTGGTCAGACTAGGTATTGCCAAACTAGGTACGCAAAAACAAAAGCAAAAATGTATTTGATATAATTTTATCAACCATGTGATATTAAAATCAAACTCTTACTACTATATTGGCCACTGATAAATGACTTCAAACAGGTTCAAATTTTATTTTTCTCCTTGCAAGGCCAATTACCAGTATTTAATAAGTGTTATGTGGTATTTACCAAGTGCTATTCTAAAAAAATATTCCCCCATCACATCACAGAAAATAAATGCACTTCATCATTTTGGTTGGAAATGTGCGTAACTCCCAAAGAATCCAAGTGAAATTTTACAAATGCATCTATTTTATTACTGATTATATTTCACCAAATATTTAAAAATTCTAATATACTGTTTTTTCCTGTAAACACATCACCTTATATTTAAATGTTATAATGTGATACAAAGGTTACCATGGTAACTATTACTTAATGTATAACAGAGTGATAGTCAAATAAAAACTCATTCATTTTGGTATAGAAATTACAGCTGCCCAAGGGTTGGCAAAATTTATGCATACACCTATTTGACTACCTCTCAAATTAAAAAGAACAAACAAACATTATTTATTGTATACAATAAACTGAGGAGGTTTTTCTGTGTTTTCTGAAAATCCACTCTGGATTCCCATGTCATCTATTACATATTAAAAAGAGGATTGCATTTGTTAGTGAGATGGTAGAAATTTAGCTAAAAGAAAACACCAAAGCAATCAGCAACCTACAATAAAAGTAGATTTGAAACAATCTGATATAAACAATATAGAATTGAAGATAACTTACTTCTTTTCAGATTATGCTCCTTGTCAGTTGAGGAAGTTTATTTAATATATAATTTGATAAGTATGCTATAATAACTACTTGCCTTAAAATGTTTCTCTTCAGCAATTTTGTTCCAGTGTAAAAATAGAACATTTTGAGTAAGACCTGTTAATATACCAGGGAATTAGCGCCACTTCTCATTCTATAAATATAAACATGTGGCTACAATAGATGTGCTGAAAAGTACATTTGTCCAGGTTGCTATTTCAGTTAAATAAAAGAATATCAAACTGTCGCATGTCAGTCTTCTTTTCATTGGGTGAGAAAGGTTCCATTTCAAGGTTGTTGTAAATGCTTTCCCCTCTGAGCAAGGACCTATAAAAACCCTTTTCAGGTAGAGATTGTCCTCCCAGAGCACAGGACTGGGACCCCACTCATCCTGCTTACCCAGCACCTGGCATAGGTGCTCAATTAAACTCTGACAGCCAAGCCAAGAAGATTCACTAAAATAAAGTATCCTGACAACTGTCTGAACTTATAAATAAGGTGACAAGATTACCATATATCACAAGAAAACTGAGGTTATATGGAGAACCGGGAAATAGACAAAGAGATCTTCAAATCATCCTGCAGTTACTTGAGCCCTGACTACCCTTCCAGAGTTCAGTGTGGCCCCTGCTCCTGTGGGTCAGCTTTCAATGTGCATTAAGAGGACCTCCCAAAGTTCTTTTTCTTGAATATACGGCTTATCAAAAACTGGTATAAAAACCAAACTAGTTTATACACTAGTTAAGAGAGGAAATAACGTATTCGTGTTTTAACTCCTGGTGAGCTTACACAGACACCTGCCACTGCAATTGCTCACTACATATTGCAATGAATGCAGAACATTGCTTCTGATCAAATTGAGAACTTAAGTAACAATTCTAGATACTGTTAGCAAATTTCTATTCCATTAATCATTCCAACTACTGTTGCTCTAATAGTAGTAGTAGCAGCAGCAGCAGTAGTAGTAATAGTACGAGGAGGAGGAAGAACGTGAAATCAGAGTCGTGGGAACTGTAAGAGGTGTAGTAGTAGCAGCAGCTATTGCCACGGAGTGTCTGCTATGAGCCAGACACAGCTGCAGACCCTTTACATACTAACAAGGCAGAAGATACAGCCCCATTGTACGCGAGGACATGAGCGTGGGAACGCTGCCTGACCCGTGTGGCTGGCAAGCGGCAGAGCCAGGATGGGAATTCGCTTAGGCTTGACTTCACAGCCGGTGCTTGTCTTCTCCCTCACACACGCCCTCCCTCCAGTCCTTACCCTTGGTTTTATTCTTGCCTTCACCCCAACCATTAGGAGGAGTCCATCTGTTTCTCTTTAGTTCATCTTAAAATCAGAAGCTCACCTCTCAAACTTACTCCACAGGAGCCTCTAACTCAGTAGAGCAGCACATGCCTGCGTGGGAGTGCCACTTGCTTCCTGGGTGATGCTGGACAACGAGTCTAACCTCTGACCTCTGCAGGCTGCAGGCTTCACGTCTGGGAAATGCTGGCATAATCACACCTGCCTGTTGTGTGAATTAACTTAGATAATATGAAGTGCTTAGCAAAGTTCCTCGTACTTACTTAGCCTTGATAAGGAGTACTGCTATATATATATTGTATATATAAAATATCTTACCATATATGAATATCATGTAACATTGCTACATAAATTAGAATATAATGGGGTATACTACCATATCTAAGTATCATACATAGTGTATTTTATCCAAATTTGTAATAGACTAAGGAAGTGTTAGGCAATAAAACAACATGCCCTTTTAATGAAATCTCAACTTATATCTCAGGTCTCATATCTGAGTCTCCCACTGCCTTTGCTTCGGCTCTTCACAGCCTCCTGCCTGGAGTTATCTACCCTTGATTTCCACGGAGTGGTCAGTTGTCTTCTCTAAGGAAGTTCAAATGATCTTTCTCCCTTTCTCTCTCTCTCTCTCTCTCATTTCTTTTCCCCAGTGTGCTCATTTTATTCCTGTCACATTTCAGTCCTTTTCATTCTAGACTTTTCTTCCTACTTCATCTGAAAACAATCACATGCTGTAACATTTCTCACAATGCATGCAAGCAAGTGTTTATTCATCGTCTTCTAGTCTGACAGTTCTTCAAGGCAGAAAATGAGCCTCAGTCATCTTTTTGGCATTTAGCACAGTAGGCCCTACTACACAGTATGTCCTCAACAACTGACTAATTAATCAACTATGGAGTATGCTTACCTGATTTCACCAATTACTGTCATGAAGGTAATTTCGCCATCTCTAGCCTAGTAGACATATAATCCCTCCACCTATATATTCAGCCTGGTCCTCAGCTTTTTTCCTGTGCCTTTGGAGTGGTTTTGAGGAACACCCTATGAATGCTTCACCAAAAAAGCTAAAATGTGATCCTTAATATGTAAAAGTCACATCTTTCCGACAAACATTCTGCAGCTTCCTAATTATTCTCTAATGCCTTTAAAATATATATGAGAAAAGACACTGCAGAAAAGAGGAAAAAGACACAACAAGAAAAGGAGAGATGGTTTGGGGAGAGTTTTGAGAAGAACGGATCCTCTGGGAACACAGCACATAAAACTGGCCAGGAGAAATTGAAAGAGCTGGCTGAGAAATTACTCTCCTTAGCAGACAGCAAGATCTCTAAACTTGATATTTAGCACTGGGATTCTACTTTCCAAACTGTGGATAGTAGGCTGGCTCAAGACAGAATCGAAAGACAGCAGGTACTCCTCAGCAGCGCTAAGGATGTCCGACTACAGCTTAGGCCTGCTCCTCGCTGGCAAGTGGACATCCCCCGAGGGCTCCCGGGCTGCCAGAGGGATGTCTGATTGCCAGCTTAGGCCCAATCCCCCCAGGGAGCCGGCCTAAGCCAGCAGGTGGTCATCCCCCCGAGGGGTCCCAGACTGCAAGAGGGCACAGGCTGGGCTGAGGGACCCCCCTAGTGCACAGATTTTTGTGCACCGGGCCTCTAGTCCTATATAATAAAAGGCTAATATGCAAATCGACTGAACAGCGGAACAACCAGTCACTATGATGCGCACTGACCACCAGGGTGCAGACGCTGAATGCAGGAGCTGCCCCCTGGTGGTAAGTGTGCTCCCACAGGGGGAGCACCACTCAGCCAGAAGCCGGGCTCACAGCTGGCGATCACAGAGGCGATGGTGGGAGCCTCTCCCACCTCCGCGGCAGGTGAACATTCCCCCAAGGGGTCCCAGATCCTAGATTGTGAGAGGGTGCAGGTCGGGCTGACGGGACCATCCCCCTCCCCCCCCCACAGTGCACAAATATCATGCACCAGGCTGCTAGAGTGTGTGTGTGTGTGTGTGTGTGTGTGTGTGTACGTATGTATATACATATCTGCTTTAAGTAAAGTAAATTTATACAATTTGGTACTACTACAGAAGGACAGACATAGCAATGGCTGTATAGAAAGATTTATAATAAAGGTGTCATTAAAACTCAATGAGGAAACAAAAAATTCTTTAATAAACAATACTAAAAAGTTGCTTAGCATTTAAAGAAAATTAATTAGGTAGGTGTTTGCCTCACACACTTTATGCCAAAATGTATTTAAATGCAAAGGTTAAAATATAAAAGCAAGAGAATAAAATAAGCCATTAAAAAAAAAAACATTTTAAAGTAGAGAAGGCCTTTGTTAGCCCAGGTAAAACTATCACAGGTAGTTTATCAGGTATTTGAGCGCTTTCTACAGAAAACACTAGCAACAAACCTTCCAAAAATAAATTTAAAAGGGACAAGACCACTTGATTAATTTTTAAAAGTGGAAAAGATAAACTGATTTTCATTTTAGTGTTTTATAGGTAAATTATGTTATTATTTATAACTTGCTAATGTTCATTACAAAAAGGTAGAGAAGAAGGCTAGGCTCAGTGAACATGTAGCATCTCACTCTCCCGGGAGCCTCCCCATTGTGTTCACTTACATAATGTCCGGGAGAAGCACTGTACCTGCCCGCAGCGCTGGGGAGGAAAAACAATTTCGGACCAAGGTCTGCTGCACAAAGCCGGGGACAGAGCTCGGTGACAACGCTGGTTTCTCAAGCACTGAGAGTCAGCGGGTGCTCTGACGCTCCCCAGGCAGCAGCAGGCTTTTCCAGAGGGACCAGCCTTCTTCCCACTCAATATTGGGCTTTGAGAGGCCCACAGGGTGAAGAACTAAGCTGTTTTAGGTGAAAGGTCCTCTTTCTAAACTTGCTTCAAAACATTTTTTAATCATATACATAGACATTCTTTATATTATATTGTTAAATCTTATGTGAAATCTCAGAAGGAAGTAATTTACAATGATGGGCTTATAATCCTTTAACAATAATATTCGCTTTATTTGTTATTTGGCTTTTTTTCTTCCAGAAAAGGATAGGTATTTAACTTTTTATCATGGGCAGGTCCATAATGCCTTGTCCTCAGTTTTGATGTTCTAAAATCTCTGAAAATGTTCTGCAGTTTTCTGACAAACCTGACCTGAACTGATGTGAGGATCTCTGTAATCTTTTTTATCCTCATGGGTGTGACTATGTACTCACATTAGAATACACATCTATTTAATTACTTGATGCTGCATGAGACTCCATGGGGGGTTACATAGAACATGTTACATATACCATATTAACTTCTTAAATGCAAAAGATCCCTGAACTCTTAAATATACATGGCTCCAAGGGCTCTGTGGCCTATAAAGTTCTTTTCCTATGAAGAGCTTAAAGCGCGGTACAAAAGGAAATTTACTACACCACCTTTTAATTACTTTGGAGATACTGTCAACACCTAAACCTATTTAAAGTAAAAGCGACTTTCAGTTCCTTTAGAATATCCACACCTAGCCTGCTCCAGTGAGCAGAGTATGCACTTGAACGTGTCCAGTTAGCCCAACCCTCATAGATAACCAATGAGAGGCAGTGAGACGTGTCCTCATTGTTTCACGGTAATGCTCTCTCTCCTGGAGAGCATTTTTATATTAAGAACTTTCAATCATATCTGTTAACATTTTCGGTTGTTTTGGTTTGTATACTACTTAATTCGTTGGACACATAAGTTTCACTGCCATTTGAAGAAAGTTTTATGTACCAAAATACTAGTCAAACCTCCCGTCTCACCATGTGGTAGAGGGGAAGATCCATCTGCCTCTTGACCCAGCATGATCTTGGCCCTGAAATGGGTGCTGCGCACTCAAAGCCAAGTTCCTCTACAGACGGAGAGGGGAATGCCCGGCCTGCAGGCGTTATAATGCCCGAGAAATCATTTGGTCTGACCCTGCCAAGGCATTGGGGTGAGTTAATTAAATGTTTGACCAAACAGAGCAGGCTAATTCTTAAGTTGATAATTCTGTACAGCCCTGGAATGATGTTAAATATCCAAATGGCCCTTGGCACAAAAAAGGTTCCCCACCCCTGCTCTAAAGTCTTACAGTACACAGATAGAAGGTTGTAAGGCAGTGGTTCTCAACCTTCCTAATGCCACGACCCTTTAAGACAGTTCCTCATGTTGTGGTGACCCCCAACCATAAAATTATTTTCATTGCTACTTCATACCTGTAGTTTTGCTACTGTTATGAATCATAATGTAAATATCTGATAGGCAGGATGTATTTTTATTGTTACAAATTGAACATAATTAAAGCATAGTGATTAATCACAAAAACAATATGTAATTATATATGTGTTTTCCGATGGTCTTAGGCGACCCCTGTGAAAGGGTCGTTCGACCCCCAAAGGGTTGTGACCCACAGGTTGAGAACCGCTGTTGTAAGGGCAACCTAAAACAGACAACTGTGTGTGTATTTATGTATGTCCATATATTTTATATATATATATTATTTTATATATTCACGTTTATTTGTTTATTTTTATACTGTCCCCATCCAAACACCTACAAACCAATCTGCCATCCTTCCACCTTCTGCCAACACAGACAACAAAGCTCTTGCAACTTCTATCCCTTTGTCCACAGGATTGAGGAAATTATGATACAGCAAAAACTTTTCACAGTTCGGTCAAGTTTCGGGCTCCTATTCTTTAGAAAACATGTACAACTCATAAGTTTATTCCTTCAATAATAGCATTACATGTTCTGGGAACTGTTCTAGGCAGAGGTATAAATCACAGTCCAATGTAAGTTTCACTTGTAGATGTGAAAGAAAATATGAACAAATAAGTAATTTAGCAGTTTTGCAAGGCATTCTATATGTTCATATGACTAGAAAATTATAAAATATAATACGAACCTGTAAAAATATGCAAGAGGAATGAATTATAGATTATCATACACCAGATAAGATTTAATAAGGATAAAAACCTTCCTTAAATTAATTTGTCTTGAATTTTTGTATCCTCCAATGAAATAATCAATAGATCCTAAAACCAGCAGGTGACAGACGATGAGAAACTTTATGATGGGGAGCAGACTGCCGCACAAGGATTCATTGATCAATCTAAGCATCATGACAAGAGAATGTCCAAATATTATCCTTCGCTTCATGTGAAGCAAAAGGATGTAAACAAGATAACCCATGAAAAAAATGGATCCTACATCTTATGAAAACTTTAGATTCAACTATCATTTTATAGGAAACATAGAGAATCAGTCCAATCTAGATTGGGGATATTATTTAGAAAAAAATGACCCAGCTATAATAGTAAAAGGGAGATGGAGGGGCAGAGTTACAGATTTTAAAAAGACTTAAGAGACCTGATAATCAAATGCAACATGTGACCTTGTTTGGAATTCGATTCAAGGTCCAACTGTAAAAAGATATTTGCAAGACAAGCATCATGACAATGTCAAGGTGCTATCAAAGTATCATTGACAGTTTTGCTAGCTGTGGCTAAGAAACAGAAAGGAGGGGCCTTATTTGTTAGAGAGGCTCCTGAAATACCTACAGGTGAAATAATTTGCTATCTTGGCATTGCTTTAAATATTTCAGAAACATAAAGTAGAAGGGTGGCTATATAAAAAAGATTGGGGAAACGGCATCTGTTGAAACTAGATGATGGATACATGAAAAATCATTTTGCAATTTTCTCGATGTTTTGTGAATTTGAAAATTTCCATAATAAAAATGTTGTAAAAGTTTAACATATCATTGAAACAAATTCTCCATGTTTTTAAATTGAAGGAGGAGATTGAACACCAGCAGTGGGGTTAAAAGCTGCAGATTCCTCTAAGATTCATACTCCATCCTTTTCTTAGAGTCCAGAAAATTTTAAAAGTGGCATAGAGACAAAGTCCTTTGAGATACTAGACTAAAGGCCAAGCAGATGGTCAGAGAAAGAACCAGAAGACCTTGATCAGAGGACCAGTTCCTAAAGTTGTCCTCTGCCCCTGTGCCAGGATGCTCAGCTCCTTTAAAAGTCAACTGAAGCCCATGAACAGTCAGAGCATACTGCAGCCCCTTGGGAGAAAACAAATTCCCAGCAAGCACATAAGACAACCACCCTCGTCAACTCCCCCTGCGCATCCATATTGCCCTCACACCTCACAGGTGGCCCACCAGGAAATTTTAAAATATTCAAATACTCTAATTTTGGCATTAAGGCAAAAAAAAAAAAAAGATATCGGTGTGTGCGTGTGTGTGCAAAAGCCAGCAGCTGAATATTTTTTACACCAACATAAATAAAAATGTATTCATTAAATGTCTTATAAAAGTCAACTTGGGCAGTTCGCTGAATTGGGTTAGTTGGCTACTGCTCAAATATCAGCCTGTCAGTCTGCAGGAGAAAAGAGCTGTGCTTTTGTAGCTCTCAGAACATCAGTGTTTTCACTCATGATGCAGTGGACCAAAGGGAAGTGCTGCCTCCCATACAAGCTCCTGGCCTACCCTACTCATCCCATGCCCTGCAGAAGATGGAGCTTCCGGGTGTGAGGGGCTCCATTGGTCAAGGACCAGCTCTCCCCACAACAAGCTCATGCTGACCCCAACCCCAACTGTAAGTTAAAAAAGAGGAGCATTCAATCAACTAAGCCAAGAGCTTCCGTCATCACCCGAGGGCTTCCTAAGGGTGCCCGCCTAAGGGGCCCTTCCTGATTCACAGTGGGCCCTCACCATGCGAATCACTTTCCCAAACAGGATTTTAGGGCACTTGAATGTGTTAGTGCAAATGACAACTGTCTGTCAAACTTTAGAGCTTAGTGAGATCTAATTAGGCCTCAGAGTGTGAAGAAAGGAATGAGAGGGTCTTGATAGAGAGGACTAAAATATACCCATCTGCAGGAAAATATGTGGGTCAGGCAGAGACTATTAACAAAGGGCCAGTTACTAGGTTGGAAAATAATGAACATAAACAGAAGAGGAAAGACATGGAATATAAGTATATAAAGGTTAAATTGCAAAATGTGTTTTCTTTTTTAAGTAAAATTTGTGAATCGTTCTGTAATGTGCTCTATACTGGTTTTGGAGGAAATGTTGCCATTCTTCTTACAATGTCTGCATTGAATGAAACATTTTAAGTGGCATTGCCTGTCCTGATTCAAACCTGGATGACTAACGTAATTCCAATTGAATATGTCACATAGATAGGAGTGTCAAGTCTTACTCATACATGGTGTGACCAGTTTTTTTTGGTATTATTGAGGTCTTCTGAGGTTTTGTTTTTACTCTTCACTTTGGCCACTTCCTGTTTCATAATACCTCTGCCAGGGGGGCAGAAAGTTAGACTTCCTGCAAGAGTTGTGGATGCCTGATCTCAGCAGGCATAGGATGTTCAGAGGACAAGAAAGAGTTTGAAAACAGAGGCCAAAAGAATCTGGGTGAGGCAAGCAAACAGCCATGAAGGATCTTGCTTGTAGGCTGAGATAGAGGGACTAGGGCCCAAGTCTTCTTAGACAAGTTCTAAGAAGGTGAACTTCCCTAGCCTTAGCCTCTTCATTTGTGAAGTGGAGATGGTCATTCCACCTGTTCATGGAGTGGCTTGGAGGAATACAGACATGAGGAGGGGCGTGGGGGGACTGGATGAAGGAGAGTGAAAAGATTAGCCAAAGATGCCCAGCCAGTATGGCTCAGTGGTTGAACATCGACCCATGCACCAAGAGGTAGCCGGTTCAATTCCTGGTCAGTGCACATACCCAGGTTTCGGGCTCAATACCCAGTAAGGACATACAGAAAGCAACAGATCAATGTTTCTTACATCAATGTTTTTATCTCTCTCCTTCTCCCTTCCTCTCTATGTAAAATCAATAAAAACACAATTTAAAAATATTTTAAGATTAGCCAAAGAACATGTATACATTACCCATGAACACAGACAACAGTGTGGTTGTGGGATGGGCCTGGGTGAAGGTGGATAGGGGAGGGGAAATGGGGGACATTTGTAAAAGTGTCAACAATTGTTTTTAAGTAAAAAAAAAAAAGAATGTGTAGCAACTTTGTCAAATGAAAGCCAATCCAAAGCAAAATTAATAAAAAGATGAAAAGAATATTTAATAACATTGATGTGAGAGGAACACTGATAGGTTGCCTCCTGTGTGCATCCCGGGAACAGAACTTGAAACTAGGTAAGGGAAAGAAAATGCTCTGTAGTTTTATCGCAGGACACTGTGAGGCTTCCAAGAAGCATGGGGTTGGGGGTGCTTGCAACTAGACTAACATGTCAGGTAAGCCAGAAGCAGGCCAAGAACCCAGTCTGACCTCTTTTCACAAAGCTCTTTTTATCACAACCCAAAGCCAGTCACTTGTCTTTGTTTCCAGCTCAAACCTAAGTATCCAAAGAAGAGGTGCCATTTCTCAACCATCATCCACTCAAAACCATGGCCCCAAATGGCTCTTCATGGTTGGAGGGCCTTCTTCTCCATTTGCAGGTCTCACAGTCCATCCCCACTGTCCCAGACTTGACTTTGGCACGACAGTGCCGCTGTTCTTACCACGCAGCCAGTCCAGGAGCCTGTGTGGACACATCTCTGATGCCGGTGGGGAGCCTACCCTGGGGAACCTCAATATGCCTCCAAATTTAACCTGAAACAGGCATGCAAGTCTCACCGCCAAAATAGTTAACCAAGGGCTTTTTATTAAAATAGATGTTAGAGAAATATTTTTTCAAATGGACATTTAAGAGCTTAGCTTTCCTGTGAGAACTTTATCGAGGACTTGCTACCTCTGCCCTTTCATTAATGTGGCTGATAAGAAAGGTACAGAAAACGTGAGGAATAGGAGGGACACTAAACTCTGGTGTCAGTAAATTGTAAGACTGAGAGTCTCATCCTTTCAGAGTAACTGCCTGCCCAGCATCCTCAGATCTCATCTAACCATCATAGCTTCAATTAAATGATTCTCCACCAACATGTTATGGCTGATCCATAGCCTCTGACCCCTTTGATGAGCTTAATAAAATAGAAACTCTTTTAATTAAAAGGAACTAAAGAAACATAACAATTAAAATGATCCGGGACCCTGGATTGTATCCAGCACAAGAAAAAAAGCTATATATGATATTATTGGAAAAATTTGTGAAATTTAAATAAAACTATGAATTAGAGTTTTAAAATGTAAAAAGAGATAATGGGAAGTAAAAGGATTAAGTACATTCTCTGAGGACAGATGGGGAAAACTAATGTGCAGTATGGTGACTATAGTTAATAATATTGCACTGTATATTAAAAATTTGCTAAGAATATTTCTTAAACATTCTCACCATAAAAGTTAGCTATTTGAAGTGATGGTTGTCTTAACTAACTTGATTGTAATACATTCACACTGTATACATATATCAAATCATTATATTGCACACTTTAAATATATACAATTTAACTTGTTAATCATATATCAATAAAGCTGGAAAAATAAAATTTTAAAGTTAGAAGAATCTTTAAAAATTTTAGGATATTACTACTCACATCTCTTTCAATGAGGCATTTGAAACAAAATATATCTGTTTATTTTTTAAAAGTGAAAATTCAAAAAATAATTAAAATCAAACTATTTTCTCATCCCATCAGCTCTGAAGCAAATGGGGTGAAGTGTCTGAGGAAATTATTGTTAAAAATATTTTCATTCATAGTTAATAAGTGGATATGTCTGATATTAACATGCAATGTGTTCTAATTGTATTCACATTTAAAGAACTTACAGGTAAGTAAGCAGCAGCCTGTCCTGCAACCTCTGAGCTCCCACTTTGGCATGCTCAACAACCAGAGCTCACTAAAGAGTGGCCAAACACTATTATTCTAACATAAAATGTGGTACATATGAAACTGTATGTGTCAAGTTTGGTTTCTGTCCCTTGTTAAGTCACCTATGAATTTAAAAGTGTAGGAGGTAGAAAAATAAGTGTGGCATTCAGAAACACAAACCAAAGAAACCCAACTACATTCACTCATATACATACAAGTATAACACTAAGAAATCCAAACAAAAGGCATAAAGAATACCTGTTTGTGGTCAAATCCATTTTCCTTACACTGTATGAAGCGTAGTAACAAGAATGCCAGAGTGAACATCATGCTCACCAGGTCTCATCTAAGGAACACTTGGACAAGTGACTTATTGTACCTGCCTACTCATTTGTGGATTAGAAGATCAACAAACCCTAAGAGCATGTGAAAAAAAAAAGAGAAAGTTTAAGTGACCTATGAACACTTTGAGTAGTGTTGGACTAGGTAGGAAAAGTTCCAGCTTGGAAACTGGCAAAGACCTTGACCTCCTTTTGCAGAAGATATCTGGAATTTCTGACTGAGAGTAACTGAAGTAATTCTAGAAAGAAGAATGCCATAAAAGCCAAGGAGTAGAAGTTGCTAAGTTCATTTCAGAATATTCCTTCTATATAACTATTAACATATATTTCCCTCCTGCTTCAAATGGGCAGAGTTCAAATGGGTAAAGCTTCATGAATTGCCTTCCTAAGGCAATGAGTAAAGAAGTCACTTAACTTTTTTTAGTTTAAAAAAAATCTTGCTTTCCCTCTAAGAAGTGCATTTCATCAAATATAAGATGCCACTGAATGGAAGACACATCACTATTTACCACCAACAAAGTAAAAATGTTTCCAGTTAAATTGGCATACCATAAATTTCTGAGATGTTAACATGTAAAAAAAAATTGCCTTAGCATCAATTGAATATTGCAGCATAAGGCTTTGACACAGTATTCCTAGTATCTTGGACAAAACCATATTTTAAGAGGAATGGTAACTCTGCAGTAGGTCATAAGTCCCATTTGACTCAACCCCCTCTCCCCACCCTTATCATCTCTATTAAACTTTTTAAAAATGGAAACCATTTATCACTGATACTAAACAGAAAGTAAGAAGAAACTAGTTAATGAAGGCTAATTGTATATCTCTTAAATACTTTCTGTATTTCTTCTTTTCAAGGGCAGAGTTTCTGCTTTATATGTGTTATTTTGGAAATGTGTCAACTATTTCTGAAATATCTAAAGGCTAACAGTGTATATTCTCCTCCCTCATGCCCTGTTCTGATAGTAGCAGACACAGGAGCTAGAAGGGATCTTATAAACCACTAGGCCAAGCCTTCATTTTGCAGAAGTACAAAATGAGCCTTTAAAATGTACTACTTGGGGTTGGATGCATGATAAGAACTCATTCATCCAACTCCCAGTCTAGAACCTGCTAGATTGTAAACATTCTGCTCAATTATTCCTATCTTCGATGGTAAAAGACAACTCTGAACAGCAATCTTTCTTGTCTACTTGTCTGAATTTTCCACAACTAGTTTAATGATGCTCCTTTCTCTAATACTAGCCCCCAAATGAAGCCGTGTTTGTATAGCACTAGAGTCTGGAGAGTTTAAAACAAATTACTCAAGTTTTCTCAGCTCTCCTTTTCTCACCCAGGTTCGGAGACAAAAACTTGTTAAGTTGCACATATGAAATATGGAAAGCAAAGAAAGTAAAAGCAATGCATTCAATATTTTCATACACTATCTCTTTCTAAATAAACTTCAAAAATGAACGCAATGAAATATTTTCCTCTTGTTAACTTAAGATTAAACTAAATTGATCATTTAAACTAAATCATTTCCAAATGCATCCCTGGTGTGACTCAATTCAAATCAAGCCCTGCATGTCTACACACTATACCGGCCCTACTAGAAGTTCAAATAATAGCACTTCATTGGAAGACACCGAGACAAGACAAAGATTTAAAAGTTCAAACTCCCATGCTGAAATCTGTATGATAATTTAAGTGGTTTCCCTATCACAAAAGTCCAGCTTGATATCTCTAAATTATAGGAAATGTCTCAGAGAGGCAGTTATGCTTCTGTAGGGTTAGCCAAGAAATACATAGGTTATGGTTTCAGGAAGATTCTGGAATCTGTCCCAAATTGGGTAGTATCCAGTTTGGCTGAGAAGAAAAAAGAGCAACACCTCATCTAAAACCACACACATCCCCGGCACTGTTCTTGTTACACAAGCCAGATGTGACCTCAAAGAATGCTATGTTCCTAGGATTCATATGCCTCTGCTTCTGTAACCTCACCATGAAACACCAAATCTACCCTGAAAATGAACTTGCATCCCAATTCCATACATTCACATCGACTGAAACCCAAAGCCAATTACCACCAAGACATTTCACACTCTACCAGCCCCATTCACCAGGACACTGGATCTCCTGTCTTCTCTGCCTAGGTAGACTTATAGCACTTCAAAAAGCAACTTTCTTTTGACAAAATAAACCAAACCAAAATGGTCAACAGGTTAACATCCTTTCTGAGCTCTTCAATTACACTGCCTTCTGAGTCTGAGGGCTGGCAGACAGGGCAACCCTGTCAGAGCTGCAGAGAGCTCTGCAGATGTCTCTGTTGTGTTCAGTCAAACTGAAAAGGAGAAAAGATGGCCCTCTGACAACAGACAGCTATCAATTAGATGGCATGCTCGCACTTGGTAGGCCAATGAACAGCGATGGAGGTGACAGGTGCTTGGCTAATCAGCTTGCCTATAAAATCACAGCCCTTCCCAGCACTCACACCAGCACATGAAGTGACAGCATATGCAGTCTTCAACTATCCTGCTGAGAGAGAGAGAAAGAGAGAGAGAGAGAGAGAGAGAGAGAGAGAGAGAGATGCATGGCTTGCTCACCCCGGTGATACTAGTACTGTTACAAAAGCTCTGGTCAATATAGTATATACCACAAAAATCAGACCAAAGAAAACTGGAAAGCAAGAATAGGGAAAGAAATCTCTGTAGCATAATAACCCCAAAATAAACAGTGGTCATCTAATTTATTCAGAGCTGGTTCGCACTGAGACTGAATTATATTGATATTATAGGTAACTAAAAATATGTTTCAGAAAAGAAGAGGCAAAAATGATCCACCCAGTCTTTCCTCATCCTCCATCTTGCCTTTTCCCCCTCTAGCCACTAGGGGGCAATTTGGGGCTAGATCCTTGGAGGCTGAAGTTTGGAGGTTTAACAACTACATAAATATTGAGGGTGAGGGTGGAATTGGGCGGATGAATCTAGAAGTGGAGCTGAAGGATAAAACTCAGGGGACCTGGAGAGTGAAAAAGTGAGTTTCCCCAAATCTTGCACTGATTTTCTTAATTAGCTAACTCTTAAGCTCAAAGCTATCCCCTCTAAACTAATAATTAAATGATAAAATTTACTAAGGAGCTACCTTATGAGCCCGATAGGTATTTTTATACTATCTGATATAAAAATACTTCTCTGCCTCCTTCCCTCCCCCACCTTCTCTTTTACTTCTCTTTGGTTTCTAAAAGAGCAGCTGGCTGGAAGCCTAGGAATCCGGAAGAAAAACCAGAGGAGATAACCAAAGTGGACCAAGAGTCGAAATTGTGGCTGTCCACCTGCAGGTAGAAGTTGAAACAGCAGAAATCTGTTTTAAATAAGATGAATTGTAACAAAATACAGCCTCAATGAAATTGACCCTAATGTAGCGAGATCTTCCTCAGTCACCAGGAGGCCTGACCCCTTTTATTCAATTCTGCTTCAGCTATTCCAAACAAGAGTCTGGCATGCCTGCCATGCCTACAATAATCACCAAAGGCTTTTATATATAAAGGAATTTTTAAGAGATGGCTGAAGAGTGGAAAGACTAGATCTTGAGGTTGTGTCCTTTGCCTTTTGGAAGTCAAATAAAAAGTAAAATTCAAGGTTTTTCAGCTCTGTTCCAGCTCTCAGAGCCTTGGAGGCACCCCCAGTCCTCAAAGCCCAGAGAGTGGGCAACTGGGCCCTCACTGCTGGCTGCCCACACTGCAGAATGTCCACATGAACACTGCCTTCCAGCTCATCCCTGGAAGACAACACTGTCTTTCTTTGAGAGAACTGTAAGAAGCAATTCAATCTCTGCCTGAGTTTAAGACCAGCGTGCAGGAGCAGTGCCAGGACAGAGCCCAGAACAGCCACTGTCTCTCCAAAACCGACACTTATACCTCATCAGTCAAGCCAGAACAGCAGGCCCTGCCTCCAGCCAGCTGCCAAGTATCTCAGGAAGCACACTGGGTTCCATCCAGGGAATCCCTGGGGCAGGGTTGAATGACCATGTCACCAGATGCAGGCCAACATGAGTTCCGCAGGGCTTGGGACACTCCTATTTCCTCCTCTACCCAAACCCTTAAGGCTGCATTATCATCCATGTAGACGCTATTCATGGATACTAACATCACGTGGCCTGGGACACTCAGATCATTTCAAACTCCTCACCTCTGTTCCTGCTAATACTAAAATGGGCACCTTCTGCTGAAAGCTGTTTCCTTCTTATGAATTCTTCCTAAGCATAAAAATCCAAGAACTGACATAACTTCTTGGTACAGTGTCAATTTGGAATGTGTGATTCTATAGTTTCCTCAAACTTCATCAGCAGTCTTTCCTGATATTGAATGCAGCCTTTTATTTTTAGCTAAGAAAGCAATGCTAGAGAGAGAAGGGGGCGGGGGGAGACAAAAAACAGGAGTATGTCAAGGGAAAATAATTTTGCACACATATGACACTCAAGAAGGTCACTCCAGGCAGCCCTGGTTCTTCCACAAACACAGCTTCAGAGCAGTGATGGGGCAGCTCCTGGGACTGCTCTGTCACCCGCTTCCTCCTTTCACCAGTCTAAAAACTGGGCAGGTCCAGCCCTCTGTCATGCAGTCTGTCCCTTGAGCATTCTAGGTGGAGGAAGGGCAAGGATATGAGAGGCGCTGGAGACAGTGAGAGAGGCTAAGAGACTGACTTGTCACCTTACACAGCCCCTCTTAGAACCCCTGGGGCCCAGGCACCATTTTTATGCTGGGAGAGAAAAGGGAAGGAGGCAATCATTTCCACAGAGCAGGAAGTTATTAGTAAGAAAGCCTGGCTATGGAAATATTAGGACTGGAGGGAGCTGGGACTGCCTAGCCATCCCTCTTAAGTGAAAGTCTAGCTCGGGTTCTCTTGAGATCCTTTCCTTTGTAGGTCTGAGTTCAGTCTATATTTTCCTTCTCTGAGGAACATGGTATGTGAGTGATCTCTTGCTTGTGGCAAATGGACCTTCTAGAAATCATGTCCATCGAAAATAGAGAACTGATGCCCCGTGCGACCTGGCTCACAGTTTGGTCCCGACCATGGAGGCTGTATCAGTGCCCTGGGTGCTGGGGAGTCAGCTCTCTCCAGTTCCACTGGGGCTGCTGACACCATCCCCCACACTTGCTTCTTCGTTATTGTAAAGCTTCCACATATTTAGGAAGCTTTTCCATCAAAATATTCCGGAATGGCTAGAGGCTCAGACACGTTAATGATATCTGCACACATGTGCTTTTTATCCAAGTTCACAGCTCCTGGTCACTGAGGGTAAACAGTGTTATCAGTGATTATTATGGATTTAGTCAAGTATATTTTATTCCTGTCATTTATGAGCACTTGTGTTGGCTGGTATTTACAATGTCGGGATTCTGTCACTTTGGCAACCTTTTGAGACAACATTTTTCCAGTGTTACAGTGACATTTCAAAAACTCAGTATTTACAAGCAAACGATACCCTCTGGCGCCGTGACAATGAAATCCAGTGGTAGCTGAACAAAGGGACCCTCCATTAGAAATTTCTTCGGGATGCATTTCCAGCTGCTTCTGGCTATTACTTCATAGTCTGGGGTGGCCCTATGCTCTTTGGAATTAAGAGGCTACTAAGACATCTAGGAAAAAGGTCAGGGTTACAAGCTGCTGGAATCTGAACTGCTCTTTGTGAGTGCATGTGAGTGAGGTCTGCTGGGTGACACCGACAAGTCTCTTAACATCTCTGAGCTTTCGCTTCCCATTTGTACAAAACGGCACAGGGCACCAGGTGTCCTTTATGTCCTTTCTTACTCTAACACAGTGGTCGGCAAACTCATTAGTCAACAGAGCCAAATATCAACAGTACAGCGATTGAAATTTCTTTTGAGAGCCAAATTTTTTAAACTTAAACTATATAGGTAGGTGCATTGTTATTAACTTAATTAGGGTACTCCTAAGGCTTAGGAAGAGCCACACTCAAGGGGCCAAAGAGCCGCATGTGGCTCGCGAGCCACAGTTTGCGGACCACAGCTCTAACATTCTAAACTTAAGGATTTCAATGTTATAAACCAAAGCTAAACTCATTATCATTATGTCCTGCCTCCAGGTTATAAGAAAAAGAATAACGTGGGGGAAACAGGAAGTAAACCATGATCTAATCAACCCGTCCACTTCTTCCCCTTTCTACCCACCCTCTGCCAAGAAGGATGCGCCAGGGATGGTAAAGGAGGATGCAACCGGGAGGACAAGATGCAGTTGGCATTGCACTTCAGCCTGAGCCGCAAGGCCTTTTCCTTCTCAGTGCGCTGCAGTCCCTTTCACCATAACCGCGGTCCTTTCAAACCAGTGGAGGAGAGAGTTACCACCACTGACAGGTAAGAGACAACAGGAAATGGCACCATATTGTATGTAATGTGTAGTTTCTTATGGGAAACATTCAAAATATCCGCTTTTGGGGGCTCTCAAGTGACAGTGCTGTCAATGTACAGATTGCTGGGTTCATCATTTCCTCTTCAGAGGCGCAGTCTTTCTTACTGACAGAAAGAGGTCAATAGTGTGATGATCACTAAGTGAACAGGGAGAGGAGAGCTGGAACCATCTATGAGAAGACTGTAGGCTACTTGCTATGACAAGAGGTCCACCAACTTTATCCAGAGTTAAAGGAGCGAGAGGTAGAATGATAAATCTGGAGCCCTAGTCCCATTCTTGCTACTTACTATATTAATAGTGACAAAATTGCTCTGAGTCTCTGTTTCATTATCAATAAATGGGGATTAAAAAGAGTTCCTACCTTTCTGGGTCACTGGCATAATTAATTTAAGGAATTTGTCTAAAAGTGCTAACGTGTAAGTTATTTGTTCGCAAGTTATATACTTCGTTACTATTGTTGACTCATTTATTCATTTACTCATCCATCCACTGACTCTTAAGCAAACCTCACTGAGTGACCCCTGTTAAGCATGAGATGACACCATAGTCCATGGCCTTTCCCGGCTGTAGAGTGTGTGACAATTGTTAGGATAGAAAAGTGCACCACAGGCCACCTGTGCACAGAAGAGAGCCATGTCGTTCTGGCCTGGTCATGACATCGAGGGGCCCTGGAGGACACAATGCATGAGCTGAACTTGGACGAAGACTGTGAGTTACCTGGCAAAAGGAATGCAAGGGGAGGAGGAGAAGGGGAGGCAGGTGAAGATACTGCAGGTCCATGGAAGGGCTTTTATAAAAACTGAGAGAACCATGGAAGAGCCCGAAGGGAACCTGAAGCAGCTCAGTACAGCTGGCACAGGAGAAGTGTATGATGCGTCTGAAGGGCAAGGCCGGCAGCCATGACAAGGACCAGGCTATTAAGAGCCCGTACATGGAGGAATGCTAAGCAAGGCCATAACCAGGATTTTGTCGAGATAATCATCCTGTGGCCCACTGTGAGACGGAAGGTGGGTGGAGGGAAGGGAAGTAGAGGGGTAGAAACAGCAATGGTAGTGACTGGGAGTGTGGGGGATGGGCAGACTTATTGGTATAGAAAGCAGAATTGATTAAATAGGGTAAGAGAGACAGAACAGTCTCAGATGGTGTTTTGGGTCAGTCACCAAGCCAAGGGACAGAGGTAAAGGAACTAATCCAGAGAAAAAGTTCAATCAATAAAATTCAAGGTTAAAAGCACAATACCTTAGAAGAATTACCCCATTGGTAACTGCCAGATTTTACTCTAGCCCCTTAAAAAAACACATCTAAATATAGGGTGTCCCCCAAAAATGTATACACACTCTACAACTGATAGTTAATGGATGTTTCTTTCTTTTCAGATTTAACCCATTGGAATAATAATTATTCAAAGTGTGTATACATTTTGGGGACACCCTATGGATGTAAAAATGTAAATCTGAAAGTCATGGATTAGAGTCTCAAATTAGGTAACTATACTATAAGCTCAAGCCCTCTACCAACATAGCAATAGCATGATCTTAAAAGTTGGGAACAGAGTAATACTTCGTAATAAACATTTACTGAATACTCAAATGAAGGTTGAGAGGAATATATTATTGTTAAATGTTCTGGAATGTTCTGATTTCTGGTTAAGGTTCTACAGAGCTGATTTACTATGTCTGCCTTCTATTTCTATAGCAGTATGTATAAATATTGTACCAGAGAATTAAGAGAGACATATTGGATGGAGCTTCCCGTCTTGGCTTATCTGTGAGCTTCTGAAGGCACACTATAAAGTTTTAGAGGAGAGTACAGTTACCTCAGATATAATGAGATGAAGCTTTGTAATGAAGTGTGGAATGGAGAGAGTCTGGAGTCCAAGAATCATAGGGTATATGTGTTGTTTGCAAAAGAGAATACAGAACAAGTTCTCCTAAAAATCAAAGAACAATCCCTTCCCTCACATAAAACACACCAAAAGTAAATATCTCTTCCATTGACAAAATAGCACCCACACTTGCACTATGAAAACAAATTCAAGCAAATCGTATTTGGGAGCTAGATTAAGAAGAATAGGTCCATATTAGTGACTTCTCTTTGGCTGAGAGTAAAATGGCAGAGATGCAGAAGGACTCCTTAAGGGACAATGATTCGTAGTAGCAGCCGCTGACATTCTTTTTTGCCACATGTCACTGTCCACAGTAGAACTTTAACCACCACTGATGTGGTGTCGTACTAGTCACTCTACACACAAAAGTTCTGAATTGCAGAGCTCAATGTGACAAACAGACTTCACAGTTCAAAAGTGCTGGTAACAGATATTTCCACAGGAATGACTCACACCCAAGGGAAAAACGCTCAGTAGAGAGGGCTTCAAAGGAGTAGGATGGCCTAAACTAAGTTGTATTCCCCAACTTCTTTAAGAGTTTTGCTCAAAAGGTTTGTTTAGAATTTAGAATGTATTTTTCTATTGACAAGAAGTTTATAAAGTTGAAATCTAAGGCCCTGAAATCTAATTCTCTTGGGGTTTTGGATCTTAGGTGAAAGCAATGACCTATCTAAACTTTGAATTCTTGTGAACCATAAGAGAGGCAGAAAATGCCATAGCTGATTACATAATTTGAACATGCAACTATTTTTAATCCTGACTGGTGATCAGTAACACTACTTGGTGTTCTACCTTCTCTACAGCAACTATCACTTGATATTTATCTGTGACTTCATTCTGTGAACCATATACCTTTTGACTGTCACCCAAGTACATATTTTCTGAGTCTATACTAACTTTGGGGATAGGGATCCATCCATGTTTCCCTCAATCCATTCACACAGTTTTTTAAAATAGCACAAAACATTCTTCCTTTGTAAGAAACTGTGTAAGGGGTAACCTTCATATTCTGCAGAAAGGATATGTAGTTTTCTTTCTATTAATACTTATATAGTGGGCATCTTGTCTTTGGATTTTTCTACAGTAATATGAAGCAAATTTATAAACTTTTCTATTAAGCTAAGATACTGTACTAGTAGCATAATTAATTCACTACGAATAATTACATAGACGCCCTACATATCTTAAGTGAAAATAAAATTATACTCAGAAATATTTTATATCACCAAATATTTTACTATTAACCTGTTGAGATAAAATTATTTTATAGATATTCATAGTTAACCCAATATTCAACAAAATATAAATGTTAAGGTAAGGGATTTCATCCAATAGGAATCCACCTATACATGCTTGTATGATCGACCAACTCATTCCCTCTTCATATTATTTCTCATTCTGCCATTATGAAGGTCAAATGGATTTCAAAGAAGCTTGTAAAAATCTCTATCAAAGCACAAGATGAGTTAAGATTTTGATCCTGATTTCGTAACCTTTATAATCAGTTAAAGCCTGGCTAGTGTAGCCCAGCCATTGAGTATCAATCCAGGAACAAAGAGGTGACCAGTTTGACTCCCAGTCAGGGCACATGCCTATATTGCAGGCTAGATCCCCTGTGGGGGGCATGCAGGAGGCAGCTGATCAATGATGTTTTTCTGTCATCGATGTTTCTATATCTCTATCTCTCTCCCTTCCTCTTTATCTAAAAAAATCAATAAAAACATTTAAAAATAATAATAATCAGTTAAAAATTGAAGTTACATTCTAGGGTCCTTTCTCTTGACTTTACCCAGTGTTCATTGTAGCCAGACTCTCAATGTTTCCATCATAAACCCTGCATGATATGTTTTTTAATGTTAAGAAAAGGGTAAAAGGAAAACAAAAGTGAGAATAGATAAAAGTGACTTATCATCAAAGTATGAGAAAAGCTAGCTACTTGGCTAAATAAAAATAACATATTTAGTGATTTGTAATATAAGAATAAAATGAACTCACTGAGTCTCAGGAGATCTGCAATATAATCTTTGCAAAAGGTAGCTTGCCAATTTAATTGAGGTAGGAGTTATTTAATTTTTTTACAGGTATAGTTTTCAATAAAACTACATATGCCTATAATACTGCAATGGCAGATGTGCCTCGATTATTAGAGATGGGCTCAAGGGAATATATACAATGGATCCTGAAATCCGTAAGCAGCTGTTGGGGGGGGGGCTGAAATAATGGGGGAGGATATTGTACCACACACACATGTTCCTTAAGTGCAGCAATGTTTTGTTACTTTACTGCAGGTGTATTACAGAGATGAAATTTAATAACTTACTGTATACAATTCCAATAAAACGGAAAAGATTCAGTGCCCTGCTGTTTATTATCACGGTGCAAATGAGCTCGGATTATTCTGCTTGCATTCACGGTCAAACCCGACACACAGAGACCCCACACCTAGAGCTCTAGAGGATGGTCACCGCTTGGAAACCTCAGTGATGTTCTTCCTTAATTACTTTCTTATCATTGAATTGTCACTGTCCCAAACTCATATAACCGTGGCTTTGAGGTGGGTTGAAAATAAGATATACTTGGTTATTTTTTAAAACATCACAGAAAGCGTTCACTGCAAAATGTCTTTTAAAAGGAGAGGCTAATGGAATCCAGGGATAGATACACAGATTTCATTAAGTACCACAAAAATATAACAGTGATGATATATTCTATTCAACAAAATCTGTGGATGTGCCAGGCTAAAGATGCTACCCCACCAAAATTTGACTTATTACTTTATTAAGTACAAAAATGTCAGACAAAAATAAGTACCATTATAGAAAAAAAATTGTGGGTTAGAAATGCTAAAGCAAATGCAGCTATGTATTCTTGCTGGATTTCTTCTCCCAAGAAACTACTTCTATTAGATAATAAATAACACAATGACATCAAAGGCCCATGCTTTAGGACAGCGGTTCTCAACCTGTGGGTCGCGACCCCTTTGGCGGTCGAACGACCCTTTTACAGGGGTCGCCTAAGACCATCCTGCATATCAGATATTTACATTACGATTCATAGCAGTAGCAACATTACAGTTATGAAGTAACAACGAAAATAATTTTATGGTTGGGTCACAACATGAGGAACTGTATTTAAAGGGCCAGAAGGTTGAGAACCACTGCTTTAGGATGTGCAGTTTAGTCTGTCTGTGAGTGAAGGCATATGGGAGGAGACCAACATAAATATCCACACACACACACACACACACCTTCAGGGGATGGGCTTCTTCTACTCCAAGCAGTTACCACTCTAAGGCACGGCAGCGGACTCGATTACTGGTCTTTTCTAAGGTATTTATTTCTAAAACAAAGGGGTTTGATGATATCTTGCAGTGCTCGAATAATTTTAACTTTGGGTTTCAGCTTTAAGAGTTTCAGGAGACATTTTCTTAATGTGGGATTACATCAAGCATGATCATAGGCAAAAGAAGAAATATTTCTGCCGTTTTATAGTGAAAAGTTTTGCTGATGCCGAATTATATGTTTTCTTTATTATGGCAAAAAGCTAGAGGGCTACACAGATTTCCACATGATAAGCAGGTATATTTCAACATTAAATTTTATCAAGTGCACCTCAGTGTTAACTCAATTGTTTGGTCCTTAATTGATTTTCCCCTTTCTCTTTACACATCAAAACTTTAAAGATACATTGCAGTCCTAATTGTTAGTAGTTATTAAAACCCCTGAATAGTTTCATAAGAAATTAACCCCAAGATTCTGGTGAAATTTCAACTTGGATACCAGGACCCCATTTCTTTGGTGTCTTGTAAAAATCATTTCAAAGTGATTTTGATGGTTGTTCTGCACTAGCTGTCCTGAACTGCTCCATAAAACTTGCCTATGCTTCTAACATACAGTTATCATGTCATATATTTCACAAGTGAGTAAAATGCCATCACCGAAAAAAAAGTTCCGGCCACATTTAAGAGTCTGTTAAAGGTATTGCTTCAGAATTTCATTCTAAGTAGTCCCTGTATTTTTGGAAGAATAATTTGATCTATGATGAATCCAAATTTGTAATAGCAAACCCTATTCTGCCCGCTTTGCACACAAGCAAGGCCCACATATAATCTGTATATGTTTAAGAAAGTGTTCACGCTAGTGCTGAAATGTGAATTGGCATATTCTACCCCAGCCTTTTCACAGGAAATCTTCATTGGTTTTAATGAAATTGCATATGCTAATTCTGAGGATGCTACAGAACAGATTATTCATATAGACAGGAGCTTTCTTATTTTTTTTAGAAAGGGGGGTATCCAGGAGTGGTGCAGCCCACCCTCCTCTATGCCTGCTTGCACCAACTGTGTTCAGAGTTCCAGTCCACCCTGAGCAGACCTGGGTGAAGCTTCTCCGTTCTTGGCACCATGATAAGGCCTGAAATCTGTAGAGAGCCTGGCATCTACCAAAAGCGATTTTCCAAATGGGCTCTCTATAGCCCTCTGAGCCTAGACTTCATCAGAGGCTTGGGCAGCAGGAGACCCTGGTTGAAAAGCACTGCCTTTAAAAGCAGTCATTTCACAGTTCAAAGCCCGGCTCTGAAACTTACTTGAGGGTGAAATCTTGCGCAGTTTGCTTTACTTCTCTAAGCATCATTTTCTTAATTATTCAATGAGAATTATAATAATGACCTTGAAGGTTTATACTGGCATTTAATATTATTTCCCCAGGTAATCTCTAGGTAACAGGGAGAAATTCACTCATTTTGACATTCACTCATCAGCCGCGCCTGGGTTGTGAGAGGACTGGGGAGGGGACTGGAACCACTAACTCCCAATCCTTGATAGAGCAACTTTACTAAGCATCACGGCGCCCACTACACTCGGCTGGTCAGCCTCTGAGGGGCAACCTGAGAACCTACAGAAACTCCAATGCTTATGGCAAAATTAATCTAACTGCTAGGGGTGCAGAGATTGTCGCAAAATTCCAAACTTCAGCAAAAAAAAAAATAAAATACTACAGTTTCAATTTCAAGGAAACGTACCTATAATTACTTCTTTCCTCCTGCAATTAAAGCTTATTTACCATTAGCCTGAGCCATAACTACTTTTCTTATCAATATACCGTAAGTGGTTTGAAGAAAGCTTTAATGCTGCCAGCATCCTCCAGGTAAGGGACCACATTTAATGCAAGGATTAACATTATACTTGTATATATATATAAAACACTTAAATCAACAGCGCTAAAATCAACAATGAAAGAAAGTTCCTCACAGAAGAATGTCAGCTATAAATGCAAAAGGAATGATGGAGTTTTGTTTTTTTAAATCATTAGTTCAAAAACCTCTCATTCAGCCAAGCATCATGAATGCACGCTAAAGCAATCAGGTCAGGGATTGCTGGGGCACAGGGGTAACTGCTCAGCGCTAAAGTATCAACACAAAGACTGCGTGCTAAGCCAAAGGGGAAAGGTTTATTTACAATGAAGAGAAGAGGGGGGTGGAGGAGGTTATAAGTTTTACCAAGTAATTAAAATTAGCACCTCAGCCCTCAGCCCTGGCAGGTGTCGCTCAGTGGGTAGAATGTTGGCCCACCACCAAAGGGTCACTGCTTTGATTCCCAGGCATGGGCCCATACTTGGGTTGTGGGTTCACTCCCCACCCCTGATCAGGGTGCGTTCAGGAGGCAACCGGTCGATGTGTCTCTCTCACATCTCTCTCTCTCTCTCTCCTTCTCTCCCTCAGTCCCTCTTTTCCATTTTCTCTCTGAAAACAATGGAAAAAATATCCTCAGGTGAGGATAAACCAAAACAAAAAAAGTAGTATCACCAATAGCAACATAACAACAGTATATGCCCCTGGACAGAATGCAATGTGAAGCACGTAGCATCATCTATGAAATAATCTAAAAAGGTTTAACTTGCACCTGAAAGAATTTGGACCTAGTTTTCAAATTGTAGGCAAGATAGAGTAACAACTTAAAGAGCACCACAAAGAAATAAACTGACACTGCTAGAAGGGGGATACTCTAAGGGAGATAGCATGTTTTTAATTACAGGAACTATTCTAGCATAAAAGATATTATAAAGAGACGCATAAACCAAATATTATACATAGATGACACCCCCACCCAAAAAGCTATTAAATACATTTTCATTGGACAATTGAAGAAATCTGAACACCTAGTGGGTATTAAATTAGAAAACCATTGTTAATTTTATTAGGGGTGATAATAGCATTTTAGTTAAATACACAAGTGTTCTTAATTTTAAGAGATTCATGATAAAAAATAATCCAGGGATAAAATCTTATTAGATCTTCCACTTAAAAATGATTCACTAAAAATATATACAAACAAACATGAAGCAAATGTAACAAATGTTAACAACTGTTTCAGTGGTGACTACATCCACTTCATTTTATTGTTTTTACAACTTTTGCAAGTATTTGACACTGTATACTATGATATTAAAATTTTTTAAAATTAAATAAATGAAGTTTGATTCTCCCTTAATAGCCAGAAAGCTGCTGGTGGGAGTGAAGGGAGGGTATGCAAGAAAGAGTCTCCCTTTGTCTTTCTCTGTGGTACCTAACACACTGCTAGGGGGCCAGTAAATATTTGTTAAGCGATGTGATGAAAGAAGGGCTCCTTTATCTCCTTTGGTGGGTGTTGGGTGGCTGTTGGGAGAGGGTACACCCACAGCGATGTCCTAAAGCAAAGGTGCTGCTGCCCAGGCAGTGCTCAGGGCGAGTCACAATGGCAAACCCGCTGCACGCTCAGGCCGTGATGCCTGAAACTAGCTGTTGTAATTTTAAATATTCTGCCCACGGTCAGCACTGGTACATTAAAAAAGGACAAGTCTGGATTCTGACCTTTGGTTTCAACAACACACCCACCAGAAACAGCAAACATGGGGTCCCTTCAGGCCTCCAACAGTGAGGCCCCAAGGCTAGTACTCAGCCCCTTGAAAGTGAGTGAGTGACAAGTGCCTCTGGGTGACATGATCTCGGTATCATTCCATAAAACAGTGGTTCTCAACCTTCCTAATGCCGCGACCCTTTAATACAGTTCCTCATGTTGTGGTGACCCCCAACCATAAAATTATTTTCGTTGCTACTTCATAACTGTAATTTTGCTACTGTTATGAATCATAATGTAAATATCTGATAGGCAGGATGTATTTTCATTCTTACAAACTGAACATAATTAAAGCATAGTGATTAATCACAAAAACAATATGTAATTATATATGTGTTTTCCGATGGTCTTAGGCGACCCCTGTGAAAGGGTCATTCGACCCCCAAAGGGGTCATGGCCCACAGGTTGAGAACCGCTGCCATAAAAGATATTATAAAGATATAAACCAAATATTATACATAAATGAAACCCCCCAAAAAAGCTATTAAAGACATTTCCATAGAAGTTAGAAGGAAGGGCTTCCAAAGAACTTTCTTATAGAAAGTATGATTTTCTGGTTTCCAAGGGCATTGAAATGATGCTTACAATGTGGTTCTTATGCATTGCTATTCAGACTTTACTCTCGAAATGACGCCTAAGAGTAATGCTGGTGAAATAAACCGGGGTCCACACAATACACGCTAAAACTGGCATGGCCCCTGCTTTCTCGGAGCTCAGAGAATTCAGGTGGAACCCAGAATTCAACAAACATAAATAATGGCAAGTTGGAAAAGCACTATACAGTGAAGCAGAGTGCTAAGCAGTGCACAGACAGTGCACAAGGCAGTTCCCGGTGGAACGGGTCCCAGGAAGAACTCGAGGACTAGACTGGGTTACTGCACACCATGAACTAACATTTATGCCTGATGTCAGATTAAAAACCAAAGTGTTTTTGTTTACACAAGGCCTACACAGCCATTTTCATAGAAAGAGACAAGGGATCCCATGCCTTGTTGCTTATATCCTCTCTCCATTTTGACTTTAAATAAGAAAAAAATTAAAGGGGCCAAAAGTTTTAGAATTAAGTAATTTGTAACTCCTTTCATATCAAAAATAAAAATAATTGAAAGAAGAAAAAAATCCATTCTTAAATATGTAATTTGTTTCAGAACCAACTCCACATTTAAGTTTAATAATAAAAAATTACTAGATTTATGAGGAAATGAAATATAGAGAAGACCCCTTTCTTGTAGAGCTTCAAAGTTATTGAAATCTAACAAAGGTATTCGAGATTAGGCCTAATCCTTAAACCCTGTCAATTTTCAGGTGTACAAATCAATGACTTTAGCAGCACAGTCCTATTTGATTACTTGAAAAAGATAAAGAATGTGGAGGAGGTTAGAGCCTTGGACTTCACTACAGAAAACAAGATGTGGACGGGAAGTTCAGCTGTGGAATTTTGTATAAAGATTTCAAGGCATCTACTGATTTTCAACATAGCAGTAATTTTCACTGCCTGTTAAATGAAGTACATATGCAATGTATTTCCATGTCTTAAATAATCAAATTAAGGCAAGAAATTGAAAAGCTTTTTCAAGGTCAGTGGCAATTCCAGATTTTGGACACAAATCTTTAAAATAGAGCCTGTTCCTATAGAACATTCTAGGAAGTCACCTAACCCAGCTGCACATTAGAATCACCTGGGGGATAAGAAAAGCAAAGGCCCAACTCATAAGACTCTTAACTTGTCTCAAATAGGGTCCAGCGCTCTCCTCTCTCTCTCTCTCTCTCTCTCTCTCTCTCTCTCTCTCTCTCTCACATACACACACACCTTAGTATTCAGGAGATACTAATAATGAAACCACTGCTTTAGACTTGGCCATATCCCAGAAAGTGAAGACAAACAAGTCCTGGTAACCAATGCAGAATTTCCATTTAAGGGGAAAACTTCTACCTTAATAACAATCATTTGTTGACTTCATCACCCCATTCACAGAGATCTCAGCGAGATACATAAAAAGAAAAGTTTGCCATCACCAAACATCCTATTCAAAGCAGCAAAACAAAGGTCAAAAGCAAAGGACCTCTTTTCTCTTTTATCCTCTGAAGTGATGCCCATTTGGGATATTAGCTATTGGCTATTTATCATTTTAAAGTTGGACTATCTTGAGAAAAACTTTATTTCCGCTCATTTTCATTTCTGTCAGACTTTCCATTATAAATTTTATTTTCTCTGCCAGTAAAAGTAGTATGAGGTTGTAATTTGGCAAGAACATTTTAAGCCTGGGTGTGATTTCCGTACCCCAATTTGATTTAAATTAGTTTTGCCATATTTAGTGAGAACTTAAAAAAAGGTCCTTTCAGCCGCTTTGGTTTGTCTATTGGGTCTTTTTCTATACAATTTCAAGTCTGAAAAGTCACCATGTTTATTTTTGATAATTTTATGTAGAAATGCATTAGTGAATTCATATTATCCCATTACTATTTTTAATGAAAACAACTTAACTGATAATAAATAAATAAAAACCTGCCGGTTTTGTTTTTCGGCTAAGCTATCCACTTTTTTTGAAAGCCACATGTCTATCACTATTAGTGTTAAATCCTCCAGAGAAACACAATGGACACTCACATGCACAAGCTTTAACCTGATGCATTTCTGAATCGATATACATTTCTCCAGGACAGCATTTTGCTACCTGTTGCTTACCACCAGCATTTCTCTACACCAAACAAAAGGCCTCTGGGACTGGCATAAGCAAGGTCACATGTAACAGTGCTCACCCTACAAGTCCACAGGATATTGTTCTAATACAATAAAGCAGCTTTTGGAGTTCCTTGGGGGCATATCATCTAAAGGTTTTGCGTCCTGTGTCTCTATAATGGAGGGGACAGGAGAAAACAAAAGCTCCCTCTCCACGCGAGTCACTCACCTTGCCACACCGTGGGGACTCATTTCAGCTGTGATCTGCTATTTAGACCTGAAGCCCAAGATACAGAGACGCTGCCTTTCTTTTGGTTTGCATTGTTGGTGTTGCAGACAGGGATTCAAAGAACCATTCGGCACCAGAGAGAGACTCATTCACTGGAAGACACACTCTGGTCTGCTCTGTTCTCAAATTTCACAGAGAATTCATAATATGGGCACTTTTCATCTCCAGCCCCTATTTCCTCAATCAGGGCATTTCCAAAAGTCTGCTCTTTTATTTACCCCTGAGTGATCACACCGTTTATGGATGCTGCTGAGACCAGGCTAAGCATAGAGATAGTTCTTGCAAGACTCACAACCATGAAGCAGAAATAATAAAGAAAGCATCTACCCTCCACATCTACATTAGGAAGACTTTTTAAGAAACGCGTACTCTTTTAGACAACAGAGTTTTCCTGGACACGAATGTCTCAAAATGAACCTTCCAAGGCCCAGAAATTCAGCCACCACATGCCAGTCCATCCACCTCTGTACTCCACCCTCTGCCCCTTTCCACTTCTCACCTTATGTTTGCCAAGAAAATTCACTTCAGTTTCACCCGAGGGAAGTATTTCCCACACACCGAGGGAGGGTCTGTGTCCCTGCACATACACAGACGACTCACGCGGTCTGGATGATGCTTTCACAAGTTAAGGGGCCTCACGCTTACTCAGCAGAGGAAATCTTTGTGTCTGTGAGGAATCACGCCAATTCCTATTAGTAAGAAAGGATACAGGGGCGAGGAAGCCTATTCTCTCATTGACCAGAAAAAGAGGCCCAGCAAAAACAGAGACCTCTGCCATGACCATCTGCAAAAAGGAAGGATGTTGTCAACTTTCTTCTCCCCAAAACTCTGACGACCTCTGCCTTGACCCTCAGAAAACAGATACACAGGAACAGGCTCTTCTGCAGGAATTGAGAGCTTTACACCAGAGACTCGGCACTGAGAGAGGCTTGTCGCCTGGCTATCTACCCCGAACATTTGCACTCACATTCCAAAGATGTTTCCGTTGCGTTGGAAGGACTGTAAATTTCTTTCCTGCAGAATTCTTTCCAAACAAACTCCCATGGACTGTCCTCTGCAGCCGTGCAGCGGAGCTCCCTAACCAGGCACCATTCACCTCCTCTCGCAAGCCTTTCAGATGCTGAATATGACTGCATTGGTGGCTGGGCCAAAGGAGCAAACTTTAAAAATGCAAATGCGTCCAGGGAAAACCAAGCCACCGAATCCCACCTTTAGTGATAGGCAACTGATCTGAACAGCAAACCTCCTTCAGGGGCTCTATTTCATCACTAAAGCTGTTTGCTTACATTTTCAGGATATATTAAACAGTTGTTTTAAATTTTTTAAATAGATTTTTTTTTTCCATTTCATTAAAGGAAATGGGAGGGGGAGAGGGTTCAAGAGAACAAGCGTTCCCTTTCCAGCACAAAAAGAACATACGTTGTTTGGGTGAATAATAAAACAGTAGAAAGCTTTGAATATTAAAGAGGATTATTAAATTCTATCAAGGGTTTTCCATAGAAACCAATGCACTTATAAAAAGAAAGCCTACATCTTTGAAAAAAAAAGGTTTTAAACATATGATTAATACTGATACTGAAATTAAAAAGAAAGCATCTATAAAATCTCAATTGTCGTGAAACAAAGCTTACACTTTGGGCTACTGATAGTATTTTTAGAACGGGGCTTTCTCTGGAGAGTTAAAGGTATGCAAATGCAGGGTGCACAGAGACAAACACACACATGCTATACCTTTGTATTACACTGGCATTTTATTATTTAATTAAAGTACTCTTATTTTTCTAGCTCACGCATGCTTCCCTTGAGACGGCTTTGCTGTTAGCCTGCTGGCCTTGACTTCCAGCCAAAAACAATTCAGAAACAAAAAGGGACAACAAATCATATTTTCACAGACATTTTTATCCCTCAATACAACCCTGTTTTCACACAACATCATACAGCCCCTATGAAAACTATAATTTAGGGCAGTAGCCACCAAACCCAGGGTTTGACACATGGCTGCACGAAGTATTTCTAGTGTAAAAAATTCTTAAGTTCTTAATTGCAAATAAACTCTTTTGATGGAACCACTTTCACCGACATCGCTGGTTTGCAAACAGTGCCATGGGTACCGGTTGATGGATTAAAAACTAAAAGCAAGCCAGCGAATGTAGTTCTGATATGCCAGAGATCTAAAGATGAGGTGCCTATTACCTCCAAGCTCTGTGCTGTTTCATTACTTTTTAAACGAAAGAGGCATCGGCAGACTCTCAGTGCATCTTAGTGTCACAGTCCAAAATGCATCATCTAATTTATAAAATAAACCGAATTACCAGGCTAATTCTCCCAACCCTTTCCCATGCGAGATCCTTACTTACCTGGTGGCAACCCTGTAAGTTTGATTCTCTCCCATAAGATGAATATGAGCCCCTTTCTGTTTTACCTGCCAAGAGAAACAAAAAAAAAAAGTGTAAATGGTTTTTTCCTTAAAAAAAAAAAAAGCTTCCAGGTAATAGACATCTACTTCTCTTCCCCGATGTTTACATACGTAAAGTAGGCACTACTGGCAATGTATGCAAGCAAGAGAGGGAATAACACTTCCTCACTCTGGCTATGATAAACTGGAAAAAAATATCCTTCATTCCTATTCTTAGCCAAACTGCTCCACACTTCCAAAAACTGTCATTCCAATGGCCTCCACTTTCTCTAACAAACAAATTGTCATTTCTTATTTTCACTTGCTTTCTCTCTCACAAAATTTAAACAATTTCATTTTTATTTACACAGCAGGCAAATTATCTATGTAATGACCCTAGTCTAGGAATTCCCATTGATTATATTGACACTTAATAGTGAGGCCAAAGATAATCAATCAAGGCTTTCCAGATGGTGAATACAGCAAAAGAAACTACTCAAAATTCTGAGACATTCTCTCTCTTTTTTTAACTCCCTTTCCCAGGAGTAAATTCCATCGTGATCACAATGATGATGGAATTTACATTTGGAAAAGAGGGCTTTGAAAAATTGCCGACTCTGATCCCAAGTTCAGATTCTACCAGTAGACTCCGCAGGACATGGGATAACAGAATGTGAATATCTTGTTCCAATTCTAACAACCTAACTTTTATATACAGAGATGTATGCAGCCTCAGAAGCTGTTTGGCCACATCTAAGAGTGTCATCAAGGCTGCTCATTGGTTTCTTTTTAAAGTATGGTTAGCCTTAATAATCAGCAAGGTAGACAATGAAACCACATTACAAGAGATCTAAGCAGTAGAGTTCAGTTAGTGACATATGAAGAGTTATCACAGAAAATGGACCCAGACCACACATTAAAAAGGTCTAGGGACAGCCAAGTACCCAGAACGCAAACCCCACGCTGCCTGAGACTGAAGGATGCTTCTTTTTTGGAGAACAGAATGTTAAGGAACACTATACTTTACTCCTAGGATTATACTATTCGTTCTTTCGATGAGAAAATTCAAAACTAGTATTTTTGAGAGACTGAATGTTATCCACCTCAATTTCCCTTCAACCCAAGTTATGGCAAATATGCAAAGGAACAGTGGTCATGTTTTATGTTTTATATATATATATAAAATAGAAGATGACTTTTCAAAGAAAGCCCAACCTGAGTCTTAAAATTAACCCTCTCTCCCCCAGTATTAACTTCTCTACTGATTCAATGAATCTGAAACTTGGGAAAACATTCCCCCACCCATTTCTGGTATGTTGTTCAGTGCAAAGTAGAAAATCAATGTCCATATCAGTTTCAATTCCTATGGAACAGGATATCCTCTCACAGACATACTGTCACTGTTGGGACATCTAAGAGAATAATTTTAATTGTATGGGGATTTTACACAGAAGAAAAATCTCATTTACCTGTTCAGCAGTGCAAATACCCATGCATACATATCTACTCTTCTGTGTTGGTCAAATATAATCTATAGATGACCCTTAGCTTCTCTCTACAAATATTACTAACAGAAAAGACTCGACCTTTATAAGCTATCGAATGGCATATGTCCTTCCTTAAGCTCTTGCACTTTAAAAGCTTCCATACAACCACAGCATAATTCACTTTGACATAATACTCACTTGTTTAACAACTAGAAAGGCAGGTAGAGATGTAAGCAAGCAGGCAGACAGAAAGATAGATGATAGATAAATGAATAGATGAGGTAGAATTTGCTCTGACTGCCTAGGAAATGGAACATCTAGTAACCTGTTTTGGTAATTTCTAAAAACTGAATTGTAAAATACAATTTAAAGTAAGAAAGACTATCTATTTCTCTCTAGAAGGAATTACTAAATTTATCCCCTATAGAATTTCACCACCTGGCATTCTTTCCCAACTTGAGTCCAGCACATGGACCTCAGAGATTAATTTTCTTATGAGGATTTGTCTCAATTCATGTATGTATATATAAGTTAGAGCTATCCCTTCCCTTATTTTGAAGCTAGAAGGTGAGTGTAAATAGTACAGATGAGGGAGGGAAGGAGGAAAAAAAAAGAAAATGAGAATAAATGGGAGAGAAGAAAGGAGAGAAATAAAGAGAGGGAGAGTGGAATGGAAAAGCAAGGGGGTAGAAAGGGAGAGAAGGAGGCAGAGATGAGAAGAATATGAATTCATGCTGCACCGAGTCCCCAAAGTACTCCAGCTACAAGGCCCAGCACTCTTTACTATCATATCAGATACAGACCGCTTAATCTTAATTTTGCTTGTTAAAAAATATTTATCCAGATACAAAAATAAACCCACTGCAAATTACAAGTTGTCAGGGTTAAAAATCTACTCGTGTTTGTGTGGGGGAGGATAAGAGACCAGCATAGACATGAATCATTCTCAGTAATTTGAGTGTTTCCATGACATCAATGGGCACCAGTCCAGGACTCTGTCGAAGTCTGCGAGGTACCAAAGAGGCAGTGCAGCCAGCAGGAGACTGGGAGGTGCATTCCTTTTTCTTTCTTTCTTTCTTTCTTTTTTTTTTTTTTAGGATTATGCTCCTTGTAAAGATTTCATCTGTAGCATCCACTTTTACCATCAAATAGATCGCTCCAGAGATCATGAGCGAACACATTTCATTCTGATAGTGTAAGCCTTTAACTTTATTACATCTTTTTGTTCCCAAATTCAACTATAAATCTGCCCTCAGAGCCCAAACCCCCGTTTGGGAGCAAAATAATCAGAGACTGAGGATAAACCTAAGCGCTTTCTCAGACGTATTATATCTATTCCTATCATTTCCTAATGACAGGAAGCAGCCATTTTACAATGACACCTCAGTTTCTAGGCAAATAAATATATCTTTTGTGTAAATTGTCCACGAAAAATTAGCTATGGTCTTGATGTTGATTTTCTGCTAAAAATTCACTGGAACATTTGTTGCAGATAATAAAATTTTCAAGAGTGCTGATAACATGTTTGAGTACGGTTCTTAAGTAACTCTCTGTGCTCATGCACACAAAAGCTCCTAAATATCTGCGCTTACTCGATGTCAGGCATGGGTTTTTGTCACTTAGACCCACTGGCTGGCGCAGACAGCTCTTTCCTCCTTTCTCCATTCTTCGCCACCCACCCACCCCCATCCCCACAACCACAGCCGAGCATTGAGAGCTAGAGATTCTATTTTTTCAATATTTAAAAGAGATAGCAGTGATGAACAAGCGGCGTGCTCACTGCGGAATTTTTGAGACAACCCTCCAGTACTAGAATGCGACAGCCGCTGCGGATAGTTTTTGGCACAAAGACAATGGTGGCAGTGCCAAGCCCCATGGCTAAAACTACTCAAAAGAGGCATAAGGGTAGCATTAATCGCTCAAGTCTTTTACTGCATGGAGTCCCGTTGTCCATATTTTAAAAACTAAAGGTACCCGTTAGTAACATTTGTCGTCTGCCCAGAAAGGGTGGGGTGTGTGTAGGGGGGGTAGGGGTGGTTCCGAAATATGTACCAGAAACAAATCTTGTCAGGCATTTGATTCATTCTTATACCTAAGAGGAGTAAATGTGAAATTCTGCTGCTGGTGACGATTTGCCGTGGATGAGACAAACGATGTGACCTAATGGAGTACACTGAAGGCTGAATGAAAGCTCCAGAGAGGATTTCACAAACTGAGCCGACATATTGGCTAAACAAGTTTCTTCCCCAGAAATGATGTATACAAGGAACATGCGATACTATGTCACAATTTTTAAAGTGAAGCAAGAAAAACGCTGTAAGTGAGCAGACGCATCAGTCAATCAATCCTTCCAGAGACAAAGGAGACCAACACGCAGCCCCCTCTCCAGAACAGTCGGCATCTACAGTGAGCAAACAACCCAGAAAGTCAACACGTGTTTTGTCCAAAATGAACCCATCAGCTGCTAAAACCTATATTTAAATTTGATAATTACAAATGGCACCAACTAACAATCAATAAAAGATTCACTTGCTTCTTCCGTTCCCCTTGAAAATCTAATCTAAGTAGAAAATACTGCATAAGTTATGTCCAATTTTTTAAAGACCAATATATGTGCTGATCTATTCAATAATTCCCCGGGAGGATAAGGAAAACAAAGTGTTTTTATTTGGGGCAATGTGGTTAACAAATGCTAATATAATTCCAAATGTAATACTTTTATGTCCTTATATAATTTTCCATTTGACTTCCAATTTTTCTTCCAATATATCCATATACATAGCATCCTGTTGTACAACAATGCCATACATCTAGGAAGTATCCCTGTGAATGAATGGACTTACGAGACCGTTTTGATAGATTCCTACATCTGGAAAGTTCTAATCTACATGGTAAAAGTGAGAAATATCAAAACCAACGTACTGATGATTTCTGGAGATACGCTGTGACACGGGAGATCCCACCGGTGGTTGACCAGTAGAACAATAACAGGTCATGTTCAGGTTTCTAGCCATTCATTCTTAAAAGGCCGCTTTTAAAATTATATGTAAATGGTAGGTATTTCACCTACTACTGAAAAAAAAAATGTACCTCTACAGTGAAACCTGTCCCATGAAAAGCCTTGCTAACAATTATCTGATGCTGCAGGACAATACCAGGCAAGGCTGCTTCACTGTTAATCCTCATTCTGGGAACTGAAGAATGAGCCTTTTGTTCCCAGCCATCAGACTAGGAAACTCATCATCACCATGTTCCAGTCAGAATAAATCTGTGTCCCTGTCCCCAACCCCAACCTATTCCCGGTTACCCTATTAATTTTTCTTTATATTGAAAAGACTATTTCATTAAACAATGACTGCAATTCTTAATGGTTCTGAAAATATACATGAAGTCATTATTTGCAGTTCTTTCATCTTTTCCATGTCTGCCTTTTCCTCCCTTGCTCAAATAAGAATAGATGAGCCCCTGTTATATATTACCCACAATGCAAAGGGCGTATATGGACTGATTTATTCAAGCTGCACAACAACCCTGTGAGGCGGGTACTGTAAACCCCATTTTATAAATGAGGAAGCTGAGTTACAGAAATTTCCAGAGGTCATGCAGGAGCTAAGTGATTAGGCCTGGAATCAAATCCTGACACTTGGATTCCAAAGGTGGGGCTTTAGCACTATTTTGTGCTGCTGCTATTTAAATCTGAGTGGGGGCAGGGGGCGGGGGGTGGGGAGACTATCAATAAGCAAGAAGCCCAGTACTGAAGACTGAAATCCCAGACCCCAAAACACTCATGAATTTGATAAGAAATTAATGAAAGTGTCTTATAAGTGGGGATCATTTACATATACATGGTGTTTTACTCCTAAATGGTCTCTAGGTACCTTAGACTGTGCAAAGGACATGCACCAGAATCTGTGACGTCATACAACAAACCACAATCATCTCCACACAAACTTGAAGCAACGAAGCAACAAAAACATGGCAGCAAACTGCGCCTCTACACATTCCTGTGGTGAAGAATACGACTTCATTTAAAATGCACAGCAAAAAGTAAAAGTAAAAATATAAGTAATACAGGACCACACAGCATAGATCACAAGTGTCTTCTGATTTCTAGAATACAGAGAACATTGGTTCTCTTCTCCAGAATCTTACTATACCAGGACAACCTGTCATCACCCACAGGCATTAAGGAATCAAAATTTAATAAATTTCATGCTAAAAGAATTACAACTCAATTCCAGTAGATAAACTAGTCATCCATAGCTTAGAAAATTCTCCTCTTCCTTCTTTTTTTTCTAAATTAAAAGCCGGGGGGGGGGGGGGGGAGGTGATTAGGCACATAGTTTGTACCAAAGACTAATGGGAAATAGGAAGCTAGCCATTTTCCCAGGAGAAAAATAGTATTAGTTGTCTCTTTCACTGATATTCTTAAGTCATAAAAATAGAATATTCAGTAATGATCTATGGCTCTGATCATGGAAAATTTGGGGTTTTGGCTGCATTTTATCACTGATTCACCTCATCTCGTCTAGACACTGTGCTCCCTTCAAACAGTGGGTGCACTCAAATCCCAAATATGCTGAGCATCTTGAAGCATCATCAAAACTCATCATTTTAGGGGGCTATGGTTCAAATTGATATTCAATTCTCCTTAAAGCACTTACATTTGTAAAGCACGTTAAATACCCAAAGTAATTTAATTTGTATTATTTAAGACAGCACACCCTAAGAGTCCCTTAGACATTTTAATCCCTATTTTTATAGATGAGATTACTCAAATTAAGAAACCAGCTTATATAAGAGTTATACAAATATTAAGAGATAAAGCTAGAACAAAAACTTCCAGTTCCAGTACCAAAGCCCATTTTCACAATATGCCATCTCTTTTTGGCATATTCTAGTGCATTATCAGCATATGCTGTAGTCACAAAGAGTATCCACCTGTGTTCTTTTCCCTGTGTTTCACAACCCTCCCCTCAAATAATTTGAACTAAATATGTAGTAAGTCAAAGAGGAGTTCTCAAGTCCATTGACGGATGAGAATGTTAAAACTGATCAACATTCTGAGTGACCATCCTTTGGGAGATCAAAAACTACATTCTCTCAATGCAGGATAAAAATACTATCTTAGAATATTTCACATGCCCAAGACAACAGCCAAAACAATCTCCTTCATTCAGTGTCAGGTTTAGGAGATGTGTGTGCACATGATCAAATTAAAGGAAACGAGTTTTATGCTTTATTTTCCAAATGCAGGAAAATCTTTAATTGAAAATAACACTCATTCCACAGAGTGTGCAATTAATCAACATAATCATGGGGATAACTTAGCTATGTGGGGAGGTGTGTAAATAACTCTTTAAGGCCACTAAAGTGCCACTTGAGCCACCAGAGTAATGATTTTCTGAATCAGCAATTTGTACAAGGGTCCCCTAGAGACCTGAAGGACTAAGGGCAACCCTGAAATCATTCAACTTACTTCTAATCAGTAACTTACTCCTGGCTTCATGGGAGTAAGATCTTACTAGTTCTATCAACCCTATTTTATATTTCTATTTCAGTGTCTGTTGTGATTGGGTATAAGCAAGACAATTGAGGAGTTCTGTGGTCTCTGAGGAAACAACATATGCATTTGAAATCTTATTTTTTATTAGAAGAAATTATAAGTTCATTTATAAATGAAAAAGGTGATATTTGCAATACATACTAAAGGTATCAAAAGCAAGCAGAAACGGGGTATTTTTGCTATATTCTTAGGAGCAAAAGAAGACAGAGGGTGGGCATGGAGCAAAGGAATCCCCCAAAATCCAAGCGCAGGGCGAAGAAACCTTGCTGATCATGATCACCTGTAAGACTTTTCTTGAAACAGATACCTGGGTCTCCACACCAGAGTACTTGATTTCAGTGGAGTGGGATCTGGCATTCTATATTTTTTTTTATGAAATTCCACTGGTTAGGCTAACAAGCCAGGGAGTAACCAATTTAAGTGGCAGGCACTGCCTTTAAAGTTATAATAGGTGAAACTCCTATAAACCTGGTATCCTAGTGGATAACAAAAAATCAATTACTACCTGATGCAACCTATTTAAATTGATTTCAAAAAGACAAACAATTGTTGCTTTCTGGCCCTTTCAGACAGTAACCATGGAACCATTTAAGGATTAAAGCAGCGACTTTCAAACCAGCGTGCCACAAGAATTGTTTAAACATGCAATACCTGACTATTTTGTCAGGGCCACTAACTTCTTTTCCCTTAGGTTGTCAAATAAATAAAAAAAAAGAATGACAACAGCCAACACAACAGTAGGCGTCTGGTATGAATAAGTCAAAATTATAGCTATAACATATCTTTGGTGTGCTGAAGAATTTTAGTAATTAGCTTGTGTGTGACATGAGATGAAGAAGGCTGAATTTGCTGGGTTAGAGAAACCTTTTCCTGGGCGCGTACTAGCCTTTAAACTTGTTGGTCTTCACTAATAAAGACTGACTGACTGAAAGAAATGAATCTCATTTTACCAAGCAGATTCCCCTGATAAACAACACAATTCCAAGACATGAGAGTCCTGGAAGTGAAAGGCTGCTCCACTCCCATCAGCCCTTGCTCCAAAAGCATCTCTTCCCCGTCCTCCCCCCACGCTGGAGTCATCTTCAGGCTTCCCAGAGCAACCTCTAGTGAACATTACTGGGTTTAACAAAAGACCCCAATCACTCTCCTCTGCCCCTGCTGTATGGAAGGCACTACAGATCCACACCTAAGAGAGAGCCTGGTTCTCGGATCCCTCTGGAGGAGACAGATTAATGACACTCCTGGCCAGACTCCGAAGAGACAACATCAGAGGAGTTAGACTTGGTTTCCGGGCTAAATTATTTGGAATTTATCGGCAAATTTAAAGAAAATCAGCAGCTATATTTCACCACACAAATCACTTTTAGTAATAAATTATTTGCTGCCCATTAAACATGATGTTCTAACAGAGTCTCACTAGCATGAAATATAAAAAATAATAAAGACCAAACTCTAAATTAGGTGTAGTGGAACAGAAAAGAGGGGAAAAGGTTTACTAGCATTATGTTTGTTATAGAGTGTTTACATAGGAAAAATACATTATTTTAGCGCTTGGTAGGCAGGTGACGGCCTCAGTTTTCAAGCTGAGCTTACACGTATATAATTAACATTTTAAACCCCAGACAGAAGGTAATTCACGTGGCCCTTACATATGTATCTATAATATATCAGATGAGCATTTCTCTAGCTCTAGTACTGAATTACAATTGGTCTATGGTCCCTGAACATACACTACTGAGAAATTAAGAGGAAATACCCAGAACTCAAAATATATTTGAGGGCATCCACAAAACAGATAACCTAGGAAGACTGTTAACCGTTGAGCCTGCTCTTCCAGATCAACTTTAAAAGAATGGACCCAAGAAAACCAAACTCTGAGGTTAACAGGCCAAGCTTCTCAGAGTATGACTCCCCTGTGACACTAGTCACTGTTAAAGGAAGGTGATGGCTCACAGATAAAATTACAAAGCCACTCAGGCCCACACAGGATATTTGAGAAAAGCTTCCAATTACTGAATACATTAGCATGACTAAGTCAAGAGAGGGAGGCACAGGGCACAGGAAGGAAGAGGAGAGGCAGAGGAAAGGATGATCAGAGAAGGAGGAAGGAGAAGGGGGGTAGCTGGAACAGTGACCTCATCCTATCAAAATAGGCAAAAATAAAATAGATTACATGGGACAGTTGTTTAGACATGGCAATTTTCACATCTAAAACTTGTAAAAATGATCATCTCAATAGGTTCGTGAATGAGGTCCCAAAAACATGGGACAGGAAAATCACGATTTGTGGAGTGTCTCCATGTACCAGTGTCACGATGGACATTATTCTCGGGGCATAAGAGTTTAGATGGCCGAAATGGGGAGCAAGCCCAATAATGTAGCTAGGCCAGGATTAAAACGGGAATGATGAGAAGCACAGAGGAAGAGCACCTAATACACCTGTGTCTTGGTAACAGGTGGCAACAGGAAAGACATGTATGGGAGATACTGCAAAATGCCATTAGAACAGATTTAGTGGGAACTTGATAAAAGAATGCAGTTTGTAGTTACTTGACAATGGTAAATAAATCAAAGTAACTAAAAATGGATAGTTATATGACTATCCAAAATGAATTTTAAAGTCACTGGTACCTAAAAATGGAAAGATAAAAAATTGAAAACACACACACACACACACACACACACAAGTTAGATGACATTTTCCTCCTTCCTCAACAGCATAACATCAATTGGCTGTCTCCTGCACACCCCTGCCAGGGAATGAGCAGGCAACCCGGGCATGTGATCTAACTGGGAATCAAATCTGCAACCTATTGGTGCACGGGACAATGCCCAACCAACTAAGCCACACCAGACAGGGCTCAGATCCAAGCTTTTGAATCATTTCATATTTGGGGGAGCTGGTTTTGGATTTTGGATGGAATTTGCTCACAATTATAAAAAAATTAATATCAAAGAACTCTCATCTAAATTCTCCTCTCCAAATAACACCATACTGATTCAATAAGACATTTCATTTTAGATATATGTAGAAATCACTTATAATTAATTTTCATAAAGAACTTGATAAAAATGTGTTAGCAAACGTTGTTGCCATTTCTAAGACACATTCCTTATACAAAGGCCTGGTCTTCACGACCAGCAACCAGGGATGCTCTGCAGCCAAGCTGTGGAGCGGAGGCCAGGATGCGCCCTCCGTGACTGCCCTTGTAGAAGCTGGTCCTGTGACCAAGCTGGTCCTTGCTCCTTTAACATCTCACACTACAGCAACAATAACTCAAAGTGGCAAAACCAAACCAAACAGGTTCCACTCAAACTACCCGTCTCAATGTCTGCCAGGAAGAATAGCTTAATTTGATCTGCAGGAAACAAAAAATGTCTTTAGGAAACATTTTGATGCAAATATCAGCTCTTTTTCCTTCACAAAACAAGTGAAAACTGTCAACCCTTTTAGGGAATTCTTCACCAGGGACTGCCTATCAGATCCATTACCTACAAAAAGTAATGTTTAAAAATTTCAATGATTTATCCTTTTAAATCAAACAAGAATTCGTAAGTGTAATTAGGCCAGGAAGAACTACAAAAAATACGATTAATGGAAATGTAAAACCAACCACTTAAAAACTCAAGAGTACCATATACTTTTCATGTTATTTAAACTATCAGGATTCTATTTAGCAAAAGCAAGCAAACAAAAAAACAAACAAACAAAAAAACACGCACAGATAAACAAAACAACCTTTCATTTTCAAATAAAAACAAATTAACTGCCATACTCAGTATTAACCTGCAACTTTATAACTACTGCATATATATTAGTTGTGTAAAAGTGCAAAAACAAAACAAAACAAAAAAAACCCTAACCTTGAAAAATAAGCTATAAGAACTTACACACCAGTTGGCTCCAATCTGAGCAGCCAGCAGAGGGCGCACATACCCCAATAAGAACTAGCTCTGGCCAGCCACCACTTAAACTCACTTAGGATAAGCCTAACCAAAATTTGAATACAGGGAGGGAGAAAAAAATCATCCTATCAGTGGCATTAAAAAAAGCAAAAACAAAAACAAATGTGGTCCGTTTAGGATTAGTAAGAAATACACACAAGTACACTTTATTAGTAAATACTGACTTTAACAGACATTTCCTAGCTGCTTCATGGGAAATTGTTCATTAAAAAGAAATGTCTTCTTTGCATAGAAGTAAGGTTATACCAGTTCTCAAGGCCACTATAGTTTTTATAGATCACTATTAAGAACTATCTACAATAAATAAATTTGTAGAAGTAAATTAAATGTTAAATTTCTAACACATAAACATACATTTTGATGAGTATATTAAATTACCCTGTGCAAACAGAGTCTCTTTTAGTGTATTTACATGTGTCACATACACACTTATTAATTAATTTTTGTAACCCTAGAACAATCAAATATGTACCATTTTATGGTTAAATTAAGGTCCATAAGTTATTTATTTGTCCACTGGTTTGTAGTTTGTACTTGATTATTTGTAAGTTGTCCATTCCGGTCTCTGTGTTATATTAGCTTTTGGGTTACAATAGGCTATATACTAAAAGAGTTCCTCTTAGCTATATATGTACGTGTATGGATGGAATAACCACTGTTTATTCTCTTAAGGAAGTTTTCCTATAAATGCAAAAGTCATAAACTCCTCCTAGTACTTTTCAGGCTTCTGATTTCAGAAACAGTATCACAAATTACTATGAAAAAAGAATCACCTTATGAAAGAACCAAATTAAAACCAACACCAACCACTATACTTTTTACATTAACAGATGAAAATTAAATAATCTACAAGATGTTCAATCTCTAATTTATAGTATGTTAGAATAAACGGAAGGTTTGCACTTAAGTTTCAAGATGGGAAGCTTGGTAGGATAATTAATTGCCACTTGTCCATCCACCTAAATGATCACTTCAACCTCACCTCTCCTCACCAAACAAAACAATGAAGCCTTGCCACATCTCCACCAGGTGATTTTTTTAAAGCATTCTTAGTAGATTTGAAAGTTAAACTGAATTTACAACATCTACAAACCAGGTGGTTTATGTTATAAGTAGGTCACGATGAATAATACTTATCTTTTGGCTGATGTGGCTACACCATTTCTGCATAAGTTACAATGGCGATGCTTTATTATTCCTAAGCACTCAATTCTGAAATGTTTGCACAATCTGTTAAGTCCGGGCACATTTAAATGATTCTGACATGCAGCCTGCTAAGGCCAGTGACGGGGATAATGCCTCTTTACGTGGGTAAAATTCTGTGGCATATAGGTCACTCTCTTAAGGGGAATCAACTGTGTGTCTCTTCTTTGCATTTCCACCACAATCCTTCATCCTGCAGCCTGGAGCTGAGAGTGAAATGCAAGAAAGGAGCCGAGTGCTCAAAGCAAAAATCTGCTTCCAGGACAATCCATTATATCTGACAAGTTAAATGTTCCATGGTAGGCCATATGGCATCAGAGCAGGCCCGACGATGGAAGAGGGGAACTCAGCAAATGCATCACAATTAAGGAGTTTGGCTACAGACTTTACTTTGAATTACTTTATTTCTTATTAAATTTTAAATGCTGTCTCCCTAATTTTTAACTGAATCCCTTTTATGAGACAATTTTTAAAGAAGTTCCATAATTTCTTGCTCACATCATGACTGTGGGTACTGCAATCTAAAGGTTAAGGTACACGTGGCCATTATTAGGAAACGGAGTTGCAAAGAGGAGGACCTGTAGTCTCATTTCAAAATTTTCAAGACAAAACATTGGTAGACCCTATCTATTCACTAGATTAGAATATGCAAATGAAAGTGGTCATTAGTTTGGGACATTTCAATGAAACTGAGACAGCATTAAATGAAACCAGTTTCCATTTACAAGTCCAAAAAAAATCTGAAAAACTGAAATCATAATTCGCATGTTCCTGTTTCTTCTGTGGTTTACTTAATTTTAAACCAATTAATGAACAGACTGAGGACTATCTCCGCTGAATCCCGCTCCTCCTGGCATACTGAAAAGGAATGCTGTACACTCCGGACTAATTCCATGTCCAAGAGACAAGTCTGATAGCTTCCTAAGACACTGGTTAAAACCAGGTTGTCTACAATAATATATATTTGATGTTTGAAACAATGTCATAGAAATCATATCTGCACTATGTTCAAGGTATGCATTTATTGCATTAAGGGAGGAGGGATTAAATTAATGAAATGACCAAAGCAGTATCATTATGCAATGGTATACGATTATACAATAAGGGCGGGGGGGCGGGGGGGGGGGGGGGATGTTCCTATTTCTCCTGAAGAATTCTCAGGAAGAGAACTGGGCCTATAATAAAAAAGAAAAAGCTTTCTATAGAAGTATCCAAACTCATGGATCTGGACCAGTGTCCCAAGGTAATTTTATCAACTCCCTCCCTTCCTGAGGATGACGCAGGATGCCTTCTTGAGCAAATATAGTATGAAATAAATTGTAATAGGTAGGTGATTATATTTAAGTAGTCACACTGATTTGCAAACATGAAACTCATAATAATGAAGATAAACATGCATGCATCTTTCCAAAAGAGAAGACACTGAGACTCATTTCCCTAAACTATTTTCACTCTCCATTTCTCCAGAGGGTCACTATTTCCCTCAAATGTACCCGCTTCTGCCTTAATTAAGAATAACATTATTTCAAAGAGCATATCCTGATACTTTATAAAAGAAGATCATTTTGCATCATGTTTAAAATTATAAACACATCTTCTGGTGGTACTAAAGTTATTATTTGTTAGTAACCTACTGTGTGTTTATATTTGCATTTTCTTTATGACAATTAATGAATTATGAAAATGGTATGTAGATTTTGAAATGGTAATTTGTATTAAAAATCACTTGTTATGTCTCTACATTTTATGAAGTGCTTTCACATAAGCTTCATCATAATTCTGTTAGGTAGTTATCATACCTATTGTCATTAACACTTTTATTCTGTAGGTAAGGATAAAAGGAGATTCAGAGAGGTCAATGTATTTGACTTAGAGCACACAGCGATGGAATGAAGGAGCCACATCTCCTGCCCAATGTCAGCATTGTATTGCCATGCCATACCATATACCACACGAGGAAATATGAGCACTAGAAAGATATAGGCAAGTATTACTTAGGAATGCAAGTATATATGTTATACATTTTGGCTTGATATTTGAGAAAAAGTAGCCAAATATAATATTTTGTTGGTGTTGTGATAGCGCCCAGTTTGAAAAGGGCACCAGAATCCTACACTTAGGTTTCCTAGGAGGAATGAATACATACTCAACATACAATCACATTTACACATGAGCACACACACATACACACACACTTGTAAAATGTAGCCATGCACACCTCAGCACCAATAGAGAGCACTGAGCCACTGTGTACTGTAGATCCTATTTCTGTGTATCCAGATCCACATTTTTATTACTAATTAAAATGTCCAGATGGTAAAATAACACCTGATCCAAGGGGCTTTTAAGTACAGCAATTGTCAGTGCTCAACTCCTACATTGTTAACAAGTTGGAAAAATTGGGCTGCACTGAATTGTGTATGCACTGTTTCCAAACCATCAGTGAAATGCAGCTAAAACTTTAATCACTTGAATACAAAAAAAAGCCCACATTAAACTCTTTACCAAGAAAAAAAGAGAAAGAGTTGCCACTCAACCATTACGATTACGAGAAAGCTCATGAACTCCTACAGAACCAAATGTCATATCATAGCAATACAACTGTGTTTTACAGGGAAGAATACATAATAGAGGGCAAGAATGAGGTTAGAGTTATTCAATATCTCATCATTTCATGAGGCCCTTTCTCTCATCAACTGTTTTATAGGTTTATAAATAATAACAAATTAAATGTTAAATATATTTGGGGGGGGTTGCTTTTGTATACCACATATAGATAAAGATCTTAATCATAAAACAAAGCATGGATTCTGGGATAACCCCCGAAATTCAAGTTGGGTCTTGGCTCTTGAATAATATACTTCAGGAAATCATAAATGCTTTTTAAATGTTTAAGCAGTTACTTCCTAATCCTAAGTGGATTCTTTTTTCTCAAGCAAACATTTTTGCAAATATTTAGGCTGCTTTGATACGCAAATGTTCTCCCAAACATTTCCACCAGCCAGCCACTTAAATCTCTCCACAGACCCCAACCAATGGGAAAGTTTGCAAGGGAAATATGAGAAGCATCTGGATGAGAATACCCAGGATCACTGGCTTCGCTGGCCACAAACAAATGTTGATTTTGTTGCAATACCTGAAAGAAAATCTGTGGATGTTTTAGAGAAACAACTACTTTGAAATTCTCAGTCATGGGGCTGTAATTCTCCTTGACTAAAGCAATAGCTTCTGGGGAGGTAAACCGGATCACCCACAGGTTTCCTATTTCAGAGTTCAATAACTCCAGCCAGTGTGGCTTGCTGCTCCGGACAGTGGAAATCTCATCACTTGAAGAAGAAAATACCCATGGGAATTAACATGTGCAAAACAGGAAACTGAAAAAGCAATAAATAATGCCACAACTAGGGTCCCCAATCCTGACAAGTATAAGATTAGTTGAGTACTTTCAAAAATGTTCTCCCAAGGGAATAAGCCAGGGAAGATGATGCTTCGATAGCCATCCTCCCGTGTAAATAACTGGAGAAATAATTCATGCCAACACAGGATTTCTAGAAATAAAATCAAGAGGATAGTATTCCAAAGTAACCTGTCAATACAGTATGATTACAGTTATGATGAGTAAAAACAATCTTCAAGACTCCCTCTCCCTTTCATATTCTATTCCAAAGACACCACCAAAACCTGCTTTGGGAAATAATGGGATTCCCTATAACAGGTCAACAAATCACTTCAGAGAATTTCCCCAGTTCCCTCAGTCACATACATAAGCTACCAGAGGCTAGCCACACTGAAAACAAAATCAAATTTCAGGATTCTGGTTGCTAACACCATGCTAGGCATTACTGAGGGAAGAGTGAGTTAGCAAACGTTTATGACTTCGGGGGGGGGGGGGGGGGGGGCGAACAGTGAGTTTATCAAAGCCAGCGGAACCCTGAGCTTATAAAATTAAAATAATCTGTTTCTCCAAAACTAACCTGCAGGTTGACACGTGTTCCTTCACTTCTGCCATCACTTCCTCATTCACACATATTAGAAGTGGTCAAAGATTTCATCAGATGTGGTTTTGACAATAGCAGCAAAGTGCCTAAAGCCACAGATTTTAATTGAGCCCCAAATACAGGGTTGTTGGTTTTTGTTTGTGTTTTTTTTGGGGGGGGCGGGGGGGGAGCGAGGGGCGGGGGACCAATCACAGCAGGAAGTGCTTTAAAAGAAAAAAAAGGGAAACATTATCTTGAGTGGTTACTCTGTACTTAGTTGTACTGTATGAAAAGAAAATAAAAAAGCTCTATAAAATGTCAGAATTAACCTATCGTTTCAGATTGCTTACAGGTGAAATCCTACCATCTGGATGGGCAGTTTGCCTGCATAAAAAGAAGTAAACGAAAAGAAAAAAAGTGAAGCCTTCCTCTGCCTGCTATTTAACACAATAGAATTTAAAGAAGACAGAGCCACTATGATCTCAGACAATGAATACATACACACAAACACACACACACACACACACACACACACAAAACAAAACAAAAGTTGGAAAAAAAAACAAGAGATTGAAATAAAATTCTGTTTCTTGAAACTCTGAGATTAATGAGGAATAAAAACCTAGTCATTCTTAATTGCATAATAGGGAAATAAGATTTACATTAAACTTCTGATTAAATAATTGATGATCCTTTCTATTTTCCTTAGACACTCTAAGAATTAAATCTCACATATCAAAGTTTCTATCTTCCCCTAACAAGACATATTTATACTCTTTATTTATGCTAGACTAGCAATTTTGGGAATTACAATTTCACTTTCAATAAACAGGAAACTGCATCTTAGAAACTGCCTGAAGTTGTTTTATATCATTCCAGAGTGAAAACACTTATAAATTTGACAATTTATAAAGAAATATGCTTTCCTTCTCCCCTTTTCTTAATCCTTACACAAACCTTTTCTTTAAAAACAAAACAAAAAACACATCTGCCTCAGCAAAAATATCTGCCTGAGTAGTAATCATTGTTTTAACCTAAAGATTAAATCTGAAGTCAGACCAGAACTCTATGGAGGTTTTCCTTTGTAGTGCTGAGGGCAAGATCGAACTTTCAGTTTAACTTCAGGCTAGGAAGACAAAACATAGTACCACGTTGGCATCAAATGGTTTTTGCCAATCTACAGTCACACATTCGAAAGCAACACACAGAGGGTTTATGAATTAATAGCTCTCTGTACTGAATGCTTGTCGATAGCTCTGTTCTGGGGTTTCTGGGTATCCATTTTGATTGTACGGTGTCTCTTAAAATTACGTTTGAAGCCCAACACTAAACCAGAAGTGGTGAGTGAGAGAATTATGGGCACATTCCCAAACTCTTACACAAAACCACAAAGGGAATAGATTAAACAGAAAAAGCACTAAGAAAACAACTATCATCCAAAAGTGAAAAAAAACAAAAACCCACCCTGAATAGAGAAATCAAATACTTGCTTTTCTTTCGGACCTTATGGGTAGCACACGGAGGGAGGCACCGGGAACTAAGCACAAATACGTAGTGAAGAGTCGCCAAAAAGCATGTGGATGAATAAACTGTCGTGGCGTAAATTTGCCAGCTAGAGGACAGAACACAACACGCTGGGGCTTGACTGTCCTAACATGTTTTACTATGTAAATTTAAATAGTCTTGAAAGGGAAAATGAAAGAGGGGAAAAGGTAGAGGGATTTTTTAAATATTAAAAAAAAAAGTTTGCCAGAAATCCTTATACTAGGGTCACATAAAAAAGTACTTTCATTGCTATTATTTAAAAAAAGAAGAAGAATCCAGTTCTTAGGTTAAAACTCATCACATGTTTCCTGTGATGGAAATTTAGGGGGTGGCTTAAAGAGTTAAAGACTCCCTACCATTAATTTGCATCTGGTGCTTTTAGTGTGTGTGTGTGTGTGTGTGTGTGTGTGTGTGTGTTTTCTTCCCTGAAAAGTTGGCAGAGCTGCCGATTTTCCATAATGCAAGCATTTGGGAATTGTGAGCGGAATGAAACCGATCCAATCTCCTGACTGCGACATGAATTTTCATTAATTACAACCTTGTCAGCAAAAGCATTATCAAAGCTGAATATGAAAATGCTAATGAGTCCTCATTTGCATATTTTTCTTTGTTGGAATGTCATTAATTATTACATTTTATGATGATGAATGCAGCTGTCGAAGCTCTCCGATGCATAATTAGCCATCAGAATGCCAGGAGCCGATCAGCATTTTTGGGTGAAAAAAAAACACACAAATTTCACTTCCACTCTCCCCCCATCCCAACACCACCCAACACACACACACACACACACACACACACACCCCTGATGACGACAGCCCCGAGGCTGGACTTGGACTTTGGGGAAGTTGAAAAGGGCTCCTTTAGAGGAAATTAATTTTTGCTTTAAAATTATTTTGTTTTTAGCCGATAACGGTCTTTATACAATGGAAGCAGTTCTTAATAAAAAAAAATCGTTATTCCAGCTTAATTAATGCCACGCTTAATTATAACACCATGATGTCAGCGGTTTTAATTAAGTATTGGCTCCGTTACAAAAAAAAAAAAAAAAAAATGCACTCCTCGCTGCAGTAAGAGTCACAATACACAGATTTGTGCAAATCATTTCTGTGATTTTTTGGTCTTCCGTGGTTCATGAACTATTCAGATATTAACAGGCAGCATGAAACTCCAGGCACACACGCTTGCGCAGGCGGGCGCGCACACTCACACACGCGCGCACACACATCAAGCAGAGGGGAAAACCGTACTTTCCTACTACATTACTCGGATAGACTTTAGAGCTTACCTAGTTGACCACTTTTTTGAGCTAAAGTGTAAGTGAAGATGACAAAACATAGCTCATCCTCTCTCAGCCGCTGGGAACGGTGTTTATAAGTAAAAAAAGAAAAACAACACAGAGCAGATGGGACCATTACACATGACCAAACCAATCAATCACAGATGAAGGGCCCAGGTGCAGCGCAGCCGTGCAACAACGCACCATTTCACAGTCTGTCAGACACACACACACGGTCGTTCATGAGTGACCCTCCTCGGCTCCCCCCGGACCTCATCTGGAGCACTGCGCCCCTCTCGCCTGCCTAGCCTCCAACTGACGTCTTCATAATCGCCCTGTCTTTCTATCTGCTCTGGCTCCAGTGAAGAGGAGAGGATGCGAGGGGTGGCGACTGGGGGAGGGGAAGGGAGAATGCGGAAGGGAGATAAGGACGGGGCTCACATCATTGTCACTTAGGAGGAGTCCAGCCTTCTTCCTTCTGCCATCCCTGTGGCCCCTCCCTCCCAAACCACCATCACAGTCACCTCTCTAACCATCATTAAGCTCATTAATTTTTAAGGGTGACTGCTTGCTTGCTGCACCCCAACTGTCTGCCATTCGACATAGAAATTTTGATTCTGAATTTCTTGCATGTAAGGAAGAAAAAAAATGTGTGTCATTGACAAAGTCACAATTAGATAGAAATGTTAGAAATTAATTAATTAGACGTGGTCAGCCGTACATGCCATGGCTCCCCAAAACTGGTTCAAATGAAAACCTACTTACTCAAAAGTCCCCGAGGAGCCAACTCTGGCTCAACATTTTGTGTCTTAAGTAATTTCTATGGCTTTGGTGTCCTGTAACACCAAAATCACTGAACCCAAATGAAGCTGTACATTTACTAGGGTCATACGTTATCCTGGCAACACAGCTGAAATACCAACTCAGACACAGGTTAAGGATAGGCTCCCAGGTTTACAGTCAAGAATATCTAATTCACAGCCTGACTTGATAGCTTTGCACTTACTGTTTCTTAAAAAAAAATAAATAAACAAAAAACTCCGTAGGGAAGAAAGTAACCAACAAATACAGAATAGAATGGCAGTACCCACAGCTGAAGTGCACTTACCACCTTTGAAAAAAATCTCATCACATTGCATTAAAAAAAAGACCAGTTTGATTGATTCAGTATATTCTTTAATCGTGAACTCCTTCGTAAGCCTAGGTAATTTATAACCAGGTTTTTGAGATCTGTCGATAGAGCATAAATATTGTAAGAAACCAGCTCCATTTACTCAAAGAACTGAAAATGGATACTTTCCCAGCTTTAGGAGATGACTGCTCACCCAGTGATTGAAGGCTCTCAACAAGTCTACATTTATTTTGCCCATTTGGAGAGGAGAAGTTTAGGAAAGCACTCAAACCCTACAAAGAACAACTATATGACTGCAAATAGCTTAAAGGAGCTGTGTCCCAAAATGCTCATGACATTTTTAGTCTTTACTGGGAAATTTACTGAGAACAAGAAAAAGTTAATCAAAATAGACCATGCAATCCAGCCACTCTAAGGATTAAGTCAAGTATCATTTATGTGAAGTTTCATGTAATGGTACAAAAATAAAGAGTGCAGGCGAAGTTGGGGTGAGAAAGTGCCCTGCCTAAAATCTGCATGCCATGCCATTTTTAGGCAAAGGCAATTTTACAGAACACTAGGCAGATTGGATTCATTGAAATGAAAGCTTTGTCTCTTAGCATGGGCTCTGTCATCAATTCAAACATGTTCTCAAAATGGTTTGATGACGCACTTGTTTTTGGTTGGTTTGTTTTTTTTCTTTTAGAGGATTCAGTATGCTTCTCATCTCTTTACCATCTAATTTGTCTTTTGAAAACTTTTCAATATTGAACTAATCATGAATCTTTCTGTACCCCAACGTATCCTGTCATTTTTATACTTGGTCCCTCATTTCTGAGCTCCAGAAGAAAAACAGAGAACATATTTATTAAAATCTTCCATAGATATGCAGAAAGATCACCTTGTGTTTTGAATATGTGTGTTTTTTTCTCAAGGAACAGACTCTGCACATTTGCATTAATAAATTTCTATTTTCAAGCTCAATAGAAATTGCAGTACAAAAAGCAGATGTGTACATTGGATTCTTTCAAATTAAATTTCCAAAAAGCAGAGCCTATTCTAGCTCAAGATCAAAGGAACTAAAACATGATCTCCTCCCCCATCCAATATAATTACAGAGATTTCATTTCTTTTGTTACAATGAGCACAACAGGTAAAACTTAAACCTGAAGGATAATGATCAGGTGCTACAGCTCAGCTTTGCTGGGGAGCTCAATTGCTCTGCTCCGTGGCCCTGCTGTTTAAACTACCACTCTGCAGGGAGATGGAAATGCCTGATGCTCTTCTCTACTACTCTGTTCTTGGAGATTCGTTTCCTCTTCCACATCAAGACTGTGCAGAATGGTTCTGAGATGGACACAAGCCATCTCAGAGTAGAGTTGTTCTAAAGGAGGGCCATGTCCCTCCTAAAATGCACATGACGAAAAAACATCACATTCGTAGGTGTCTTTTATTGGTAGGCTACCTTTTAGAAGTAGATGGGCTATAAATAATAAATAAACGAGGAATGACACTGTTCTGAAATGTCATATCCTGGCAGTCCTGTGAAAGGACAAGGCCCTGGGGAGGGAGAAAAAAGACATGCAAACCACAAAGTCATTGAAAAGTGAGGTTTGAATGAAAATCTGTTCCATTTTGGAATGATTAGCATGATCAATTTCTTTGGGGAATATAGGTACAGAGAGAGAACAAAATTTAATGTCAGAACCCAAAAAACAGAAAACTTTGGGAGAGAACACCCTCTAGGCTTAAACATCCTTGAGAGTGACTGCATTCTACAATATGCATTTCTATCTCCCTTTTAAAATTCCTGGTACCTCACTTCATCCTTTGCTGCCCATAGGCATATGTTCCCCTCTAATTATTTGCCATTTAGAAAAACTCTGCTAAAATTCCTTGTGCATCTGTCCCTTATTTAGTATATATTTGTGATGCTTAAATATGGTGCTTTCTAATACAGCAGCCGTGCATATAAGTACAAAAACTCCCCAACTATAGAAAAATGTTTCTCCCCCAAGTAGTATATACAAAGTGAATTCAATATTACCAGGATATAAGTATGTACTACTACACATATCACATACACACACACACACAGACCCTTCAAAGACTAGGCTGTTGGTAAACAAAGCTTCTATCTTCCAACCAATGCCTCCCAATATAAATGCCAGTAATAATATCCTCTCCAAAATAAAGTCTTTTAAATAGCTAGGGTCTTCTAGCCCTGAATTATTTTTTGCTAGTCTATGAAATGGAATATAATTATTGTGTATGGAAATATCTTTAACTTAAAGATTTCCTCTAGAGCAGCGGTTCTCAACCTGTGGGTCGCGACCCCTTTGGCGGTCAAATGACCCTTTCACAGGGATCACCTAAGACCATCCTGCATATCAGATATTTACATTTTACGATTCAAAGCAGTAGCAACATTACAGTAATGAAGTAGCAACGAAAATAATTTTATGGTTGGGTCACAACATGAGGAACTGTATTTAAAGGGCCAGAAGGTTGAGAACCACTGCTCTAGAGACTACTGAGAACAAAAAAAAACTTGAAAAATAAGGCATAGTTTGGTAACATCAAAAACCCAAAATCAAACAGGGTTATGCCCTTCCTACATCTCTTCCACATATCTTTCCTTCTCTTTGCCCATTCCTTCATTCTTCCTTCCTCCTTTTTCCTCTTCCTCCCTTTACACACTCCCTCCCTTAAAGATGGGGCACTATATGAGGGGAAATATTGGCTTGGAAGCATAGAACCTAGGCTTCTAAATTACATTTGCCAATAATTAGTCATGTATCTGTTTCCTCATCTGAATTGAAGTATACAATTGCTAGGCTGAGAAATAACTACTATTAATAACATTAATAGTAATCATAATGATGGTTATAATTTAGGGTGTGCCAAACACTTTGCAGTGAGTGCAGTGGGGTAATTAACAGCATGGATTTGGGAGACAAAGTGCCTGTTGTGAATCCCAGATCCACCCCTACTGAATTGATGACCCTGAAAGGTACTGAATGTCTTGGAGCCTCCATTTTCTCACCGATAAAATAGGACTAGTAATAACATCTACGCCATGAATGCTTGTTCTGAGGAATAAGTAAGTTAAGACATTAAAGGTACTCAAAATATACATGTATTTTTTATCATCTATCTCCACCTCAATGTAACTTTCATACAGAAAGGGAATATCTTTTGTTCACCACTATATTTAGATACCGTATAGTGGTGACACATGGTATGGAGTTGTTAAATATGCAACTAAAATAGTGCCTGACACGTGGTATGGAGTTGTTAAATAAACAAATGTTTAGTGAATAAATGATGAATGGATAAACAGACAAACATGCCTTGTTATTTAGAACCAATGATTCTAAGACTGAACTATTAAATACTTACTAGGTGTAATTTACATGGTACTTTGCACGACCTCTATCTTCAGGAAACTAATCATTTATTATGGGAATGAAGCTAAGTACAAACAACTACCGTTATCAATCATAGAGGAAAATTCACATTAGAAATATATAGGATGAAAACATTGCCAGGTAAGAGGAAAGATAATTTAGTTCTGGGGAATGGGGAGTAGTCTTCCTACCCCATGATTCCTCCAAGAACATGTCAACAATGACCACTAAGTTGTTAGAGCCAATAGACAATGCTTAACTCTCATCACCCATAGCAATAAAAAAGATACTCATATCCCCTTTCTTATAAAAATCTGCTTGATGTCATCACATTTCCTTTTTCTCCTACTCCTTGGGCATTCTCTTTCATTCTCACCCAAAGGCTTTTTTAAGGGTTGAGAATCCTTCAACTGCTGGGCCCGAGTCCACTTGTTGTGTAGACTCCATACACAGTCTTATACCTTCAACTGGCATCGATATGGTAAAGGTTCCTTCAGTTGTAGGCCTTTTGCTCGGCCTTTTCTGAGCTTTTCATCCTTAACTTGAACCACCTACTTTATATCTTCACTTGAATGGTTTAAAAGTACTTCACACTTCACACCAAAATCACGATCTTCTCCTTTTGCAACGAGACACTTACTAATGTTCCCTGGACTTTTACAGAAATTGAAGAATAAATGAAATTATATTTATGAGAATCTTCTATTTCCAGCTCATGTGCTAGATGTATATATCTCATTTAATCTTCACTACAATGTTCTGAGGTAGATAGCATTATCTTCATTTTTTAAGATATGTTCTTATTGATTTTTTAGAGAGAGATGAAGGAAGAGGGAGAGAGAAAGAGAAACATCAATCTGCTGTCCCCTGAACACCCCCTACTGGAGATCCAGCCCCAAACCTGGGCATGTGCCATGACAGAAAATCGAACCGGTTAGTGTATCGGATGATGATCAACCACCTGAGCCACATCAGCCAGGGCTAGCATTATCTTTATTTTTAAGATGAGAAGTAAGACTCAGAGAAATTACCTTTGTTTCATTACAGACCATGGATTTTAGGCTATAAGTCGAAATTAAAAGGATGAATAATGTTTGTTGTCAAGAAATAATCATGACCCCTTAATTTGAGCCTTATAAGCTAGAAGAGCTTTCTACCCTGTGAACGTCCTGATTCATAATGGAGAGAGATTTGGTGAATCAATGAGAGTTCTACCCAGGAGAAGGGGGAATGCATATAGCAATGGACTAACCTGATAAAAACAAACAATAAAAAAGTAGAAAAACTTATATAAGAGAAATATAAATGGGGAAAAAATTAAAATCTAATTAAGTAAAATCTGTAAAATATAAGGATATTAAATATATTTTGTGAATGAAAAGCTACAATGGAAATGTTTTAAATCAGTAAATATATCCATAGTAAAAATAAGAACCACAAAAGGCTCTCAGAAAGCATGTAACTAAAAATCAATGCTAAGCAAGGTTGTCCAAAGCAAGAAAAAACCTCATGTGGTGGCTGAATCTCTCTAACCCAGCCGAGGGCAAACTACGGCCCGCAGGCCGGATCCGGCCCGTTTGAAATGAATAAAACTAAAAAAAAAAAAGACCATACCCTTTTATGTAATGATGTTTACTTTGAATTCATATTAGTTCACACAAACACTCCATCCATGCTTTTGTTCCGGCCCTCCGGTCCAGTTTAAGAACCCATTGTGGCCCTCGAGTCAAAAAGTTTGCCCACCCCTGCCAAGCCCAGGGCCACACCCAGCGACACCAGGACAATGCATTTCATAGAGTCTTCTCCTCCATCTGGGCGTCCCTACAGAAGCCACAAATCCTGACATGTTTTTGCACAACATGAATGGCTACTCATGCCCGGGCTTAGGACAAAGTATGTACCTCTTCTTGGTAATGGGTAATTGTGCCATCATATTGCTCTCACTCAAGAAGAAATGTCCTCCTCTTCCATGATAATACTTGAAAATCCCATTTATGGGACTGACTCATCAGTAAGTCTTCCTCAATTCAGATGATTTAGCCCCCATTGCAAAAACCTGCGGATTCCACTGTATCTTGACATGATCTATCACAGGCTATTAAAGGTTGGCCTGCTCAACTATTCACAGGCAGGTAATGACTGCCTGTCTCCTTGGAGTGAAGACTTCTGTGCTTGGAATTCCTCTCTCCGCACATGGCTGGCTGGAGTTTCCCAGACAGTGGGAATTACAACATGTTGACCTTAAATGGCACTATATTATTCATAAAATATTAACATTAGAACATCCATCACCCTATATCCACAGTTTTAGATCTTTGATCTCTCCAGCTGTCAAGAAAAAATATTTTTCTGGCAAAGTGTAAATTGGATCAAACACTTATCTCCATCAATCTCAGACAGATCCTGTTGCATTTTCTGGCTCACTAGAGAAAATATCTCTCTTCCAAGACTTGCCATGCCAAACTGACCATGATTTGTTGTAGAAAAGGACCATGGGTATGTAGGGGTGGCAGAATGGGTAAAAGGCAGTTCATCTTCTGGCTCTTACTCAGGGACCACAACCCTGGCAAAACGTGTAATTTCTAAGTCTTTCACAGCAAATTGGGAAAGGCAAATTCTTAGAACAGAGAACTGTTTGGGCTCCCAAATTAAAAATGCCACTTGCTAGCCATGTAAATCTCCAGAACAGAGTCCTACTGAAGATGAATGAATAGTCCAATATCTACAGTTGCTAAATAATCAAGCTGGAAGTCAAATCCCACTCTAACACCAAACTCTAAGCTCTTCCAATCCCTATACTTACAAGAATAAAAGAGGAAAGCAAATAATAAAAGAAAAGAGTGGTAAAAAGAACGGAAAGAGTTAGTTAAATCTGACATTGTGGATATTGAGGGAGGTGCTGGGTTTCAGAAGATAAAAATACTAGAGTAGGAAAGAACATAGGATTTGAAGTTGTGCTACCTCAGAAGTTGGCAAACTACCTTTGAGAATATGTAGTTTCAGAAAAACTCTTGAACTATACCCTAGTGAGGGGTGCTGATTCGTAGGCCTGAAGTGTGTCCCTATTTTAACATCACCCCAAGAGAATTGAAGTAAGTGATGTGTAAACCACACTTAGACAACCATTGCCAGAGCAAAAGACCTACCTGCAGTTTTACGTAGAGGGAAAGGAGTCAGGGGACAAAAGATGATGAAAGGAAAGAGAAAGTGAACAATTTCTTAGAAAAGATCCCAGGACAAGAGAGTTATAATAAGCTTGCATGCAAATGTTGAGGGTTGACAAGCAAATTAAGAAGGGGCACATTTTCTTCTACACATGAGAGAAGAAGAAGGCAGTTGAAGGTTAGTGGCAGGTGTTCTAAGATCAACTACCTCAAATCAAGCAACACATTTGCAAAGTCTGACATCTTTCCTAAAATTTTAGGACCCCTACTTCACTTTGTTGCCACTTTCTTTTCTACAACTTTTCTCTTCTGAGGACTATTGGATCCATTTACAGTGGTGAACTAGGATTGAACAGTGAAGACCTGGAGCAAAAAGATAGCCAGTGGTAGATGATGATAAGAGAAAGAATGAGTTAGACTCAAGTCATCTCCACCAACAGTCTAAGGACAATCACAGTTAGACTGGATGTACCGAGGTGTTCTCCCAAGATCTAATGCTTCTTTGATTTCAACAAATCCTAACATGACACAAATGGATATTCAAAATTGCTCATGGACCATGGGACAACTAAAGTCAAAGGGTCAGCTAGAGAAGCAAGAGGGTATAGAATACAGAATGGCAGAGGGTCTAACAGCTTGGAAAGTCAATACGTTGTGAAAGTCAGTAAGAAAGGTGAAATAATGATGATATTTTCCCTTGATGTTTGTCACCCTTAACCCTTCTTCCTGTATGGTCTTTTCTTTATTATTGAAGCTTCACAGTGTGCTAACGTTAAAAAAAAGAAAGAAAGAAAGTCCAGCAATCACGGTGTGGTCCCTTCACCCCCCCTTTTGTGTTTACATCTAATCTCTTACAGTTACTTCTAATATGTTTACCTGTTCCATCTACCTGCACTGTCAGGGAAGCATTCAGGTCTGCTGGTTTAGACCACTTGCTTCAGAGTCTGACAGGACTGTAAATCACTAACCAACTAGAACTGCCCCCTTCATCCAGATTATTTTACACTATCTGTCCCTCACTTTGCTTATTTGCAAAATGAGGATCATTTTGTTGTAAGATAAAATATGCAAATAACAGCACAGTGTTTGGCACACTGTAAGAGCAAATCACCAGTGGTTATTGTTACCACATTAGGATACTGATACACATTATGGACATTAGCAACAAGCATTATGGATGTTGCTGGACAAAGGTCACTCTCGTTATTTACCATTTAATACTGATGGAGCATGGATTTAATTTGCTCTTATGTGAACAAGTCAGCTTCATATTTGTATCACATATCTAAAGATTGGACCTTAATCTGGGCTGTTTTGAAAATGCATGCCTCTGGTGACATGGAAAGAGAACAGAGAACCATATGATTAACTGTTTCTCCAAATACATCCAACTGTGTATGCTGCTGATGACAGTAATGTCTGTGCAAGAAACACCACACATTTTCAGTTGTACATATTTGTACTATGTTAAGAGGAAAAACATATCACCTCGGTGGTTCCCAAAGCTTTTGCTTTGCTATTACTATATTTTAGTTCCAAACAAGCCTCCTTGCTTTACGACCTCTTCCCTCTGCACCTCTCTCTCTGCTTGGTCCCTCATGTGCCCAATCATCCATGTGCATGACGCTGACAGAGCCATTTCCTCTTCAGCTGTTACCCTTGAGTAGTTTTCCAGTCCTTTATAGGCTAACATTTAAAGACATAATTCCTACCCACTTGCAACTTTTATTCTAAAGGAAATAAAACAAATCAGGCTAAGATTTCCAGGGTAAAATAAGTTTTTCAAATACCTTTCACACATCACATATTTTCATTCAATGCTCTTACAATTGTAGGACAAACTCGAACAAATCTTTTCTTCATTCCCTATGCTCAGCTATATTTCTCCTTCTGCTTCTATACACTAACTTCTAGTACTGTTTTTGCCCCTTATTAATTCCACCAAAAAAGTATTCAACCACACTAAAACTTACTTAATTACAAATCATTAATTTTGAGTGACAAGCAAATGTCTAGTTTCAATCACTGTGTATAATGTTTGTTTGTTTGCATGGTAAAAGAAAAAAAGAAAGCTTTTTTTTTCTGTTTAGTGAGATTGTCAAAATGATACAAGGAAGAATTCTGGTCCCGGTAATGAGTTTTAAAAACAGGAATATGAGACAACCCCTCCTTACTGATCAGCTCTCAAGTATTGTCATCTAACATTACAAATAAGCCATGGACTCTCAAGGAGCATCTGTGTAATGAACTAGAAATACTGACTGCAGTGAACTTCAGTAATTTTCCTCACTATGATATGCTCATTGCTTAGCCCAGTGCCTGGCACAGAGTGCGTGATCAATAAATATAAATTATAGGTAGCCTCCAACTTTCCCTGCAAATATATTGAGTTATCAATAAATCTATCTGCAGCCTATCAGATCTGAACTGAAAATGATTGCAAAGTTATTTTTATTAAATATTCTTTGATTTGGCCCAAAGATATTGGCAAAAGCTGAGACTGTAACCATTTGGACTACACATGCTTCTGGCCTGCTTTCAAAACCACTAGCAGCATGTTTATCAGCTGTCTCTGCCCACTGGAATAAAAGCTCCACAAGGGCAAGCGATCTTTCCTGCTTTGCTTCCTGATGTGTCCCTAGTGCCTGGCACATAACATTGTCTGATCACATATCTGCTGAATGAATGGCATGTTTAACACGGCTTGTAAGACCCTGCACGGCTGGCTCTCGTAGCCATGGAGAAGCTAGTCCTCACACTCTCCCTCTTACAGCACTCAGAAAGAAATGTCCAATCCTTCCTTTATTCTAGCCTTCTGCAAACGTAACTCCCTAGGCCTGGAAAACTCCCATCTCATCCCTTCACCAGCTCCCTTTGCCTGACGATCTCCTTTAGATCATTCAGGTCTGAACTTAAATGCCAACTTCCCCAGCCTCCTCTGGGCTATGTCCCTTCCTGCTAGGGCTCCCATAGAACCCTGTACTTCTCTTGGACCTGTTTACTTCCTGTGTCTTTCCTGTGATAGAAAGTCAACTCCAAGTATATGGTATATTCAAGTGTGTATTCTCACCACCAAGCCATGCCAAGTATTTGGCAAAAACCTGGTGTTCAATAAATATTTGATGAAGGGAATTAATGAACCACTTAAAGACTGAACACAAATATCTGAAAGACCCATAAGAAGCATATGTCTATATACAGAGAAATTGATACCAATCAGTACATACGATACAAGTTAAATAAACTTACAAACAATATAAAATTTAATTAGCAATATTTTGTTAACCTTTCCATAAGCTGTAGGTATTCTTGGCCTATTAACAGTGGAAATAAATCCTCACTTTTAAATCTGATTCTATGATTAGCCCTGGCCAATATGGCTCAGTTGATTGAGCGTTGTCCCTTGTACCAAAAGATCACCAGAGCACCTGCTGGGGGTTGCGTGCTCCGTCCCCAGTAGGGGGCATGCAGGAGGCAGCCAATTGATGTTTCTCGTTCTCTCTCCCTTTCACTTCCTTTCTCTAAAATCAATAAAAACATATTTTTTAAAAAGATTCTATAATCAAAAAAGAAGTTTGTGGGTAAAGAAATGGTTATTAATATTCTGGGAAATAATTTCACGTGATTAATGATTTAACCATTTTATTCATTCAAATACAGTACAAGAACTTTAACTCTCTCTGAAGGTTACATTTCATTTTAAACTTGCCAAGAATTCTAAATAAGAAAAGTTGTTAATAATGTCAATGGCAAAATGAAATATACTAGTATCCATTTGTACAAAAACAAGTCAATACCTAAATTCCATACATTTTCTTTTTTTATTAATATATTTTATTGATTTTTCACAGAGAGGAAGGGAGAGGGATAGAGAGTTGGAAACATCGATGCGAGAGAAACATCGATCAGCTGCCTCCTGCACACCTCCTACTGGGGATGTGCCCACAACCAAGGTACACGCCCTTGACCGGAATCGAACCTGGGACCTTTCAGTCCGCAGGCCGACGCTCTATCCACTGAGCCAAACTGGTTAGGGCTCCATACATTTTCTTTAACTTTGAGCCATAAAATTACAAAACATATAGAAGACTGAGTTTCCTCTCTGCATTTTAATTTTATTAAGTTAAATATTCAGAATTCAACAGAAGAAGAAAAAAAGTCTATCTACTACCGTGGCAACATGTTACTTGGAGCCTCATATGAGCAGCTATGAAACAACTACTATGAGCAGCTTGGAGTCAGCTCTGCACCCATAATGTGAGCAAACTATTGCATATATGAAAAAGCCAAATTAGACAAAAGCAGCTCTATCTTCCCAAAGATAATAGAATGTTCAACAAAATATCCTTAACTATCTATCTCACCATTTCACAGATTATTTTTAAAAATTTCATTAAATCAAGTTATAACAACTTGGGATTTGTGTTCCTTTTATCGAACAGTTAGTCTTAAAAATATATTTTACTGTGTACATTAGGTTGTACTCAACAGCTGAATTAATATTACACGTATAACAAAACTGCCCAAGTCCTTGAGAAAAACGTACTTGCCTACAATCAATTCAAGGCTAATTTCACTGCATTCTTAGCTATTGCCAAATTCTTCTGCATAAGACAAAGCTTCCCTACTTAATGTCATTTAATCTTAGCTGTATATTATAAAAACTAACAAATGAATGTTCTTTTTGAAATATTTATAGTGCAGACTTTTCTCTAATATGGCTTGTCTTTCCTCTAAATTAGTAAAAATACATTAACAATTTTTCTGCAATACAAGGAAAATCATTCCCACTGCATATACACAATGTTTAATTGTGAATCTACAACAACGAATATCTGCCATTCACGTCACCATTACAGAGACAAACCTTCAATGTCATTAGGCTAAGCCTATCAACTTGAAGGACAAATAAAAAATAGAGATCATGTCAGCCTTTCTGGAAGTATGCACTATTTTAACGCATTAAAAATTACTATGTTCTTTGACCTAAAAAAGTTATTAGTTTATGGCATGAAAATATCTTGATGGTAGTTAGGTGCTAAATAGGTGATGACTCACTTTTAGTGAGTGAAAAAGAAATAGAAGGATTTAAAAATAAGTACTCAGATGAAGAGAAATGAATCATTTTGGAAACTAGAATGACAGTTCTTTAAAGCAAAGTGTAGGTAAGATTCTCAAACCTGGCATGACATCAGCATCACCAAATGCACATTTACATTTGATGCCTGGATTCCAGCCCAGACCTCAGACCTCCAAACACAGAATGTCTGCAGGTGGAGCCCAGGCATCAGTATTATGGCAATGGCTCAGAGGTAACTCAGATGGACAGCAAGAAAGGCTGAAGATCTACAAGATGTGGCCATATTTATTTATAGAGTTCAGGAACCATGGGTTGAGAGCTAAATAATGTTATTCATCAGATATACGTTATCAAATATACAAGAGCATTAGGAAATAGTGGGATAAAACAATATTCAAAATGTACCAAAGCTTCTTTCTGGCATCCTCAGCCAAGCTCTTGCTTCCATAGCACTTGCAGGTGGGACTGGTGTTGCCATGTTTGTAGCTGTCTCATTCATGTTAGTCCCCTCAATGGAACAGCAGACTCGCCCAAGTCTGGCAGTCCCCAAAATAATGAGTTATTCTCAGGGCAATAACCAATCAAACTGAAACTGGCTCTATATAAAAGTTGAAAAAATGACCTAAGAAATAGTAATGTAGCTTAGTTGTTCTTTCTTTTATGGATGAACTTAAGTAAACCAGCTTTCAGAGACACTTAAACACAGAGCAACTACATCAGAGAAGTAAGAGCTCACAGGAGGTCTGTTCCTACAGTCTTGGTGGGAAAGATGGCTCTGGAGATTAATTTTATTTAGAATTTCTTTAGGCTTTGGAGACAAGATACTGTAAGACCAATACTGCAGTGAGTGAAAGTTTCTTTGTCCTTCTCCTACATGCTCAGAAATAATGTCCTGAAACACCTCTTTTATTTCATTCTTAGGTAGCAACTAAAGCAATATTGGAAGGTGGAAAGAATTGACCACAGTGAAGCCCTCTTCACAACAGTATTTGCATTAATGAGTATCTTAAATTAATCTTTGAATACAGAGCAAAGAAAGTTTAATTCTGGGAACAGAAATGGAAAGGTCTTATTAGTAAGTGAGGATTACTAGACCCTAAAGTTTATGAAGGCAAAGAGTGGGGAATGGGGTATCCCAAAGGGAAAAAACAGCTGTTATCCTGGGATGGGAGGTGTGTGCACATCAGGTCCAAATGCAGGAGGTGGAGTAAATGGAGGAAGGAAAATGTACATTTGAAAGTGCAGCCTCTGCCAGCTCAAGGCAAGAACTCTATGAATCTCAAAAGAGCAGCAGGAGGTCAAGGATTCCTAAATCCATTCACGAGCAGGAGCAACAAGCAAGAAGTTTGGTTTGGGTCCCTGGGGAGACTAGAGATCTTGGAAAGAGGGATGCACATCTGAGGCCTAAGAAAAGGAAGCAGGCACCACACTGAGCACAGCCCAGCAAAAAGAAGAGGCCACCCTTCTCCAGACGTTCGCCGTCAAGAAGCCAGTCAAAAATAAGACCGGAAGTGATAACAAAATGAATCAATGGCCTTTCTTTGCCTGGCATGAGGTCGGGTTGTTTATAGGAGTGAGGGAGAAGGAACTTCAAATACCCTAAGGCAGGTCTGTCTTTTCCAGTGCTGCATTTCAGGATCTAGCGCATGTCTAGCACTAAGAAATAGTCAATAAATCTGGTTGAATCAGTGACTCAGTGAATACCCTGGAAAAAATAATAAGACTTAATAAACACTTAACAATATTTAATAAACATTAAACACTGGGCATAGTGAGGTAACTCTTAGACTGTGAATTTGGGGGACAAAAAAGGTGTTTTGGTTATTCAAAGGTCCAAAGATATTTTTTAAGTACACTAGCTTATTCCCTTGAAGGGTAAATTTCAAATAAGCTAATGAATTAACTAGAAGTCAACAAAATTATTTCCAACCATTCCACGAAATATAGTTATTTTTCTTCTCTTTCTAAGCTTCTTCTTCATTCTTACCTTTTCAAGATTTTTAGGTGACAACTGCTAAATTTTAGGGTTTTCTATTTTTTCTTCTCACTCCTGCTCACTTATTTTGGCAAGATTCTCATTTCTTTTATATTTCTTCATTCTCCCTTGGGAAATTTATGTCTGTTTCTAGCATCTGTCTCCCATTCTCTTTTGTGAACACTGGGGTGAAAAATTCATTTATTTTTTAGTAGGATCTTCATTGTCTGTTAATAAATTTCCCCTTCTATCTCTTTGGGGCTTGACAAACCACTTTTCAGATCTCCTGTTCTTTAGGTGCTTTCAGAAGTAACCCATTATTATTTACCATCATCTCAGAGGTAGTCTTTCTTCCTTTTTCCACTCTTAACTTTGGGACGTGTTTAGTATTTTTAGTATCTTCCTGTAACCATGCCAGTCTCCTCCTCTATAAGACTTGATGTCAACTGTTCCTCTTAATAAATAATTGCTTTGTGCTTATCAGTTTCCCATCCTGTTTGCCTGATAGTTGGAATATCCTTAACTTTTGGGCATCTGCTTACTGAATTTATCTCTAAGTATGCATGCCCTGCACACTCCAGGTGCTTTCCCTTTCACTACTTACCCTCTTTCCCCCATCCTCCTTTATAGAGTCTAAAGTTCAAGAGCAGTAAATTTTGTTTCAAGGGACAGGAAGACTGCAGTTCTGCCTACACGCATTCTGCATTTTTCAATGTTTAGATTAATGGCTCAGATAATATTTGCTATGAAAAGCATCATTTGATGACCAAATCTAGTGCAACAATCCATTAGGTCCAACTCCTACATGTGTTGCAAATTTGCATAACAAATCCCAGCTCTTTCTTTTCCTTCTCTAGTTCAACCACAGACTTGCTAAAGCCTTTAGCTGGATTGTCATCATGCTCCTAAAATACGCTCCAATTCTACACTTCCAATCATACCCTTTGTTTCACATAAAACTTAATCAAGAGTAGTTTTATGTAAGTTTCCTGATACATAATGATAAATAGCTTAAGCTACATTCAGTACATTCCCAACCATTATTTTTCTTTCTGTATCATACACAGATAAACCACATTTTATCTATGTTATTGTTTTTTCCATCATATCCATATTCGAATGGTCCTTACTACCTACCTAATAGACAAAATTTAACTCCTTTTCCATTATAATTTTTGTAACCTTTAATCATTAGCCAGTATTAGCTTGTACCTGTAATTTCAAGTAATGTCCATTTCTTCTAAACTAAAAAATTAAGGAATGAATGCTAATCAGTGCTTATCATACCCATCTATTGCATGTGTTAAAATTTCTGAAATATAAACTATACAAAATAGAACAGCTTGAGCCTGGCCAATATGGCTCAGTAGTTGAGCATCTACCTATGAACCTGGAGGTCACAGTTCGATTCCCAGTCAGGGCACATGCCCAAGTTGCGGGCTTGATCCCCAGTGTGCGGCGTGCAGGAGGCAGCCGATCAACGATTCTCTCTCATCATTGATGTTTCTAACTCTCTCCTCTCCCTTCCTCTCTGAAATCAATACAAACATATATGTATATGAAAAAATAGAACAGCTTGAGCTCTCTGGCAGATACCAGCTGATAAATATGATAAAAGTGCGAAATAGTAAAGATTTTGCCCCTCTGATGTGGAAAAGACTGAGGGAGCTAAATAATAATATTGAATAATGTAGCCTCCAACCAGTAGAAACTGTTCAGCAGGCCACAACATAGTGTCTTTTTATGTTCTGCCCTTTTATCAAAAAACAACAATACCAACAACCAACCAGCACGGCATCATACCCACTTTAGATACATGAAAATTTGCACAAATAGAAGTGACTTTCCTGGGATCACTAAGAATCATGGTGATCTGGCCTAATTGGTAATGCTTTTGAGCACCACATTTAACTGGATTGTCTTATAGCACTAATGTTTCTCCACTGACTCAACTTAGCAAGCAATGTATTTATCAAACTATAATAGCCTGAAAATAATTAACAATGAACAATGTAGAAAATAGTCAATTACCAGCTTAAACTTTAAACAAGCACTTACAAGGAAGATTAAAAAAAACAAAACTATCTTGGCTATTGGGTCATTTTCCAGGCTACTAACTGCTAAACCATGTGCAGAACGTGCTTTCAATTTAGCCATCTAGATTTTCTCAAAAGGCAGATAGCTTTGCTCTGCAGGCAGAATCAAGTTGTTCATCAATTTGATTTTTAAAACAAGGCAGTTCTACAGAAAACCAATAAGCTATTTGCCACAGGTTATCTGAAAAAAGATAAAGGGGGGGGGGGGGTGGGCAGTAGGTTTTAAAGACCTTAATTTGTCTGCCTATGAAAGTGAAAAATATAATCTTACTTTGGTTTAGAAAAGGGAAATAGTTGAATAAATTCTACAGCCCGCTCAGTTTCTGGCCATTACCACCAGTCTAGGCTCATTTGAGATACAGCAGTAGCAATAGGTGCCACTACAAATCACATGTAGAAGTCATAATGGCTTTTAAAAGCTGCAGACAAAATTTGAATGTTCCCTATCCAACAAACCATCTCTCATGCCTTACAAATAATCAGATATAGTGAAACTGAAAATTCCACTCTCACAATGGCTGCCTTCCCTCTCCCGATAGCACCAGATCAAAATCTACACAGGAGCAAATGACCAGAGCAGAAGCTAGGTGTATGGAGGGACATTTGCAGCCTGCGTCTACAGAAGTTCTGCACACTGGTGTGATAAACCATTATAGGTTGACTTTTGTTATGTATCATTTGTGCTTTTGTGAATATGACCAAACCTTGGCTTGATCAACCTAGACCTTGTATGAGGTCCCATTGCTTGGTTATAAAACAGGCTGCTGGATGCTAACCCATTCTCTTTCTTTGAGAAGGCCTAGCTTCCAGCTTAATATTCTACAGTAGGATCTCATCCTTAAAACTTCCTTAAGAGTTCACACATGACTCTTCAGGGGTCTTTTTGTCACAGAACTGTGTTCCTGAAAAGTTGTCATGATCCTAATTTTCACACACTAAATCTAAAGTCATCCTTTAGCAAACCCTCCCTAAAGGAAATAATTACCTCTAAATTTATCTTTAGTGTTATGCAAATTTTCGTTTAACCTTTATCACTTATAATTTAACATCTGACTTGCCTTGTAATTTCTGTCTTAAAAGTATGTGTAAGTGAAGGGATACCTAGGACTTTTGTCCAGGTAATTTTAAGATTTTAGTTATTGTTGTTTATTTGATTTGAGTTTTTTTTTCTTACTTTGCCCAAAAATGTAGCCAGTCAACAGCAATTTTATTTATCATCATATCCTATTTATTACCTAAAAAATTTGACTAATAACACAACTCAAAAATAAGAATTGTATTTGCCTCTTTCATTGGTCACAGAAGAACCATTGCTCTGAAACAAGTTTCATTTTAGCCAATTTTAGTGAAAGGAAGTAGGGAGGGAGGGAGGAAGATAAAAAGAAAGAATTTTAAAATAGCATATTAAGGATGACTGACTAAATATAACACTGAAAACAATTACGTGACCAAATCATGAATTGTCCAGAGTTTTTTTTATGCCGAATTTGTAGGGAAGAAAACGATGAGACAGATCAATTTAAGATATTTCAGAAAAAAAATAATTAATTGGAAAATAAGATCAGTTTCCCCTCTTTTTGTTATCCATTCCCATGATTTCTATTACCAAATATGGAATACTGCATGCCAAATCTGCAGCCCAGAACCACAAATCAATCCACCCATAGACATCTCAATAATTCATTATTTCCCCAAACAGAATTTACCATCTTAATCCTCCATAACCTTACTCTTCTTCCCATATTACACACCCTAAAAGCTAAAGAATAAAAATCAGCATGCTGAGGAGATCAGAAAGGAAAGATGGCAACACTGAGGTGCTGAATCCTTACAGATGAGCTGCTACCGCCAGACATCCCCCTAAGTGAGGGGATGGAAAACCATCCTTATTTGACTAACCTGCTATTATCAGGTATTTTATTAGCTGTAGCTGAACACATGCTTGACTGAGATTGTACCTCTGGGAGTTCTTTCCAAATTCTCTACAAGTGAGGCAGTGCAGGGCGGTTAGGAACAAGAGCTTTCGAGTTCAGCAGATAGAGGTTCGAATCTGGACTCTGCTACACACCACCAGACAACCTGATCTCTCTGATCCTCAATTGTCCCCTGTAAACCTATCAAAGAGGTTTATTGTCAGAAGCAACAAGATAATATGTGTAAGTACTTAACAGATGACAAGTACTCAGTGAGCACCAACACATTTTAGCCATTATTATGAGGAAGCTGATGGCTCGTAGCCCAGATGTATAATCCAATAGCACCCTGTGCATATATCGATTACTTCACTAATGCCCTGATTTATAATTATCTAATACCAATCTATTTCCTTCCTTAGACTGCGGGCTATGCTGAAGGCAAGAAAAGTAGCATGTCACTATCTGGTTACCTAACAGGGGCCCTGTGTGGCACAGACTTCCATAAGTATTTGTTGGATGAATGAAAGAATGAACCAAAAATTAATTTAATTTGAGTGTTGAAGTTTATTATTTGGTTAGCTTCTAGTACAAATAGATGGTTTAAAAAATACATATACTGAGTACCATATGATTGCAGCCGCTCTTATAACACATTAATTTTATTTATCAAGAAGCTAATCAAACTTTTAAAGCAGCAAGATATTCTGCTTTGCTTTCACAAATATGTAATTTGCCCTTTTCCTCACTGCTGTAAAGGAGCACTTCCTCTCCTTAAAAATCAAGACAGCTAAGACATGAGGTATAAAAACTGCTCAGGATACAGCTAAGCCGAAAACTGGACTGAGGATTTCTATCTTATCTTTTCTACCCCTTCCAACTCGCCTCTAGAAAAGTTTCTCCCTCTGAATATTTCCTTGCAATGAAGTTATGAAATGAACAACCCCCGTTGTTTTGTGGGGGCTAATGTGGGGATGCAAATGGCGGGAGCTTCTCCGGCAAGTTAAGTCTCCAAATACTAGAATTCACCAAACGGTCTGTCATCTGCAGTCACACCCATACACAACAGTACTGTATAGGAATGCTATTTAAATTTGACCGCTAAAATGTGCTGCCTAATCACAGTGACCATAGAAACAGGGTTTTCTATAAAGACCTGCCCTCCCTTACTCATCATTATTTTCCCGTGTACTGGGAGCATTTTTTCTATAGGGAGGAATATCCCTTCATTGTAAGAAAAGGTGACCTGGTCTGATAAAACTTTAACAGGTGCTGAAATTTATGTATTATATTACAGCCTTCCAAGCCTACACTAATTATTAATTATCCACCTAAGTGTACACTACTTTACACATCCTGCCCCTTAACTAAAGCACTCAGAAAAGCCATTGTACTCTGCCTGACTAACGGACCATGACTTGAACAGCTAAATGGCCTAGCAAATGTAAAGATTTCCCCACACGTACACTTGCCAGTGTTAATGTTGATCCACTGCCTTTGCAACCAACTACATTTCTACAAGCACATTCTGCCGTGAGGAACACAGGTAACTTAGGGAGGGCATCTAGGTGTGGACAGTATCAGCACGTTAGAGCTCATTTATAGAGCAGCTGCCTTCTTGTTTGCATTACTGTTTGGTTACAGTTGTAGGAATAGTGAGTTCTCTTTCTTATTCTGCTCTGTGCTAGAGCAGGTGTGAAGTCAATGCCGCCCTTACACTTGTATCAGCTCAGCTGAGAGAACAGCCGTAAATTTTTATTTCAGAACTAAATGAAACTCATGAGGATATGGGGCAAAATCTCATTAACTGTTCAAATGCCTTTAAAAGACTGTGAGCAAGGTTGCTTTCTTCTCTTTTATTTCCAATTTGGTGTTCAAACTATAAAAGTTTGCAAGGAATGGAAAATGCAATTACAAAATTATACATATTTAGAACCATTTTATTTTTGAAGTAACAAAAAATTTCAAAGATCTCTTTCCCCAACGACCACATCTCCATGGATTAGGTCAGTAACAGAAATAAGGAAACCGGGGTAAAGTGAAAAATGGTTTGTTTCACCAAAAGATTACTTAGCACACTGCTGTTCAGTAGGTCCGTATTTACCCTTAACTAGTTACTACGATGCCTAAGAAAGGTTGTCTACAGCTGTAATAGTGGTCTGCCAACATATTTCAAGTATTCTATGCTCGCTGCATCTCAATTTCCAAATAATATTTGTGAGATCAGGGATAAATAAGGAAAAGGGAAACTCCACAATAAAGAAAAAAAAATAACCACATGCAATATAAAGTATGAATTTGATCCTGTCAGGAGACCAATGTTTAAGGCTTCCAAAAATATGGTTATTAGGCTCATTTCCAATTGCTCAGAAAGTTCTGAAGGAGACAGAGTCACCAATAAACGTTCCTCCATGATTTTGTATTGCCTAATTAAGTACAATCAGTTACACATAAAGAGTTTATGCTTGCATCCAAAGCATTCAGATTTGGTTACTGAACTGTTAAGAGTACAGCTTGGTCTGAATAGCCACGGTGAGGAAAAGGCAAGAGCAATTAGTAACCTAGTAATTTCAGACTAAGGCAGCCACTTTAATGTGATAATACAATGCCAGAAAATCATACTTTGTGATCAGAACATTGTAAAATTAGCTTTTTGTGTGTCTCTTTCTCTCTCATCTTTCTCTTCTTTGTCTCCACTTTCGCCACCAAATGTTATCAGATATTACACTGTCTATTTCATTCAGCTTTTATATGGCCCATGAGGGGGTAGCATTTAATTAATCACTTCCACTTTTTGCCAAAACTCGCTACGTGATTCTCAAGTTTGCATAACACTTTTGCCAAACTGGTCAGATGCAATAATCAGAAAAACAGTCTAGATAAAATAAAAGTAGATATAATAATATTCACAGTAACTGAATTTAAGTGCCTTCATTTAAACACAGAGCAACTACTCAGATGAGAAATTTCAACGAAGCACTAAAATTTGCCCAAGGTCAAACCAACACCCAGCTGAAAACAACCCTTGCTCAGCCCACCATCCTCCACTTCCCCCATACTAGGGCTTTAGTGGGGTTTCCAATCTATAGGAAAGTTGTAAATGTTTTATTTTAAACATAAACAAAATAGCCAGCTATATTTTATACCAATTTAAAGTGAAGCTTCCTTACAGTTTTTCCTATTAATAAACATGTGTCAAGGAACTAAAGATTAATTAATAAAAAATCATTGAGAAGATGAAAAACAGTCTAGATTTGGGCTCTATCTATTAAGTGTTTAGGAATAAATTTAACTTAATCCCAATCTATGCTCCCTACATTTTGCAACTGTTGGTCAACGGGACTGATATTCTGCAGAAGGAAATAAAATGGCGTCCACTAAATACTTCTTTCTACTAAAAAATTATACACAGTTACTTAGGAAAGACTCAGAAATCTTTGCAAGTGAAGGGAATAAAAACTAATCACATACAGAGGCAACATCCTTTGCCAAGTGTCTCTGGAGAAGAATGGACTGAAATGGAAGAAGACTATCTCCAGCACCTTCCTGAGAACATGGAAGGTATGTAATAGTATCTCCTTGATGAAAAGCATCCCACCTGATGGTTACTCCATTATTCAGAAGACCTACAATGCAGGCAGAAAAAGCTCAACTTGTCACCACTCGAGCACCACACCAAGGTGTTTTTAGCCAAGTGAACAATGAAACCTGAGAACATTTAAGTTGGAGCAAAAAATCGCTGGAGGAAAATATTTCACAAAGGGACACATCTGAATTCAACATAGTTGTCCCAAAAGAGGTACTTATTTTATAGGATTACTGTTTTGGCTGAAAAAGAAATCTTTCCATTTGGTCTTGAAGTTTAGAGAACTGAATATTCTATACTATCTCCACCTGTTCTTGCCTTCTGTTCCAATCTCATTAGAAAGTAAGGTGTTTTAAAACTGCTATCACCCAAGGCACAACGAATATAGATTTTTAAAATTAATTACAGACCAAAGAGACAGAGTACCAATGTGTAACTTTGCAGTTCCATAAGATTATAGTCACAGATCAGAGCAGTTATTCCAATGTCTATCACTTTATTACACTGCTCACAGTGACTATGGGGGGTAGGTGTGGCAGATACCACTATCTTCATCTCAGGAATGTGAAAGTTGGGGCTCATGAGAAATTTATCCAAAGTCCCAGTCACCTTGAGGTGAAAAAGCCAAGTCTAAGACCACAGTGACCCCCAGCTAGTCCTTTATTTCATGATGCCTCGCAAGACTTGTAGTGCTAACAACTGGGTTCCCTTGCTTCTTTGGTCCTCATGCACATTATGACGTGAGCAAAGAAAACAGGCTTATTTGTATTGAAGGTCAATAGAGCACTGAAGAAAGATACATTCTTTCATAGACTTTAGGTTCGCAGACCCTGTAACTGCACTGAAGTGTCTCCTGGAGCTGATGGCCAATGAGAGGTTTGAGAAATGTAGTGTTTAATCCCCTGTCCAAGGATCCAGTCAAGAATTGTGTTCACTGCTTAATGCTATCTATCGCAGGCATATTTTAAGTGTCAAGCTTATGCAAAATTCAAAGAAACCATTGTTCCAATGAAAAACGTAGAGAAAAAACTTTATTATTAAATAAAAATAGCACATTTTTATTTCGCATCCAGCTTACCTTTAATGATAGATGCCCTCCCCCCCACCCCCCGCCCTGCCCAGCCCCTGCCTATGTTCTCAGTGGCCTGAGTCATGCATGACTGTGTGCGACAGAGGTGGGGAACTTCTGGCCAAAAGTTGGAATTCAGCTCTCACCACAATTTCATGCAGTCTTGGCATGTTGACTAAAATTAAATGTCGTTTTTTGGCCACACCAATCCTCCACATTAAAGAACAACAAACATAATTGTGTACATATTAAAACAAAATTGAGGGCTTTTTTTGCCCCAGTCAGTGGGCATTCTTGTCTAGAGCTTCAGGATAATATGGCAGGTTGTTGGAAATAAGTTCCCGGGAGACTATTTGGCAGTGGTGCAAGGGAACCGCGGCTGTCTGTCACTCCAGCCCTGCTCTGAATGGCTGCTGTAGGAGACTGTGGGGGTGGGCACTGACCTAAGGCTATGCCAAAGGCTACCGAGGGGACTGGCGAGGGGACTGGCGGCTGGAGCTATGGGCCTGCTGCCCACATGATCTGGATAACATGGCAGGAATTCAAACCGGAGACCTAAAAGTGAAGGTTCTAGGTGATTCGGGTGTTAAGAGGTTGACTCTGGCTAGGTGCTGCCTACCTCCAGGGATGAGGACAACGAAGGCAAAGGCCTTGACAATGAAATGAGAACAGCACGCCTCAGACGCCTGCTCATGCGTGACTCTCATGCCTGTACTTTCTCTTTGCTCCCCATTTCGATAACTTTTTGTCTGCTCCATTCTTTTTTTATGACTTTCTCTCTAATTTGCTGGCCAGAATGTAGAGTTGAGATTCATTTTTATATTTTGCTTATTACATGAAAGCTTGAGCCCTGTTCTTAATTTTTAAAACTGTTACATTGAAAATTATATACTTTCTCTTAACAGAAACTAAATAAACCCTTAAGTTGCTAAGCCCTATACACATGCCCATTTCCTGTCTCTTTCCATTGGCTGTGCCAGCGGCTATTGTGTAGGTTCCCACACCCCCATCCGAACTCTGCAGCTGCGGATGGCCCTGGCTGGACTCACCTTTCCCTACTTCTCTCGGTGTCAAGCTTGGGCACTGAAGCTGTGATGGTCATCCTGAGACAATGAGGAAAAGGACAAAGGAACCGCAGAGACACCAACCCTGCCTTCTCTGGGCTGCAAACCAATTCCAAAAGAGGCTGGCCCCCAGACTCCTAGTACGAGAACAAGTATTCTGAAGCCACCGCTCGTCGCATTTTCCATTACTTCCAAGCAAAAGCATTCCTCCCTGATAGAAACTGCTTTTTACTTTGACTGGAATCTAAAATGGTTTATTTTCTTTTAGGGTCACTACGTTTCTATGTGAGAACTCTTCCTCTGGTATTTAGAAGATCTATACTTATCTGTTAACTGCAGTTTCAAGTAACATTTTTCTGGCATCAGTTCTTCTAAATTTTATAAAACCTGGTTTAGTCCATCTATTTCGACTATAAAAATGTCTATCACAACATTAAATGTGCTATACCCTAGGGTAGGGAGCTGAATGGAAAGGAAATGAGACCAGTGAAAGAGGAATAGAAACCGTTATTAATTGGACAAGAGGAAATAAGTTTATCTATCTGAATACTGGAAACACAACTTTTTCAGTAGACTTTTAATAAATATTGATTTTACTTATTTCCTTTTATAAGTAAGATAATCTGTGGTGTGTTTACTGAAAACTGAAATCTATCACACTGTAATATAGTCTTTTTCCTGACAATAGGAAAAATTCTGTCTAGTCAAGGATACAATACCATAGAATAAATTTCTATAGCTGTCTCTGGTTTAGGGTTTTATCCTGATACTGTAACATGTAAACCTGACTTAAATTTATGGGCTTTCCACTAAGGATTTAAACCCTATATATATCTTATTCCTGCTTTATTCATGAATGACACCATTCAACAGCCATTTACTACGGAGTTCCTACAGCTCTGTGCCAAAGGCTGGTCCATGCATAACACTTTCCTCCTGGTGATGTGACTTAACAGGTTATTATCATATCCTCAATCAATTAAATCCCTTAACTACAGAGTTGGAATGAGTTAAGGTAGAAAAGAAATATCCATTTGAATCATGCTTTAAAAACTACATTTGGAAAATATATCACTAGTGAAATTACTTGAAGGTAAGACAGAGACAAATGGATTAGAAAGAATGATCAACACCTCTAAAGATAAAACACAGTATAAAGATAAAATGGCACACCTAAAAGATCAATCAATGGATCTGTTCCACACTTAAAGACCTGAAAAGTGGCTGACTGGGGACCCATAGGCATTTGTAGCAAAACAGAGAAGAGAAAAGTTGTTCTGAGTCCCAGACTTAGCTCAAAGTTAGCATTAATAAAGTCATCCATGTTAACAGGATGACACTTAAAATGGTCTTATTTTTACTATTTTGGAAAGGCATTTTAAATTTAACATATTAAAATAAGGAAACTCCCATACAAACAAAAAACTAACAAAAAATAAGGCCACTTTAAACATTTCTTCGCTCAGAAATTGCTTGTTACATTATCAGTCCAACAGATAACAGATAATATCAAGATAACCTCAAGCTAAAAAGCGTCCTTAAAAAAAGACAATGAAAATGCACAGACAGGTCTTTACCAATGGACTTGCAAGATATCACTCCCTAACTTCAGAATATTTTCAATGTGAACTGAAATTTCTAAAGCTGACATCCATATTCACAATTCCATTTAATGAAGTTACTAAAATATTATTTGACCTCTGGCACTTTCGAACATCCAGTAATTGCCATTATTGCACAGGTTTTTTATTTTCAATATTTATATTCCTGCGTGGAAAAAGAAATCTGACCAAGAGGTCAAGTTAAATCTTACCAATGCTTTTGAAAATACTATGTTCCTTGTGGTCATTCTTTTCCTTTGTAGGTTAAAGTTTTCAAAACAGCTTTCCTATAAGAGCCTCATCATTGGGTAGTGCCAGTTTTACAAGGAAAAGAAACACTCCCTGTATTAGCATCTACTCACATTTGCCGTTTTACAAGAAGACTGTGCCACTAGCCTCTGCCACTGGGATTTGAAAAAACTCACAACACTTCACCTTTATGCTGGGCTAAACTCAGGGTAGCCATAAACACTTTGAAGTAATACAAACCTAAATATTCCTGCTAGGCAAACGGAGCAGTGGAACCGAATTATAATGAGCTAGCAGCTGTCACAATATGACCACAGTAACCAAATCAAAATATCAACCGCTAACCCAGATGAGATTCAAAGGTCATCCTATAAGCCAGCAGCTTTCTTCAGTTGTGCCTGAAACCTAGATCTGTTCCTGCAGTAAAATGTTCCACTGAGCTAGTTTAGAAACCAGTGACTCTATAGTGGGAAATTACTTAGTGCACTGATAGACAGAGTACCATTAGTGCGATGAGAACCAAATACCACAATAAGGAAACCGAACCATTCACAAAGGGACATGTAAAAACACAGCAGCTGATGTTGAACTAAGCTGCACCCAACCGTACAAAAGTATCACTTTTCACATCCTGCAGTTACCAAATGCATGTCTATAATCTTATTGGCAACTTGTTCACTCAAACAATCTGGTTTTCAATTAAGGCTCTGGAACAATAGAAGGAAAATGCATCCTAAGATCCTTCCTTAGATCAAAAGTTTTAGCTGAAAAATATATTGTATACTACTGTAAAAATATTTGGACAAATAATTACCTACAAAAGTTTAATGTTGGCAAAAATAAAACAAACAGTAAAGTTTTAAAAATACATACATACTCTCTGCATATAGTTCTTGCCAGGAATTTCAAACTATTCCATAGCATACAGTTCTCTTAAAAACAAGACTCGGATCCACTGCCTCTCGGTCCGAGGAACTTATTCTGAAAGCCACCCACTGACCACCTATATAGCTTTCATCTAACTACTTGAAACTGCAGCAAACAAGTTTCCAACAGGTCAGGTATACAGTATTATCCTATATAATAAAAGCCTAATATGTTAAGTGTCCGGTCATCCAGTCGTCCGTTCAACCAATCAAAGCGTAACATGCTAATGATATGCTAAGGCTGCTCAACCGCTCGCTATGACTTGCACTGACCACCAGGGGGCAGACAGTCGACCAGTCGATCAATCGCTATGATATGCATTGACCACCAGGAGGCAGACAGTCTACTGGTGGATCAGTTGCTATGATGTGCACTGACCACCAAGGGGCAGACACTCTGAAGGGTAGGTTAGCTTGCTACTGGCATCCAGCAGATCCAGACTGAGTGAGATGGGCCAGACATGCCCTGGAGACCTCCCTGCCTGGCCAGCCTCCTGTGTCCCTCCCCAGCCCTGATCGTGCACCGGTGGGGTCCCTCGACCTGGCTTGCACCCTCTCACAATCTGGGACCCCTCAGGGGATGTCAGAGAGCCAGTTTCGGCCCAATCCCACAGGCCAGGCCGAGGGACCCCACTGGTGCATGAATTTGTGCACCGGGCCTCTAGCCATTAATAATCACAAGTAGTCATAAGGAAGAAGTGATTTGCTTTCTCTTCAGTACAAAAAAAGGACACAAAAATTGAAACATACTAAAAATGCAAACTGACCAAATGAAAGCAATGAGCCGGGGACTCAGGAAATGCCAGGTATAAGAGTCCATCAATTGGTCAATGCAGGCAGTCAACTCTGTGACTCGATGTTTAAACCTCTCAACTCACCCACACTCACCCACACTCACCCACACTAACCCACACCAAAGGAAAAACAAAAAGCCATGCACACTTATTTTTTCAAAGAACAAATTTAGGGGCTTGCTGTTTTATCTGCTTTAATTATGTTCTTTAAAGGATGTACACAATATCAACTTCCAAAACTCTGTATGGCAACTCAAATTACAGAGTGCAAACTTGGTTATAAACCAAGAAATGTCATTAATTCTTCTAGCATAATAAGTGCTCTTGTGTTCATTTGTTTATTTTTACTTCAGGGATTCATAAACTATTAAATAGGGCACTATATTCAGACATGAAAGCTTATTTCTAAAAAAGTAAATTAATGGAGTCACTCTATTAATCTTATAAATTATGACCCATTTTTCATAAATGAGATACACAAGTAAATCGAATTTTATTATTTTGCTGCCAAACGTAAGTATTATATTACAAAAACTGTAACATTTATTCAAAACCATTCGTGTAAAATATCAAAGTTCAGAATTGTAATAAAGTGTTTTATTAGCATAAAAGAGTTTATGAGCAAATGTTACCAATTCCCGCATCATTTCTCCAAAATAGTGGACTGCCATAAAGAACAATATATGTAATATTCATTCACCCCCAAAAGAAGAAAGTGGTTCATTACTTTTTTCTTTACTTGTAATAAACTAAATTTCACTAAGTGAACAGTTTACAAAAAAAAAAAAAAAAATCAGGTCATCTGCAGTTAATAACTCTTTCCCGTAAAATTAGTGTCACTTATTTCTGTAGCAGACGCCTAATTCAGTTATAGGCATGATTGATTTGACAATAGAGAATCTGGTCCAATAAAGTGGCTGATTTATTTCTGATGCTATAGCTTTTACTCTAATGTGACATCATAGTAGAATTAAGTCTCTGACATGTAAAGAAATCTTTGTAATTAATGAAAACTAAACATTCTAAGAATGGATACAGGAATATTGTCAAACACTTATATTAAAATCTAATACCTTCTTTTGATAGAATGAGAACTTCCAAAAAGATCATAACACAGAGTGTGGACTTGCACACAAAGAATAGTTTAGAATATACCATATATTCTATGAGTTTAAACTGTTTTTCTCTACGCTAATAGATCTTATTTAGTGTCTTTAATTTCTTGAAAATGACCTACCTTCTCTTTGTTAAGGTGCAACTTAACACCAAGCATCGCTCATCTCAAAAGTGGTTTCATTTTAAATAAACAGCAGCTTGAGCAAAATCAATGAGAATCTTTGTTCCCGAATCCTGCTCTGAGATACTCAAGCCAGTCAAGAAGGCGTTTGGGATGTGAGAAATTATAAGGGTGGGAAGAGTTTTTAATGTAGCATCGTAGTCAGTTCTCTAAAACTATTTCTTAAAAATTCTTTTCCAAACTAAAAATGCAAGGCACTTCATAGTTATTTAAATGTCTTTTTCTCTCTTTTTCCTTTTTTGCACACTGCACCATGCCCTCTCACTCTGAGGGTGACTTCCCTGACCTCAGTCTGACACTGCACCGTTAATGTCAGATAAACCATTTAGCCCAAGCACAATTCTTTTCTGTGCAAAAATCTGCTTGAGGTGGAAAATGTAGCAGTTTGTAAACAATAAAGAGCCATGTTTCAGACCAGACAGCTTATCTAACAGAGAAGGCCTTTCATTGGGAACAGTGGGTGGGAGCCTCCGACATAGTAGCATTTCCTATCACAATGCAGGAGACTGTCTTGGCCTCCATATTTAAGAGTTTAATGGGAAGGAGGGCAGAAGGGATAAAAGAACACAGCTGACATGACTTTCAGCTTAAACAACAGCTAAGTGAAAAGAACTCTCCCTTCTAGCTCTAGACAATCATCCCGCTTATATTTTAAATATTATTTGGGTTGAAAAATGAATTTGGTTGTTAAAACAGTTGCCCAAAGGACAAAGGAACAACAATTATTTACTAGCTTTGTATCGCTTGACGTATTCTATAATATTAATTTATCAAGTTGTTCTTTAGGAAAACTTTTTTAATGTATAGTATATGAATTTCTAAATAGAAATCGTAATTTATTTATTCTATTTTACTTACTTTACCTTGGACAGTTTTAGAACCTACTAAGGAAGTTCTTTAATATACTCTTCAAGTGCTACTTCTCAAGATTTTTATTTTCAAATTATTTTCTTATATTTTATGAAGTTGGGTGAGGATGAAAAGAGAAGCAATGGCATTAGAATTTAAAATTATTACTACTGTCATTGAAGTGTCTAAAGTTGTTTTTTCACTTTTAAGTTGATAAACATCTAGCCATCTGCATCTGTGCATCCTGAAAACAGAAAATGTGTTGTACCTTCCTATCAACAATGGATGAAAAACTGGGATTCCTGTTTTAGCTATAAAGTTGAAACATATACATATATATTTACCATTTTAAAGTAAAAAAAGCACAAACAGAATAACAACCTATGATCAAAGAGAATGTTGTGACTCTCAAAGTTGGGATGACACGTAAGGGCACAACATATGATATTACCCATTAAAAATAAATTGCTAGTATTTCTCTGCTTTGTCTATTTTATGATAAATATCTGGAATTCCTCAGATGAATTTAATGTGATTTGAGGGGGTGGGGTAAAGACAGATTCAAGGACTATCTACCCCTTCAATAACGAGTAACTATAATAGGCTTAAAAATAGAGACATTCTTTAAAAGCATTTGCAATTATGGTTTCAGAATGATGTAAGTATGGCTGTATGTTTTCCTTGCACCAAGAAATTCAACTTCATTAATTGAGGATTCTCAAAAAAATTTGGCCAAGTTGAGAGATTTACTAATATTGTTAAAAACTCACATTTTACTAGAACAAATATTATTTTTTCAATCATAAATAAAGTAACCAGCTATTGAGACCTTTTAAGCCATTATGAATTATCTTTTCATTGCTTAAGTTACTGCTGTTAAACAAACATCCCACAGGGTAGTAAAAGCAGAAAACTATACCAGCCAGTAGAAAGGGCATGCAAGAAGCTCGCAGACTGTCTCAAACAACACATAGCTTGTTCTCAGTGAAGTAGGATGATGCCTGCCTAGACCACTAGCACTGTAGTTCACCCCCTGATAAACACATAATGAGATTTTACAATTCAACTTGAAGGCACTACTCTGACTTAAACATAATAAACCTACATGAATTATTAAAGGGGTTTCCATAACCTTATTAATAAAAATTCACAGTTAATACTGACGATATCTCATTGCCAATGAGCAGGCACAGATACATTTTTATTTTAAGTATTCACCACTTTTTATTTCATTAACCTTTACTTAGACAAGTACTACTGCATCATTGAAATTGTGATAAATGCTTAGTATCTAAGGAAGACAAAATGTTCCACGTAGATTCCATGAAATTCTGTAATTCCACATAGTAGGGAAACTTAGTTCTTCATGTGTTATTACCAAGCACAGACTATCAATATTTCCCTCCAATTTAAAATTACTATAGAGAACTGACTAAAAATCCAATTTCCTAAAAACAGAACATCTGTCTGGGTTTTTGTTCTCCCTTCCATGGTAAAACATTCATTCAAAAAAGCCACGTTAATTTAAAATTCGTCTTACTTTGTATTCTGGAATTGACAAAAGGTGGAGAGAGATTGTCATGTGACCCAAGGTCCCTGCTGGTCATGTGGTCATAGGGAGTCCCATCTCCATAGTTCTGTAAATAAAATAACAGCATTTACATACATTATCTAATTCAATTTTACATGAACAAAAATCAGCACATAAATTACCCACTAGTGAGTCCTCTCTGACCCAAAGAAATTAAAAGTCCATCATTCTGACCCAGGAACCTCATTATAAGGAACCTGAATTTTCACAGGTACAGTAGTTAAGAAATTAAAAGTCCATCATTCTGACCCAGGAACCTCATTATAAGGAACCTGAATTTTCACAGGTACAGTAGTTAAGAGAGGGCTCTAGAGTCTGCAGAGTTCAAATTTTCTTCATAATTGTTGTGAAATCTAGGGAACAATAATAATTGAACCAACTTGCATGAAATTGTTGAAGTGGTTAAATGAAATAATGCCTGCAAAACACCTGACATAAAATATATTGTAAATATTACGTTATTATTTTGATAGGCCCACATTGTTTTTCTGAAAAAAGCAAGGTTGTACTATAAGAGAAAATACCCACAGCCTGTAATCAATAGCTTTTGAAAGACCCAGGTAGAGGCTTTGAAAAAGCAACACATGGTTTTTTATGATATTGAAATTGCAATGTTTGGTTATAGGTTGTTATTGTGGTTGTAAGAGAACTGGATCATTCCACAAGTAATTACACATAGAATATTAAAATTATTATAATACTAGAGGCCCAGCGCATGAAATTCATGCACTGGGGGGTGGGGGGGGGGGGTGTCCCTCAGCCTAGCCTGTACCCTCTCCAATCTGGGACCCCTCAGGGGATGTCCAACTACCGGCAGTCAGACATCCCTCTCTCACAATCCGCAACTGCTGGCTCCCAACCACTCACCTGCCTGCCTATCTGATTGCCCCTAACCGCTTCTGCCTGCCAGCCTGATCACCCCCTAGCCACTCCCCTGCCAGCCTAATTGACGCCTAACTGCTCCCCTGTTGGCCCGATTACCCCTAACTGCCCTCCCCTGCCAACCCGGTTGCCCCCAACTGCCCTCCCCTGCCAGCCTGCCCCCCCCCCCCCAACTACCCTCCCCTGCCAGCCTGGTTGCCCCTAATTGCCTTCCCCTACAGGCCTGGTCCCTCCCAACTGTCCTCCCCTGAAGGCCTGGTCGACCCCAACCACCCTCCCCTGCAGGCCTGGTCACCCTCACCACCGTCCTCTGCTGGCCTGGTCATCCCTAACTTCCCTCCCCTGCTGGCCTGATTGCCCACAACTGCCCTCTCCTGCTGGCTATCTTATGGCTGTGGGCGCCGCCATCTTTGAGGATGGGGCAGTCAATTAGCATATTCCCTCTTTACTGGATGTGGGCACTGCCATATTTGAGGGTGGGGCAGTCAATTAGCATATTCCCTCCTTATTGGCTGTGGGCGCCACCATCTTTGTGACAGCATGAGGGTTAATTAGCATATCCCCTCTTTATTAGATATATGACTATGAATGAACATCACAAATTTGCATAAATGAGTACTTCTGGGTTTGGACAAAGTGTACCACAAAAAAAATGGTTTTAAAGCAGACATTAACTTTGTCATTATTAAGGTCAACTCATTGTTTTAATGGGAATTTAAAATTAAAATAATGTTTTTAAACTGCCTAGTCACTTACTTTTCGTGGAGGAATTGGTAACATATACGAAAGCAAAGCATGTACTTGTATATTATATGGTTCAAATTTCAATCTACAAAGGTGCATTAAGTAGCCCAAAAGGAAAAAAAAAAATGTCATTCTGTTCAGCAGGTTGCACTGCCCATAACGACTAAGTCAAATTTACTCAGAGGTGTCAGTTGGCAAGTTAGCCAAAGGGCAGAATATGCTCACATAAAAATGACAGATACTGTATGAAAAATGAAAATGAACATTAGCTCACTAGAGAATAACTGGAACCCTTAAAGTTCCAAACAAACCCGTTCTCAATTGCCTTCCCTCATTTATAGAAATTAATTGAATGATGCTGTAATCTGACACTGTCACTACGTCAGTGCATAGAAAGATGCCACATACCCAGTATGGGTTTTACACTCACTCATTCTTTACCAAGCATAATACTGGTTATGATGAAGGGTCCCTACCTTAAAAAGTATTCTAAAAGCTTAACATACATTATCTAATTTAAACCTCTGCATAGTACTGCAAGGTAGCTGATAGTATCACCATTTTAAGATGAGATAGACTTAGGCTGCACAGATACAAGTCAGCCACAATAATCTTTCTCATTCAAACTCCCTGGATTTAGAAAATATAAATAGCAAAATATTGATTCAAATTATTCACCAACGTATTCCCAGAAAAGAATGGCAGAACAGTTAATGAACACTAAATAATATACAGGATGATCCTAACCGGATCTTGTTCTCAGAAATATAATTAAAAGTACTGTGTGTATTAAACTGAGAAATAGTAAGAAATTAAGTAAGTCTGAATGAACTAAACAATGGAGGGAAGCACTGTCATCTCCTACACTTGCTGTCAAGGAGAATGGATTTATTTCTGCAAGTGCAGACTGTAACATGAGGAGGAGGAAAGATTTCCTCAACCCAACCATATAATGCATTAGAATGTCAAACTCGACAGCTGGTACAAGGGCTGAATAAAGTTACTGGTAAGCTTAGAGATCCTGCTATACCCTGAAGACTAGAGTGAGAACCACAAGGCCAAAGGACGGGTAAGAATGAGTAACTACGGCTTGCTGAATTGTCCTCATTTTGACAGCTTGATTACCTACCTTCCTTGCCTCTTATGCCAAAACAGAGACCTCTCCCCCTCCCCCAAATTTATGTGAATACTTAGAGCAAAATGCTCCCTGCGGAATGCTTCGTCTATATAGCTGGTTGGGGGAGGTACAGATGGTTGCTCAGCTATGGGCTCTAAGTCTATTTTTAATTTGGGGCATTGTATGCATACTATAAAAGCGGACATGGATTCTACAGAGCCTAGAAATGATTCAGGTGAAGTCAGGTTATATAAGTTGGACGGAACATAAAAGACGCTCTGGTTCTACTTCTTCATTTTATCAATTAGGAAAATGAAGATCAAAGAGGTGAAATGACATGCCCAAAGTCATACACATACAAAAACATGCATGGCCTAACCACTCCTTTCCCTCCCATTCCATGGCCATTCCGTTACATCAAAACTAACAACCAACTCATAATGGAGGAAATCCATGAAAAAGAATAGCAAAAATCTGAGACCAAACAAATGAATGAATCTCATTGGTGACCAAAGGCACTACTGGTGGAATAATAACATGTTCACAAAGTGAAATCAACACAGATTTATTATGTAGAGTATATCGATAGGCTAGTCCTTCACACTACATCTTCAGAATTATTCAGTAGTCTATTTACACCAATATATTACAGAGATACAGTACTAGGATTTTTTTCCAAAGTTGTTCCAGCTACAAAAAATAACTTTCTATAATACTAGATCAATAACTGGCAAAGTAAGGGCAAATATTTAATGAAGGATTTTTCTTCTGGTTAGCAGAAGTAGAACAGGTGTCAAATTCAATAACAGCATCCAATAAGAGAATGAAAAAAAAAAATCCAAACACAAGCTGATCCTCATTAAACTGAGTGCGCATATATATCTGCGCAGTTGTGTGTGTGTGCTTGAGAGAAACTCACCTTCGCTCTGTCAATTTACATATGCAGGGTGTCTGGATGTGGGAGAAGAGATTAGATATACTTACCCTGGACGGGCTTGGATGTCCTCCATTCCCCCAGGACCCTGAGCTACTTCTGTCTTCTACATCTAGGGACAAGAGAAAAGTTCTTTAGGCTTTCTTGCAATAATTCTTTCTTTTTGTGTATGCACTTTTAAATTAATGTTTCAAATTAATCTCCTGTTGCCTTTAATTAAGAATCAGGCACAGGGCTACCACAATGATAGTGGCTTCTGACCCATCTACTTAAATTAACTCATTTAAATTCACAGCAAAAAAATGAACTGGACCCTCAGGAACCAGAGGTATGAGCATAAAAAGTACTTCCATCTTTCACAGTGTTTCAAAGCCTCGACTTTTATAGACATGGAACTGCGCTGCATGTTTTATTTAAATCTTCAGGACAAAATAAGTGTAAATACACTAACTCAACCTTAATACAAAAATAAAAACAAACCACAAAGCTAAATTCAGGTAAATATTCATACTAACACTGGCAGCATCCATGCCATAATGCTCTTGAATACTCTGGTCTCTAGGCCCGCTTGTCACACCAAACAACAGACATGCAGCAACATACACACGACAAAAAAGAAGTTGGTCATCTATTTCTACCAGTGCACTATATGGGCATCAGTGTTTTGCTTGTTAAGTTGAGACAACATTGTCTCAGTCTTTTTTTTTTTTTTTAAATAGAGTTGCAGTTGGTCTACAATCCTTAATCTGGGAATTGAGATGTGGAAATTAAAGTCGCCCAAGTTTTACTTTGATAAATGACAGCGGAGCGACCTACATGAACTACGGGAAAAGTTGGCATTCTTCTAAAATCTGCAGCAGCAACGTTCTAATGCTGACCAATTGCTGAATGCTCAAGTGGCAAGTACTCCGGATGGAGAATATAAAAACTAAGTTATCATATTAATTGCTTAAAACATAAAAGTGGTTTAAAATTTTAGAGATCAGTCACTCTATATTTAGAAGCAGCTTTGAGATTTTTGATGAAAGGCCCCTTAGAAGCATAAAAAGTTTCGCTGTTCTATTATTTTGATCACGGTTGATAACAGATGGCCATCACAAACTTCCTCTGACAGCATTGGAGGAGGAGGTGTGAAACTTTGGTTCAGCAGACATAATCCCATTTATTGTGTTTCCTAACATTTCAGTGATACTGTTTATTCTCTTTCTGCACTACTGTCATTCCTTTTATTACTGCTATTTTATTATCAGCAAAAGTAGTCACAGTATAATTAATTGACTTATTTTGGGGGTACAGTGGAGTACACATTGTTTTAGAATATCTTATGAGATGGAATAGAACAACAATAAAAAAACAACTATTAGCACTAAACTTGAATTCTTTCTTTTTTTTTAAACAAATTATTTTGGTTCCTTTTTTTTTTTTTTTTTTTTTTTTTTGGTGTTTCAGAAGATAACGCAACAGCAAATAGACGCCCCCTGTGGACAGCTAAAATCAGGGACTGTGAGTTTTAAGGAATGTCAAGAAAGCTCTAGGGCGTGCGTCCAATCTGGATAAAAGGTGCAATACTTTGTCCAAATCTGCTGTTTAACAACCCAGCCTCCTGGCCTATCCTGTGTATGCGGAACTGAAATACATGAAGAAATTACTTAGAACCCTCTGGATTCTCACATGAATAAGTTTTGCACTTCATCTTTAGGCAAAAAGCAAATATTTTCAGCAAAAACAAACAAAAAAACACTGTGACAAAAATCTCTCGAACATTTCAGCTTTTCAGAAGTCTGGCACATCTTAACTTCCTTTTTACCTGAAATAGTCAGCTCGGACTAATTGGAGAAATTTCTGCTCTTAAATTTGGCCAAAAAATAATGAAGGAAAACGGATGAATCCCTATCTCTACCATAAGATGTCATATTGTTCAGAGACACTCTATCTTTTCAGTTTTTAAAAAAGGTTTTAAATATAAAAAGTAGGCAGAGCCTAGCTGGTTTGGCTCAGTGGATAGAGAGAGCATTGGCCTGCAGACTGAAGGGTCCTGGGTTCATGGTTGCAGGCTCCATCCCCAGCCCTGGTCAAGGAGTGTGCGGAAAGCAACCAATCGATAAGTCTCTCTTACATCTATGTTTCTCTCTCTCTCTCTCTCTCTCTCTCTCTCTCTCTCTCCCCCTCCCTTCCACTCTCTAAAAATCAATGGAAAAATATACTTGGGTGAGGATTAACAACACAACAAAAAAAGTAAGCAGAGAGGAGGAAATAAGACCATAGTAATGCCAGGCTAGCAGTTCTCCACCAGGGGCAAGTCTGGTCTCCAGAGGACATCTGGCAATGTCCAGATAGATTCTGAGTCATCCCAGCTCCGGGGGGGATGGGGGGAGAGGGTGTACTGGCATCTAGTCGGTAGAAACCAGGATACTGCTAAGCATCCTACGGATACACAGAACAATCCCCCACAACAAAAATGTTCTAGTCCCAAATGTCAATTGTGCCAGGATAGAGAAGTCTTGTGCTAGAGGAAAAATCACATTAAAGAGCAAAAAAGAAAGAATTGAGTTGGAGAACAGATATACTAGAATTTGACTTATAATTTAGTACGAACTCTTACTAAATGCAGAGTGACGCATTTTTAATCTAGACTTGAGCTGTAGTGTTGCAACAGACCTTCATATACATGTTCTATCCACAAAAATAAAGGGAAAATGATGGTCAACCATGCAGTCTGCTAATTAGCAGGCAGATAAAACACATCAAAACTTGAGTATTCCCAATTGGGCAATTTTAAAATCGAGCAATCCACTAATTAAAAATGCTGCAAGTTTAGTTTTTTCAAAACAGGTTAAATACTGGCTGGGTTCCTTTCCAAATAGACTCTCAACCAATCAAATCTTTCTGCTCTTTTGCCATCCTTTCCCATTTCCACCTTTCTCATTTCCTGACCTCATGCTATGTGCCTTCCTCCTTGTTACTGCTCTTTTTTACAGGTTTTGCTGTCCCTTGCCCTAATGCTAGATCTAGAAGATAGGGAGGAATTCCTAGCTCTACAAAACCTAAGAGAACAATCATATGATTATTGATTAGATTTTATCTTTGAAACTATATCTGTATAACTGGTGCTCAATCATCTATAGCAAGAAAACACAAGGCTAGAACATGGATATTTGTAACTCATAATGAATGTAAACATGCTACTTTTATGTTTTTTGTTTCTATCTTCCCTCCCACTGAGTTTCATCAGACTTGCCGGTAAATTGGCATGCATTCCCTCAACAACTATTCCATCACTCTCAAAGTGCATCTGAGGACCACTGTGCATCTGAATCACCTGGTGTGCTCATCAAATAGCAGTATCTTAGGGTCCAAGGCAGACCTAGTGAGTCGATCTCTGGGAACAGGGTCAGGGTGGGGGGAAAACACAGTGTGTTTTTAACAAGGTCCCCAAGTAATTTTCATGTACACAGGTATTCGAGATCCACCAGCCTACGCTATTGGAAAGTCAAGACAGATGCATGCCCCACACCAACAGTTGCCTGACTCACTCCCTCTCTTTAAATCCCTGCCTAGGTTGCAGGTTTCAGCAGCATTCAATACACACCCCCATCACATCTACATCCCAGCGGTTCTTGCCCAGACTCACTCTTTATGTAAGCCCCACACATGGCCTACACTTGGTCATTGCTTACTCCCTATTGGTATATCTGAACATTGCCCACACACTTGTATACCTCCGTGTTTCTGTACCTCTATTCCTTTTGCCTAAACTGTTCATCTCTCAAAAAAAAAAAAAAATACCAGCAGCTAACATTTAGTGAGCTTAAATACGTGTCAGACACTGTGCTAAGCACTTCAGTGCACTAATAGTATAACCATCTATAATAATAAAAGCGTGATATGCTAATTAGACCGATGTCCTTCCGGACGACCTTCCGGATGAAGCCATGGCAAGGCAGAGTCAGCCACCGCCACTTCGGGAGCCAAGCCCCTTGCACGAATTTCGTGAATCGGGTCTCTAGTTTTATATATGAGAAAACTTAGGCTTAAATGACAATAAATGGCAGAGATGGCCAACACAGGTGCTGTCAATGCAAAAAACCAGTAAGTGCTTTTCTCCACCATAAAAAATACCCTCTTGATGAGAACTACAGATCTCTACAGGACCAGCTCCAATGAATGTTACCTTCAGTCACTCTCCCCAGCACAGAAAATGTATTCATTTGGATGTTTATGCCCATTCTGTGTCCACAAAAGATTACAGAATTATATACAACAATAAATATATAAAGTAAATATTAAAAGAAATCAAGAGACTGGAAAATAAAAGGAGGACAATAAAGCCAGAGGGGTAGTGAGCTTATCAAAATGTACACTGCAATGGACTGGAGAAGGGGTCATTATCCTACAGCAGCCGTGGGCAAACTACGGCCCGCGGGCCGGATCCAGCCTGTTTGAAATGAATAAAACTAAAAAAAAAAAAAAAAAAAAAAGACCGTACCCTTTTATGTAATGATGTTTACTTTGAACTTATATTAGTTCATACAAACACTCCATCCATGCTTTTGTTCCGGCCCTCTGATCCAGTTTAAGAACCCATTGTGGCCCTCGAGTCAAAAAGTTTGTCCACCCCTGGCTAGAGGCTACTGAGTAGGCAAAGCAAAGAGCGAAACAAGATTCACAATGAGCATCCCTGTTCTGTTGCCACCTCTATCCAAAATGAGAATAAATAATAGAGAGACAATAACCTAGTCCTAGGCAACAGAAGAGAAAGGAGAAAAGCAAGTGGATGAAATAAATTTTTCTTCCACAAGACTGAAATGGACTCAAATGTGCAAGATTTTTTTTCAAATTTATTTTACCCTAATATAACACAGATATGGTAACTTTCTTGGTATGGACAGTTGCTTTAGGAGGCAGCCTGACAATCCACAAATTTTCATTGTATTTATTTGAGGAGTTATGCATAAGCCCCCTCTCACCTGGCTGACATTTCAGCATCCAAACACCAAAGTGAGGTGAAGGGAGAACACTCCATTTACAGAAAAGATATAGACATAATTTTTCATTTCTATGATTTCTCATCTACATTCATTAAACTGATGGTTTGATTTCTCAAATTTCCAGGAGATCAAAACTGTCCGATAGACCAGACAAATATCAGAAAACATAGCACTGGCAGTTGAGATGGAGGCCTGGATTTTAGTAGCAACTCGGCATAAACCAGCTCTAGGGTCTGAAACAACAGACACTATTAAATGTCCTCCCATCGTCACATCTGTGCCTCCTGCTGATTTTAGAAGTACCTGGCCCACAGTAAATACTCAGGAACCAGTATCTGCCATGAGAGCCTAATTTACTAATACTACTCAAAATCTAAGATAATTAAATATGTAAAATGGTGACCTAGTCAAGGAAACCTCACTCTCACTTTTAATGACCACTACCTCTGCTTAATAGGGCAGAAACTTTCAAATATTCTCCTGGATGTTAGAAAAGCCAATATACTCACAGTAAACACATCTCATCTCCTCCATGAACTTCTATAGCACAATCACAGTGAGAATTCAGTAGCCATTAGATGTTTTGAACCTTAATTTACTTTTAGAATATCCTCTTTCCGCCTCACCATTTCAACATATTTCTGTGTGCTATATAACTGATATGCTGTCAAAAGTTATATATGCTGACCAACAGCCCAAGCTAAAAACATAGACAAAATATTACATAGGTTTAAACTTTATTGAAATAAACACGTGTGAGAGCTACCTAACTCTGTCACTTTGGGTTCATTAGAGTTGTGCATTGGTTCTCTCCATACTTTGCACCCAGATCATGCCCAACATCCAAGGCCCTAGAGTTTCATGAAGTCGGAAAACAACCATTGTTGGTTTCCGCATCGCTCTAAGAGTCTACAAATCCCTACTTTTGTGGAAATATATTGATTTCCCGATGAAAGCTTCTACACACTCAGAATGCACTGGGGGATTGAGGCTGTTTTTCCTGGAAAGATAATCACTCTGAAACATGTTGAAGTCTACACTGTCTTAAATCCTTTGCTCTGAAACAACAGACACTATTAAATCCTCCACATCATCATGGAGAATCACAGACTGCGTACATCTGTGGCTCCTACTAATTTCCTAGTCCAGGAAGAACCCTTGGCTGAGCCCTCCACACAAACTGAGATGGCATATGCTCTCCGTCAGTGCCAGATGAATTTAGAGTTCAAAATATTTCATCAGCAAAGAGCGTGTTAAGGATGTGCACATTTTCATTAGCAGCAAGTATAATAAGAGCTTAAAGTAGAGGAATCTGAAGTCAAATCTGAGCACTAAGGCAGAGGAAGGAAGAGTTTGATGAGTTTCAAATATTGAGAGATACTGTCCACGAAACCATGATCACTTCTTTCTGTTTCCATAAGAGACGAGATATACTTCATAATGAGTGATCTGAACTGTGAGTGACAAGAAACTTCCTGACATTCCCAAATGGACTGAGCAAAAGATGAGGGTTGTGGTGATGCCTCCCACACAAATTCTAAGATTCTACAATACAGAGCAGGGAGACCTGGGCTTTCCATTTCATCACTGCTGTCAACACTGGCATTCTCAGCACTGATGAATTTACTTATCAAATAAACCTGAAAACTCAAATGTCAAGTATAAGATGATTTTATAGTTTATATTTAAGTATATAAATTGTATAAAGAAGGGTAAAATATGGATATATAGGGGAGAAAGTTTAGTGGGAACATTTGTTCAGAGGGAAATGATTGTATTTTTTAGGCTTTATGAACTTAAACTTATATTAATGTGTCCTTTAGAACACTGCTTAAAACAATATTCTTTTTCTGAAGTTCAAAATAAACTATTTTTCAAAAACGTACATTAAACAATCTCAGATATTTAAAATATAAAGTTAACTACATTTTTTTGGTGCTCTAAAACAGAAAAAGCATTTTCATATAATACAAAATTCAAATACTAAAAAAGTAACTAAATAAAATACATAACTTTTTTTGTTATAAATATGCCAGTTGTGTGCCTTATTTTGAAACTCAAAAATCTTGAAACTCAAGGTGAGTAAAGAGCTATGTTATGAAATTGAGACAAAAGGAAATAACATTGAAGTCTGTATCAATCCATACAACTTGGCAGCATCAGTAACAATCAAACTTGAATAAAATTCTAACTTGAATAATGTGACATGAAATACAGAGACATGGCTGTTATTTAGCACCCTTCCACTTCAACTGTGTGAAACTAACCAGTTGGGTCTTCCCTTTAAAGAGAAGGCAGTACGTTTAGGATCGTTTCTTTCTAAGCAACAGCCCAGAAAGAAGAACCGTGAATGACTGAGGCAAGAGTACAACAGTGTGAACTGTACATGCCTCCTTTGACTTTTTAAAATGTAACTGGTCTAAAAGTTCTTAATAAAAATTAGTCTTACTAAGATAATGCTCTGGGGTGAGGGGACTTATTTCAAAATCAATTGAGAGTAACAACTGCCATATGTGAAGACTTTAAAACATAGCATCTAGCTCCAATACTATATAGATAAGCTTCAAGGTATCTAAATTAAAAATATAATTAGGGGAAATTTGTAATTAGGTGCTTAGTACCTCTCAAGGGTATTTTTACCAAGAGACCTAACAAAATGTGAAAAATGAAAGGGAGATACTTTAGAAAATTTATATTAGACAAAGAAATAAATTTTAAAATATGCTTTATATCCTAATAGAGTAAAATATATAACTCTATTAACATATCTATGCAATTTTGCATGCATTTTTCAAATCATACATGTAACTTCATGGTTTAAAACCCATAATACTATAATGACTTAAGATATACAAATTGATATTTAAAACCCCTATTTGATAAATAATTTATTACATTTATTCCAATGGAAAGGGAAAAAGAGCCAAGATGAAACATATAACAGTTACATCTTCTTTGTTCCCCCCACCCCATACCTCTGTTCTCCCTAGGGTACCATTTGTGAGGCTCTGGGAAAGGGATGCTGGCTTAATTGAAATATTTGTGAGCTGTAATTGCTCTGCATAACCACAATGGTCCACTTCTCCCAAATGGCATCATTCCTCTTGCTTTCTTCTTTATCTTCTCTTTCCTTTTATACTGTAGCAACATCAACTTCTGTTCCCTCCAGTCTCACCTCATTTCATTCCCTATTCCAGATGCCTGATTATTATTGGTGAAGCCAAACAGTTTTAAATAGTCAAAAATCTTTCCTAAAATTCAGTTTCCTAGCACAGTCCTTTTTACTTACAATAATCACTCCCATAGACTGATTTTCATTTTGTCCTTTCAACATCCCTATCTTCCACCTGTGTTTAGAACTGCAGCCTCTGACCTGCCAATGACAAGCAATCAATCTTACATGTTATCTTTAGGGGTCATGTCTTAGTTTTAGGCCAATTTTCTTTGTATTTAGGCTCAAATGTGCAAACCACACTGTATTACTCTGCAAAACATCAATGAGAAGGCTTAATTAAGTAACACTGACAGATAAATCCATTTCTTTTGCAGTAATCAAATCAAAGCAGGTTGACATAACACAGGAACTTAATACAATTATTCCCTTGTAATTGGAAAAAGGCCCTTTACTTCTCATTAAAGCAATCTTCTGGGTATTGGCATAATAAGAAGGCTCAGAGCCTTGATACTACCCTATAAAAGTCTCAAGATACAGACCCCTTAAGCAAACAAGCCAGATTATCTAATTCCTTGATCACAGCAGAACACGCAGTCCCTACCGTTTTAAACTACTAATTCTTTACCTCTGTTGCAATTAAAAAGAGGTAAATCAGTCTCAACCATATAAAATGGAAATCTTTAAAAATGCATAAACTGTTTACAGTTTTATAACACCATCTCCACATGTATTTGAAAGGAAATAGTCCATTAAAAATGAATTTGAAATAATTTACAAATGTGAAATTGTAATAGCCTGGACATGGGGGAAATCTCTTTATTTTTACTTAATGGGCTCAACAGAATTTTGCCTAAATATACAGTCTGATACCCAACCATAAAATAGAAGTTTGATGATCAGAATTGTGAGAGAACAGAATTTGAAGAAAACATTTAATTTTTGTGGCATTTAAAGAACAGTAAGTCGCCTGGTCAACTACAGACTGCTCTGACTAGGCTGAAACCCACAAAGAATGCAACAACATTGCACCAAGTTCGCTTCCCCACACTCAACGAAGTCAATTTTCACCCTTTCACTCCAAGTTTGAGGAATTTTCTGCTACTTATCTAGTGGCACCTGATCAATCTCAACATAATCCTACCAACTCTTTCAAAAAAAAATTCGAGGGTTGTGAGTCTCAAATGTGGCTGACCATCAAAATACACAGGAACCTCAAAACAAACAAACAAAATAACAAAACAAAACCCACAGATAATCTGGCTCCACCTGGAAGGTAATCAAGAAAAGTTCAAAGGTTAAAGTCCAGGAACAACACATTTTTAAAAAATATATATTTCTATTGATTTCAGAGAAAAAGGGAGAGGGAGAGAGAGAGAAACATCAATGATGAGAGAGAATCACTGATGGGTCGCCTCTTGCACACCACCTACTGGGGATCATGCCCGCGACCTGGGCATGTGCCCTGACCAGGAATCAAACCAGCAACTTCCTGGTTCATAGGTCAATGCTCAACCACTGAGCCATGCTGGTAGGGCAGGAACAACACATTTAATTTTTTTCCTGTTTTTCTATGTTTTCTTTTCAAAAGTTTTTTTTTTTTTATCACAATGCAGTTACAACTACGTAATTTGCTATGCCTCAACCATTATCAAGTAGGTTGCAGCAGTCGTATCCTTTTATCCCTGAATACTTCTGTGTCTACTAGTATTTCCTAAGAACAAAACAGAATAGTTATCAAAATTAGGAAATCTACCTTTGATAGAATACTGTTATCTAATCCACAGTCCATAAATAACAAATGATCTCAAGTATAATAAATACATTTAACTAAGCATACACACACCAAAAAAATCCTGTTACTCACTGTATTTAATCAGCACATCACTCTCATCTATTTCAATCCGTAATTTCCTGTCTTCCTTTTCTTTTTGGAATATTGGTATTTTTTAAGAATTCAGGTCAGTTAGTTTATAGAATGTTTTTCAACTTGGCTTTTTTTTTCTGATGCTGCCTCAGGATTATATTCAGGTGGACATAAAACTATATAAGTGGCGTTGTGTCTTTCCCAGAATATCACATACAGCCAAAGAATATCACATACAGCCATAATCTGCCTCCTTCATTTGTTATTCTAATTTTATCACCTGGTCAAGGTATTATGGGAATTCTCCACTGTATAATTACAACTTTTCCCTGTGCAACTAATCAGCAATCTATGGGGAGATACTTTAAGACCATTACAACTAACTTTTAATTATGTTCTTATTGAAAAAAAAATCAAACCACAAAAGTGTATAAAGAAAAAAGTGAAAATTTCCTCAACACCCACTCCCCCCATCTTCGGATCACTGATAACCCTTCACAATATCCTAGATAGCCTTGCAGATCCTCTGGTCTGTGGTCAACTGGTTTTTAAAAGCACAGAAATATAGGGAAGCACATCCAAAACTCGACTGAAATTTCTGCCCTATATGAATTGGTAAGAACTATTCCTCAATTGTTTATTTATGCCCTGGTGACATCTCAATGGATAAGGTTATTAGTGGTAGCAGCAGTGTGACCTTGGTGGGGGTAAGGAGGACAGTAACTAGAATAAATGAAGACATATATACTGTTAACTTGGAAGGAATTCAGCCAAGATAAAGACAAGATTGAGCAACCCACTAGTGAATCAATGAAATGCATGAAGCCAAGTTAAATAATCCATTCTGGAGTCCATGCTGTCCTGAGTGGCTGTTCCTTGCCTCTTTGTACCACGTTCTAGAAACCACTATGTACAAAGGAGACTTGCCTCAGTGGGCACTTCCTAATAAAATCAAGGATACAGAAGTACACATATGACACAAGAAAATCTAGTGTGGTTTTTGTAGGCTGGCCAAAAAAACTTAAAAATGTTTTAAAGTGGGAAATACCTAAGTTTTTAGACGTGGTAAGTAAACTGACTCCTTAGAAAGAATATATTCCCACATTTAGAGGTCATTTACACAAATGATCTAACTACTGTAAAAAAAATAAAGGGGGGGGGGGGGTAGGGGGAGGAGAGAAGCTTGATCACCAGAAAAGATTGTGAGTAAAGCTTGGTCATTTGATAGAACATATGCATATTGTACACTATTGAGTGGGTTAACTTATTGTCATCAATATAAGGTGGAAATGGCCCCTTTAGCCCTGGATGAAGCCTATGTCATTTTACTAGCTGAACAGTACTGGTGGATTTCAACTCTGACTTATTCATACTTAGAAAGATTTCCCTATAATTCATTTCAGCCAAATGCCTGGCAGATATTTGCAAAGGTTTTTCCTAGTTGGGCTTATAAGTGTGTGTGTGTGTGTGTGTGTGTGTGTGTGTGTGTAGTCAGAGAAGTGTGTCTGGTGACCTAAAGCATTTTACATTTTATCTCACAATAATGTAACCAAACTGGTGTAATATGCTTTCTGTTTTCTAAAATGTTTTTTATAGTTATCTCATTTAAAATAATTTATCTGGAATCACTGAAAGTATGAAATTGGGATCAAAGGAAGTTGCATACTTAAGCATAAGCAGGCCAATACTATTTTTCAAAAGCATAAAAAAACGAAAGTTATCTGATATAAAAGAGGCCATTCCATTCCCCCCTTTAATTCTAACAGGTAACAGAATACTTGCTTAAGTTCGTTAGAATACTTGCAAAAATAGGAAAGTTCAATGGTATTATAATGATTCAGTTTTCAAATCTAGCAATATGCATTTTAAAATCATATCAGCAATGAAAAAAGTGCCAATCTCCCCTCTGAGCTACACTGTATCCTATACAGCGCCATATGACCAATATGGCATGAGCTTGCATTGGTTTGAGAGAGGCCCAGGGGCTGTGATAGTTGGTCTTGTCTAAATGACAAAAATGAACTGTACCTTTCCCCTAACCATGCTGCTACTCTTACTTTCATTTCTAAGAGCTTTAAACCACTGACATAACTGAAGTAGTTGAAATACATCTGCATTAATTTACTAGTCCAACTTTTGGAGGTAGAAATTGAAATACATTAGAATCAATTGATATTTTCTTAAGTTTAAATCAATTAAATTCATAGGAATAAGCATTTTAGTCTTTTATTTGGTCTACAGTTTGGATGCAGCCCGTCTTTTGTCCATCTGACAATCGATGAATTACTGGTCAGAAAGAGATGAGCTGCTATGATGTACTACTGGTCTACAAATTCACTAAGCGGAATGGTAAAAAGCTGTAACTCTTCCTCAGGAATGGAAGAAATGTCCTGAGTTTGAAAGGAAATAGACACAGAGACCTGAAAAATGACAATAACCAGGCATCTTGAGAGAAAACAAGAAGCAGGGAAGGGGGTTAAGGGTAGCCAGAGCTGTCAGTAGAGAATAATGATTTATCTGATGAGATTAGCAGAAAGTTTGATTAGAAAATATGCCTTCTTAACATACAAAGATTGCAATACTACTTTAAGATGTTGTAGGAAAAACCAGTGCCTGCCAAAATGTGGTCTGTAACAGCACAGGCTAGCCATGAGTGACAGTGGGAAAATAGCCACTAAGCCAGATTTTATTTGATTTGTACTGATGATTTTTATTAGAATACATGGATCATTGCTTCAACCTTTCCATGTAAAACCAAATCAAATTCAAAAACTCACACATCAGTCACCTAACCTTATGTCATTCCGTCTGCTTTACTAAAGTTGAGCCACATTTCAGCTGATCTGTCCTCGATAAATCGTTCAGCTACTCAAAACTGTTGGGCCAAATTCTGGGAGGCAGTGGTACACAAAAGAAATCGCTAAATCTGCAGTTACAAATAAGAAAGCCAAAGAAAAGAAATACTACAAGCCTCATAAATACAGAATGAAATCAAAGCAACATATAGCCAATGCAAAACAGGAAAAAACAAATTCTCTTCATAGTATCAAATGTATTGTAATTTATCTTACAAAGGCCCACCCAGCCCTCAGCTTCTTTTCCCACTTGAATTCAAGGCTCTGTGCAGGACTCTTCAAAGCAGTCACTCTGAAATCAGTGAAAAGTCTACAATCACTAAAAATCAGTTTTACAAATTATAAATAATAATCATAAAAAATAATAATTATAAATATAACCTTTTTAGTAAAAATTAAAGATATTAAATAATACAGCGTGGAAAGCCTCTATGGTATTTATAAATACTACTTCAGTAGCCCGGCCAGTGTGGCTCAGCGGTTGAGCATCAACCCATGAACCAAGAGGTCACGGTTCAATTCCCAGTCAGGGCACATGCCCCAGTTGCTGGCTCAGTTCCCAGTGAGGGGAAGCGTGCAGGAGGCTGCCTTTAGTTGTTCTCTCTTATCATCAATGTTTCTATCTTTCTGTCTCTCTCTCTCTCTCTCTCTCTCTCTCTCAAATAAAAACATTTTTTTTAAATTACTTCATTAAAAGAAATAAAATTTAATGACATGAAACATGGCAATGGGTTTCCAAAGAAAAATATCTATATCCTACTTGCCACCATTCATTACCGAATCGTCTTTGCATTAGCATTTTTCTTTCTTCCCAAGCAACATTGCAGATTAATTACTGCCTAGGTGTCCAGTTCTAGTTAACAAATCAGTTCCATCTTCATGGTTTCCTTTACTCTCCAAAACAACTCCTGAAATGCATGCTATTATCTTCTCTTCACAGAGGTGAGCAACTTTCCTAGTTTTAGGCCATCAGCACGCCTCAAATCCAATGTCCTTTAGAAGCTGAGTGTGCACCACACGGTAGTGCCTTGGTTGAAATCTCAATGCCTCTGAAAACCAGTGGTCACCAAACTCTCAGGTCTCTGGTGTAACACTCTGTGGCTAAAACTAGACTGTGTTTTCTCCAGTTCCCATTTCTATTGCCCACCCCCCCCCCCCCCCAGGCCACCCCGCCAACCCTGACCACACAGGAAGTCTGTATCTCCCATCCTCCTCTGCAATAAAGTGGGATCATGTGACTGAGATTTGGCCAATACAATGTGAGCAGAAGTAATGTTTGCCTTTTCCAGAAATCTCCCGTTTAATCCTCCAAGCACTTTCTCTTCCCTCTTTGTTCAGCACATGCAAAGAATCTAGTAAATACCTGAGGCCTAGGGGATGGCCGAACTAAAGCATGCAAGAAACCAGAGCTGAAGGACTAGAGCAGGGATGGACAACCTTTTTGTGAGTGCGTGCCAAAACCAGCAAAATCTCTGACTCAAAATTCTTCTGCGTTCCAACCCTAATTTTTTGAGAACATGTTACGCCTACTTGATTTCTCTTAAGGTGTACGTATGTGAAGAACCTTGAAGAAATAATAAAATTCATTCGAGCGACAAAAACACAGTATGTGATGATGAAAAATACATTTATTTTTTAACGTGTACATGTACACTGATAGTCCGACAGAAGACTTTATGATTCCGTTTGATATTATCAGTGGGACTTTTGCTGCTGCATCACTGATGACAGAGATTTTACATCAGGTTTATATTTCGTGACCTTCAGAGATATGCACGAGCTACTACTTTCATCCGTCAGGCTACTCCTATTACAAGACTTAACAAAATTCATCACTGAGAACAAAGATTCACAATTGTAAATGGAAGATTATAAGAGAGGGTTTTGCGTGCCAGCAAAAGTTACTGGTGTGCCATGTTTGGCATGCGTGCCAGGGGTTGCCCACCCCTGGACTAGAGAGAACAGAGCCCATCCCATAGGTCTTGTGACACCAGAGGGAAATAGCCCTTGTGGTGTTAAAGCTACTAAAGTTTGGTGGTTGTTTGTTCCAGCAATTAGCACGCCCTGACTAATGCATCCTCCAAAACAAACTCCTGTGAATCCTGGCACAATGATTCTATCTTCCAAGCAAAGCAAGCAAAGGCAGTTAGAACTGGCACTAGTCAAAATTGGGAGGCAGGGGAAATTGATCTTTGAACTATCCTTCTCTCCCTTTTAGACTTGTTTCCCATCTTAGCATTTCCTCCCTCTGAGCACCGAATGTTCTCAGGCTGCTCAGTGTCCTGTCTCAAGAAAATAAACCCAATGAATTCATTAGCCATTCTTTCTTCAAGCATTATCTTCCAACTAGGAGTGGCGAGCTGCTGGCTACTGGTGTAATTTTGGAGAAAAATTTTAACATCTCAATCCTATGTATCCTCATCTGTAAAATGGGAATTATGATATCCACCCTCCAATACAGTTGTGATGATTAGAGATAATTTAGAAAAAAATATCTCCATGGAACCAGAAACATAGAAGTACAACTCCTATTTTTATTATGATTACTATTATTATAATAGCATATTTAACACAAATGGGACAAAAAATCAATATAAAATAGAGCTCTTTCTCTTTGAAATATATAACCTACATTAGGAGACATAAATAAAGAGTATTTAATTACTAACAGAATAATAAATGTTATGGAATTTTAGAGAAAGGAGGGTATGCAGGCTAGAACCTTCCTTTTGAGACATTACAATTTAGGGTATAGAAAGGAGAAGGAAAGCAGTGGCATCATGGTGAGCTGTACTGACACAGAGATTAAGGTAACTTTAGGTGCAGTCTAATTAAAAGTCCCCTCATATAGAGAATTTCCTGGCCCAGAGAAGTGAAACGTGCAGAGACAAAGCAGGTTTCAGGGTTGACATAGCCAATGGATCCACCACACTCGGAAAGACAAAGGCTCCTTCCACCTGTCCACTGCGCCATCTCCATACCACCTTCATCCTAAAGCTGGACTCCATCCGTCATGGTCACGGGATTTCTAAAACAATTTGCTTCCTTATTCCTCTTCTTGTAGAGAGTTAAGTTTACAAAAGAGCAAAATTCCTCCTGAACTTTGCCTTAATTGAGACCATTACGGAACCAATCCCTACAGCCAGGGAACACATGCAGGGATTTGCATAGATGTAGATGACCCAAATTTAAAACCATGGTGAAGGGATAGAATTATCCTGTGATTGGGTTAGCCCAATCACAGTTGTCACCCTGGTCATGTAGGAATCCCACACAAACTATAAGGATACTACACACTGGGGAAGAAGATGAGTATATGTCAGTGAGACCACCACAAATGGAGAAAGAGCCTCAGGCGTCATCAGTGTGTTAATATAGAGTGTGCAGTGTGAAAGCTAAGAGGGCTTTGTGATTGGACATGCAAATCCCATTATTCCACTCCCTCTTTAAATATTTCAAAGTCTTCCCATTGGTGTTAGGATAAGAGCAAAGTCCTGCAAGTAATATCCTCAAGGCCATCTTGGTAATGTACCAACACACCCTCGTTTTCTCTCCGCTAGTTACCCTGATCCCTGACAATGCTCATGCACACCACTGGCCCTCCTGTGGCAGAACTTGAAGACGTGTCTCCTGCCACTCCCACCCAGTCCTGCCACTCCACTGCCTTGCTTGGCCTGTTTCACTCCTACATCAACTATCAGCTGAGTCATCACTTCCCAGGCGGAAGCTTTCCTGTCCTCCTGGTCAGATATCCTGTCCTTCTTCATTGGACTCATCACAGATGGGATTTTGCATTATTATGATTCTCAAGTGATTCCTTTCTGCCACCCTGAACAATAAGCTGCATGAAGACAAACACTGAGTCCTGTCTGCTTTCCATCCATCTCCACTACCCAGCCTAGAGCTGGACAGGGAGGAAGCACTCGGTACCATCTCAATTGAATGGGTAAGCCATCAGCCTCTCAAATGGGCTGTGCACACAGGAAAATATCAAAAAGGCGAACAGAATTCAAGTTATGAAAAATTCTGCAGAGCTCTTAAGATCTTGAGAAAGATAACCTAATACAATGAAAATGTATAATGTTTCGCTCTATCTGCTGTTCACTAGAGAAACTAAACCATAGGTATGCCATAAAGGTTAGCTTAACATGTTACACACAACACTTCTTTCTCCGTAATTTAGAGTTTGTTTCACAAATTTGCAAGTATGGATTAAGATTCAGCAGGAAATATGCAGATCGGTATCCTTAACACATTGAAATTCTTGCCAGTCAATGATGAGATAGGAGTTAATGTAAAGATCTCAAGCTCAGTGGTTTCTATAGAAAAATGGAGTGAAACAGTCAGACTTCGTGTATGTTTTATCCTCTTGACAGAAATAATCTCTTATACGGTCATTGTAAAGGGAAATATTTGCCTCTTTATGCTCACTTTGATATGCACCCTAGTGACTTGATACATATTATATAATCATTGGCCTCAGGACAGAGGAGAAAACAACTGTTACCTCTACAGTAGCACAGCTTTCTGCGATCTGGTGATAGCGAGGCAGAGAGTGGAGTAGGCACTCTGTGTCCATTACCTCAACAGCAGTTACAGCTCAACAGTTTCTGAAAACCTTTCCACTGGAATTTCCCCACTGACAAACAAGAGCATCATTAATATTTAAAGTTCGGCTTCAAGTATAATAATCAGAACACCACGGTCACAACAATAAACACCCTAGAGCAGTTTACTGCTTTTGACTTTTCAAAGCACTTTCACACAATATCTCATGATCCCTTACAACCATATACATCAGAGAAATGCAGGCTGTGGTTCCAGTTCGCAAGGAAAGGCATTGGAAGAGCTGGGAGGAGAACTCATCATTTCTCCTCTTAAGCTCTTTCCAAAGTGACTCTCACCCCCTTTCTTATGCCATGAAAGAAAAGTGACATCTTCAAAAACTGAAATCCCAAATTCAGACAAAGGACGTTCTCTGTAGAGAAAGATGTTCAGAATCCCAATTTCCTAATTATCAGGACTTTTCTTTTGGGTTAAATATATCCCAGAGGAAAATTCTATTATTTAAATTAACACTGACTTGGAGAAAAAAATGTAACTCATTTTTATACGCTATTTGCCCCGTCACCTACACAGAAACATAATGAATATTTTTAAATTGGAGGTACATATACAGAGATGAAAATATGTATTGCTTTGTAAGCTATACCTGAAAATTTTCAAAGATAAAAATACATAACCAAGCCACTTAACAACTAACCCACCAATGAAGAAAAGTGCGATGGTAAACAATGGACCGCTTAGGCAAACTCCACACATCAGCGCCTCGTGGTAAAATTTCACCTTTCTCTTTTGTGCATGACAATAGGGTCCAGAATTAAATTGAGGGAAATAGTGGAAACCAGTCCCCAAGAGGATAGAAAATCTATTATAAAATTCACTTACACAGACTTAGGCACTTGAGCACCTCTCATATGTTGTGGCAGGGAAAATAACATAAAGATAGCTGGACTCTAATAATATGAACATCATTTATTCTATGTTATTCAAAACATTAGTTATCAGAAGATGCAGTGACACCATTAGTTCTGTCCACCCAACATCCATTCCATCTCCTTTCCTCACAACAGACCTATAGGGGTTTTTGTTGCTATTGCTATTGGTTGGTTGGTTGGTTGGTTTGTTTGTTTGTTTGTTTGTTTGTTTTCACCCAGCCAGCCCTCCTCCAAGTGGGTCAGGAGAAAGTGACCTCATCCCCAGTTGCAGTCACAGATCCTGAGTACTACTGCCAATCCCAGCCCTGCCTTCCCCTGGTCAGGGATTTGTTTTAAAATGAACACTGAGACACAAAGGCCTATCTGCCACTGTGTTCCTGGAAAGGTCTCCTGGCTCTAAAGTAATAGACAAATTAGGAGATAACTTTTTTGTGTTCTTGGACATGTTCCTGTTTGGGCATGATGCTTACAACTGCAGCAGGAACCTCCTTGTCATGCCTCCGATAAAGCCAGCACATGTATGAGAGAAAACATGAGACATTTCAGAAGAGGTTACATGATGTAATATACTTCCTTATGTTTAAGGCAGTTTGACTCAGGGTTTCCTTTTTTTTTTTTAATATATTTTATTGATTTTTTACAGAGAGGAAGGGAGAGAGATAGAGAGTTAGAAGCATCGATGAGAGAGAAACATCGATCAGCTGCCTCCTGCACATCTCCTATTGGGGATGTGCCCACAACCCAGGTACATGCCCTTGACCGGAATCGAACCTGGGACCTTTCAGTCTGCAGGCCGACGCTCTATCCACTGAGCCAAACCGGTTTCGGCCTCAGGGTTTCCTTTTGCTGTAGCTAAAAATATCTTACAAGAAACAACAGACCCAAAACACTAGATTCCCCCTTTCAGAAAAAGGTTTATGAACTTACTGCTCATTAAGGTTCTTTGACAATAAATACCATCTCGGAATAAGTCTGGATTTCACCTACAGCAATACCATCATCTCCTGGCCACTCACATTTGCCCAAGGCCCACACAGGCATCATTTTCAGGAAATGTACCAGGTACATACTCCATAATTCCCCATTAATGTAATTCTTCTCTGCCATGCACATGTTTCTTCTCTCTCACCCTCGCCTGTCCCCTGTGGCCCTCTCACAAATATCAACCAGGAAATACTTAATGAGCACTTAGTACCAGTAAAGCTAATGGCTGTGAAAGGTACTGAAAGAACTTTCTCCTTGACTTACCAATATCAGTTCTACAGGCATGCCACCGACATGGCCTAAGCACTGCATGGGCATGAGAGGTGGGGGGAGGTTGGCTCTCCAGATGCCAGGCCCACTGTGGGCCTTAGGAAGATTGAGAGACTCCTGAAATCATTGCAAAATTGTACTCATGTATTTAGCTAAATGCGTTTTTCTGGGGAGAGAGTCTATAGCTTGCATCGTGTTTTCAAAACTGAACCTCTGCTCCATATCGACTATTGATGAGCAAACCGCACTGGGTGAGAACAGAGAACGTAGTCCCCAGATCTTCACATCTTTTGATCCAGGAAACCACCTTTAAGTATTAGTACTACTGAAGTTCTGCAATATTTTGACTACATAAAGTTTTGTGGACTCTCCTGAGGCCTCAAAGATCATTCATACCCCACTTCAATAGAAGGGAGAATAAATCCTATTACTTAAAGATATAGAAAACAACCTATTCTCAAGTTTGGGCCTCTCTAAATTAGTTAGAAATCTGAGTTCAAATTAAGTTAAAGAGATAAAATATGCTCTTGAAAAAAATTATATTAGCAAAAAGTTTTAAGTAAAGCTACAAATGACAAATAAACATCAATGAACTGTGTATTGGCATCTTTTGGAAAAGGAGATAGAACCTTCAGGGAAAGTTCCAGAGATGCAGCAGAAAAGGTAAGAGAGCATGGAGAAGGGAATCCCAAAGTACAGCGAGAGAAAAGGTGGAATAGAGAGAAAAGGCTTTACCTCAAGATACACTGAAGAATCAAAATGGTTTTATTTCACGAAAGATTAAGTCTAATAAAGCAGTGAGAGATAATGCAGAGATCTGGATCTTCTCCCTCAGCAATGCTTGCAAACCTTTCACTAAACCTTATTTGATTTTACTACTGCAGCCTTTACTAATTTCTCCCTCTGCTTTCCTCTCTTACTGCCTCCTTTCAAAATAAGGATCTGAAAACCAGTTTTCCCTGACTTCAGATCTGCCCCACTGAACCACTGGCTTTAGGTATAAAGTTGCAATTCCTTAGCCTAGCATTTAAGGTGATTGGTGATCTGTTTTTACGTTCTTTTCTTGTCTGTCCCTTTTGTGCTCCAATCACATCAGCCTCCTCACTGTCACCCAACATACCTCTGTTTTCTGGTCTCCATGTCTTCCCTCCACCTGAAAAACATTCCCTCCCACTAGGTAAATGCATGTAATATAAATAAATGAATGAATAAGTCCTCTGATGGACACACACACACACCCCAATCACTCAATTACATGTATCGGTATGGTGTGTACAGATAGAGCTGAGGGATGAAATACAAATTCTTCATAAAGCTGAAATGTTATTTCCCCACAAAGTAATTATATAGAATTTGATCTTATAATAATTCAACTTTAAGGCTTTAATTATATAGGCAGTACATATGACAAATATAATCTATATACAATATTAAGTGATTATCTTCTCACAGCAAATATGAACTTTCATTTGGTCCTTGGTGGACATGGATTATCTTTTTATATAATCATGTTTCTTTACCACAGAATGAGAAATTAGAATGCATGTGTATGACGGTGTATTTGAGGCATCTCCCCTTTAATATACACCTATATATATTAGAAAAATAATTTGCAAATTGTTTTTACTTTCTATAATCTAAGCTGAAAAAGTTCAATGACATTCATACATAAGGATTTAAGAACCTGTACTCTGTTCTCAAAAATCTATGCAAATAATATAAATCATCCCAAATATTTAAACCTTTACAGTCATTACCTTAAACCTTACTTCCTTGGGAAGGCCCTCTATGGCTACCCAAAAGAGCATGCCCAGTTCTCACACACCCCGTAATTATACTAACCTCTTACACTGCTCTATTATTTCACAATATTTATCCTTATTCAATATTTAGATAGATATAGGAAGATAGATGCATGTTTGTTGGTTGACATTCCCCCCACCCCCCCCCACCGACCAGGATGTAAACTTGGGACAGGGGGATGTCCTAACTGGGCCCCTATGGCCCAGACCTCGGGGCCAGTGCCTTGCTAAGAGCTCAATGAACATTGTTGAGTGAATAAGTGGCTTTATTAAACATTAAAACTCAGACTCTTGGTAATGAAAAAATATCACAAACAAGAATCATGGAATTTGACAAAATAATTACCAACAATTAAAAGAAATGTTGTCATATCAATGGAAATGTATTATTACAAAGCACAATATAATAAAGAAAGCATTATTCCTCAGCAAGAGCTCTATACATTTTTAATTATGTCATTATATGTTTTATTTCTCTAAAACAATGAGTGGGGGAATCTACAAAAAATAGACAAGAATGGGATAACAACTTAATTTGAAACAAAAAAAACAACCTATGAGATGAAATTCACAAATTATTTCATCTTTATAAAGAAAGATATTTGAAATAACATAACTCGACTACCTGATACATGGTTTACTACTAGGTTTACTCAAGGGGCTATGTACAAAGTTCTCTGATTTTTTAAGAAAAATGCAGAACCAGCTTGTAGATATATACACTGCCTTTCAAAAACTTCTGGTAAAGCCACACGTATCTACAAAACTTGTTCAAATCCAAGGGTAATTTATTGTGTGCATGACTTTACAAAGTCTTTACAAATATCCATGGAAAGCTTTGCACCCCATTTAAAAGGATTTACTATAAAACTGCACCAGCATAAACAAAACTTATTCTCAATATTTATACTCATAATAAAAAACTATGATGTTCTACATTCAGTTGTGGTTGTGAAAATCCTTACTTCCTGGATTTTCATTGGCTCTAGTCTAACATACAAAACAAACAAGGTTTTCAGATTAAATGGAGCACACATACAATCTCCCTTTTGTTACCCATACACCAAGTAATTTTCAAAAATTAAGTAACAAGGGAGGAAAGCAAAGCCGTTAGGTATATAAATTTTAAAACATACCATGCCTCTGTGCTATATAGAAATGTTTACACCAATAGGAGAGAAATTGTTTTTTAAAAGTCTTTCTTACAAGATCTTGGCCTCAAAAGAGTTTGAGAATTAGGGGATGTAGAAGAAAGAAAGGAGTAGTGGTCAGAAAAAAAATGCAAAAAAAAAAAAGGCAACTGGGCTGGCTAAAAACTGTAGGTACACGCCAAGATGAAAGGCCTTTTCACCCAATTAAGGCTGTAGCTCCTTCTCCAGAGAGACCAGTGCTGGGAGGTGATCCCACTGATTGAGCGCCTCTAATGCTTGTAATCCTGCATCGTCTGTGCAAAGGACTAAATGGACAAAGTAAAAGGCTAGTCAAACAGTTGTCACAAAATAAAACAAAGGGCCCTTGCTCCCCCTACTCCCCAGCTTTGGTCTGCCTGGGGAATCTTTTGTTGTTGCTGCTCTTTTTTTCTTTTCCTTTTAAATTCAGAAACTTAGCTTCAGTGTAAATAAGAGAAATCAAAAGGAGAAAAGACTCTCTTTACAAAACAAGCTTTCCAAACACACCTGTCCCCTATTTTGAGGGTTCTGTGATCCGTATAGATATTAGATGTGATGTCTAATCCTCTAATTTGCGCCATAATTTCCTGTAACTCCAAATCTCTGGAGAGGCAGTTCTCAAAATTTAGTAGAAATGCACACACCAAGAAGGGCACATTAAAGATACCTGTCCCAGGCACCACACCCAGTGGAACCCAGGAATCCGCAGGGTACAAAAAGTATCTGGCATATTAGCGTGCAGGGGTACCCAGTCTGAGAAATGCTGGGGGATCCATTAGAGCCCCAGTTTCCCTAATTCCAAGTGACCCTCAGACCAACAATATCAGTTATCTGGAGCACTGTTTAAAAAAAACCTATTCCTGGGTATCTCTAAATCAGGATTTTCACCAAGCCTCTCCCACACTCACCACTCAACCTTCTCCTTCAGATTACCTACCAGTGCCTATGAGCTGCAATCAAAGACATAACAATGTTCAGAACCTCAAGTCCCAGGCCAGTAACGGACAGATGTTAACCATCAGCTTTACAGAAGGAAAATGAGCCCACAGAGCACCAAGAACTCCAGAGAACCTAGTGGTATTAGCAAGCAATGTACTGGTATCAAAGCTCACGAGGAGGAACTATAAAAAAAAAATAGTTTAAGCACAACAAACGAACAAACAAGAACTTTTTGTGAGAAAAAAAGATCTGCCATTTCCCACAAGGCAATCTGCATCCTGAAAACAAACACACCACACAAGAAGACATGATTTTTAAACAGACCTAGAAATACTCAAGGTTTCTTTCAAATCTCCCCCACAGGATTCAGCAACACTCAATGATGAGAGCCTGTTCTTAAACAATCTGAAACCGCTAACACCTAAGCACATGTGAAATATCAAAACAAAACACTTCCCCCACATCCCAATCCCGCACAGTGATGAAAAGCAGCCGTCATCCAATTCAATCAGACCACATTCAAAGCAGGTGGCTCCGAACATTATTTGAGCCAAGTGCCGGCTCCTTCCCCACACGCAGCAGCTATAGCACCACACACGCGTGTACTTTTCAATAGCACATGAAGAACCAGAAAGAATGGTTTCAAACCTTTTTGTAGGCAAAATTTAATCTCTACATTTTTTAGGCAAAAAGCATAAAGAACATCATACTGAGAAAATGTGCCTTAGAAGAGCAGCAAACACAAATATATAGAAATTAAAATACTTAGTCCTAGCCAGATTTGCTCAGTGGACAGAGTGTTGGTCTGCAGACTGAAGGGTCCCTGGTTTCAATTCCGGTCAAGGGCACGCACCTCTGCTGCAGGTTTGATCCCCAGCCCTGGCCCAGCCCCCACCGGAGGCAACCAATCAATGTTTCTCTCTTTCTCTGTCTCTCCTCCTCCCTTCCACTCTCTCTAAAAATCAATGGAAAAAATATCCTCAGGTGAGGATTAACAAAAAATATATATACATATATATTTTTATATCTAGAAGACTTGTGTGAAGCCTTCCTATTACAGCCAGTCTAATTGGGATATCTGTGTTACTTGGACTCTATTTGCATAAATGTAGATTTAGTTCCTTTAAGGCAGGTTCAAGATTATTATTATTATATACATGTTATATATACAGACATATATATCATTTTTTACAAATTTGACTTCCTCCAAATAAAAACATAGGCCATAGAAACACATATTTCTGAACTCTAATCCCTTTCTGTTTATTCACTATAGCAGGGGGTAATATATTTAATATTATATATCTCAGTTTCCTCATCTAGGCAATGGGGGTAATAATATAGAGTGTCTGACAGATTAACTGAGAAGACTGATGCACTATATTTAGCAGAGTATCATGTATATAGAAGTGAATACTAGTACATGCAAGTTTTTCTAAGTATTATTATTAAGATTAATAACTGTTGAAATTAACCTTCCTCTAACAAAGTAATTTAGGTCCACTTTAGTTGAAAATGGAGTAAAAATGGCACTGAGTAACCATACACAGCCTGGAAACACTTGTCTGTACTGCTGGCACACTGGCCACCAGGTCAGTAGACGGCAGTGCTGCCATGGCTTCCCCCACAAGGCCAGTGACAGGAACAGGACATGAGCTGGCCTTCCACATAGGGAGGTGCTGACCAAATTCTTCAATTTAAAGAGGTTCCATTTGGACCGTCCATGTTTGGATGAACATGTTCAGTGTGGTACAGAAATGCTCACATAGAAAGGGAGTGACTGAGAATGCTATTTAGTTGGGAGAGAGGAGGGAAAAGATGTCTCAAACGTATTAATGAAAAGGTTAAGAAAGGGAGAATAAAAGAAAGTCTTTCAAAAGAGGGTTTTCCATTAAACTTCAGTTGACTACTGGGACAGAGGGTGGATGGAGGGAGGGGGGGACTCCAGGCTATTAGTCTGTAGTTTTAGTTAATAGTTTTCCTTATTTTCACAAAACAATGAAAACTAATGAGTTACATCCAGCAGCTTAAAAAAAATGAATTACTGTGCATAATTCGTAAGCCCTACACCACATGGCTGTATGCAGTCCTTTCAGTCAAGGTTTCAAATTAAGGTTATTATTTATGAGAAAAAGTTGGAGAGACATTAAGAGCTATAACAATTCCTCCAGACCCAGCCGTGTGGGAGAGCGGTTACATTCAGGATGAGTGGAAGATATACTCCAGGCCAAATATTTAAACAGGGGTGCAAAGGATACAGGCACAGCAATCTGCACGCACCTGTCACTGCAAAATTCAACACTCACACAATCGAAAGGGCATTTGTGTTCACAAATCAAGTAATTATATCCCTAACTATCCATCTGCATATGCAATTACCCAGTCTGTTGCACAGAAAAGCAGATTTTTGCAGGTGTTTCTTTACATCTTTCCTTCAAAATCCAGTTGCCCTTTATGTCCCCAAATCTGGGCACATACCAGTCCTCTAATTGAATCTTCGTGGCACTGTGGTGAAGATCAAGTGTTATGTTTTCACATACAGAGTTCACATACAGAAGATTTTGTAATCTAATCAGGCTCTTACTCCCTATTACCACTTAGCTAATGGTTGAATGGGCTCCGTTTACACCTTGAGGTTAAAGAACAGGCGATGCGCTTCATAACTCCTTTGCTGAATCTGTTCCTAGGTTTCGCTAACACATTCTAGTTCTGCGTGTGGACTTTCAAATCGGAGTTACAACTCTCGGATGCCAAGTAAAGTTACATAAACAGAGTGTCAAAGCAGAAAACAGAGAAAATGAGCATGTGTACTTGAGGGAAGTGTATTGCATAAAATGAAGCTTTTCTTAATTTTGGAATCATAGAAATTGAGACTGCAAAGTGTTTTCTATACTCAGAACCGGTTAAATGTTTCTTCCAGTTGGTGCCAATTGTACTTCTGTGCAGCTGTATTAATATGTGAGAAATCAATAACATCTCAGCGCTGAAAGCATCAGGAAACCAGTTCCCCTTCATGTCAATCTCAGACCTAAATCAGGCTCAGACCAGTTTCATAGAACCTGAGAGCTGAACAGGACATCAGATGGTATCTAGTTCAATACTGATCACCGAAATGGAAAGCAAGGTCCAAATAAGTGAAGAGCTATCCAAATCTCAGAATGTATTTACAGAATTGCCTCTAGAACAGTCACATCTATGCTATTATTTATAACTTTCAATTATTTAGTGTTTGAAGTTAATGTTCATGTTCTGCTATGCAATCATTTATACCCACGCTATTTTTATAGTTTTTATGTTAGTTTTGTGTTTTTTAATTAAATCTTTATTATTGAAAGTATTACATATGCCCCCTTTTTATACACACGCTTTTTTAAATGTCATATATTTTCCTGAATGTATGAACAACAAAAAATTAATTTAAAATGGTAGCCAGTAATTTGAAGTTTCAAGAAAGAGGAAAGTTGTGAGGTTAAACTTTGTATTTTCTTATAGAAGCTGCTAAAATCATACTTCCACATGTTTTTATGACAAATATTATGTCCATCCATTAAAACATCACTATTTAGAACTAAAGGTGACCCAGCTTATTTTCTACTAGCTGTAAATTAAGTAAACCTGCCGTAATAAAAACAAAATGAGATGTGGGAGGACAAGACCTAGAGCTCAGGTCTCCTGACTTCTTACTGGTACCTTCATATCAAGGACAGGACACTGTGGGCCCCCAAAATATATTTTGTTTGTCCTGCACAGGATTCTTAGAAATGCTGACTGAATGTCAATTGGGGAGTGCATGTCCCAACTCCCTACATCCACCTCTTCCTTTTGTCTGCTTCATTCATTTACATTACCTGCTTGGAGTCCAAAGTCAGGTTCATTTTTAAGGCTCTGCTCTAGACCTAGTGGTCATACTGAGTCCAAATTGATATGAGGGTAAGAAAAGGACGGACACACAGCCACACACATACACACACACACACACACACACACACACCTCTCAAAGGAAATGGACAAAAGCCATAAAAAGATGCCCTAACACAGGGGTCCTCAAACTTTTTAAACAGGGGGCCAGTTCACTGTCCCTCAGACCGCTGGAGGGGCAGACTATAGTTTAAAAAAAAACTATGAACAAATCCCTATGCACACTGCACATATCTTATTTTGAAGCAAAGCAAAATGACAAAACGGGAACAAATACAATATTTGTATTTACATGTGGTCCGCGGGCCGTAGTTTGAGGACCCCTGCTCTAACATCTCCATTCACATAGCCTCTAATCTAAGATACAGCTACCATTTGGTGTTAAAATATTTGGGTAGTTCACTTTATTAGCTGTTCACATATTACAAATAGTATTTCAAGAGAACACTGTTTGCATAAATAGCACAACTGTCCTAGAAAATTGTCCTAAACAAAGTGAAAGGATTATTGACCAGCATTCAAAAAATAAGAAACTAGATATCACCACCACCCTGGAAGGATTTTAAAAAATAAAACAACTAAGTAAGTCAAGCATTTCCCATAATTGTTTTCCACAAAATGTTTCACGTAGGAGATATTTCATGAAAAAGGAATTCCTGGTTCAAAATAGTTTGGTAATCACTACAAATTATATCACCCTCTTAGGGTACTTTACAGTATTTAGTGGGTAATGTATGCAAAATAAAATTTCTATTAACATGTCTTAAAACAAGGTTTTTAAAAGAGCTGGTCTAAATTATTCTTTCAAAAGGCTCAATAGGAAAAGGGAAGTAATTGAAATTATAAATTATTGTTTCTTTAATTATAAGAACTATATGAAAAGCTAATCAATGAAATATAGTATAGAATTTGGTACTTAAGCATCTCTTCCTTGATAATTCTTGAACACAGAAAAATGTGGTAAAATTAACCTACAAACAATGCAATGCATACTGCAATTATACTAATTAAATTATTATAAATTAATGTGCATATCCGAAGTTAAATATACAAAGACCAAAACTCCTTTGTCTCCCTACAAAGAATGCAATGTTAATGTTTATGGGAAAACCCCACCACTCCATTCTTGACTTCAACTCTTTGCTGTTTTGTTAACTAGTCCCCGATCCAATCTTATTTCCCCAGTTCAATGCTTCTGTACCCTTCCCCTCCTCAGCTCAAATATAAACAGCAAAATATATTTCATGTATGTTACAATACTGTAAGTTGGTGAAACCAATACATTTATAATTTTACAATATATTGGACTTTAGGGCAGACTTCATATTGTAAATGTTATTCTCATCTTTATGAGTTTGCATTCATACCCCTACTTAAATATTAAATTATGTTCTTAACTTTTCTAGTCAGCATTGGCAGCTGGTTTTTCACTTCATTGGCCAAAATATAGAATTTATTTGAAATGTATATTATAGTTTTGTTTTCATGTTTTGGCTTAGGGTGTTTTTTTGTAAACAAAAATACTGGTCAATAATGTATAACCAAGAAGAAATAGAAGTGAAGCAGTTTCAGCTAATACAGGCTCATCTCCAATTAGGAAAACAGCCACAACTATACATATATTCCCCTTAAGGGAAAAAATATATGTATTCTGAATAAACACTGTAGAATCAGATGAAATGTGCTTTGGATGCACACAGAGAAAAAAATGGCCAGTGAGAATAAAGAGCCTTCTCAGCTAAATAGGGAGTCTTTTGATATTAGTATTATGATTTAAGTCTACTTCAAAATGGTTTCAGCCTTATTAAAATTACATTAAAACTAGCCCAGATGCATTTGCATTTAAAGGGCTGCCTTACACTACTTAGGAGGCACCGATTCATTCCCCATTGATTTATAGTATTAGGGCACTACAATCACAGACATTTTTCAGGATAAAGGACAATAATACTCTGAACGAAATGGCTTAAAAATACAAGTCATCAGGAACGTGAATAGAACTACATTCATGTGCAGAATAGACCACATTCACCTGCAACATTAAAACAACCCAGAGCGTGCTAGACAAGGGAATTATTATTCTATACATGTGATCCTTACTACCAGCACTGCATTCAATCAGGAACATTGTACCTTTGTAAGAACATCAATCTTGAAAGGAAAACAGAGATAATAAACTTTTTTTTTAATTTTAAAGTGTCTCAGTTAAAGTTATTAGCTTTGATCCTTTTAATACTATATTATGAAAAAAGAGCATCTTATTGCAACATCTATAAAGATCTGAAACAGATAATGAAACCTTTCTTTTAAGAAAGGAATCTATACAAAGCAACGAAGCTCAAAGAAGGGAGTCTTGACTCTCTTTGAAAACATAAATAAATGCATTCTTGGGCCTGGTTCTTTAATCATCAAGAGCTCAACCGCAGGGCTCCAGGTTTTTATTTTAACCAATTCAAAACCTGTTTGATTCAGACTACTAATTCACTAAAGCCAATAGATAAATTGTGTCAGTGCTTTGCTCCAAGTGACTTATGAAAAACCTACACTAACACAAGAGATTCTAAAACCAGCATCAAAGTCCCCATAGGTCACACCAGAATGGCCTGCAGGGAGGAAGGAACGTAAGAAGGTATTTAAGGTTCAAAAGTTTCTAAGATGGTTTATAACTCATTTCTACCTGCAACTGTAGGATTCAATTTTTAACTTGTTCTAAACATACAATAAATGCGAAAGCACTTTTGAAAGTTCAAAGTGTTAAGCAAAACTGTTATGATCATTTAATTATGAGAAATGTTAAACAAATATGAGGTTTTACGAGGACTAATTATGTTCTACGGTTTAGTTATTAAAAGAAAAAAATGTGACTGTAAAAATTCCCAGGCCACAAATACGTATTTTTGGGGGGAAATGTCTTTAGGAACAATCAAAATCAGTTGCTGAGATCTCATGCTTTCATTCATTATTTTCAATATCAACACAATAAATAATTTTTTTAAATATAACATTCAAAGGCATGACAAAAAGGACAATAAATAAGATTAATTTTGTAGAAAGTATCAATGTCATAAAATTATGCAGTAGGCAGCAATGTCTGTAACAACACAATAATCCAGGCCTAAGAAGAAAAGTGGTTATTTTACACTGCTCCTTTTTAATTATGAAAATAAATTTATATTCATTAGATAGAAAAATACTGTTGGGTTTCTGAGTCGTTTGCATTATTCAGGGTCCGTCCTTCACAAGAAGGTGAGTGGTAAGGTCTTTTCTCTTTACTTCCAGCAGGAATCCTCTGCAGCATCCTGTGAGCAGTTCCCAGTCTCTCCTTCCCTTGGGTTGGGCACTGATAGATGTCTTCATGTCCCTTCCTAGCTGGCTTCCTTCTGCTCACAATCGTAAGCTTTCCATATTGTAATACATGTTTTTCAGAGAAATAAAAAGCGGAAACCTGGTCAACTAAAAGGAGCAACGAAACCACTAGCATAAGCCTTTAATGCAAGCCTGGGAAGGAAAGTGAAGGCTCAAAGTTTTCCTACAGCTAACTCTGTTTATAGCTGCCAAGTAAAGAACCTAAATTCAAGTGCTTTATAATTGTTACAAATTGTGCCAAAGTACAGTGTGTTACAATAAATTATGAAGCTTATCTAAATTATAAAAGTAATTAAACTTTCCTCAGATACTCATAATTCTGTCCTCCATAAATTTTCTGTTCATTGCATATTCAATAGCTCTGTGTTCCAGTTCAACAACAAAATAAAAAAAAATAAAAAAAGAAAAAGAAAAAAGATCTCCTTTCAAGAATTACCATGCACATACGGGCATATAACATATCTAAATTCTAGAAATGTGTAAACAATTACTTGCCAGATCGTCAAACCATAGCAAATGTTAATAAAAATATTTATACTAGAAACAATTTTCTTAGTTTTTTTTTTCAAGTTTGGTTTTCCCCTTATTATTATAGACATTTGTTTTAACATGAGTTTTCTCCTCCATCCCAACATTTCCTCCTGCTGCATGAAGCCATAAATCTTTATTAACATATTACTGTACAATCTGTTGCAATAATAACAAAAATAATGAAAGCAATAGCAACCCAGTTATATGGTCTCTGCCATTTGCAACTGAGTCCCAAGGTCTTTATATACTCTCAGTGGTAAAATATCCACAAGGCCCATCAACGGCTACAACACAGCCTTCTAGAATGAAATACAGCTGCTGCTCAGAATCAAAGTGCACAGAAGCTGTAAAATTCTCCAAAAAAAGTTTAAAGCCACAAGGGAGTAAGTGAAGAATGATAACCAGTTCCAAGTTTCAATTTAAAGAAAAACCCGAAATGGCATATTGATGCTCATAAGGACAAAATCTCTCCTCAAAAGGTTCTACCGTATTCCCAGTGGGAGCAAATCAGCGGAGCAGGTGGGTGAGTGATGAAGGAAACCCTTGTTCTATTATAAATATCTTCAATAATTAGGCAACATGATGAACAAATTAAGAAGCAGCATGCAGGTTAAAGCCCAAGTTGGTAAAAAGTTTCCCAGGATTTACTTTGATTTTTGTTTGGGTACCTGGTGTCTCATTTCTAAATCAGGCACTTCTATTTCAGTCTATATTCCAATTTAACGAAAACATGTATTTTATAAACAGAAAAGGAAATGAGTTTGAATAAGATCCATTTATGCAATTACCATATCTAATAGCCAATTATGTGTCCTTACATGAACAGATAAATAATATATGCACATACATTTATCAATCTTGTCTGTGAGGAAAAGAAGAGAGGAGAAAATGAAAGAAGAGGAAACTATTATACATGGCATGCCGTTTTTATTATTTCATATTTGCAAAAGGGAATTCAATATTTTCTTCAATAAAGCTATAAATTACAAACATTTGGCTTAAAAAATTTTAAACTAAACTCAAATACACAAGTTATTAACTATATTATTCAATTTGGCAGTTATATTTATCATGACTATTTACCTTATTTCCCTAATTTTGTAAAATAAAAGCAGGGAAAGTGTTAACACTAATATAATGTTATTAAAATATTAATTATTTTAACATTAAGTTAAATATTTTTTAAAACAGAATACCACACAATATGGTGGGAGGGAGGGGACAGATAATGAGAAGTTGAATAGGATCGGATGTGGTTACACTTCTAAAGTATCCATTAACTAAAGCTACATGAAAACCAGAGGAGAAAAAAAAAATTCTGACATCCACATGAATACCAAATTAATTCATTATGATCAGTGCTACTACAATGAACACAAAATTAATTCATCACAGAGGAATACACAAAGCACTACCCACTTGTTATACCTACTGACAAAAAATAATAGGACGATTATCCTGCACCAGGGTGACACACGTGGCCATGGGCACTGCCAGCACGTCAGCCATACCAAAGTGTTTCCTTCCCTGGGAGTCTACCAAGATAATTTTTCAAGGAGGCTCTTTATCAGTCATAGTAAATAAAGCCAAAGCTGTGAAAACCTGGATCACCAATGGTGTTCCTGACCTCTGTTGCTCCCTACCAGGGTTGGGCCTAGGATGAAGCACATGAAGCATCTGCAATAATTAAGGAGGTGCTCACACTCAGGATCCTGCAAATGTGGGCCCCTCCCCTTGTATGACCCTGACAGTGAGCTCATCACCCCTACACAGGCTGCGAGCCTAGAATAAAGAGCAGGACACTTCCTTTAACTTGGAGTCCGGGGCTCCCGCCAAAGAGTGTAGACCAGACAGAGACCTAACTCCTGCTAGTATCACAAAGTCAGCTGTCTTCTCTAAGGAAACCTCTCTAACCCTGCATGTTCTCAGAAATCCCTATATGTAGCATGAGCACTAGCGCATCCATCAGGAGTCTAGGGTCTACCACAGCACTCTGCCACAAGATATGCAAAACCCAAGAAGCGAGTGAGTCTCTCCCGGCAGTCCCTTCTTCTAGTGAAAGGGAGTGGCTGCTGGCTTTTCTTCTTTCACCTGGTCAGGGATGCAATGCCAGGTACCTAAACCTCAGTCTATTCCCCATTTCTGTCACCAAGTTAGGATCTGCTTGGTATTTAAAGGGTGTCTTTCCTCAGTAACTTCAAGGGGATTTAGCATGCAGAAAGTTCCGTGTAAGATGGATGTGAACTCCTTTCTACGGATGATGGGTTTCTACTTGATAATGAGCAACATGAAGTGGTAAGCCTTTGCCTTCTATTTGTCAATACCCCTAAAGCCAGGGGATACTTACATGGGTTTGGGGAGCTGGAAAGCATAGCTCTCATGGACCTGCCTACAAGATTATTCTTGTGGAAATTATTCTTCCTTCCCTTTAAATGGGGAATTTTTTAAAAATCTTCCTCCCTAGGCTGATCTCAGACCTTTTATTGGACAGGTCCAAAAAATATTAACATTAGTCAATGTAATGGAAGGCTCCAACTTAGTGCCACAACTTGTTAAAAAAGAAACCTACTTATTCAGATTTTTCCTTGGCACATATGAGGACTCAATAGGTGGATGTTCTTTCCTTTGCTAAACTATCCTGTTCATTTTACTTACCTAGCCTTTGTGTGGACTTAATGCTATACCAACACATCTGCATATCACAGATGTGTTACTCACATAGGAAGAAATCGGAACCTGCCACAACGTGAGAGCAGAACATTATATTCCCACCTGAGAACAGGGTACCAATAAACCATGAAAGCCTTAGTGGAGACAAGAGGTTTAGGTTGTGTGTGTGTGTGTGGTGTGGTTGAGGTGGGCAGGGGCAGAGAGAGGAATTTCAGCACAGGTTAAAGCACCTTGTAAAAGAAAAGTACAAAGGATTGTTGCAGCTATACCTAGCCCCATCTGTTTATGTAGGACAGAAGTTCTCAAACTTGATTGTACATTAAAATCACCCAGGGAGGCTTTTAAATTCCTCAATTTAATTGGAGGGGTGGAGTCAAGCATCAGCATTTTCCCAAGGTCCCCAGGTGATTCTAATGTGGAGCCAGGGCTGCAAACCACTAATATGAATGCCAGATGGCCACAGATCAGGTACGTGGGGAAAGAGGGTTTGACTCTGGGGGGACACAAATCAGTGAGTAGTTCTCAAGCCTGGCTGGCTATCCCGATCCCATTGAGACCTTTTACTAAAATACATACTCCCAGGCACTAGCACAGGCCCACTGAATCAGAATGCCAAGATATTAGGTTTGGAATGTCTGTGTATTTTTTTTTAAACCTTCAAGTACATTTTGATTGTCAACTGGGATTCAGAAGTACTGGCCTAGATGAAATTCGGAAGTTCTTGCCTCTAACTTGGTTGATTTCCAGCATAACGCTTCATGTTTAGACGAGTAATGTTAGCCTGCCAGAGAATTAGGAATGGCAGGGGGAAAGGGTGGAGGAGGAAAGAAGTATTTAAGAAAAAAATTAAAAGAAAAGAAATTTAAGTGTCCTCTAAGCACCCACGAGTCTGCCTCTTAAAGTGCTGATAATGAGCAAAAAGACCAATGAAACTAAATTTTGTACCAGTTCATTTCAGCACATCCTGTTTATACGACTATTTAATGAGTCATTCAGCCAGGATGATTTTCTGTCTGAATATGTTAATTGCCATTTTTTTCATAGCTCTCTATTAAACAGTACAGATAAAATAGGCATGCTCATGATTTTAAAAGCCCTATCAGCCACTCGCCCTCAAAGGAGCAGGCGACAGGAGTAAATAGGGGGAACTTTTTTAAAGTGTTTAATTCTTTTAACATATATTGGCATTTGGGACCCCACTTCAATTCAAAAGCAAATGTTAGAGTTAGCATTAAAGTGAAAATGAAATGAGGTGGTTCTCTCCCATATGCCACTGTCTTCATTATATCACAAAAAATTAGCTCTAATAACAGGACAATAATATGAAGGCTCTTGCACCTGGTAAGTTCCACCACTTTTAGGAGGTAAGAATAAATATTTGGGGAACGACCATAGATAAAGACAGAGGAATTTTTAACTTACATTGGTAATCATGTAAGTGTACCTCACTTAAATAAGTACAAGCCAGTGTATAATGACTATTATCCATAAGCAAAACACCTGGAAAATCCAGGAAATGGGTAGAAGGTCCAGTTAATATTTTGGAGGTTATGTTTAATGAGTGATTAAGAGAATTTATTTTATTTATCCCCAAAGGAGGCAGAATTTATCGGTGTAAATTCTGAAACAACGCCAATACTAGAAGTGAAGTAAAAGCCATCAGTAATAAAGTCCTATTTTTATTCCCATCATTACTTAATGAAATCAAACCACTCTTTAATATTCATTTCTGCATTTATGCAGTTTCCAGTGCCTTAATTTTAATTTTAAGCATTTACATTAAACAAATTACATATCATTACGCTGCATTTAGAAGGGGGGAAAACACAATAAACCTTAAGGCTATGACAACATATTTTACTCTTAACTGCTTTGTTTACAAATATTAAGTGGTCAAATTAATAGTGTTCTCAATGGCTTTTGGCATCTAAAATTTTTCATAAATAAAAATAAAGCAACCAAAGAGATGCAACTCCAGTGGCAAAGGTTTATTGGTCTTTGTACCTCATTAAAGGAACTTTATAAATCACATTTGCTCTTTTGAGTAGCAACCAACACCACTGAAAAGGACAGGTTGGGTTTTAAAAGAGACAGATATGACCTAAAGGGAACACATTTTACTGTAGTGAAATAAACTGAGGAAACAGTTTGCAGATTAAAAACCCCTTGAAAGGAAGCATCATCTTTGGGAGAAAAAATAAAATAAAATCTCCTCTGAGGAGAACAGCTGGAAACAGGAAGCTGTGGGGCTTTCATCCTGCTGGCTTTGATTCCACCGCATCCCCATATCATGAAAAGGCAAAGAGACTGACTTCAGCTGTGCCTTCTTTCAACAGAAGGAGGAAAAGGCTTTGTGGATTGTGAGCAACACCATCCAGAAGACAACCCTACCCCCAATCACACAAACACTGACAATGAAGTGGAAAAAGAGAAATGACCATAGATGTAAGCAGCAACTCAAAAATAGTGCTCTACAATAAAAGGAGAATATTCGTTGTAACTTGTTCCCCTTAGCAATTCTCATACAAATTTGAAATCCCCTAAGTGAAAAATGAACCAAAATAGATATATTAATTATGATAAGTTTTCTTCTCTATAATACTTTTTCTTCCTATGGAGAAAGGAGTTGGATGTTATATCTTTTACCAGGATCCTTAAATCTAAAGTCATTAAATTTTAGTTTTCACTATAGTTGGTTGGATATCTAAAGTTCTTAAACTTATCTGTTGGGCATCTCATATAGATTTTCCCCCACTGGTACCTTAAAAATATTTTTACTAAGTTTATCGTGACATTTAAAGGACAATGTGCACAGTAAAGGAAGCTTGGATTAGAAGTTTAGATTCTTGATAACCAAGTAAAGAAGCAGCTCAATAAACGGATCACATAAGCTTAATACACACAACTCACAAATTATTCTTCTGTTGCTATTTTGGAATGCCCTTTAAAGCAGGGATTACAAAGCCAGACAGTATAGGGAAATGTAAACATAAAACTCTGACTTTGAAAACCACAACCCATGGCATCATAATAGTATGTAGAAGACGTCTCATGTTTCACAAAGATGACTTGATTCACCCACAAGTTAAGAAAAGGAACTTACATGAAAGTTACATGCAAGGTAAGAAATTAACTAATTCTTTTTTCTAAAGCTATTTCTTAACAGACAGGAAACTTTCACAGCACAAGAGGTTTCAAGCAGGATATGTAAAATGAATATTAACTTCATCTTTGCAAAAGGCTTGAAAGTAGGGATCTTCAAATATTCAAACTTACAATGGAATATTAATTCCATGGTAACATTTCAGTTTCTAAAAAATGTCTACAGTTGACACTGGTATGTGCCAACTCCTTACCAATAGATATTAATGACCTTTGATTTATCCTTATTCATTATGAATGTCTTTTTAAAATATTTTTATAGAGTTTTAGAGAGAGAGGAAAGAAGAGGGAGAGAGAACATCGATGTAAGAGGGAAACATGGATCGGCTGCCTCCTGCACACTGCAAACCGGGGATCAAGTCCACAATGGGGTATGTGCCTTGACCTGTAATGACAGGATGACACTCATCCAACAGCCACACTAGCAGGGCCCGAATGTCTTTTTTTTTGGTTTGTCTTTGTTTCAAAATTGAATTTATTGGGGTGACACTGGTTAACAAAATTAGACAGGTTTCAGGTGTACAATTCCACAACACACCATCTGTACACTGTATTATGTGTTCATCAACCCAAGTCAAGTCTCCTCCCATCACCATTTATCACCCCTATACACCTCCTCCACTTCCTCCCACACCCCTTCCCCTTGGCAATTCCTACACTGTTGTCTTTTATTTGAACTACTTCAGTTACTAATGAGACACAGTATAACTTTGAGAATCCTCATGTTAGGTGATCTTCACTGGATATGTCTCTAAAATAAAGCAATCTTCACCAACAAAAGAAAATGATTTAGTTACTCATATCAAATTTTGAAGTTCAATTTCCTAGTCAGATAAAATGCAATGAATATCAAAAATAGAAAAATTTTATCAATATGCATTCTTGGAAAGTCCCACCTAGAAAGGCATGAATTCAGTCTCGATTTTCTTTATTGATAGTGTCAAGTTCATCATCAGTGTCGTCATCATCACCACCAACCCTTTTCTACCCTTGTGAAGAGAATTTTCACATATTTCATCTGTTCTCAAAAACAACCTTACATGGGAAGAAGATAGGGTATTCTCCTCTTTTTTTTTTTAAATATATTTTATTGATTTTTTACAGAGAGGAAGGGAGAGAGATAGAGAGTTAGAAACATCGATGAGAGAGAAACATCGATCAGCTGCCTCCTGCACATCTCCCACTGGGGATGTGCCCGCAACCAAGGTACATGCCCTTGACCGGAATCGAACCTGGGACCCTTCAGTCCGCAGGCCAACGCTCTATCCACTGAGCCAAACCGGTTTCAGCGGGTATTCTCCTCTTTATGGCATAGATGAATAAACAGCCCCAAAAGGGTCACAATATTAGCAACAGTGTCCTGATCTCTGGCAGCAAGAGATCTTTACAGTACTCCACAATTGGGAACCTAACCCTGATTCATAACCTTCACCAATACTTAGAAAATAATCAGCTCAAGTACAATTTTCACATCAAATTACAGAATTCTAGTTACATCCTAACACATTCTCAAGACACTAAGACTCATTAAGCAATGACAATAATAACACCTGTATGTAGACTTAACAACCTAGAGCAGGGAGCAGGGAACAGCAGAGCCACCTTTTTCTTTGAAATCTACTCTAATTTCCCAGATGGACTCTTACCTCCTCTGCTCTTTTAAACTTGTGTTCATTCCATAACACTTACTGATTACTATTAGGCAGCCTGGCCATTGTCAAGAATGTCAGTTTGAACTGAGGCAGAGGGAAGAGAATGCCACAAGAAGCCACTGACATACAAGGAGAAGATGCTCATGTGACAATGGAGCAGAAATTGGAGTGAGACATCTACACACCAAAGACTGCCTGGGACTATCAAAAGCTTGAAGAGGCAAAGAAGAAAGAGGATCTTGGAGACTTCGGAGGCAGCAGGGCACTGCTAGCACTTTGATTTTAGACTTGTAGCCTCCAGAAGTGTGAGAGAATAAATGGCTACTATTTTAAGCCCCTCCAAAAAAGAATATATGTTTGAATTCATAAATGCTGCTCCCATGAAATCTGTAAAAAACATAATGTTCACATGGGAGTACAGGGACCTCACATCTGTTGAGCATGTATGGGAACTAAACCATTTCCAAGCTTCTCTCTTTGAATCTTTATAACAATTATGTAAAGATGGAAACTGAACCTAAGGAAGAAATTATTTTTGCCCAAGATTCAAAGGAGTAAGCAAAAGAGTGCAAATACAGAGCACATGATTTTTTCATCATATCATATTGACTCCCTTAAAGGCACTAACACAAGATTTAAAAAAATATTTTAATACCATAAAAGAAGTTCAGAAAAAAAGTGTTACATGCATTCAGGATTGATTATTTATCTCTATGAAGACTAGTAGTGAATAATAACCTGCAGTAGCAGGCTCTCTTAGGAACAACGAAAATGCTACTAGTATTTGAGTAAAAATAGCAAAACTATTTAATCACTATTATTTACACACTGGTAAGAGCAAACACTATCTTCGGTGTTTTACAGAGAATGATTATATCATAAGCAATTTAATATTTTTTCTTATGATTTTAATCCATCTAGGCTTTGATTTAGAAACATAATAGGTTTGGTGAATCACTGTACTGCTGAAATTGGTGAAAATATTGAAAGTAAAGGGAAGCACACAAAGCAATTAACTGACAGACGTATATACCATTCTCACTCATGTACCCCCATTGCCCTGTCTGCATCTACCATACATATATATATACATACATATATATATATACACATATATATACACACATATATACACATATTTATAATAATAGAAGCATAATATGCTAATTAGATCCTCCCAACGAAGCCAGGGCTGTGAGGGAAGCCCGAGTCCTGGGTGCCTGCCGGCTGCCTGAGGGAGGGAAGCCCGGGTCCTAAGTGCTGGAAGCCGGTGCCGGCAGCCGGGGGAAGGAAGGCCTATTCTTGCACGATTTTTCATGCATCGGGCCTCTAGTGTGTGTGTATAGATAGATAGATAGATAGATAGATATAGATATAGATTAGATATAGATAGATATATACATATATGTGTGTGTGTGTGTGTGTGTGTGTGTATATATAAAATGTACCCACGCACACTGCCTCTCATTTGTTCTTGTTTATTGGCAAACAGACTGCAGTACCAACTTCAAAAAACAAGCAAAGTATTAAAACAAAATAGACATCCTCTCCCATATTTGGAAGAAAAACCCTAATTCAAATCTTCCAAGCCTCCCCCAAGAACAAGCAATTATAAGGTGCAGAAAGGCAATGGCTTTAAAACAACATGCTAATCCTAATATTAGTACCTGGAAAAAGGAAAACTGCCAAGATGTTGGAATAATGCCCAGTTATCCGTCTTACCTACAGCAGTAAAACTGTCCTATAAATGTGAACAAGACAGTTAGGATACATTCTGGAGTTCAATTATTGGCATTTTTTCCACCCCACCATTCCCTAGGAGAACAAGCCTGACCTATGGAGGAAAAACACAGCAGATGGTAACCCAGCCCGGTACCAAGAGCACTGAGTCAATCCAAATAATTCCCACAAAAATAAAGCAAGATGTTCAATAATTTATGGCCCCAATCCCACTAGATAATTATGAAATCCTGCTCTTCTAAAAAGCCACCTTTTTATTGTAGTATGCTGAATAGCTAGCTAAACTGTCTAAAAACAATATATTATCTATAAAATATTGTATAATCTATAATAAAAGCATAATATGCTAATTAGACCAGACAGCCAAACAACCTTCTGGATGTCCTTCCAGACAACCTTCCGGACGAGGCCGGGAATGCCAGGGCTGAGGCAAGCCGCTGCAGCTGTGAGGGCCGGGCCCCTTGCACGAATTTCATGCATTGGGCCTATAGTTACAATATATTAATAATTACAGCTAGCACTTATGCAAAGCCCTCCTATAAGCAATTTACAAGAAATACTTAATCTACTTAATCAGCACAATAATTCTATGAAATTATTATCACCATTGTACAGATAAGGAAACTGAAAAACAGCAACCAGAGTAAGTAACTGACACGGAGAACCAACTTTCAAAGCCAGGATGTAGAGATCTGGTTCTGTGCTGAACCACTATAGTGGTGTAAGAGGGGGTTGATCTAAAGATTTTTCCAAAAGGAACAAATAATACATTTACATTGAAAGAACTCTAGGCCTGGATTCAGCAGGCCTGAGTTCTAGACTGGCTATTCAATATATAAGCTCCTTAGAGATGCCTCTTTGAGCAAGTTTCTTCATCTGCGAAATAAATGGGGGGGGCGGGGGGGTTGAAACTGCAAAGTTTGTTACTCCAGTTTTAAAGATTTTAATTCTGAGGCTAAACCCTTAAGTCTCCGTTTTACTTACAGACCAGATAATTTTCTATCCTTGTACCAAATCTAGAAATAATGATCACTTGCAGTGGAAATCAAACAGCAGCAGTTTTCTCTCTGGTTCAATGATCATCGACCAAGTGATTGTCGTAAAGCAGCATTTCCTCTCTGCAGAGAGGATTAGGCTATTTCTAAAAGTATAAGTCCAACAAACCCAGTAGGAGCTGTAGCTGCAACTTCCCAATTCCAAGGCAGAATCAGACTTTTGATATTAAAATAAAATTCAAGAATCCTCTGATCAGCTTCTTGATTCTAAAATCACTTTTTCTTTCTAAAGATGAAGCAAATATCCAATGAAAAACATCACTGATAATAATACACACATTAAAATGTCCACGTGCATGTACACACACACCAAATGCACGCATGCGTGTATACACACACACACACACACCATAATCATTTCAACAGGCAAACATGCACTCATTCACTTCAACACAATCATTCTAATTATCTTTTCTTTTTTCCTTACCAAAGAGTAACATATTTCTATGCAATTTAGTTGCATGTGAATAAGCAACTGAACATGTGTAGGTAGAAGTGAGCATCTTTACAAAACCTGCCTGGCAACAGCAATGGTGGCAGCCACAAATGTAATCACTGAATTCCAAACTACGCATAAACTTTACTGTTGGATGGGAGTAGGAGGGGGAGATTTGGGGTGCATTGTCTGTGTTGAGAGTAATCTACCTGGTAACTGATTGGGCTCAAGTGTTAGTGTTGAAGTTTCCGTCAGTCTGATTGCCTAAAAAATTATCTAGGCTGAGCCAGCCCTACTGACAGAGAAACTGACCCGTATGCCCTGGAAGTGACTGAAACGAGAGCACTGATATTAACTTGTTGCCTAAAAAGTGCCATCCTCAAGCTGATGCTCACGGGAGCTAAAGACAGACCCAATACAAGTCAGAGGGGCCTCCTGACCGGAGGGGCCTGTGGCAGTGGGACAGGGTAGCTGGAGGGCTTTACCCCAAACACACAATACACCCCTCTGACGCCCACCAATAAAATCCCACTCAAACCTCTGATTTGATATGTGCAACTACAAAATCATTCTTACTTACAGTGAAACTAGCAGTATCTTTAGGATACTAATTTTATTCCTTTAAAATGATCTGTAACCATCTAGGTCAAATCAGTGGGCTTACTTAACAAATTGAATCGCTGAGCCATCCCACCACCTCTTCTAACCAGACTGCCATTCCTAAATCTTCCTAGTTATAGCAATTCCACTGCCACCACTGCTGCAAATGATTTCTGAATATCAATATATTACATTGAATGTTCAAATATAATTATGACGTCTAATGATAACTGAGAAACTAGCCCATTACATGTTTCCTCTCCAAAACCGATCATGCTAAAGCATGAAAAAGTGTAGTAGTGCCATCATCTGAACTGGGTGTGGATAGTGCATAACACATGTATGTTTTTTCTTGTGGCATCTACTTGCCACAACTTACAGTTGTCATTTAATTATGACAACCTAATGAAGCAGGTATATGTGTTATCCCCATTTTACAGAGAAATTAAGCAGTTATGTTTTTAAGTTTCTAGGGAGTAAGTGCGAGAGCTGAGACTTTGAAATCAGAGTCCATGCTGGAAAGCCCCCCTTCCTTCCCAGCTTCCAGCTTGCACTTGGTTTTTAACTTTAAATACCAAATATCTGGATCATAAACATTGTTGCTATGCATTTCCTTTTATTCCTGGGAACACTTAATTAAAAAGTGCAAATAAAAATTGCAATACATGCTAGGTGCTACAAAAATCTTCATTTCACAATTCCTATAGGAAATTTGCTTACTTTTAAAAAAAAATTATGCTGACTTTAAAAAATCCAAACAAGCTTTAGTTGTACTTTGATTAACTGTTAGAGCAGATGATCTGAAGCAAACATCAGAGTAAATCTTTTCTGAAAAATTATAGGACGACTTTATTTTAAATCTTAATAAAGTTTAAATAGAAAAAAATACTCCATTCTGAGTTCAATAAGTTGCTAACTTTGAATATTTCACATCAATAATGAGAGTAATTAGAATTAAAATATATCTGTATGACTTATTTCTATAAATATTCAAAGGAACATTAAGAATTATCTGCCAACTGACCATCCCCAAATATTCTGGATTTCCTAAAGCAATATCAGATACCGGGCAGGTTTTTCAGTGATGTTACTGTAGGACTACGACGTGCAAAGCCTGAAGTTACCCAAGTTATTTGCTGCTGAGACTATAGCTACCTAAAAACAAGTAGATGCCACAAGAAAAAACATACGTGTGTTATGCACTATACACACTCAGTTCAGATGATGGCACTAATTTTTTCAGCCTTAATTCACTGTACAGAAAACTACTCAGAAAATAGTTGATGTCCCGAACCAGTACAGAGTATAAAAGAAGCCCTCAGAATTATAAACTAAATTAACTTCTTTTAGAAACCTGGAGATCTGAGGGAATGAGCCCCTCAAATGATAACTGAGTTGAGCCCAAATAGTTTACAGATTTACAGGCAAACCCAAGTCATCGGGGACATCCAAAATGACTGCCCCCAAATCCTAGGCCCTTTGCACTAGAACAAAGAGTTAACTTCTGAGTAACATTCCTAAAATCCTGACTCAGAAGCACCTTTAAACACTTCAGTATCACCCAAACCTGTCTCCCACAGGAATTCCATTAAACCAGACATTACTGGGGGTCTAAGCCAAAAATTAAAGGAAAAGGGAATAAAAATCACAGGAACTTGAAATATTAGGACACCAGCCAGGGAAATTCCTTTCATGGTCAGTCCCTATCTTTACCCTGAAACATACCTTGAAAGGTTTGAAATAATACCTTCTTTGGAATTTTTCACATATTAAAGTGACTGAAAAAATTATCTAAAACAATAATCCCAAGGAATAACTAAGAGAAATGAAAGCAAAACCAGATTTTTAACCAACACTAGCCTTCCATTTTCTCGCACTATTTTTTCCTCTCAAGTCTGTCATCTTTAAATTTCTATTTCATAAAAGTCATGTCTCCTCTGATGTTCTACGCAGTGTCACTCAATGAATAAGAATGTCAGTAACCACATCTTCTAACTCAAAGTGAAGGGCACAAATTCATGACCTAAAGCCTCTCTGAGTCAGGGCAGAAGGCGGAGGAAGATTTCCACTCCGGTATTTCTCTGGCTAAAGAGTTATGACACTCTCAGGCATTTTGATAGATATAACAAAAAAAGATACAGTTTAAAAAAGAAATATTAGTAATATTTCCCATTACTTCCTCATATATCGGTATACAACATGATAGAAAATTTTAAAATATATCAAAGAATTACATGACTCCTAGATCCTAAACCAGGCATTTCAAACTGAAGTGTTTCTAAAGGGTCGCCGTCAACAATGTACAGGGATTCAACGTCTAAGCAGAGGACCCAGAAGTCTACAAATCACATTTTTTAATCTAAAACGAGGCTTTCGAAATGTAAGTTACTTAAATATTTACCTCAGCTTTCCTCTTCCATATGAATAGAAAGCAATAAATTCCCCAACATATCTGGTGATAAAAACTCTAAAATACAGCTTCATAAACTTTTAAAAGTGTGTGAACTGAGCTATTTAAAGGGCCTTTCTTTTAAAGCAGACTTCTCTCTTCATCTCTGCTTCATGGAAAGAGAACACAAGTTAATGGTGATGGTTGATTTTCATTTATTTGTATACATCAGTCAAGAGAAAGGTAAATTATATTGGCTGTGTTTATGAGCTACATTAGAAATGTGAACAATAGCAAACTGAAACAAAAATAAAATATGAGTCAACAAGATCTTTGCCAAACAGAGGTCTCAGGACAGCCTTGTTCAGTCTTCTGGGAATCCCACTCCAATAAGCACAATAAAAGCAGGACGTGCCTCATTTCCTTCAACTGCTCAACATGCCTCTCTTGGAGATGTTTGTAAATTTCCTTCCTCTACGCATCAAGCTGGCAAACTGTCGTCATTTCTTTGGGGTAATAATATCCTGTTGATGTCTGGGTAAATCTGTTTAGAGTGTTTCCTCCACATAACACATATAATTTTAATATTTTCAACACAATGCATTAAATTATTTTGCAACATATTTGAACACAGTTCAACAAGGCATGATTTGATTAGCAGTGAGTAAGGGCAAGAGATTTTAATAAAATGTTAAGTTTCACTCTTGGATTTACAACCTAGATTTAGGTAATAACGTAACTCCAACAGTAAAAAGCAACCTCTGCTTTGTGTGAAACTGAAAATATTTACCTACAATAGTTTATTAATGTTTTCATTCACTTTCTATGCTGGAGTTTGGAAATATCACACAGCAAAAGAACAATCTTAGCATTAAAACTCATGAAAAGAGTAACTTTTATTTTACTGGATATACAAATTGTACTAAGTGGTACAGAGTTCCAAACTCATTCCAAAAGAAATTTAAATATACTATAAATTCAGTCAAATACAACAAGTAATCTAAAACTTGTATGTAAATAAATGCTTTTTTTTTCCCAAACCTTAAAAATGTGTTTAGACTTGAGAGTATATTTGTTGGACAAAGAATTTTTACCTAAACTAAATAATTCCAGACAGAATTACATTTCTCAATAGATGTATATGATATAAAGAAAGAAAATTATACAGTGACAATTTTGGAAAAGAGTGCTTAAAAGGTCAGGTCAGACCGACTCTCAACTAAGCAACCATTCTGGTTCCAAAGAAAGCAAAAGTTGATCTGTGAAATACTAATAAGAATCATGAACATGAAAAATGTTCAATGTCATTAATAATCCAGAAAATACCAATTTTAAACAGAACACAATCAGATACATTCTTCAACTACCAAAATAGTAAGACAAATATAATGTAAATGGGCATAGCCTTCCTGGATATCAATTTGGCAAGATATGTTTAGAGGCTTTCACTTAATAATGTCCTAGAAAACTATCCTAATACTATTATCTTTGCAAAGGAGGACAAGTTTTTGTGTACAAGGATATCCAAGAAAGTGGTCAACCATAAGAAACTGTTTAAATAAATTATAGAAGACCTATAGGATGAAATATTATGCTGCCTTAAAAAGATCACACTTTCATGCTTTCAAAAGTATTCAAGGACATTGGAAAATGCTCATGATAGAATAAGTTTAAAAAGCAATGTATAAATTTCATTTTAAGTTTTTACAAACACAGAAAAACTAGAATCTGCACAGTCTTCAAAAATTAACATTGGATAGCAATGAAGATATTTATATATTTAACCAGAAAAAAAAAAAATATATATCCTATATAATAAAAGCCTACTATGCTAAGTGTCCAGTCATCTGGTCGTCCGTTCAACCAATCAAAGCATAATATGCTAATGATATGCTAAGGCCGCTCAACTGCTCGCTATGATGTGCACTGATCACCAGGGGGCAGTCAACCAGTCAACCAGTCGCTATGATGTGCACTGACCACCTGGGGGCAGACGCTCCAACCAGGTTAGCTTGCTGCTGGGGTCTGGCCAATCAGGACTGAGTGAGATGGGCTGGACATTCCCTGGAGCCCTCCCTCCCTGGCTGGCCAACCTCCCACATCCCTCCCCAGCCCTGATCGTGCACCAGTGGGGTCCCTCCGTCTGGCCTGTGCCCTCTCCTAATCCAGGACCCCTAGGGGGATGTCAGAGAGCCGGTTTCAGCCCAATCCCCCAGGTGAGGCTGAGGGACCCCACTGGTGCATGAATCCCTGCACCGGGCCTCTAGTATGTATATGGGGGAAATGTAGGTTTACAGTGTGAGTTCATGAAACACTGTTTATTCTTGTATTAATTGTTAATTATTGTCTTACTTTCCATACTAACAACTGTGAACTTATTTTTGCCCCACCCTGTATGTGTGTTATTCCAGTAATAACGATAAAAGTTCAGAGCTAAGAAAAATCACATATGGAGGAGGTATTGGCATCTCTTTGAATACTAGTAAGATTTCAATAGGTAAATGAAGTGCTTGAAGGCAGGGCTGAGTATAATGAGCAGTTATAACAGGGAAAGGCGATTGGATTTGAGCAGCACGCCAGTGAGTACTGGTAACAAATTCAAGGATAGAGGAGAAAGAGGCATCACCTTATGGATTTCAACTAGGCTGTGGCTCCCCCCAGTGAGTCAGCATTCTAAACATGCAAATGTTCACCTGGCATCAAGAGGATAAAAAAGCATCATTGACTATTGCAGCTTCTGGTCACACCCTTGCTCACTGAAATAAAACTATCCCTTTTACTGGTGGGTGATTCCTGGGTAATTCCCATGGGTTCTTTATTCTCATTGAACAAAACTTCTCTGAGATCTAGGCATGATGAAGCAGCGAAGACAAAGAGCTCATTTTTAAAATACTATACTCATTCTTTATCCTTCCCAGCCCTCAGCTTTTTTTTTTCTTTACATCAATAGCCCATCTCCATATAAATGTCCAATTTTGCAACACTTTAGGTACCACAAAGTCTGTGTGAATGAGCCAGAACATTCATTACCAAATAGTGAAAGGGTCTAGTTTTCCTCTAACCAATATCTTTTTGAAAATAAGAATTTTGTTTCTTACAATATTTTCATAAATATCTACTCTCAAAGCTACTATTTAGCCTACAAATGCCTCCTTCAGTTTGTTAAAAATATGTCCTGGCCGTTTTGGTTCAGTGGTTACAGCATCAGCCCACAGACCAAAGGGTCGTGAGTTCAATCCCCCTTGGTACCTGGGTTGCAGGTTCAATCCCCAGCCCAGGTTGGGGGCATGCAGAAGGCAACCAATCAATGTGTCTCTTCACCTCCCTCTCTTTCTATCTCTCTCTCCCCAACCTTCCACTCTCTTTAAAAAACTTCAATGGAAAAAAATACCTTCAGGTGAGGATTAAATAATAATAATAATTTGCATAACTTCTAACAATAAATTTGAAAAATGCAATAAGCTTTAATGACTAGATGATACAATTTTGCTTTTTTCTATTTAATAAAAAATTACTTATTCCTTAAGTAGTATTTCAGAACACAAATAATATTTTTAAAGTTTTATAACAGATTCACATTTAATAACTCTCTCATTTTCTCTAGATAACATTCCGAAAAAATCTTTTTGTTCTCTTTCAAAACATATACACATGAAAGTTTGAGGCTTGACAGCCAGCATTACTGGTACCCCTGTTAATGCTAAATGAGTTAGCATAAACATGTAAATCCCCCTTTATAGATGCCTGGCTATTCCTTTATCCAAGACCAAGCTATAATCTGCAAAGATAAGTGAGATCTATGTTCCTGACTTGCTTCGCATGTAAATTCTTTCGAATAGATAAGCTCTTGATAAGTATTCCTTCTCTGAAAGATCAAAGATCATTCTTCAAACACCAGGTTGCTCTCCTATCTCCATCTCTCCTCAGATGTCTACTGTATATTTCCCCCTTTGCTAATGTTCTCTAAATAGTACCAAACTAATGAATGCTGACATTCTTCATACTATTTTGATGGCATCCTGTGGTGACAATGCAACAACAGGAGTATCATGAAACCAAGCAACATGGTCTCCATGTTTACTTCCTGACAGAGACTCAATTACTCAGCGTGTGTTGGGAACTATTACACATGCATACACTCACAGAGTAATCACACATACCACCATGCTGGCCAGTACCCATGGCCAAGAAGACTTGAAAATTAATCTAGTAAAGATGAGGAGGATAGAAAACTTTCAAAGAAATCCATAGTTGCTAATATCCCAACTCAACTGGTTCTGAAAAGGTCCATTATGATGAAAGCTTCTTCCAGGATGAACAATGCATCAGGCAGCCTTAGCTCTAAATTTTTAACAGACAGAAGCTTGTTGTAAATAAAGAGTAGCAAATAAACAAAAGAAGAAAAAGATGATTTTGTAAAAGAAATAGATTAAATGTACATTCATGCACAAAGAAATTGCTGTGTATTATATATAACTAGAGGCCTGGTGTACAAATTCGTGCATGGGTGGGGTCCCTTCGGGGTTCCTGCAAAAATTGGGCCCCAGCTCACGCCCCCAGCCTCGCAGCCCCACCTGGCACCCCGACATGGCCTGGCGTCACCCCATCACCTGCTCCACCATCCCGCCTGCGGGGCGATAGATTGGGGCTGAGCCCCCCTGCCGCTGCTGCTAGTCGCCTTCTGCAAGGCGACTGATTGGGGCCAGGCCCCCCGCCTCCCTCAGCACCTGGAAACTGGGCGGCAGCCCTGCCCCCCACCTCCACTGCTGCTGGTCACCGTCTGCAGGAGGATCAGGCCCCTGCTCACACCCACCTTGGCCTGGAACCACCTGCTCACCTGCTCCACCATCCTGCCATGGTCCCGCTCTCATCGGGGCCCACTGGGGCCAGAAGCACCTCCAATGCCGCCTGCTGCCAGCACCATGTCGCCGACGCCCACCATGTTCTGTGCCACACCCAGGTGGTCAGTGTATGTTATAGCAAGCAGTCGAACTCCTGGTGGAACTCCCGGTCAAACAATTTGCATATTAGGCTTTTATTATATAGAATATTTATAGAATGGCATAATTTGTATGTGTTACCATAATTCAAATTATCTGATATATGCATAATTCATATGCAATGTAATATTTATTACTATTATTAACATATAACATTAATTGAATGTGAATTATGTGCCAGGCACAGTGCTAATCAATTAGTAAACATTTTCATTTTATCCTTTCCACTCTATAAATTACTATAAATATTATGTTTTTAAGGGTGTAAACAACTTCAACAAGAGTAAAAATCTGTCTAAATTATGGAGGCAAACCATAACCCATAAAGACACTTATAACTTGTTTGATCCCATATCACCAACACCTAATGTAAATAATGCCTAACAGATACATGTTAAGAACCTACAGGAGGCAGACAAGTAGATGGGAGGGGGGAAAGTGAGATAGTATCCAAAGTGGGAAGAGAATAGAGTGTATATAAAACTCATGGAAAGACAGGATCCTGACCCTCAAGTAACCTACAGTTCATTCAACAATCGAAGCACCTCAGCAGGTGTGATAACTTGCTAACTATTATGACAACAGTAGAGGCCCGGTGCACAAAATTCGTGCACGGGTAGGGTCCCTACGACTGGCCGGCAATCAGGGCCAATCAGGTTCCCCGCCTCCCCGCCTCCTCCTTCCCTTGCCACCCGCACACTGCCACCGTGTGGTTCCCCCCACCTCCCCACCTCCCCCTTCCCTCACTCCCTCAACACCACACTGCCGCCACTGGTCGCCTGCATGTTCCGTGCTGTCCCCTGGTGGTCAGCGCACCTCATAGCAAGCGATCAAACTCCCGTTCTCCTGGTCGAACTCCCGAGGGGACACTTTGCATATTAGTCTTTTATATATAAAGATATGCCTCAAGCACAGATGATAAATTAGAGAGGCAGTCAAATTAGCCTTGAAGATTAAGAAGAGCTCCCAGAAGAGGTGGACCTTAGGTGAGTTTTGAAAGCAGCAGGGGTTAAAGAAGAAGGATGTGGTCCAGGGTCCAACGTTGTAAAGGATCAAGCAGTACAAAGGCCAAAGCATGTCAATGTGACATGTAACTGGCAATTTTAATGTGGAGTTTTTGGAGAGTGTTGTGCAAAAAAGCCAGATGGTAGTACATTATACAGATAATGTGGTAAGAGAAAATTTGGTTGTGTAAAGGAAATAACAAAATGTGGATGAAGGTTGGTCTCAAAATTAAGGGTCTGGTGTGTGTGTTTAATTTGAAGATGGAAGAGACTTGAGATATTTAAATGCTCAAGGGCCAATAGAGAAGAGATGTTTGGTGATTCAGGAGAGAAAAGGGGAAGAGACTCAGGGAGAACAAACCCAATTCCAGGAGGTAGGAGGATGAAAATAACAGAGATGATACCAGCAAAGCAGACTTAATGATTAAAGAATCAAGTTGGCTTCAAAGGAAGTTTATGTAGAATAGTGGCATGAGGTGTGTGTGTGTGTGTATGTGTGTGTGTGTGTATGAGAAAACAAATGTCAAAGGGGTGTGTAATAGTTATAATAACGCAGCAATTGAGTGGTGGAGGCAGGGTTTGTCCATGGAAACACTGCTGAACATGAAGTTAAGAGATGGAGGGTTCCTCCATTCTCCAGTTTTATTGACAATCATTTGATCTCAACCTCAGTATTACTGACTTTTAAATGGAGTACTTGAAGTTTTTTTGTAAAATGACATGTCTGAAAGCACAGAAACTAGCTCACAGAAAATACTTAGTAAATTTTAGTTTAACCTTTCCTAAAACAATACACTATCACTAATAATAATAATAATGATAACAATAATCAGTGAGAATTTATAATCAAAGTTAAGAGAAACCAGAAGACAGAGAAAGAGTATGCAACAGTTAAAGGTTAGTCTCTTGGATGCAGAGTGGAGCTGGAGGGGCAGATGAAGAAAAACAAAGCAGGAACGGTGATGATGAGCATTAGAAGAGCATTTTTAGCAAATATATATGAAGGTACATTGACAAAAATCAAAATTTAATTTGGTAACATAAAAAGTGTTTAATAGTCATTGAGGGACTTTTTGTGGTGTTTTTTGTTGTTATTGTTTTATTGACGAGAGAGAGAGAGAGAGAGAGAGAGAGAGAGAGAGAGAGAGAAGCACCATGTGAGAGAGAACCATTGCTTCCCTTTGGGGATTGAACCCAAAACCTAGGTCTGTGCCCTGCCTGGGAATCAAACTAACCACCTTTCGGTGTACGGGCTCCAACCAATTGAGCCACACCAGCCAGGGCAGGACTTTTTGCTATTAATCTGCTTACATGCATAAAATTTGAGAGAATTGCAGAAATGTGTTGGAGTCCTCAACTTATGTATTTGTTTTGTGTAGTCTCACAATTATCCAACATTTTAATAAATAGAAATGTCACTACAATTTCTTAAAAAGGAAAATTCCGTTCCCTGCATTATTACATATTTACACATATCCAAACATCCCTTGTAAGGAAAAACAAGCATTTGACATAAACTCATCACATTATTATTAGAAGGATACTAGTCAGAGTGCTAACAATTTTCAGCAGTAGGGGATGGGGATGGGAGAGATGGTAGGGACAAAACAGGACAGTATCAAAGTATTTTACATTAACAACATTATCAACCACCTCAGATTCCAAACAAGATCTTCAATCTTAAAAATTAAGCAGCTGAGAGACCACTGCTCCAACTGTCTCAATTACCAGCGCTTTAAAATATGTGGAATTTGAAACTATCTCTGAGGTTCTTTAACAAATGTGAGAAATATAAGATTATGATTTCAGAGGCTAAAAAACCCCATCTTTATAAATGTGTAATACAGAGCACTGACTGGCCATAAGGTCAAAGGGTGCTGCTGTATACATGTTTCACTTATATGCTGAATGGAGACACTCTAGGGCCTTCACATTCTTCGTGGAATTTTCAGGCTTAGTATATGTGTCTCCTCATTGTCTCATCTAAAGTTAATTAGCAGCAGTCTCCACTGATGCCATAAAAAAAGAACCTGAGAAAATTCAGGTGTCATTTCCCAACTACAAAGGCAAGCTGTTAAAATAGTCTACAGAATATATAAAGTATGAACTGTGGTTACTAAATGATTCTGAAAAGAAAGAAATTAAGGGTTTCATTTCCTCCCTTTACACTTTACCAAGAAACTTAAAATTCAGTTTAGCACTTTTAAGAATCTCCTAATCCCTCAAACTTCTTATCCTCTAAGATCCTCTCCAACAAGCACACATACTCAAAAGCAATGTCACATATGAATAGTTCAAATCTATCAAGTTAACCAAAGCAACATTTTATGTCTGTCACAAAAGAATAATTTTCCCAGATTCTCTACCAAATGTAAAGGCATAATGTGTCTCAACTTAACCTATCAAACTTTAACCTTCAGAAAACCAAATCATTGGTAATATCTAACCATCCCAACGTTGATAAAGTTCTGTAAAATAAAGCTTGTTTATAAAGGCACTGAGTCACTTAAATAAAAAGCAATATGTTTCACTTCTTCAGCTATATAAATATAGACTTGTATATATAAAAACAAGCATCATCCCACATCCATATATTTATATATGGCATGGGCATATGAGCAGGATCGATGATGTTTATAGATGTCTACACGTATTTATATAGAGATGAGATATACATAGGCTCCCAAGCAAAATTTTCGTTGTTTTTAAATTCTCTGATTTTTGTTGGTAACAGTTATTTCTTGTTAACCACACAGTAAATATGAAACTATCACATTATGTAAACCATGCAAAGCTGATTGAGTTACATTTTCCCCTGAAAATCCCATTCTCAGAATTTATAAATGAAGCCATTTGAGAACAGGAACATGCAGCTTTAGTTATGAGCAAAGAACTGGTTAAAGAAAATTGGATCATGCAGAAAAAGCAATAAGTAGGTTAAAGGAATAACAGAGGAAAGCCTGTCATTCAATAGGCACAAATCATAATTTTCTGAGGTTGCTCTGAGTTTTATTCCTATTACTAGTTAACCATAAAAGTTAGTAAAAAAGATGAAATTCTGAAATAACTCTGCTCCTTGAGCCACTATAAATTTGTGCCATTTCTTCATCTGGCCTATTCTTCACAATTCAGAGTCTAATTAGCCAGTTTGTGAAATATTGAGGCCTTGGATTCTTTTCTTTTGCTCAAATTTGTTATTTGGCTTCTGCACTGTGTCACAATGACAAGGCAGAGAGGGTCAGAAAAATGGTGACACTCCTATCAATCAGCATTGCTACTTAACTAGGAATTCTAGAAGCCAGTTTATTTGAAGAGATTGAAACAGCTGGTTAACAGTTTTCTCCATGAAACAAAAATAAATGGAATTATCATTCCCTAACAATAGATTATAACATCATGTAAAAATTATGACAAATCAGACTCAAGCACAAGAGCAGTATTTTTAGTATGGAAATAACTTTCTTGAAACAGTTACAGTAATAAAGAAATAATGAACTTAACTCATTACCTTAAAAGCATGTTATGTAAATGTTATCTTCCAGCTTCTAATAAAGAATAATATTTTGATTTACATTTCATGCACTGCAGTGACCATAAATATCGCTGTCAATAAGCATCCTTACTGCTTTGAAAAAACAAAAATTAAGCTTAAATTTTATAACATAAAACCTCCTTTATCCCACACGTCTTCTCCCTTCCCGGCCCACCAAGAAAACCACACCAGAATGGTTGGCTTACTCCCATCTCTACTTATTTCCCCAGCTTTCCCACTGAGAGCTCACTGATGAAGACCATGTGCCTTTTGCTAGTCCATCCACCACTGCCCTAAAAGATATAGGTTATTTTAATAACCCTTTTACCCTTGATAACGTGTGACATACACACCACTTATAAGATACAATTAGGTTCATGACAACGAACATCTAGATAGAAAAAAAATTAAGATATGAGGCATTAGGATATTATCATCCTTCTAAAGTCTTATTTTAAAGGAACTTTCTAGAAAACTAGTGGAAGATTGCTGCCCTCCTGGACCAATATGGCTGGATGAGTAGCTTAAGCAACACATATCTACAGTTCTCTGGCATGGATTTAGGAAGCATCCAAAGCAGTGAAATGAAAACAGCTACCAAAGCCACAGTGGGGGAAACAAAGGGAAACGTTTGGGTTCTTAGAGCCTTCAGGGTAATATGGAGGAAGTCCCAGCAGGCTGATTTTTAGAAAGTAGGAAAAAAACAGAAAGTGAAACAACTGAGGCTGCCAAAGTGATTATGATAAGAACAGGAAAGGCTAAGTCCCTCTTGTTCCACTAGCTTTCCAGTCTTCCTCTAGTGCCTCCCATTGGCAGAAGTTAACATGGATAGCTGGAAAGGACTAACCCAGCGTGTAGCTTGCCCAGCATCACAAAGGAATATAGAAGGGTGAGTTTGGAGCTGCTAATTTTCAACTTATTTAAAAAAAAAAAAACAACAACACACCCACACACACACACACAAAGGGAGAAAAAAATCTACAGATTAAAATAAAAAGATGGATATGCTCTCATGATTCAAAGGGAACCAGATGTTATAAATCATTTCCACCCTACAACAAATAAAAGTAAATTTTAGAAAGCATTACTTTTGATGGTTATATAAAATAGAGTATCTCTATAAATAGATGCCAATACAAAAGATACAGGAAGAAGTGTAAAAGTAGATGGATGTAATAAGGAATACTGAAAGTAAAGTAAAAATATGTTGACAAAATTAAAATCTGCATAAAGTTGTAGAAAATATGCCAGTATGTAGACAACAAACTTGAAAAGTTCTCTTAGAATATAAGGAAAAAGAACAAAGAAATTATAATAATAAAATAGGGAGTACTGAAGATCAAAAATGGAAATGTAATCTACCACAAAATAACAGCCATCAAGAATCATTAGGCATGAAAAATGACAGAAATATTGTTTTGGTGGAAGAATTTAACATCTTTCTAGGTAAGAAATCCAGTTAAGTAAAATTTTTAAAAATTAAAATAATCCTCATTTTCAAATATTCATTAAAAATTTCCCAAAATCACATTTGTTGAGACACACAAAAAATGTAAAACTTTTAAGAAGCAGAAACTATACTGTTTCTTTACTGACCACGCTGCAATAAACATAGAAATCAGTTATGAACATTTTAAAGTGCACAGATGATAATCTCTTAGAAATTTAAATGACATTCCCAATTAGATCTTATCGTAAGAGAAAAACTAAACTAGTAATAACTGTTCAGAAACTACGGACAACGAGAATATTACATATCAACAAAACAGGGGGTGCAGCCAAATTTATAGTCTGACACATTCATAATCTGGGAGAAAAATAATTTAACAAAAAAGTCAACTCATGGAAAATGACTTCTACAAAATAGACCTAAGAAACCCCCAAAATAATATTTTGAAATATATTAATAAATTAGAAAACAGAAAAGCCAAAATGTTATCTAAATCCAAGAAATAAAATAAAATCACGTCTGACAGAAATCCTCAACTTAAAAAAACAAGCAAGTGTAATATGAAAACAAAAAGATTACATAACAAAAATAAAAATTCACTTTCATCTAAAAGTGCATAAATGTTTGAATTGTGTTTGGGCACACACACGACTGTGTATACATAAGAAGACCAGGCAATACAACCAAGCATTACAAGGGTTGATTATTAAAAGAGAGTTATTTTCACCTTTTCATTTTTTAGTATTTGTAAAATGTACCACAATATAAATGTATCTCCTTTAAAAAACATGTTTTTATTTTTTGAAAAATAGACTGAGGGGAAAGAATTTTTCTGTGCTTTTCATGCCAGACAAATAAAATTTTATTTCACCTAAATTTAAAATGACAAACACCATCAGTACTCTAACTGTGTAGGACCATAACTAATGTCAATTATTTTTAAAAAGCTTCTGAAATTTATACTTAAATATTCATTAAAAATGTTAAAAACATAATTGAAATCAATCTTTAACATCCAGTTTAATAATTTTAATGATTACATTTTTAAAATCCATGCTATTTTTCTGCCTCTACAGAGCAAAAAGACATGTGAGGTCCGGTGATATAAGATTGAGTATCTAAAAGAAAAATGACTAATCCTCTTTGTAAAATATATAGAACAGGCATCTCATCTACTGGATCATGTCCTGTTGGTCAAGAGGTTTTTTCAACAAGATCCTCAGATACATCAATAACTACTGGAATAATAAAATCTTATATTTGTGCTAAGTGAAATATTCTTTAAGATGCTTTCATGTGCATTATCTAATTCAATTTTTATAAAAACCAAACAACTACGAGTTAAGTAGGACAGAAGTAGAAGAATAACAGATTCTTCAACTGTTATGCTTGCAAGTGTTTTTCTGTCGTGTGAATTTAAAGATGCCCTACTAAGCATTTGTAGAGATTCTTCAAATGAGCTTTATGTGGTCAAGAAAACGTTATTGATTAGACTAAATCTAATAAATACATATAAAATAAAAAGGCAACCCCCTTGACCATTAAAAATAAAAGCCTATTGATGAAGGACTATTACAAGAATTGTGCTAACCATCTCACAGGCTAGATCTGGCTCAGCTGGATTTCATATACCCCAAGCACTACTGTGGTGGTCATTTGGCAACTATAGGCCATAGAATAATTTCCCATCTGGTGTGCTGCTCTGAGTATCCCATTCAAGGACTAGTCTCTCAAAGTTTAAGAATAAAAAGTAACCAAAGCACTGTGAACAATGGTCAATTATCTAATTAGCATTTCAAAAGACAATGATAAAAAGGAATAATACTCTGAGGCCCACAACTCAAATGAACAGCTGTGTGTGACAAGATCAGTTAATTAAGGCTTCAGAACTTTTCCAGTCCATCTCCTTTCACCTTTCTCAGTCCCTGCTTTCTCTTCCTTTTCCTAGGTCTCCCTTCTTTATCTCTTCCTACTTTTTTCTTATCCTGTTTTCTCCTCTTTTCTTTCCTCTCTCACTCTATTTCCCCTTAATTGGCTATAAAGCCAGCTTTCTTAACTATTATGTCAGATTTAGGTATAGTTTTAAATATCTCTTTTGTTGCCTAAATTAAGTTTTACATGCTATTACTAATTCCAAATCAAGTGAAAGTTACATTTTAAACCTCTACTTTATAAAAACGCACACTTAATTAGCATTGCTTTTTACTTCCATGTAACCTTTAATGATTGATTTCTTTCCTGATGGTCAATGAACCTCTAGAAAGAAAAATATCCTTCTCCCCATACTGGAGAAACATCATACTCTAAACTGAAGATCAGGTAGGTGAAATTTCTCATTTCCTCATTTTACTTTGCTTCTTAGTAATAAAGAAAAGTAAATCTGAGGGCCTTATTTATGGTAGAAATCTAAAATGCATTATCTACTTAATCTTCAATACAACCCTGCAAAATACATATAATTAACCCCATTTAATAGATTAGAAAATTAGGCATGGTGAAGTTAAATAACTTCATTAAGTCATGAAGAATTGAGTTTGGAACCAGCTGTCTTTGAAACCAAAGGCCACAGAGTCCCTACCCTCTGCTACCTCCCTATTAAAATACATGATTAAAAAGGCTAAAACCAGTTAGATTAACAATGAATCCAATTCCCAGACCACTGGCCCAAAGCTTGTACATGTAGTAAACCACCCTCATTCATGGAGATGGAATAAATCAGTTCGTTTCTGCCTTGCCCTGGGTACTGAAGCAGCAGTCCAGTGATAGGCTCTCTACATTGAGGCCCACACCAGTTTCATGGAGGAAGAAAGAGAAACGAGAAAAGAGAAAATGAGCTGATGGTTATTATGGATCATCATTATCTGCAAACACACTTCCTTAAAGGTACAGTGAATCCACTGTCAAGACTCCTGAGGCAGAGGTCTTTGTTCTAGGATTTGTGTGTCCTCTGCAGATATTAGTGTTGACATCATGAAGTCATTCATAACATCATTACAGCTATCTTTGTCAACTGGTAATTCAATATTGTCGTATGTCATCAGTAGCCCTATTCTGTCTTTGGAGTTCCATCAACTCAACAATGTATCTACCGAACCACAAAAAGGAAGGAAATGTTTTTCACTTCAGGAAATATAAACAAAATATATAAACAAAAAATACTGCACATATCACACTTGTCTCTCTAATAAGGGACCTAGCTGGTGGTAAAGCTTACTCTGCCTTCTCATGCTTGGGTTCATTTTATCTACATCTTTTGGGGCCAGATTAGTTGGGTAATTATTTTGTATATGGAAGGCCCCAAGCAATGTTTTATTCTACAGAGGGCCCTGGGATTGTCTATCTAAAGTCTTTGAAGCAAAACTGAGAAAAGGTCTTATGGATTCTGGTGCCCGATTCACTGTTGTGAGTTGCTTTCAGAATACATGAACAGGCCAAGGTGGGGGCCAGATCTATCCGTAGAACTAGATCCCAACATTCTTCCGTGGCAGTGTGATTTAACCTCTGTTGAGTCACCAACTCTTCAAGAGAGCTTTAGAAACTTCACAGACGCTTGTATTCCCCCCAAAACAAAGGTGCACATATACATTGAGAGACTCCTCCCTTCAGGGACCCCAAGTCAAGAACCCTACTCCAGGCTCAATCCACAAAAATGCTAGATTCAAACTGTTCCAGGGAGTCTCAACACATATATTTCACTGTAGAAGCCCAGGCGAGCTGAAACTGCACACCTCTGAGGAAGGTTTCTTATAAACTACAGAATAGAGAAAAAGAGGTGAGGGGGAAAGTAGCTCACCTCAGGCCTGTGTCTCCCTCAGCCAATTAGGTTGCAAAGTCACCAGGGTGGCAACCTCATTCTAATGCGAACCCTTAAGACAGTGTCAACCCCATAACCAACACTCCTTTCACATACCCATCTATAAACCTGCAATGGCAGACTTACCACCATCCTGCGGGGTCAAACAGGGGATCATCTAAATCAGGTGAGCAGAGATTAAGAAGTCTCTTTAACAGCAAGAGAATCTGAATATCTGTCCTGCAATAAATTCAGAGACTGTTTTCTCTCCAAGAAAACTGGTGAGAAATTGTTCATATGAATACAAACACATTCCTTCAAAGATGGGAAATATTGAGGCAGCAGACATCAGATTCACATATCTGGTTTTTCTGAGCCCTATAAATACCACGGATGGTTGTAATTCATCATCACTGATAGCTTGGTCCAAATTCAACCAAATGATAGTCCAAACACACAGCAAATGAATGCATTATTCTTCTCTGAAAGTTCAGGTACCAGCAAATAAAAAGCACAATGCCATGCACATCGTAAGCCCTCAATAAATACAGGCTAAGTGAATGAAATATAGACATCATTGAACAGAACTTCTTTTAGAGAAGTAGAGGGAAGTCTCACTTAAAAATCTATGAAAATGCCCTAGCCAGTTTGGCTCACTGGCTAGAGCATCAGCCTCCGGACAGAAGGATCCCTGTACTCCAGTACGGGCTGGAGTGGTTGCAGGCTCCTCCCCTACCTGGGCCCTGATCAGGGTGCATGCTAGAGGCAACCAATAGGTGTGTCTCTCTCACACTGATGTTTCTCTCTTGTCTTTCCCTCCTCCCTCTTCCACTCTCTCTAAAAATCAATGGACAAAATACACTTGGGTGAGGATTAATATATATATATACACACACACACTAATAAATAAAAAAGAAAATCTAAGGAATTGTTACAATGGCCTCCTCTAAGATTTCCCATTGCCAAGATAAAATTAAAACTGGCAAACAAACAAAAAAATAAGAAATGTGGGCAAAATGTATTTCCTGTTATAAAAATGTTGAGTATAGACACACCCTCAGTGTAAACCAACTGCACTGAGCCTGAACTAATTAAGCTCCCGCAGACCACAGCCAATTTAGAAGAAAACATGAGTAAGTGAGAGCTAAAATATTTGTACCTGCATGAAGGTAAACTTGAAACTATTTTGCTGAATCTTTAGAAATTTGTTTCAAAAAAAATCAAAAGTGTCTGACCATATGATTCTACTTAGCAGAGAGTGAGAGGGTTGAAAAATCTGACACTCAAGACTGCTACTTCTCCTACCACTGCCATTCCAAGAGCGAATATTTTCCCTGTGATATCTAAGATCGGTGTATGTAGAAAATAATTGCATCGATGGATGGATATTTCTTAGATTTTAGCTTCCTAATGTTTGGTAAGTAAATTGGTATGGGTAAGAAAAACTTAATGTAATAAAAAAGAGGTTTAGAACTTTGTTCTGTTACTTAACACATTTAGAACCATCACCATAGTTCAATCCATTCATACCTAGTTTCACAGCCCAGAAGTACCTATAACATACTATATACTTGTAATAGTCAACAAACCTGAAAATATGCTGTAATTGAAACTTTGCTCATAACCCACAACTGGTCCAAAATTATTCATGATTTTTTAATATTCCTAAGTCTAAGATGTACTAAGAGCATATTTTGGACAAGATGTAAAAGCAAAAATATATATAAGCCACAAATTTAGATCTGTACACACTAATGATCAGAATCCACAGAAACTCAACAACAGCAAAGATATTATAACTGGCTATAGCATCAGTGTTAAAGGAACACTTCTGACCTTCCTACAGTTCTCCAAGAAATTTACATCGCTCATTACTGACTGACTTTAAATTCCAAATAAAAGAACCTGAATCAGCTGTATGTGATTGTTGCTGTTTTCAGTTTCTTCATTTTTCACATTTTTTTTTGTTTTTGGATTCTGATGTTGAAGCTAAAACCTCTTTCTTGAATATAAACAAAGATAACTTCAGATAGTATGAGGCATTTAAAACTAAATAAATACCTCATTCTTCAGAGACTTGATTTTGTTACTGGTAAAATATTTAGCTCCCCTAAAGACTCTAGAACTAGTTTAGATTTTCCTCAACATCTCAGAAGTAAACAGTTCCATCTTTCATTTTTACCATGACATTTCACCCTTACTGAAATTTAGTGTGAATCATATTAATCCCTAACTTATTTTCGTTTGAGAGAGAGTGGGAGGAGGGAGGAAAGGAGAAAGGAAAGGGAGAGAATGAATGAGGTCCTAGCCATGGCTTAACTTATTGTCATCACTAGTTACCACATAATCAAGTTAGTTATACCTCAGATTTCTTTTTTAAATAAAGGGAATAATATAGTTAGCACTTATTGTTTGTTAGATCAATTTAAATTTTAGATCATTTTAAATCAAGGCAATCCTACCTAGACTTACTTCCTGCTGAGCTAAATCTCCGCAGGGACTCTATGAGTAAAATTATCACTGACACTAGGAACGAAAAACACTAACAACTTTGAGATGGCTAAGTAACACATTTCTAAAGGGAAGCAAATTGTCCATGTTTACTCTTGAATGTAGAGGAGGAAGAGATTGCCACTAGTACAGAATGCAAGAAGGACATGGGACATGGTAAACATCTAGAACATCGGACAGCTATCAACATTGCCATTTCTGCAGAATATTCTGTGACACTCCTTTTGTGGCACATATTCTAGAACCCAGGCTTACAAAAGAACACATCCACAGAGTTACGGGTTGCCAAGCACCCAGGCAGGGAGACTGCTGTTTCTGACATAATACGTTAATTTCTGAAGAACAAAAGGTTCAAACGTGACTACTCCAAGAATAGCAACTGCTCGGCAGCACAGAAAAATTGAGTAACTGGTTAGGGCAAATTGGTCTGCCAAGAAGAGGCAAAAACTTTCTCAGGAAGATATTAAATAACTTCACACCCCGAACTATACAAAAATTGAACGGAAATTGTGGAGATATGTACAAAGAAAGCAGGCAACAAAGAATGGTGAATAAAACAGGTGATTGGAAGGAGAAAGTCTATTCTGAATCACAACTATGCTGTGCATCCTGGCTCCGGCACTTTAGATTTATTTGCACTCTTTTTAGAAAGAGTGGGGGTTGGGACTCCAAAGCGGATGAAAGAGTTATTTATGAACAGACGGGACACCAGGATGGGGTGGTAAGAAAGCTATGGAGGAGTGTCTGGACTTGTGGATAAAGGAAGAAGCAGACATATGGGGAAATCTATATAGAAGAAACAGAGAGAGTGAAGAAGAGGCTAAAACAGGCAGATGGCTGGACTGTAAAGGAATAGCATTATGCGGGGGCTCTAAAGAAAGGGAGGTGGCCCTGGGAGGGGGGCAGATAAGGGGAAAAGAGGGCCAGGAGGTGACTGCTTGGAAAGTGTTTTTAAATCTGCAGAAGTTAAATATGGATAAACATATTTTAAATATATTTAAAAGCCAGGAGGGAACAAAAATGAAATAAAAAAGATAGCCACTTAAAAAATACTCATGAAAATCAGTGTTCAAAATTAACAGCAAACATTTTTTGACAAATGCGTAAAGTTATGACTAAGAAAAACTGAAGATGTAGGGAAGGGCCCACTTGAAATAGACCAGTCTACGAAACTACCATTTGATTGCAAATGATGCTCCCTGGTGAAATTTTTTACTGCATTTCTGAGCAGAGTCGGTTATTTAGGGGCCACCAGAGAATCTTCTATCTAAGTCTCTTGTAACACTCATCATGCTGGATAATGAGTATTTGCTTCCAACCCTGTGGGTGGGGACTGTGTCTTATTGATTGCTTCATCCCCATTTTTTAGCAATATGGTTGGCACAGAGAAAGGATCCAGTAAATAGACAAGAGAAAAAACGAGAACAATAAAAAGTTACTTTCGGAGGCCCAACAAAGGTGGCAAAGAATGAAGCATTCCAAGTTCAGTTTAGATATATGCACATACATACATTATGCATGAATATATTAGGATAATTTGTCTACTAATATGGCCACTACTAATATGTGACTAGTAATATAGAGCTAATATTTATCAACTTGCTATGATCAATAATCAACATATTAATAAACAGTGTTTTCCTGTCATTTATGTGAATGACTCCAATCCTCATCAGATGACTTGGAGTTTCAATAAAGCCCTGAAAAATTAGAAATCGTATTTGGGTGTGTTCTACTTTCCAAGATTTCCAATAGAGGTTCATTAATGTTAAAGAAAAAAAAAACCTTCTGAGACAACTAATACAAACACCCTTTGCTTAGTCTGATAAACATCAGCCATGACCAATCAATACTATATTCAAACACTAAGAACATAACATGGCATATCTGCTTAGAAAATAAATTTTTAGTTCTACTCCTTGTTTAAATAAAACTTGCTTAGGAGAAAAACAATGCCTAATTTTTTTTTTTAATAGAGTCTGCCCCCATGAATGATTTCAAAGATGGACTTACTCCATTAATAAATTCATACAAATAAGAAATTAGTAGTAAGCACAGGAAGTGGGCCTTTTATTTTTCAGCCATACAAGATCTACAAACTAAGCTGACAATATTTTTTTAAATCACTCACTTCATGAAGCGAGTATTCAATAAACAACTGTCAATTCTAATGATGTGGTTAAAGATGGATTAAGGAGCTAAAATTCATCGCCATCACATTCTTATCAAAGCACCATGGCTAGACTTCAGATCCTAAACTTCAGGTGCTGTCCACTAATCACACCAGCTTCTCAGGGGCTGGTTAGGGGGGGCCCTTGGCTGACCTTCCAAATTAAAGGAAGAATAAAAAAGGAGCTGATTTCTTTGGGAGGGCTAGTGGCCAAACAAGACTGAAAAACAAAGATAGAAAACCATAATGTGACCACCTCTGACAAGTGCTGCTGCACATAAACATAAGAAGGTTTGTCCAATTCTCTCATTAGTTTGATATATTTAGAATATGCTTAATGGAGAGATAAGGGCACTGCAAAGTCAATCACACTGCAAGCTGATAGAAGAAACAATGCCAGCACAGAGTGGAAGTCCTTTCTGACCCTAAGGTTCCGTGATTCCATTTATGCACTCTATGTTCTACTTGTAAAAGGCAACTACTGTACCCTTCTCCTTGAAAAAGTCCACAGAAATGGCATGACTATCTGGTCTTTTTTCACATATCTAGTAGCATGAGTGCCAAATTCTAATTTAGGTTCCATCCACAATAACCATTGAGAGTCTCTAAAATTCATGTGCCTTTACTTCCCTATCTGTAAAATGGGGATACAATACTGCCTTTTAATAGAGATGTAGATAAAGATCAAATATGGGAAAAATGGGAAATCACGAAGCCCATACAGTGCTATAAGTATTGCCATTTTTTGCCTTGTATGTTGCTCTCCATCCTGCCCACTTGTCTACCAAGTGGCCCAGTTGAATAAGATGTGATGAAAAACGAAACGAAATACCAGGACCACATGTCTAACTATATTTAATAGATTTCATTTTCTAAAATAAAACAAGAAACACCCCTGATTAAAGTCTGCCCATCAACAACCTCAAAAAAAAAAAAAAAAAAAGCTGCACACTGAACCAGCCTCCCCAGAGAGCGAAATGCTGCAGGGCAGGCGACCCCCCATCATTATTAAATGCAGGCACAGGTAAAGCACTCTGGCTTCTATCAAAGGCACATCAAAGAGCAAATATGTACCCTCACATGTTTAGAATTGCTATAAAACCTGAAAATGCAAGATCAATGCAACAGACCACGGGGACCCATAAAGCCCAGAGGAAACCAGGGAGGGCAGGGGTCTACCTACTTAATGTGATCCTGAGAAGGTGCGTTCTCTGGGCACACAGCTGGGCCCCATTAGAGACTTGCCAGCTGCTCTTAAGATCACCTAGCAGCCTGGGCCCCCAAAAGCTGCAAGTCTGAGCTGGAAATGCACGAGAAAGTATCTTCAAAGATAAGTTTCTAGACCCTTATTGACTTTTTCACAAACATTTAGCCACAAGGTAACTATGAATTTCCATGAAATGTCTAGGACCCATCCAAACACAAGAACAGAGCAAGTATAATATTTTAAATGATGATCATTAAAAAAATCCCTTCTGGTCCTAGCTGGTTTGGCTCAGTGGATAGAGCGTCAGCCGGTGGACTGAAGGGTCCTGCGTTCAATTCTGGTCAAGGGCACATGCCCGAGTTGTGGGCTCAATGCCCAGTAAGGGGTGTGCAGGAGGCAGCCAATCAATGATTCTCTCTCATCATTGATGTTTCTATCTCTCTCTCTTGTTCCCTTCCTCTCTGAAATCAATAAAAATCTAAAATAAATAAATAAATAAATAAATAAATAAATAAATATCCCTTCTGATATTCCAAATGAGATATAAGACTATTCTTTTCATCATCATATTGTTATCTTCTTCCTCAATGTTCCTCCACTTCTCAATGTCTTGTGTCTTCTTCATTCCTTTGTTCTTTCCTTTAACAAAATCTTTGCTGGGTACCTACTCTGTGCCAGGCACTGAGGATGCATTCATGTTCAAGACCTGGACTTCATGGAACTTAGATAAGGGTGTGAGGGGGAGGACAGAGAGACACTCACAATAAACGACTGTACAAACACTGTGGATGCTTTTCTGGAAGGAGACATATAACTGAAGAAGTGGCAGTACCTCCATGAACGGGATGGTGAAATTGGCAATGCACTCTAGGCCTCTCCCCCCCCTCCTCGGGGAAAGAGAAAGCTTAGGTTTCTGACCACTAGAATTTCTACCCAGATTCCCCCACTGTTTGACAGAGTAAAACAGAACAGAGCAGGAGTTGAGACTTAAAAGTTAGGAACTGCCATATTTCCTTCCCACAGCACTACTGCTTCCTGTGTAAGCCAATCAGGACTCTGCTCAAGTGGAATTTAAATTTCAGTTTAAAGGCCCTTTTGCAAGATGGTAAACCCTATCATGTCTATAGCTTTTAGAACATCATGTTGTAGACCTTAAATGCATATTATTAAGTAAAAGAAGCCAATCTGAAAAGGCTACATACTGTATGATTCCAACTATATGACATTCTGAAAAAGTCATAACTATGAAGACAATGAAAAGAGCAGTGGTTGCTAGTAGGGAAGGTGTGGGAGGGGAATGAGAGGATGCAGAGCACAAAGGATTTTTAGGGCAGTGAAAATACTCTATATGATATTACAATGAGGGATATGCCTCATTGCATTTTTGTCCAAATCCACAGAACATGCATCACCAAGAGAGCACCCTACTGTAAATTATAGGCTTCGTTGATTGTGATTAGGTTCACCCTCAGTAACCAAGGTACCACTCTGGTGAGTGATGGTGGGGGAGACTGTGCATGTGTTGGAAGTGAGGTATATGGGAACTCTCTGTAGCTTCTCTTGAATTTTGCATGAACCTAAAATTGCTTTAAAAAATTAAATCCTTTTTAAAAATATATTTTTTTATTTATTTCAGAGAGGAAGGGAGAGGGAGACAGAAACATCAATGATGAGAGAGAATCATTGATCGGCTGCCTCCTGTACACCCCCTACCGAGGTATGTGCCCTTGACCAGAATCCAACCCGGAAACCTTCAGTCCACAGACTAATGCTCTATCCACTGAGCCAAACCGGCTAGGGCAAAAAATTAAATCTTAAAAACACACACAATACTTTATATTCTGCTACGTTCCAGTGAGAATGTAAACATAATCACACAGTGGTGGACGAGTGAAAGAAAACTAACAGTGAGCACCTACTTAGGCCCGTCTGGTGCATCTCATCCTTCGCGCAAGCAACGTGCACAGGAATCCTTATCATCTCTGTACAGATGAGAAAACTGAGGTGCTGTTGCTTCTCTCATTCTGGCTATGCAATGGGGTTATCGTCTGCATTGAGACTACCGATGACACCACACTTCATAAGAAACGGTGTTCCTAGTAATCTGCTAAGCATAGTCTCACAACATTTCAGGGCTGGTGCTCCATTTCTCAACTTCAGTGTGATCTTTAGTGGTGTTAGTGAAGTCGTGAGTTAGCAAATTCTGACAGTGGCCTCAGCATATGAAGATATGATGTCCTGCCACAAACTGTCAAGGTGGGAAGACCTTAGAAATCTATGATGAACCTAAGTTCTATGCAGAGATGGGGAACAAATAAGTGTAGAATCCAATCTTGTTTTAGTTAAGATACAGGTGAGAGAAAGGAGAGAAAAATATGTAAGCATAAATTTTCAAAAGTGCCTTATTAGAAACAAAAATAGTACACATTCTTTTTTCAGATTATTCTAAGAAATTAAGAAAAGTAAAATGCTACTAAACCTTAAAAATTAGTATTCTTATTCCTCTCATTGTCTGTGAGCCCTACTAGATCAATTGAGACACATAGCAATAAAATATTTTTCTTGGAGGCAAATCTTAAAACAGAGAGCAAAATCATCTCTTTTTTGCTAAGAGGTGCACACTAATTGAAGCAGAAATAAAATGCAGAATAGAGAAGAGATAAAAATACTAAGTTATGCCTTTGTCCCATTAATAGAAGCAAGTTAAACAAATTATCAGTTCAAGGCATTCTATGACTTTCAACATTAAAATCAGAAAGAAAATGGCTATAAAACAACATGCACCTGGTCTTGATAGTAGAATCTACAGCAAGTTTAAAAAAGTAATATTCTACATCTGGAAATGATCCAATGACAAATGAGAACAAACCAGTAAATCCATAAAAGGATCTTAGTAAAGCTTTTATTTTTAAAAAAAAATGTGTTTCCACTTTCTCAATCTAAGATATATTCTACATAAAACAATACTTCATACTTTTTAGCAGACTAATCTGGCCCCAATGTAAAATACTAAAGTAGCATTATTGTTCATTATTCATGTTTCAAGTAGTCCCTTGACTTCAAAATTATAAAGCCTTCATTAGCAAATACATAGAAGCAATATCAATACTAATATTTTGTTATGTTTTTCATATCATGATCTTCAAGGGCCTCAGAGAACATTTAAACTGTTAATAAGTCCATTTTTTTTCCTGTTGTGAAATACAGAAAAAATATTACCCTTAAAAGAATTCTAGAAATTCAATTCCTCCAATATTCAAAAGTGAATTTATATATAATAACGGAAGTGTGGGGGACAAGGGCGGGGAGTAAACAGTAAGCTCTTAAAACCTCCTTTCAGCTTCAGGCCATAAAACCGTAGCTCTATAGAAAAACAATCTACAAAAGAACAGAACTATAGTGAATATAATTACATTAACCTAGTGCCACCCTAAACATATAAAGACTTTCAAAAACTAGTGACTCTGCAAAAGCATAATTGCAGTCAACACAAAGAATTATTCAGAAATAAGAATCAGAAAATAGAAAATGTATAGTTATTAGAATGCTGCACCAACAAACAAGACATTATGACAGAATGATATATTGAAGTCATATTATGGAACTGCCACAAGACAGATTGCCAAGGACTGAGGATATAAATAATAAATAAACATTTTAAAATTTGTAAGGAATCTACATTTCGAGTTATGTTGTTGATGCAACTGAATACATTTGGACAAGGAACATGCTTTCTTTGTGTATCCCATCATACTTTTAAAAGTACTTCCAGTTTCTGACTTGAAAACCCTTAAGAAAAAGCTCAGTATTATGGTATCAACCTTTGCAAAAATTGAAAAAAAAAAAAAAGTGCTCTAGCATTTTGGCCACACTGCCTTCCTTTCTCAACTGTTTTTTCTCCTTTTGCCTAGGATTTTAAATTATGCACTGTCAATAACAGGAGATTCTCATTCTCATAAAACAGAAAAAGTTTGTGTGCATGCATATGTGTATGTGTGTGTGTTGAAGAGGGAGTCTTTAAGTTTACCGCAGTGGCCAAGCATTGTTTAAAGTTCTCATAATGTAGAAGCTGTTTTTTGGAGAGGCTGGTGAGTTATCCAGGTAAGATTATCCTGATGATGGGCTCTCATTAGCTAGTCTAGGTTTAGAGTCTATACATATGTCTTTAGTTCAAATCAAGAGGGAAAAAAGGGCAAAAGTGTTAGGAGTGACTGTGTGGGGGATTTTTGCCACTTGCTCGTTTGATTTGCATCATTAGTAAATAAGTATGCTGTCATTTGCCTCTACTTTGCCTCACAGATGTCTGCAATATAATCAATGTAAAATGCATTCTTGAGGGTTTTCCAGCCCAGCCACAATAATATTGAACGTAGCTCTAAAAGTGTAATCCACCAACCCCGCCTCCCCAAAGGACAACCTAAACAAAGTCAGTCTTGATGATGCTCCTAGACCTTCTCAATGGTTGGGGATGTTTTTCCTATCCAATAGGATCGTTTCTTTTTTTTTTTTTTTTAATATATTTTATTGATTTTACACAGAGAGGAAAGGAGAGGGATAGAGAGTTAGAAACATCGATGAGAGAGAAACATCGATCAGCTGCCTCCTGCACACCTCCCACGGGGGATGTGCCCGAAACCTAGTACATGCCCTCGGCCGGAATCGAACCCGGGACCCTTCAGTCCGCAGGCCGACGCTCTCTCCACTGAGCCAAACTGGCCAGGGCTCCAATAGGATCCTTTCAAGGGCCTCTTTTCAAATTAAAAATTATCTTTACTCTTTGCATATATTAAAACATGTCCTAACAAAGAAGTCTAAATATAATCTCATAGATGATGCCTGAGTCAGGAGTTTATACAGTAGGAAAGTTTTTAAAGGATTTCTTTGGTCTCTGGAAGGGATCCCAGATTAGGGTGACAAACTGTACAGATTCACCCAAGACTTACAGAGTTGATCATGCTACTGATGTACCAGTACATTAACCTAAATACTAAATTGAAAGTGAAACCATTGAACAATTACAGCAATGTAAGGCATATCTTATGCAGTGATCCTTCAACAAACAGATACAAAGATGGAGAACAAATCTGTTCTCATCTCCTCTAGATGGTTATATCTAAGAACATTATCGGAATATTTTATAGATTAAAATGAAAGAATGAAGGCTTGTTTTTTTCCTGACAGGAGCTCTCCAGGCTCAGAAGCCCATTTCATACAGCATTCAGACACAGAAAGCAAATATCCACATAATAATTGAGCTTAGAAATGAGAGAGCACTTCTAGTTTCAGCAATATGGAGGTCAAAGGTAATTCAGTCTATCTCAAAAAAAAGAAGACGACATAAAAATGCTGAATAAAATGTAACAATGAAAAAAAGTTTTAAATACATACCCAAACTCTTTTTCCCAGAGAGAATTCAAAACCAGAGTGGAAAACACATAACTGGAAACATTAGCAGATCTTTTGGCCCTAAGGGATAAGGGCTGGAGTTTTAATGCCCACACAGGGATAGGTCCTAAGACTTCTGCACAAAGCCAAGGATTTAAAAGAGATACTGACACCAAGTCATTGATTCAGGGAAGTGGAAAGGATGCATGGTTCTGGCTAGGGCTCTGGTGGGCAAAAAGAGAATTGCCTGTGAGTGACCAACCCTCTAAATATTTTCCATATGCAGTTGAAGATTCTAAATTTATAATATTTGCCTAGTTTGGGAATACCAAGCCATTAATGTAAAAACTGATCCCAGACCAATGAAACTTTTGGGAAACTGGCCGAAGCTAACAAAACTACTTTGTAAGAATTCTCCCATAACCCAGAGCTCCTGGGACTTTCACAGAAATGAACACTCCAGATGAAGATGAGCTCGCAATGATCAATTAGAAACATATGCAAAGTGATTTACTATGGAAGAGTGAATAGACAAAGGAAGATTAGCACTCCAAGATCTTGACAAATACACCAATTTGAAAGAGACTAAAAAGATAAATGTATTTAAAATGTCAATAGAGATAAGAAAAAAATCACAATGAAAGGATAAGTTTGAAATGAAACCAAATAGAACATTGACAAATTAAAAATATGGCTATTGAAATAAAGAAAACAGAACTTGGGTTAAACAACAGATTAGACCCAATAAAAGCTAATTTAACTGAAATAGAATAGAAGACATTAAGCAGAAATCAGTCATCAATGAATACTTCTATTATGCATTGTGTGTCCATTCTTCATGAGTCACTCTTATAAACACTTGGTATATATTATTGAACAAAACAAAGACTTTGAGCCTAGTAGAGTTTATGTTCTAGTGGATAAAACAGAGAGATTGAAAAAAAGGATGAAATACAAAACAGATATAAAGGGACACAGTATAGAATGAAAAGTTCTAAAACCTTCCAAGCAGAGGTCCATACAGAAAACAGAGAGAATGAGCAAGAGGCAATATACAAACTGTCAGTTAAGAAGTTTTCAGAATTTTTGAAAGAAACATAATCAGCACATTTAAGAAGCAAAATAAATAAATTTAAAAATAGCAGCAGACATATCACAGTAAATCTGTAGGACCCCCAAAACAGAGAATACCTCAAAAAAAAAAGCATGGGATTTCTCCCCACTTAATAATTATGATAGTTTGTCTAATATAATAATAAATGGGCCTTGGCTGGGGTTGTTAGTGTCATCTGCACATGAAAGGGTCTGGGGTTTGATCCAAGTCAGGACACATACCCGGGTTGCGGGTTTGATCCCTGGTAGGACTGTATCTGTGAGGCAACCAATCGATGTTTCTCTCTCACACTGATGTCTCTCTCTCTCTCTGTCTTCCTGCCCCCTCCCCCTCTAGAGTTAATAAAAAAACATATCCTCCAGAGAGGATTAAAATATAAAAGAGTAAATGGATGCTCAATATCTGCCCAATGCAATTAAGTTTAACTCATCAACTTGATGACATCCATTTTGATTGATTACAAACATCTTTACTAATTTGCAGGTCTTCATTAGTATATGTAATTGATTGGGGGAGCAGGGTAATTTGTATTATCTGATACCATGCCCCTAGTTTGCCTAATCACGAGTTTAACCATATTTTCTGAGGAATTATAAAAGCCATGATTTACTACATCTTTGCAGCAAGTTAGAGAAATTCCTTGCATATAAATTTACTATCCTTCATATATAATAACTCAACAAATGTGTCCCTATTACACAATCAATAAGTCTGAGGCATATAAAAGTCTCACAATTGAGAAAGCAAATGAAAGGGTACAACTTCTCTTTCATGAACATCTATTCTATCAGTAAACCAGTGTTTTGGTGTTTCAAAATTTCCTCTATGTCCACAGAACTTCATTCATCCTTTTCACTTCAAAAATTTAATCACTTACTATTCCTTTGAAAGACTATGCCCATATTCATTTTGTTCAAATTACTTTAACAAAAAATATAATATAGAAAAAGAATATATTTTAATAAGACCTCCAATGTTGCTGATTTAATGAGTGCTTGCACGTGTGTGTAGTTGTGCAGAAAATGTATCCCTTCATATAGTGAACTCCATACATTATTTGCAGACCAATGAATTTGAAAATGCTACCATGTGAGTATTAATAATGCGAAGATCCCCTATTACATTCCTCAACCATAGAGAAAAAGAGATAAATTCCTATTAAACGCTCTTTTCTCAATTTCATTATACATATTATTATCTTTAATGTCATTTAACCTCTATATGACCTTTTACATTGCAAATTGCATTTTTAAAATGTTAACAATTTTAGAATGCTTCTATTTTTGTGAAATTCATGTTATCCTCCTTCATCTAATTTGGAAAAATCACTATAAATTAAGAAAGCATGATCAGTTTAATGTGGTAGCCACAAAATATTTTAAAACAGATACCTATAAGTGTATTTTATAGTATTCGGATTTATTAATCTATATCTGAACTGAATATTCTCAACATTAAATTCTCTATTCTGAATAAAAAATAATCTTAAAGCAACAACATTAGATTCGGGTCCCTTATTTACTCTGTCCCTTAAATATTTCGCATACACAGTCTAAGCATATTTCTGAAAAACAAAACAGTATAAAAGTAAATTTTTAAGTAGTTATATAATTTACAATAAAAACTTCGTTATTAAAAAATCAAGAAAGATGAGCTTATCTACCAGCACCTCTGCTAAAAATCTAGTAGTATCCTCACTTACTAAATAATGCAATTGTGAAATAATTTATCTGCTTATGGGATCAAGATGGATCATAATATGTTCATCCCTGTTTATAGAGCCACACTCATCCCTTCTGTACTTACTTATCTCTTCAACTGACTCAATATGTCAAAGAAGAGAGAACATGACATTATTTAACATAGTTAGAAAACCATTAGGTAATAACATGAATAAACTTTTCCACCTATGCTTGACTAAGAAAGAAAGACCAAGACCAAAATTAATCTGGATTTATATTTACTACCACACAGCACCACTACCACCACCACCAACAACAAACCTGAATTGAAGGAATGTGTTGATAGAAGATTCTATAAGATTTTATATTTGAACATGAGGAAAATGTAGGTCTAGTGTTTGTGTATATCTATAAATGTGAATGTATGAAAATTAGGTTTAAAATTATGAAGATGGGAATAGATTATTTTATATTATTCTTTAATTCAAAAGATATTTAAGAAAACGTATTAAAATTCTGTGAAAAGAATATTGAAGAGTTTGTTCCAGTGAGTTTCCATGAGTATAGTTGCCATAAATGCCATCAACAGAATGCTGAATACAGAGTCAAATATCCACATAAAATCTTAAAGTTCATTTGCTTGACTATTATTTAAAACATGTATGTTCTTCATAGTGACAGACATCTGCACTAATACAATTTCTGTATTTTATGTATTTGGAATTACTTGTACTTCATTTGCAGACTTAAGGGGAAAAAGTCTACAAATTAGCATCCAAATGAACTGTAAAAGAGATTCAAATAAGTGTGGTAGCCACCAAAGAAGTTATGTTTCATATTTATTGTATGGAAATAAATGTTTGCAAAATACTTTACCAGTAATAATATTCTTTATAGAAAAAATATAGTGCAAAAATAAAAAATATTTGCTTCTAACCTAATTTTCCAACCATTTACATTTTCAGCCTCCTACAGAGCAATGACCAACATACATATGTAGCCAACACTTGCATATGCAATTTGTCACAATCACACTGATCTCATGTCCAAATTAATTAAATTTTTATACATTTATTAAGGCAAACCCAAAAAAATATTCCTAACATTTTAGCAATTCTCATCACTATTTTAATCTGCAAAATACATCTTGAGAAATTCCATAGCCATAATGTTCAATTTACAGACACAAATGAAGATTTAGTTAATTAAATATAGCCTAAAACTCTTAAGTAATGCTCAGTTAGAAACACATCATTTGTCAGTTGGTGATACTTAAAATGTCCCAGACACTGTTCCATTTGCTGTGTCCTAAGCCCCAAGCAAAGAGATTTAACACTATTTTTTTTTTTTTCTTTAATGCTCACAATCACCTGATTGTTTCCACTTTAAAGAGGCTCAAAAAATTAAACTCTTTTGGACACAACCGTTAGATATGAAAGGGGATGAAATTGTTATCTGTGACAACAAAGTCAATGTAATAATGAGAAAGGGTGCGGCTCTGATGCCACAGCCTGGAGGCTGGCACACCTGGTCCGACTTAGCAGCAGTGTACCTTGAGGTAACTTATGTACATTCGCTAGGCCTCATTTTTCTGAGATGTAAAATGGGGACAATGTTATCTATAAGATTAGGGAGGATTAAATAAGATTAAATGAGATAATGGACTTTTTTGGCTAATGCCTAGTACAAGCCAAGTGCTCCACAAAGATACGGGTTCTCTTATCTGTTCCAACAAAAGTTATCTTTGACAATATACCATCAAAGTAAAATGCTCTCCTTTTCCCTTAGAAAGCAGCAAAAATAAGCCACTGTCTGAATTCATCAAACTTGTCAAGCTGTTCACCGTCCATTATTCTTTTTTATTATATTTAAGGCACTTAAAATAATCTTCCAGTGATTTATTCTCTTTTTAACTAGATGCAGTAATTAGAATATCTTTTATGATATGCAAGAGTTTTCATTTCAGTCAAGGTGTTACTGTTTTAGAAAGCCACCATTCACTGAAGAATATTACAACCCAGAAACTAACTGCTTTTATTCTCATTCTGAATAGAAGCACAAACAAAATGAAGAGGATACATAGCGTATTTCTATAGCTGAAAGACGAAAATGCTTAAGCATGCAGGAGCCAATAATTTCCAAAATACCTTTCATGAACTGAAAACAGATATGTATGTTGCCATGGCATTCGGCAAAATTAATACACTTGAAACCTGGATTATGTATGAAAAAAAGGTATGGTAAAGTGTGATTTTTTTTCCTTCTCATAATACTGGCATATAAACATTAAAAAAAAAAAAAATCAACCCAATATGTATTCCCCAGAAGAAAAAAATGAAGGACAGCAAAAAGTACAGCACATATTCAGGATCCAAAGTAAATGTAGACATTATGCATTATTACTTGTCAAGTGGAGACGAGCTTCACAACAATTCTATTGCATAGCAGGAACTACACGTGTGTCAAGATTCCAGTCCTGCCTCAGTCATTAGCTAGTTGGGTTAACCTTAAGTAATTTGATTTTCCTGGGATTCAATTTCCTCAATTGTAAAATGATAAGCTCAATGATAATATTTATTAAGCACTTCCTGTTGTGGGAGAACTGTTTAAAGTACTTCGCTTATGTTTATTCCCCCATTTAATCCTTACAACGTAACTAAGGAGCTGAGTATTACTATTATCATCTTATTTTCAGGGAAAGAAAAATTAGTCACAAAGAGCTTAAATAACTCGCTCCAGAGCTGGACTCTCCTGATTCGAAGGATTCGAACTGCCTTACCAATGTAAGACTTAGATAATATAATTCCTAATATCCCTCACAAGAAAAAATTCCCAACACTCCATACTTTCTCTTTTGGAGACCTTTTTTTCATTCTTACATATATAAATTATCAGTTTATCTCCCAGACCTCATTGTAAGTTTCTTTGGGCCAGATTCTAATTATACTTCTTATGCATACCTACCACAAATGAAAACCAAATTCTATGAGTATGTTATAAGCATACTCAATGCTTTGTAAGTAAATTCCTAAAGGCAGTACTGAATCTTTATGAGGCAGAAATTAATCACCTGTTGCCTGGGGTCCATAATCTAATACTTGAGAAAAACCAACATACACACTATTAATCAACTCTAAAGGCTTGAATAAGCAAAAACTGATGAGATCAGTGCTCAGAGAGCTAAAAAGAGTTTTTTACTAACATTTAAGCTCAAGTGTATTTCTACAGAACTCCCACAGTAGGTAGGATAAATCATGCACAGACCTGTGGTATATAGAAGTGTGCACATGGTACATTGTCAGAGGGGGCAGAGAGTCATGACTATGAGCAGTGACTCTAGACAAACTGTTCACGTTCAAATCTGGGCTCAGCCAACTAAAAGCCCAGGACTTTGGAAAAATGACTTAGCCTCTATGTGCCTCAATTTCCTCATCTGCAAAATAAGGATAATAATAACTGCTACCTCACAAAATGGTTATGAATTTTAATAAATGTCTATATGGAACATAGTTGCAATTGTGCTTGGCACAGAATAAGTGCCACTTAACTATAAATTTTTATTAATATTATATACATGTATGTATACATATACCTCTCCTCCCTATTAGTACATGTATATATAGGGTGTCCCAAAAAATGTATACACACACTTTGAATAATTATAAAATCAGTGTTTATTAAAATGCATTTCATTCTCAAAATTGAGCTGTCAGCTGTTAAAGTATGTACACATTTTGAGGAGACACGTTGTATTTTGTGATCATTTATGACCAAACAGTTCTGTCTTCCAGTCAAGGAACAGGTGCCAAAAAAGTGAATTCTTGTTAAATTCAGCACTGAGCCCTGGCCAGGTGGCTCAGGTGATTTGAGCATCATCTCATACACCAAAAGGATGATGGTTCAATTCCCAATTAGGGCACATACTAGGTTGCGGGTTCTATCCCCAGTAGGGGCATGTGCAAGAGACAACTGATTGATGTTTCTCTCTCTATGTCTGTCTCTCTCTCTCTCTCTCTCTCCTTTCCTCCCTCCCCTTCTCTATCTCTAAAATCAATAAAATCATATCCTTGGGTGAGGATTAAAAATATAAAAATAAAAAATCAAATAAATAAATTCAGCGTTGAATCATCCCATTTACTTTTTCATTCACCCATTTAGTGAATAAGCCTATATAATAAAGAGCTAATATGCTAATTATACCAGACAGCGGAACGACCTTCCAGAACAACCAGTGGGTGGGGCTGCGGGGGCCGAGTCCCTTGCCCAAATTCAGTGCATCGGGCCTCTAGCAATGAAATTACTTCTCTGGACCAGACAATATACTAGGAGCAAGGGCTATAGGTCCCTAAAGAACCTATGCCATAGCAAGACAGACTTTAAAAATAATCTCACCCAAATGTTATTTTTTTCAAAACTTTAGAGTTCCACTCAGGACTACACATTCCGTACTGTTTATTTCTATTGTTGTTTTTTTTTAAACCCAATGTGTCTCCTTAGTAAAAAGACATTTTAATATTTTAAAATTCAGATAACTATGAATTAAAGGTTAAAAAGTCATATGAGCAATTCCAACAGGCAAAACTATTTTTACTGTATTTGCACACTCAACATTTACAAAACTATCTTCATTGTAAGCAATAATAATAATGACAGTGACTAGGAAACAAGGAGTGGCTAAGTGAGTGTGTGGTGGATTATATTTCTATTTGTTTTTCAACAAAAGGAGGGGGCCTGGCGAAGGCATAAAGAAGGATAAAGTCTAACTTTTGAGAATCTGCAAATAAGTGCCCCAAATTAACCATATGCACAGCATGTTCCTATGATCAAGTATCAGCTACCAAGTGTAGGTGAGAAAAATAATAAATTTTCAGCTCTGAAGGCTGTAATAATATCACCATTATAATTCATCCCAATATATCAACACAGGCTTTACATTAACAGCCTTACGTTCAAAAATAGACATAGCACCACCATAACATTTCATACTTTCAGTGTTTGGAAAGAATGTCAGGGAAAGCTCCCAGCACGTGTTTCCATCAATCAGAGTAAGTGAAGAGGGGAAAATGGAGAAAAAGAAAGAATCCGAGAAAGAACAGCACAGACCCTGCATTGTGTGGGCTGAGGGAGGATCATGTTCCAGCTCCTGAGGAGAAACATTCTCCAAAGTTCCGAGCCGCTTCCAGACGGATTCCCAACAGCTGTTGAGTCACCAGTTCTTTAAAACAGACCGAGCTTTACTACAAATCCACTTCTCCAGTTTTTAAACTTGAAACATCTTTGCTGAAGCAAGGCAGGCTGCACCGCCATCTAAAATGCACTTCAATTTAATTGCACTTTTCTATTCAATGCTATCCATGCTGTCTTTTAAAAATATGATGGTATAAAATAATATTCTATGACAGGATTCCGAAAAGGCTATGGCTGAATGCATTTCGAAATCATATTATCAATTATACTGTGAATACAATTTCTGTCAGATAGACATGCGTGCTTATAGTTACAGTAAAACATTCCGATGGGCTGCATGGAACTGGTCAGTTGTTTTGACAAAATGTATGAAAATGTCTAGTTGTTTTGACATCCTGTAGATCTAGTCAATATACAGCTTTATAGCTAGCCATCTACAACTACCCGGTGTCTATTTATACTCACTGTGTGAAAAATTTAAGGATTGGAAGCCCTTGTAAGAAAGAGAATAAAGGTAAAAATAAATTAAAAACACAGGTGCAAACTTCCCTAACAAGACCTTGTCGACACCTACATTTTCCAAGACATTGACCAAACATTTCCGAGGCCATCTTTTTGACGCACTATTTGAGCACAGAGAGAACACTTTTGCCCAGGGAAACTGAACTCAGCCAAAGAGGCTTCAAAACAATGCTATAAAACTCTTGTTTTGTGACCTGCTGCTCTGGTCCCAGACCTCTTTGGAAAACAAACTGCCATTTGTGCAGTGACTTGGTGATGTACAAAAACAAGGATGAGGATATAAAATAACAACTCTGCTTTATCAAGCCAGACCAGAATTAAACCCCCATCAAATAGCGTAGTGCTCATGCTCTTTGCCACGCAACCAGGGAGAAGAGGTTTTGTGACCCACCAACCTCACCCTCCCATTTCAAGAACCCAGTGGTCTTCTGTGTGTTCACATGAACCTCTTACAATGCTCAGTACTTTCAAGTTGAGTGATGCTTCAAGATGTGAATATGTAAAATTTAGGATAACATCTGAATACCAATTTCTTGAAATACAAAATGTGTGAAATGATTTGCTTCATTTACTTTAATGATTAACATGGGATTTTATTGCTTTGCTACCTGAAAATTCTGAAAGGGAATCCTGGGAAGGAAGACACTCCATCAGGGTGGTAATCTTTGTTTAGGTGGTAATCTCCAGCAGTGGTCAGCAACTTCAATGATCTAAGATAATTAGATTCTGTAGCCACACACAGATCTTGCCCAGGAATGGAGTCAGAATACAGTTGATCCTTGATGACCAGGGCAGGGGCACTGACTGACCCTTGCACAGTAAAAAACCCATGTATAATTTTGACTCAAAAACTTCATTGCCCCTTGGTATCCACGGGGGACTGTTCCCAGGACCCCCTCGGATACCAAAATCCACGGATGCTCAAGTTCCCTAACTGTAGATCAATGCATACAGTCGGCCCTCCACAGACATGGACTTCCAACTACGGATGGAAACCAGTACAGGTATTTATTGAAAAAAATCTGCATATAAGTGGACCTGCCCAACTCACACCCATGTTGTTCAAGGGTTGAGTGTAATTCTCTCTGGTTCCTACTGGCCTACTAGCATATGCTGAGCAAATATTAACCCTGAATGCTTACACTGTCCTCAATTCTGATTCCTCTTGCTAATCTCAAGAATATATTTTTTACTCAATATAAAACGACTAAACCAATTGTGAAACTACCTTCTGTTCCTTGTCATAAATTATTAGCTTATTCCTGGCTCAGATGACTATTTCAAAAACCAAGGACTATAATCAGAGAATAATTAAGTCCAATAAATCATGCACCTTTCTAACATGGCCAATACAATAACTGTGGGAACAACTCCTGGTTTCCAGAAGTAAATACTATTCCTTGATCTCACTGGATTTTCTTAGTCACACATCAGGAGAATCACTCTTTTCTAATTTGTGTTTCGAAAAGTGTATAAAATAAGTAAAACGCCACAGAAGGAAACTGATAATTATTTTAAAAGTTTCCTCTTACCTAGTAGAACCCAACTTGATTGCTACCTTCTCTAACTTCAACATTCAAAAACATGTTTTACTGGGCTCCTCAAAGACCCTGATTTTATATGTAGTATAAACAGGTCCCTTTACCATCCCAGCACTATTTATTTCACCTTTAGACCCCTTATTTCACCTCCAACACTGTTTCCCCCTGTTCATTAGGGCCATGGGACACAGCGGTGATGCCTCACCAAGTAGCAGCTAATTCAGTAGATACAAATATTTCCTTTACAGCATCTTCACTGGTGAAATTACGCAGGCCAGAAATTTGGTCTTGTGTGTGTGTAATAAAGTGCCACGTATACTGACTGTGTTATATAAATAATGAAAATTAAATTACAGGATTTTAGGGAGACATTCCAAACAATCCATTTTACTGCCAACTACACTGGGCTCATGACCAGCTGTGGAGAAAAGAATGTCCCCCTCCTCTTAAATCTTTATGTAGTCATTTTCATCGACTCCAATAAAAAAGATTGAATTGGGTATCCATTATGTCCAACATTCTAAAATATCTGAATCCATCATTACGCTTATCCCCAAAAAACTTTGTTTAATGTTCAGTGCTGCATGAATTTAAATAAAATGTCTGTTCTTTCCTCACTTCCATGTGACCAAAATGCCAATGCCCAAACCATCTTTATATGCTACTCTTTCCAACAATGTGAAAGGCATCCTTTCCCTCCACAATGGGGCACATATAATCAATCACAGCTAATATGTTACTGTTTCTTCTTTAAACAAGTGGCATTGTGGCCAGTGCTTTCCATGGATTATTTCATTTGCTTCTCACAAATCCATGACGTAGACATTATTACTGTTGCCATTTTACAGATGAGCAAACTGAGGCTCGGAGAGGTAGGTTATCTTTTCCAAGCTCACACAGCTGCTGAATGGAAGAGTCAGGCTTCAAACGTTACAGTCTAACTTTGGAACACAGTCTCTGAACCACCACCTATGTTTCCTCCAACCTGTACGAAGCGCAGTCTCAGTTCCCATGTTTCCAGTGTCCGTGAGAAACTTCCTAGGTTCCTTTGACTCTGTTGCTCTTTACCTTTGAGGTGTTTTGCACTGTCTCCCCTGCACACAGATTAACCTTGCACTTCACACTTACTGAGTTATTTTCCTCAACTTATTTAAAATATACGTCAGAACATATCCTCCTCCTCAAAAGCTTCAGGGAAAAATGAGATGAGGGAAATCAGATTTGGAAGAAAAAGCAACAAAGAAAAAACAACCACCCCTGGCTTCTGCTTTTTCTGGTAAGACAGGAAAAACTGTATTTTTTATGCTGAATTAAGTCCTAGAGTGTTAGACCAAACAACATCAAATGGCAACCACCGTTTTAGCCAGCTCTCGGGAAGCTCATGGTGACATACAAATAACTGAAATTCGAAGGGGATTCTTTAACACACTTTGCTTCAACAGTCATTTACTGAGGGCTCTGCACGTACAAAGACCCCTTCAAGTATCGCATTTGACCTACTATCCCTACTTGTTTATGCCTGTCTCCAACCATGCTCTGTGAGCTCTTTGAAGTCAGGAACTACTTTTTGCCCATCTTTTTATTCCTAGCAGAAACTAGCAGAGTGCCTTAGACTAGTTTGCACTCAAAAATGAGGTTTAACATTCAACAAAATTGAGTTTTTGTTACATAGTATGTGGCTTATGAATAAAATTAAGGTCACTGATATATTATAAATAATTTAGGTTTAATCCTGACATTTATGACATGGAAAAAAGACTTTACACCCATCTTAGAAAATTAGTTACTACACTTGTCAGACCCAAGATTAATTTACTTTAAAATAAATTAACTACTGGCTTGTGACCAATTTTTCAATGCTAAAAAGGCATATCTTGAGTAATTTCATTCATGCTACTCCCGCCACCTTAAAGTACCACTTTTTGCTTTTTTTTAATCACCAAGAAGAGAAAAGTGCAGGCCACAGGCCATGCCAGTGCTGAACCTGAAAATGATGCAGAAATGAAACAACTGTACCAGTAATACTGTTTTTATACATCACTTCATGGGCAAAATGCCACTAACTGGATGGCTGCGGTTCAATTGACGTGTTCTACTGCCATCGCAAACAGCTGCAGAGCCCCCAGACTGAACTGTAGCCTCCCATTGAAGCTCATTTCATCCATTGTTACTCATAATATGATCTAGAGGAACATTTACAGGATCTCATAGAAAGTTTAAATGTTGTTTGATGAGCGTCATTAGATATTTAAATCAGAAATGAATGGCATAGCAAGAGAAGCAATCACAGTACACATAAAGTGGAGCACAGAACTTCCAGGGTATTCTCTCACTTGTTCGCTGCTCATATTTGGGCTCACGGAGCTCATATTAAGAACACAAACTACAGAGGGAGAAAATACCAGAGGTGTCATATCCTCTTTCAGGTATGTGTATATGTATTCTCCCCCACAAAAGAATCTCCACTATTTAGTAACCCAAGGGAAGCTTTCATAGGAAAAGGCATGGATCATTTTTACAAGAGTAACTCAGATGTCAGCAAAATTCCACATTTGCTATCAGCCGAAGCAGTTGAATAATTCTGAAGAAAATACCTCACATATGTCAGTCACGTAATGTCCTCTTTTGGTGGTTTGTTACCTGGACTTTGTTCAGGTAACAATGTTTGCTTCTAATAAATTGTTAAGATCAAGACTCTTGTATTTAATAGGAGAGAAGGCAGAGTGGCAGGGAATGAATGACGACTGTGACTTCCATAAATATACCCTTCAATGCCCAAGAGCATTACTTTAAGACTGTGCTTTCCATCCGGGTAGATGGAAAGGGTGCCCTGAATACACAATGAGACAGGATAAACATCAGACAGCAGACGTCTTCCTGCGCTTCAACGGCATGAGTATGTTTTGTACCAGCATGCAAATAAATTTTAAGCTTTGGGGGGCAACTTTCAGCCACGTCCCCAAGTTTCTGTGTTTATGTATTTACTCTTTGTCTTTAGTTTGGGCGGAAAAATTTACAAAGCTCTACAGTCTATTGTGTACATAGTGGATCAGTAAATATCAAGAATGAGTAGTGTGGTATATCATAATATTCGAGGCTTTTGGTGTGAGGAAGCATGGGTCTGCTCTCAGCATATGTAGAAGATATAAAAGCCTGAAAAGCTGTATTAAATATGCAAGTCTTAAAGTAAGCCTCACAGAACCCTAGGATGCTATGAACCCCAATTCAAGGCAATCCCATTTTTTCATTTGCTTTATTTGCAGAGAAATAGGGGAAAAAAAGAAAAGGAGGAAGGAAAGAAGAGAGGTAGGTAGGTCTGACCCCAAAGTATATTAAAATATTATTAAACATAAATATTTTTTAAAAATTATAGTTAGCTGGTAAATAGTTATAAAATTTTCTAAATACAAAATAAAACAAACTGTCTCTGAATTTTAAAACAAGATTTATATTAACATCTTTAATGAAAGAAAACTAAATTTGGAATAGCATATTGAGAAGATAGAATCCTAGTTTCACTTTAAAGGATTACAAATGTTATACATTAGATTCCTGTGGGTAATGCAATTACATTCTGTCCTTAACCATCTCAGTAAAATTTAGAAATCTAATTTTATATTCTTTTCATTTTAGTGTGGAGTACGGTTTAGTGTAGAATAAAACGGAGCATCTATTTCGGAAGCAGGAAAAGATTTTAAGGGGTATATTACCAGTTTTATTAATTAAAGGTACACATTGCATTCAACTTCCCTGTTTATAGTTAATGAAAGCAGTAGTATTGTCTCCCGCTGTAACCCTATGGCATTTGAAATTCTTATCAACTTCCAATATTCTGCCTTATATTTATATGTTCTCCACTTTAAATTAGGCAAGTAACTTATAAAACCTCTTGACACATGATTTCTTATTGGTAAACCAGAGATCATCAAGCTACTTTTGAGGATCAAAAGGATTAAAAATATATTTGGGCCCTGGAAGTTCAATGAAAAGCATGGTTATTGCTACATTCTTCTTTGAAGGCACCAAGCAGGGAGCCCGAGCAGGGCTGCACACAACCCCAAGGGGCACCATGCAGTGACCCTGGCACCACCGAGAATCTCACCATCATGTCCAGGTCCCGGAACAGATCTTCACACACATTCATCCCTTGATAATGGTTTGCGAAACCAAACTGAATTCTTAAAACAAATAACAATAAAGAAAAAGAAAACTAAACCCAAAACAAAACAGTTTAGCCAAGTAGCAGAGGCTGTTTATTCATATAAAATCTGCTGGGTGATAGGGATCAACAGCAGGATGTTTCTTTCCCTTTCTCTGTTCAATTTTAAATTACTGCGCTGGATATCCTAACTGCAGGTGATTTTTCCTGGTGCACACTCGTACTTCGGTTCCGTTTAGACAGTTCACAAAGGAAAAGATGTTTTGAAGAGCTAGCTCTCCCGTACGTTTCCTTTCCAAAAATGTTTTGTCCTCTCACTGAACTTCAGAGGCTCGCTCAACCAGCATGTGTTCTTGAGTTAACAATAATTCGTTATACATGAAAACTCAACTCACAAAACACAACCTGCAAAAACATGAAAACATCCTCCTACAAATTCAAACAATGGGAACACTAAAAAGCAGGCTGCCTCTCCAGTCCGTGAAAGCCATCAGTTTGACTACCTGAGCCAGATGCCACTCTCCAGCAGAGTGAGTTTTCAAATTAATTTGGTCGCTTGTGGATCCCTATACACCCAGGGCACAAAACCCAGTAATTCCACGTAGATGGGTAGAAATCATACACCGGTGACACTTAGAGAAGTTTCACTTTTATCTAACAGAAAAACATGAGGGGTGGAGAGTTGAATTGATAGTACTGATGTTGCAGCTTTGTGAAAAGGATGAACATTACGGTAAGTACACTGCACAAAATGCAGTCCCTCACCAACCTGACCATGGATAGTTTATGTATATTATATATGTTCTCACAAAAATGGTTGTTATCCAATTCCTACAGCCGCCAGAATTAAAGCTATAAAACTCTCAGTTAAAACGGAGGTAAAGAAAAGTCCCTAATCCTTCCTTCTCAATATGTTATATCAAATGTCTTTTAGTAACTGCATTAGAAAGCAATTACAGCTTAATAGCTGTCTAAATCCATTATCAGTGTACATTTAACCTTTCAATATTTAAAGATAATATTTAATTTGAGCAAATTAATGGACTGTCTGTGAGACCAAATACATCTATTTAGTCTTTCTGGTTTTCCATCAATGATATTTCTCTTCAGAGACTGGGTCTTGTGACAAGAAATCTGGTAAAAATTGACTTCTTTCTATTTGTAGTTTAAACAGAAATTAATAAATGAGAGGCCAACCTAACCCCAAATGAGAAGTAATGTCCTTATTAGCTGAAAGTGCCTTCTACCATTAACAAAACTGCTTTTAATTCTTTGCAGATTAATTTGTATCATTAATAGTTAAGTGAGCTTATATACCTTTATCTCCCAATGAGATTTTTTAAATTCCAAATTGTTTAATCTCTCTGACTTTAAAAGGATTGAGTGGTTTCTCAGTAGAGCATTTTTTCCCCACGTTGCCTGTATTTCACATCCCCCTTTCAAGCATAATAATGTTTAAGAACTATAATAATGGCTTTAGTGCCTCAATATTTTCAGAGACTAGATCAATCAGCAAAAACAGCATTATAAAAAGAATGTCGTATAATTTCCCAATAGCATAATAATAAACACATAAGTAGATATTAGATTAACATAGTAGGCTTTTAGATATCAATAGGCAAATGCAAATTCTCCAACTGAACAGTTTCATGTTTTAAGGCCTATTATATTGAGAATTTCAAAGGGAACTTTTTCCATAGTATCATAAATATACATATATTACCTTTCTTTTCTTAAAAAAAAGGTAAAAATCAGTCACATTGCTCATTAAAATAAAATTACTGAGTCATCTCATTTCATTACTGTTATTCAATTCAAGTGCATTAGCATCTACAAATCTGGAAACTGAAGAGAATTTTGTTGGCATCTTAGTCATATTTTGACAGGTTAAAATAACTCTGGTGTCAGTAAGGTACCTTAGAAATAACAAAATTGAGCTTGTCCCCAGTACTTACTGGTCCCATTTCCAACTTTATGTAAGTATTTCTGGCCCCTGAATCCAGGAACAAGCTCCTCATCATTCAAGAGCACCTGTCTCAGTCACACCCAACTCCAAATAATGCATCAACCAAACTATTATGTAAATGAACAATTTTGTTGGAGAGGGTCATCGAGAAGATAGGAGAGCCCATTGACTCAGGACCCAGGCAATGGGAATATGGGAAGTACCTCACTGGCTCTTTTGTGCTTGGAATGTATGTTCTGGCCATAGTCCTGGTAGCCAGAGCTGTTTCAAGGACACAATCTTGAGAGAATAAGGTGTTGTTTGCACCATGTGAACTGATACGTGACTGAAACCTGTTAAGGCTTCTATATAAACGTTAAGATTCAGGTGGGCAGGTGTGGAGATACAAGACAAGACTTGTAAGTTTTCTCGCTTATTAAACCCACTACCACCAATCTGGAGTGTTCTGCCTCTGTTTCCCATCTCTCCTGCCCTCTGTGTAGTTTGTGAACCAACAAATTCCTGTTTGTCCAACGATTTTCTCCCTTAGAGTTTGTAATTTTTAATAATGTGGTATTATCCAAATCTTTGCTTTAAAGTTTCTAATATGTTTAAGTTGACCCAAAATTAATGGAAAAATAATGACCACATAAACCAGAATATAATGATGATTGCACTCTAAATTTCATTTACTTAACTTGTATTTTATGATTAGAATTCTGAACAAAACAATCCATAATATATTTATGTTTGTAATTGTCACTAAATTTTTTGTTTAGTGTTAATGTAGTTACAAATATAGTAAACATAGTTAGAGAAAATACACTCATATGGTTCAAGAATTAAATAATATAAAAAGTTATACATTTGGAAGTTTCATCCCCAACATACTATTCTTTAATCTCTCTCCAACCCCGGGGTAACCACTTTGTTTCTTGTGATTTTTTTAAAATGCAGATATCACAACATAAAAATGTATATCCATATCCCCCTCCCTTTTACATAAAATGTAAATTCCTAATTTCTACACTGACATATCCAGACTGAGCTAACACTTTAAGTCAGAATATTAAAAATTATATGAGCTGGTGGAAACTTTTATTTCCAACCAAAATGCAGAGGTTCCATATCAACCACAGTAATATTTATATGACTGCCCTCGCTATACATTCCAAGTCTGAAAACGTAGGAAAATCTTCATTAATCCAGCAAAAAGCTAACTTAGTAAGAAGTCTAAACTGGAATGTTGTCATTGTAGTTTCCCCACTTAAATCATATTAATTTCAGTCATAGATTATGAAACTGGAAGGTAATCAAGTAATTATAGACCTCTCTAGTTATATATCTATACACTCAACAAAATAATCCAAAATGATTTACTTCCATACAAAACCTAAATATTTCTCAAGGAAAAAATTAACAACACCAGAGCTACATATCCTTAGGTTACAAAATACATACGGATAAGCCTAAAGGATGTCCTTTTTACTTAATAAATGATTTCAGGCCAACCAAAATGAGAACTAAATATTGATTCATTTAAGCCAGATTGTTATTGTTGTTATTGTTTTTAAACAAAATTTCCATCAAAAGAGATTAAGCCAGCGTATTTCGAATTGGAAAGACAGGATTATCTGATTTAGGTCACTCCTAAGTGGCATAATTTTAGTTTCATTATTTAACAAAGTAACTTAAAACACATTCTAATATTTATATTCCCATATTATGAGAATTGGTTGTCCACATGGCTCTTAATGACAGGTAGAAAGGGAGAGGGGTAAAGAAAGGCGTAATTTTTTTAAAAGATGGCAGTAAATTTATTGAACAGAGATTTCTCGATAATTAAAAGTAAGTGTTGTATATATTTCCCCCCAGAAAAAATTAGCATGATCAAAGCAACTACAAAAATATGCCAAACACCAGGCATTGAACTATAAGATTGTCAACATCAAAGCCAAATAGAATGAGTTCCCCAAAGCAAAAGAAAAAGTAATTGTTTGTTAGACTTCTGCCTGTGGCCATCAGAAAGGTTACCTTAATTTGGCCTTAATGACCTATAATCACTTTTAGCATATGGCTTTTCAGACTGCTATTATTCAGCTTGATCTATGGATATAATGGAAAACAGAGCTGTGGGTATAATTAAAATAAGTTCCTGTAAAAGTGAAATACGTACGTTGCTAATGTGTAAATGACTAAATAACTTAATTAGGTGAAATGAAGTGCACTTATAACCACAGATACTTAAACCAAATCATGATGATGTTGTATACATGTTGTATACTCTTTAAAAATGTTTTTAAAGAATTAACCAAACAGTAGGACAAAGAAATACAAAGGCACTAGGACCTATGATGTACACTGGTTAACACTGATTCCTGCATGTAAACTAATAAAGCAAAACCTAAATGATCTTTAGCTGCCAAAAATATCAAAATTCATACGAGATTACTTTTCTTTTGGGGAAAAAAGTAACGGATTTTGGCAACAATTAAATATAAGAATAACCTAGTGCCTTAATTTTGGTTCCAAAGCTTGCTTTTTTGATACATATTTTATTTTACATTGATAATTGATAGATTGGGGAGAGGGCAGGGAAATGGGTAAAGGCTAAAATCTCCATACATAGCCAGAGTTAAAATTATACTAGAAGATGGCTTGTAAATAAATAAATAAATAAATAAATAAATATTTTGCTGTTTGGGGTTTTGCTACTCCATGAATCTAAATAAACATGACATAAAATTACTTGGAAGCACCTTTCTGATCGTACCAGGAAAAACATGGAAGTTAAATCCACCCAAAAAGGATGCTCCCTGAAGCAAGATAAAGCAGCCAACAAGCACAGTGGGAAAAGAGTGTGAAGTGCACATGTGGGGCCTTGGTTCAAAACACAGCTGCTGGATCTAATTTTAGGCCAACTGGCCTTGTCAGTGTCTCTTAACAAGGAAAAAGACCCCACTGAATATTAGGAGCTTTAAAAAAAAAAGGCACGTAATAATATTCATTAGTTAATTTATCTACACTATTACTGCTGTTTTATACCAAAAAAAAAAAAAAAAAAAAAAATATATATATATATATATATATATATATATATATATATATATGTATATAATGCAACCCATCCCTGAGAAGAGCTGAACCAGTGCTGTGAAAGGTATTTCAGTTAAGTAAGTTTTATTCCCAAAGAAATGACCCATGATGGGCCCACAGAGATGTTTATGCAGCAAGTAACACAAAACTATTGACATGTTCAATAAAGAAATTCAAGTATTTGTGAGCACTCCATGTAGGAAAGTACATAAATGAAATCACAGATTTTCCTCAACTCTGTTAACAGTGTTAGCTGCTAACCTTTGGTGAGCTTTTACTATGTGTAAACCTTAGGCTAAGTGCTGTATTTGGATGGGTCCATTTGATCTTCACAACTCTATAAGGTAGGCCCTATGAGTAGTACCATTTTAGAGAAGAGGAAACTATCCAAAGCTATAATTTCTTCAGCAGTTAGGTGACTAAGATGTGTGGCTATTGGTCAATAAGAAGACTTCTCTGATTTTGCTTTAATGATCTCTTTAAGAAAGGCACAAACATAAAAGATTTCGGCACAATCTCATATACTTCCAGACCCTTAAATAAATGAAGCAAAAAACTTTACTTATCAAGAGTATTTGCATCAAGCATCACCATGAAGCATTTGAATACAGATGGGATTACTTACTAATATACTCATCTTAAATTAAAAATATCATAAGTGTAAAATGCATTTAACACACCTAATTTACCAAACATCATAGTTTTACCTAGCCTACCTTAAACATGCTCAGAATACAATATCCAAACAATACTGGCAACATAGGAGACCTCAAAGTATCTGTTGTCTGCCCTCCTGATGGTGATGGCTGCCTGACCTGAGCTGGGGCTCGCTGTCGCTATCCAGCAGCAAGAGAGACTATCATCCTGCATTATCACTAGCCCAGGAAAAGATTAAAATTCAAAATTCAATTACGGTTTCTACTGGATGCATATTGCTTTTGTGCCACTGTAAATTCAAAAAATCGTAAGTCGAAACATCGTAAGTTGGGAACCATCTATACTAATGTATACTAATTCCCTTTATTTTTCAAGAAAGGAGGCACATAGAAAGTCTGTAATGTTCACTGAGTGATCTCTAGATCCCTATTGACAAAATTGTATGCAAAATATTGAATCTTCATCTTATATGAATTTTCTTATGGAAAAGTGTCACATCTTTCATCAGATTCCCAAAGTATTCTATGGTTCCAAAAATGTTCAAATTCCCTGACTTGCACACCCTGGCCCTGGCCCTGGCCCTGGCCCTGGCCCAACTTTGGGCATCATATCCCCACTTGCTCACATTATTCCATTTCTAATCTTAGAGAACTACCTGTGATTTCCAAAGTTCACAATTGCATATACTGTACTTTTCTTTCAGCTCAAACTGTCCTTCAATTTTCTGTCTAAAGATTTCTCACTCATCTCTCAAGGCCCAACTGATATCCAATCCCTGTGAAGGTCCCTTTGGCACTTACTGCTACTCCAAGGATTTTGATTTCCTAGTGGTGCCCGATACGTGGACCTCTAATGGAGAAATCAGCACACATAACAGCGTTCTATGTAAATGTTCATCTCCTTGAGTGTGAGATGAGCTCCTTGAAATAAAAAACTATGTTATTTCTCACCATTTTTACTATCTCAAGCATTCAACATAGTCCTTCCCATATAGCAAAGGCTTGGTACATTTACTAAATTAATTGATAAGTGAATGTATAAATAAAATGCTATAAAAGAATCAATTATTGGCTTTATCTAATTAGGTACTATATGACACAAAATTCACAAGTAAGAAACAATGTTTCCCCATACGATCTTCATACCTAATATTTATTATTGACCTATTTATATTCACCCTGATTCCAATAATAATGTGATTCTACTGTTCACAAAATTCTTTCACATACATGCTTTCCTCACAACTTTCTACTTTTAGCTCATGTTTCAATTTTTAAATAGTTTGCTTTGTTGTACAAAAGACATGCTCACTATTATATTATTATGTGTATTAAATGTATAGAAAAATATAAAGAAAATAAATACCACCCAGAAAAGAAAATGTATGACTGTTCCACTTTTCAAAATTGTAAACTCACTCTTTGAGATTTAAAGTGAGCTGTCCCAGATCACAGAGCCAATAATGAAGAAGTTGGAGGAGAAGCCCATCTTTTCTTACACAAAGGTCTAGAGCAGCGGTTCTCAACCTGTGGGTCGCGACCTCTTTGAGGGTCAAACGACCCTTTCACAGGGGTTGCCTAAGACCATCGGAAAACACATATAATTACATATTGTTTTTGTGATTAATCACTATGCTTTAATTATGTTCAATTTGTAACAATGAAATTGGGGGTCACCACAACATGAGGAACTGTATTAAAGGGTTGTGGCATTAGGAAGGTTGAGAACCACTGTCCTAGAACAAGGGTGGGGAACATCCAGCCCACGGGCCAGGCCATATAAGACTAGAGTCTAGAATACGTATTTCTAGACCAGTGGTTCTCAACCTTGGCTGCACATTAGAATCACCTGGGAATCTTTTTAAATCCTGATTTCTGGGCCTCATCCTCCGGAAATTCTGTTTCTTTATTACTAATGTTGTGGCCCCACCCCATAACAAAGAAACAGAATTTCCGGAGAATGAGGCCCAGAAATCAGGATTTTAAAAAGATTCCCAGGTGATTCTAATGTGCAGCCAAGGTTGAGAACCACTGGTCTAGACAGGGGAGTTGCAAGCCATGACCTCCCCCCACCCAGCAACATCCAGCTGCTGCCTGTTCTTGTAAATAAAGTTGTACTGGAATGCAGTTATGGTCTTCCGTTTACTTGTTGTCTACAGCTGCTTTCATTCTACAACAGCAGAATTTAGTCCTTGTAACAAAGTGTATGGCCCACAAAGTTGAAAATGTTTATTATCTGGTTCCTTACAGAAAAACTTTACCAACCCCTGCTCTAGTCTTTCATTCTAGTTTCAGAAACATGGGTTTATTCTTTGGGTCTTTAGTAGAGAAAATTATTTCTTCCTTTAAGGAAAGGGTTTTTTTTAGATACTATATACATGTAAGAGGTAAAATTCATACTAAACATGGGCATGAGTTCTTTTAAATTGAAGCTTTATAAAATCAAAACACCAAAATGAATATTCAAACCAAATGCCCTACAATAAACAAAATGTTTAGTATGAGGGCAAGAGCCATGGAAAGCACTGGGGAAACTCTGGACAGAGAAGTTAACTCACCGGCACTCGCACTGTCCCTTTTCCATGTACCGTTTTGGCCCAAAGAATCCAACTCACCCAATGACACTTCCCAAATTTCAGTTCCACTTTCTTGATTTTGGGCATAACTAAATACTAACGGAATATATACCGTTAATACTTTCCTTTGTAAAAAATTAACTTTAAAAAAAAACCACGAGCCCTGGCCGGTTTGGCTCAGTGCATGGAGCGTCAGCCTGCGGACTGTAGGGTCCCAGGTTCAATTCTGGTCAGGGGCATGTGCCCAGGTTGCCGGCTTGATCCCCACTGTGGGGCATGCAGGAGGAACTGATCAGTAATTCTCTATCATCACTGATGTTTCTAACTCTCTCTCCCTCTCCCTTCCTCTCTAAAATCAATTAAAAAATATTTTTAGAAAAAACACGAAACTTAGTTTTCTCCTAAGAATAATATCTACTAGTATAAAATCCAGGCCTAGTTGTACTAATTAAATTTTTTCTAAAACATATTAAATTACAGATGTATATCTATACTAATAAGAGGGTAGTATGCTAATTAAACCAGATGTCTTCCGGACAACCATCGGAACATCCTTCCTGACAAAGCCAGGCCAGGACGAAGCCACCTACCCGTGGTCCTAGGGGCACCAGCGGCGGTGGCTGTGGCCTGAAAGAGGGAGAAGCCACCCGCCCTGTGGTCCCAGGCGCCAGCTGCAGCCAGGACAGGCAGAAGCTGCCCACCCCGCGGTTTCGGGCGTCTGCGGCTGCAGCCTGGGAGAGAGAGAAGCCACCTGCCCACCTCCAAGGCGCCTGGGGCTGCAGCCTAGGCGAAGCCGCCCACCCACGGTCCCCTGTGGCTGCAGCCTGCCTGGGTGAAGCAGCCAGCTGGAGGAGGGAATCCTAGGTCCCAGGTGTGGGGCCAAGGCAGAGGCGGTTAGGGGCAATCAAGCCAGCAGGGGAGCAGTTAGGTGCAATCAGGCAGGCAGGCAGGTGAGCAGTTAGGAGCCAGTGGTTTTGGATTGCGAGAGGCAAGTCCGACTGCCGGTTTAAACCCGATCCCAGTGTCATCCCTGATTTGGGATGACATTTATCTGGTAATAAATTGTACATGCAAAATGTATGTGAAAATGCAAAAGAAATATAATGTGAGCATAAGAAATGTATATGACCTTGACGATCCAATAAATGAACACAACAGGAAAGAAGTTTAGTAGCTTCCAATAACAAGACTATCCAGTGGGATCAGGCTTAAACCGGCAGTTGGACATCCCCCAAGGGGTCCCGGATTGGAGAGGGTGCAGGCTAGGCTGAGGGAGCCCCCCTCCATGCACAAATTTTGTTGTACACCGGGCCTCTAGTCAACAGATAGCCAGCCAATCAGACAGAAAACAGACACAATAATTGAATTTTAAAAAGTTGCTATGTTTCCAGCTAATAAAAATACTCATCAACAATTCAATATTACATTGTGTCACTTCTCAGAGAACTCACTTAAGTGCTCTTTATTTAACTTTTGTCATCTATCTGTAAACTCAAAGACCTTAGAGCGGTGTCCTGGGTAATGAAAGAGTAAGTAAAAAGCTTGATCCATAATGAAATGTCAACAATATCATGGCCCCCTAGAACCTGATGTACATATTACATGAAGTAATACATGTGAAAGAACTTTGTGAACTGTACTCACTATAGCAATTTGTAAGAGTCTGTCCAGAGAGAACTAAGGCTGAAGATATGGAACAAGCTCTCCTCTTGGAGTTCAAACACCTAGGTTAAACCAAGGCTCTGCCCCTACTCTACCTCTATGGCCTTGGACAAGTCAGGGGATTCTCTGAGTCAGTTTCCTCTTTAGTGAGTTGCAAATGACCTGGGCATTATATAAGACAGTGACATAAGAATGCCTGGCATGTGGTACTCGGTGAGTGTGAGTTCCCCAATCCCTGATTTGGGATGACATTTATCTGGTAATAAATTGTACATGCAAAATGTATGTGAAAACACAAAAGAAATATAATGTGAGCATAAGAAATGTATATGACCTTGACGATCCAATAAATAAACACAACAGGAAAGAAGTTTAGTAGCTTCCAATAACAAGACTATGACTAAACTTTAAATGAACATGGTCTATCATCCCTCTTAATCAGTAGATTCAAATCAAAATACATCTATAAGCTTATTGAATTATTTATTAAATAAATCCAGTATTTACTGAATTAACAAAAGTTTTAACTTAGATTAGGAGATCAAAGAAAGCTTTTCTGGATAAAGGGCATTTCAGATGAGCTCTGAATGGAGTTAGCCAGCAGAGAGTTAAGGGATAGGTGCTCCAGAGCATGTGCAAAGGTCCCGAATCAAGGAAAAAATTGGCAAAGTCCAAGATCTAAAATATGTTAAGGAGTGCACAGCAATTCTAGTTATTCTATAATACTAAATGTGTTTCTAATAGTGAAAAAAAAAAAAACACAACAAAACAAAACACTGAAGTTGGAAGATGAAGTGCTCTGTTTGACATCTTAAAAAAACACACACCTCACTCTGGCTGTTTTGGAAGCAGAGAAAGAAATTGAATATAAAAGATAAATAGCTCTACAAACTAACACTGGAAGGCACAAATTAGTGCAATATATATAAAAGCTGTTATCTCGGAAACAGACAAGATTGCTTAGGACGAAAATACGTATGAAAATAACAATAGGCATGCACTGACTGCCTACCACGTGTTAAGACACGGGTTTAAGTACACGGCAGGCATTAATGATCCCAACAATAAGGAAACAAGGTCATACTGCTAGTAACTGGATGATAACCAATCCAATCTGATTCCAGATTAAGGCATTATAAAGAAGCCCAGGTAAAATCCCCAAGGGAATCCAATATTTACAATTCAGGCAAAAGAAGAGCAGCCAGCAAAAAAAGAGCTGGGGGGGGGGGGGGGGGGGGGAGCGGGGGGGGCCGGGCGGGGACGGACACTAGAAAAATGTGGTATGGAGAAGTCAGATGCATAGAGTTTCCAATAAAACTGAACATTTTATTCAAAAAGTTGTTGATTTGCCAACTGGCTTGGCTCAGTGGTTGAGCATTGACCTATGAACCAGAAGATCATGATTTGATTCTCAGTCAGAGTACTAGTCTGGGTTTCCAGCTGGACTCCCAGAAGGGGGCATGCAAGAGGCAGCCAATCAATGTTTCTATCTCTCCCTCTCTTTTCCTCTCTGAAATCAATAAAAAATATACATATTTTTAAGTTGTTGATTTAATGAAATAATATTGCAAAACATCAAAAAGAAAATGAGAAATCAGGGTGAAAGACAGATATCCTAGAAAGGAATGGCAATTAGATTGACAGCAGACTTCTCATGAGCCATAATGGAATTCAGAAGATAGTAGAATAAAATCATCAGGATAATGAGGAAAAACAAAAGTCAACCTGGAATTGTGTGCCCTGCAAAATTAACTTTGAAGAATATCAGGACATTTTGGATAAACAAAAATACAAAAGTTGACCTTGAACATCCCTATACCTAAACACTTCTAAAGGATATATTTCACCAAATACAAAAATGATACTATAAAGAAAGGCTAAGATGTCAGAGAGTGTTGAGCAAAGAAATTAGTAAACTATAAATCTAAACACTGTCTATAAAATAATCATATCTAATTTGAAGAAAATATTTTCAAGCTCAAAACTAAAATATTCTAAGTAGGAATGAGATTAATGTAAGAAACAGTATTTCCTGACCTTAAAATTGGTTCAAAGGAGAGTTAAGACTATAGGCAATCTTTAGACTTTGTCAGATAACAATGCATAACAGAATCTCAAAGGTAACCACTAAAAGAACAGAAATAAATTCCAAACAATGGTACTAGAAAATGAAATAAGAAACAAACAAAACCTTAATTTATTTAAAGGAATGACAGGAAAGAATAAAGTGTATAAAAAGCAATACAAATGGAATTCAAGAATTTTGATGGCAGTTATCAAAGCTACCATACTGCACCATTCCAAGAGGCACCATTGTAGTCGATATAACTGGCCTAAACTGAAGTACAAAATATGTAAATTGATTTAAATAATTTCATATTACCTGATTAGATTAAAATAAAAATCCAGCTGTAGTTGGCACACCTAAAGCACAACAACATGAATGGACTTAAAATAAAAGTTCAAAAAATAGACAGACTAGACAAATATTAGCCAAAAGAAAATGGGATAACTATACTAGTAACAGGAAAAAAAAACAGACTTTAAGACATATAGCAGAAAGAACGTGACCACATACGAAGTGGATAAAGGGTTCAATTAACAAGAAAGATCTAGTAATTCAAAACTCAAATGCATACAATTTCAACATGTATAAAGCCAAAACACAGGGAAACGTTTGCAAAGTCACAAGCAGAGAGGATTATTTTAATCTATTTATCTCAATGACAAATATGTCAGACCCCTCACCCCTCAAATAAACAACCATTACTAAAGGTATAGATGACTGTAAGGCACAATTAACAAGCTTAAATTTCTGGACACATATAGATCCTTCTAGACATATACATTCTTCTCAAGCACACAATGGAACATTTACAAAAACTGATTAATTAAAACTGACAGTAAAGAAGTCTCACAAGAACCAAAGAACTATTGTCATACAGAATAGTTCTCTGACAACAAATTAGTAACATTAAAAGTCACTAATAAAAGAATAAATGACATTCATTGGTAAAATTTCTAAGGTACCAATAATATTGCAAGGGTCAAAGATGAAATTATATTGGGAATTTTTAAATACTTACAAATAAAATATAATGAATATGTTACATATTAAAACCTATAGAATACAGTGACAGCAGAGCACTGAAGGCATTTTATTGCCTTAAGTTCTTACATTTGAAAAAAAATAATGACAACTTAACTAATTAAGTGGTCAACTTGAGAAGTTAGAAAAAATTATTAAGCCCAAAGCAAAGAGAAACCAGGCAATAATAAAGATTAGAAATAATGTAGAGCCCTAACCGGTTTGGCTCAGTGGATAGAGCATCAGCCTGTGGACTCAAGGGTCCCAGGTTCGATTCCAGTCAAGGGCATGTACCTTGGTTTCGGGCACATCCCCAGTGGGGGGTATGCAGGAGGCAGTTGATTGATGTTTCTCTCTCATCGATGTTTCTAACTCTCTATCCCTCCCTCACCCTTCCTCTCTGTAAAAAATCAATAAAATATATTTTTTTAAAAAAGAAATAATGTAGAAAACAAACACACATAAAAATAATCCACAAAGCCAAAAATTGATTCCTTTTGAAATGATTAATAAATGAGAAAAACTTCTAGTGATTTTAATCAAGGAAAATGCAAATAAAATCAGTATTGAAGAATACAACTTAATTATAGAGTCAGTGGAGATTAAAAAGCTAATAAGGGAATACTACGAACTTTATGGAAACTAACTTAAAAACTGATATAAAATAGAATTATATATATAATTTTAAAATTATTGGGGGGGAAAGTGAAATTCTCATTCTCAATGCTTTAAAAATTCTATCAGTGGTAAAATTTTCTCACACCAGGTCCTGATAGTTACAGGAACAAGATTTACCTAGTTTCAATGAACAGATTGTTTCTGCCTTATACAGATTCTTCCAGAGAAAACAGAGTGGAAATATTCCCCTATTCATTTACAGGTCAGTATAACCGTGTGGCCAAACCCAGACAAGGACAGCAGGAGAAGAAATATTATATACCAATCTTATTTACAAAAATAGATGCAACATACTAAAGGAAATATTAGAAAACAGCCCAAGGTATTATTTTTTTAAAGAGTGATAAAAATACATCATAATCACATTAGCTTTATCCCCAAAATGCAAAGGGAGTTTACACAGGAAAAATATAAATGTCACTGACAGCGTTAACAGAGTAAAGGAGATTTTTAAAAATCATAATTTAAATATATATGGAAAGTATTTTATATAACTCAATATCATCCATGATAAAACTCTTAGAAAAAAATATATAGAAGTAAAGGTCCTTAATGGTATCTATCATCATCAACATCAACAGTGAAAATCAGGAAAGAGACAAGGATACCCACTATTGCTGTTTCTGTTTAACAACTATGTGCTTGAGGTACTAAATAGTGCAGTAAGAAAAAGGAGGGGAAAGTAGGCCAGGTATAGACATTTCAAAATAAAAACAACAGAAATGTCATTATTTGCACAAGATATGACTACCTATATAGAAAACTCTGAAGAAAGCACAAAGGCACTTTTGGAATTAATAGTTTAGCAACATAGCTGAATATAAAAATCAATATACAAAAATCAACCGCATTTATATATACCAGCAACAAACAATTTGTATAGTTAATTTATAAGAAAATACCATTAACAAGAGTAAGAAAAAAATAAGGTACTTAAGAATAAATTATCAAAAAATATTTAGAAGCCATGGAGAATATTATAAAACTTTATTTTGTGATATTAAGAAAGACCTAAAGAAATGGAGAGATACATGAGTAGAAATAATAATTAATAAAGATGCAGTAAATAGAGACAGACTCATAGAGAGCAGGCAGACAGCTCTGGGGGGGAGGGTCAGGTTTGGGGGGGAGGGATTGAGAAAAAATAAAAGAGAAAGAACTCATTAACACAGACAACAGTGTGGTGATTTCACAAGGTGTGGAGGGGTGTGGTTGCAAGTGGAAGAGAGTTTGGGGGGATAAATAGTGATAGAAAATAAATAAAGAAAAAACAGAAGCAAAAATTTACATTAAAAAAATTAATGTAGCCGAAACCGGTTTGGCTCAGTGGATAGAGCATCGGCCTGCGGACTGAAGGGTCCCGGGTTCGATTCCGGTCAAGGGCATGTACCTGGGTTGTGGGCACATCCCCATTGGGAGATGTGCAGGAGGCAGCTGATCGATGTTTCTCTCTCATCGATGTTTCTAACTCTCTATCTCTCTCCCTTCCTCTCTGTGAAAAATCAATAAAATAAATTTAAAAAAAAAATTAATGTATTTATTCTCCCCCACCCCCCAATAATCACTGGTTTCCATGCAACTTCAATAAAAGGCTCATGAAACACTTTGACAAGCTTATTTTAAAATTTCTATGGAAGAACATAGGCCCCCAAATAGCCAAAAGTAAAATGTGTATATGTAAGACAAAAGAAGGAAAAAGAAGGACTTTGTCTACCAGATATCAAAAGTAGTAGCCCACCTTGTGGCGTGGCTCAGTGGTTGAGCATTGACCCATGAACCAGGATGTCAGGGTTCAATTCCCGGTCAGGGCACATGCCCAGGTTTCGGGCTCGATCCCCAGTGTGGGGCGTGCAGGAGTAGACAAACTGACCATCAGATTAGAATTAAAGGTCTCAGAATGAAAGACCCTTACAAATACGGAAATGTATACTATCACAGAAGTAGCATCGTCAATGCCTGCGAAAAGGATAGACTTTTCAGTACATGACTATAAAACAAATGGGCATCAAAACATTTATGGAAACGTGGAATTAGACCTCTTCTCACTCTACAAAATCAGTCCCAACTGTATTAAAAACTTAAATGTAGAAATCAAAACTATGAAATCCTTTTTAGAAGAAGCATACAAGAGAAAATCTTTATGACCTGGGCATAAAGATGGATTTTCCAACTATGACACAAAACTGGCAACGGAAAAGGAGGGTACAAAGACAGGTCATAAAATAACATGACAGAAAGACTCATTACCCAAAAATATATCAAGAACACCTAGAAATCAATAAGAAAGAACAACAACTCAATAGAAACTGAGAGGGAAGGGAGATTCCACAGAAGAACAAACAGAGCATAAATAAACACATAAAGAGATGTTTCACCAGGGAAATACAAATTACCACCACAGCCAAATATATTTTAATCTTATACCAACTAGATTGATACAAATTAAAAAATTTAATAACATCAAAGGTGGACAACTATATGCATCAATAGTAATCCTTTATGCTGTCTATGGGAGTGTAACTTGGTAACAAACTTTGAAAAACAATTTGGCACTATCTTGTCATGTTGAACATTCACATAACTCTACATTTTACTCACAGATATATATGCTACAAATATCAACAAGTGTGCATCAAGCAATATTCAAGGGGAAAAAATGGGAATCAATTCAAAGGTTTACTAAATGGAAAATGCATTGATAAATTGAGGTATATTCACCAGTAATAAAAATAAATTAAGGCCACATTCAATAAGAAATCTTAAACATATGATACTGAGTGAAAAAAAAAATAGGTAGCACAGGCAATACAAGAAAGACACCATTTTTATGATCCCCCATCAAGTAAAGCCAGACAACATATTGTTTAAGGATGCATATACATGTTATACAAAGACTTTAAACAATAGAATATTTACCTCTGGCAGGGAAGAGAGGGGAAGTGGATAAGGAAAGACCCCACAAGGAGAGGCAAAGGCTCTGATATTGCTCTAGTTCTCGCGTTGTCTAGTAGGTCCATGCATCTTCACTCCTTTATTAAGCTTCATAGTTTATATATGTTACATGTAAAATTTTATAGGTGTCAAACAATACAAGGTAAAATGTGCTTTGAAATATTTGGCTGGTTATTCTTAAAATATAAAGCATATGGGATAAAGGGATACAGACACAGCCAGTATCAACAACAATTAATAAAACTCTTGCTATGAAGGAGGGCAACAAAGAGGACTGTGATCAGAGGGGAAACCAATTTGGAGAAAGAGTTTTTGTTTGGTTACTTTTTTTGTGTGGTGTTTTGTTTGTTTTTAATTGTGAAATATTTCAAGCATAAAATTGTCAACCATTCTCCTTTTTCCCCAAAAAAGATAAAGCATTGCAGATACTGTTGAAACAGTGTGCCTCCCCACCCCAAAAGGAAAGTAATTACATTTCATTTTATTTTTTAACTCAGAGTTGCTAATGCATGCCTAGATGCTGCAGGAATTCTCCAGGAGGCAGGAACACGTGTGAATGCTGTCCACTTGCATCAGTATTACCCTGCTAATTCACCAGCAGCAAGGCCAACGGTTTAGGAAGCTCTCTGCTCAGTGCAGATGGTCCCACGCCTCTCCTTTCAGCGCCCTTCTAATGAAGAACACACAGAACTCTAGGGTCCTGGAGCCACGAAGTACTAACTGGCATAAATATCAGGATCCAACCCCTACCCACAGCATCCCTCCAATGCTCTAACTCAGCGATTTTCAACGAGCGTGCCGCAAGAATTTTTAAAACATGCAATACTTGACCATTGAGTCAGGGACATTGACCTCTTTTCCCTTCGATTGTCAGATAAAACCATGACAACAGCCAACACAACAATAGCCATCCAGTGTGCAGGAATCAAAATTATACCTATCTTTTTTTGTCAGATTGGCAAAATATATAATATATATTTTGGTGTGCCACAGAATTTTAGTAACTAGTTTATGTGTGCTACGAAATGAAATAGGTTGAAAATCACTGCTCTAACTAGCTGGCCTATGCACAGATGAGATACACAGATGAGAGGGACAGGGACGGGGACAGGCACAGTGATAGGGATAGGGACAGGGATAGGGACAGGGACAGGGATAGGGACAGGGACAGAGACAGGGACAGGGAAAGGGGCAGGGATAGGGACAGGGACAGGAACAGGGACTGGGACAGGGACAGGGACAGGGACAGGGATAGGGATAGATAGATATAAAACAATACATTTTCTTCAACTTGAACAGTAAATAACCAAAGGATGGAAATATTTTTCCTAACTAAAATGAACTAACACACATACTGGTTTGAGAGGTGACTCTCAATAGTAACCAATAAGATCAATGAAAAAATGGAGCTGGGGGGAGGTATAAAAAGAATGACATGGTCAGAATGAAAGAGGGAGGCCATCATTAGAAAGGAGGCAGTATATTAGCTGTGATGTGTACATATGGGAAGCTTCACTTTGTTCCTAATCAAAAGTTAACAGATAATTTTCCCTCCTGGAATACCTCAAAAAAATACAATCAAATAATAGTGTTTTATCTCAAACTATCATACAAATCAAACCACCCTCCTAAAGTTCACCAGCAAAGCAGCTCAGCCACCTGTTGTGGATGTGCCATCTGATAAGGGACTACAGGCTTTCAATGAATCCTATTCAACAGGGCAAACCACACCATCGTGTTTACTGGTAATAAGAACATAAGCTACAGGTGGCTGAAACGATGCGTTATCACTGAAGACCATGAAATAAGAAAGAAAAGTTCCCTTTCCCTTGGTCTCCCACTTCTACCTCTGCACCCTCTCACAACAGATTTGCATAAATCAAACCTACCACTTCTCTCAGAAAATAAAAAGCACTTCTATGGTGCTTGGTTGCTAAAAAGGCAGTGGATATCACATGGTAGCTGAGTGAGGTCTCCGTTACTGTTATAAGGTATAAAGTATAATAAATTTGAAAGTATTAAAGTTATAGGAAGCTGCACAAAATAAAGCAAGTGCCCACGATAAATGTTCCCCGGTGGACTAAAGTTACAGGTTTCAAATAGGGTCTGTAGTTCATTCTCCAATTTCACCACCCACACTGTAGGACCAGCAACCCCATCTCTCACCTGGATTCGTGCAGAAGCCTCATAACTGGTTTGGGCCACCCACACCTACTACCCTTGAGGCCTGGGTTCCAGGCTGCAGCCAGCGTTCCCAAGCACAATCTCATGGGCAGTGCACTGCAAAGACTCCCCATTGCTCAGCTCAAACCATGCTGGAGCCCCTTCCCAACCATGACCTTCTCTCTCTTAGTGGAACCCGTGCCTCCAGCCACTTCCCTCCCCCTGCCCCCATCTGCCTGACATCATTCTGAGTGTACAGGTCCCAGGGAAGCCTCTAATGCCACACAACTCTCAAGTGTAGAAGTTGACATTTCTTTGGTTGATGATTCAGTCAGTGTCTGTCTCCTACATTTAATCCATACAGGAACGCAAGTGTCTTGCTCATCATTTTATTTCCAGCTCCTAACATGGTCCTGACACATGGTAGAGGTTCAATAAATAATTAATTTTAAAAGTAAATACTTTTTCTCGGTATATATTCAAAAATAAATATAAATATAAAAACTTCAAGTGTGGGAATAAAAATGTTAGGCATGCAGTTGTGGGTAAAAGCAAGTTTACAGTTGTTCCTATGGATAATAATGCAATAATTAATAAATAACAATACAAGAATAAACTGTTTCACATACTCACAGCTGTAAACCTACTTTTACCCACACCTGTATGTATCTAGTGCTCCTGAAGTATATGAATGCTATCTATAAGTCCAAAATTTTAATTTCTGCTCCAGAAGGACCAACAGAAGTTAGTTGTCATGCCTCCCAAAGAATCTCTGATTGTACATTCATAACAATACTCTTACAGGTCTAACTTCTATAAGCCTTAGAAACCATTCTCCTTCCTTAATTATACTCATGTAGAAGCACACAAGTACACAGATTCTAGGATTTCTGTTTCTGAAGTCTGCACTTAGTTATATTTGAAATGTATTTTTTAAAGAAATCTAACTCTGTATTTCCACATCACTAACTAAAATACTTTCCTATTGAATCACTGTAGGACTTTTACCTAACAACAGCAACATCGTGCTCCATTACAATGGTGAAGTTGAAATTTTTCTTTATATCATAACTAGAGGCCCAGTGGGGAGCGGGAGGAGTCCCCTCAGCCCGGCCTGTGCCCTCTCACAGTCCAGGATCCCAGGGGGAGCAGGCCTAAGCCATCAGTCAGAGATCCTTAGTGCTGCCGCAGAGGCTGGAGAGGCTCCCAGCACCGCCGCTACACTGGCCAGCCATGAGTCGGCTTCTGGCTGAGCGGCACTCCCCCTGTGGAAGTGCACTGACCACCAGGGGGCAGCTCCTGCGTTGAGCATCTGCCCCCCTGGTGGTCAGTGCACGTCATAGCGACCAGTCGTCCTGGTTGTTCTGCTGTTAGGGTCAATTTGCATATTACCCTTTTATTATATAGGATTGCATCACAAATCGGAAAAAGATATATAATACCATCCTCTCCTCAGTTATTGGTGAATATAATACCATCCTTTCCTCACCATAGCTTCTAACACTGTAACTTGACTTGGCTCCCAAAAAACATTTATTGAATGAATAAAAAAATGATCAAATAAAAATTACTAATCTATAAATATAAAAGCCTAAGCAACCCTTATGGCCAGTCAACTGAACGACCGGTTGACCGGTCACTATGATGACGCACTGTGCACTGACCACCGGGGGGCAGACGCTCAATGCAGGAGCTGCCCCCTGGTGGTCAGTGCACACCCACAGCCAAGCTCCCGCGGTCCCTCCCCACCACCAGCTGGGTGGTCAGTGCACTCCCACGGCCAACCTCCCGCTGTCCCTCCCCCTAGCAGGCCGGTCCCGATTGGTCCCAATCAGCCAGCCAGGCCGAGGGACCCCACCCACGCAAGAATTCGTACACTGGGCCTCTAGTTAATAAATCAACTGTTACTCCAGTGAACTATATTCACACTGGGAAAAAAGAATAAGATGATATGCATGCATCCCTTTCACTTTTCTGAAAATCTCAACATCTTCTAAATAACCAGGCCTTAAACAACAATGAAATTTTTAAAGTAAAATTAATTGAAGTAATTATGAAATAGCCTCACCTTGTCTAAAATATTTCTCACCTACCAAAACCACACAGGAGTAAAGTGTTGAATTCTTGAAGGAGAGGAGCAGTGCAAAGGTACAACCATGTAAAAGAACATAGTTATACATGGACTGAAAAGATAAACTGAAGAATAAGAAAAGATGAAGAAAATCAGGGGAAATTTAGGGAAGAAAAAAAATAATAACCTTGTGGCTAAAAGCAACTAGATGAAGAATCAGAGTGCCCACAAGAGAACAGAAAAGCATTCAATGATTTGGGAAACCAGGCAGCAGACACTGGTATTCAAGAATGCAAACAACAAACAATTATTATTGGAACAAGAATTGAAATTGACATTGTTTGGTCTTTCTTTTCAAAATTACAAAATTAAATTATGTATAAAATTCTATATTAAATCTTGTAATACTACCACTTGATGATAAATTTGTTTTTTTTCAGAGTTTAAAAAATTCTGAGTTGCAAAATATCCAAATGTAAGTCCCTTATTTCTGAAAGTGAAGAAAAAGTTTTGGGAATACACAAGTTTGTAACTGATATTTTTTAAAAATAGGTCTAAAATATTCTTTGTCATAAAAATTTTGTTTATACTCTGAAGCAAGCACAATCATTCATTAATAAATTCTTCTTAAGCCAATTTTACCCATCAGTTGCATTTCTGGCATCCTGTGGAAACTGGGACTATGTGCTACTCTACTTGGAGGTCACAGAGAGAAAGACATCTTAACTTGAATTCACCAATACCTGAGGAGAGGATGGTATTATATATCTTTTTCCTACTTGTAATGTAAGTATGATAGATTTTACCCAAAGGTCTATCTGACCACTTCATAATGTTTTTACAAACATTATTAAGTTTTTGCTAAGATCACAATATCTTTCAAAATGTTTTCTAAATGCATTTCTGAATGTATTACCTGGCAATAATAACTATCACATTTCCCTGCAAGCATTTGAATCAAAAATGTGGCATTGGTAATGTTGATGGCAGCGATAATAAAAATTATAAAGATGAGTATTTTTGCAAACTGAAAATATTTTTAAATATACTATATAAAACCCCTCTTGAAGTTCACTGAAGAGTTTCAAACTTTTTTCAGTTTTAAAATACAGGCTTTGAGATTCGATCACTTTGTCAATATCAAATAGCTACTTAGCAATAAACAATGCAAAAGAATCTAGATTTCCAGATCTCAGTTAAATAACTTTCTTCAAGGTAGCTATTGCTGTCAATCAAATAAATTTCCATTGCTGAAGGATATAATAGGAAGAGTTTGAAACTGGAAACATAAAAACTTCAATATCCATCCTGATACTACCATTAAAAACATATATTTTTGGATGGAACTGAATTATAAACGCTAACATCCCCCCCCCCCCCCCACCACCACCACCAAAAAAAATCCCAAAATCGGAAAAGAAAAAAAAAAAGCATCCAAGACAGAGATGTTTGCCTGGAAGTCACTGCAGGTGCCTGGACCAGAGTTGATGTCACCGCAGAGCTGCGGAGCCTCCTCCTCTGTGCCTGCTTCACAGTGATCTTGACCCCAAGCACTCTATCCCAATACCCCCAGGTCAAAATCCCACACCATTTTTCCTGTCAGAATATATGCCCTCTTGGGGCAGGGCCTATCTCCCACAAGCCCTCTATGTGGTATAGTTGCTAATACAGGGATCTGAACACAGCATATACTGAAAATATATGGTGTCCCCAAAACATGTATACACACACTTAGAATAATTATAAAATCAGTGTTTATTAAAATACATTTCATTTTCAAAACTGAGCTATCAGCTGTTAAAGTATGTATACATTTTTTGGGACACCCTGTATATTTAAATGCACCCTCAATAAGAATGACTATAGGTAACCAGCTAGGTAGATAAAGTATCCTATCCCCATTGCCTACATATTAAAACCCAAGGGGCAAAACTGAACCTATGCCAGAAATCTCCAGGTGGTGATATAAATAAATATACCTTTCTAAACTATTATCAAGTTTTACTAATCTTAAGTGAATATAAGAGTAATGACTGACAAGGTACGCCAAATTTGCATGTTTTTCCTGTCTTGCACTTCAGCATATTACACAATATCCAACCTAGTGTCCACAACTATCATTTCAATATCCTCCTTCATTAAAGCTCTTTTCCCAGTTTAGCAGTCTCTAAATATCTTATATTTAAGACTTAACTTGAGAAATCTGAAATTAAATCCTCCCATTTAGATTCCTTGCAATTCAGCTAAGTACCCCAAAAGGGAATGTTTAAATTAATGGAAGATTAAAGCAAGGAAGAACATTCTAAAAGGTATTCCGTAATGGGGCTTTGTCACTACCTTCTCTGTTTTATTGGAAAAATAGTCTTTTCCCAGGGGGGCTAACAGTTTATATGGCAAGCATTGGTCCAGTTTAACTATTTGAAGTTAAAAATGTCAGAGCAGAAGAAAAGTTTGTAATGGAAACGCTGACATGCCATGAAGTAAAGAAGCAAAGGCAGGTGCTCCTGGAACCCAGGGTCATAATTCAATCAAGCTGTATTTTGACGTCATCTGTTACAGAAAAAGCCAAATGGTTTATGAACAGCAACAGAACCCCCGAGATTAAATTACAGCCCTGATATTTAATCATGAGTCTTACTGTGTTATTTCTAATAACACAATACATTTTAACAGTTATTCGTCAACTGCCTTAGCCAAATTAGAACACGTGATGACAAGTGAGCCGGATTACGATGTCCATCTCTCACTGAATTTTTATTATTTTTTCAGAAATGGTAGATTATACAAGTTTTCCTCTTAAGAAATATACAGTTGGTACCAACGGATTGAGTCCAAACCTTAATTAAAAGCAGCATGGGGCCCCTAACCAGTGGGTCAGGACATCTGTATTTGTGTTCTTTTATGGCCAAATAACCAACTGTATGATCTGGACAAAAGACATGTAGCCCTCCCAAACCTTGTCTCTTTACCTAAGAAATAACAGAGCATCTCAAAGTCTCCTGAATATCTAAAGTTTTATAAATTATTTACCTGAAAAATAAAACAATATTATGTAGTTTCTTTGGGATTCCCTGAGTATCCAAGTGCAAAATTTTTATAGCTGAAAAGATGGAATTTTAATTCAATTAAAATCACTGATCAAAGAGACATTCTAGTACATGTGGAATTGTAAGTTAAACTTTTAGAGGCAATATCAGCATCAGCAAATAAAATGGGTCTTTAAAAAGTAATGTACAAATACTGTTGAATGTGTGAAAGGTTGTTTGCAAAACAAATCAATACAGGCACATCCAACAATGAGTTGCAGTTAATAAACTCCATATAGTAATTACCACCAATGGCAGTCTAGAAAGTCATTCATTAAATGTTAATTGTCACACAAAAGTACAAAAGCATCCACTTGAACAATAGTGTAGCTGCACATTTAAGTAAAATACTTTCTTACAGCTCAGAAATTTATCCATATAAACTGATTTTAAACACACCTGGGTATTTGATATGCTGATTAATCGGGCCTTATTTATTTTTGAAATGAAAATAAACATGACAACCTTTTCAACACTTTTGTTATTCATATATGAGTCTGGTATAAAATATAAATATTACTTACAGCGAAGTGCTACCACTCTTCTTTAAAGATTAAATTGCTACTTCTCTTATGTCTCTCTCATAAACATCAAGAGTCATATGGTTTAAAACTATACACCTGAAACTCCTGTGCATATTTTATTGCTGAGTCTAAGTGAGCACAGATTTTGAAAATGTATTATAAACTTGGTGGTCAATTTTAAAAATTTTATTCAGAGTAATAAGAAACCATAACAAAAGTAACCTTTAAAAAAAAAACCCCTATTATGTACCTTACTTTCTCTAATACTTAGCACTATCTAATTAACTTGGAAGAACACCTGGTCATACAAAATAGCTCATAAAAAAAAAATAAGGAAAGAGGGAATTTTTTTTCTGTTTCTACCTAGCTGAATTTCGATCCTACGTCTGTGCAAGTTCTGATTTACTGAATACATAGATATAAATTCTAAAGGTTTGCCCAAGGACACTTTGGTTCAAGACTTGTAAACTGAAGAACGTTTAAAACACACCATGTTCCTTATTAGGCAACTTAAGATCTGTTATCTTGGCTTATGGGAACTGATCTAAATAGCATCATAATACTAAACGTTGAAAATCACAGGCCTGGGGCCCCCCGGACTCAACTCTGTGCCTTGGACGAGGTTGCAAACTTCCAATATAAAATATAGTTTACCATTAGGAGGAAATGTTTGATCTGTAAAGCTTACAAAATGACTTTGTTTATCATAGCAGATGAAAGCAAAAAGAAATAATTTTAAGCTCAAAACAAAACTGTTTATATGACAGTCTTTACTGCTTCATGATTCTAAGCATTTAAGACAGATTCGAGCAATTAACAGCATAAACTTTCATTACATAGTTCTATTATATATGTTTATGTGACTTAGCTGCTCATCTGTTATTTAAGTGATTTCCTCATTACAATAGTAGGGTAAAGATAATTTGCTGATGCTGTCAAAAATGTTAAGCATTTCAGTCTCAACAGATCTTGGATCCCCACGTTTGTTTAATGCACTTTATTTACTTAAGTCATGTCAAATAGAGTATTGCTTCTTCCTTCTGAATTTAGAAAATGCAACATTTTAAGCACGTGTCTGATAAAAGAATATCAAAACTTCCATACTGCTTATTTTAGAGATGTTGATAGAATTTAGGATTATTGTTCTTAGATATGAAGTTTCAAAGATCTAACAATGAACTGCAAAAGTTCTTTTACAGTGAAAGGCAAAAAAATCTTTATTTCTTTAGATATTAACAGAGCAGGCTTCATTACCTCAACTTTCAGTACATAAAAATAAATGAAAACAAAATATTTTCACTGGCACCTATGGAGACTGTCAGTTGAATAAAAGCACAACTTTGAAAATATCTACTATATTTTCCTTGTAATAATAACAATAGTAATAACAACAACAGTGAGACATACAAAGACACAGTGAAATCCAACATCAATTAGAAGGCTAGCTTTTATTTGGATACTAACGCAGGAAAAATAATGGGTCTGAGTTTATATCATTTTCTTAAATATGTTTTTTAAAATGCTTATCTACTCTAGCCTGGCTGGTGGCTCAGTTTTTTGGAACATCATCCCATACACCAAAAGGTTACGAGTTCGATTCATGGTCAGGGCATATACGTAGGTTGCAGGTTTGATCCCTGGTAGGGGATCATAGGGAGGCAGCCATTCAATGTTTCTCTCTCAGATTGATTTCTCTCTGTGTGTCTGTCTGTCTCTCTCTCTCCTTCTCTCTCTCTCTCTCACCCTTCATCTCTCTCTAAAAATCAATAAACATATCATCGGGTGAGGCCAAGCCTCAATAATGCATTATTATCCCTGTATAATCTTGAAAAAGTAAGCTATATCTAACTTTGTTTGTCAGTGTATGCATGTGTGAAAAGGATATTGAGCTGGGCAAACCTGGGTTTTAAACCTAATTCATTATAGGCTGCCTTGAGAGCAAGTTGTCTAACATCTCTGAATCTCAGTTTCCTCATCTATGAAATGAGCATTGTAATCTTTGCATCTCACTTAGTTCTTGTGAGAATTTTAAAAATACAATACATATAAGGCATATAGCATACCTCTTGGCGTATTAAGAAGCACTTTAATTTTGTCAGTGTTGTAACCCTCCACACCCTATTTTTCAATTTAACATCTTGCAAATAGTCCCAGGGGAGTTTGGGCTAAAGAGAATGATCAATATCCAAAATTCAGTTCCAAACCTTAGAAAGTATTCAAAGGTCGCATGCACAGGCTGAAGCATTTGTATGCACAAATATCAACACATAAATCCTAATACTCTATTATGCAATACAAATTACAACAAAACACAGTAGTGAAACCAATGTTATTCCAATAAAGGATTTGCAGAGCCATAGAGAATTAGCAAATCAAAATGTGTTCTTTTAGAACAGCAAAGAAAGGCACAGAAATTCCTTAACTTGAGCCTCAGTTTTCTTTGGTTGTATAAAGCTAAGCGGTTTCTATCTCCTGTATCCCATGATTCTAACATAATGGGTTTAATACCACTTTACTTATTAACCTAGTAAATTACTCTGCTCTTTACAAAAAAAAAACATGCAACCATTATGACTTGCACTGTAATAGTAAGGTTGTTTTAAAACACACACACACACACACACACACACACACACACACTTAACTCTACTCAACAAACACTTTTAAGGGGAGGCCAATTTTTCTTCATGCCATAACCTTGAATTCAAACTAGTGGAAATCAATTCAGGATGCTGACCATTGAATTTTCTCTGTGGTACAGTACTACCCCCTGGATTCGTTTTTTTCTCCCTGAATTCACTAAATTCATGAGTTGTTTTGGTGTCATGTGGATAAAGGTTAACTAACTTGTATGAATATCAAGAAATGTTTTTCCTCTTTAAAAAATGCCATGCCAGAGATGTGGTGTATTTTACTACTGCTCTTAATTGTCCAAACACCCATCGATTTGGCAATCTTTAACAAATGCTGAACACCTAAGCAAAGCTAAACAGTTACAGGAGAAAAAGCTCAACTTTTAAACTGAGGGAGGAAGATGTAGTATCCATCACAGACTAACTGTAAATACATGTAACAGATGTGACTAGGGTTGTTCTGGAGTATAGATAATCCTCATGGCCCAACTTTAACACTACTTTTTAAAAAGATCCTAAAGCTAGCATGTTTATCTTTTGCTTATACAGGACTCAAAGTAACCAAATAAACAGTATCTTTGTTATATTAGAAAATTAAGCCCTTGTTAACCAATAAATTATAGACTCTAGGAGCATTTTTTTTTCTTTTGGTAACTTTGCCATCCTACGTTTTAATGAGAATAATTTTCCAATTATCCAGGCATGTGGATACTTTTAGTTTGTTATAAGATCAATGATATAACGGATATTAAACCTCTTTGTATAAGTTACCATATGGGTTACAACTATTTCTTAAAAATAATTCCAGAGACCACCAATCTCCCAGTTAAGGTCATCGTAGCTCTGAACTATCATGGCTGAATTGTTTTAGTGCTCTCTGCTGAACACCTGCAAACATCAAACAAAAACTGCTGGTCCTTTCCTGGGTTGACAAAAGCCTTTCATGTGAAAAATGCTCCCTGGGAATGTCAGGCTGTAGCTCAGGTTACATTCCATTCTCCCTAGCAGCCTCCCCATTTCTTAAGGTGGTAGGAAAAACCATGTTTGTGAAATGGAAGATTAAAGGGAATATGGCCACACTTTATTTTCATTCTCACATTGCAAATCACGATGGAGCATCCTACATTAATGAAATCAAAAGCTACTGGGAACTTTAAGCATGAAATATGACCAAGACTCACTGAAAAGCTATAGCTGGTTTTTCAAATATGAACAGCTTACTTATAGCTTGGATCATTTTTTCCTGGACCCAAGTTGCAAAGCTACCCATGAAAGTGACACCTGAGATCACTCAGGACAATGGAAATGAACCTGAAATAAATTTAGAAAATTATTTCTCTGTCCAAAGTTACCTCATTCATCCTTCCAGTTAAAGGCCAGTTTTTCTGATTTTTTTAATTCGTTATGCTTTAAAAAGACTTTATCTTTGTGGATAAATGATTTCTTATTGAGTGGAAATACAAGCCATTTACTTCACTAATAGCCCTGTGTTCAAATATGTCTTGAATAGATGAGAAAAACCAACACTCCAATCTGTACCCCATATATTATAGTCACCATCATACTGCACTGGATGAATACCTTGCATTTTTAATCCAGTACCCCAAACAAAAGAGCCACACATTTTTACCTTTACAAGTCAACATTTGGGCCAGAAAACTGCACCTGTGGTACAATGTAACTTAACACCTTGAAATAATCACAGCATCTTCATCAGAAATACCATAACATCACACTAAGGATGAAGTCTCTGAGTTCATGTATGCTTGTATGTATATGTACACACACACACACACACAGAGTTGTCTTAAAAACTGTGTAAGTTTAAATATATGATCACTTACCAAAATGTATTAATACACATTCATATTTGTCCAGCCTATACTCCCTATAAACACTTAAAATAAACATCATAGCAAGGACTCTATCTATATGTGAACTCAGAAATTTCATGCTTCTGATTCACCTCACTTTATGAAGACATACCTAAACTGACATAACTTAAGACACTCCAAATGTGTCAATTTTCACAAAGTGCAAAAGAGTATTTTGCACTGACTTTGAAAGCAGTCTATCTCTGTACTTTTCTGACATAATCTACTTCTAGATTTAAAGTAAATACATATTTTCTTAAGTAATATGATGAAGAAAAGTATTGTCAGAGATAAAGTTAGCTACTGTTTGGATAATGTCTAACATGAAAAATTAATTTGTCTAGAAGAGACACTTGTGTTCACCTTTACTTCAAAGTTGTATAAGGAATACAGAGATCTCCAAGATATAAGACTAAAACAAAAAAAATTAAGTCCCATTAACACTCCCTTCTTTTTCCTCAGGTTCATTAGATTGCCAGTACTAGGCAATGAGCTCTCACAGGGTCAGGGCAGTAAAACACAAACCTATGGAGAATAGTACTTTAATCAAAGTGGACCCCAAAAAACAAAAGGTAAAATATAACTATAGGAGGCATATCATATGTTATAAATCAAGTTACAGAGTCTAAAATTCCCTTAGACTTATGAGTGCCAGAAGAAGGAGAAGTAGCTTACTTGGAAATGAGCAACTTGTATAAGCCATTCATTTTATAAAAATATACCAATTACACAAATCACAAAGGTGAACAGATTTCTCATTGCTATGAAATTTAAGCGATGTGAAATTATATTCAATAGTTAACAGACAATTCCACTAGCATCTCAGAGCTAAAAAATGTCAACATTTACCAGCCTGACTTAAGAATAGCACTCTGTCTAATGTACTGTTATGTACCACTGCCAGAACTAAAATACTGCAGCTGTTTAACCAGCAGAAATGGATTTAAGCGTTGAACCTAAAGAATAGCAGGCAACAACGTATGCCTCCTTTTGATATGAAATTCAGTGGACAAAATAACAAATACATTTTAACTAAATATATTTTCAGTTTTCACTTTTAATAAGAGACCTTCAGAGAGTCCCCTATTAAAACTCCTCCTTAGATGCCAGATAATCAATGCGCACCCAGTTTCTTTTGTGAATAGCGCTAACGTCTTTTTTAAGCATCACCCAAAGACCTTTCGTTTAGAAAATGTGAGGTTCTTCCCAATTTGCAACTTTAAATATAGCAAAAATTCATTGCACACATGATACATAGGGGAAAGAAACAGCTAAAGCATCAGAAAGGATATTTTAAATATAAATGAATTAATATTTAGCTCTCAGCTTAGCAAGAGGCTTTCTATTTACAGTTATGGTTTACTACACAGCATTCAGCTGCAAAATTACAGACTCATTTCTTTAAAAGGGTTAATTACACATAGAACCTAATAAAATTGATATTATTTACAAGGGATTTTCCCTTTTTATGAAAGTTAGATTTCCCCCCTCTATTTCCAAATAGGGAACATTAATTTATTTCCCTCATTTTAACATTGGCCTTATCTTCACATGTTTGATTATAACTGTATTAGAAAATTGCTTTTAAATTAAGTAATGGAATTCTGAGACAGTTTCCTTGATTAAAAAAAAAAGGCCTAATTTTAATTTTGCAAAAGATGACATTTTGTGTAAGTTATACCACTGATGGATAATGAAATAACCATATCATTACAGACTAAAATTTCAATGACTTTTTCAGAACACTTCAACAGAGCCAAAAATATACAATGAGTGAATAAACAGCAAAGAACATTTAACTACACATTAAGACAAGAATTTACATACTTGAGCCAGTAAAATGTCCACTCGCCAAAGAAGTTGGTCCATTTTTCCCACTACTCACAGGAGGTGAAAACATCTAAAAGAAACAAAGAAATATTACTGTTGAAAAGAAGACATTTGCTGCTTCAGAGTTCATCAAAGATCTTTCATACTCTCACTATATAACTTAGAGTTTATGCTAAGGGCTCATCGTAGTAAAATACATCACCATCCAACTTAGAACTAAAGCAGGCACAACATTGGCAATCACCCCCTCCGCCCCCATTACCACTCCTTTCTTTTTCCTCAGGTTCATTAGATTGCCAGTACTAGGCAGTACTACCACATTTTAAACAAACACAGTCCCCATAATGTTATCAAGATTCAGTTTGGAGGGCAGCAGCCTCTCTAGAAAACACTAGTTTTACAAAGGAGAAGAAAAAAGTTGTTTGTTTTATATGAAAACCTTGGCCATAAACGTGGCAATGTCCATTTCCAGCCCGTATAGGATTTGCCTGTTATATGTGAACCCAAATAAAAATAAAAGTGCCACCTGCACTAAATTCTCATTTCATCTCTAACATGAGAGCAATTTGAAGCAAGACTCTCTCTCTCTCTCTCTCTCTCTCTCTCTCTCTCTCTCACACACACACACACACACACACACACACTCACTCACTCACTCTCACTCTCTCTCTCTTTCACTCCCTCTTCTCTCCAGCATTTATTTCGACCCTAATTGGTTTCCCTCTTCTTCCACGTTATCTAGTGGACAATGCGCACCTTCCCTGGGTCAGAGCCTGCAAAAAGCAAAGGAACGAATGGAGAAAGTGCAGCAAGCAGAAAGGGGGCTACGAAGCTGCTAGAGCTATGTTTCCTGGCAAAACTTCCGAAAGCCATTTCTCCAAAAGAAGGTCTAGAAAAGCAGCAGCACAGCAGCAGCAGCAGCAGCGGCAGCAGCAGCAGGGGCAGCAGCGGCAGCAGTAGCAGCAGCAACATGAAAGAGCCCCACTTACAAGGTGGTTTGGATTTTATTTATGTGTTTTGTGGATTCTTTTCATTTTGCTTTGCAAATGCATCTTACACCAAACTCATCTGCCACTGAAAATCAATTCCCCTGACATGAGTGAGACTTGGTTTGGGAAAGGGAAGCAAAGGGATGGAGAAGGACCAAGTAAAGCTATAAAACTCCACAAGTGTGTAAGTTCTTCTTTGTACTGATCTCATAACTATGACATGTATAAAAACAGTATAAAGGGTTCTAAAGAATGTACGCTCAATATATACATGACTGTTCAGAATCCCAGGGGAAAAAAAGTAACTACAGGTCCTACTAATCCAAAGCATCATCAGTTTAAAACTTTAAGAGACAACGGGGTCTCCTATTTTCTCTTTTCCATTCCCAGGAAAAATAAGTAAGTAAATAAAATGAGTAGTGCTCCAAGTATTAGTACTTCCAAGGTTCATTGAAGGCCAAGTTTTAGGGGTGATTTGCCATGTTAGGGGTGTCTGTTTTTCCTTTCCATTGGGGTGAGATTCAATTATTCTGGGGGATTTGTGGGTACGGAATTCAAGGCAAGTTATTAGACTCTGGAAAAAAAAAAAGCCTGAATCGTTCATCACACCCAAAAATTGTAGTTGAAACTTATCATAAACACCTTCATTTTACTGAGGATTCAGCCAATTAAAAATTATTTCTGTCCTTTAGATTGCTATTGGTTTCTAGCTCAGTGTTTGGGTTTTTTGTTTTGTTTTGTTTTGTTTTCACAGCTGTTGTTAGTTTCCACCGTTCTTTCTTACCGCACTGAAATCCAGTAAATCACTCAGCTCTTTGTCCGTCCCTAAGGCAGCCATTCGCTGTTGGTGATGCATTTTAGCAAAATCACACAAACCTAGAAACATGGAAATAACCGCAATCAGAAAATCCAGTCCCAATCCTTGGGAGAAAACACAATCGGATTTTTGGAGACTGGGGGGATTGGGGGTGAGGGTGTGGGGGCGGGTAGGATTAAGGTGGAAAGGAGGGAGGGATGGGAGAGTTGTTTTGTTTTGTTTTTTTAAAGATGGAATAGGCAGCAATAGCAAAAAAAAAAAAAAAAAAAAAAAAAGCGATATTGATACTGTATTTCCAAAGAGACGATCAAAACTGGTAACATCCACTATAAAACCAAATCCGGGAAGTAAAAAAAAAGAGCCGCTCTTCAGCGCATCATTTTATGCAACAGGAGGTAGAGCGAGAAATGAATGGATCATAGAGAAAAGAGAAACTACTGAGAACGATCCGGTCTCAACTTTCCCCCCACCCTCCATCCCACCCCCTCGCACACACTCACACACACGCACGCACACACTCACACACACCACTCCCCTCCGCATTTCAAAGTAGCTATAAAGAAATTAAAGATGAGCGTCTCTGGAGTGAAAACACGGCCAAAGGGGGAGGGGTGACAGGGTCGGAGGAAGGGAGGGGGGGTGGCGAGCAGAGTGGAGGGTCGGGTCCTGTAATTGTCCAGCACCCTAATTTGTGAAAGAAAGGATGGCAAAAAATTAAAGTCAGGCCCTTGGCAAAGTCCTCCGTCCCTCCGAGCGGCAGGGCTGGGGAGGGGAGGCGGGGAGGGGGGCCGCGGCGAGGGGGAGGGAAGAGGCGCGGGAGGGGAAGGGGTGTCTCTGCTGGGAGCGCCGGGAGCCAGGAGCCCGCGGCACGGGAGGCGCGGAGCCGCGTGCGGGGCCGCCCAGCCCGAGCCCCGCGCCTTCCTGGCGCAGCAGCCCCGCCGAGCCCGCCGGGGCCGGTACCTACCGCCCGCGCGCGAGAAGGGGCTCCCGGTGCAGCGCCGGCGCCGAGGCGGCGTTCATGTCTAACCACGGCCGCCGCCGCCACCGCCTCCTTCCCCGCCGCTCCTGCTCCTGCCCCGCCGCCGCCGCCGCCGCCGCCACTACCGATCCGCAGACACACAGCCAAGATCCCTGACTCTTAACACCAACTCTCTTCTCCGGGGAGGGGAGGGGACGAGGGAAGGGGGGAGGGGGAACACGCCGAGGCGCACGGAATTGCAAGTTCAGCAAAGAAATGGGTGGGGGGGCTCCGGGGAGACGCGGCTCCCGCGGATCGGGCTGGTTGGGATGCACCCCCCCCCACCCCCCGCTGGAAAAAAAAAAAGAATCTCAACACCTCCCCCGCCTCGCGAAGAAACACAAACGAAAATCCATCGAGCACCTCATCGCCCCTCAGATCGTCAATTACGAACTGAAGACTGAACAGTGTACGGGTTTTGCCCGTTTCTGCCCTCGGAGGCACTTTGAAATGTATTCGAGTTTACGTCTCCGCACTTCTTTCTTTCCCCGACTCCCGTCCCCTCTCACTCACACGTCTACACACGGCAAAGCAAGTTTATACTAGGCTGCAAATACACGTGATGCAAAAAGACTTGGCCAAGAGGAACGATATTTTTCTTTTCCATCTATAAACCGAGCCACCGTTTGCTGGGGGGATTCTCATTTCAGTAGTTTTGCGTTGGGGGCGAAGCCTTAATTGCATACTTTCTTTCCCCTCCCTTTTAAGTCACAAAATAGTATAGCTGCAAACTTTGCCAAAAAGGGGAAAAAAAAAAAAAAGAGGCAATTTTTTGAAGGGGGATGTTGTTTTGTTTTTACACTTGAGTTCCTAGGCACGCTAGGTCCCCGTTCGCCAGCACTGTAAGTTTTTAATTTCAGCATTTACCATTACAGGCCCTGCATGCTCTTAAAACATACTTTTCTACATCACTTTTTTAGGATAGAAATTAAGCTTCCTAATCCTATCGGTTCAGAATTGCAAGCGTGCTTTATCCAGTATATGCAACATACGCAATTGTAACGTGTTAAAATACACATTCTGCAAAACCCTTTATTGCTATATGTGGGAATACATACACAACATGCACACATTTTTTTCCCATTGGCAATTATTTAATAGGTTCCTTTTGTTTTAATAAAACATTGGGATCGATATTTTAAAAATTAAATTCAATAACAGTTTACTCTGACAGCAAATTGTAACGTTACCTTAAATGGCCACAAATATGCTCACAATATTCCAAGGAAAGTGACTTTAAAAAGAGAAACAAAAATCTTCTGCAAGTACTTAGTATCTCACATGTGTGTCCCCCAAAAAAGTACTTTAACTGGCACTCAGTCCTGCTCCAGGGATATCCACAGAACACAAGACTATGCACCTGGCTGTGGTTTTTGCATTTTCCACCATAAAACTGCAACAAAATCCCCTCCCCCAAAAAAGAAATCATTAAAAAAAAAAATCCAACAACTTTTTCTTATTGTTTACAAAAAAAAAATCAATACAGGATAGTTATCATTTTTCCTCAAACCAATCTTGGTGGTGGTGGGGTTTTTTCTCTTCTCCTCTCATCAAGTCTTAAACTTGTTCCAAGTTTAGAAGTGTCTCATCATCCTCCTCCTCCTCCTCATCACCATCACCATGGACTCCCCAGTGGAGTCACATTGATGATAATAGGTTCCCCTGAAAGATACATTGTAATCCATTCACATCCGGGCACTGCGGGCTTATAAAGAGAAGGCGCCGCGGCCGCGGCTGCTCCTCCAGACAATGACTCGGGAGGGCGGGGCGGGAGCGGGAGACCATCGAGAGGTAAACACCGCGCCTAGAGCGGCGCCCAAGATGGCGGCTCCTGCGGGCCACGCCTCCTCTCGAACCGGGGGGCGGGCGTCGCGCCGGGGGCCGAAATGCGAGGGCTCCCGAGGCCGGGGCCGTGAGCCGGCCCCTCGTCCCTCCGTGCTTCTTCTTGGTCCCCTTCCTGGGCCTTCCGTTCACTCAGAAGTGGAGTTTATAAATTAAGGACTGAAACCCAGACTTCCAAGGGAGTCAGCTCCCCTGGCTCACCCGGAGGGGGGCTCCACGGAGGCCGCGCCCGCCTCCCCGACGGGGGAAGCCTCCAGCCCGGTGCTCTGGCCGCGTGAAACCCGACCTGACTTCGGGAGACCTGCGCGTCCTGGGAAAAGTCCCCTGAGCCACGCTGTAGCTCCTGGGCCTGAAGAGGCATGTGGGTCCTCACCCCCTGCGCCACCCACACACTCTCTCCCTCCGGGCCCCGGGGAAAGTGAGGACTTTGCAGGGCTCGGAAGCCTCCACTTGGGAAAGACCTTTATTCACTGCGTTGTGGACTCAGATTGAGTTTGTACCAGGAAGCACTACTGAATCAACTTCTAGTTCTTGCCAAGCAATTACCGTCTCTAGTGTGTTTTCTAGCCTGTGAAATGCAAAGAATACCCACTTTAAGAGTTCCTAAGAATGAAAAGAATAAAGTTAAAGATGGAGCAACCACTAAAATCATTCCTTTCTATCTATAATTCCTTGCTAAACCAACTGATAGCTCTAATCTAGTCCATCGGATTTTCAGGGGAGGTTTTTCTTACAGTTAATTTGGCCCGAAATCTCTAGCAGTTGCTGACAGAGAACTCTCACACGCTATGCATTTCAGGGACAGCCACAGACTGAGTTGGTAGCGTCCTTCCTGCACTGTATTCCTGCAGGCTGAGTCCAACCTTATAAAGGAATCCCTGTATCTGTATCAACCAATGGGCTGACAGATGCCCCATCCAATCAGAATGATAGTTATACCCTCATTTGCATCTTTACTGACCAATCAGAGCAGCTCCTAAAAGACTATTCAGAATATGCTATCCTGACCAACCAAAGGACAAGGTTATTTGGACCAATCAGACTGTGCAAACTTGGAATCCTCATTTGCTTAAAAATGGACCAATCAGGGACTAGGGTGGGACTTTCTAAAGAGTGGACTCACCTTCATCTCCATGGAATGCACTTTTGGTTTCCTACTGAGGCTGCTTTCCCAGTTTGGAAACTGAATTTTTGAATAGTTTATTTTCTTTCTGCACCCTAGATTGGACACCTGTTGGCATTAAAGTGGTGGCAGCGACCTTTTGTTCACATAATGTTGAGTAGCTTAATCCAGAGCAGTTTAACATGTGATTTAAAAAAAAACCTAAATTATACAACTTTATATTAATAGAGCCCACCTTTGAAGCCAAGCCATCTATGATCAGAGTCAACATCCAACTATATCCTTATACTGTCTGGCAGCAGGAATGTCCTAATCTCCATTTTCTGATATAGTTTGGTGGAAGATTAATTTTCAAGATCTTTTGTTTATATGTAAGTTTTTAGGGAACAAGAATTAGGGCATTTATACTTTGTTTCCTGTCTGTTGACACATTGGGAAGATTCCTGTGTTCTGGTTTCTTTCCATGTTCTCATCTTAAAATAACATTTTTACATTTAGACACTACTTTATGCTGCATTATCAATCAAAAGCATTATCTCTGATTCTCAGCGTAAGCCTCTACAGGCTCTACTGAGATGATGTAATAAAAAGACCATAAATGTTTGTTTAGGAGAAATATCCCACTGGCTCAACCTCTTTAATCAGCTCTGTGACCTAAAGCTTGACGTCATTGTCTTTTACAGAAAAATGCAGAGGCTAGATGAAATAATCCCATAAAATTCCTTCTACTTTTTAGATTTTAACACACAACCCTTCTCCTGAATTTCAGGGGGAAATAAATGATCTGTCCAGAAATCAATGATAGGATCAGGTCTGGAACCTAAAGCACCCAATTGATGGCTAGTGATTTTTTTTTAACTGCATTCTACGATCAGAAAACCACGAAACTACGTTTCTTATTTTAAAGTAAGGAGCAAATTTGGGTGTTTGTCTAATGAACTATCAGAAGAATAGGTATACTTATAAAGATGGGAGTCGCCCTAGAAACAAAGTCAATAGAATTATGTGAAACTTTATAAAGGAAAATGTAATAGACATGTTTTGGGATTCCTGCTCCATCTAGACTACCTTCCCTAGAAACCTCTCCATAATCCTGATATAGAGGTAGAACTTGATGTGAGTGCCACACGAGTCCGAGCCCCACCAGCTACAGCTGATTGAACCACAGGAACTAAAAGAGTCTTGCCTGGCTGGTGTGGCTCAATAGTTGAGCATTGACCTATGAACCAGAAGGTCACGGTTGGATTCCTGGTCAGGGAACATGCCTGGGTTGCAGGCTCTGTCTCCAGTGTGGGGCATGCTGGAGGCGGGCCGATCAATGATCCTCATCATTGTTGTTTCTGTCTCTCCCTCTCCCTTCCTCTTTCTGAAATCAATAAAAATATTTTTTTAAATATAAATAAATACGAGTCTATGGTAAGTGATGGATCTGACATGTTGGGGTCAGCTGGCCAGAGCTAGTGCCAGGAAGCCAATCCACGTGAGACCCATGGTTATGCGGATACAAGAACCAAGAGTAAGCAGAGGACACTGCTCTTCAGATAAAACAGAATGGTTTTGGAAGTTCCCAGGACAATTCAGTCCTAGGAAGAAATGCTTCTGGATACTTTTTCCTTTAAAAAAAAATTTTTAATTAGTTATTGGCTTTTTTAGAGAGAGAGAAAGGGAGAAAAACAAACATCATTTTGTTGTTCCACTTATTATGCATTCATTGGTTGCTTCTTATATATGCCCTGACCAAGGATTGAACCTGCAACCTTGGTATATCCTGCAACCTTGGGATACTTTTTCAATTATTAAGAAGACCACCTTGCCTCCTGACCATATGATAGTTGATTCCTGCTGTGCTGCCTTTCTCTAACTGTGTTAACTTGAGTATTTTTCTGACCATCACAACTTCTAGTCAAGTGTTTAATTGGGGGGAAAAAAAGATGCTTTGGATTTCAGCATTTCAAAAACAGTCCATAATATTAAAAAAAAAAAAAAAAGTAGTTACCACTACTCTAGTGGTTAAAAATTTGTTCCACTTCTACATTGAACAGATTCTATCCAATTAAGTGTGCCACACATAGTCAGGATATACAAGTGTCATTCCCTTTTGTACTGCATTATGGCCTTAGGCAAGTTTAACATTTTGTGAGATATAAAATAATTAATATCTTCAATACTTTATGTGGCTGGTTAAAATCAAATGAGATAGTGGAGATGAGAGGACTCTGAAAATGACAAAGTCCTACCAAATGTAAGGTAACATTCTCACATAAACTAAGTTGATGCCTAAAGACAACAATTCTTTCATGGGAGTGTGGAAGGAGTGGCAAATATTGAAACCCAATGAGTCACAGCAAAGAACAGACATTGCAGGGTACTTGGACCAAACCCTTCATTTTAGTTGAAGATGTCAAGGCTCAAGTGGGATGTCTTGTCCAAGGTCATGTCACTAATGAGTTACACAGCCAGAAGTAGCCTTCCAGTCACTGAGTGCCATTCCAGAATGCCATACAGTTCTCCTTCAAATTTCATTCCGTTTGCTCTCCCCCAAGCCTGACCATGTTAAAATAAATAAGCAGACAAAACCATAAACACAAAAAAAATAAGATCTTTGATGATCTTTTAGAAATTCATCCCAAAATTCAGCAAATATTTTTTGAGTGTCTACCTTGTGTTGGCAGCTAATCTCTCAAGACCTGAGCAAAAAATGTAGGCAAACAAATCAAAATGATATAAATGTCAAGGGCAGTCTTGATTGAATGGGAAAGTCACATTGAGTAAGATACAGGCTGGGAAGATGTGTGGAAAAGAGGGCTATCCCAGCATGCTTTTAAGTCGATATATATAAAAGGGCACAGCCATCCAGGACCCAAATGCAAGCCTCACACATACTGTAACACTGCGTCAGAAAAGCAGCTGGAAGCATGGAAGGGGAGGCATCCAGTCAGTGTGTGTGTGAAAGAAGTCCAGAGCTTCAATTCACAAAAAGTTCCACATACCTCAGCGCCTTTGCATTGGCTGTTCCCATGATTCTTTCCTTGGCTGTTCACATGGCTGTCTCCTTGTCATCCTTCTGAGCTTAAACATCACCTCCTCTTAGACACCTTCTCAAACCATTCTGTCTAAAGTAAGCGCCCATCTTAATATTCTCTGCCTCACTACTAGCTTTATATTCTTAGTTGCACCTTTCCCAATTAAGATACTTTTGTTAATATATAGTATTTGCTTTTTATCGCCTGTCTCACCCATTAGAGTGTATATTATCTAATGCAGGGACCACATGAATCTACCCTATGTACACACACCTAATGCAGTGCCTGGCACATATTAGATATTCTATAACTATTTGTTAAATAAGTGAATGAAGGACTTGTCTTTATCCTCAAGATTCACACTTCCATTGAAGAGTATAGCTATTATAACTTTTCAAATTAGTTTCTCTTAAGGTTTCATTTTAGCTTGGTTTCATTGTTGGTAAATAGTGCTGGTGAATATTCAGTTTGAGTCTCAACAGGCCACTGGCCCCTTATCACCTGAATCCTCGACACTAAAAATAGAACAAGGATAATTGCCTTAATTTACCAAACTATGGGGGCAGCCTTGTCATTATAATGATACAATAAAAGATGCTGTCAGTGTATTGCTTCACTATGATATAATTTTATGGATGAGGAAATTGAGGCTTAGAGCACAACAAATTTCCCGAGATCACATACCAACAACATGACTGAGCTGAGACTTAAACACAGGCAGACCAGGCTTCCGCTCACAGCTCAGTGACATGTGCCGTGGCTTTAGATCACAGCCAACTGCAGTAAAGAACTGCATATGTTCAACATTTAACCTTGCAACACACAGGGAGCATGAGACCACCAGGGTACAAAGTGCTCTGTATACAATGTCTTCATTTTTTCTCTAGAACTCTATTCTTGCCCTATTTTCCCAATTTGCAAGTGCCTCAAAAAAAAGTACGAAACCCTTAGAATAGAATACTCAAACTATAACAGCGAAAAGTTTTATGATGAGGAGGGAACCTTCTAGAAGGCTGGCATTAAATCTTTTGTCTTCTTAAATTAACAAAACTCTGTGGACACTAAAACTGAAAGATTGTCAGTTTTATTTTTTCCCTCTTGTCTCCAAACATCTAAAAATAAAGTAAAAATTCTTGCTTTCCTGGAATTATGATTCAATCCACTGTCTTACCTCTGCACCTTGTACTCTATGCATGGAGTCATGTTGTGTCATGTTCTGTTTTAGCACATGTTCCCTTTATAAACGTGAGGGGCAGGTCTTTGTATGACTTGGCACACTGCTTGGCATCTAAGGGACTGTTTATGGAACTGAGTTATTCCTCCAACAATGACCCAGAAAATCAAGCAACTTTGGAAATAAAGTTATATGACAACAGATTGGTGTTTAAAATAACAAACCTTCCTATTGGACCTAGGCACATAACAAAGTGAAATTTTTATTTACTTACTTTTAGATGTTTAGGGGATTTTTTGAAAAGGAAAAGTGAAAAAATAAAAACTCATCCTGAATGTGTATGGAATTCTGTTCATTTAAAGACTCAAAAGTTTTAGTGCCAGCCTTCTAGAAGGTTTCCTTCTAGTCACACAACTGGATTCTCTGTTATAGTTTGAGTGTTCTATTTTAAGGGTTTGACATTTCTTAGGGACTTATGAGTTGGGAGAATAAGGTGGGAAGAAAGTTCCAGAGAAGAAATGAAGATATTGTGTATTGAGCACTTTGTACCCTGGTGGTCTCATGCTCCTCGAATGTTGCCAGGTTAAAACTTCAACATATTCAGAACTTTGCTGCAGTTGGCATGTGTCACTGAGCTGTGAGCAGAAGCCTGGTCTACCTGTGTTAAGTCTCAGCTCAGCCATGTAGTAGGTATGTGATCTTGGGCAATTGGCTCTACCCTCATCCATAAAATGAGTATAATAATTTGTCATAGAATGAATATAACAGTATTAGCAAAAGTACCTGGCAGAGTGCTCAGCCAATTATTGCAACCTAGCAATTATGATATAAATTCTTAAGTGTTACATTTTTCAAATTGCAGGTCTCAACTCTTCATGGTCATGGAATTGATTCACTGGGTTGTGGTCCACTTTTTGGTTATTTGGAATAAAATAGAGTAACATAGAAAATACCAACTTGCATTGCACAAATTAAGAGTAAGGGCTGTTTTACTAAAGCCTGTTTCAGGTGTATATAAGTAGTATAGTATGTATGTACGAAGTTACCACAGAAATATTTAAGGCCACCGCTTTAGTAAATGAACTTCATTGCTTTGCTAGCAAGGGTTTTCATGAAGCATATTCTGGGATTGTAACAGAGAAGAGAAAAGAAAGCTAGTCACCTTCTCATCTTATTTCTTCTCTTCTCAAACGTCATACTATTTCAAAACCAACAGGATCCCTAAAGCAAACACAATACTCCCACCAAAGAAAAGGAGATGAATAAAAAGAAAAATGTTTTAAAATAGATGTACAATGTTAGAAAGGATAGAAGGAATCTTGGAAAACAGCTCAAGAACCTTTCATGTATCCCAAAGTGAAATAAAACTGACTGAACTTAATATACTTGGTTATTAAAATTTTTTAAAAGCTGTTGGTTACCCCATCCCAGCCCCCAATTACCTCTCCAACTTTTACTCCACCTCCTTCTCTAAAGGAAATTTCATCTCTAGTCAACTAGTCATATGCCATAGCTTTATTGAGCGGTTTGTCCATAAAAAGCACTATGCAAGGTATGGTGAGGAAGTCAAGGAGAAGAAACAGGACCCCTGAGCTCCAGCATTTATACCCTAGTGGGCAGGCCAGACATACATAAATCACCTGACTCCTGACAGACTGATCGAAGAGCTATCAAAAGGTAAAATCAAGCCATGAGACTACAGCACAATGAGTAATTATCAGCTGGAGAAATCTAAGAAGGCTTCTTAGATGAGATCAGGCTGGAGCTTTATCTGGAAAGAGAAGGAATATCAGCATAAGCTGGTAGAGAGAGAAGGATGTTCTCAGCCGAAGCACTAACTCTGGCAAAACTGGAAGGCCAGATCTTGTTAGGGTTCACAAGAGGAACTAAAGGATTAAAGTGTTAAAACTCAGTTGGAAAATTTGGACCCACTGACCTTTATTCCTGCTACAAGGAACCATTAGAAACATGCATACAGCAGCAGTGATCATATATGCCTGAGAAGATCATTTAGGAAGCAATATGGAGAATAAAGAAGCTATTGCACTTTTCTCATTTCTTCTATATTTTAGCTACTTCTGTGGCTGCTCTCTTTTCATATGAATTGTTTGGGATCTTCATCTTTCTGCTTTGAAACCTTTAGATTGCATTGATGGATTTCCAGATCACAGTCCACTATCAATACTCCCTTTGCATGGGATAATATGTGGCTTCATCAAAGTTGCTCATTTGAGTGTTCTCATTGACTGTACTTTCACCACTGCAAGAAACCTAGGAGATTGTTGACTTCTGCCTTGACTAATCAGCGCTTTGTAAACTTTCATCGTCATCACAATAATCTGGGGAGCTTGTTAAAATTCCTACTCCTGAGCTCCAATCCCAGAGGTTCTGCTTCAGCAAATTTGGGAGGACAGATACCCATGAAATGCTGTGTTGGAGTCAGCTTGCATGTGATTGTGCACATGCTTCCTAACTCTACAGCCAAAAATCAGAAGTAGAGAGAACTGGCAAGCCGAATTCTTTCCTGCTGGGATTTCTGTGACTTCCCTGGTGTCACTATGATAGCTGGTCCTGTGCAGTCTGATGGTGTCATCTGCAAGCCACAGTGATGTTCTTGCTGATAGAATCCCTAAAGCAAACACAATCCTGCCTTACACGTGGGCTCCAATATTACCCATTTTTGTCCATACTCACATGTGTGACTTTGGGCCAAAGATACTGGTCCAAATGGATTTCTGACCTACCTACACCTGGGCTGGAAGTGGCCATCCCCATATACTCTTAGGTCACACTCTAGGCTTTGCCACCCAGCTAGGCTTCTCTTCCCTTGGTAACATCCCTCTCTGGGACCATGGGTGTATATTCCTGCTGACAGAGCTCAGACATGACCATGACAACACAGCAAACAGAGAGGCTCTCACCATGTTACTCTGAGAAAGGAAGAAGACAGTAAGATCCCCGTCCTCTCGGAGGACTCGCTGAATCCCATTCAGTTTGCCCACCTCTTCCCAGCTATGCTTACCAAGGCTTCTTGGGAGAAGTGACCTTTGATGGAACTTAGATTCTTCTATACCCTTCCCCGGTGCCAAACAGGCCTGGTGGTCTTACATTTCATTACTGAGAAAAGTAAAAGGAAATTTGCTTCAAAGTGTCCTTCTGTGCCCACCTACTCCTGAATCAAGAAGCGGATTACAGCCCTGGCCTGTGGCTCAGTTGATTGGAGCATCACCTGGTACACCAAAAGGTTGTGGGTCTGATTGCCCATACCCAGGTTGTGGGTTAATAATCACTAGGAGTGCCTATAGGAGGCAATCGATCAATGTTTCTCTCTCTTTCTCTCTCTCGCTCTCTCCCTTCCTCTCTCGATAAAAGTCAATTAAAAATATATAAATATTTTTAAAGAAGTGGATGATAATCTCTCCAAATTGAAAAACAAAAAGTTCAAGTTCTTCCTCACCATGTAACCTATAACTCACATACTAGTCATTGGGGGGACTGGGGAGGTTAAATATAAATGGGTCAGTGCTATAATTATTGCTCTCTGAATTTCTTTTCTTTTCTATTTTCATTCAACAATATTTCATGCCATGTTTTCACATCACTATCCATAAGTTCACCTGATTTGAGTTAACACATGCATAATCTAGAAAATATATAGCACTATTATACTTATTACATGCCGGGCACATTTTTAAATATATTTAGTTCTCAGGACTACCTTATAAGGTAGGTACTATGTACACTCCCATTTTATAGTTGAGTAAACTGAGGTACAGAGAAATTAAGTAACCTGCTCACGATCATAAAGTTAGGTAGGCAGAGCCAGACGGAACACAGGCTGTGTGCCCCTGGGATGCATGGACTTAACTCTACTGTGCCTGGCTACGCTGTGCCTCCATCACAGCTTTTTTAGCCATCCTGTTACTGTTCCAGTTTTTAATCTTTGTTGGCAACCCCTGCTGACTAGCACATTCTTGGATGCCTCTCCTGCCTCATAGTGATATGTATTTAGGGAATTAAAAATAACTGCTATGGTAGCTTACCTCAACATTAAAGTGATTATTAGATAGATGACTCTCCTTTAGAAAATGTTTTGATTCCAAATCTCAATAAAAATGCCTTTTGGTTTATCAACGGCTTTGGCAAATCTATGTTATATCCATGGGCCATTACCATCGATAATTGAGAACTCACACACATGTTAATCAATCATTTACTCCTGCCTTTCATCTCTCCTGCATGGTTCTAGGTATTGTCTAAGTCTGAGAATTGAAAAAACACAGTGAAATTTTATCAACAAAATGTAATTGCAGGTACAGAGCTCCATAAAGTTGGGAAGGTAGGCCTAGGAGGGAAGGGGTGGAGATTATGCTGAAAGCTTTTCCATTGTCACTGGCAGTGATTTTATACCATCATTTCCTGGTCTATCAAAGGTATACTTTGCACTCTTTCTAGGAGCTCAGGAATAAAATGTTATAGGCTGTGCTTCCCTATTTAATTTAAGAGGAAAACTTTCCACTTTTAGGTAACAGAAAAAAGACTGGACCAAGAATAATAAACCTGGATTCAATTCTTGCCAACCGTGTGATCCTAGACCAAGTTTTCCTAACCTGAGTTCTTTTTTGTTTTGGTCTGGATAATTCTCTGATGTGAAAGGCTGTCCTGTGCACTGTAGGATGTTTAGTAGCATCATCTCTGGTCTCTATCCATCAAATGCCAGTAGCAGTCTCCTTTCCCAGCCCCCAAGATGTAGCAACCAAAAGGTCTCCAGACATTCCCAAATGTTCCTTGGAGAGCAAAGCCACCCTGATTAAGAATCACTGCTCTAGACAAACTTCTGAATTTCTTGGAACCACAGTTTCTCCATCTTTAAAAATCAGGATCATTTTATTTACTTTACGGAGTTGTTGTAAAGAGATAATGTATTCACACAGACTTTGTAAGTTATGACTGGTTACGTAAGGATTACACTTGGTATTACTATTATTATTAATTATTTACCTCATGCTGTTTTTGAGAGTGCTGCAGGATCTAAAATATATTATAATGTAGTATCAATCCCAGAACATGTTTCTTTACATATTTCTAAGGGGGACTATTAAAATAGTTATAACTGATGGAATACGGAGGTACTAACTATTCACTATTGTCAATACTTTACTAATTTAGATTATTTCATTTCATAACCACAGGCTGCACTCCTGCTGCTGGTCAAGCCATTTTGGAAAGGAGAATAGGTAAACATATCTACAACCAAAAGACAAACAAAACATCACCAAGAACATAAGTCATGAGGCCAGGGGTTCACCGCAAAGCACAGAACGGGAAATAATCCCTCCCAAGTAGAAAGCAATTTCTTTCACTCCTGGGTTGCACAGCTGTATGGTCTCCTTACACTGCGCATCATTCAGAAGCTCAAATTGTCACGACTGATGTTCACGTTGTCAATGTCATGTCATTGGAGCTCCATAGAATGGAGTGTCATGTCATTGGGAACCTTAAGTTGCCAAAGGGTAGACTCCTTGTGTGATTCCTCCTGTGTCTGCCAACACAGGAGGAATCACACAAGTAGTTCAGGTCCTTGCACAGGGCAGGCAGTGGACACATTTTCATTGAGTGACTGGATAATTACTATTTTTGCTGTATGTTAACAATAGTTTCCTAAAAAGCACTAGATACAAAAATTCTGCACATAATTATTAAGGGAAGGATTTAATTCTGCCAACTCATCAATTTATTTCAAGCTGATTCTTCCCTTTTCCTGCCATGATTCTAACCCCACCCCAGAATTCTCAGAGATCAGAGCTTTACTATGTGTCAGGGTCATATACAGGGAAGCCTTCAGTTAGGGTGGGGGCAATTTTCCTTCCTTTCCTCACCTTCCTCGTTTTCCTTCCTCTGGAGTGGGCAAGATGAGCCTTGCTGAGTCTTCTGATAGTAGGTTAATGAAGGGTTAAGAAAGGCATGCTAGGAGCCTGCTTGGAGCTGGCGATGGTCCAGATTTTAAGAGCAGGACAAAGCGAGTCTTTGCTTTCAGAGTATTGCCCATCCCGACTCAGCAGGGTGAAAAATGCAGGGATTTGGGAAGGGGAGCAGAGCGGCAGGGGACATGGCATGGCATGATCTTACTGGGGAAAGAGACCAGGGAAATCCCACTATCTCCAGGAACCGAGAGATGAAAAACCAACTTCTACAAAGGACCTGCAGTGACCTCATTTATAGGGAGCCCCATCTTAACACCCTGGACAGTAGGGTGTGATTACAATGGCTACCATTCTGGGACTCTTCTAGCAGGAGCCAGGGGGGCCTGGGAGGAAGTAGAAAGGGCGATGGGGGTGATGGCTGGCAAATCCACAAAGGGCATGCCACTGAAGTAGGTCAGTTGGCACGGGTAGCAGACTCATCCTGGAAGAAAACAATTGAGATTCCAGTCTCTCTCCCTTTTTAGTTATTAAAAATTTTAAGCTGCACAGGTCTGAGATGACTGTGTAAAATCTTCACTCCAAACAACAGATAATATTTATAACTTAAGCAGGGTAAATATTTCCTAAGGAAAAAAAAAAAAACTAGAAATAAACCAATAACCCAGACTTGATCCTGATTAAAAATCATATTTATTCAGTGATGATTGTTCTTCTGGTGGCTAGATGAAAATTGAAATACTAGGTAATATTTATCTACTGTAACAATTAGGTTAAATTAATTCATAGTGTTCACTCAAATAACATTGTTTGCATATACTCCTATTGCTAGGAAAGTGCTACCTAATTTATTTTTCACACATCAAAATTCAGTAAATTGATATAATTATATGATCCTCCCTAGAAATGCTGATAGATTCTGGTCTGCACATCTCAGAGGGAAGGGGGAATGAAAACAGTGGGTGACATCATGTACCATATGTTCAACAATATCTACAGCACTGCAGGTACAATGGGCAAGGGTGAGAGTCTTATTTAGGCCAAATCGCTTCATTGTTAGGGAATATGATGAATTTTATATTTATATTTTATTCATTTTCCAAGTAATGTATTTTCTTTAAAAAATTCATAGACACACTAGAATCTATTCCCATCTTTCAGGAAAACCTGTAAACCAATATAAATATTTTTTTTACTGTTGAAGAGTGTCTGACAAAATATCTGACAAAAATGTGTTGTTCTTTGAAGGTCAATAGGTCACATGATCAATTAAATCTGATACAGAATTTTATGATAATTTTTCCAGCAAATTATATGAAAACTCTTGGGTATAGGTTTAGTGGGGATTTTTCCCACGTTACTAGGCCAGTGGATTTGAAAAGTGACTATTTCTACTGTTAACACTGACACAAGCTGCTTTTCTTCAGCAAATTTGGTCCCCAAAGGATCACCAGGACAAACCCCGCAGATATTATTCCCCCAGAGACTAAACAAAGGTTTTGGAATGAGGTGCTTTGAGTCCTAATCATAGGTCTGTTTAAGAACTTTATATGGCACTATTCACACATTCCATTTTCTAGTTTTTAAAGTAGTTTTGTGAGAGATTATCTCATAATCTCAGGACCAAATTAGTAAAGAAAAGGTTGTTGCTGGTAGGAGGTGCTAACATCCTATCAATAGTGATTATCATAGGCATTTAACATGTGCTCATTCAATTTAAGGAATGAACTCAAGGAAAGAACATGCCAAAATGATTTTGATGTGATTTACGATATGGAATGTGTAATGCTATAGTCCAAGGTGTGGACTGTGTGTATACTTGTTGTGTTTTCACTAGACAAATACTATTTTTCTGCCCAGCTTTGCATTCAAGTGGTAATTCCTAACACCTGCGAACAAATGCGCTTAGCCCTGCTAATGCTGATAAAAACTACAAATCTGTCTTCTTCACTGTTGATCCGCAAACGAAAGCACACACTCCATCTCTCTGGACCCTTAATAGAAAATCAGCAGGGCTGTTAGCAAAACTTTTTAGACCACAGAAAAGATAATATTAATTCAAGCACTTTAGGAAAATTCCCCCAATCCATCTTCTTCTCCTGATAACATTATAGAAGGTTTTGATATACTGATATTTTAAGGGGGGGGGTGGCCTATGGCTTACTAGCAATGCAATTTATTAAACAGTCACGTTAAATCACTTTCCACATAAGCCTGAAACCTGTCAACCATCTTAGACTCCCGCCCTCACTAGTTTTAGAGATTTGCAATGCAAGGAGCCAATCTGATCTGTAACACCTTGCCACCAGGTTTTCACAATATAGAGTTTTAGTTATCATCGGTAGAAGTGCCTCCTTGGAAATACATGGCCCTTGAGCATGTTTTAGAGGGAGACATTGAGTTAAATACTCTTCTCCATCTGATCAGTCTGTTTGAGCCATTTAGAGATAAAGAGAGGAATACTTTTTTTTTTGGATCTACAAAATTCTGCTTTGTGACTTGTCTTCAGATTTGCATATTTTTATAGAGCATGTTAGGCAAAGAGAGCTCTGTGCCATGGGCTGTGAAAATAAAGACTACTAAGCCAATGTCCCATCTTACAGGTGTTATCCTTTATAATATAAGCTCCAGAGGGCAGGGGTCTATTTGATTGAATGAGATACTAAAACACCCTCAATAAATAGTTGTGAAGCCAATGGCGAATGGGGTGTAGGAAGTGCGACATTAATGTAAAAAGTGCAACATTAATGTATACAGATGCCAGCTACTAAATTGCAAAAGGGTGGGTTTGTGTTGTGCTATGAATGGACTAAATATGCCACTGGTCAGCCTTGTGCTTTAAAGGAAACCACTGCTGCTGGGAAAACCGATACTCAGTATTGAAGAGAAGTCTGGAGGCAGGATTTTCATAAAAGTCTTTGAAGCAACAGTCTAGGACAGTGATGGCAAACCTATAAGACACGTGTCACCTCTGACACGCAAACAAGACAATTCCTCAGTGTCTTGTTGGATTCTCTTTCTTTGGGAGATACAGGACGTTTGTACTCTAGGCAGTGGTCGGCAAACTGTGGCTTGGCAAACCGCGGCTCGCGAGCCACATGCGGCTCTTTGGCCCCTTGAGTGTGGCTCTTCCACAAAACACCAACTTCTGCACATGGGCCATGAAGTTTCAATCGCACTGTACGTGCGCGCCCGCACGTGGTATTTTGTGGAAGAGCCACACTCCAGGGGCCAAAGAGCCGCATGTGGCTCACGAGCCGGGGTTTGCCAACCACGGCTCTAGTGTACTCATTCATGCATATTCTTGGAGTAGGCCTTCGCTGTCCAGCTTTCATGGTGACTGGGTAAGTGTCTCTCTCATTCAGGGATAAAGCATTAGGGAGACTTCTGGGCCTCTATTCTAAAGCCACATTCTGTCACCATCTCTCTGACTCCTGGGTCTGTTTTTCCATTGATTCCAAAATCAGAAGGTGATACCAGGTAACAAGAAGATACTGTATATCGACTCCTTAACAGCTGCAACAGGAAGACATCCATCAAGATAGAAAGATTACACTAAGGGAGGTGGCTAGTTAGCATGGCAGCAAGAGGCATTCCAGGGGAAAGAGTCTGTCTGGGAGAGCAGATTGTACTGCAACACTTGGTCCCGCCTTTTGTGACGTTTGCTGTGCTTTGCAATTTCAACTCTATTTTACATGAGCTGGAGAACTGAGCAATACCTCTCAAGTCCCAGAATGTAGCAGTTATGCAAGCACAATGGGACCCAAGCATTACCTGACCTGTGAAGAGTTAGTGCAGTGGGCCCAAGAAAGGCTTTCAAGATTCACTGACGCTCACAGGAACCCAAACGATGTGAGTGAAAACTAAAAGCAGGAGAGCGAGGACGATGGTATACAAGAGTCTAGCACAAGGCAAAGCCTTGGAGGAGATCACAATCGTAACCCACAGAGTCAAAAACAGCAGCTGCTGCCTCAAATCTTGCCTTAGTCAAAGTCAACACAGACAAGTCCTTGACTGGGCCAAGACAATTCCTCTTTTACAACTGCCACAAATGTCCACTGGAGACTGATGTATCAAAACACTGGCACTGTACCCTGAAGCATTCCAGAACTGACTTAAAAAATTGATCCTAGCCCTGGTATGTTTTTCCCAGTGGTTATAGCATTGGCCCAGGAAGTGTCGTGGGTTTGATTCCCAGTCAAGGGCACATACCTGGGTTGCAGGCCCAGGGGCATATATGGGTGGCAACTAATCGATGTGTCTCTCTTACACCGTTGTTTTTCTCTTTCTCTCTCTCTCCCCCTATTTCCTACCCTCTACTCTCTCTCAAAAAACAAACAAACAAAAAAATACACACACACAAAAAAAACTCTGGTGAGGCTTAAAAAAAAATTGATCCTAGAGTTTGGTTTTAATATTTCCCACCATCTACTATGAGTTCACAATCAGCTATACCCCTTTTTCTTTCTAATCACCATCTATCCCTTCCAGGGCCCATTTTTCTTCTTATATCCCTGAAGGTTCTCCCAGGGGCATCCTACCTTAAGCTTTCCACCTTGCTGAAAACCTGAAGCTAGATAGCACGATGATTAAAATACAAGTTCATTATTTTCTAAATTGTAATAAAAGGTATAGCATTGCTTTTCTCAGTAGGATTTTCAGATCAGTGTCATCCAATAAAAATATAATGAAAGACACGCATGTAATTAAAAAATTTCTAGGAACCACCTACAAAAAAGTAAAAATAAACAGATAAAAATAGTGGATAATATATTTTATTTAACTCATTATATCAAAAATATTATAATTTCAACATGTAATCCATATAAAAAATATTGATGAGATAGTTACCTCTTCAAAATCTGTGCTGTGTCCTGCAAATAAGCCATATTTCCAGTGCTCAAATGGTGAGTGGCTACTGCATTAGAGAGTGGAGACTTCAACAGCCTTACCTCACGTTTCTGGGAATTGAGTATGGTTGAATTTAGTGAGAATCTCTTAAGGCTATGAGAGATAGTAACAAGGCAGGAATGAAAATATTTGAGGACCACTGTAATGAAGTCAGGTTTTTCCTTTATTTCAATTTCTAGTAAATAATTCCACATGATGTTTGTTGACAATGGTTTATCTGACATTGGAAAAGGTCATGTCCCTGAGCCTCTGATTTAATCATATATTATGTGGGAACAATAAGATCTACACTAATAATGGACAAATATGTAAATTGACCATACCTCTGCGATGACCCATAGCCAATCAGGAAGGAATATGCAAATTAACGTGACAAAGATGGAGGCAGCCACGGAGTTAGCTGGAATGGGTGGGAGGCTTGGGTCACCTCCAGCGATGGAGAAAGCCAAGCTTCTCGCCCACCTGGGCTGGCTGCCGAAGGAGGGCCTGTGGGAGGTAGCCACGGAGCAGGCAGGAGTGAGCGGGAGGCTTGGGTGCCTGGGCCGGCTGCCGAGGGAGGGGCCTGCAAACAGCCCTCAGCCCCTTACCCAGGCTGGCCAGGCCCCCCAGGAAGGACTCCCAACTCTGAAGGGGGTGTGGCCAGCCTGAAAACAGCCCTCAGTACCTTACCCAGGCTGGCCACACCACCCATGGGGTGAAGGTCACCCAGGTCACCCCTCACCCAGGCTGGCCAAGCACCCCAGTGGGGACCCCCATCCTGAAGGGGGTGTGGCCAGCCTGAAAACAGCCCTTCGCCCATCACCCAGGCTGGCCACACACCCCCTCCCCGCCCAGTGAGGATCCCCACCCCAATGGGAGCGTGGCCGGCCTGCAAACCACTGCAGGCCCCTCACCCAGGGCACCCCGCCCCCCAAGGGAACCCCCACCCTGATCCGGGACACCCTTCAGGGCAAACCAGCTGACCCCCACCAGTGCACCAGGCCTCTATCTATACTAATAAAAGGGTAATATGCTAATTAGACTGGGAGACCTTCCAGGAGACCTTCTGGACATTCTTCTGGACAAAGCCATGGTGGCAGGGCCGAGGTAGAGGCGGTTAGGGGCCAAGAGGGGCGGGCAGTTGTGGGTGATCTGGCCGGTGGGGGGGGGGGGGGGCGTTGGGGGTGATCAGGCCAGCAGAGGGGAGGCAGTTGGGGGTGAGCAGGCTGGCAGGGAGGGCAGGTGGGGGTGAGCAGGCCGGCCGGGGGGGCAGTTGGGGGTGATCAGGCTGGCTGGGGGGGGGCCAGGGGGCAGATGGGGGTGAGCAGGCCAGCAGGCTGAGTGGTTAGGGGCAATCAGGCAGGCAGGCAGGTGAGCGGTTAGGAGCCAGCAGTCCCGGATTGTGAGAGGGATCCCAGATTGGAGAGGGTGCAGGCCAAGCTGAGGGACACCTCTCCTCCCCCCCCCCCCCCCCCGCATGAATTTCGTGCACCGAGCCACTAGTAATGAAATAAAATAATTAGAATATCCAGCTCCCTGGATTGCTGTGATGAAAAAAAATAGGAAAGCACTAAGGAAAATAGCCCACGATATTATTTATTTGATGAAAAATTGGCCTTTTTATATTTTTAAAAAATAGTTCTACTGAGGGATATTCTACATTCAATAAACTGCACATATTTAAAGTATACAACTGGATAAATACCTATGCAATTGATCAAGAAATGCACATACCCATCACCCCCAAGTTTCTTCATCTTCCCACTTCTCTCTGCCTACCACTGCCCCCCCCCCCCCCATCCCCCATCTCTCACTTCCATACTCAGGCAACCAATAGTCTGCTTTCTGCTACTAAGTTTATATTTTCTGGTATTTTATACATGTGGAATCACACACTGATATATATATATGTTGTTTGATGTATCAATAGTTGTTGTAGGAGTTCATCCGGAGGAAGTGGCCGCTGGTTGACCCATGAGCTTGACCAGGACAAGTGGAGGCACCTCACACCCCGCCCTTGTCCTTGGGATGTGCACTCTCCTTGCCTTCCCAGCACTAGAAGCTGCCTCAAGGACACAGCCTTGAGACAATAGTGTGCTATTGCGACCCCTGGACGGTAAATGTGACTGAACCCTGTGAAGGACGCTATATAAACTTTGCAATTTCTGGGGCGCGGGTGTGGAAAGCTGTCGTCTTTGGGCGGCACCAAACCGGCCTCATAAGTGAGTTCCCTTGCTCATTAAGATTGCCACCTACCCATTGGAAGTGGTCTGTCTTGTTCTTAGGTCTCTCCTTCCCCTCCACGCAGGCCAGTCAGCCTGGAAACGGAAGAAATTGGTTTTGGGAAAGAGGCATCCGCAGGGCAAAGCCAGAGTTGGCCATGGACTTCCACGTGGGGAGGGTGGCGAGTCTGTGGGCAGCCCGCGAACCTCCTGGGAGGAACCGAACGTCTGGGGGACGAGGGCTGGTCTGGGTTTGTTGGAGGAAGTGCGCAAGCGCGGCGCTGCAGAGCCCGGCGCTCCTGGGCTGTGCCGTGGCCTGGCCTCAGCTGGGGCTGGTCATCCCGAGGCTAAAGCTGCTGTGGGAAGTGGGAAGAAGAGCTGTGGTGGGAGAAACACGTGTGAGTACCCACGAGTCCGCTCACTTGGGGTGGCAGCCAGGTGGGAAAGCAGAATCATAACTTAGAGACTTTAGCGCGCCGTTTTGCAAAGCTAGGAGGGCGTCTCCCGAGCAGGGCCACCATTTGAGTTAGATGTACAGCAGGTCCGCGAATGACCTGGTTCCATTGAATGGCCTTTTGTGACAATGTTGGGGAAAACATTGCTTCCCAGCGGAGCCCCTGAGCGTGTGGGGTCTGCGCGTTCTCCCATGTCTGTGTGGGTTTTCTGGGTCCTGCGATTTCCCCCCAAAGACGGTCAAGTGGGGTGCGTGGCCTGTCTTCCTTGTTCCAGCTGAGTGAGTGCAGGTGTGAAGGGCGCCCTTCCCAAGGTGGGTTCCTGCTTGCCCCCTGAGCTGCCAGGAGAGCCTCCTGCTCCCCTCAACCCTCCACAGGAATCAGTGAGTTTGAAAATAGTTTTCATTTGTTTTTATTCAACTTGCTTAAGTATGTGTGTCGCTCACATTCATTTCAGTCTTTCACATGAGAAGTGTTTTAGGTCTTTGTTTAGAGTGATGTTTTTGTGACCAGGAATACGGCATAGGAACTTAACTCCCCGTTTCTAATAATTAGCTCAGCGATTTTCAACCTGTGTGCCACAGAATTCTTAAAACATACAACACCTGACTACTAGTCAGAGGTACTAATTCCTTTTCCCTTAGATCAGTGGTTCTCAACCTTGGCTGCACATTAGAATCACCTGGGAATCTTTTTAAATCCTGATTTCTGGGCCTCATCCTCTGGAAATTCTGTTTCTTTGTTACTAATGTTGTGGCCCCACCCCATAACAAAGAAACAGAATTTCCGGAGGATGAGGCCCAGAAATCAGGATTTTAAAAAGATTCCCAGGTGATTCTAATGTGCAGCCAAGGTTGAGAACCACTGCCTTAGGTTGTCAAATAAAAAAGTGGCAACAGCCAACATAAGAGTAGCCATCTGGTGTGATGAATCAAAATTATACTTTTTTGTCAGATTGATAAAATAATAATAATATTTTTTGGTGTGCTGCAGAATTTTAATAATTGGTTTGTGTGTGCCATGAGATGAAAAAAGTTGAAAATCACTGAATTAGCATATGGGAAACTTGGTGTGTCATTATATGTTTCACTTAAGTCACAGTTGCCAAGAACCTACTGATGACTTTAAGTGAGGACTTACTGGATCTGTGACCCTGGAAGATGTGGGTGGGGCACTATGGCAGAAACAACAGAAGGAGAGAATCCCCTTAGGATTTTGGTCCCTGCTCTGGGACCCCACAGAGCTGTGAGCAGTGTGTGTAGTGCTCCTCCACGTAGAGCCCCCAAGGAAGGAACAGCATACATGATAGAACTTCCCTTCCTACCAAGGGTTGGGGAGATGATACGTTCCATCAATCCACCCTGTAATAGCTCAAACCCCCACAATGACTAAGTGGCATGCTTATTTGCAGCAGAAGAGTACCCTGTTTTCCAGTCCACTGTCTGCAGAAATGTGGGTGTTACTAGGCCTCGCACTTTTGTAATGGACAAAAGAAAGAGAATGTTGTTGCTGGAGTGGTCCAGTGGTATGCAGAATTAGATATTGTGTCCAGTGATTCTACCAAAAACCTTTTTAAAAACAAAGAAATCAAAGCTTAGTCATCTATAAATTTGACACCAAAAAATATGACACTTGAGGGGACGTGACTCAGTCTCTATGTTGCATTTCTTCATTAGTTACAATAGCTATAGGATGTAAGCTTCTCTAGCCGTCATTTTCTCATCTACGAAATGGTGATAATTATAGTTGCTTCTCATAGGGTTTATAGTCTGGATTAAATTAGATAGTATCTGCAGTGCCATTAGCTTTATGACTGACAACACAAGATTTGGAAGTCATTAATCTTTAAAGATACCTCCCAGTTCTTTTACTATTATTGAATTTGCAAAATTTATCCCTAGCCTTCATTTTTCATAATTATGTACACACAGGCTCACACACACTCAAACACACAAACACTCTTTTCTTCTATGCATACTTAAGAATAACAACTTTGCCTGTCATAATAGCAATATTTTAGTTAGAGGCAAATGATTTCACAGCTGGACATGCACTTAATGACCATCTTATCCAATATCCACATTCCTCAGAGAAGTGAACTCTAATTGGAAGATATGGCGTGATCTGTCTAAGGTCATAGAATTGGTTAGTGGTGGGATTGGATCTCCAGGTGCTTTTTACACAGAACAGTGCTACCCCTCTTTCTCATTCTCTAGGCTTCTTTCAATTCTGGTAAATTCTTTGACATTCACAAATAGGACTTTTGCAGAATATTATAAATACACTTATACCATAATTCTATAGAAGATTTAAAATGTTCTTTCTCCTCTTTATGTTTATGTTTGTGTGTGTAAGTGTGTATTGGAGTGAGGATGAGGGTGAGGGTGAAGGAAATGGGGAAGTCTAATCGAGTTTAGTATAAACAAAATTATCTGTCACAAAAGAAAATCATGAACTGTCAGATGTAGGAGATTCCCCAAGATCATCTTCATTTTATAGCTGATAAAGTGGGACTTTGAGAATGTAAGTGACTTGTCTTAGTTTGATATACAGGCAAGCTAAATTTTAGTCTAGAATTCATTCCATTAAACACACTGTCTTTGCCCGACTGGTATGGCTCAGTGGTTGAGCATCAATCTATGAACCAGGAGGTCTCCTCAATTCCCAGTCAGGGCACATTCCCAGGTTGCAGGCTCCATTCCCAGTAGGGGGTGTGCAGAAGGCAGCTGATTAATGATTCTGTTTCATCATTGATGTTTCTATTTCTCTCTCCTTCTCCCTTCCTCTCTGAAATCAATAAAAATATACTAAACAAACAAACAAAACCCACTGTCTTTTCAATAATTTGTAACTGCTTCCAGGGTAGTGAATATGGATGATTATTATATGTAATATGGAACAACTATATCAAAATTCCTATAATTTCTTAAGAAAATACTTTTGGAGAAGTTAAGAGCCCCATATAACTTTAAAGATTAATACCATTAGTTACTTAAACTATCTTTTTTTCCCCTTTTACTTTAAACAGTTATCAACAATAATAAAAAATAGTTCTTAAGCTTAAGTGTTATGGTGATAGTATCTATAGAAATAGTGCACATAAAAATATTTAGAATTAGATTTTTGACTTTAGGCGATCTTTGTAAATGAGACACAATTTTAAATATCTATACAACATCCAAATTATCTTGCAATTGAAGTACAAATTTTATTACATCACAAATTTAAATTATATGAATGCAAAATTGGATGCTGCTAAATCTTTGACAATCTGATTTTTAGAATGATTATATGACTGCAATTCCATGAATAGTCTTTTTTTCTTTTTTGGTAGTGGATTGGTTATTTTGTTTTTTTAAAGTGAATTCATCATTTTCTTGACTGTGTCTGATCCTTGGATCCTTGGGGGTAAATTCTCAGTACAGCACATGGAGATTTAGCTATGTGAGTCCCATTAGTGTGAAACGGAGTTTTGCAGCTAAATCCATGAGCTGAGCAGTTGCTCTTTAATGTTATTTTAATATTTAATGGTTATCACAGAGCTGTCAAGCTGGGACCGTTTCAATGAGAGAGATTTCCAGAACTTATGAGAGAGATTTTAAACATCTATTCAGAGCATATTGCAATATCCTTAGTTATTAGAAGAAGATTATTTTTTTTAGGGAGAAAGAGTCCAATTCAAAAGAGCATTTCCTTTTAATCGTGGCAAATTTGAGACTGAGATAACTGATTTTTTTATTTTTATTAGAATTATTTAAAGGATTCACTAAATTGCTTTCATGAGGGAATTACATATTAATTAGGTAAAATTTCAATGGAGTATCAGACAGAGCCAGGAATAAAGGTGTTGTTTTTTTTTTAAATTGATACTCATTGTTTTTGTCATTAATTTTGTAATTTAAAAAATTGGTACTCTCATTTTCCTTAAAATTCTGTAGGTAAAATTTACAGAGAATTTGTATGAGAGAAAAATCTCCATGAAGAATCAATGGTCTTTACCACAAGTTATAGTCATGTCAGGGAAGTATCACACTATAAGGAATACACACCTGCATTCTTCCCATTGGGCATCTTCCTGGATGTCTGCTGGCCCCCAAGGCATCTGTACAGGCCTAAGTTTTCTTAAAGATTGAGAACATCTGGACTTCAGTCCTTAAAATATACCCCATATTATTTTGATCAATTCTAAGGAACCTAAAATCTGGAGTAGCCCAAGAAGTCACCCAAGGTCACCAGAGAGAAGTTTTGAAGACTCAAATTAAAAAAAAAAATGAAAGAAAAGCTATATTTCTCTATAACTCTTTCTTCTCTTCTTTCACTCAACTTGTAAATCTGTGGAAGTGTCCACATGTTGAAAACAAGCAAGTAAACTAACTTTTCCACCATAAAGCCCTTCCTTCTAGCTATGATCCTAAGTCCCTCCTTCCATTCACCACCCCACCCCTTGGAAGAACCATCTGTCTTCTCCATCTTCTCTTCTACTTTCTTCTTGCTCCGTGGTGTTATCACTGACTTCTAGCTGGCCACATGTGGTGACCTCTTTGCAGGATCTATCTGACTTGTCTACTTTTTGGTTCTTCATACCCTTAAGTACTGCCTTCTTTTACTTCTTTCTCTCTCTTTATTTTTTCTTCCTTACTTCCAACACCTCTTAAACATTTAAGTTTTGTCAGACTCTGCTCTAAGTACCTTGCAAAGATAAATATGGCATAGTCACAGTCTTGGACGGGTTTAGGTTCTGATGGGAGAAACAGGAGAGCATTCTTTTTTCTGCTTTGTGATGCTTGGACTCTGAAAACCACATTTCTCCCTTGTATGCTGCCTCCTTTTTAGGTTCTGTCAATAGGGACATTAGAGAGGACAGGAAGGCTGGAGTGGGGCAGAAGAAACTTACTCTTTCCTGTTTGGTTACTGTTCCTGTCAGTGATCCTCAGCCATGGCCCTTCACTCAGACACCAATGGTTGGTTCTAGTTTCTGGCTCCATGTTGGCATTTTCAGAACCAGCTTTACCGTGTCCCTTCAGTGGTATCAGCACCAGATGGTTTGGGTTCTAACTAAAAGGAACACATACTCAGAGCTCTTGAGGTGTCAGCATCATCCAAGTAGCACTCTTTTTCAGGGGTTAGCTCTGTGGGGTCGGAGCCTTGCAGGAGGTCCAGGCTGCACAGCAGACCGCTCTGCCTCTTGGTTAATTATGACCCAGAAGTTCAAGGATACTCAGTGATCAGTGGCAAGTAGGGATGCTGTAAGGGGCCTCTAGCAAGCCCCAATAGGAGGATTACAGTGCAGACCTCTAAGCCATCTTTTTTTTAAGGGGGCGGGGGTGGTGAGGGATGGATGGTATATGGTTCTTCAATTTTTGAACACCTTTATTGAAATATAATTTATATACCACACATTTAAAGTGCTCAATGCTATTTACTATATTCATAAGATCCTGCAACCATCACCGCAATCTAATTTCAGAACCGTAAACCTTCTTCTCATAACTATTCTCCTTTTGAAAACCAGCTCTTGACTTGTTATTGGAACCTGGTAGAGTAAATGAGTGACCATGAACCATTGAATCGCTATGTAATGGGACCTGTCCAGCATGAACTGAGTGCTGTCTGACTCATAAAAGCATAACACAGGGTATGTGCAATAGCAACTCATCATCAGGTGGAAATGTTGAGAGGAGACTGGTCTTGAGCAAGCCCTGAAGACTCATGTGACTTGAATGAGCAGGTGGTACAGACTTCTTTGTGCTGCATTGCCTCCCTCCCTCAATCCACACCTGGGGTCTCCTGGGGGAATTTCTGATAAGTTGACTGAAGAGTAAAACTGCTAAGTTTGGGGTTCATTTGTTGTGCAGCAATAAATAAATTATATCTATATCACCAATATCTGTCTACCTACACATATATAATAGGAGTGAATAAAGCCTTTGATAATAGACTTAAACTGGACTGCTATGATTAAATAATATGTTTTTAGAAATATCACTGGCATCAGTTTTCAAAAAGATCACCTGGGTATCAATGCGGGCAATAGATTTGGTGAGACTATGAGCAGGAGAATGTAAGGATGATATGACAGCAATCTAGGTGACAAGTGAGAAAAAGAAAGTGAGATTCGAGAGAGCGTGGACTCAAAGAGATACTTTGCAGGTACAACTGTCACACTTGGGCAGCCCACAGGGTGTGAAACACTTCGTGTAAAAAAATGGGACTCTGCTCCCACTGTAGTCTCTCTCTTACCTGGTTGTTCTTTCTCATTCTCTTCCTCAGAGCTACCTCCCTTTTTCTGTCTCTCCTGAAGGGGTTCCAGGTCCTCAGGATTGCATACTAGACAAACTCATCTGGTCCTGCGGCTTCTGTTAATCTGTGTGCTGAGGACTCCCACATCCCTCTTCCCAACACAACTTCCTTGGAAGTGCAGGTTTTATATTTCTAACCCCACACAAAGCCCCCTGTTATCTAGTTTAGAGACTGGCACACCTCTTCTGGGCTTTGTAGGCCATACACTCTCTGTAACAACTACTCTGCTCTGGAGTTGTAACGTGATAGCAGCAGCCAGATACAATATGTAAATGAATGCATGTGCCTGTGTTCCAATAAAACTTTATTTATGGACAGCAAAATTGGAATTTCATGTTCATTTGTCATAAAGTTTTATTTTACTTTTGATTTTTTTTTTTTTTTTTTGGTCATTGAAAAATATACAGTCTTTCTTCAGCTTTTGGGCCTTCTGTGCAGTAACTTGCACACCCCCGATCTTCTCTCCACTATGTTTCTAGCCTCATTTCCTGGTAGTCCTTGCACTCAGGACTTGGTAAATCCAATGCCCTTGTTCTTGTTCTTCAGTGACTCTGTATGGCGTTCCCATCCACTTGATGCCCTCTTGCCTCTGTTCACCCTGTGAACTCCTCATCATTTGTAATCACTGGCTCAGTTGTACCTGGCTCAGGGCAGTCTTCTCAGATCCCCCCAGACTGAATTATTTCCTCCCTCCTCTGTTCCCTCAGAGTACTTTGTTTCTATCTCTGTTATAGCAGGTATCACATCCTAGCGTCATTTATCTTTTTAAGTACCTGTCTGCAATGTTGGCCTATGAATCCTCAGTGCAAACACCCCACTAGATTCATCCTCGTACCAGTCCTCACTCAATAATGTCTTGAAGTGACTCATATAGAAAACCCAACATTTAGGACAAAGTGCTACAGATTATTTCTAGAAATTTTGACCATAAAGATCAATGTTTTCATTAAAATTATGGCTTTTTATATTTGAAGTCTGGTTTTAGAAAATCAATATTTATAAAATATTGTCTTCTGAAAGTTAGTTTTCATAATGCTGTTTGGAGGATCAACTATTATAAACATACTAGGGGCCCATTGCATTGAATTTATGCACCTTGAAAGGAACTATGGGCCGCGAGGCTGCCGTGGGCACAGGGGTGAGTCTTGGCCCATCCTCTGTGCCCCCGCCTGGCCCCTCCCGCAGTGGCCCCTGGTCCCCTGTCTGCCGGCAGCCCTACTCCTGTGCTACCGCTACCACTCGCTGACAGCGCCAGCCCTGCTCGCACCCACTGACAGCATGGAGCGATTGGGACCGGTGCCGGGCACCAGCAGCAGGTGCAAGCGGCAGGTGCGAGTGCCAGCAGCAGGTGCGAGTGCCAGGCATGACCACAGCATGTGGGAGCAAAGAATTTTCAGTAACCATCAGAGGCTCACCCCGATGACAGCGACTGGCGCCCCTCCTTGGTCAGACGCCCCTGCTCACCTGCTCCACCATCCCACCACGGCCGATGCCTGCCATGTTCCACGCTCTGCCGCCTGCTGCTGACGCCCACCATGTTCCACACGTGCCCCTGGTGGTCAGCACACATCATAGCGACCGGCTGTTCGGTTGTTCCACCGTTTGGTCTATTTGCATATTAGGGTTTTATATATATTTAGATTTTATAACCCATATATAGATATACAGATGTTAATCTTCAGTAATATTATTGCTACGACTCAAACCACAACTCCTACAGTTATTACTGCTATAGATATTGCTATAAACCTCTTTTATTTTTACATTTCATTTTTTAGATATATATATTTATTTTTAATTTATCTTTATAAACCTCTTTTTTTAAAGAAATTTGTCTCACTGTTAAGAGGATTGTAGTCCCTGTAATGTAAGTTTGATCCTACCTCCCAAAGCAAATATTTTTTTTCTTTTTTTTTAGCACACATTTTTTTGTATTATTGTTTAAAGTATTACAAATAGTAGTACATATGTCTCCTTTTTTTCCCCCCCCATTAACCTTCCTCTGGCCTACCCCCTGGCACATGCCCTCACCCCACTCCCCCAGTGTCTTGTGTCCATTGGTTATGCTTACATGCGTGCATACAGTCTTTCGGTTGATCTCTTACCCGCCGCCCCCCCCCCCCCCAACACTCCCCAGCCTTCCTGCTGTAATTTGACAGTCTGTTCGATGCTTCTCTGCCTCTGTATCTATCTTTTAGCAAATATTTTCTGATTTTTGTAGATATTTTTGTTGTTGATATGAACTCCTTTGCTTTTATTATCACTTGTTGCAGTAAAACTAAACCTTTTTTCCTTGGACTCTATATTCAGATGATTTTTTTAAAAGAAGCAAAGAAGTGTTTTTTCATTTCTTTCTTTCCAAATATGATTTCTGTTTTACCTTCATAAGATCTGTTCTTTTTATCAAATGTAACTCTGGATAGAATGTCAGATTCAGGCAAGAGGACTGGCAGGCTTCGACAGGGAGACTACTTTATGATGCAAAAATGTACTTTAGTTACTGCCCTATTAATTTTCATCAAAAGCCCACTTTACTCTCTTGTTTCCCAGTGAACATACTTCTGTTTGATTTCAATTAAAAATGAAATGTCAGCCCTAGCCAGATTGGCCCAGTGGCTGGGGCATTGGCCCTAGGACTGAAGGCTCCCAAGCTGTATTCCATTCAAGGGTACATAACTTGGTTGTAGGCTCAATCCTGGCCCTAGTAGGTCTGGGGGCATGCGAGAGGCAACCAATTGATGTGTCTCTCTCACATCGATGTTTATCTCTCTCTGTGTCTCTCCCCCTCCCTTCCACTCTTTCCAGAAATCAATGGAAAAAAAATCCTCAGGTGAGGATTAACAAACAAAACAAACAAACAAACAAACAAACAAACAAACGTCAGCATTTCAGGTCTCGTTGTGCTGTTTCACGGTGCACACGATTCCAGTTCTTCAGAGAGATGGCAGCTCCAGTAGGAAACTCAGTTGGGATAGAAAAGTAGGTTTCCATTTCATGTTTTCTTTAGAAATATGAACTAGAATGTAGTCTTCCAGGCCTCTATTTAAAGGAAGAATCTGTGGCAGTAGGTTTCCCAATTTTCAAATTATTCTCTATCTTCAGTTTATTTGGAGGTTTCCTCTATTCAACCATATTTTCCTTATTCCCAAGGTAACATCTCACCTTCATTTTTTTGTCTATGAATACTATGTACTGTTGGAAAAAAATGTCAAAAAGATTGGTGAAGTACTTATGGTTCTTTAAAAAGTTGATTACATTAAAGGTTGTATTTTATGTAGGTTTGGTGTTCCAAGAGAAAATTTCCGTGCTTTGATTTTTGACAATCTGAGACTTTTACATACAAAAATTCAAATGTATGTGACATTTCAGGAGACTTAGCATTATTCTGTTTCTCCTCTCTCAAGGAAATGGGCATATGTAGGTAGTTATGGAAATGCATGGCTAGTGATGACAGCTTGACCAGGAGTGTAAAATGTATGATAACGGGATCGCTTCTAAAAATTTCAACAAGAGATCTCTAATATTTCCTGAAGTGCTAGCATCTGGAAAATGGAATGTTTTTCCACTTAAAAGCAAATAACATATATTTTCCAATATTTTTGTAAGAGAAAAATGATAAAAAATGTGCTTTCTGACTACATCACTTTTGGCAATACAGAGTACATAATATGGGAGAAGCTTGGATTGTATAGCAAAGTTTCATATGAAATTATAATCACGGAACTCTGAAATAACCTGGCAGCAATTTCTGATTAATGACAAAACATTGACCCCCCAAAAATGAAGCTTTCTTTGGTGCCAAAGATTAGCTAATTGATGTGATTACAGCATGAAGGCTCAGAAGGGAATGACCTGTGAATGATAACTCTTACTTTTAAAAAAAAAAATCTGTTTTTCAGCCCAGCCTCATATTAGGTTATAGACTTTTGCTCAAAACGAATGATTCTTCCTTGTTACATTCTATGGCTTCTGTTTCCCAGTTATTCTCAGAGTGTGCTGGTGCTAAGGTCTGCATTCTCTATCTAGAAACATGTGCAGAAGAATTTAGTCAACTAACATATTAAGCATTGACTGTGGGCTAGATACTGTGTGAAGTGCTGGAGAGAAATGCCATAGTGTTCCAGGGATCACAGGCTTTATGGTCCAGTGGAAGGAACAGATAGGCACACAAATACTTGAAGGAAGGTGTCATGTACTAGTATGTCTCAACATTGGTTTCTGTGAGGTATGATGGTGACACAAGAAGGGAGTGAGTGGTGAAGCGTATACACAATCAGGAGAGGCTTTTCAGAGGGCGTTTTTAATGGAAGTCACTTTTAAGGCAAACTGCCTGTTTCAGGACTTGGTGGTGGTAGGTGACCTCGGCTTTTCTTTTTTTAAATTAAGATATAATTGACATATAACCTTGATTAAGTTTAAGGTGTATGTATGGATTTGATACATTTATATATTGAAATCTGATTGCTACCATAATGTTAGCTAACACCTTTATCACATCACATAATTATAAGTTCTTTTTTGTCATGAATATATTTAAGATCTAGAGGCTTATCAGACAATGCTCTGGCCTCTGAAGTATATAATGCAATATAGTTAACTATAATCACCATGCTGGACATTGGGTCTCCAGGATTCACTCCTCTTTGTACCCTTTAACAACAACTTCTCCAAACCCCCACCATCCCCCTGCTCCAGCCTTTGGTAACAACCATTCTGCTCTTTGTTTCTACAAGCTTGGCGGTTTAAGATTCCACGTATGAGTGTTATCACACAGTATTTGTCTTTCTCTGTCTAACTTATTTCACTTAGCATAAATGCCCTTGAGTTTCATCCATGTTGTCGCAAATAGCAGGATTTGCCTTCTTTAATTTTCTTCGGGTACATACTGAGAAGTGGGATTGCGGGATCATGTGGTAATTCCTTTCACGTCCAGTAGATTCAGAGGGAGCATGAGTGAAAGTCTTCTAGGAACTGGATGATATAAGGGAGGAGGCCTAACTCATGTGTGTGTGTTTGTGGGTGAGTGTGTATATGTGTGTGTGCAAGTTAGTGTGTGTAAGTGTGAGAGAGGCCCCGCTTTTCTGGCACCTGACTGGGCCACTAACATCATAGCAATGCACCCTACAGTTAAACCCCTGCTTTCCTTATTGCAGCTTTCACATTCCAGGCTGAACTTGATAGAACCTAACTGTTTTCAAAAATCTAAAAAAATGTTTTTATTGAGTAAATACCTGTTATTTTAATAAATTTTCCCACTAATAGAGAATTAACTTATATTTAAATGTCATATCTGCTAGGATGCCCCTCTTTCATTATTCATTGAATAGTCTTGGAAAAATCTAAATACTAGATATGTCCATTATTTAAATACTAGAGGCCTGTTGCACGAAGAGATTCGTGCAATAGGCCTTCCCTTCCCTTGGCTGCTGGCACCAGTTGCCTCTGGCCCGGGACCCAGGCCTTCGCTCTGGCCGGGCTCTGGGACGGAGCCGGCCCCGGAGCCGTCAGGCTTTGCTGCTTTGGCCCCGGGGCCGTCCGGCTTCGCTCCACGGCTTGGAGTCTACATATGCAAATTAACCACCATCTTTGTTAGGTTAATTTGCATACTCTCCTGATTGGCTGGTTAGCGTAGCGAAGGTACAGTCAATTTACATGTTTGTTTATTACAGTGGGGCCTTGACTTACGAGTTTAATTCATTCCGTGACGGAACTTGTAACTCAGATTACTCATATGTCAAATCAAGAAGTGAACGAGTGAGACACGTGATGCTGGGCTGATGTTGTGGCATTCACTGTGACGTTCGCTGTGCCAACTAGCGGTGGGGTATCTGAAGCTGGCTCATAACCCGAATTTTAGCTCGCAACTCAAAGCAAAAAATCAGCTGAAAAACGGCTCTTATCTCGAAATACTCGTTAGTTGGGACACTCATAAGTCAAAGCCCCACTGTATTAGGTAAGATGAAGTATTGGTGATCATTAAAAAACATATTTGGAGGCTTAGTTTTATATAAAATAAGCATAATGATCCCCTAGGTTGATTTGGGAAATATTTATTTGGACCAGAATTAACCACAATTTTGCACCCTTGAAACAAGCTACAAAATATTTAGATCCATTTCTATAAAAAAACTTTTTATTGTATGTTTGCAAAATATCTCTTCGATGAATAACAGCAATAAGTATGTGTTTGAGTCTGACAAATGGACAACATCTCTTAATTCTATGAAAAAATAATGCATATGTAGTAAAATGGCAGACTGGAAGATAGAATGGGAAAATCCTTTAGAGAAATACAAACAACTCAGATTCCAAAAGAATGGACGATAAACCCTGGCCAGTGTAGCTCAGTGGGTTGGAGTGTCATCTTGTGCACCAAAAGGCTGCAGGATCAATTCCTGGTCAGGGCACATACTTAGGTTGCAGATCCATTCCTGGTTGGGGTGCATGCGGGAGGCAACTAATCAATGTTTATCTCTCATATCTCTCTCTCTCTCTCTCTCACTCTCTCTCTCTCTCTCTCTTTCTCAATGAACATATCCTTGGGTGAGGATTTTTTAAAAAGGAATGCAGGATAAAACAGTATGTCAAATCTTTCTTCATAAATTTATTTTAGTAGTAAATAATTTTATAAATATATAAAGTTCCCTTATAATAAATGTATGCAGCATAAAATTTGAGGCCTTACTATATTTTACATAATGATCCTATAGAACAGCGGTTTTCAACCTGTGGGTCACGACCCCTTTGGGGGTTGAACGACCCTTTCACAGGGGTCGCCTAAGACCATCGGAAAACACATATATAATTACATTACATATTATTTTTCTGATTAATCACTATCCTTTAATTATGTTCAATTTGTAACAATGAAAATACATCCTGCATATCAAGACATTTACATTACGATTCATAACAGTAGCAAAATTACAGTTATGAAGTAGCAACGAAAATAATTTTATGGTTGGGGGTCACCACAACATGAGGAACTGTATTAAAGGGTCACGGCATTAGGAAGGTTGAGAACCACTGCTATAGAATTATATTTTCTTCATGAGATATTTATTCATTTCAGGTTGAAAAACTTATGATTTTACCGATGCCTGGAAAATTGATGACAAGGCCTATTGATGTATTTGGTTTGTTGACCAGAGGGCCTAAGATCATTATCAATAGAGAGTCTGGTTGTCACGTGTGAACATAAAATTTATGCTGATACTTTTAGCTCCCTGGCAAAGCATTGGCTATTTGCCGCCTAGGTATACCAAATTAGAATATTTATCTGGATAGTCATGATGGATGAAAGTTAAGCTAAATTTAGGGAAGTCTGCAGTGTAAGTTACGCTGCAGTAAGCCCGATGGCCTTGTGGTGAAAAATTCTATGTGTGATATTAGAAAATATTCAAAAGCCTCTTTCTTAAAATGAGATGTAGGATACTACCATGCTTGGGTGCTTACATAAAATCAATGTAATTCATAAAAAGGGCAAAGATAAGAAGTTTGCTGAAGCATGGGCCCTGGTAAGTGCACATTTGTGTGCAGCTGCTGTAAACGGGGTTATTGTAACAGTTGGACAAGACCGCGGAGGTACGGCATTGTGCTTGAAGCCAGCTTTGAAAGCGCAGAGCTGTTCTTCAGAAAGTATAGAGGAGGCCAACAAAGGCATGGGAGTGAAATCTATCTAAAAACTTTTTCACAAAAGCACTCCCTTAAACTAAGGTCATAAACCACGCACAATAGAAATATGAGACAGAAGTCACTATTCTGCTTGCCATAATCATGGACCACAGGGCTTTTGTAAAACATGATTTCTAAGTGCTTAAGGTCAAAGTGGAAGAGAAGGCATTTTATCAAACTTGTTCAGGGGGAAACAGACCCTCCAAGTGAATGTCATGTCCTTGGCTCATGTATCATTCTTAGGGAATTCTTTGGGGCCTTTCTAAGATTTCTCTGCATGTTCACCACATCTGGGTAATTTGAACTGTTTTGAACACCATCTGAAGATATTTGTGTTTTCAGCCAAAGTAAAGCATTTTAAAGGAGTTTTCAACAATTGCTACAATACATCATTGATTTAAAATATAAAGGGCTGGAAATAATGGGCTTATATCCATGAAATTTTGCATTGCTTAATAGTGTGTTAGATAATTATAACATTTAATTATGTGAGAAGAGCAGGCTTTAAAAGTTGCATACTACTTGGGGGAATAATTGAATTAGCAAAATTTTACTGTGTTAACTAGAATGGCACTAAGTTCTTATCATTATCGCTACATAAGAATTTGTTGGTTGCATGCTATCACTTATGGCACTGTGTTAGACACTAGGAACTCAAGCAATGATGTAGAGGCCCCTGACCTTAACCAATGATATGCTGAGAATACCAGACCCATAGCAGAAAGAAAGGTAATATGCCAAGTGAATTCTATGAGTGTGTCAGAAGTTCAGGGAAAGGGATGTCACAGGCTGGTTTGTGGAAAGCATGTTGAAATTCAATAAGCATTCAGTATGATTTATTAATAAATATTAAATACCTACTGTGTGCAAAAGCTCTTGCCAGGAACTTAAGATGCTTACATCTCTTCTCTTTTGAAGTTTATAGCTCAGCAGAAGAAACATTATCAAATAATTCGAGATAAATTGTATAAACAAGAGATCCCAAGGCTGTGAGACTGTAAGTAGAGAGCTGAGCTAGTCTGAGAGAGCAAGGAAGCCTTCCTGGAGAAAATGGCATTAGCTTTGTGATCTGAAGAATGAGTGATGGTTAACTGTGGGAAGAGGAGTGATCCGGGCAGGGTCGTCAGCACACACAAAGTCTTCGTCCTAGGTTAGAAGAGCAAAAGGAGCCAGAATGGGCATATAATCCAGAGAGAGGGAGCATGATGTAAGGTTCTGGAGCAGTGAGCAGGGTCAGGACGTGTGAGGTCTTTGGGATTTATGAAGGATTTCTGTCATTATTTTAAGAGTAATATGAAGGGACTTAAATAAGATATGATGTTCTTAGATTGGCATTCAGGAAACATTAGCTGCAGGGTGAATAAATGGCAGCTATGCTGGCATGAACGCAGGTAGACAAGTTAGAATATGGGACCAGTAGTCCAGGGAAGAGATGACTACACTTTGGATTGGGGTGAGGACAGTCAAGATGAAAAGAAGTAAACAGAGACTCTTGACAAGTGACAAATCACTCCTATCACATAGACATGCTTAAAATATAGTTGAGCTTGAAAGCAAGAGGGAAATGGACTCGTGCCAAAACCTTGGGGCACTGTTTTGAGAGTGGATGAGTGGATTAGGGAAAGGTCCTGGGAGTGGCAGTTCATTTCAGTAGCAGCAGTTATTCCAATTTGCAATTTTCCCAAAACTTGTGTAACCAGTCTCAATGCATCCTTACAGAAACACTAGTGCCAGCTGTCCAGCACACCTCCAAAGTGTTAGTTTTAGTTCTGCAGGCTCCCTCCTGTAAACTTCTAAATTTTAATAATCCCAATCTCATTCTTTGCCCCCCCCCCCCCCCCCCCCCCCACACACACACACACACTACTGGTGGTAACCGCCTCCTGGAGTTACTGCCTCCATGCCTCGGAGCCTCCTTGTTATCTTTTGCCTGATTAACAATTCTTTAGATTAATCTCTGCCTGTTAAAATCACTGATGCGGGTCCATCTCTCGATTGGACCCTGACGGATACAGAGGAAATCAAGAGTATAGTCCAAAGGCAATAAATATCCAGGGAGACAATGGTTGAGAGGTTTTGAGGGTAGAAGAGCAGTTTAAGTCCCCAGACTGTAAAAATCACCCCAAGTCTTAGGTCGGATAAATAAAAACAAATCCATCTGGGGGCTCAAGGATGCAGTGAAAATCTCAAAAGCTATCAGAGAGAAAGATAGCTTAACTCCAAAGAATGCTGCTCTGACAGCAGACTCTTTATAAGCAACAGATGCCAGAGACAAAGAAATAGTATCTTCAAAGTGCTGCTGGAGAGCTATGTTCTGATCTGAGAGCTACATAGCCATTCATTTGACTGGACCCGGTGATGGATTGGGTGCAGGGCATGAAGGAGAAAGAAGAATCACAGATGACCAGATTTGAAGCTTATAGATTAAGTTCATTGTGCCACCGACTGAGATAGGGAATGTTGAAGGAAGGTCATATTTGAATGGGAAGAGATCACAAGCTCGCACACACATACTTTTTAGATATTTAAGAAGAGATGTGGCATAGACAGTTACATATAAAGGTTTGAGCGCACTGGAGAGGTCCCTGCTGTGGATATACCTTTGAATGGCTTGGGCCTGTGAGTAGTAACTGAAGGTCGTCTGGTGAATTAGTTATTTCTGTGAAGATGTTAACCCAAAACTTGCTGGCCTAAAATAACAATAAACATGTTTTGTCCTTGAAGTTATGTGTCAGTTGTTCAGGAGTGGTTTAGCCAGGAGGTCTGGCTTGGAGGCTCGTGGGGTTTGCAGTGAAGATGTGACTGGGCTTCTATCAACAAAATTATCTGAAGGTTTGACTGAGCCTGAGGGATCAGCCTGGAAGGTGTCTCACTGGGTGGTGGCTGTTGGCAGGAGGCCTGTTCTCCACCTGGGACTCCCCTTGGGCTGCATGAATGTCTTCATGATATGGCTGTTGACTTCTTCCGGAATTGGTCATCCAAAGAGCAAGGTGGGAGTCACAGTGCCTTTTGTGATTTTCTAGGAAGCCACTCTGTCATTCCTGCCACATCCTATTTGTAATAAGCAAGTCACTAAGTGCAATCCATATTCAAGGGGATGGAGACTGGGCTTCACCTTTTGAAGTGAGTTTTGTTGAAAAATTTGTGGACATATTTGAAAATCACCACACCTGGAGAGAGAATATGGAGTGAGGAAAGGAAGAAAGCCTAGCAAATATTTTAGGCTTTGCAGGCCATATGGCATCTGTCATACTACTCCGTTGTTGTGGCATGAAAGCGGCCATAGACAATACTTAAATGATTGGGTGTGTCTGAGTTAAGTCCAAGATAGGCAGGGTTTGGTTTATGGGCAATAGTTTGTCAATCCTTGGCCTAGAATATAGCCAGGACAAATAGCTACATATAATGACAAAATAAAACAGAAGATAAAAAGTCTTTCATATTTCATGACTCATAAAAGGGTTAAACCAGATGCAGTAGGAGGTTTAGTAGCCAACAAAAATATCATAATACTATAATTGCATACATAATTGCTTTCAATCTCCTTAAGTTTTATTAGTTATTATCTGTTTTTGTTTGTTTGCTTTTAATTTTAGTTGTGGAAACTGAGACTCGTGTTTGTTTAGGAACTTATCCAAGTTACTAATAGCAGATTGGAATTTGAAACCAAATATGTCTGATTTAACATTTATGTTCATTCCACTTAAAAAAAGAAGTCCCATTTAATGGGGAGAAATACTTGCAAACATGGCCATATAGATAGTTTGGACCATACTTAAGGGCATTGGATGCCAAGGGATTTGTACATTGGATGTGAGGGGGTGGTTAGTTATTAATGGGTTGTGAGTTGTATAATTGGAGTTGTACTCTTTATTAAATAATCTGGCAGTGGTGTATTGATTACTTGTGGTAGGGAATATCAAAAGAAGGGCAATTAGGAAAAAGACTGATTAAATAGTTTAGACAGGAAATTGTTAGGATGTGAACTTGAAAGACGGTAATAAGAATGTAAAGGGATATTGTGCAAAAAACGTCCAACTGAACTTTGGAAATAGATCGTAAAAGATGACTTTGAAAATGGTGGCTGGATTGGTGGAAGGAGGTCATAAAGGGGAGCTGTTTTATGCAGAAATTATGAGTTCCATTTTACACGTGTTGAATTTGAGATGCTAGTAAGACATCTAAGTGGATGTGTGTTAGAGAAAGAACATGTAAGAATGGTTAGGGCTGGAGACATAGTTTTATATATGTACTTACTGGCAAAGTCCTTGGAGAGAAAGAGGCAACCATGGACTATGAATATTGGGAAGGGGAATATTGCTAGGAGGAAAGTGAGGAGCAGTGCAAAAGGTTAGACAAGGGCCAAGGCATTGTACAGTCTCAGCAGCCAGAGGAAAGACTCTCAAGAAGGCATGTCTAGTGCTAAGGAGATGCCAGGAAGGGTGAAGAGCTAGAAAAGACTTTATTTGACTATGGAGAAGTCATTTATAGTTTCGGTTTCTATCAAGATGCTGATTTACTGGTCCAATAGCTATTTCCTATCTTTAAGATTAACCGAAGAAGCTAGAGTAGTAGTTCTTCACCCTGGCTGCATGTTGTAATATCCTGGGAATGGGGTGGGGTGAGGAATGATTAACCCTGGTTTTCTAGTTTCTCCACCAGAAAACTCTCTACCCTAAGCCCCAGTCATCCCACCCCATTCTTGCACTAATTACACTAACAAGTACTGAAATCTGGATGATAAAATAACTGTTGAGTTTGGGGAAAATGAGCTCCCTGGCCAAAATAATAGATCTTTGGAGCAGCACAACTATTTCAAAAGAAGGATTACATATTTCATCAGAAACAGAACTGTTAGAAAGACATATAAATAATCTAAAGCTAGTCTAATAAAAATTATAAAAGATATAAGGAAACGTTACTGGTAATTTGAAATGAGAACAAAAAATACAATGAACAGGCAGAGATATTGGGTAAGAAAAATATAACAGATGAAATAAAGTATTCTAATGGGATAAATGGTATACTGCTAAGAAATGAGTAATTAAATTAAAAGGTAAGATTGAGGAAAGTCACAGAAATAAAAAGGACAAGGAAATAACGAATATAATAGAAAAGAATATGGAAGAAAGAAAAAATAGGGATAAGACCTGGATAATAGATGTCCCATAAAAGAAATAATAATGTGGAAAAATATTTGAAGAAATACATTACACACGCACACAAAATATGAAAGATCTCATGTTAAAAGAGCCCCTGGAGTAGTGAACAAGGAAAACCTACACTTAAACATATTACAATAAAATATTATCAAAGGAAATAAAGTCCAAAGTGGGAAGATCACATTTAGAGTAACAAGATCCATCCAATTGACATAACATTTTAAAAAATAACAATGGGCCCTGGCCAGGTAGCTTAGTTGGTTAGAGCATCATCCCGATATGCCAAAGTTGCGGGTTCTACCCCTGGTCAGGGCACATACAGGAATCAACCAATGAATACATAGATAAGTGGAACCACAGATATTTTAGGGCTGATTTTTCATTACATTTTAAAAATGACACCATGTTATTACAGGTCTACTCTTTATGAGTTCTAGAATGGCAAGTATTACCATTAATAAAATCTTTCTAAAAGGAATCAAGAGCACTGGGGTGGGGGGAGAGCAGAGAGAAAGAAGATTAGAGAGGAGAGATGAGTCCTACTAAATATCATGACTTATGACGTTATAGTAATTAAAATAATGTGGTACCAGCAATAGTGAACCCAAGTTAGCAAACAGAACAGATACCCAAATACACCTAAGAATGTATAGAACTTTGGAATATTATAGAAGTGGCAAGTAAGATCAGTGGAGAAAGGTAAGGCTGTCCAATAAATGGAACTTGAAAAGTGGTTACTCATTTGCAAAAATATATACCTTGTGTAGAAGTGGCAACAAATGAATTAAGAACCTAAAATAAAAAATTTGAAGACTTAGTAGAAAAAAATTGAGTGAATCTTTTATACCCCGAAGACAAAATTTCTTAAGCAATATAGAAAACATTTTTCATAGTAGGAAAGATTAATAAATTAGCATACATTAAAGTTTAAAACTTTTCTTCATTAAACAAACCTTAGAGATAATGAATAGCAAGTTTAGACTGGGTAAAGATATTTGCAATATACACAACAAATAAGGATTTAGTATCAAGAATATGTGATTGCAGTTAAAATCAATAATAAAATTTAAAGAATTGATTATAAAATGGACAAAAGACATACATGAACATTCACTTTACAGATGAGAAAACACATGTCCACTAAACATATGAAAATATGTTCACATCATTAGTCATCAGGGAAATGCAAGTATCTAAATCTTAATTAGATGATACTTTATATCACTTTTATTGGCAAATATATAAATCTGACAGTACCAAGTGTTGGAAAGGATGCAAATCCAGAGTCTCTCATCTATCACTATCACTGGTAGGAGTGTGAATTGATTCAAACACTTTAGAAAACAGTTTGGTATTATCTCTTAAAGTTGAATATTCACATTCCTTAACATCTAGCAATTCCACTCCTAGGTATTTATCTAAGAACAACTTTTGTACGTTACAACCAAAGACACATAGTACATCTTCAAATAGCAAAAATCTGAAAAATGACACAAATGTCTATTAACAAGAGAGTAGATGTTATATTTAAATATTATATTTTTGTCAATATGAATCAATTATGGTCACGTGCAGTGATATGCGTGAATGTTGGCGATATATAAAGTGTAAAAGCTCAGTCCTAAAATATTTACAAAGTAATTGTAAAGTAGAAACAAATCTAAAATAAAAATATGCTTGAAGGAATGCATGTTATTGTGAATTTTGTACCATGGAGGTACATGTACTTTCTGTTCAAAAACAGTCATAAGAGAGTAGATAGGTATTGTTCTATCTGGTAGATAATAGAATAGTACTGTAAAACACTTTCTAAGAGCAGCATTTTGTTCTTTGAATCTTGGACGTTGATATAGTACAGCATGTTAGTAGATGAAGGTAAAAAGTGCCTGCAAAAAAGAGTACACACACACACACACACACACACACACACACAATAATTAATGATGAGGCAAGTTTGAGGGTGTGAAAGGAATAGACTTAGTCAAGATTCAAAAGATAGAAGAGTGGCCAGGTATAGAAACTGGAACAGTGTTTCCGTAGTCTCTGGGAAATCTCTAAGTTCAAGTTTGAGTTTTTGGTTCTATGCTTTATTGATTTATTTTTTTCAATTTTATTCTCTTGGGTCTTTGAGGGAAATTATTAGAGTCGTGATTTTACTGTAACACTTTGGGATGCTTATTAGTTGGTGAGGTTGTTATTAACTGTGTGTACATATGCTTTGAAACATTTCAGAACTGAAATAAAATGCTTTTAATATTAAAATTTAATATTTTCAGTAGACTGAAAAATACTTAATTTTTAAAAAGGTTTTTTCTGGATTTGTTGTAGGTTTATTTAATAAACTATCATCATGAGGATGTGCTTAATTGTGTTTCAGTTTTTTGGTTGTCATTTTTTTTGCCTAGTTTTGTTTCAATAGATTCTACAATTTTACCTCCAGCAAAAGCATTTAGAGTGTGGACTCACTTTTGCTAAGGAGTTGTTATGCCTACAGGCACATGTAGGGAGAATAAGTTAATTGTACACTCAAAATAATGTCAATAATTATACCACATATTGTACGTAGGCCATGTACTAAATTATGGTCACGCTAAACATAGAAAATAATCTGTCTATTCCATGCAGTTTTGCTCCAGACATTAGAGTATGAAGTTTAGTTGAGTTCAGGTTGCCTTCCAGAAAAGAGAAAGTAAAATGGGAGGAGCAAGGACACATTAGATTGACTTGTGCTCCCCAATGCACAGTCTAAAGCAGTCTGGATCCCCTTACCAAAGCCACTCCTCATCCGGCCCTGATCCCTGGCTGCACCTGGACCATGTTACATAGGTAATATCTGGACAAACTGAAGTAGAAAAAGTTCATCTCCTTAACTTTTTGGCACTTGGCACCTATCTCCTATTGGCACTTCTCTAAAAAATGTTTTCTTAAGTCTCGGAAAATTTAAATTGAAGTAAATTTAAATCATTTTCTCTCTTCCACCTGTATGTGCATTCCATCTGTAATGGTAGAATGCAATGCTTACCTTCCAGACAAAGATATTCCAAGAGCAGGCATCAGGTGGGAGAAATTTGGCAGAAGAGTGGTTGGGGCACAAGAACCTGTATTGTATCCCATGAGGTGATACCTCATGAATTATGCCATGGATGTCTGGACCTGCACTGGTTAAACTCCAGATGCTACATCAGAGGCAGAAATTTTGGGGGAGGTGGAAGGTGAGGGGACAGAAGGGAATACATTTAGTCCTTTCTCAGCTTTCAGAATTAAATCTAATTAGCCAAAATAAGAATTCTATAAGCAGCTTATAGTCAAATGGGAAATTTATGCACAGTGGAAAGCTAGATCAGATGAATAGGAAAGATTATAGAAAAATAGTGATGTTCTGTGGGATAAAAATGACAAAACCAGAAGATTTTACACTTAAGCTGAAAGATGCAATAAGAATAAAAAAGGATAAAGGCACATATCCTTTAAGCAGATTCAAGTCAAGCAAAACACTCAATCAGAAGGTTGGCAAGGGAAGATACAAAGAGCAATACAGGAATGTTTGGATATACTAGATGTGTTTGAATATACAAACCTTGGAAATTTCAGGGTAGAAGATAATTGGCCAAAGAAATCCTAGCATCACTATCTTTTTGACCATTTGATACTTATAGGGAATGACCATTTGATACTTACAGGGAATTTTTGTCAGGAAAGTTAATGAATGACCAACATACGTGATTTAAGCTGGTCCTGACTAATACTGCCATGTTTCATATTTCCCCTACCGGCCTCCAATGGAGTAGAGATGGCAAATAAGTATAATGGGAAGATCACACAGGTGGATGGTAGAGGGAGACCTCCCTTCTGCTTCCTGACCAAAGCTAAAGCAGCTGCAGCCAATGAAAGGAGAGATGTGAGGAAAGAGACACTTGAATGTGAGATCCAGGAAACAAAAATAACTTGGCCTTTTTATGGACAGTATGTCAGTGTTTTGAAAGATGATTCCATTGCTGTGGGAAAGTAAATTATTACTATATTCTTCATTTCTCCAAATGAGTTAATCCCGATTAATATCATGCACAAAGATACTGCATGACAATATTAGGCAAGAGGAGTTTTACATTTGAAGAGTAGATATTTAAAAAGATTTTATAATATATTTCTTTCAAAGTATGATTCTTCAGTAAGATCAGTTATATGATTGTCCAAATTGATTGAGGAGGAAAAAGAAATAGACATCTGAAACAATGAGGGTATTTTTTTAAGGCAGATGTACCAGGGTTTGTACATTAAAATGTACAAACTTTACATCTTTACTCAAACATTAAATACACTTCTCTTTTGGAAATGCTTTCAGATCTTGCAGCTCACTAAAATGACTATCCTCAATGATGTTACATGTTTCTTTTCTTTTAAAATATATTTTGATTGATTTCAAAGAGGAAGGGAGTGGGGCAGAGAAATAGAAACATCACTGATGAGAATCATTGATCAGCTGCCTCCTGCAGGCCCCACACTGGGGATTGAGCCCGAAACCTGAGCATGTGCTCTGACCAGGAATTGAACCGTTACCTCCTGGTTCATAGGTTGATACTCAATCACTGAGCCATGCTGGCCAGGCATTACATGTTTATTTTTAAAGGTGAATTTTACTTCTACAAATTAAGTTATTTTGAGTCAAGTTTTTAGGTAAAATAAAAGCTTTGAGGTTGAATTTTCTCATATGTTTAACATATTAGCTCAGATGCATCTGTGGAATGAGTAACTAGGCTCCAGGAGATGAATTTCATATCTTGATATGTTTGATAAAGTGAAATTAGTCTTACTTTGTAAGCAGGCCTTGTGCCTGAATCAAAGGAGATCAATAATCACCTATGCATCCTTTCACTTTTTGTCTTTGATTTTTCTTCTTTTGAGTTCAGCTAAATACATTGTTGCTCATATTATCTCCAAGAAGGAAGCTAGTGATTATAATAGAAGGTCAAATTCGAGTAACTTAATCATATCAGATTGATTTAAAAAAAAAAAAAAAGAGGTAGAAGCTGGTGCTTTGTGGGCTATGATATTTGAAAACTTGATCTTGGAGTAGGCTCACCTCTCAGTGATCAGTCCAAACAGAACAGTAAAGAAGTGCTTGGATTGAGCAGAATTGGCATCCAAGGAGAGAATTTCAATGTGTTGGGTGGGGCAAGACAGGAGGAGACAGGTCAACAGCCACATGGGAGTGGGGAACAGTGTGGGAAGTAGGATCATCACCTCACGAGTAGGCTGACCTCCAGCCTGGTATTCAGAGCAGGGCCCGGAACCAGAGGAAAGCTGGCCAGTGGGATCAGGAAACCAAAATAGAAGAGCCACGGAGCCTGGAACAGTATTGCCGAGAAAGAGGAAGATTTGCTTTAAGGCCCAGGGCTAGCTGGTTCCACTGGATCCTGGGACTTTGGCACTTGAAGCATTTTCAGATTCATTCATCAGATAATTATCTTTTCAGCTCTCATAATATGCTAAACGTTTTGCTAGTTACTGGTGCTACAAAAATTAGTAAGATTCAGCCTCCAGGTCTACTTAGAAGGAGACAGTTGAGTCACTACTGACTAGATAATTATAATTCAGCCTTTTATTAGAGAGAAGAGAGTAGGGACTGTAACTCAGGCTGAGCATGGAGAGTGAGGGTGAGGGAAAAAGTTCCTGAACTGACAGGTATCCTGAGTCCTAAATAGTGAATAGGTGTTATCCAGGAAAGGTAGTTGAGGAGAAGCATTTTAGACAGAGGAAATGGTCTGTGCCAAGAAAGGAAAGTGTGAGAATGTGGTGTATTCTAGGAATTAAATGCAAATGGTTCAGTAAAACTAGACAGTGTAATGAAGTTCGGAGTGATGCTGACAGACATCATAATCAGGAATGTGTGCCACTCTTAGGTTTTGGAACTTCTCAGCAGTCCCGGTGGCCAGGTCTCAGGCTCCCATTACGCTTCTGCCATAGTTAATTTTATGTGTCAACTTTATTGGGCCACTGGTACCCAGACATTTGGCCAAACATTCTGGGTGTGTCTGTGAGGGTATTTCTGGATGAGATTAACATTTGAATTGGCAGACTGAGTAAGGCAGATTGCCCTCCCCAGTGTGGGTGGGCCTCATCCAATTGAACACTTAAATAGAACAAAAAGGCTGAGTAAGAGGAAACTCCTTCTCCCCTACTGCTGTGAGCTGGGACAAAGGTCTTTTTCTGCCTTCAGGCTAGAGCTAAAAAATTGACTCTTCCTAGGCCTGCCGGCTTTTAGATTGGAACTTACACCATTGGCTTTGTTGAGTCTCCAGCTTGCTGACCACACACAGATCTTGAAACTTCTCAGACTATAATTGTGTGAGCTAATTCCTTATAATAAATATCTCCCTCCCTCCCTCCCTCCCTCCCTCCCTTCCTCCTTCCCTCCCTCCCTTCCTTCCTTCCTTCCTTCCTTCCTTCCTTCCTTCCTTCCTTCCTTCCTTCCTTCCTTCCTTCCTTCCTTCCTTCCTTCCTTCCTTCCCTGTCGTCTTCTTTCTCTGGAGAGTCTCTGGATAAGACCGGTGCCACATGATGGAACTGAACCTTCAGGCATAGGGCTTAAGTGACTTCAACTGGTAGAGACTGGATAAGTCTGACAGCAACATTTGTTTTTCATCTGAGTAACTACTATATTGAGAATAATACAATACTAAGCTATGTCCCTGAAGATTTCCGTTTAAGCAAAGTAAGTGAGTTGTATTGATTTAGTGTTTTGGTTATCTACTATATCAACACGTTAATTTTAACTGAATGCCTGCCAAGTTTATGTGTAATGGTTTCATATACTTGTTGAGAGATTTGCAAAATTAAGAATATATCCAAAAATTAAATGCTATTTAATGAAATATCAAACTTTCCATGATGGTTTTGTACTAGTTCCATTTTATTTCAACATTAGGTTTATTAAATAAACTTTAAGATGAAAACTTTGCCATATGGAAACAGTTTATTTCAGCTTTTTCACGTTGAGACAATTGGACTAGTGTTAATATAATATCCCAAGTACATTTTGTAATTGGTTGCTCCTTTATAGATTTTTAGCAATACAAAAAGGAGAGGCCAGTTAAGTTTGAAGGAGACTTGCCAAGGTCATTTCCAAGTTTATGTGCTCTGGGGTTGGGAATTGAGACTGAATGTTTATTGAGGAAATGCTTGGTCTCTATGATAGCATGGTTATTGTCCTATATATTAAGGAGGCTTATATGTCTGATAGCATTTTAATAACAAATCATTCTGAATAATTCTAGAAGGTAATGTTTCCAAAGAAATTTTCTAAATTGTGTACTAATATGTTACTTTGCAAACTCTTCAACTTTGTGTCATGAAAAAAAAATTAATACAGATAACTGTAGCAAATTACAGCAGCATAAAACCCTTCTGTAACACCACATCCTACAAAGGGGAATGGAGAATAAATTAGAATGAGATATACTAGCTAAGCCATAGTAAATAGGAAGTATATTGGATGTATTGAAACTTGCTTGGAAAATTAACGTGATTCCCAAGTGAAAGTATTTTAGTGTGCAAATTTTCTGAATAGTAAAAAACAACAACCACAGCAACACTCAAAGCATTCACAGCTAAAATATTACCCAGAAACACTTTGACCGTGTTTTAAAATGCCTTCCTGTTGATACTTCACCAAAGAAATGGGGTCCCCTATTCCTCCTGTTGTAGGATTTTTTCAGAGTAGAGAAGAGTGGCAGATCTGTTTGCTTCTTGCTGACCTCCCAGGGCCTCCTAATCACTAATGTCAACATGAGGTAGGATTCTAGAGGACTCCCTCAGGACAAGCTGATGTAATGAGAGAAGTTTAAGTTATAATCAGGGCAATTACTTGAAAACGCAAATGACATGCAGAAGGCTCGCTGCATCATTTCATATGTTTAGTATGGATGTCTCCTTTAATTTTGTAGAATACAGTGCTGGTTCTAACATAACTCATCAATAATTTTATTTTAGCTGTCAAAATGATATCTCTCTGACTAATGGAAGAAAACAAGGATGGGGTGAAGGGAGATCAATTTTCAGTAGGTAGCCTTTCACCTAATCCCTTTACTTTCATCAAAATTCTTCAGCCGTGCTCTTGCTCTTGAATCTGCCAGATGTTCCTAAATCCAGAATCTTTCCGTTTTATTGAGGATTGTGGGCTGTGGGAGAGGAGCAGTTTTCCACACCCTGGTGTGGTAGAGAAAAGTGGAAGGGATCCAGGAGTTAAAATATTCTTTAGAACAACTTAGAATTTCTTGTATTTTCAACACCCCCAATCCTCAGTTCTTCTGCAGTTCTGTGGAGCTAATTGGCTTACTTCTTGTTGATTTCCCCTTCTACAGGCACACAATTTTTAATTTTCTCCTCTCTGCTAAATAAGTTGATAATTATCCTGTTTTCAAGCCTCTAACTTATTATTTCCTTCTCCTGGGCTGCTGTCAGATCTCTTATTGGTACATGCTTTCTACCATTTTAGTGGGGCTTGGGAAGCAGAGAGAAATGTGCATATTCAACTCATGTGTTTAACTAGAAATCTTCAAGGCCGTATGATTATTTTCTTTCTCTTTGTACATTAGAGTGCCTCCAGGCCAGTACTGGAATGTATTTCTCAGTGATGTAGAATGCAATTGTTAATAGCCATTTATGAAAAAATTCTCAGAAACTAGGAATAGTAGGGAACTTTCCCAGCTTGATTAAAGCTATTTACAAAACAAAACAAAAACAAAACAAAAACCTATACCTAACATCATTCTTAATGGTAAGAAATTTGAAGCTGTCCCACTAAGAGCAGGAACAAAACAAGGATGTCCCCCCTTACTCCTCCTTTTCAACATGGTACTGAAAGTTCTTGCTAATGCAATAAGGTAAGAAAAGGAAATAAAATGTATACAGATTGGGAAGGAAGACATAAAACTGTCTTTGTTCACAGATGACATGATTACATATGTAGAAAATATGAAAGAATCCACAAACTCCTGGAACTAATAAGTGATTGTGGCAAGGTTGTAGGACCTAAAATTAATATACAAAATTTAATCACTTTCCTATATAATAGCAAAGAACAAGTAGAATTTGAAATTAAAAATACAATTATCATTTATATTAGTACTCCCAAAATAAAATAATAAAATATAAAAACTTCAAAACTCTGATGAATGAAATCAAGAAGAACTAAATAAATGTAGAGCTATTCCATGTTCATGGGTAGAAGAAACACTTAATATCATCAAGATGTCAGTTCTTCCCAACTTGATCTGTATATTCAATACAATCGCAATCAAAATCCCAGTAAGTTATTTTGTGGATATCAACAAATTGATTCTAAAGTTTATATGAGAAGGCCAAAGACCCAGAATAGCCAACACAATACTGAAAGAGAAGAACAAAGTTGGAGGACAGATGCTATATAACTTCAAGAATTACTATAGAGGTTCATAATCAAAACCTGAAGATATTTTTTTCATTGATTTTTTTTTTTAAAGTGGAGGGAAGGTAGGCAGGAGAGAGAAAGAGAGAGAGAAAAACATCGATGTGCGAGAGACACATCGAATAGTTGCCTCCCACTTGTGCCCTGACTGGGCCAGAGATTGAGCCTAAAACTCAGGTATGTACGTGCCCTTGACTTGACAGGAAATTGGACCTATGACCCTTCAGTCTGCAGGCTGACTTTCTAACCACTGAGCAACCGGCCAGGGTGAATTGTTAAATGTTTTGATTGTCCTTCATCATTATAATAATGTTTTAGACATATTTACAATATGCCTGATAATACTTTATATGTATATATGTGTATATTTATGTATATGTTCCACTTGTAAACAATATTAACTTTTATTATGTGGTTGTTTTTAGTGCGTATTTGAGCACTAAAAAATATAGACTATTTCTTATTTTGTACAGACTATTCAGAAAGGATTATAGCCTTCTACTTTAATTTTATAAGCTCCATTGCCATAGCATCGTATTGGTGTGAGCCTTGGCACTGGCCATGGGTATGTCTCCTTAACCCTGAGGAGAATATATTCAGACTAGTCCATATAACTGCTCTTTTCTGAACAGATACAGTAAAATGGCTACGATAAGGAGACATTGGTCATAAATTAAAATCTGTTAGTTGGGAGTGTGCCACTTTTAGTTAGGCTGGTGCTTCAGCAAAATTTCCCAAAGGATAGAACTAAATAACTAAAATAATCTTCACAAATCAATGAAACCCTCTGTACATACTGGCTACTCAGTTTTAACACCCAATTCATCTACTGTCTGAATTATAAAATACCAATATTTAAGTCAGTTCTATCAGAGTTTTCTTGTGTCATTTTCCTTTATGCTGCACATTTTAATGGTGTCACAGCCTTGTTTTAACCATAACATTTTGATTCTCAAGACATTTCCTTTGAGCAAGTGGGAATTACCATTTACTGAAGCTTAAGGTAACTGAAAATTAAATTAACTTTATATGAAGTAAAGTAAGATGATGTAGAATAAGCATAAGAAATCAGAGGTTTCTCAACACATTGGGAGATAAAATTTCTTCCTGGTATGTTTTATTTTACATGATACGTATCCTAACATGTCCTTATTAACCTTAAGAAAATACTTATTATACTACAAGGGGGGATCTTCATTATCAAGTGATATATTCCGAAGGAAATATGCCAGAATCTAATTTCTTGTGATATCAGATATTTTCCAGAAGACAATTCATTGATTGAAGCTGTAGTTTTTGTACACTTACGATTACAGAGGGAAAAACTTGTTGCCTCCTTTCAAAAAAATTCTTATTAGCAATACCGCTTCCTCTGTCTCTTTCTACTTACTCATATTCATTTGCTGTGGCAAAGATCACGGTGACAAGGTCAGAGGTCAGAGAGGCCAGGACACGCTGCAGTTAGGAAAGACAAGCACTCAGATTCCAATGGAGGGGCTGGTGGCTCCCAAGTATTTCATGGGGTAAAGTACTATAAAGGATCATGGGACACATGGGCACCCACTGTCATATCTCTACTTTCACACTTTTCCTGGTTATGAGGCAGGATTCCTTTCCTTTTAATCAGGGCTAAGAATCTTTATCTGATATTAGGGACAGAGAATTTGACACATTCAAATTAGACAAACCTTCAGGATAAGTCGCTGATCACAACCTGGACTATAAATCCGGAGCCTTCTTCTGCTCAATGGCAGCTTTTCTGACAGAATAAAGACTCACAATATTGCATAGGTTTCAGGAGTGCGCAGAGCCACGCACACACTGGCCTGAGGTCTCTCACTGGCTCTGCTGCTACACGCAGCTGGGTGACTGCAGGGAATTCACTTAAACTGCCTGCTCTTCATTTTCCTCTCATTTGTAAAGAGAAAGTTAGACGGACAGTTTCTAAAATCTCTTAATCCCAACAGATCTACAATTCTAGTCGCATGTCCCTTAGTGGGGGGTGATCTAAGCAATTATGGGTAAGGATAACGTTAATATAAAACAATATAAAGGCCTCTGAATGCATGAGAAAATGAAATATGAGTTCTATTTTCAACCAGGATAAAGGCCCCAACAAGAAAACTTGTCTCATAGTTTTCAAGACATTAGAAATCAGGCAACAGACAGTGGTCTCTGAGACGCAGGAAATAAATGAAGTGGCTGTATAATTGCCCTAGCTTACTGCCTGGGTAAAGTCTCCAGGGCACAATGCAGGGAGGGTGAACCTGGCAGTGCCTGACTGCGTGCTTGAGTTTGGTAGATGGAATTGAGATCTGGGGAGGCCAATGTGATTAAAGTTCACAGGATGTAGTACAGGGGAGATAGAAAGACAGAGGAGAGGGGAGAGGGTGCGGGGAGAGAATGAATAAATTCTGGAGAAGGTACTTGAGTCTTTAACTAAATACTGATGATTTTATGCATATGAGGAAACTAGGTGAAGCTGAGGAAAGAACTATGATTAAGAGTAAGAAAGCAATCTTTAGAGCCCACACAGGACTTAGTATAGTTTCTCTCCCCCCCAAAACTAGGTGGACAGGAACTATACCACCTAACAAAGCTCAAAAGCAAGACTCAAAAGCATCAAACTTTTCAAGTAGCTTAAATGCATTCCAAAAGGCTCAAAAAATATCACAGGAATACAAAAAGATCCAGCACCCAGCAAGGTAAAATTCATAATGAGTGACAACTGGTAGAAATTACTAGGCATTCAAAATAAGAAAAAACAAAAAAACAAAATAAAACCAACCACCCATTAGAAGGAGAAAAATCAATAATTTAAAAGTGAGCCAGAAATGACACAGGTGATAGAATTAGTAAACAAGGACATTAAAACATGTATTATTACTCTCTTATAAGAAACTATAAGAGAGATTGAATAGGTTAAATAGAGACGTGGAAAATATAAAAAGAGTGGGAATACTTCAAGTGGTGTAATATATGTTTAATTTGGAAGGGGCAAGGAAAAAATGATTTAAATAAATAATAGCTTAAAAATTTCTAAGTTTGATGAAAACTATAAACCTTCGGATACAAGAAGCTCAATGAACCACAAGCATAAGAAGCACTAAAAATGACACCAAGGTACAGCATAATCAAATTGCTTAAAACCAATGATAATAATAGAATATTAAAAAGCAATCTAAGTAAAGCTCTTTATCTGGCCTATCTTTATGACAAAGAAATATAAGGATGATAGTAGATTTCTCATTAGAAACAATGCATGTCAGAAGACAATGGAACACATCTTTAATGTACTAATGAAAAAAGAACTGTCAATCTAGAATTCTGATAAATTGGGCTTTATCAAAATTAAGAACTTCTGCTGTTCAAAAGATACTATTAGAGAATGAAAAGACAAGAATGGGAGAAAATATTTATAAATTTCGTGTCTGATAAAGGATTTGTATGCAGACTACATATTGAAGTCTCAATTTTTATTAGTAATAAATGATTCAATATGAAAAAAATGGCAAGAGATTTTAGCTGACACTTTATCAAAGAGCATATATAGATTTTTATTATGCATATGAAAAGATATTCATCCTCACTAGTAATTAGGGAAACACAAATTAAAGCCACAATGAGGTACCACTACATAAATTTCAGAGGCATGAAAAGTAAATGATGAAATTTAGCACAAATCTGTAGGGACAGGACACAGAAGAGTGAAAAGTAATGATGAAAAGTAAAAAGTTTGACCAAGCCAAGTATTGATGAGGATGTTGAGCCACTGGAGTTCTGCTCTGCTGGTGGGAATGTCAAATGGTACAACCACTTTAGAAAACTGTTTGGAAGTTTCTTAAAAAGTTCAGTATAGATCTACCATATAATTCAGGCATTCTACTCCTAGATATTTATCCAACAGTAATGACAAATACTTATAAACAAATGTTTATAGCAGCTTTATTTGTAATAATCTAACACTGGAAACAACACAGAGGTTTATCAGTAGCTAAGCTGTAAAGACATTGTGGTATATACCTGTAAGAGAAAACCACAAACAAAACAGAAACAGACTCATAGATAGAGAACATTTTGACCGTTGCCAAATGGGAAGAAGTTGGGGGGATGGGCGAAAAAGGTGATGGGATTAAGTACAAATTGGTAGTTACAGAATAGTCATAGGGATGTAAAGTACAGCTTGGGGAATATAGTCAATAATCTACACTAATAAAAGAGAAACATGGTAATTAGCGTACGACCACTACCCTTCCCATTGGCTAATCAGCATATCCTTATGCAAATTAACTGCCAGCCAAGATGGCGGCCGGCAGCCATGCACTGAAGCGAACAGGGAGGCTTGCTTGCTCCAGTGACTGGCGAACTCCAACGTTCCCTGCCTAACTTGGCGGCCTCTCAGCTGCAACTCTAAGCAACTATGTTGCAAATATAGAAGCTAAACAAAACCCCAGAAACCTGCGTTAGTCAGCCAGGCTTCAGCCAGCTGGACTGCAACATTGTATCAAATACAGAAAGTAAAGGCCAGAAACCGGCTTTCAGCAGCGAGGCCTCAGAGCTAAAGCTGGCCCAGAATAGAAAAAAGAAAAAGAAAAAAAGGAGCGGTTGGGAGCTTTAGTCACCCGCCAGCCGGAAACGTCCCTCAGCCAGACTGGCCAGGCACCCCAGTGGGGACCCCCACCCTGATCCAGGACACCCTCCAGGGCAAACCAGCTGGCCCCCACCCATGCACCAGGCTTCTATCTTATATAGTAAAAGGGTAATATGCCTCCCGGCACCAGGATCAACGGAGCCGCGGGGCTCCCAGCACTGGGATCAGTGTGACAGGGGGCAGCACCCAAACCCCCTGATCGCCCTGCGGCTCTGTGAGTGACAGGGGGCGGAGCACTACCTCCCTATCTGCCCTGCTCTGTTCGTGACAGGGGAAGGCGCCCCAACCCCCTGATCAGCCCTGCTCTGTGCCTGATAGGGGGGAGCTCCTCAATACCCTGATCGGCCCTGCTCTGTGCATGACGGGGTGGCGCTGCAACCTCCCCATCGACCCTGCCTTGAGTGTGACAGGGGGCAGTGCCCCAATCCCCCAATCGGCCCTACCCTGAGCATGACTGAGGGTGGAATCGCAACCTCCCGATCCACCCTGCTCTGTGCATGACGGGGCGGCACCCCAACTCCCCAATTGGCCCTGCTCTGAGCCTGACCAGGGGCTGCACCTAGGGATTGGGCCTGCCCTCTTCCACCCAGGAGCAGGCCTAAGCCAGCAGGTCGTTATCTCCCAAGGGGTTCCAGACTTCGAGAGGGCACAGGCCGGGCTGGTGGACCCCGTCCCTGTCCCCCCCCAGTGCACAAATTTTTGTGCACCGGGCCTCTAGTATTATAATAACTATGTATGGTGTCAGATGGGTACTAGATTTATCAGGGTGATTAGTTAGTATGTTTTATAATGTCTAATCATTGGGTTGTACACCTGAAACTAATATAATAGTTTAATTCCCCTTAATTGAAAAGTAATAAAAAAAATTAAAGGGAAAAAAGAAATGCACTATCCTATATAATAAATCCTAATATGCAAATCGAATGGGGGAATGACCAGTTTCTATGATGCACACTGACCACCAGGGGGCAGCTCCTGCATTGAGCGTCTGCCCCCTGGTGGTCAGTGCACTCCCACAGGGCGAGCGCCGCTCAACCAGAAGCCGGGCTCATGGCTGGCGAGCACAGTGGCAGTGGCAGGAACCTCTCCCACCTCTGTGGGAGTGCTAAGGAGCAGCAAGCAGAGCAGTAGGGAGCAGCTAGCAGGCAGGCAGTGAGGAGCAAGGGGTCCCAGACTTCGAGAGGGATGTCCACTGAGGGGTCCCACATTGTGAGAGGGCACAGGCCGCGCTGAGGGACACCCCCCACCCCAGTGCATGAATTTTGTGCACCAGGCCACTAGTTGATATATATGCTACAACATGGATGAGTCTTAAAATATCTAAACTTATATGCTAGTTTATCTCTTTTTGTATTCCACTTTGGGTCAGGCATTGTGCTGGTAAGTTCTATGATAAATATTTTGCTGGAAATATGATGATAAATAGAACATTGTTGGAAACAAACAAAAAATACATTATAACATAACTAAAATATTTAAACGCCTTTAAGGATTTGACTTAAGGGCAGTCCTTAAATGCAATAATTGAGTCCAATTGATATTTGTGTTCTAGGAAACTAAGTCCACAGTAAATGATTAAGCAATACTTGTTGATTAGAGGAAGTTTCAAATGATATCTGTTGAGTTGTGTGAAACATACTTGAAATATAGTATGTTTAATCATTTAACAAATACTGAACGAGCATTGTATGCGATAAACATGAAAGCTACAAAATATGTCCACTACCTTTAAGTCTATGTCAAAGACAGCATGTTGAAAAAAAAATAGTGATAGAATGAGTGTAAGTGCTAAGACAAAAGTCCCCGCTAAGAGAAGATTAGAATAGGGAGGATTCTCTTGGGGAGATAACATGTCCTAGTTGGGAACTCAGGGGATAAGACAGGCAACTCCTTGAACAATTTGGATACAAGGGGGAGGCTGACTGGCTGCAAGGTCAAGGCTCTAAGCATCAGGGGTAAAAAGATGGGATCTGCAGCAGCCCTAAAGGCTCCGGTCTACTCCCCTCCACCTCCTTCAATCCTCCTCTCTCCCTTCCCACCAGAGGCAGCCACATTGTTTCTAGAAATTTCAGCTGAAGGTTTCTGGTCCCACTGCCACATATTGGGAGTGAGATTCCGTTATTACATCAATGGATGTTTTTTTAATTTTTGAGATATCATCATTTTGAGTTTGCAGTACTTTTCCCAGAACAATGTAAAATGAGGTCAGAATGAAAAGTGCTAAGTAGAGATGCAAAAAGAGCGTCAAGGGAGTGTAGGCGTTGGAGCCCAATTATTCTGACCACAGCCAGGATCAGCAGTGGCTTCAAGGAGGAGTTTCATCTTGAAAAGCAAATAAAATTCTCACATGAGAAAGTGACTTTGGGCCAGAGGGCATAGAAGCTTTTGGAAGATCGGCATGATCAAAGAGAAGGTGTGACGAAATATGACTTTCTGAATTTAGATGAATGCCCTCTGTGGCAAAGGAAAGTGAATAAAGGCTTTTTTGTTCAGCCTTTTTAATTAATACAACACTCTGTTTATTGAAATAGAGGATTGCCCTGTATTTCATTCATAGATTTCAAGTTATGACATACTAAAGCACATTTGTATCAGTCTGAATTCAGTTGCAAAAAGAAAGAAAGAAAAAGAACTGCTCCAGATATATTAACCAGAATGGGAATTAGGTACTTTCATAACTGTTGGGAAAACTGAAGAAAATCCGGGGTGACTAGCCTGCGAGTTCCTGGGGGGAAATGGGAGGTACCGCAGCTTAAGGAATTTTCATTTTATGACGCAAAACGAACTCTAGAATTTTTGATGCCTCGGTTTGCCTAAGATTAACATATAGTAGGCATCCTGGGAATGTTGAAAAATTAGCATATGCGAAGGTCAATATTCCATAAAAGTGCAGATGTGCTTTTCATAGAAATTTCATTCTTGACTCTCCCAAGAGCCTTGCATAATACCTCACATATTAGTAGGCAGCGCACTAATGTCTGTTGAATGAATTTCATAAGAAAGTAAATAAATCAGATATTTCCTGTTAACGGTAATTTCAAATAAACTGCATCATTTTTGCCACTTTTTAAAAGGGATGGTGTGTGTGTCTAACCTTGCAATTCTGTCACATGTGATCGGTGATATGATACTGTTTGTATACAGCACTTCATGATAAAAGTGGAAGTCCTTGTTTTTAAAATTCAGAAGCGCTGTCAAAGAAAATGACTTTGAAGTCATTGACTGTTGATGTCTGCTGATTTAAGAAATGTGCCTGAACACACACATTTGATCTTATTCAGGTTGGGTGGCTGCCTTGACGCATAGCCAGAAATGGAGGAAAACACTTGGCTAATAACATCCTAACTCCCCTTAATGTTTTTGTTTACTCCAGCCTTGCATGACCAGCAGCAGGGTAATTGTGTTAAGTTTGGGTAAAATAGTTCTCATCACACAGACCCCCAGCAGGGCACAGGAAGTTAGTTTAACTAAACCGTATCTATTTTGGAGCAGAAATACATGTACTAAAATAAAAAGAGAGAAAACCTTTTTCACAGTGAGGGCATTAAAAAGCCAAATAGACTTTGGCTGGTGGATTATTTAATATAAGGTGGATGTCACGACTGAAAATTCCTTATTATTTAGACACTAGAGGCCCCATGCACAAAACTTGTGCAAGAGTAGGCCTTCCTTCTCCCGGCTGCAGGCACCAGTTTCCCTCTGGCACCCAGGACCCGGGCTTCCCTCACAGCCCTGCCTTCGTCTGGAAGGTCGTCTGGAAGGTCGTCTGGAAGGGCACCTGGTCTAATTAGCATATTATGCTTTTATTATTATAGATGTTGAGAGTCTTCTCTACCATTAGATGAAGAATGTTTCTTTAGAAGGAGATGCATACATGTATCTGTCTATCTCTCTGGTTTGGAGATAACTGGGTATTTTGGAGATGTAGATAGAGACTATCTCTCCAAAATATTTTTAATATTAATTTTTAAATAATACTTATTTTTAATCATTTTATAGCATCAGGAAAAGTATTTCCAAGTCCACTTGGAGGAGAGCACTTTCTAAGTAGCCTAGAACAGTACCGTGCGAGGTGCAGTCGCTCAGCGAGCAGTCAGAGCAGAACTGTACTCTGGCTTCTTCCCGGCTCCCGGAGTGACTTCCACTCCTCGTCTAAAAATAGGATAAAATGGAGATGGCTTCACATGCTTCCACCTCCCACATATGTCCCAATCTTTTCCATTATTGAATTAAAAAAAAAATCTACTTGCAAATGAATCATTAATTCTATAAGGGCTTTCTTCTGTTTCTCTGCACAGGTAACGTTTTGTTTCACAAGTATCAGAGTCACAGAGTATTTCCGTCTTGGCTTTTCTTATAATAAACCACATTGCTCATAAACATCAGCAACACTTTTGGTTGTTTGTTCCAATTTGTCTTCCTTTTTTGAATCGAAGCACCGTGATCTTGGCTTCAGTTTTCAACCCAACAAGCTGAGCCAGTTAGGGGTTCCTAAAGGTACAGATTCTGATAACCTGTTCTGATTGTGTACTTCTATTTAGCTTTTCATAGGATTCTGAACATAATTACTCTATGAGTCTTAATATTTTAATAAACTGGCATCAGGCATGATGACTGTGAACTGAATTGCTAATAACGGGATTTTTAAACATTCTGTGTCCTGCTCTCTTCGCTGTAACCAGGAATTCACAAAGGGACCTGACCGGCGTGCCAGCTTTTCCAGGCAACTTTGGGGCTTCCATGTCACTCACATCTTTCATAAAGCAAAGGGGCTATTATGCGTGCACTGTTTTCATTAGGAATACAGTGGGAACATCTTCATTAGAAACGGAGGGTGCGCTTGATGTGCTCTGTTGTGATAATGAGGGAAAGGGTGTGAACGAGAAGATAAGAGGAGCAAGTATTTAACTGGAAGCATTCCACCTGGCTTCTGCCTCATTTTATTTAATTGGATGAAGAACATTTTCTGCCTCTGAAAACAGCCAAATGTCCCAGATTGGGAGTCTTTCGAGAAGCCAGGATTTGAAGACGTCGATAGCAATGCTTCACGTCCTTCTTCCCCTTCCTGTGGGTGCCTTGGTATTTTCAACTTTTAAGAGAGCAAATGGACTATCCATGGGGCATTTGGAAATACACGAAAGATGTAGTTTAGCAGGGAAAGCTGCGATGGTCTTTTCATAGCCAGTCTTGAATGAAATCGTGAACTAGATAAAGTCTATTTTCAAGCCTTTTTAGGTTACCTTTCTGTACTTCTCTTCCACTTTCAGCTTTATATTCTGTCTCCTTTAGAAAAGCTTGACTCTTCTGTGTCCTGTCCCTACAGATCTGTGCTAAATAATGTTATGAATGGTTAGGTGGTCAGAATTAGCAAATAAAAATAACTGGATTCCCAGATAAATTTTAATATCAGATACCCAAAAAATAAAAATGTAATTTAAGTATGTCTAATGCAATATTTGTTGTATATCTGTGATTCAAATTTAGCTGAAGGATGCCCTGTATTTTATCTGACAATCCTATATATTTGTGGTTTGCAAATTTATTTTTCAAGCATGCCTAAGTTTAGCAGAGGTGGAGTTGGGGGTGGGGGTTGGAGGTGCTGCCACAGGGGTCAGAGGGCGGTGGAGAGCATGGCACACTGGCTCTTCCTCTGCTGGGTGAGCCCTGCACTCATCTGACTGAAGTATTGGGTTGGTACATCTGTTTCATTTGATATAAGGATTTTGTTCCTAAGAAGAGGAATCTAGAAACTACTAGTTGTCCTAGCTGACTTCCATTTGCCTCTCCATATTCACTTCCTGTCTTTTTCCCACTCTGCTCTGGCCCCTGGAGACTAATGGACATCAGCAGCTTGCCCAGCAGCTTCAGGAAAACTGTTAGGAGATTGAAGGCAGGAGAATGAGATTTGAGTCTTTAGTTTCCTGGCTCTTTGCCTACAAAATAATTCAGATAATTTAAAATTTGTTGCTTAAAAGGAATTCTATTGCATGTAAAGAAGAACCCAACTAACTGTGGGTTAACCCAATTGTGCCTTATGCAAATAAGAATGTATTTTTCTCACCTTCTGAAACTCTAGAGGCAGGCAGCTACTGGCGGTATTTTAGAGGCTCAATGATGTCAAGCTGGAACCTCTCAGATCTGTTTGATGTTTCCCTCATGGTTACAACGTGGCTGTCAAAGTTCCAGACATCAAGTACACGTTGAAGGCAGAAAGAAGTGAGGAAAGAAAAAGCTTCAATGTTTGACACTTTATTAGGAAAATGAAAATTGTCCTCAAAGCCTCCTCATAGATTTCACTTATGTTTCATTGGCTAGATCTTTGTTATATATTCCTCCTGCTTGCAAGGGATGCTGGGAACACCAGTATTTCGCTTTTGGAGCCTCTAAAAAGAGTGCAGGGGAGAAGGGAGTTGAGAATGGTGTTGGCTTAAACAACTAACAATTTTCAGGGGGACTTTGCTTTTGACAAAAAAAGTCTAAGAAGTCAACACCTTAATCCTAAAGAATAGCTTTTTAATGGAATAATTTATAGACATTCTAGCTTGTGAAGAAGTGTTTAAGGGAAGAGTATTTCATCATGGTTCCTGATTTGTACTATGTAAATTATTATATCTATTCTTTAACTTTGGTTAGAATTTTAAAGGCAGAATAATCTCAATGGATTAAGGCTTTGCTCAAAATTATATTGCAAATCTTTCCATACTCCCTTTACACTTCCATTTTTTTTCTCTGTTGTATGTACTATCTGAATACACAGGCAAAATGAACTCAAAACAGTTGAAAAAACACAAGTCTAGAAACTAAGTGATTGGTTTCTTTCTTCCTCTCCACCAAAAAGCTGTGTGTTGAGATGGTTTTGTCTTTGTGGACCTGTCTTCCTTGTCTGTAAAAGGAAGGCTAGGATGGACTAGAAGATCATTTTATCCAACCAATATTTATTGACCATCTACTGTGAAACATACCCTGTCCAGGCTCCAGGGCTTGATAGGCTGATGATGAGACAGGCAGGGTTCTTGCCCTGGTGGTGCTTACATTCCAAAGGGCAGAGAGTGATAAGAAAATAAACAAATGATAAAAGATGTCAACTAGTGATTGGTGATATGCAGAGAAGCCACATACAGTGATGCGAGAGTAAGTGCCCAGGTGCCTGCTTCAGATAGTGTGGTCCACAAAGGCCTTTCTGAGGAGCACTATTTAAACTGAGATGTGAATGTCCGTGTGTCCATGTTTGCAGAGCTTTGCGCTGTGTCTCCTCTCAGGAAGCCTATGAATATTAACCCGATCCCCTGTGATCTGGGTGCCAATGGGATGGAGTACATGTGTGTGGAAGGAGAGTTAGCTTCAATGCTTCAGCTCACGTCCCATTGGCAGAGAAGGCATCACCATTTTTGACTCCTGCTTGAATATTTCTGAGGGGTTGCTTTCCATAATTCTGCTTTTGTCATCTTCTAAAAATGTATATTTACTACATTAATGAAATAAAGTATAGCATAGCTTAATTGTGTGCTTTTCTCTAAAACACAGCTTGGGAGATGTTTTTCCCTGATTTTCTTGGCGGTATTATTTCATAAAATATCTTAGATGTTTGTTTGATAAATAAACTAAAAGGTACATTGTTTGTTTTTCCACCCCTGCTTTCTTTCTTCTGTCTCCTTCATCCATCTACTAAGCACTGACTGAATGCTCCGTCCTGAAGGCAGGGCACTGAAGATCTTTGGGAGGGATTCGGAAACATAAATGATCTGAGGGCAGCGCCTGAGCAGAGAGACATGTACAAGGGCCGAGTGAAAGATCCATTCCTTCTGCTGGGGAAAGTCACAGAGAAGATGAAACACGGACTCCAGTAAGCCTTCCATTCTCTCTGCCCATCCCTGGGAAGGAGCTAGAATTCTCCAAATGCTGTTGGCCGCAGAGTTTGGGGTTACTATCCTGGAACTGTGGGTCAGAGTGCTGAGACTACAGATAAATCTGCTGCTGTACAGTTGTGTGACCACCAAGGCCAGGCCACTTAGGTTTTCGGTGGGTGTTTGTAAACTAGGCATCACTACCTATTGTCTTTTACTTCCTTTTTTTCATTTCTTCCTCTGAATGCATTTAAAATGTTTTTGTATTACACAAGGTTTTAACACTAGAGATACAAAAATGAAGTCGAGTTTACCAGGCCAACAGGGTGAGATAGATCTAAGATAGATAAATTATAATAGAATCTCTGAGTGCCCTTAGAGGACTGCCTGTCTCACAGGGTTACTGGGAGACGGCAAGGAAATCCTTGTGAAAGTGTTTTTGAAAAGGCAGGAAACTAGGGGTGAGGGAGTGGTGGTGATAACAGAGGAACTGGATTCAGGAACTGAAGACCAGCATGCTGGAACTCCTGTCCAGGGATGGTGTGTAGGTACTCTAGGACAGTGGTTGGCAAACCGCCGCTCTTTGGCTCTGTGGCATGGGCCACGAAGTTTCCATTGCACTGTACGTGCATGCCCGCACGTGGTATTTTGTGGAAGAACCACACTCAAGGGGCCAGTTTGCCGACCACTGCTCTAGGAAGATCATTGGGAAGTCATTTCACTATCCACAGGAGGCTCATGAAATTTTCAAATTTGAGGTTAAGTTTAAGTTGACTTAGGGAAATATTAGCTTTAGCGCTTTCGAGGATGTATTAAATTGATTAGAATCAAATCCAAAAAGCACAACCAGAAGGAACATTAGCAGTAAAGACATTTTCACATTGTCCCTGGAAAACTGTGCTGTTCCTTTAATTTACCGAGATGTGTAATGCAGCCATTACGTTCCGCTGTGTTCATTTTCTCCATGACTTTAGTGTGAGCACATCTTTAAGCAAATATTGTGATTAGTAGCAAGGAGTTTCTTCAAGAGTTGTTGCCATCACAATTAAAGATAATACAGTCTGGTGTCGGTGGTATTTCTTCTACACAGACGTGGGCCAGAGTCTCAGGCACTAGAAATGCTTGGGTCAGAGGTTCTTAGGCAAAATTGGCTTCCTGTTCCCACCAACACGGGGAAGGAGAGCTTGAAGGTAGTCTGGTCATGGCCCATTCCACCTGCGGGCTCCCTTTGAAGATTTCCTAACCCCGTTCAGTCCCTGACATACCTGAGAACTTGCTGGAACACATCAGTGACTGAGGGGAAGGGATTCCCCCTCTGCCTTTCACAGACCTCACCTATTTTGGGTCAGTCATGATCCTGTCCATCATCAGTCTTTTTAGATTCTCTCCGTCTCATTAGGGCATCTGAGCAAATGTCTGGACAGGGAAGGAGTCGGGAAGCCTTGTGTAGTAGAGTCTGGCTCTTCTTCTAACCCAGGCAATTCTTTGAACTCTCCCAAGCTTCATTTTCTCTAGTCATCAGCAGAAATAGTATTACATGTCTTGCATACTCACAGGCATGTTGTAAAGATCCACATAAGATAATTTGTGGCACAATATGTTTGTAAAGTATATAATACACCACACCAACCCTCATATATAAATAGAATGTTTAGTCTCACTAGTTCACAATTATACCCCGTGATACAGATCGGCTCGCCGTCCCTACCCTGCCCTGTTTGAATATAAAATTGTGATAAGCATGGAGAACACGTGTGCCAAGGGTGTGCTCATAATGCAACATGATGTCCCAAAGTTCTCGGTAAAAAGCTGAGCGCTTTAAATGCTTCATGTCCCCTTCAGGATAGATAATGGGGGAAATACTCGGTCTGCTCTCCTATGGTTATCCTAGTTGGTTGCTTTGTGTCAACTTCAGATATTCCAGTCTGGTCTAGCCAAGGAAGGCAGGGTTCAGAACAGAGAGTAGAAAAAAACCTCTGTCCCCTGAACTTCTGCCACTCTTTCCTGGGGGTCCCATCACCCCAGTGTTGATGGGCCCAGGTAAACATGCTTGGAACACCCAGGCCCAATACAACAAGAGGGATGGCTGGTACCTCCCATTCTAGCCCATGTGCTGTGCTAGTATATTACTGCAGGAAGTATCCTCTAATGTTCTCATAACCCTGGTAGGTCCCCAAAGCCTTTGTGGTGAAGTCCACATTCCTGAACTTGATGCGTGCAGCCCCTCAGGCACTGACATCACCCCCTTTATTTTCTCAGGGCTGCTAGTTCTCTTCCACAGTAACCTGGGCCTCAAGCACCAGAGCCACCTGCTAAAGTTAAAACAACCCCTTGAGAACTCATGCTTCTACTTTGAAATGCCCTCCCCATAATTAAACGTCAGTTATTCTGCAAATCTCAGGACAAGCCACAAGTACTTTGAGAAGCCTTCCCTGACTGACTTAAGCTGACTTCAGTGTTTTTCCTGTGCGCTTCCATAGCAATCTGGTCATAACTTTTATTTCATAGGTATGACTCTATGCTCCAAGTTTTTAGAATGTGATTAGGCTACTAGACTAATTTTCTTAAAGGCAAGGTCTGATTTGTATTTGTATCCCCCACACCTGGATTGATACCTGGGAGGCTTCCGTTTGTTGAATAAGTGATGAATAAATGAATGAATGTGAACTTTTTGAGTGGAGTGCGCATGCCATGGTCATTCTTCCCTCTTTCCCCCATTGTACTTTCCTTGTCCCTTCCACAGCAAAGTGTGCCTAGACTGCCTTGGATAAACATTTTGATGCTGTGGGCTACCCCAAAGAGCTACACTTACTCCTCAAGTGGCTGATGGTGTCCCACCTGAGGCTTTGGGGAATGTCTTCAGCCATGACATTGAATCATTGGCCTTAAGCAATTGCTACCCCATCCATTAAATGAGGGCGGAGACCATTCCCTCCTCCTTCCTTAAAGATGTTATGAAGATTAATGAGGTAATGTCTGCACAGCAGCCTGGAAGAAAGCTAATATTCTAAATACTGAGCGTTGTGGTAACATTGTTTTCAACTCAGTCACCCGTCAGGCTGTGCTCATCCAAGCAAGGGGCAAAAGTAGGAGAGTTGCTGGAACAGTTGGATTTGACAGAGGCGTCTGACACCCTATTCTGAGCTGATTACCGATCTGTGCTGTGGGTGTTCTCTCTACTTCCATTTCTTCTGCCTACAAAAGGTTGCAATAACATAGCACTTACCCACAATCAAAAGTGTGTGTAGAAAAGTAATGAATTTGTTTTTGTGAAGTGGATGGGTCCTTGGATAAAAAGCTTTGTAAAGCCACGAGATATTATTTCAATCCCAGGTTTCTATTTTTCTTCCTTTCTTTTGAAAGGATGTTCAGTGAGCTTATCACTTTCTCAGGATTTTTAAAAATTACTCTTAACTCAGTCTTTTTTATACAGCTGTAAACTTCGATTGAACTGCTTTGTTTCCCTCCAGAGAGGTTACTGTTTGAAATTTCTCACTGTCATTTTTCCCCCCATGTTTGCTTATAGCCCAATAACCCAAAAGCTTTTGGATAATAGTCAGCCTCCATTTTTTTTGCAAGACATTTTTTATATAGTTCTTTTGAAATGTGTTTATTTATTAATTCATAAATAGTCCCCATCACACATTGCACCTGTGTGACTTATATTAATTAAAATAATAATGCAATGAGAAATGAATAGGCTGTTTTGATTTCTGTGTTAATCCAAGTAAACATAGTGTATTGTGCTTGAGAATTGTTTATTGCAACTCAGAAGAGTACACTGGAATGAGAATAGACTACGTTTTCCTGTGCCTAGGAAGACTAGAATTTTACTGGATGTCATTCAGAGTTTACATTACTAAATTTAAAATAAATAATCTTAAATCACTATAACTAGTATATATAAATGGTACATAATTTTTGTACCTGAGTGTTTTTCCTTGTAAGTGAAGCATTCATAAGTCAAGATCTGTCTATATGACAACAAATGTAAGTCCAGAATTTTGAGTGCTATAAACAATCAGAAATAATTGAGTGCTTATTGTATACCTGGTGCTATGGATTAGCTTACACACTACAAATCCACCAGGTAATTGTTGCACCTAGACTCTGGTGTTTCAATGGAAAGACAAGGACAATAGGCCAGTCACCTGGATCATTCTGACAATGGTCAGACTTTGAAGTTGTCGGGGCAACAGATGACTGGATTAAGAAGAATACACCGAGAAGATGGATAAGTTGTCTGCTGACCTCAATTTTTAAGACCAGAGGAGGCCAAGAGGAACTTAGCGAGTATGCAAAATTCTTATTTTGGCAATCTAAAAATATAACTTGCGTCTTTATCTGAAAATATGTTGATCAGTCAATTTGCAGAGCTTGCAAATATATTTTAAAGCTTTCTATAAATCTAAAACATGTATATAGAAATGTACAAGAAGAATGTATCACATGATGGATCATCTCACATTGAACATGCCCTGTAACCAGCTCCCATATCAAGAAATAAAACATTACCGTACCGCTTTTTTTTCGGTGGCTGTAAGCTTGCGAGATCCGGCCGGCCGAGGACGTCGGATCCATTGTCCTTCCAGCGCTTCGATCCTTCCCTGAAGTCTCTCAATAAAACAGATTGTTCCTAAAACAAAAACAAAAACAGACAAACAAAAAATGACCGTACCTCAGAAGGCCACCACCTGCTCTCCATTCTAAGAACTACTCCCCAAAGGCAACCAGTACCCTGATTCCTAATACCAAATATTAGTTTTGTCCTTTTAAAAGACTTGATATGGATAGTACCATTCAATAGATACTCTTATGTCTGTCCTCTTCAGTCCCATATCTTGTTTGTAAGCTTTATCCATTTCCCTGTGAGTAGTTGTGGTTCATCCATTCTCATTGCTGTATAAAGTTGTTCCATTTTTGGCTCTCATGAATAGTGCTGCTACACACATTCTTGTATGCATCTTTTGGTGCGCACATATGTACTCATTTCCAAATGACTTTCCACCAGCTGTTATATGGATTTGTAAGACAAAGGAGAGGTCTGTTCTGGAAATATAACTTTAGGATTTGTCATTGGAACATGGGATTAGGTAGGCAGATAGTGCAAAGGATTTAGGTCAGAGCCATGGCAAAATTTGAAAGTTAAGTCTGAGAAAGAAATTTCTAGTAGATACGGTTCCTTATTGCATTTGATGTACCAGAAGGACAGTGACTTTGAATAGCCTTCTGAAGTCCCCCCTTCCTTTCTGTTCTCCCATTGACTTGCCTTTGGTTTCTCCTGCTAGGGACTGCCTTGTCTCACCTTTCTTCATCTCTAACCTTTGCTTCCACAGAACTGTGTCTTTTCACCAACATGTCTTCAGCCTATGTTCCTCAGTGTCTTCCAAAGAAGCAAAAACGCATCTATCTATCTGTCTATCATCTATCTATCTATCTATCTATCTATCTATCTATCTACCTAGCTACCTATCTAAATTTTTACCATTGTAACCTATGCTGGTTATAAAAATTAAAACATTACAAAAATATATAATGTAAAAATTGAGGTTCCATATCCTCTACAGTCCCATAACCACTGATATACATTATTTCCACACTGTTTTCTATGTGAATTCTAACTTTTTGTTGTCATTGTTTCAACAGAAATGGTTATCATACTACGTATGTACTATTCTGTAACTTTTATTCACATACAGTATATGGGATATCTTTCCCGTGTATTTCTTTAATGGTTACTTAACAATCTTGCTTTGATGTGGTCCTCATCATCTAATTCTAAATGGGAATTCTCATGGTTGAAATTTTGGAACAAGTAGCATGGAAAGATAAGGTCATGAAATAAAAATTCTGAGGACTGTCCATCCATTTTCCCAATGCCAAGCTGATTGTAACAGCTTGTCTTCTTATGTGGAAAACTCATGTCTTTTCTCATACCAAGTGTTATTTATTACTCATCAAATTCACAGAAAAATTTTAATTTTCACTAAAAATGACTATCTTCTATGTTATCTTTTAATTTCTTTTCTTGAATTATTTAAGTTGGCTTATTTTCTTTCTTTCACTCTGGCCTGGTTATAATTTCTACCTACTGTGGAATGTTTCTATGTCTATTTTGGCATCAGATCTATTAACAGAAACAAACCCGTGGTTACTAGTAATGCTTAACTTCTGGGGTCAGAAAATCTAGGGTTAAATAACAACTCCAACACATCCTGGCTCTGAGACCTTGGGCAAGTGACTTAATGTCTCTGTGTCTCAGTTTCCAGAACTGTAAAATAGGCATAACACATAACAGTATTTACCCTATAAGATGGCTGTTATGGAAACAGCTAAAAAATGAAATCTATTATTATTGTCCATTGCTAACTTTTCATGGCAATCTTTATAATTTTCAAATCCTCTTACTGAACAGGAATAATAGTCTGTTAGCTATCCAGAATAATAGCACATGAGATGGGACACCACAGTGCTGATGAGTATAGGCTCTAAAATCAGATTACCTGGATTTTTCTTGAGTCTGCCCCGTTAGCTTAATTTACTTATTCTCTTTGTAATTCCATTTTCTTGTCTATAAAAAAAGACAATAGTTACAATATCAGAAGATGATTAAAATATATAATTCACGTAAATAATTTAGAACTGTGTTATTCAATATGGAAGCCACTAACCATATGCTACTATTGAGCACTTGAAATGTGGCTAGTCCACATTGTGGTGTGCGGTAAGTGTAAATTACACACCAGATTTAGATTTAGTAGGAAAAACGTATGTAACAAACCTATTTAATAGTTTTTTTAATCAACATTGAAAAGATAATACTTTTTGTAGACTGTGTTAAATAAAATAAATATTAAAATTAATTTCACTTGCTGCTTTGGAGTGAACGTTTGTGTCATTCACCCCTACCACCCACCCCTTCCAAAATTCGTATGCTAAAGCCCTAACTGCCAATGTGATGATATCTGGGAAGTGGGGCCTTTGGAAGGTAATTAGGTTTAAATGAGACCATGAGGGTGGAGCCCCCATGATTGGATTAGTGCCCTTCTAAGAAGGGAAGAGACCAGAGCCCTCTTTCTCTCCCTCCTATGAGGACACAGCTAGAACACTGGCATCTGCAAACCAGGAAGAGGGTTCTCAACAGACACCCTGATTTTGGACTTTCAAACTCCAGATTATGAGAAAAAATGTCTGTTGGTTTAAGCCACTCACTCTATAATATTTTGTTATAGCAACTTGAACTAAGATACAATTTTTTCTTTTTTAAAAAAATATATTTTTATTTATTTCAAAGAGGAACGAAGAGGAAGAGAGAGATAGAAACATCAATGATGAGAGGGAATCATTGATTGGCTGCCTCCTGCACATTGGACCGAGCCCACAACCCAGGCATGTGCCCTCGACCAGAATCGAACCTGGGACCTCTTGGGTCCGCAGGCTGACGCTCTATCCATTGAGCCAAACCAGCTAGGGCAGTCTTCTTTTTTTTAATGTGACTACTAGTAAATTTTACTTTCTCTCTTTTTTAAAAAAATATATTTTATTTATTTTTTACAGAGAGGAAGGGAGAGGGATAGAGAGTTAGAAACATCGATGAGAGAGAAACATCGATCAGCTGCCTCCTGCACACCACCACTGGGGATGTGCCCGCAACCAAGATACATGCCTTTGACCAGAATCGAACCTGGGATCCTTCAGTCCGCAGGCTGACTCTCTATCCACTGAGCCAAACCGGTCAGGGCTCTCTTTTTTTAGAATATATTTTTATTGATTTCAGAGAGGAAGTGAGAGGGAGAGAGAGAGATAGAAACATCAGTGATGAGAGAGAATCATTGATTGGCTGCCTCCTGCATGCCCCCCACTGGGGATTGAGCCCACAACCCAAGCATATGCCCTTGACTGGAATCAGACCGGGAACCCTTCAGTCTGCAGACTGATGCTCTATCCACTGAGCCAAACCAGCTTGGGCAAATTTTACTTTCTTTATGTGGCTCACATTTGTGATTTACATTATATTTCCTTTGGACAGTACCAATCTAGCATATAGTAAACACTCAAAAATGTTTAGCTATTATTTTAGAACACTTCTCACTTTCATGTAAAGAAACCTTGTTATGGTCCAGTTGTCACTCTGACCACATTCAAAAAATCATGTTATCATCAACTATGGTGGAGATGAGGGTTTTATCTGGTTTTGGGGGGAAGAGTGGTCCTAAATTTTGCTCAATGATAAGAATGCTTTTAGTGTGATCCAAGGACGGTTTCCCTCCAACAGTGGACTGAGTAATGATTGCAAACTAATTACAGCATGCGTATTGCACTTTGCTTTGCACTAACCGCTTTCTACCAGCTGTTTCCTTTAGCAGTTGTTCATTTCAAGTAGGTACCAATGTTGCTGGGAGTGTGAGATGCCAGAAAGCAATTTCAATTCTTCGCTTCAAATTGAAATCTGTATTTCTTTCTTTTCTTTTCTTTTTCCTTAGGCCCTTCAAAATCTACATAGCTCTAAGGCTAATTTTATAGCACCCTTCCTGGTCTCTTTTCCAGAAAAAAAAATCTTTTGAAGATTATACACAGAATGATACAAAATCTGAAGTTTAATTAAGCTTTAGCAAAAATATCCTTTAACCATTACATTTGTTTCTTACTTTATTCCTTCATAGCCTGCAACTATTCTGAAGTACACTTTCAAGTAGAGATTCAATAGAACCATTTAGAGTACTCGTTACTGTGGATTAAATAACGATTCCCATCTGGCTCATGAAATATATAATCTGTATTCCTTTCTGGATAATAAATATAGTAAGTAACTACTTACCATCCCTTACCATTCCTTTTGTCTGTCCTGGTGGGTTTTCCTTTATTGTCTACCAATGAAAGTTTTTCATTAACGCTTTCCTTGCATTGAAACGTGTCCCTTTGACTTGTTTTTATAGAAAAAGACATTATGTTGGTCCCTCTGACCCCAGCAGGGCTTCAGATGTGTAATGATGACTATTAAAAGTGGCTGGCATTTATTGAGCCGTACTATGTGGTAGGGACAAAAGCACAGGGACGATAAGAAATGACCTGTAAGCATCATCTTATGCAAATCTTTAAAAAAAACCCATTTGAGGGGCATCATTACCCCCTTGGAGTATAGAAACCAGATTCAGAGACTCACAGCCTGTAAATGGCTAAACTGAGACGCTCGTCTAGTTTTGACGTAACGTCCCATTATTCTTACTTCTAAGTCAGGGGCTTCAGTGTGAGCACCTCAGAAGCTATGCTGGATGATATATTGGGGCGTGGGAATAAAGTGTTAGAACTTTAACTGATGTGTACATTTTATTATCTTTTGGAAATTCTGTTTGTATATGTTGCACAATGCATGAGATAAAAAGCACATCAGCACATGTAGAAAATTCTGCAAAAGTTTATAGGTGTTGGGAATGCATGGTTGATGCATGGTCAATTGTACTTTTTTTCCTGATGGGTTTTTTACCACCAAAAAAAAAAAAAAAAGCCCCAATTTTACCACCGCCTTGGAGGAACTAATGGAAATCACACCATCCACACAAAAATTCTAACACATGAGACGTATAATGACAGTGCATATAATACAACATTTAGAACTTTTTTAACTGACAAAATAATGCCTTTCATTAAAGCATCATTTACCCTTACCTTTACTATAACTCAAGGGAAGCTCTACATTTAGAAGTTACCTTCCCTTGGGGTTAAGATTATTATTTTTTTTACCTTAATTGCTAAGTGAACAGAAGCATTAGGCACTTGACCATTGCTGCCTGTTCCCCACCTCCTATTTTCAGCTCACCTGAGGTCGTTGCTTGCTTTACCCGCTGACATCTACTTCCTGGAATGCTGAGAAAATTACCCATGATGCAAAGCTACCATGGCCAGGCTGGCTCCAACCAAGGTAAAGAAAGCCTGGTTCCTGTTACTGTCTTAGCTCTAATTATCCTGTATGCAACTATACAAAGTTGCTTCTATGAAGGAGGTCACTGAGGAGAAGAGTAACTAGAAGGAATTTTAATGTAGGAAAAAACTGGATTTTAAATAAGACTATCTTCCGAAACCAAGAAAAAAGGAAAAGCTTTGCCTCCTTGTCTTAAGAATCTCACCAATTGCTTTGTCTACCTCTCCACCCTTCTCCTCCTTCTTCTTTTCCAGAGACAAAGAGATAGAGGTAGAAATAGAAATAGTGCGATAGAATTCTCTTGAGAAGAAAGAAGGGACAGGCGAAGGGGAAGCTCAGTAGACTGTCAAAAGTGAGTGCCACGCTGGTCAGAAAGGCAAAGAAATTCTGTTCCTAAATTCTGTTAAGTTTTTGTTTTACCTTCACACAAATGCCTCTCTCTTGGAGCTTTCTCTACTAGTAAAGAAAAATCAGATGGAAAAACACCAGCGGCTATAACCAGTCTCTGAAATTCTTTGCCCCCTTTAAGGGGTTCAAGAGCATTTGCTGACTTATCACAGAGAAAATTAAAGCAAGTCTCACTCCTTACATGCCATTTACTGTTCTCTACATCACTAAACCATATTTATTTCTTGGTTTGTCGCACAGTGATTGTAGAGTAAGTGCCGGCAGCAAATAACTTCCCTGCCCCTGAAATTGGTAGTGATTTTGCTCTCAGTGGAGCATATTATATGACCATCAGTGCCGGTAATGGCCGTGGGCTTTTTCTCCACTGCTGATTGCCATGATGCGTAGGATTGCTGATTGGTAGCTGTTTCCATCTCACAGACAGTCAACAACTTTACACGGTGGCATAAGATACTAAACTTTGTAGTATTTTCTCTCCATAATACATGCTACTAGCCAAAGTCCAAATAACCTTTGCCTGGTGAAATGTTTGTGTTGCTCTTGAACATATTACTTTTCCATGACACAGCATGCCTTCCCCCATTATGGCATCACTTCTACGTGCACAGAAATTAAACCCTTGCAAAATTCTCACACTCAAATGAAGTTGTGTCACATGCCATTAATGAATGTGACACATTAATTAATTGTGGTTTGAATCAATATGCGAGAGACAGTTCACTCCATTTCATCCTTTACCCTTGATAGAAGCAGTATTAGCCATTCCATTATTGTCAGTATCCTGGACTAAACATTTCTCAGCCAATCTTAGGACAAATCTTAACTTCACTGTATTCAGCTACCCAGACCATAAAAGTATCCTTAAGTCTACTCCTATGAAAGAGGAAATATGATTGTAAAATCTTATCAGTTTCCTCAACTATAAAATGAGAATATGCTAAGAGATGGCAATAGTGGCACCAGCCCAGTGTTCCTCATTCCAAGAGCAGGTATTGTGATCATTTCCAACTAAGACATGGACTAAGAAAGCGTTTAAACAGCTTGTTCTCAAATAAGGCTCTATTGGAATCATCTAGAGCAGCTATTTTCAACCGGTGTGCTGCAAAAAATTTTAAAACATGCAGGACCTGACTGTTTAGTCAGGGGCACTGACCTCTTGTCCCTTAGGTTGTCAAATTTTAAAATGACAGCAGCCAACACAATAGCTGTCCAGTGTGAATGCCCTGTCTTGAACCATAAGTATATAGGTCATATAATAGAGTTGCATCTTAATGGTCACGTCGCATAGCAATGTTGTGTCTGATTGGTTAATTATTTTCTTTTTCTTTTTTTGATTGGTTAATTCTTGATAACAGAAATCCTCATATACAAGTATAGGTACCTGATTTTTTAAAAAGTCATGTGGGAGAAAAAGGGTAGATAATTACTATTATTTTTCTGTAAATCAATGAAAATTATACCTATTTTTTTTCTGTCAGATGGGCAAAATATGTACTTTTTGGTGTGCTGCAGAATTTTAGTAATTAGCTTATTTGTGCCAGGAGATGAAAAAAGTTGGAAATTGCTGGCCTACAGAGCTGTGAAAGGTTCAGATCTCTTTCTCCTCCCTCTGGCCACTTGCTAACAAGAGCTGTTTTAGGTACATCTTGGTGGTCCCATTTCTCTTGCTAACGAATGATATAGCTGTGGACATGTGATGAGTTTCTGGTAAGAGAAATGTGAGAAGTGTTCTGGGAAGAATTACTTGATGATTTAAATAAGACAAGCAGAAAAATCCAGTGTCTTTCCCCCAGGATGCAGTCATGGTTACGCAGTCACCGTCTCAGGCTTGGAGGGGGTCTGTTCTGAGGACAGATGCAGAGTGGAAAGATAATGCTGTAGAGCCAGGGAATTCATTATGCCTGGAGAATGTGTTATATGAGATCATAAATGCATTATTGTTTAAGTCAGTTGAATCAGGATTTCCAAGTTCCTTGCAGCCAAAGGCTCTGTAACTGATACATTTGGTTTCTTGAGTATGTTTGTGAGAGTTAAGCCCTTCCTAACATTTGCCAAGATGGAAAGATATGGCAGAAGGACCAATATACCATATCACCACTGGGCATATAATTTCGTATGGAAACTGCTCTTTATTTAAAAATAACTTTCCACATCTTACTTTTATTTTTCTTTCCATTTGACTTAATGTTAGCAATTATCTTGACAGATTTAAGGTAAAGTATTTCATTCATGTAATAAAGTTTGATTGACAGTTTTAATGTGTGGAAGAGGTTAAGATATTATGTTGGCATTAATAAGCTTTTAGGCTTTACATAGTACAATTCAAACACCCATTTAAAAATTGGATTTAAAACTGTGAAAGTCTCCTCAAATATTACCAAGAAAAATTGTCTCAAAACATTGGTCTTAGTTGCTGCTAATATTTATTTTAAAAATTTATATTTATTCTCTAATAAACTTTTTTGTGGTGCTATTTATATACAATAAGATGCATATATTATATTCACACAGTTTGATAAGTTTTGACATTTTATGTATATCTACCAACCCAAGCAATCATCCCAGAAATTCCCTCTTTATCCTTTGAGGTCAATCTCTTCTCTACCCATCCAATGGATTAGTTTGGCTGGTTCTATAACTTGATATAATCTGATAATATTCTTTTTTGTGGTTGGCTGTTTTTCTCTTAGCATAACGTTATTGAGATTGTTCCACACTGTTGAGTATATCATTAGTTTGTTCCTTTTAATTGCTGATGAGTATTCTCTTGTATAAATGTGCTACAGTTTACTTATTTGTTCACCTGTTGAAGGGCATGTGGGTTATTTATAATATTATTACAGGCCAAACTGCTACACATTTATGTATAGGTTTTTTTATATATATATATTTTATTGATTTTTTACAGAGAGGAAGGGAGAGAGACAGAGAGCTAGAAACATCGATGAGAGAGAAACATCGATCAGCCGCCTCCTGCACATCTCCCACTGGGGATGTGCCCGCAACCAAGGTACATGCCCTTGACCGGAATTGAACCCGGGACCCTTCAGTCCGCAGGCCGACGCTCCATCCACTGAGCCAAACCGGTTTCGGCTATGTATAGGTTTTTGTGGGCATATTTTCTTTCTGAGTCATACGGTAAATCTATATTTAACTTTGCCCGAAGCCACCAAACTATTTTCCAAAGTGGTCCCATCATTTTGGATTCCACTCAGCAGCGTATGATGAGAGTTCCAACCAACCTTTGGTATGGCCAATCCTTTAACCTTCAGCCATCCTAGTGAGTGAGATGGGATCCCTCACTGTAATAAATATATATCCAGTTGTAACATTGCCAAATGTTAAAAAGATCATCTTTTGTTCATTTAATTATCTTGGTACCTTTGTCAAAAATCAGTTGAACATATATATGTGGATCTATTTCTAGTCTCTCTATTCTGTTCCATTAATTTATTGGTTTATGCTATGACAGTACTCCTTTACCTTGATTAGAGTGATTATTTATAATAAATTTTGAAATCAGATGTTTCAATTCTTTGTTTTTCTTTTTCAAAATGGTTATTTTAGGCTATGTGGTTCCATTTAAGTCATAGGACCATCTTTATTAATTTTTAAAAAATGCTTGCTGGATTTTTGATTGGGAATTTATTGAACCTACAAATCAATATGGGGAGATTGATATTGTAACAATATTAAGTCTTCTAATCCATGAACATAATATATTCCTCCATTTATTTAAACCTTTAAAAATTCTATCATCAATATTTTTGTACTTTGCAGTATATAGATTTACGTACCTCTTATTAAATTTATTCCTAAGTATGTTATGTTTTTAATGCTTTTGTAAAAATATTTTCCAATTGTTTTTTGCTTATATGCCGAGATACAATTGATTTTTATATGTTGACTTTGTGTCCTACAATTTTGTTAAATTCATATTTTAATATGTAATATCTTAAACAGAAGGAAGAGCTTAAATAAAACCACATTAAATGTTTAGGCACCACATAGATGCTATAATTAACATTTTACTATATTTTCTTTATCATATTTGTAGCCATTTATTCTATCTTATTTATCTTATTTTTTTAATGTATTTATAACTAAGTTGCAGACATCAGTATACTTCACCACAAACATTTCAGCATGTGTATCATTAACTGGAATTTAATGACTGTTTATAATTTATTTGTTTTAAGTAAAATCTACCTACAGTGAAATGTACAAATCTTAAGTATACTGTGTGATACCTTTTGATAAATACATAACACGTGTGTTGTCTTATCTGCCTCTGGAGTCAATTCCTGCTCCCAAACTCCCAGAGGCTATTCTAATATCTTAGAATGATATATTTAGTTTAGCCTATTTCAGAACTTTATACAAACACAATCATGCAGTATGTAATCTTTTAGGGAACGATTTCCTTCAATCAGCATGTTTTTTAGTTCCATCTATGTTGTGTGTATATATATGTGTATATATTCTAGTACACTTACCACAGTTTGCTTATCCATTGTCTTATTGATGGACACTTGTGTTGTTTGCAATTTTTGGTGCTATGAGTTAAACTATAAGCATTCGTATACAAGTCTTTTTGTGGAATATGCTTTCATAGCTCTTGAGTAAATATCCAGGAGTAGAATTGCTGGGATAGGTGTATGTTTGGTTATATGAGAATCAGCCAGGCTCACTTTCCAAAGCAGTGTTAACATTTTACACTCCCACCAACTATGTGTGGAATTTGAGATTGCACTACATCCTTGCCAACATTTGGTGTTGTCAGTCTCTAGTTTTAGCAGTTTCGGTTTCTGTGTAATGGCATTACATTGTGGTTTTCAGTTACATTTCTTTAGTGAATGATGCTGTCAAGCTCCTTTTCTTCTTTGTGAAGTGTCTGTTTAAATTTTTGCTATTTTAAAAAAATTTGGTTGTTGTCTTTTTTTTTAATTGAATTATATAAATTCTTTATAGTCCATGATGTCAATACTTTGTCAGAGATATATTTTGCAAATATTTTCCCCCAGTTTTTGGCTTGTCTATTATTTCCATAATGCTATCTTTTGATAAGCAGGAATTAAACATTTTTTATGAAGTCTAATATATCAATTTTTTTTTATATTTATTGCTATTTGTGTTCAATCTAAAGAACATTTGCACATACCAAGTCACAAATATATCCTCTTATGTTTTCTTCTGGAAGCTTATATGTTTAGATTTTATATTTAGGTTTATGATCTATAATTTTTCTATACAATATATGATAGGGGTTAAGTTTTTTTTTTCCATATACGTATTTTAGCATCATTTGTTGAAAAGACTTCCATTTCTCCATTGAATTGTTTTGAAACCTTTGTCAGAAGTCATTTTCCTGTATAATTGTGGATCCATTCAGGACTTTATATGTTGTTTGAACTATTTATCCATTTTTATGCCTATACTATACACTCTTGATCACTATAAATTTATAAATTCTAAATTAAAGTAGTATAAACCCTCCAATCTTTTAAGGATTGTTTTGTAAATTAAGAAACTAAGCATTTCTGTATGAATTTTAGAATCAACTTGTCAATTTCTACAAAAAAATACTGATGAGACTATAATCAGGATTACTTTGATAGTGTTGAGCAGTATGGGAGAATTGACATCTTAATATTTACTCTTCCGATCCATGAATAGGCTATATCTCTTCTATTTATGTAGGTTGCTTTAAACTTAACTCACCATTATTTTTCAATTTTCAGTGGGGAATTCTAGTGCACCTTTTGTTGAACTTATTTCTAAGTATTTTTTTGCTGCTATTATATATGTTGTTATTTTGATTTCAAATTGATGGTAGCTAGCATATAGAGATAGAATTTATTTTTGTACATTAGGCTTATATTTATGTACTAGTTCCAGTAGTCTTTTTGTAGATTCTTTAGGTTTTTACATAGACATCATGTCATCTGCAAATAAAGACAATTTTGCCTTTTATTTTCCATCCTGTATATCTTTTATTTATATTTTTGCCATAATACCTGGGTTAGGATGCTGATACAATGTTAAATAGAAGTGGTGAAATGGTTATTTTGCTTTTTCTTGATGTTAGAAAAAACTATTCAATCTCTTATCATTAATTATTACGTTAGCTGTATTGTTTGTTTGAAAGGTATTTTGTCAGGTTGAAGAAGTTTTCTGTTGACAAGTTTTTATCATGAAAAGATATTGTATTTTTTTTCAATACATTTTCTGAAAATGTTGCAATGATCATAAGATCATATTTTCTTTAATTATTTGAACATATTTTCTTTTAGTTCTTTGAATATATTTATAATAGCTACTTTAATACATTTATCTCATAAGTTAAACATTTGAACCATGTTTAGGTTTGATTTCTATTGACTGTATGATTTTGACTATGGGTCACATTTTCCTCTGCTTTGCATAGCTAGTAATTTTTATTGAATTCTGGACATTGTACATGTTACCAGATTTTTTTTTTGTTTTCCTCTGAAAAGTGATGATCTTTGTTCTAGTAGCAACATCAATCATTGGCCGACCATCCTGTATTATAACTTTGTTTTGTACTTTATTAGATTGATATTTGGAAAGTCTAAAATATTTCCTAAACCTCTTAATTGATGGGACTCTACCTCTCTCATCTGTAGACGCTGTCAGGACTTAGTTTTATCCTATTGTGCAGGGATCTAAAGTGGGACTTACTCTAGGTTACAGAGTAAGTACAGCTTTTCTGATGATTAAATTGGATACCAAAGGATGTTACATTATGTTAAAGACATCTCTTAAATCTGGGCAGAAAATTCAACTTCTCCAGCATTACTCAACTCCTAGTGTGTCTGATTTTCTCTTCACTCTACAGCAGCTGCTCTCTGGTAAGCCTCTTGTGCCCTTGGCCAAGGACTTGTCGGGAAATCCCACACAAACTTCTGGAGCTCTCACTGGGCCCATTTGTCTCCTCTCTGGTGCCCTGCCTTGCACATTCCAGCCACTTCAGCTACTCCAAACTCTGATCTCTGCCTCCTCACTTCAGTGGGACCACCATGCTTATTTCTATTCCAGATGTATGTACCACAGGTAGAAGTGTGCCCCTCCGTAGAGTACCTGATTGATTGTGAAGCTCCCCTTGTGAGTTATCCAATCTCAAGGATCACAGTCTTACATTTCCCTTAAAAAAATCTTTATTGTTGAGATTATTATATACATCCCCTTTTTCCCCCCCATTGCCTCCCTCTACCTGGTTCCCGCCCCTCCCCAGGCCTTTGCCACCCTATTGTATGTGTCCATAAGTAATGCATATATGCATATAAGATCTTTGTTTAATCTCCTCCCACCCACCCCCTCCTCATTTCTCTCTGAGAATCATCAGTCTGTTCCATTTCCATGCCTCTGATTCTATTTTATTCACCAGTTCATTCTGTTCATCATATTTCTTATTCATTTATTTTGGTTTTTAGATTCAATTGTTGATAGGTATGTATTTGTTGCCATTTTGTTGTTCATAATTTTTATCTTTTTCTTTTTCTTCTTCTTCCTCTTCATAAAGAATACCCTTCAACATTTCATATAATACTGGTTTGGTGGTGATGAACTCCTTTAGCTTTTTCTTGTCTCTGAAGTTCTTTATCTGACCTTTAATTCTAAATGATAGCTTTGCTGGCTAGAGTAATCTTGGTTGTAGGTTCTTGCTATTCATCACTTTGAATATTTCTTTCCACTCCCATCTGGCCTGCATAGTTTCTGTTGAGAAATCAGCTGACAGTCATATGGGTACTCCCTTGTAGGTAACTAACTGCTTTTCTCTTGCTGCTTTTAAGATTTTCTCTTTGTCTTTTGCCCTTGACATTTTAATTATGATGTGTCTTGGTGTGGTCCTCTTTGGGTTCCTCTTGTTTGGGGTTCTCTGTGCTTCCTGGACTTGTAAGTATATTTCTTTCCCCAGGTAGGGGAAGTTTTTTGTCATTGTTTTTTTTTTCCAAATAGGTTTTCAATATCTTATTCTCTCTCTTCTTCTGGCACCTTGATAATTCGGACGTTTGAAGTTGTCCCAGAGGCTCCTTACACTACAGTGGGGCCTTGACTCACGAGTTTAATTCTGAGACTGAGCTCGTTAAGGAGCTCGTTAAGGAGCTCGTTAACTCAAATTACTCTATCAACTCAATGCAAAACATCGGCTGAGAGACAGCTGGTATCTCAAAAAACTCGTTAGTCGGGACACTCATAAGTCAAGGCCCCACTGTATCTTCTTATTTTTGGATTCTTATTTCTTTTTGTTCTTCTGATTGGGTGTTTTTGCTTCCTCATATTTCAAATCATTGATTTGATTCTCAGAATCCTCTACTCTGTTGAATCTCTGAATATTATTCTATATTTCAGTAAGTGTATGCTTAATTTCTGAATGGTTCTTTTCCATATGTTTGGCATTCTCACTAAGATCCTTGAAAGTCTGACTAAGTCCCTTAGAGGTTTCTAGAAGATTTTTGAGTAACCATATAACTGTGGTTTTGAACTCTATATCCAGTAGTTTGCTTTCTTCCATTTCTTTCATTTGTAACATGTTTCTTTGTCTCCACATTGGCTGCTTCCCTGTGTTTGTTTTTATGTACTGGGTAGAGCTGCTAAGTCTCCTTGAGTTGGTAGAGTGGCCTTGTGTAGTAGGTATCCTATAGGGCCCAATGGCTCAGCCTCCCCAGTCACCTGAGCTAGGAACTCTAGCTGCATCCCTTTGTGGGCTGTAAGCACAGTCTTGTTGTAGTTGAGACTTGATTGCTATTGGTGTCACTGGGAGGAATTGACCTCTGGGCCAATTGGCTGTGAGGACCAGCTGCGACTACAGTGGGCAAGCTGCTATGCAGGAGACACCCTTTGGAGCAGGACTTGCTTCAGTGGGGCATTGGTGCTCACTGAGACTGCCCCTTGAGTGTGTTGCTTATGGATGTGTAGAATTGTAATCTGGTGTGGTCTGACACTGACCACTCGGTACACTGGCTCTTGGGTCTCCAGGGAGGTCCAAAGTCAGCCACTGCCTGAGGCCACCCAGCAGTAGCTACAGAGAGATATGCAGATTCCTCCTCTTTGTATCCGGTTTGGAAGTGCCCAGATGAGGCCCAGTTATGAAGCAAGGCAGGCTGGTGCTGATGCCAGGTCTTGGGCCTTTTATTGGGACTTCCTGATCCAGCTGCAGCTTATTTGAGATTTTTCTAGGACAGGCTGTTCAAATGCAAAAGCCGCTATAGGCAGCTTGAGTGGAGTTGTAAATTGGATGAGGTGGGGTCTTAGGGAATCACCAGGGCGGAGCAAACAGAAATGACTGCCAGTCAGCCTGCTCCTGGGGAGGTCCCAGCACAGGAACAATGATCCCTGTGAGTACCTCTGTCTGGGATAAAGCCAGCCCCAACTTCCTTCCCCGATGCCAGACAAAGGTGTCCCCCAGAGCCTCACCCTGGTGCTGGAGCTCAGAGGAAGCAGGACCTTGTAAGTTCAGTTCATGTTGCTGGCCCTTTAAAAGGAACAGCTGGGTCTCCAGCAGCCTCTGTGTCACTGAGCGCCAATCCACACTGGTTTTTACAGCCCGTAGTTATGGGGACTTTTTTTCCCAGCTCTGGAACCCTGGGCTGGGAGTCTGGTGTGGGGCTGGGACTCCTTGCTCCTCTGGGCAGCCTCCGCAGAGATCTCCCTCCGGGTTGAAAAAATGGGACAGGTGGGTGCCGGACCAGCCTGTTCCATGCCTCTGCATCTCCTACCAGTCTCAGTGTGCTTTCTTCTTTACTTCTATAGTTGTAGAACTTACATTCAGCCAATTTTCTGGCAGTTCTAGATGATGGTTGTTCTGTATTTTAGTTGTAATTTTGATGTGGTTGTGGGAGGCAGCGAGTACAGGTGTTTATCTATGCCACCATCTTAGTTCCCTCTTCATTTCCTATTTTCTAATGTCTTAAATATTTGTCCAGTTTGTGGCAGTTTAACATAGGAGGGTTAGTTTGGTACCAGTTACTCATTCATGGCTGACAGTGAAAAATCATTTCTACATTTTCAACCTCTTGATTTATATTTTAAGCAGTCTGTCTGATTTATGTAAACTCTTATCTTTTGGGTAGAGTACCAATTACATGATAAAAGATAGCCCTTAGCATGCAATTCTGTGTTATAGAATTTTTTAAATTGAAGTATAATTGACATATAACTTTGTATTAGTTTTAGGTATACAGCATTAGATTCAACATTTTATATATTGTGAAATTATCACCATAATAAATCTATCTACTCTCTGTCCCCATATGAAGTTATAATAATTTTTTCTTGTGATGAGCACTTTTACGATTTACTTTCTGAGTAACTTCCAAATTTGCAATATAGTATTATTTATTATATGCACCATGCTGTACATTACATCCTTTTACTTTATTGATTTTATAACTGGAAGTGTGTACCTCTTGATTTCTTTTAAGACTTTTAGAATTTTAGAGTTAATGGGAATCTCAGCAATCACTGATTTTAACTTTCTTCTGTAGTAAATAAGGAAACAGGTCCCGAGAGTTTAGATGATTTACTCAAAGTTGCATAGGTTGTTAGTGATTTAAAGCACCTGCTCATGGAGGCAATAAGTACCTTAAAACTATACCATGGTAATGAGTGGAAGCTGCCTTACCTTTGCATTATATATGAAAAATGGAAGAATTCCAACAGTAAGCATTTTTAGAGTATAAAGATTGCAAAAGGAACACTTACCTTGCTACACTGTTTTCAAGTCTTTACAATCCCTTTAGTCACAGTATTTTACATAAAGCATCAAATGTGCTAATTAGAAAAGATTCCAATCTACTAATCAAAAGATCTCTACTTTGCAAAATTATAAGTAATCAAATAAAGTTCCTCAAATAAATTCTTCTTTTGTGTACCCTCTTCCCCACAAGGAGCAGTAAATATTATTTTGACACCTTTTTCTGAATTTGACATTTAAAAAATGTATACCATTATAGAAATTACTATTTGCTTTACCCATTAGTATTTAAATACACATAATAAATAGGTAATACAAAATTTACTTTCTAAAGTCACATATGTCTAAAACTCAGTTCTCTGATTTCCATTTTATTGCTTATTTTTATTAAAATGCCTTATAGAAAATTTCTTAATGTATCAGTATGCCCTATCTTTAAACATGCTTTTATCAGAGTGAGATGTACTATGTCATTTGTGTGCCTGGCAGCATAGTGCAAAAAGGAAAGAAGAATATGAATCTGAACAATTTGTTAAAAGGCCACCCACAGGCAAACTACTAATATAATTTTGAAAGTCTTGAGAAATTAAAAACTGCAACTCAGGGACATTTAAAAACTACCCACTGTGTGCAGAGGACTAGATGTTCTTTTAGAAGTAAAGAATATAATAAAGGAGGAAAACATGGTAAAAATAATCAGATAGCGAGCTCAATGAAAAATAAATCCTATTGGATGGTAATGAACATAAAGCTAGGAACTAGAATATGTTAGGCCCTTTTTGAAGAAGGCAACTTTACTGAAAGACATTAAACTACTTGTACTTCTTTTTGCTTTGAAGCAGCCCTAAAGTGTTTAATTGTTGTATAAATGTTTTGAGGACTGTGAATCTGATGGATTCAACACTACTTCCTGTGTATACATTAAGCACACGAAAGGAGAACTTCCAGCAGTCCATTACAATGGTCAATAAAAACTTACAAACTTTCAAGCACAAATTACTATTTTCATTGGCTACTTGAGGTGTTTTGAAATGATAGGAAGAGAATTACTTTTCTACTTGGATATATGGGTCTCAGTTTTCTTGTCCTTTTCATTCTAAAAATTGTAAGCTGGTTTTGAAACTAAAAACACATCATTTTTTAAATAGGAAGTTGTTAGATTTTTTTTAAAGACTTTGTTATTAAATTATTTAGAAAATGTAGAGGTAGATTTTTATCTTAATGAGGCTTTATACATTCACTAATTCCACCTAATAAATTCTTTATTCTCCACTTAAAAATACAGAATTTTAATATTTACCTTGTCATAATCAGGATCAAATCCAATAACAAATAGAATGTGTAAGACAATGCTTGACATAGTTAGCTTTCAATGTCTTCTTGCTTTTAAGATCAGATGTACCCTACATAATAAAAGCCTAGTATGCAAATTGTCCCCTCAACTGGGAGTTCGACTGCTTGCTATGACATGTGCTGACCACTGGGGGCGGCGTGGAACATGGCAAGCGTCAATGATGCACTGTAACCTCTCACCAGCTACCTGGAGGTGGGAGTGACAAGGATGGAGGTGCGGTGAGAATGCGGGGTGTCTGCTGAGCTCGCTCTCATTCCCTCTGCTACCTTTCCCTGGGACACCAGGGCTCGCACGCCAGGGAAGCCCCCATGTTCAGGTGCTGGGAGCCCGTGAGGAGCCTGCCCCACATCTGTGCTGCCTCTTCTGGGTGAGCTGGGCCACAGCTGCTAGGACCGCAGGGGCCAGTAGGGCTCCACATGGGTTCACACAGGAGCCGGACTGTGAGGCCAGCCGGGAGAGAGCATGCTGCCTGACCGCTTTCCGTGCAGTGCTGTTGGGCAGCCCAGAGGCCCATGCTGCGCCCCAGCCCGTGGCATCTGGCCGCGCTCACTGCATCTTCATGTGGGGACTTGAGTGCTGTGACTCAGATGGAAGGGGGTGTGTGGGGACCCAGGGACCCATGTGCTGCCCAGGGCCCAGAGGTTAGTTGGGACCTGCCCTTCCACACCAGATGCTCATGCTTCAATCGCCGGCCAGGCCTAGGGACCGCACCTGTACACGAATTTTGTGCACCAGGCCTCTAGTATGTGATAAAAAGTTCTAGCTCTGGTGCTTTCTTTAAGAAATGCAACCTTATCCACAGTTCTTTTTTTCCTTGCCCTTCCCAGATTATTTTCCAGTGGAATAAGAAAGTAGTCATGGAAGATTGCCAGATGGTAATAGTGAGAGATGTCAATCACACCCACCAATGGTAAGCAAGCCACCAATTATTAAGTGACTTTCCATTTATGACCTGATAAGGACAAATACTATCCTAGGTACAGATAGTGCATGTTGTAACATACAAATTGAGAGCTCAGTTTTGAATCCAAGGCAATTTTGACTGTTCATAGTGCAAAATCTGAATAGTTACACTTGCAGCCAGATGACAAAGACATGATATACATCTATAGTGGTAGCTATACATGAAAAGCCTTGTCTGGGGAATTTTAAGAAATCAGAATTTCTCTACAGTTTCCAGGTATATTCTTTTCTATGGAACACACACAGATGCTTTTCTGTTGATCTTGGACCAAAAAGCACATGTATCAAGAACGAGTGTGCTCCTTTTGTGTCATTCACATGCTATTTTAATTCCTGGATATTTAGTCAGAATTGCTAAGGATTTGTTTGTTACTGTAAATCTGCAGGAATAAAAGGGAGAGATGTCACACACAGACCTGGCAGATTGCTATTGTTCATTCAGCACCAAAATTTTTAAAAGCTATTACCTGCCCTCCATGTCCTCTCCTCCACCTCAAATAAACAGCTGCCAACAACCACAAACTCTTATCTCCACTCCCACAGGACTGTGGGAGTTTGATGACTCAGATCATCTCAAATAAAACACAACATCTTGGAGACAAAGCTGTTTCTTTTAGTTGGAACAACAGCCCAGTAGCAAACAAAATATGAAATAATAGCAAAGGTAATGCCATGAGCGTATGACCTCACTCCAATGGTGAATTTCCTTCAGGGCATTCTGGGAGGGTCCCAAGAGCAGATTTCCTGAGCAGCTGTGCAATGTTCTCCAGAAAGGTTTCTGTCTTTTCCCCTCTCCTCTTTTCATGAATGGATTAACATCAGGAGGGGAACAATTGAGTGAGTGTATCATCTCCAACAATCACAAAGCTTTCACTCCAGATTTCAAAGGAATATATTCCAACCACAGTAAGCCTTGAAATGTGAGTACTGAGAGAATTCCATTGGATTTTTGGAAGGGTAGTTTCAGTTCTGTAAAAAGCAGAAACTGTATCAGCTTATAAAGCAAGCCCAGGACATGTTACTTCTCCCAAGTTTGGCAGTTACCCACTAGGAACATGGTTGCTCTGGTTTCAGTAGTAGGTTTGGGTAGAGTGGTTGATGAAGTTGGTTGGTTAAGTTGATTGGCATATGAGAGAGAACAGATACAACCATGGCCAAGAGTCACATAAACTTCTTCCCTTTCTTGGAAGAGTTGGTTATTGGGTTAGTGTGACTCAGAAGTGGGAGATGATTGTTCTTGATGAGCCCTGGGAACCTAGAAATTACTAGATCTTTTGAATAGACTACACCTTCCTACTCCAGGGCTTCTGATACAATAAGGATGTGAGAAAGTCTACATTCCTGGGGTGGCCCACAGCCAGGGTTTTATAATTGGTCCTGATCTACTCTGATGTGGGGTGCCTGTGAATCCTCACACAGGAAACGGATACACATATACACTAGGTTAATGATTGCCCTTCTATCTGGGAAATCAGGCATAGTCATTTTCATTAGCTGTGGGGCCCCATTTCACAAAGCATGACTGTGAATTAGTCTGGGTGTTGCAGACTTGTTTTCCCAGGAAGCAGACATTGAGATGGAGGTTAGCATATACTCATATGAACTCATTAGACTGCTTTTGTGATCAACACCTAGGGTGAGAAAAGGAAAGAAGCCATATTTGGAAGAAGAAGAATTTGGGTTCTGATGCAGGCTCAGTGTAGGCTCCAGCCAGTCCTATGGGAAGTTTGGAGGATGGGATGACCTTTCAGAATTTCCCACATTGGGCTGAGAGGGCTGCACCTTCACACCATGCCACATCCATCAGTCAACCCGTATGGCTTGTCCTTGGATGAAGTATAAGCTTGGGCTAGGTTTTTTTCTTCAGCAGAATATTTCAGAGGGAGGGGAAGTTTGATGAGTGTGTTCATAGGACAGAATTTGTTATGTGGGTGGAAAATATGTTCTTTATACCAATTAGGACAACCGGCCATCCTCACACAACAATCCTCTTACCTGTTAAGATTCCACTGTTAACAATGAGCAATTTGTTCCTATGTAGAGCTGCCATATTAGCAAGAACATGGGCAATCTGATGGGTTTCCCTCATCTCCAAGGGGTATGGATTATGAAAAAACAGGAAGGTATGAACATTTGAAAGACTGGCTAGTTCTGCTGGCTGGGCTCTGAGGATTGTGAGCCTTACTCCTGGCATTGTGTTTATATCCCACAGCATTGGTTGTATGGCCATAGTGTGAAGGGCTCTAAGACCTAAGGCCTCAAGTATGATTCTCCATGTGGGCTGAGACCTGGCTAGCAGTGCCAGTAAGGCCAGAGGCTGTCAAAAATAAATTAATTAAGAAAAATAAATCTTTCACCAGATCTGTGGCTAATGCTAGAACTGGAAATTTCGATGGGAGTTGAAGTTGAGCTTGAGCAGAGCATACTCACTATTAGTTAGAGGGCCAGAACATGGAAGCTAAACTCTGGAAGTCTGTGTCCATGCTTGAGTTCTATATTATTTTGCTTCCCCTGCTGCATCTTGTTTGTAGCTTTGATGCACACTTTTCAGGGTGAGTGGACTCAGGGCTGAAGAAGGCTGGCAGCACTTACAAATGATGATGTACAGAGATAGAGCATCTGGAGTGGGATTAGGGCAGGGTTGGGTGACCTGGTACTGGAAGAAACAGGATGGTCCTAGAAAGGATGGGATCCAAGGTACAGGTGAAGAGATTAGATGTAGCAAGAAGAAGGGACAAGATAGTCATTGAGTGGGAATGCAGATGGGTCTTGCTGACACTCAAGGACCCAAGTGATGTTTATTTCTTTCATTCATGTGCCAATAATGTCCATTCATAAACTTGTTCCTGGTCGATTCTGGAATCAGCCATCTGAGGTTTAATTGTTTCTGGCACAAGCTCTTTGAGATTCAGTTTCTTTATTTGTAAAATGGGATGAGAATTAAATAAAATAATCGTATGTAGGACCCAGCACTGAGCCCAGAACATGCAAGACCCTGAATTAACATCTGTTTCCTCTCTTTAGTTATCCCTCTGCCCTACGTACCTGCATATTATAGATATCTTGTTAATATTTGATGATTGGCTAAATTAAGTCTAGTCCTACATAAATGTACATAGTCCTGTAGGCTCAATCAAGGAAACCGAGCCAATTAACATATTCACAAGTGTCCCTTCATCACCTTCCATTCTGGAGCAACTGGTAACTGGCTCATCAGGGGCCAAGTCAAGCTCTGTGTTGACAGATACAGTCTGCATAAGCTTCAGCAGCAGTGTCAGCACTAGACACCCAAGATGACAATTAGGAAAAAGAACAAACAACTGCAGGGGAAAGGTGTCCTTAAAAGTGGTGAGCAGCAGCGTAAACAAGCAAACGCATAGAAAGGAATCAATCACTCCATCACCATTGATAGCTGCACCGTCTAAGGGGATATTATCTGGTGGATGCAGCTGTGGAAAGGTGAGCTCAAGACCCTCTTTGGATTCCCAGGACTGCCTCAGATCCTTTCTGTAAACTTAAGAAAAATCATTTCACCTCCTTTTCGTTTTCAGTTCCATTAATAACAGCCCAGCATTATTGAGCACTTGTTATGTGCCAGGCATGGTTTGATGTTAATGATAACCCCAGAAGGCAAGTACTATCGGCTTTTCCAATGGTGTGTCTGAGGAACTGAGTTACAGGGAAGTTAAGCACTTTCCTCAAAGCTGTGATTCCAATCAGGACAGCTTTGTTAGAGAGTTCATGTGCATAAACACTTGTCTAAGGACGAGTGAAATGTCACAAAATGAATGAAGCAAATTTGCTATTGAATGTTTGAGATCATGTTTAAATTCCTTGCTTTTAAAGGCTGAACAATGTCACAATTGTAACATGTCAGGTGAAGAATAACTTCCTCAAATGCTGGTAACAGAAAGCCTGGTCTTGATGCTTTTCAGTCTGTTACATGAAGTGACCTAGTATTTCCTTAATGCTGTCTTGAAAATTATAAGTCAGGGATTCATTATGGCCACACATTGCTCGTCTCAAGTTGGCAAGCGCCCAGAACAGTTTTGTATATTCTCACAAGGCTAGAAGCTAATGGAGCCAGCCCTCCAGATACCCAGGAGAACACGAAGCTTCAAGACTAGGTACAACAGCAGTGCACACCTGCATGTCATCAGTGAAGTCATTAAGTGAGCAGACAAGAACAGCCTGCCATCATGTCTGCTCATTGTCAACACTGAAGAGGTACTGACAGTATTGAGACAGGCCGTCACTGGAGGAAGCTGAGACTGAATCAACAGCCAGCAGAATGTCCACCCCAATGGAACCTGTTCTTTGAGGTGCTCCATTAAAACAAAATCTATGGACCGCCTACATACATGGACAATTCTCCACCCTGCCTGCTTACACGTAAAGGATGTGTAAGCAGGGTTCTATATAAAGCCCGTAAACTATTGCTGGCTACATTGGTGAAGAAATGACTGCTGAACTGAGTTCAAACTCAGAATGGGAGTAGGGTATCTATTTTCCCAAGCTATAATCGAGTCTTACTCCTCTGCCACCCACAGGTTAGATAAGAGCCACTGAAAAGCCATATCACAGTCTTGCTGGAAGAGCAGCCCATCTCTTTTCATTGAGAACATAGAATTTGTAGCATTTTTGGAGGAGGCCAAACCTTACTAGCAGGAAGATTGCATTAATTATGTGGACATACTTTTTAAGGAATTAATCCTAATGAGACATCCACATTCCTAGTGACATAAATGACTTTATAAAATTATGAAATGGTAATGAGAATTATGAATTCATAGCAACTGAGGTTTCACATTATATGGAAGAAGTAAGAAAAAATTGAATCATTTCAATAGCTGGGCTAAGTAAGAGAAGAGGAAACAGGGAAGAGACAGAGAGGAGGGCGGGACAGAAAGAGGGAGGGTGTGGGCTTGTGTGTGCGTGTGCGTGCGCATTCCATCTGTGCCTGAGATTTGTTCCATATTTGCTTAGAGTCCCAGTTGCTTAGGGGGATCAATAGTAGGTGAGCCTGTTCCAGGTCTCATGGAAAATAGTTTCCTCCTCCGTTGTTTGGAGTTGTACTCTGCCAGTGGTGAAGGGAAACTTTTAAACACAATTACAGTATCAAGCTGTACAGTGAGTGAGTCAAAGGCCTGGACCAGCCTGGCCTGAGATGATCGAATCAGAGGTAGCTGGTAAATCTCCAGCTGTGTTGGAGTGTTTGGCATGATGCAGAATGAGCCAGTGGCCCTGTTTGTGACAATATCCCTGCAGGGGTGATGGATGAGCCAGACTGATATCAGAACAGGTGGGAATATTACAAGGAATATTAACAAGAAGCTTGATGAAAGAGCCCCAGCAATTAAGTCCATGGGAAAGGCTTAATCCAAATCATGAAAGACATTGTAGACAGGAGATATCTTTCCATTTGACCAATTAAAAAGGGCATATCTTAATTGTACTGGGAACCTCAAAGTCCTCCTAATAATTCCATGAGATATTATATTACTAGAATTAAAACTTGAGCTTTGCTTTTCTGCAGATAATTGGGCAACTGGGTGACTGTTATCTAAATTCCAGTCAAATGACGGTGGCTCTCACTTAACTACATATCACCACCATCGGAAAACTGCTATTGATCATAATCTTTCAAAGAACAGGGATTAGTTAGAGTGGTATGAACTGGTTGATGTCTAGGGAAGGATTAGTCAAAGGACAAAGTTAAATGGCACCTGAGGCCATGGTAGATGATATCTTGCAGCTCTGTCCTGGTTCTCCTCTTCTTTCTCCACCTCATCCCTGTCCTCCTTCTCTTTCCCCCCTCCTCCCATGCTCTCCTTCTCTTCCATTCCGGGTCTTCTTCCCTATCTTCCTCCTGTCCTTTTTCTTTTGTTTCCTGTCTCCTCCTACTTGGCTCTCTCAATTTTATCCAGTCTTCTACACCCTTCCCTTCCCTGCTAACCCTCCTTAATTTCTGACTGCCTGGCTTCTGTGGGCATCACTTTGTGTCTCTGACATCTCTCAAGGGTAGAGTTATGGCTGAGGTTTTAATGGTCCGAATATTCTCATGTAGAGCAATTTGCCTACCTCTGGAACCAAAAATTCCCCTGCTTTCTGCAGGGCAGATCATCTGAGGTCTAGGGAAGGATGGGAGCAACCATCCTAGACTGTAGAGTAACCCACCTGGAAATGGTAGGAAAACATTGAAAGAGTGAACTGCTTTTCTGATCAAATTAAGAAGAATGTTTGGTAGCCCAGCCAGTGTGGATCCGTGGTTGAGCCTTCACCTAAGAAACTGGGAGGTCATGGTTCAATTCCCGGTCAGGGCACATGCCTGGGTTGCAGGCTTGATCCCCGGTGGGAGGAGATCAATGCTTCTCTCTCATCATTGATGTTTCTACCTCTCTCTCCCTCTCCCTTCCTCTCTGAAATCAATTAAAAATATTTTTTAAAAAGAAAAATGTTTGCCCTGACCGGTTTGGCTCAGTGGATAGAGCGTCGGCCTGTGGACTGAAAGGTCCCAGGTTCAATTCCGGTCAAGGGCATGTACCTTGCTTGAGGGCTTATCCCCAGTGGGGGATATGCAGGAGGCAGCTGATGGATGTCTCTCTTTCATCAATGTTTCTAACTCTCTATCCCCCTCCCTTCCTCTCTGTGAAAAATCAATAAAATATATTTTTTTAAAAAAGAAAAATGTTTGATATACACATTTAGAATATGTCCATGTTTTCTTTCTGAAATGAGGAATCCTTTTCCACCTCAACCTCAGTCTGAAAGTTAAAAATAAAAACAATGTAAGATCCCCATCTTATCTCTTCTCTAGCTGTCAGACACATGGCACGGGCAGAACACAGAGGCAATAGGTGATACCAGTGAGACAGTTCATTCCAATTATAGAGGGAAGTAAATGTAACAGAACCACAGCATTGTGGGAGAACTTTAAGTAACTGATGTCAGGCAGAATATGTGTTGGACGAAGCCAACTCTTTTATTGCTATTAATAAAAATTGTACTTCAGTCAACACTGGACAATTGAATGGACAGAGAATGCAATGTAATGCAACACATGTAATAAGGAATCTGATTGTTGGAAATGGCATGCATCATGAATCAGTGCATGACAGAAAGGAAAGAGGAGTACATAGAAGAATTTGGATGAGGCAGGAGAAGAGAAGTCCAGGTCCTGATCAGAACAATGATGATTCCTTAATGATAGGAAATTAGAACTTGATATTACAATCTTAATGTGGGTCACTTGAGTTTTATGCATATAATTATGCTTAAGATTATTTTAAAGCAGATCTTCTCAAACTTGGCTACACTTTAGAAATAGCTTACATGCTCTTAAGGCCCAGGCCCTACCTCAAAAACAATGAAATCAGACTGTTGCCTGGTCTTCCATATATTTTTTTAAAGTTTTCAAGGTGCCCTGGCCAGGTGGCTCAGTTGGTTGTGGGTTAGATTCCCGGTCAGGGCATATACCTAGGTCGCAGGTCTAATCCCTAGTCCAGGCGTGTACAGGAAGGCAACAGATCAATGTTTCTCTCTCACGTTGATCTCTCTCTCTCTCTCAAATCAATGAAAACAAACCTTGGTGAGGACTTACAAAAAAGATTGGGGGCCACCACTCTAGAGTAAAGAGTGTTCTGTTTTATTCTATAGTGTGGATTTAGGCTTCTTCAATAAAACGTTTGTATTTTTTATAAAGTACTGATTTGAGAAACCCTTCCCAAAGTGGGTCCCTTGGAACACCAGCCCTTTGAGATGTTGAAAAATAAAGGACTCTTCGGTCAAGAAGTCTGGGAAGGCTCTGTGCTCTACTTTAACCTTGGTGATTCACATTGTTTATTAGCATATTACAGTTTCTGAGAAGTTCTGCAATACAGAATTTTACCAAATTGAGTACTTCTCAACCTTTCTGGCACTCTCCACCCCCCACTTTTTTGGAGGGGCAATATACATTAATGCCATGTAGAACTTGAAAATCACTGGTGGGAAATTTACTTCTAAGTATGAGAATGCAGACTGAGTGGACTCCACTGACTGCTACGATCAAGAGTCTGGATCCCCCAGAATGGGCAGACCAAGGAAGCCCTACAGCTTCAAATTGATTGGCTTGGATGGTCATTTAGCTGAGCTTCCAGAGTTGAATCCCAGATCTGCCACTTACTGGCTCTCTGTCCATGGGCAATTGATTAAATCTCAATGTGCTTCAGGTCCCTCATTTTTAAAATGGAGAAAATAACATTTTTAGCTTTGATTATTGAATTTTTAAAAAAGCAAAGTGAGAGTATTGAATGCAAATTCACTAATATCAAAAACAGTAAAATGACTCTGGCCAGATAGCTCTGTTGGTTAGAGTGTCGTCCTAATACACCAAGATTGTGGGTTTGATCCCTGGTTGGGGCACATACAAGAGGCAGCCAAGGGATGCATAAATAAGTGGAACAACAAATCAATGTTACTCTCTGTCTCTCTTTCCTTCCCTTCTTTTTCCCCTTCCTCTCTCTTTACAAAATCAATCAATAAAAATATATGTAAAACACCAAAATATTATCACATTTCCAAATTCCTGTTAGACATTATTACTTCAATGTCTCAATGACTATTTAATGAGATTAAACCAGTACTTATTTGTTGCTCATTGAAACAAGTCCCAATGCTTGATTTTCATACCCCCCCCCCCCCCCCCCCCCCGCACCATTATTCTTATGGTCACTTAATCCAAAGGTTGGCAGCGTGCAGTTAACATGGTCAACAGAAACTTTGGTTTATTCTAGTTTATTCTAGTTCTTTCTGTAGTCTTAAAGGAAAGACTTTATCCTCATGCTGAGAAGATGTTTGCTTTCCCATATATAAAGGAGGAAGGAAAGCAAAAGAACAAATGAACCTACCAGCTCAGTCAAACCCCTTTTGAAAAACTGTCTGAGAAGCCCCTGGATTGGTCAAATCCAGGCTTTATAGGGCCTGCTCTGGTCCTACTTTAGCTGTGTTCTTCACGTTGAGAACTATTTACCCCAATAGGCCAAAGGAAAGTACCTACTAAGGCCTACTCATTTCTTCTGGACAATGTTCTGAGTACCCTAAAATTTCAATCTAAATGGCCCCGCGCCCACTTCTAGGTCTATATGGGCCTCTTTTGTAGGTCTGTCCTCTCGGTGGCAGAATGTGTCACTGGTGAGCATACCCATAGGCCTGAGAGTTAGCTAAGGGAGCATTGTTTTCAGGAGATGGGTAGGCAGGGATGTGGATGGAGCTTGGATGTCAAGGCTGGACTGTATTCACATGTATGTGCTTAAGTACCCTTGCTGTGTAGGTTGGAGCGGAGGGTAGAAGGAGAAAGGAAACAGGTCACGTGGACAGACTCTCCCATGGCTAGGAATTTGAACGAGGCCAACTATTCCAGGCCTCCCAGACGTTATGAGGGTGCATTGGTCAAGATAGCAATATAGGAGCAATTTCACTTAACACTTTGGTGACTTAATTTATAATTTTAAAATATTAGACCCCAACTTGTACTCTTGTGCCCATCCCGCCACATGTTAGGGGCAGGCTTGTGTGTACTCTCTTCCATTTGCAACTCCTTGACTAACAGATTTGAAAGCAAGGCTGGGAAATGTGGTTCTTTGTTCCTAAGATGGACAATGGATAGAATGGATGTTGGACAGTAGGTAGTCCTCCAACAGTCTATGCCACATTTGTTTTTGAGGGAGGTTGAAAGGAAAGATGTCTCTGCCTTATCCCCAAAGCATTAACATTTGCATCCCTAGCATAATAAATTGTGAATATGGAAACTGAGAGGGCATAGATAATTTTTAATATACAGCAATTTGGCAGCAGGTCTTACATTAAAAATAAAGGTAAATATATACAGAGAATCCCACTGGAAGGTGAGTAGGTTTATGAAAATGCAAAGCTGGGGACCTGAGAGAAGTATCAATGTGATGATTCCTTAGAGGGGTAACCCAGGACACCCCAGAGTTAAATGCTGTGATGGCATCTAAGCGGTCAAGAAGGGAGAATTAGGGAGACACATCACAGGGAGGGGGTGCTTCTTTTAAAAAGAAACCAGAGACCTTAATTGAGTAGGGTCTTACATGTTAACCATTTTCACTGGTAGAAGTTGGTCATGAGCAAAGTATTTTAAAATAAAGGCTATAATAGATCCAAAAGGGAATTTTTAATGTGGTTTTGAATAGTTAGTATATAATAATTTTTTCCTGTCTCTTGATCCCTTGGGTAAAGGATGTTAACAAAAACAACCCAAAAAGAAATATAATCTGCAAACATGAGTAATTAATATTTGCAATCTGTGAGCACAGTGTTAGGATTGACTGAAAAGAACACATTACTTTAAAAATAATGCTTCCACTGCTTGTGATTCTTTAATGAAATGTTCTAAGCAAGAAAGACAATCTCCCTTTGTACTTATTTGGTGAGGAAAAGAGAAACGCAGAGCGTCAATAAAGGCATGGGTGTTGGATAAGCAGGAAAGCTGAGTGCGGAGAGTAAAGATGTGTTTCTTGCATGAATAACCTCTGAACAATCTGCTGAAGGAGTGATTTTGTATCAGGCTGAAACCCCGAACCAGCATCATTTTAATTTGCCAAGCACCTGTGAAGGAATACAGCTGCAAGGCCATGGGAAAACAATAGAAACTGTGACAGTTCATTAATATAAACCAGCAACTAGATTTATTTGGAAAAGTCATTGATATAGAATTACCCTGGAGGATGCAATGACATTCCTGAAGCAGGCCAGCTAACTAAGATTATAGATGTGTGCACATCATTTGAAACCGAACAGTAATTTGGTAACTATTACGATTTATTGTGTATGTCAAACAGAATAACAAATGTGTAAAGAGCCATGATTGCTTCAGGAAAGTTAAGTTTGTGTTATAGTCAGTTATTTGGCTTTTTGCATGCGAGGTTATTTTGTTCTGGGAAAATCAAGATAATGTTGTTGCCTCTAAAATGATTACTCGTGTGTATATATATATGCAGAGAAGGAAAATATGAAAGTACACATTCTTGTCTAACAACTCTGTGCCTTAATATAATGCTGACAAGAAGCTAACGAAGTTGTTTATTGCAATCAAGTCATCGCAGTCTTATGTCTGTGGAGACTACAAATATTTCAGGTATGGTACCTCATAAGCAATCTGGCTTGCTTACAATGAAAGCTATCAACAGATCTGGAGGCAGAGAAATAGATCTGCTCACTTTTACTACAAACAGTAAAATGTAACCCTAGAAAATGGGAGGAAAGCAAGTTTCTTCTTTCATATACTGACAGCATTTGGGGAAAGGCAGTAAGCCTGTCCATTGAACTTGTTCCCAGCCATGAGACAGGCAACATTAGCCAATAATGAGGGAGCAAATGAAGAGAGTGCCCCCACCCCTCCAACTTTTCCTCTTTAAATGCAAAGGAAACTCAAGAGTCCTCTAGCTAATTTCCTTAGATTGCTTAATCCTTTCACCACCAGTAGTTAGCATCCCTGGTACAGTAATTATTGGAAACTGATAGACTTGAACTGCTGGACATAAAGAGTTAAAGTTTGTAGCAACCACTGCGGACTTGCTGAGTGGGGAGAGGGGAGTAAGGACACCATAGTAATATTGACAACGACCAGGGCACAGGCCATTTTTACGAGACCTCTGTACTGGTGGTCATGGTACATTGGGGTTGTTGGCAAGGGACCAGGGGAACTTAGAAGGTATGTGCTTATAATATGCTATTGGGAGATGCGGAGTTTATAGACCAAGAGCATTTCCCTGGCCATTTAAAGTATTGTCTTCATTCTTAAGATACTAAAGCTCTTTTTTTTTTTTTTTAACCACAAAAAAATAATCTCAAATCCAGGAAAGATCCGATTTCAAACAGAAAACCTGGGATTTGGAGGGGAAATCCATTAAGAGACTATTTAAATGTAGGATTCTAAAGGATGGCTCGTTTAAAACCCAGGAATTGAAGATGTATTAAATTATTTGTGCTACACGATTTATAATTTTAGCACTACTTTCATCCCTTTTTCAAATCCTCTGATTTGCAAAGACTCTTTGAGTGTTTGGAGTTGCAAAGTACATTATGTGAGAGAGAATGTCTAGGGGCTGGTTCTCATTTTATGAAATTCTCACATGGCACTGCTCAGAAACACAACCTTCCAAACAAACTCCAGAATTTCTTTTGGTTTCTGTTTGGTTTTCACATCATGATTGAGAAGCATCCTGAAAATATAAAGCAAGTATTAAATTCTCCAGATTCCACTGTAATAATAATGCTAGGACATTCAAAACAAAGGCAAATAACAGTAAGTGAAAGACACTGAAATCCTGTAAGACCGTGGCTACCACATCGACTTTGGGACAAATGGACATGGCACTGATGTGACTTCTACTTCATGCTAGTACAGTCCCACACATTTTGGGGACAAAGTCTGTGTCTGGTTCATGTGTGAAAATGCAAGCCCTGGAAAGCAAATTCTTGTTTACAGTTGTTATTGACAAGTGTTTTGAGGAAAGACAACAGAGCTTGAGTTATAAAAAATAAATTTGATGTATGGATATATTCTATTTAGATATTCCCTATAAATTAGTTAGCAACATTTAAAAGTTAGGATTTCCCCATTAAAAATTGGATTTCTAACTTTTCTTGAAAAATTAGAAGATGTGATACCTGAGCCCACAGTCCTTTAGAGTACCTCTCAGGTGGAGGGGAGGGGGACAGGGACAATCAGTGTGGCTTATTCTAAATCTCAGGTCTTCACAGATGGCCCCTTACATTAAGCTAGACCAGCTACATAATTTGTGGGCCCAGTGCAAAGTGCAGATGCAGAGCCTCTTATCCAAAAATTATTAAGAATTTTATTGAACAAAATTTGAGGCCTGTAGTTCTGGGCCCTGTATGACTGCATGAAGCCAGCCTGAGACATAAGAATAGTTGTGGATCCAGGGACTACCATTTGTTGCACTTTTGACAACTCATGTGTTGAGTGGTTTTCCTGAATGATAAAGCATTCTAAAATAATTCTGAAAGGACTTATTATCCCAGAAGGGATTGCAACCTACACTAATAAAAGAGAATGATGCAAATTGACTGTACCTTTGCAACGCCCACCAGCCAATCAGGAGTGAGTATGCAAATTAACCCAACAAATATGGTGGGTTAATTTGCATACTCAGGTGCTGAGTGGCCTCTGAGCAGTGTGGGAAGGTGGAAAGGTGGCTGTGGCCAGAGCGAAGGTGGTGCCAGCAGCCAGGGGAAGGAAGGCCCATTCTTGCATGAATCTTCGTGCATTGGGCCTCTACTAAACAAATAAATTCTCAGAACATTAAAGTAGAAGAACAGAGATACCTTGAAGACATTTTTTTGTTTGCTTGATTGTAGAAAGTTTTAAAAATTAATCTAATTAGAAATTAAACATTTTATCTATAAAAGTTGTACATATATTAATAAAAATTTAGTAGTATAAAACATACAAATGAAAATCTAAAGTCTCCCTTCTCCCTCAGAGCTTCAGATTCACATCCAAGTTGTTTCTTACCTGTCCTTGCTACAGACGGGTTTTTACATATCCTTCTAGCAATTGGCTATGTTCATTCGTTTAACACAAATGGGATCATACCATATTGAACAACTGAACTTAAAAATAAGTTTTTAATATAATTTAGAGAGCAACTATTACATTTTGTTGTTGTTATTGTTAATCCTCACCCGAGGATATTTTTCCATTGATTTTTAGAGAGCGTGGAAGAAAGAGGGAAAGACAGAGAGAAACAACAATGTGAGAGAAACACGTCCATGTGAGAGAATCACAGGGCCCAGCTGGGGAGGAGCCTGCAACCAAGGTACGTGCACTGGACTGGAATTGATTGTGGGACGCTTTGGTCCACAGGCCAATGTGAGAGCATTCTATTATCAATGCATGAGAATTATCTTAACCTCTTTACTGCATAGTATTCCATTTTATAGATACATAACTTAGGTTAACCAAATCTGAAAGTATGAACATCACATTGTTTCCATTATCTTCGTTTGTTGGTTTATTTTGCCATTTTACGTACCTACTGTTAAATATGTTCTTTGCCCAAGATGTTGTCTTTGCTCTAAATCTTTGCATGGGCCCTATCCCCCTCCCCTATAATTTGGATTCTTTTTCAAATGTCACCTTCTCAGGGTGAACCTCCATCTGTCATTCTTTTTCTTAATTTATTTTATAGCTATTCTCACTATCTGAAATTAAGTGAAATATGTCCTCATTTGTTCATGTAAGTTACATGAGGACCAGGTTTTTGTCTGCCTTATTCACTATCGTATCCCTAGTAGGGATGCCCGTGCTATGTCACACACAGGGACTCAGAATGTATTTGTTGAATAAACAAATAAGACCCTCACATACATCTTTTTCCCTGAAGGAGAGGGTCATAAGCAATAATGCCAAATCAAAGGCTCCATGCATTAAATATTTTTGCCAGAGAGTGGCAGATTGCTTTGCCAAAGTCATGTCAACCGACATCCCTGCTAACATTCCTGGTTCTTCTCACTCTAGCCAACATAATTTTTAGAAATGCTTTTCAATCTTCAGCAAGTTGTTTTAAGTATGGCATGGCTAGTTTTCTATTGTATGAAGTTTGAGAGGAGGGACAAAAAGAGGGCACAGGAAAGCCTGGTAAAATTATAAGCTTTCTTGCTACAGAATTCTTCATAAACTAGTGCGCAGATCTGGGTGTTGAATGCTACCACACTGGTTCGATGGCTGTCCCTTCTACCTAGAGAATTCATTATTTCTGTTCTACCTATCAACACCTTACTCATTCTTCATTCAAGGACCTGTTCAGGACCATTTTCCATAGGAAGACTTCCTCTCTTCCCTTATCTCCATTTCGTCCCATCAGAATTAGCCACTCCTCCTCGATGTTCCCCCAGTATACCTCCGGTGACGCTCTCTGCTCTGATTTAGCCGCCTTGCCCCTCCATACAACATCTGGTCCTTGTGTGTTGAAAGAATGTCATATCTACAGATGTAATTCCCCCACATTTGAATTTGTCTTCAAATGATGACATAATATAGCATTCTGAGACCCAGGAGTTCTTTCTTCCTTCAGAATCCAGCTGACTAAAAGTCCTGAAGCCCTCTCTCCAGTCTGCCTGCTTAACCCTGCCCTTGGTGGCTCTGAGCATGCTCCGAGATAAGCCAAACAAACACAGTAGCAGGTCAGCCCCAATGTCACAGCACTCCAGCTCTCCAGGGCACGAGGAGTCATTTTAAGCCCACCTGGGGCTTTTGCCAATACTTTATCTGTGCCACCCATATCTCCTCAAAGTACGGGCAAACAAAACACAGTGCTTTATCAGGAGTCCTAATTCCTTACATCTCTCTTATCACCCAAGATTACCCAATCCTACCAGAGCTTTGGGGATCTGTGTGGAGGATAACAGGAGCCTTCTGGTAGCAAGTGGTCTTATCACCCTCACAGCACTTGAAGGGTTGGGGAGGCTTTCATTTCCACCCTGGTATTTTTCCTGATATGCTTGTAACATTTCTAAAAGGCCTGGTATTGTAACATGGTTTAATTGTCTTTAGGAAATTTCTTGCCTCAAATTTTTATGTCCTTTATGTTTAAAGCAAGTAATAATAGCAGCTGCAATTTATTAAGTGTTTCCTATGTTTCCCATTCCAACATGACCTAATTTCATCTTCATAACTACCCTTTGAGCAAGACACTAGTGCTGTTGCATAAATGAGGAAGCTGAGGCTCAGGTCAGGGAAAAAATTCTCCCAGAGTCACACAGCTTTTAAGTAGTGGAGCACAAAGCTGAAGCCAGGTCGACTATGGACTCCAAAGCCTAACGTACAACATACCCACCATGCTGGCTAAGAAGCAGTACTGAGTACCGGTTGGGTGCTGGATTCTGGAATCTGGTTGCCTGAGTTTGAATCTGGAATCTACTACCTACTAGCTGTGTGACTTCAGCAAGCTATTTATCTTCTCTTTGCCTCAATTATTTATGTGTAAAATGGGATTCATAATAGTATCTACTTTGTGGAATTGGGAAAATAAGATGTGTTTGCGTGTGTGTTCATGCATGTGCGAGTACACTTGGATCAATTTCTACTCCATAAATAATAGTTATTCATAATTTTATTTACAATATAACTGCTGCCTTTCTGAAACAAAGCAAAGGAGAGTTGAAGCAATTATCCAGATGATTCACAAATTAAACATGTGGAAGATAGGAGAACAATGTTTGCTTGTTCGGTTGTCTTGTTTGTTCTTCTGGTCTTCCTTTTTCAGGAAATATATCTATTTCTCTTTTTCTTTAATAATAGAAGTCTATCCTTCTTTTGACTTTTCATCCTAAAATGTCCTTTATTACATTTGAAAAATATTACAACTCTGAAATGGAATTATTTAGTTGTCATGTTCTTTTCTCCTCTGTATCTCCCTCCCTCATGTGTAGCTATATATGCTTACACAAAGGCACGTGTCTACATGTAGATGCACACACACACCTTTTGTTGGCATCTCAGCTCAGACTATTCTCCTCTCAAGGGTGTGTGTGTGTGTGTGTGTGTGTGTGTGTGTAATAGGAATCAATTCCTCACTTGTTATCACAGGTGCACTGGCTTGTTTTTCATGAAGCTAAATATTTGTCTCACTCACAAACTCCTACACTCTCAGGGCTGGGATGGATCATAAAAGTAACCTCTTCCAAATGTTGAATCACATCTTACAATGTCCTAGTGAGGTGGTCAAATAGCCTATATTTGAATTCTCCCAATGACAAAAATTCAGTAGCTCTAAAGCCAATTCCATTCTTCCCACCTTGTTAGAGTCCATTGTCAACAATGACACCAGTGCTAACTCTTTCAGGCTAATAGTGCATATCTGTTTGAATTAAACTTTAAAGCCATTTTTGGTTGGGAAAGCTATTTTCAACATATCTGACAAAAGGACCAATGTCCCTACTCTACAAAAAGGACTTAAAAATGATAAGAAAATGACAAACACTCCAAAAGGAAAAATGGACAAGGGATATACATAGGTAATTTACACACACACAAAAATACCAATGGCTTAAAAGTATTGTGAAATATTTCAGTTCAGTAGTAATCAAATAGATGTCATAAAAGCAGCAGTAACAAATCCTTTGTGAGTTTCAGGTCGGTAAAAATAAAATAAACTCTGAGGATATTCAGTATTGGCATGATGAAGGTCTGAATGGAGGGAAGGGCAGTCTCCAGCACAGCTGGGAAGGGGAAGACTTAAACTGATAAAAATAACTTTTCTATAAAGCAATTTAACAATATGGATCAACATTAAAAATCTGCACAGTGACCCAGAAATCCCACTTGCAAAATTTATCTAGGAGTTTTTCCTTCAGCAGATGTATGTGTGTGTGGATTCATCACTGTGTTGTTGCTATAATAAAACATTAGGAATAATCTAAATGGATAAGTAATTGTGGTAGACTTGCACAGTTGTATACTTTAGAGTTGTTTAAAAGGATGATATATAAGTAGAATAGAATAGATAGTCAATAATATACCATTGTCTGGATGTACTAAAAATTACTTATTCATTTACCTACTGAAAGACATCTTGGTTGCTTCCAAGTTTGGGCAGTTTTAAATAAACTTGCCATAAATATCCATGTGGAGGTTTTTGTGTGGGTATAATTTTCAACTCTTTTGGGTAAATGGCAAGAAATGTGATTGATGGATCATATGGTAAGAGTATGTTTAAGTTTTTTAGAAACCCCCAGACTGTCTTCCAAATGGGCTGTACCATTTTGCATTCTCACCAGCAATGAATGAGAGTTCTGTCAGTCTACATCTTTGCCAGCAAATGCTATTGTTAGTGTTTCATATTACAGTCATTCTAATAAGGTGCAGTGGTATCTCAGTGTTAGATTCACTTGTTCTTAGTGAACCTATGTTAGCTCCCAATGATCACTTCTTCAAAGTTATTCTCTTCAAGTCAATTCTTTTTTTAATATATTTTTATTGATTTCAGAGAGGAAGGGAAAGGGAGAGAGAGATAGAAACATCAATGATGAGAGAGAATCATTGATCAGCTGCCTCCTACACGCCCCCTACTGGGAATCAAGCCTGCAATCTGGGCATGTGCCCTTGACTGGAATCGAACCCGGGTTATGATATCTCTCCTCCTCTCTATTCAAAGACTTTTGACATTGGTTTTGTGATCACACTTGCAAGTACTTTGGTATATTATTCTTTTGAGCTCGGAGAATTGAATACTGTCAACATGGCTAGTTGCAATCATTAATCCAAGCTTATGTTCTCTTCCTCTCTTGCTGATTATCTATTGTCTTTTTAAAGGTTGATGTTCATGATACTATAGGGAGCACATATAATAAACAGGAGTGAAGGAGCGTTGCTTTTATTCAACTCTTTTATCCCAGAGATATTTAACCTATTAGCGACCATGCGACAGGAGAAGGAAACATCTGAATGAATGCTGTGATGGACATTCGGGAGGCCTGCTTAAATGCTCACTGGCTGGACAGCAGGGTTTTTATCCCAAAGGAGATCTCAGGAGCCTCAGCTCTTTCTTGTTCACATAACTAGGAGCATAAGCCATTAGAGTATTGCCCTGTAATTAGTTCCACAATACTGACAGGAACCTGTTTGGCTCTGGCTTATCTTTTTCTGTATTTGTTTTTGATTCTACAACTAGATTGTTAGCTCCTTGAAAATCCAGAATCTTTCTTGTACCACTTTTTGTCATTCTAGGTCCGTGTTCGGCAATCTGCGGCTCGCGAGCCACATGCGGCTCTTTGGCCCCTTGAGTGTGGCTCTTCCTAAGCCTTAGGAGTACCCTAATTGAGTTAATAACAATGTACCTACCTATATAGTTTAAGTTTAAAAAATTTGGCTCTCAAAAGAAATTTCAATCATTGTACTGTTGATATTTGGCTCTGTTGAATAATGAGTTTGCCAACCACTGTTCTAGGTCATAGCAACCTGTTTGTTATTGATTGTGGACATGCCTGTAAAACTTGTTCTTCTTTTAAAAAATGTTTTTAAATTTATTTATTAGAGAGAGAGAGAAAGAGAGAGAGAAAGAGAAAGAGAGAAACATGTGCCCTGACTGGTGATTGAACCTGCCACCTTTTGGTGTATGGGAGGATGCTTCAATCAAGTGAGCCACACAGGCCAGGGCATGCCTGTAATGTGTTTATTAGATTTTTTTAAAAGAAAAATCTAAATTTTTTTTAAATTGGGCACTGGAACTTTTTACTTTCATATATTTTTATATAGCATTTCTTTAACTATTAGCATTTTCCTCCATTTCCCCCATACAAACAAACTGCCCCAAATACCTTGCAATTTCTACTTGAGCAAATAATATTTTAAAAGTTTAAGTGGAAGTCCACTGTAATATATCTATTACTTCTCTGGAAACTTGTGCAGGGGGAAAGTCTAGTTTTCGATGTCACAATTATACTCTGATGGATACTTAATTTTTACGGAAATTCACTAAATACTTCAGATACAGTTATGAACCTGGAGCTCAAAGAAAGGCTGGGGATAAGAGAAAATGGAAAGAAAAAAAAAAGCCCCTCCAGATGAGAGACAGCCTGGTACGACATCACATTTGTCTTGCAGAATGAATGGTTTAATGGGTCCTGCATCTCAGGTCAGGAGGGGCCGGTGAGTGAGACACCTGCTAGTTTAAGTTCCAGAGGTCTCTTGAGTCATATTATAACTACATTCTTGGGGAATTTCATTGAGCTGCTTTTAAAGCAGTTTATGTGCACTGCCATAATGGGTAAACTAGCTATTTTGACACATTGCAAAAGAATGCTTTTGAAAAGAGAAACACTCCTAGTGAAAACAGACAAATGACTGAGGGCCATTTCATTGTCGCTGAACTCAGTGTTGATGTAGGTGTTTAAACAGCCAGTTCCCAGCTCGCTATTTAAATACCTATATACTGAATTAGTTATTCACCAGGGGGAGATGTTGAAGAGAAGCAAAAATGATACAATTAAGTGACAAAGATAGGCACACAGTCCAAAATATCCCAACTGTCCTCTTTTTCTTCTTTAACGAGTGTCATTATATTTTGATGTGTTTAATAATACAGCAGAGGTTAAATGAAACATGAAAAAGGGATGTACATTAAAATTGAGATAACTCTTCCTTCAGTGAAGTGGAACCCAGCAGATGTAGCAGCACACTGTAATTGCTGCCTGTTTCCTGTCAGTCTGATTAAGTTGCATTGTCCCAGCTCCAAGTGTAAGAATCAGTGGCTTCCCATAGGGCACAGCATGGGATGAGGGGCTGAGGCGGCGGCGGAACTACGTGCACCTCCTGCTTCTCCTGGTAATAGTGTAGACATACAATATACATTGATGACATATAAAATCAATAGGCTGTGTAGTGGAGTAGGAGCGCACTATAACCCATTTTCTCAACGTTATATCCCAGGAAAGCCAAATAAACAATAACACCCAGAAATCTGAGGCTCGGTGGACCAATCTGCCAGCACCAGCGCCAAAGACTGGGATGCGCATTTTAAAAGAAACATATAGGTTTAGATTAATCTAAATTTGATGATATCTGAGATATGCCTTTTGCTTTTAATTCTTCCCCCATCCCCACTGTGTACTGTGGTTTCTGAACCAACCAGTCAGTTGACAAATGTTTATTGGGCACAAAAGAAAGTGCGACATTGTGCTAGGATGTGTAAGGGAAAGATACCAGAAAGTTTATGATCCACCTGGGGAGAAAACACCAATATAACATAGAACAATTAGAGAACTAATAAGAGATACACTGTGTGAACAAGAGTTCAGGGAAGGGGCAGTTTGGTGTAGCCTTCTCATGTGGATGAAGTTGAAATAGGCCTTGGAGGATAGGTGGGGCTTAAAAAGGAGGGAGGGGGCCCAGCTGGCATGCCTCAGTGGTTGAGTGTTGATCTATGAACCAGAGGTCATGATTCGATTCCCAGTCAGGGCACATGCCTGGGTTGGGGGCTCAATCCCTGGTGTGATGCATGCAGGAGGCAACCAATCAATGATTCTCTCTCATCATTGATGTTTTTATCTCTCTCCCTTTCTCTCTGAAATCAATAAAAATATATTTTTTAAAGGAGGGAGGGGAAGAAGGAAGGAATTACCATTCTGTGAAATCCTGTTGACCCAATCAAATTGATGTCCAGGTCAAAATGAGCTTCGGAGAGCTTGAAGAGCTATGTCTGTGGAATGACTAATCTATAATAATAAAAGGGTAATATGCTAATTAGACCAGACGTCTTCTGGACATCATTCTGGACGTCCTTCCTGACAAAGCCAGGGCTGGAGGGGAGCCAGCGATGGTTCCAGGTGCCTGCAGGCAGCCCGAGGGAAGCTGGCCCAGGTCCTGGGTGCCTGTGGGCAACTGGAGGAGGGGAGCCTGGGTCCCAGGTGTCGGAGGGAAGCCAGTGCTGGCAGCCAGGGGAAGGAAGGCCTACTCTTGCACAAATTTTCATGCATCAGGCCTCTAGTATAAGAATAAAGTTAAGTAGGAATCAATTGTCTGAGTATCTCAATAGAGGCACCACCTTGCCGTGATCTCTCACACTCTACAAAAATAAATATAATAATGATAGCTGTCAAGAGAAGCTCTCAAATAGATTTAGTTTCACTGCAGAGGTCTCTGATGTGCATTTTCATATTTAATCCAACAAAAAGCACCACAGTAAAATGGTTGAAAAATAAGAGAAAGCAAGTAATCATTTGATTTGGATATTTGGTTCGTCTGAAGTGAATTGACTACCTTTTCCTGACTATGTTAGAGACCTCATGTACTGTTAAATGTAGCCAACACCGTGACACACTATAAGTGAACCAAAATATACCAAATCATGTTGGCTGTAAACAGTTGGACTCCTGGCATAAAAAGGGGCATGAGGACATGCAGCTCTGGAGCCTGCCCTCAATGTGCTTCCTTAATAAGGTCTGAGAGAGGAGCTGAGAATTATATATGCTAGTAAATAATTATATATAAATAATAAATAAAAATATTTAAAAAATCATACTACATAGGGCTAAGGGGACAGTGTCTGTGGAAATTCAGAGGAGCGTGGGATGACTTATAGCTGCCAGCAGTCAATGTGCAGGTTTGACTCCAGTTTGACTTCAAGGTCATGTCCTTTGGCAGTAGGTTTCACTTGTCAGCCCTGCAACAAGTTTCCAGATGACAACAGAGCTTTGACTTACTAACTTATAGTCTAACTAGAGGCTCAGTGCACAAAATTCGTGCACTCGGCGCGTTGGGGGGGGGGGGGGGAGTCCCTCAGCCTGGTCTGCACCCTCTCATAGTCCGGGAGCCCACAGGGAGCGGGCCTAAGCTGTCAGTTGGACATCCTCAGCGCTGCCATGGAAGCAGGAGAGGCTCCCGCCACTGCCACTGCACTCGCCAGCCATGAGCCCGGTTTCTGGCTGAGCGGCACTCCCCCTGTGGGAGCACACTGACCACCAGGCTGCATTGAGCGTCTGCCCCCTGGTGGTTAGTGCACATCATAGTGACCGATCGTTCGCCATTTGGTCGATTTGCATATTAGCCTTTTATTATATAGGATGAGAAAATTTCATGCCTGGGGAAAGGGGGGAAAAGGGATCAGCCACTGGACCAATTGTTGATAAGCCTTTAGTTGGAATAATTCTGGTACTTTTGTTAATCCTCACCTGAGGATAATTTTTTCCCAATGATTTTTAGAGAGTGGAAGAGAGGGGGAGAAAGAGAGAGAGAGAGAAACATCAATGTGAGAGAGACACATTGATTGGTTGCCTCCTGCAAGCTCCCTGACTGGGGCCAGGGATTAAGCCTGCAACCTGGGCATGTACCCTTGACTGGAATTGAACCCAGAACCCTTCAGTCCACAGGCTGATGTTCTATCCACTGAGCCAAACCAGCTAGGGTAGTTTTAGATATTCTTAATGACTATAAGTTGTTTCCCTGGATCTCATTGTTTCATAAGCTAATCCTCCTTGAGTGTGATTGGAGGAATTCCAGGGACCCTTCAATAATTTCAGATTCCACACTCTGAGGAGAGTTCAGCTGTGCTTACAAATGTAATACCATTGGCTTCCATATGGCACCTGCTTTTTCCTTTCCCCTGGCTCCTGGGGCTAGTCTTGTGGTTCCTGGTCTTCCATGTACGGCTCAGAAATAGACTGACTTAATGGTCATGACCAGCTGACATGGGTCAGCATCTCCTGCTATGAGGATGTTCTCTGCTCCTTCCTGTGTCAGGCTTAGTGCTCCAATGGAGGACCAAGAGACACCAGCTTTCTACAAAGCTGTTTTAGATTTTGGGTGACTATCTTTATTCCTTAGTAGTCTGACATAAATCCTTGGTTAGAATGGTGAAACCAAAGGTTAATACCATCAATTATTTTTGAAATAGCTCTTTCCATCACACAACAGTCATTAGTCTTTGGACCAATATAGTATGAATCCATCCTTTCTTTAGGAAGATAAACTTTCCTAAGTGATATCTTAGTCCTTCTTAAAAATAGATGCAACGTACTCTACTGTCCACACACCAACTGTTATTCACTTATTTTTTTTAAATATGTTTTTATTGATTTCAGAGAGGAAGGGAGAGAGAGAGATAAAAATCATCAATGATAAGAGAGAATCATTGATTGGCTGCCTCTTGCACACCCCCTACTAGGGATCAAGCCCACAACCCAGGCATGTGCCCTTGACCAGAATCAAACCTGGGACCCTTTAGTCCGCAGGCTGATGCTCTATCCACTGAGCCAAACCAGCTAGGGCTTCACTTCTTAATTAAATAGGGATAACATTTAATAGGAGAGTCTGTCTGTTTGGAAAGCAATTTACTTTCTAAAGAGGAAAAACACAAAAGTCTCAATGAAGGGCAATGATGTCTCATGTATATAGTGGTTTATACTTTGCATTACCTATAAAGTATATTGAACATTATTCTTTATGTTCAATATCATTGGCATGACCATCTCATGAAAAAGTAGACTCCGTTCTCATTCCTGAAAAAGTTTGGGTGATGTGGAAGTACTAAAAAACCTCAAAAAAAGTTATAACATATTGGAGCTAAATCATAAAAAGCCTGGGTATCCTAGACTTTAGGATAATACATTTCAAAAAGTTGAAGAAGCAATAAATACTAGGCCTTCAACAAAGTTTCTAAGATAAGGACTATTAACAGGGGAGTGGATCTGAAAAGAGAAAACTTGATTCTAAAATAAAAAGTGCTTCAAATAAAAAAACATAGATCATTTAAAGACAGAATGTGCACCAGTCCAAGATCAGCCTTTGAGTTATAAAGGCCTGGGGGGCATCCTTGCTTTGTCTCCTACTCCTGAGGTAACCTCAGTGCAAGGTTTCTCAGCATTGGCAGTTTGACATCTGGGGCCAGCAAATCCTTTACTGTCGGCAGCTGTTCTGTGCACTGTAGGATGGTTAGCAGCATCCTTGACTTCTACCCACAGCAGGCCATTAGCACCCTCCTCCTAGTTATGACAACCAAAAATATCTCCAAACATTACCAAATGTCACTTGGGGAGCAAAATCACCTAGTTGAGAGTCACCACATTAGGCAAGTTAGTAAAATATACATATATTTTAAAATACAGAACTATTCTACAATAACCATGCCCCCAACTTGAGCACACATTGCTGTCAGGGGACTAAGACTAAGAATTTAGGACACTTTAAATCTTTTCAAATGTCCTACAAATTAAAGGAATTTCACATGACATCTCCATATCGGGTAATAACATATAGCCTATCCTAAACAGGTAGTTTAATTTAGAAAAGAAAGAGTAATCATAGTAACTACAATGGGTCTATGAGAACTAAGCAAGCAAGCAACTTAATTTTTTTTCCCTTTTGGATACATTTCTAGCTTGGGTAGTACTTAGACACCAGCTGGGCGTACTGCAATGCAGTGAATGCTAACCACCCGTAGTTAGCATCTGTTCCCATAAGTTAAGGGCTGAGTCTTCCACAGGTCTGTCCAAGTGGAGTCCTCAGGTCACCCACACTTCTGGCAAACTGACTACCAATACAGGAGATTCCCATGACTCCCTTCAGGTTTGATAATACACTAGACTTACTCATAGAACTCAGGAAAAAATGCAGTAACAATTACAATTTTATTATAAAGAACACACACAGGGCAAGTCTGGGAAGGCGCACAGAACTTTCATGCCCTCTCTCTTTGGAGGCAGGACCCATCACTCTGCCAGCACATAAATGTGTTCACCAGCTAGGAAGCTCCACTGAACTTTGGTTTTAGTTGGGGTCCAGGCATGATTGATTAAATTATTGGCCATCTGATGAGATTTGATCTCCAGTCGTCCTCCCTTCCCTGGAGGTTGAAGAGGCTGAAAGTCTCAACTTTCTAATCATGGGGTTAGTCTTCCTGGTGACCAGCCCTTGTCCTGAAGCTATCTAGGAGTCTATTAACTAACAAAGACACTCCTATCACTCAGGAAATTCCAAGGGCCTTTGAAGCTCCCTGTCAGAAACCTGGGACAAAGACCAGACAAATTCTTTATTATACCATCCATATATGTACCCTAGTAGACAGAGAGAATTGAACAAATCTAAACTATCTTTACTTTAGCAAGACAGCTGACAGAGTATTTTTCCATCTTGGTGGCAAATATATAGACATATTGGCTAGTTAATAGTATAATCAGTGGAATTCATAGTTAGTTAAATAATTATATTCAAAGAGAGTTATATCATGGGTTAATTTGGTGGAATAAAAATTAAATTGGGCTAAAGAAGGTATGCCTACCAAATTTCTAGATGACATATAATGATGGGGGGGGGGGGAGGGTAGCTCATATTGTAGAAAAACAAATAAAATTTCAAAAGCACTTCACACATAAAAGTACAAGGACATGTATCTCCATAGTCATCGAGGACGCAGGCTCCTTCTATCGTTCTACCCCACCATCTTTGCTTTCCATGATCAAGGTAGCCTCATGGTTCAAGATGACTGTTGGAGCTTGAACCATAGCATTCATATTTCAGGCAGAAGGAAGAGAGAAGGAAAAAGGAAATATAGGTACACCATCCAGCTCTTTAGTTTCCTTTAATGCCTGACCCATGAACATAGACAGTGGTGTGGTGAAGGCCTGGGGTGGGAGTGGGTGCTGGCTAGAAGGTGTCAATGAGGGGAAAAAACCACCTTGAAGTGGCAAAATATTATTTATAAAAATAATGAATTAAAATATATTTTTATTATTATAATATAAACTCATTATTGGACAATTAGAAAAATAGTCTCAAAGTGAAACAAAACTCGAAAATCATCCATAATTCCACCAACCAAATGTAACCATTCTGCTTGTTGCAGTGTCTGTTGTATCATTTAATCTTTTAAAATAGTTACATATTAAAAATTAAATCATACCATACAAGCAGTCTTATAATTTGCTTTTCCTCTGAGCTAAATCCTCAATAAATTTTTTTCATTTTACAAAATATTGTTTTTTTAAAAATATTTTTATTGATTTCAGAGAGGAAGGGAGAGGGAGAGAGATAGAAACATCAGTGATGAGAGAAAATCATTGATCTGCTGCCTCTTTCATGCCCCCTACTGGGGATCGAGCCTGCAACCCGGGCATGTGCCCTTTATTGGAATCGAACCTGGGACCCTTCAGTCCGAAGGCCGACGCTCTATCCACTGAGCTAAACCAGCTAGGGCTACAAAATATTCTTTTAAATATAATTTAACAGCTGTGTGGTATTTCCTTGTGTAAGTGAATGTTTATTCGTTTTTTTGATACTTTTGTATTATTCCATTTTTTTCTCATAAATGAAACTGTAATAAATTTATTTGTTGCTAAATCTTTGCTATATAGCAACAGTCATTTATAGATAAAGTCCCAGAAGTGGATTTTTTTTTTTTTTTTTTTTTGGTTTAAAATACTAAACAAAAGCCTTGGCTGGTTGCTCTGTGGTTAGAGCATCAGCCCACAGTGAAGGGTTATGGGTTCAATTACAGCTGGAGGCACCTGCCTGGGTTGGTGCAGGAGGCAGTCAGTTGATGTGTCTCTCACATCAATGTTTTTCTCTGTCTCTCCCCTCCCTTCCATTGTCTCTGAAAAATCAATGGAGAAAATAGCCTCAGGTGAGGATTAACAAAAGAAAACAAAAAAATACTAAACAAAAATAATCATTCCTCCAGAGGCTGTTAAATGACATGATATATTGCTAAGTAAAAAAGTAGATCACAGCATAATATGTGCAGTCTGTTTTCAAATGTTAAAAGATATATTCAAGGTGAAGAGTCTGAACGGAAATATATCAAAATGTTCACAAGGTATCTCTGGGCAGGTGGATAGTAAGTTGTTTTTATTTGCTTCTTTATGCTTCTGTTGTCCAGTTTTTCTACACTGAGCATATATTGCCTAATTGATCAGAAACAAAATGATAATTTTTAAAATAACTGGATAAATATTGAAAAACTGAATAAGTACAAGGTCTGGGGAACTATAGCTTCATAACTATCCGTGTGAGAAAGATAGTGAACCACAAGCTCAAAGTCATATCACATTGTCTAAAACAAAGCTGAATAATAGGCCTCCCACAGTCTGAGTCTGTGGGACTACAAATGTCACACGGTAATCTGTAGCGATGATATGGTGTGTTCAGTAAGTGGCACTTATAATTTGGTTGTTAAAAGGGGTCGGAAACAAATTACTAGGCCCAGCCAGCCAGAAAGGCATCAGGGGCTGATTATCCTATATCAGTGGTCGGCAAACTGCGGCTCGCGCGCGAGCCACATGTGACTCTTTGGCCCCTTGAGTATGGCTCTTCCACAAAATACCACGTGTGGGTGCGCATGTACAGAGCGATTGAAACTTCGTGGCCCATGAGCAGAAGTTGGTTTTCGGCCTGGGCGAGTCTATTTTGAAGAAATGGCATTAGAAGAAGTGGGGGTACGTTCGCTGAGGTAGACGGCTCAAATTGAGGATGTTTTTAGCAAAGGCCAGTTTAGGAGTACCCTAATTAAGTTAATAACAAGGTACCTACCTATATAGTTTAAGTTTAAAATATTTGGCTCTCAAAAGAAATTTCAATCGTTGTACTGTTGATATTTGGCTCTGTTGACTAATGAGTTTGCCAACCACTGTCCTATATAATAAGAGCCTAATATGCAAATTGTTTGACTGGGAGTTCGACCGGGAGTTTGACCGCTTGTTATGATGTGCGCTGACTATTGGGGGCAGCGCAGAACATGACGAGCATTGGCGACGTGAAGCTGGCAGAGGGCGGCAGTGGAGGCGCGGTCGGTCCCGATGGGCCTTGACGAGAGTGGGACCACGGCAGTATGGTGGAGCAGGTGAGCAGGTGGTGCCAGGCCATGGTGGGTGCGAGCGGGGGCCTGATCGCCCTGCAGATGACAACACGCAGTGGCAGTGGGGGGCCCAACCCTGATCTAGGGACCCAGCACCAATTTATTGCCCAGCAGGTGGGATGGTGGAACAGGTGAGGGGGCAGCATCAGGCCAAGGCAGGGTACCAGGTGGGGCTGCGGGACTGTGAGGCTAGGGGTGTGAGCTGGGGCCCAATCCCTGCAGGTCACCCTGAGGGACCCCACCCATGCACAAATTCATGCACCGGGCCTCTATTATTGTATATTAATACAAATCTGTTGCTGGGGGTGCCTGAAAACAACAGTAGGGTTCTAACCCCCTTTGTGGCATTTTTTCTCAGTTGAGAGGGGAAGTACCTAGAAGTCTGAGCCACAGTGTTGAAGGAGGAATGGTACACTCAAGTTGAATCAAGGCCAGCATTGAATTCCAACGGAATGCAATCTGGGAAATGGGGTATCTAGACTTTCAGGGGCAAGCGATGGCACTGTGATTGTTGCTGACATGCTATTTTGGAACGGGCATTGGGAGAGAGCTCAATCCCAGGCAAGAGCAGGTTAAGTTTTCGGGGAATGGCAGGAGTCACAACATGGAACACAGCAAGGTTTACATGCCACAAAAATGCCCATGCCCAGGACCCATCCTAGTGACATTGTCACCACTAGGATAGCAAGAAGTGTGAAATGTGTGTATTTTTCTACTAAACTAAAATTTTATCTAGACTTTCTATTCTACCTAGTGGCAGAAAACTTAATCTGATCCACCTTTGTTTACTTGCTCACTGATTAATTATTTTTTACCCACTCCAGGTCTATTCTCAGACACGTTGGGGCTCTGTTTCTCCTCTAGGCCCCATGGTGAGGACCTAGCTGGTTGTCCAGGCCTTCTCTCTGGGATAGAGTCTTGCCCTGTTAGCGGCCTTGTGGTTGGCACTCATTTGCCAGGATCAGGAGTCATAATTGCCCCCTGAATTCCTCACCCCTTGTTCCACCCAAGCAGATACTCTGCTCTGGCCATTCACCCAAAGTCAAACCCTTGGGCAAATCCTCGAGAAAGCACGTCATACCATATATCAGATCCTAACTGAATCCTGATTCCCTCACTTCCCTGTCTGCCCTGGGTGGGCTCTCCTAGTCCTCAAGGCCTCCTTTACAGCAACACATATCCAATTGCTGTCTTGTTCTTATACAAGAACAGTGCTGATATTCTATTAGACTGGGCAACAACACAAAATCTGATTCCCTCCCTTGATTTCAGAAAGTATATATACTAATAAAAGGGTAATATGCTAATTAGACCAGTGACCAGGCATCTTCCGTACATCTGACTTCTTTCCAGACAAAGCCATGGTGGTGGGGGCTGAGACAGAGGCAGTTAGGGGCAATCAGGCTGGCAGGGGAGGGCAGTTGGGGTCCATCAGGCCGGCAGGGGAACAGTTAGGCAATGAGCAGGCCAGCATGCAGGCAAGCAGTTAGGGGCCAGCGGTCCCGGATTGCAGGATGGGGGATAAACTGGCAGTCGGACATCCCCCAAGGAGTCCTGGATTGGAGAGGGTGCAGGCCGGGCTGAGTGACCCCCCCTCCCACCATGCACAAATTTTGTGCATCGAGCCTCTAGTCTATATATATAAAACTCTAACATGCAAATAGACCGAACATCTGAACAATCGAACAACTGAACAACCAGTCACTATGATGTGCGCTGACCACCAGGGGGTGCATGTGGAACATGGTGGGCGTTGGCCGTGGCGGGATGGTGGAGCAGGTGAGTGAGGGTGCCAGACCAAGGTGGGGAGCCAGTCACTGTCATCAGGGTGAGCCTCTGGTGGTTACTGAAAATTCTTTGCTCCCATGCGCCATGGTCCCACCTGGCACTCGCACCCACTGCCAGCCCTTATCGCCCCTCAGGGCTTCTCCACCTCCCCCTGTTCCTGAGGGGCGATTGGGGCCGGCAGCCGCCTCTCACACCCACTCCTGGCAATGGCCCCACTTGCACCCGCTGCAGACGCTGGAGCCACTGCTCGTACCCACTGCCAGCACCAGCCCCACTTGCACCCGCTGCAAATTCGTGCACTGGGCCCCTAGTAGTAACATAATTGTGCAAAGAGTTTGATAGAAATAAAAATTTCATCATTAATCTCTCAAAGTCATTTAAATAACTTTAAAGCAAAAAGAAAGATAGAATGTACAACTGGGGCATCTTTCTGGTATGGTTATCATGAAAAAGAAAATCCAGAAATACATGAAGCCACCTCGAAAGTGGCAAATAACAAGTTCTTAAGAACAGACAAACTATAGGAACAGATGGGCAAACTGAAGGCTTACAAGTTTATCAACTTTTCAGATAAGCTAACTGAATTGCTGGCAGATGTGATTTGTGTCATATTAGAAGAGGGGAGCTGACCAGGAGTGGATCTCAGAGAACAGTGAAGGTTAGTTCAATGGAGGGAGAAAAGTCTGGCCCAAAAAAAATAGGAAATTGATACTACTACTTACTCAGTAGCACTTGTTGACAATATTAGAGAGAGAGAGAGAGATCCTAAAATAGTTCCTTCTCATAGTAGAGGCTTAACAAATATTTGTCAAATGATCACAGTGGGGTTACTTTAAATTCCAAATGCTCCAAATCGAATTTACAGGAAAGTCCCCTCTTAAACATGTTAAATTTAATTAAACAGAACTTTCTTTGAAAGGGAATCTTTTTTTTTTTTTCTGTGAGAACTTCTTAGGTCATATTTGCAAAGCTGGTCCTTGGCTGGGATATACTTTTTGATAACTGCATCTGTTATCACAAAGAGGTCACTGAGGTGGAGGCACAGTGAATCAGTGGGGAAGGGATGGATGTTGAATTGCTGGTATTGAAAAACCTGTCTAGCTATTTGAGGAAAAAATCAGATCCTCACCTTGATGCCAAATAAATTACAGAAGTAATACAAAGGTATATGTAAAAAAAAAAAATAATCCATTATAAAAATACAAGTAGAAAAATGTAGGTAAAGATCTGGTTTTCTGGAAAGCAACAGAAAACAAAGGAAACAACTAGCAAGAAATGCTTGATACATTTATTTAAGTAAAAAATGTAAAATTGTATATACATAAAATCATGAACAAAACTAAAAGGAAAAGAATAAAATGGGAGAAAAACATTTGCCACAATTACAAAGAAGGCCCCATATAAAGGGTTATATAAATAGATTAAAAAAGCATTAAGGCCTCAATAGAAAAATAGTCAAAAGACATTAATAGGTAATTCACAAAAGAGGAAAGGGCTAATGAACATCTGAAAAAGCTGTTTGATGACAGTGGTCCCTAATAAATCCAAATAAGACAACAAAACCTTTTTTTAACCTATCAAATTAGAAAAGATTTTTTTTTGGCAATGATATTAATCATTACTAGGGACATTAAGAGAGAACAGCAGTCTTTATATATTGCTGCTAAAACTGAAAATTGCTACGACTACTCCTAAAAATCAATTTGACCCTATATTTCAAGAGCCTTAAAAAAGATTTATGTATATGGATCTAGTTATCTATCCTACAAAATCATAGAAGTCTATCTTACAAAAGAATCTTAAACTCAAAGATTTATGTACACAGATTTTCATTTTAGCATAATTTACAATAGTGAAAACCCAAATCCACAAACATTCAACAAGAGAGAATTACATTATATTGTTAATATGTAAAATCAGGTAGTCATTAAAAACGAAGTAACAAATAATTTTTAGTGACATGGGGAAAAAGTTCCAACAAAGGTTAAAAAGGGGGAGGGGGATTGGAAGGAAATATATTATCTGTAATCTGGTAAGAATAAAGGGTTTCTTGTTTTCTTTATAGTTTATTCTTTGTATTACTTATACTGAGTTGTCTACAATGAATATGTATTACTTTCATAATAAGAAAAAACACATTAACTTAAAAGCAAATCTCTAGAATTAATCTAGCTTTTCCATGACAGAAAACACCAGAGGAAAACATTTTGATGAATTGTTTTGCAATACTTCCTAAAACAGAAATTTCACAGTTCTATTCAAACACAAACCCCAAAGTAATAACTATTTTTTTTCTTTTTGGCAGAGCAGTGGTAAATAATGAGGCAAAAATTGTGTATATTTAGTTTTTTTTATAAACAATGATTAAAATGTCTCAATTAAAAAACATCGAAGAATAAAATTCCCTTAGCTCAAGGTTTAAGGAAGAACACAAACATTTTTGTCTTATGTTATCACTAACTAGTTTAAAAACTACTTCAGGCAGGGGGGTGTTTCGCTTCAGCCTCATTTCTTGCAGTTTCTGAAAGTATTGTCGTCGTTTGATCTTAAGATCCAGAAGATTTATGATGGGATCACCTGCTCCAGGTTTCCCATGGTCATTCTCCTCCACCTTCTTGGACCTCCATGGCTTGTGTTTGTAGCTGTCTGTCCTCTCACGTAGATCCACACACTAGTGAGAACCCTTGTCTTCCCCTCCCAGAACCAGCCCCAGGCAAAACTGTGGAAGAGCTGAAGCTAATGGCTTCCTTCCTCCAGCCCCTTCGTCTGGTGCCTTCCCACCCTCTCAAAATCTGCTCTCCCAGGCTCTGCTCACACTAGGCCAGGCGACATAACACTTTTGAGCATCTACTGTACACCAGACACTCAGTTAAGGACTTTCACCCTCACAATTCCATTTTATCCTCACAATAACCGTGCACAGGTTTATCTGCCTCATTTTACAGATGGGCTGCTGAAGCCCGGAGAGGTTAAGAAAGTTGCCTGTGGTCACACAGCGAGCCGCTGCTGGCACGGTTCAAATTCACAGCCAGAGCTGTCTGATTCGAAAGCATTTCTTACTTCTTCCCAGTGGGTGGGGTCGGACGTTGGACCATTAGGACCCTTTCCGTGCCTTGTCAACGCAATCATACGGATTGCCTATTTCCCAACTAAAATGTCAAACCATTCTTAAATTTGAAAGAGTCTAAAGCTTTTCTGTTTTCTCCTCAAAGAATTTCCTGAAGAATAAGGACATGTGCCTAATTATATCTACTGGGTCTATCAGCTGAAAAAGAATGTTATTACTAAATGAATTTGGGCACCATTCCGTTTTCTCAAATTGTCACACCTTTTCTGAAACCACGTAATAGATAACAAGAAAATTCACAGGCATGTCTTTCTGTGAGCTTAACATCATTTCCCCACGAATCTAAAGATCCTTCAGAAGGTAATTAATTTCCCAGCTTCCCTCTGTAACAGATTTTAAAATACTAATTCTCAAGGAATTCTGCTTTACCCCTTAACCAATTCTGATCCTGCTTTTAACTAGCTATATGCCTCCAGGCAGTTTACTTCAGGCAGTTAAATTACAGATTTCTCATCTGTGAAAGGAGGAGTTGATTAAAAATTGTACCCTTCTCCTACGCTTGTGGGAGAATTAAATGAGATAATGCAAGTAAAGTTCTTGATACTGGGGCTCAGGAAAGTGTACTTCTTCACTCCACCCCTCCTTGTCTTTGCATATTGGTGTTTTCTCTATGTAAAGGTCACTGTGTCCTCCTAAGGGTTTGCTTGACCTTTTTTTTTTTCCCTCCAGGACACTAAATTCTTATTTCTTAACTCTTTTCTAAAGAGACCTTGTTTTTCAATTATGTACTTACTGCAACTTCGTCTTCCCGCCGCGTTAAAAACAAGACCTAACAGGGTTTGGATAAAGCCAGTATCCAATCTGTTTTCCATCTCCCTTTTCACTCACTCTCTCCCCCCATCCTTTACACACACACCCCAAACCCTCCCCCAAATGACAACAACGAACCCAGAGTGACAGAGAAACAATGCCCCCAAAAGTTATCAAATAATCTTCCTTCACTGGTCAAGGAAAGGATGTTTGTTAAGAGAGTAGTTTAAAAGTAAGGAGGAATGAAAGAGGCTTTTCCTAACCGACTCCCATTCTTCATTGTCCTGCAGCAACAGCCTTGGGGGCTTTCTCTGCTCAAGGGCAAGGTGCTATTTGGCCCCAGGAAAGCCTGGCCAGTCCCTAAGAGGATCACAGGAGTGTTTACAGTGAATATGATACAATGAAATGAGGGAATGGACTACTCCCCATCCCCTGATAGTTAATGGAAATGCTTTTGCTCACTTGATTATAAGGAATTCTTCGCGGTGGTTAAAGAATTAGGGACTAAAATCCTACAGCTGGAGGAGTGCTTATGACTTAGAGCTAAAGGAATATGAATTCTGTGTTCAGGAAACTTCCCCACACTCTCCTGTGAGTACACCCACTGATTTAGAAAACGCCAGGGGCCCTGGAAGTGTGATGTTTCTCATGAACTTTTTTTTTTCTTCTTCTTTTTTTTAAAAAATTTGCCAAGGGCCCCAGCCAGTTGGTGCTTACTGCAACTTCTGGCAAGTTAAGTGTCTACAATTTAAAGTTTCACATATCTTCCTTGGGCTGTCATATGTCTACCTATGCCGTCCAGGACATCTCCTTAAATAATCTCTGAGTGGGGAATGACACTTCTCCTAGGAGTTTTGTCAGAGAATGGATGTCCGCATGTCCGCGGGGCGGTTCAAATTCCGTCTCTCAGATTGGGTTCCCCGCAGGTCAGATGGTGCGGTTGGCTGCGCCAGAGTGATGTGCACAGCTGTCCCTATTGGAGACACGACACACAGGTGCTGGGTCCCCAGCCACCGAAGTCGCAGGGAAACCCTGTGAGTCCCAGGCATTTGAACCTCGGCGAGGCGATCGAACGCTGTGGGCAAAGGAAGTCTGAACCATGCATAGGCTATTGTCAGGACTAAAGCCCCTCTGTCCCTTTGTGGCCGGCCCTGCATTCACTCCAGCGAGATGGCTCGGATTTGCACCTCGCTGCGGAAGCCTCCGCTTGCTACATCTTTGCTAACATTTCGCACGGTCTGGACTCTGACGGCGGCCGTGGTGGCCTGGTTTCCGCCTGTCCCAGCGCAGGCGGAGGTGGGGTGGGGGGTGGGGGGGGTGGGAGGGTGGTGGTGACCGCAGCCCCTGGGCCCGCGGTAATCCCCCTCTCCATGCCACGCAAGTCCTCCTGGAGCGCAGCTGCCTCTGTCTCCTGCCAAGTGCGGCACAATCTTCCTGCAAGTGGGACTCTGCGAGCGCGTAACTCGCCGCCCCAGAGCCCTCCAGTCCCGTCTTAGGTCCGAGGGAACCGGGAACCGGGCGCCCCCGGCAGCCCCACCGGCTCCAGCCAAGAGGCGCCGTCCCGCGGGCCTCGCCACGCGGTGCCTCGGAGGAGCGCGGATCAGCAGCTGCTTCATCGGGCCTCGTCGCTGATCGTGCTGCAGCGCGACGCGGGGGACCCAAAAGGCGCTGTCTTCCTCGGCGGGCCCCGCGCTTCCCTGAGGTTCCCGGCCTCCCACTCAAGAGACCTCGGCATTTGATGGGTTATTTGATCAATCCCAGCATTTCCCCAGCTGTTCAGCTACCTCGGTTTTTAATTATTCTACATTCCCTTATGATAAATCTCTTTCCTCTTTAGGGTTGCGGGTGGTTCAAAGTTTAGACTCGAAATATTAAAAAAGATTATTTACAGTCTTAGAAGGAGGGGCGGTTGGGGACGGGGAACTGGATATTGAGTGGGTTTTTAATTTATGAACAAAAATCATTTCACTGCGTGACCCAGGCTCTTAATTTCCCTCTCTGAACCTCAACTATTTCATCTCTAAAAGAAAATTTGAAACAATTATATCTCCCCAGCCTTAACGTAGAGAGTTGGTCAGAGGACCTCATGATGTATCTTCCTGGGTTAGGATCTCTATGATTTTGTGATCCCTGGATCTGACCTGTAGGGTTAGAAATACAGTGTTTCTTTAAAGCAAGGAGTGAAGGGCATGATCTGTGAGTCAAGTATCAGACGCAGGGGGTCTTTTTTCTCTCCCTGTCAGCAACTGGGGAGTCTTGAGGTCCCCACGCTCCGAATGCTAGTCACAGGCACATAACCAGGAGTTTATATATGAGGGTTATCTAGTCCTTCAGGACCCTTGGGCCACTAACGCTTGGCACTAATGATAACACAAAGTGAATTATGTATTTTGAGTTTTTCCTCCTTGCCTTGCGTTTTCAATCCCAGAGAGAGAAAAGCGACCAGTTCTCATCTTTAAAATACAAAACAGAAAAAAATCAATCCCATTAATCAATATGGAAAGACCCCATTCCCTTCTATTTACCTTCCCTCTGCTTGAAACTGGAGCGTGCTGAAGCATGCCATTTCAATGGCAAGGAAGCAGGTGCCCCCCCACCCCACCCCCATTTTTACATTGGGGAGACATGGGGGAATCGAAGGGACGTGCCCTTATAATGTCTTTTTGATCCAGGAGTTTTAAGAGGCCACATCTTAAAGCCAGATGAATTGGCCGCATGCTGACGTTAGGTGTGCCAGGTAGGAGGTATGCTTTGCAGAGTCTTCAAAATGAATCCCGAATATTTTACAGAATGAATTACCTGTGCTTACATGAGTGAATCATTTCATATATGTTGTTGTGACCCATCCTTTCTCTGGGATAGGAGAGGCAACCTTCCATGAGAGGGGGAGGAAAAGAAGGAAGATGTGTGAGCTCCCCCTGGTGCTCTCCTGTATTCAGGCTGACTGCGAGGAATTACAAGGAAACCTGGCTATGCAAGCTTTGGAAACGGAAATAATCAGAATCATTTCCTTTTCAAAGATCCATTTCTATGCAGATGGGTGGAACGTGTCAGGTCAGGATCTCCTGGATTTGGGCCTGGATTCTGTATGTCACCTTGTGAGTGCGGACCTGGCTTTATTAGCTAATGTCACTGCTGTCAAGAGTTGGAGAGGAATCCCTGCCTTGTCGGAGGACGTGTTTACAAAGTAAGATTCAGAGATTCGGATGGGATTAGTCTTGGAATCAAATTGGATTACTTTTTGTCCAGAATTGTTCTCTTTCTAGTCTACAGTTATTCATTTGGCTGAACATTTTCACACATATCTCTTTGTTCATGTAGATATCACAAAGATGTCAGGGCTCTAGTATGAGCCAGCTCAACCAGTGGGGCCTTTAATTCTAGACCATATCTCCTATCCAAGTAATATCGTATATTCTTAATGGCCTCTTTAACACTCAAAGTCAGAGACTTCTGTGGACTCTGGTCACCTATAAGGGCTACGGGAGACATTCCATGCAGTCTACCAGATACCAAGTTCATTCCACTGGCCTTCAATAACTTACCAATGTGTATGTCCCTAGCCCTGCTCTTGATTCACACTGTGGGGAGTATACGGATGTATGAAACATAATCCCTGCTGAGACCAGGTCAAATCAGCTAGGGGAAAACCTCAGTGTTTACTAAAATAGATGGGCCAATATTATCATGATTCTTTCATTTCATAAGTGAACACAAAGCTTTTGTGACACTGTGTTTTGTAAGTATGATTTTGCTTAAGTGGAATGTTGTAAAACCAGAAATGGATCTGAAGATCCCAGTTCTTCTGCTGGTCTCTGATGAACTCCCTCACTCGGAGCTGACTCACAAAACATGGAAGCCCACTCAGAAGACTACAGCAAGTTTTAATTAATCCAACTCATAATCTCTGATTCATTCTGCTCTCTGGTTTTTATTTCTCCCAACACTGTGCTCTCCCCTCTTTTACCTCTTTGCTATGCTGCTCCTTCAGTCTGCACTATTCTGTTCTCTCCACCCCAGCCATACAGTATCTATGATTTATTATGTCTAGGATGAGGCTCATCTCTTTCCTGACAATTCTCACCTGTACAAAGTGCTTCCTTTTCTAACTCTTTGCACTTACGCTTTGCACCCCACATAAGCTCTTTTTATAGAGAGCCCATACTCTGATTTAGAAAGAACATGTGTATGTTATTGCCTGGCTCTGAATTGAAAGCCTTATGGAAAAGGCTAATGGCTCTTGTTTCTTCTGTATCTTCACACTATCTGAGTGTGCTGAGATCTTTAAGAGTTCTCTGATAAAGGAGTAAATTGAAATAATAACCCTGAAGGATTTTTTTAAATCTCAAAAAATTTTCAGTCCTATGTCTCTTAAATGAAAAATTATCAAATTAAGGGGCCATTTCCAGGATTTTAGTTTATGTATTAGTTGTGCTTTGCCTTCACCTCAAAAGGATTTAAGATAGGCTTAAAATATCATGAAAACTAGGTAAGATTATTAATTCTGTCCCTGCAAGCTTTCAAATCGTAGTATTTCAGATCCCAATTTAAACAATGGAGAGAGAGTGTGTGTTTTTTTTTAAGATAAAAGGCATGCTTTCTAATATCTTTCATTATCATGTTAAGAAAAAAAATCACAGATAAAAATTTTTCAGAAATATTTTTGCGTCTTTATTGCATATCACACACACATACATACACACTCACACTAGAACTGTACTGGCAGTGAACGTGGGTTGTTTAAAGTATAGCTATTCAACTGTCATATAAAGTGAAATCTATATTTTCTCTCCCTATATGACTATATATTTAACATCTCTATGCAAATGTGTGTGCATACATATGTATATGTTATATACACACACTCCACATTATTATTTCAAAGGGGATTTTGCTCCTTCTGGCTACCAGCAATAACTAGTCAATATTTACACTCTTGAATATCGATGATATCGTGCATACACAGGAAAGCTGTGGAAAACATCTCCATTTTCAAACAGAGTTTTAATTATTTGCAAAGACTTCAATTGTTCACTAGCTAATGTCATGAATTGGTCCTCACAGTGTGAAGTGCAACTGTCCAGGACCCCCACAGTATTATAAATAGGCTTCTAAAGCTGGGTTGATTGATGTTTGGCATAAAACGCTATTCCTCTGAGCACATATATTCCTTCTGTTCACCATTTTCATAGAAAAATACCAGGGCTGATTTTTTAATTCAAATCTTCAATTTATTCAGGGTTTAAACCACTAAATACTTAAAGCCTTTTTCAGATCTTTTTTCTCTCTCCCTTTTCTGTTAGGTAGGTAACTAAATCTTTTCTCTCAATACAACTAAGAATTGGAGATTTAGCAGATTCCTGTGGGGAAGAGAAAGAGTTTATTAATTATATTGAGAATCAAATAATATGCTTCTTTGACACTAATGTTCCATCTTTCTCCACCCCAAGTGTCCTATGGGACAACTTTAAAACCTTTATCAGGGTCTAGATTACTGCATTTATGGTTCCTTAGAAGAAGGAATTTAATGGATGGCATTCTGAGTTGAAAAGAGATTTTGAGATATTTTAAGATTAAAGCTAGGAAACATTTTTTTTTTCAAAGTATGTCCCAGGGATGGTAATATAAAACCTCAAAAAAGCACAATAGTATACATTTTTATGCGTTTCAATAAATTGTTAATACTGATGAAGTGTAAATTTTTCCTTCATGATCCTTATTTGCATTTGACAGGGTCCTACAGAAAACTTTAAGTACCCCTTTAAAGCAATTTACAAGATACTGTAGAAATTCACAGCAATAAAGAGTGATTAGTGATCTTAAAAATTTTCATATCAACAGCATCAAACCAAATGCCTTATTCAGATTGAACTGGTTTGGGCTAGTTTCTGTATTGGTATCTTTCTCAAGGGTGCACATTTACTTTACAGGTTGTGTATTAGAGCCATTCTACTTGAATTCAGTTCTGAAGCTGCCCTTACCTGATGGACAGTAGAATGGGTAATATTTACTGAGTGCTTACTCCGTACCAGAAACTACACTAGGCACATCCCATGTATTATTGCACTTGGTTTTCATAGCTACTTTGTGGAGGAAAATACATTATTATCACTCTTTTAAGGATGAGAAATTTGGGGCATACAGACTTAGTGACTTGCCCAAAGTATCTGCTATCTTAGTTGGGTGGCTAGAAAAAAATACCACAAACTGGGTGGCTTATAAACAACAGAAATTTATTCCTCACAGTTCTGGAGGCTAGGAAGTCCAAGGTCAAGATGCCAACAGATTCATTGTCTGGTGAGCCCACCTTCTGATTCACAGAGAGAACCTTCTAGTTGTAACCTCACATGGTGAAGTGGGCAAGGCGCTTTCTCAGCTACTTTTTCTAAGGGCCCTAATCCCATTCATGAGCATTCCACCCTCATCACCTAATTACCTTCTAAACACCCCACCTTCTAATACCATCACATTGGGGGTAGGTTTCACTATGTGAATTATGGGGGGACAAAATTTTCAGAGCATAGCACCTGCTTAGTAAATAGTGAAGGTATGGGCTGAACTATAACAGCCCGACCTCACTGTTCACTTTTTGTAAAAGGCCAGGAGGGAAATATTTTAAACTCTGCAGGCCATAGAGTCTCTGTCACAGCGACTACACCCTGCTATAATAGTGTGATAGGTAATATGTAAATGAATTGTGTGGCTCTGTTCCAGTAAATCTTTATTTAATAAAATACAGTGGTAAGCCAGATTTGCCTTGTGGGTGATAATTTGCTGACCCCTGCACTAGCCTATTCTGCCTGCCTCCTGAGGGTGAAGAAAACCCACCAAATGCACATGACTTTGAAACTGGAAGTTCTACATACCCTGTCAGTATTCTGAGTAGGTAAAAGCAGTGTGAACTGAGAGCTTCAGAAATGACCTCCAACCTTGGTACTTGACTCTAAACATCTATGTTGCAGACTTTGAAAGGCTCCACTTAGAATATAATGTACTTATAGGAGTGGGGTCTTGAATTAATACACACATTCTCATTATTATTGCATGGTGAATTAGAATTACAAGAGTGAAGCTGGAGTCCACGTGTGCCTGAATTTCTGGTGCCCTGAAGGCCACTTAATCTCACCAATAAGACAACCTTACTTTATTTTCCAGGGATTATTGGAGCCCCAAGTTACTCTTTCTAAGCACCAGCACTGGATGCTATCAGTGTGCAGACCCTGTTTTAATTGAATTTATAACCTCTTTCCCTTGATCAGGCTGGGCTAATCTGGTGGCCAGGCTGGTGACTCACTGGTCCACTTAGGTTGGAGGATGTGCCTTTTACTTCCAAGTCTATACAAAATAGTCCAAATACTAGGTCCTATCCAACTAATTGGCCAACTTCTGTGGTGCCAGCTACCTCTCTGGAATTCTATTTTCACCTGTTCCTAGACCCTCCATTACTACAGTTCATCTATGACCATATGCTAGAAAGTAGATACTACCTCTTCTTGCCCATGCTAGGTCCATTGTCCTCCCCATTAGATGCTATATTCTGTAGGACAAATTGAACTTCTTAGCCACTGAAACTTATCAGTGACTGCCTACCTGCCCCAGTGGATAGATGAAGTTCTAGTTCTCTATCTTCTCAGCTGGCTCTGTCTAATGGCAGGTTATTGGCTCATGCTTGGCCATGGGGCAGGGATAGCTGTTCCTTTACTCTCCAGCTTTGCCTAAAGTGAGATGTTTTATTTTTTTCATCCTTAAAAGTCAAGTACTATGACGAAAGGGTATAGTTATTATAAGAAAGTTGCACAAGAATTTGGCCTTACATTTCTCTGAAATAGCAAAATAATGGGAACACAGTCTTGACCTGATGGCAGAATTACAGATGTAACTGGGTGAAAGAAAAAACAAAATAATAGTTGATAATTAAGAAGAACCAAGATGAAACTTCAGATGCTATATGACTAATAATGTTTTCTCTCCTTATTCTACGCAAACATCTTTTATAAAACTCAATTTTTATCATAAATCCCAGTGATGACTTTTGTATTAAAAAACTAAATAGAATTGTTAAGTAGGAGGAAAATTCTCTAGTGTTGGATTTAATCCTTGAAATCAATCAAAAAGTCTTTTAAAGTCCTTTAAATCATCACAAAATGAAAACGTTCTTTGGGTTTAAAGCCAAAGAAATAATCCCTTGTCTTGTGTGTGACTGAAAAGAATGATTGTAAGCAGTGATTCTGCTCTTAAGTAGATTATAGTGTCATTGCAGAGATAAAATTAAGACATAAGAGATAATTAGAATGACTAAACAGTATAGCTCTCATAGTCTGAGTTTAGAGTGGAAAAGGACAATTGAGCACTGGAGTAAGTGCTTTTCAGAGAAGGTTGGGCTTGAGATAGTTGATGTAAGGGATGTTTTATACAAGGGAAAATCTTGACTATAGGTTCCTTGAGGTTAGAGGTGTTCTAATGTCTTTGTTAGCTCAAATATAGGACACACATCATGGCATCCAGTAGGTACCTAAGAAAAGTTTATTTAGTGTGAATATAGAATTTAAGTGGTACAAAATATGAGTTGGAGAGATTGGAATCAGGAAAAGAAACCTGATAATCTCCTTGATGATCAGATATATGCTTGATTGTTTCTGCCACCCAGCGCATATAATAACTACCAGTACTGAGTAAGTTCTTAAAACATAGTCACTAAACTTAACAGATTACTCTTGGACAGTAATCATTAAATTTTCAAACCTTTTTATTACTCAGAAAGAAAACACACGAAAAAAACATGAACACCGAATTTAATGCAAAGAAACCAAGAAATGATTGTAAGCTCAACTTCCAAAGGAAGTATCTTGGTAGAAAAACTCATGACCATGAGAGTTAGACACATCACAGTAAGTACTTGGCCACACCAGTTGTTTGTACATTATTAAGTGGGGATCTTTGATAACGGCATTGTTCTGTAACTTCAGATAATAATGTGTATCTAAAAGGATTGCGGTAAGGATTAGCATTTATAAAGCAGCACAGACTCTAGTTCAGGATAGGTCATTCATAGGTGCTCCTTTCACTTTCCTTTCTCCTTCATGATTGAATTGAATAAGAGCCTAGACGCTGATGAAGCTAGGGTATCCTGCAGGTCCTGCGCTACAAGACTGGAGCACCACCTGGTAGTAAGCACCAGCACTGGATGCTATCAGTGTGCAGGTCAGAAGCCTAGTCCTGGGCATGCAGGGGCTCTGCTGGTGAGAGCAGACAGGAAAGCTCTCAGCACAGAGTTACCTACAGGTGGAACATCCATTGTTATTTATGGCTCAAGAGGCAAAAGGAAAGAGGACAGTAATAAAAAAAAAAAATCATCAGTTTGTGAGTGACAAAAGGCAAAAGAGGTCACTATTGTTGCTGAATAATAATATGTATGTGCTTTTGATTTTTGTGAAGTTATTCTGTTGTATGTGAGCTGATGTGTTGACTAATAAAAATGAATCTTAATGAAACTTTAAGTGAGCCAGCTGTCTTCAGCTAAAAAGGAGTTCTTTTTTCCTCACGTAAGAGGAGTGGGTATGTTTAATTAAGGAGAGAAGTGTTGGGAAAATTTGGGTGTGTTTGTATTACTGCAGTGGTGGGAGCAAGTTTACCAAGGAATTGAAGGTGAATGCCTCTGTATGGTAAGTAGGGGTTCCCATAGGTTGTGTATTTCAGGTAAGAGCTTCCAATCAGTGGCTACCAGGCTGTTCTCAGAGGCAACAGGAGATGCAACAATTGACTGAAGTTCAGGTCGAGGCTGTTGCAATGCAGAGCCCACCTTTTCACTTCTGGATCCTTTCTCTTCTCTTTCCCAGCCCTTGCCATGGATGCACAGTCATACTGAGAGGCCTTTTTGTTGCAGCAGCTCCTAAGGCCCTCATGTATACTGCGTATTGGTTCACCTATGGCTGGTGTGGCTTCGTTCTAGAAACAGTACTGTAGGCTCCTCAGAGCCCATATGCTCCAGTGTGGGGCAGTGGGGCATCACCACTACAGTCACTGTCTTAGAAATGAAGCCACAGGGTAATGTGTCAAGGCTGCAGGGACAACACATAACAGAGGTAGGAGTAGGATGCAGGTCTTCAGCTGCAAGAGTTTTTTCTGTGGACCAGTGATCATCAGGGGAGACAACTTCCCTATTCTTTTTTTTAAAAAATATATTTTATTGATTTTTTAACAGTGAGGAAGGGAGAGGGATAGAGAGTTAGAAACATCGATGGGAAACATCGATCAGCTGCCTCCTGCACAACCCCCACTGGGGATGCGCCCGCAACCGACGTACATGCCCTTGACCTAAATCGAACCCGGGACCCTTCAGTCCACAGGCCGACGCTTTATCCACTGAGCCAAACTGGTTAGGGCTCCCTATTCTTTTTGTCCCCACCAGGATGATATATTATGATCTAGAAGAAGCGAGTATAGTTTGAAAAAACATATTGAAATGATTCTAAGTACCTGTTGTTTTCATAACTAAACCACCCACGGTAATGTGGCTTGGAATCTTCCTGATTAGTAGGTAAACCAATGTTGTAGAAGATAAAATGTTGTAGGTGACACAGTGACTGGAGCTTTGGAGACATGAAGGAAGGTGAGGACTCAGAAATGTCCCCTGGATTTGCCAAGTAGAAAGCAAATGGTGACTTTTAAAAGCCCAGCTTCAGTTCTGCAGGTGTCAGGGGTTTTTAAAAAATGGATAAGGAGAAAATGTTGGCTATGCATGAGATATGGAAGTGAAAGTATGGAAGGAAATTGAAGTAGAGCCTTGGGCAGGATCAAGGCTCTGTATCCTGGAAGACTAGATCAGGGGCCCAGCTTCTGTATCTCCCAGCCCCAATTCTTTTGTCTCTCTCATTTAACACAATATGTTACTTTGCAATTTATACTAAAAAGGAGGAGGGGTTATATTTTAATACTAGTGTCCCAGTGCATGGATTTGTGCACATTGAAAGGAAATTAACTAGAAGAAATATTTTAATATCGCTATTCGCCCTTTCTCTATAATAGAAGTGTCAACCAAATTCATGATTGACAATGACAGATCAAAACACACGCGTGTGATTGGCACCAGCTATGAGCTTTATATGTATCACACATGCGTAAGTCAACTTAGCCTTTTATATATATGTAGAATAAACTTGCTTAATTAGACCTGCTTTCTAGTTTAGCTAAACTTTTTCTAGCCCAGTGAAGCACCCCAACTTCTCTTTCAGGTAATTGTCAGCAACACAGCAGTAAATATCAACATGAAGCAGATTATTATTGTAGATCACGCAAGGATAACATATTTAACTGTAGCAGTGTTTGACTATATTCTGCACAGTGAGAAAACCTGAAGTCATTTTCAAGTTCCACCATTTCTTCTTTTCAGTCGGGTCAAGTTTCTAAACTTTCTAAATGTCTGTTTTCTGGCTAATGAAAAGAAAATAGGATTCTACCCAGTCTCCTATCTACCTACTACAGGACTTCTGTGAGGATCAAATGAGATGAGGCATGTGAAAAATGCTTCAAAAACATTTAGTTAAACTGTAAAATGTTTTCATCTGAGAACCAGAGACAGAGAAGCATTGATCAGATAGTCAAACCTCAGAGGGAAGGTAGGGGAGGGTGGGGGTAAGGGGGAGAGATCAACCAAAGGACTTGTATGCATGCATATAAGCCTAACCAATGGGGGGGGGGGGGTGAGGGCATGAGTAGGGGGTTGAGGGGGGTCAATGGGGAGATAAGGATGCATATGTAATACCCTAATCAATAAAGAAATTAAAAAAATTCCAAACACTGAAAAAAAAAGTTTGCATCTGGCTGTGAAGCCAGTTGGGTTCCTGGTCTGAAGAAACTCCAAGGAGGCTAGTTGCTAGGGAGAGAAAGCTGGGCATTGCTATGTGACATCATTACCTGGTGCCCACAGAGACTGTTTCAGGGCTGGACTGGGCTATGGGCTGCATTATGCACCATGGGGTCTCGGCAGCGTTGGCTGCTATTTGGTGGGGTGTCACTCCGGGGTGGTGGCGGGGCCTATGTCCCACTTGGGGGAAGTTGAGTATTGGTTTGTTGGCGCTGGGTCCGTGGAGCCATTATTTTTAAATGGCCAGTGCCCGTCATGGTAGCTCCTGCGTTGAGTGTCTGCCCCGTGGTGGTCAGTGTGTGTCATAGCTACCGGTTGGACGGATACTTAGCCTTTTATATATATAGATATTAGTATATTTAGTATATTAATAGATGTTTTTCTGGCCCTGGGGTAAATACATTTCTTTAGTTGTATTCTGAGGACACCCCTTGCTGTCTACAACCCTCACTCCTCCCTATCCCCACCCTCCCACAGGACTAGACACCTAGACAGTGAGTCACCCAAAACAAAGGCTGAACATATTTGAAAAATCCCTGGTTTTAGGGTAAGTCAGAAAGATTTGGATGCATACTTGTTGAGCAAGTTTTTCTACCTTCAGAGACTAATCTAATTCAAAGATTTGATTATAGATCCCCAAGGGCAGGGTAGAGGGGTGGGAAAAGGTACCAGAGAAATGGAGAGCCGGAGAGGAAGAAGCCATAGGTCTCTACCAGGGAAGGCTCTCTGTCTCCCACTCCAGGGAGATACATGAAAATCTACTTAGTAACCAGTTGTCCTGTAGCCAACTGGTGAAGGCCATCTTTGGGCAGCATTCAGTATGTTGCCATAGAGCTAGTATTCTACAAGATCCTGCCCATCTAATTTATAATAACTCTAGGTGGTGGGGCCCAAAGTGGTGATAACAAAAAAAGGAAGTAGTTCCAAGGTGGCATACATGGAACTAGGTCGAAATCTTCCACTGGAAAAGGAAAGTGTGGAGTAGACTATCCCATTAACTACCTGTTTATGAGTCTGTCTTCCCCACTACTTGGATATCCTTGAGGAAAAGGATCATCTCTTTTTCCTTTTACATACTCAACATCTGGGATAGTGCTTGGTACAGAGTTTAATTAATGTTTGTTGAATGAACAAGTGAGTGGATGGCTGATCAATGAATAAATAAAAGTGAAAATGTTTAGAAGAAGTCAGAAGAAGCCAACGAGAAGGACAAAGAAGACATGAAAGATATTTAAAGAGGAAAGAATGATTATTTGAGCCTAGCTGAGAGGTGACTGGAGAATGAAAGGGTGAAGGATAAATCCAAGTTCTTTGTAGCCTGGAAAAAAGGATGAGATGATAGATGATGAGTCTTCGATATGTTGGGCTGAAAAAAACAAACTTGTTCTTTAATAGTCATAGTTAGCTCTAAATTTATCTTCTTCATAGTTCCATTGCTGATTGTAATACTTGTCCAGTAGAGTCAACAGGAAGGAAATCATCAAGATGCTATGAAAATCTATAAAAGATAAAGTTATAGGGTAATAGTTTTCTTCTTTCAGTATTCATATTTAGAAAATCATTCTCTGTCATCAACAGATTATCCTCTTTATGACCTGGAAACAGAATTCTGCTATGAGAGTATGTTTAAAAAGCCAGATATAATTGTGTGTTCTTAAACATTCAAGTGGTTTCACATTTGTTTATTTCCCAGTGTTTCACTCTGGTTCATTTATTCACTCATTTAGAGGCATGTACTGTGTTATGTGGAGATGCTATGTGGGTTAGCAGTGTAGCAGGGAAGACACACGCCTAAATGCATATTTTTTAGTCAATGTGCTACACCAGCACCAAAGCCTGAGCCAGCATTTTTCTGATGCTTTTCTACCATAACCTGATACAGCGGTTTCAACCTGTGGGTCGCGACCCCTTTGGCGGTCGAACGACCCTTTCACAGGGGTCGCCTAAGACCATCCTGCATATCAGATATTTACATTATGATTCATAACAGTAGCAACATTACAGTTATGAAGTAGCAATGAAAATAATGTTATGGTTGGGTCACAACATGAGGAACTGTATTTAAAGGGCCAGAAGGTTGAGAACCACCTAGATACCTCTCAGCCCAAAACATAGAAATGACCTTCTGCTTCATCTAGACTGGACCCTCTCAGCCTGGACCCTCTATATAGAACCCCAGACTCTAGCAAGAGTTGGAGCTCTGCAGCTCTGCTTGGCTCTTCCCAGGAGATTAGAATCTTGCCTCCTCCCCAGCAAACATAGCTAAACCCTGTCTTCTCAACTGGCCTCTACCCCAATACCACTTTGTTCCAATTATTGCCTAATCCAAGTTTGATCTTGTCATAATATTTGCACAATGGCTTTGAACTACCTGACTACTCTTATTTAGGCCTGTCGTTGGTATCTGTGTCCAGTCTTCCCCTCTCTCCTCATTGAAACTCTCCCTTCTTTCATATAATGCCCAGGGCAGCCTGTACCTACAATGGGGGCCATTAGCAGATTTCACCCTGCTGGCCAGAGGAAGACTAGTGAGATAAGAAGTGACATATTAACTCATTCATTAACCTACCACCCAGAAGCCAAATGCTCTCTGCTCATTTCAAGGAAAAGTATAAATTGGGGATTAAATGAGATGATATAATACATAAAGTGTTAGTGGAAGAGATAGAAATGGAAGTTAGTATTTCTCAATCTCTTACTTTAATTCTCAGATCATGTTAATAAATTTTGACATACTGTGGTGTGAGAGGATATTTCGTTTGGAATACACACGGTTTAAGAAAAATATTCTTTATATCATATCACCCCTTAATTTAACTAAACTTAAGGATTATTTTTGTTGTTAAACTAATTTTTCAATTTGCCTCACAATGTTATATTTCTCTGTGCCAGAATAACTGTTTAAAATATATAAAGACATCACAAAAAAGGGGGGAAAAAACCCTTCAAAGTGTTATATTTTTGAAGGCAAGTGAGCTATTTTGAAATTAGAGTACTACATTCTCAATTCCCAGCCTCAAGTCTGTTGAAATATATATATATATATATATATATATATATATATATATATATATATATATATATATATATATATATATACACACACACACACACACATATATATGTAGGCAAAAATAAACTTCTTTATGATAAACAGAATATCGTTGAAAATTCAAATTTTTTAGGTGATGGGGAAAAAATTGTGAATCATCAGTTTGTCAAATGTCAACATCAGCTCAAACAAATTTGGATTGACTTTGTAATAGGTTTCTGATGACTGGAGAAGCGGAAATCACTAGATCCAGAGGGCGAATGGGAGGAGCAGGCATAGATACACCCCCAGTTTGGGATAAATGACATCTTGCTGCTAAAACAAGCTTCACACGTTAGCCAGCAATCATTAGGTTGCTGACTTTCCTGATCCCCAGGAGATGCTTGCGCTAGGAATAAATTTCTATGTTGAAGCATTTGACAAGCCTTAGTTCCTGATGTCTCACACTCAAGCCTTACTTTATAGTCACATCTGTTAGTTTAAAGCATTTTTAGTTTATTGAAGAAGCCTTCACAAAGAAAAAACAGATGATGAAAATCTCATCTGTCAAAACTGTTATTAAAACCAGTAACAGTGTGAAATTTTGTTTAAATTGAAAGCATCATTTATTTTTATCAAACATTTTATAAACAATCACATTTGAGAAAGATTTGGGGGACCTAGAGAGCCCTCAACAAAATGCAGCTCATTATGTTGCTTTGTTGAATGTGTGGCTCACACATAGACTGGGGCTGCTTCCCTCTTTCTTTGGGAGAGATGAGAGGGTTGGAGAAATTGCCCCAAGCAGGGCTCCCTACCTTGATCAGGGAGAGTGAGCAGGAAAGGGGTGTAGGCCTAAATCTGAGGCTGGAGACCACTGTTGTGGTGGCAGACAGCAGGGAGGCACCTTATTTGCCCTTTTCTGATGGATGCAGGGGGCCTGTACCTGAAAGTCCCTGAGAGGGCTTAGAGAAAGGGAAGGAGAGAAAGCACATTCATGGGAAGAATGAGCGAGGCTTCCTTTCTTTTCTTCTGTGCAGACAGTTGATTTCATGCTCAGATTTGCTACTGATATCAAAGGGCGTTTCACAGCCAGGGGTAAAAGATAGCCTTAAGAAGGGAAACAAGATGAACATCAAATCCATTTAGTTGAGTTTTCATTCAATCCAGATGTCTGGCACTGTGGAGACAAAACATCTGACACTTTGCTATTGTGTAGACTCAACCTTAGAATATACAAAAGATCCGGTTTCACGTTCTCAGCCATGTCTCATACTTTGGCTGTTCGGTGTTAGCAGCTCTGTAAAAGAAAACGTGTCTTAAGGAAAGTAGAATCATGTAAGTCTGAATGATTTGTTCAAGTAGTGACTTTCCTGTCCTTTCTCCAGGTGATACTGTACTGCATTTTGCCATACTTTCATTTTATTTTTTTATTTCTTATTAATCTTCACCCAAGGCTATTTTTTCCAGGGATTTTTAGGGAGAGTAGAAGAGAGAGGGGAAGACAGAGAGAAACATCGATGTGAAAGAAATACATCGACTGGGGTTGCCTCCTGCATATGCCCCACCAGGGCCCCAGGCCAGAGAGGAGCCTGCAACCAAGGTACATGCCCTTGACCGGAATGGAACCCTGGGACCCTTCAGTCCACAGGCCGATGCTCTATCCACTGAGCAAACCGGCTAGTACTTGCCACACTTTTAGATCTCCCCCTGGGGGCTTGCAAAGGCTTCTCACTGGGCATGAGGTGCCAGAATGGGGCTGCATAGTGTTAAGGGGCATTTCAGATCCTCATTCACTCTCTTTAATAAACTAGACTGTGCTAAGAATGTGTCTAAGTTCTCCTTTCATTTCTCCCCTTTCTCAATCCCTCCTTCTTCCATTTATAAAAGAAAATCTTATCTCTTACTTATCCTGGATCTCACTAAAAATGCTGCTGCAGGGCCTAACGACCCCCCAGCACACCAGACAAAGTGACTGCTGGGATCTGTGAAGCTCACCAAAGCTGAGACCCGAGCCTGTGTCTGAGCTGCCTCTTTCCCACAATTTCAAGGAGAAGGTGAAAATTCCATGTTTACTTCCAAAATAGCAATACTATGTTTTCCAGAAGACAAACCATATATTAGTGTTGTTAATGTTTATACTTTCTTGACTATTTATTCAGGGTTGCAGGAAAAAAAATTTCATTAATTTTTGCCAAATGATTATATACTACAAACTTCTGTTTTATTTTTAGCATAAGCACAAATGTCTTGCCCCCTACTAACCTCTTTTTTGCTAATTTATTTATTTTTGCTGAGTACTTATTACAGAAATGTCTTGTAGGTTCTACTCTTAAAAGAAATCGACTTAACAACAAGAATTTATGCACCTTTGTAAGCTCTGAACTTCCTGTGACCCAGTCCTTCCTTTCTCCTGTTGATTTAGTCTGAACTCCATATCATTCTACCCATAAGTTATATTCATGTATGGAAATATAAAACAATTGGGAGAATAAATCCTATTCTCATTAAAAGGTGCATTTCCAATAAGAAATTTGTTATATTCAATAATTTTAAAATAAACTTTATGATATATTTACATTATTTGATCAATGGTGAATAAATAACTGCACTGATAATTCATTCAATCCAGAAATTTTAAATAAATATATATATATAAATTTTAAATATATATTTAAAATTTTATATATATATAAATTTTAAATAAAGATATATATATATACATATATATATATATGTATATATATATATCTTTATTGATTTCTGAGAGGAAGGGAGAGGGGCAGAGAGATAAGAAACATCAATGATGAGAGAGAATCATTGATCAGCTGCCTCCTGCATGCCCCTCACTGGGCTTGAGCCTGCAACCCGGGCATGTGCCCTGACGGACAATTGAACTGTGACCCCTTGGTTCATAGGTCGGTCTATGCTCTACCACTGAGTCATGCTGGCTGAGCCAATCCAGAAAATTTTTGGTAGTAGTCTATAATTCATTTTTATTTCATGAAATAAAAACAAATTAAACCTTTCCATTTAGATAATAAATTTTGTTGCAGAGAACTATGATTAAATGTATATCATTAAGATAAAATTCCATGAGAAAAGTAACATGGAAATAAAGATCATGGAGAAAATAACAAACTTTCTGTTCAGGAAGAGTTTGTTCGTATATTTTGTAAATGTATGATGGTGGCTATTAAATTAGTATTCAGGGCCCTACTGGGGATGGATGACACACTTCACCAAGGGAACTCAGCTGTGTTTCCAAAAAGACACTTTACAAAGATGTGGGCAGAATTACATGAAACCTAATTGGGGACAAAAGTGGGTAGGAGGGGCCAAGTCCTGAAGGTGTGAAGGGAGGGAACAGTCACCAGTTCATTTTGTCTCAGGAGAGAGCTTCCCTGTAGTAGCTGTGGTGTTTGGGAGAAGATGCTCTAGAAGGAAGGAAATTAGGAAAATTAATGCACTGACCTTACTCTCTCCCTCTTGTCTAGTTTCCTGCCAGTGCCTCCCCTTGGTTAAACCCAACTTAGAAGCAGTGACAGGCTTTAATCTTTTAGCATCAATTATATTAGGATGATAGCTGTAGGTTTTTTAAAAAAATATATTTTATTGATTTCTTACAGAGAGGAAGGGAGAGGGATAGAGAATTAGAAACATCGATGAGAGAGAAACATCGATTAACTGCCTCTTGCACACTCCCTACTGGGTATGTGCCCGCAACCAAGGTACATGCCCTTGATCGGAATTGAACCTGGGACCCTTCAGTCTGCAGGCCAACGCTCCATCCACTGAACCAAACTGGCCAGGGCTGTAGGTTTTTTGTAGATGTCCTTTATCAGATAAAGTGTTGTTGTTTTTTTCTGTACATAGTTTTTGAGAGCTTTCATCATGAATTTCTATTAAATTTTGTCAAATACTTTACTGCAGCCCTATCTGGTTTGGCTTAGTGGATAGAGCGTTGGCCTGTGGACCAAAGGGTCTCGGGTTCGGTTTTGGTCAAGGGCATGTAACTCGGTTACAGACTTCTCCCCGGCCTGGGTTCTGTTCCATGTGTCTCTCTCACATTGATATTTCTCTCTGCCTTTCCCTGTCTCTTCCAGTCTCTAAAAATCAGTGGAAAAAATCCTTGGGTGAGGATTTAAGAAAAACAAAACTACTGCATCTGTTGAGACAATCATGTTTTCACTTTTATCCCATTAAAAAGTGCATTATGTTAATTGATTTTAAATGTTAGACTTACTTTGCATTCTTGAGATAAACTACATTTGCTCATCTACTTATATAAAAACCCTGGGTGTAACATCACGTCCAAAAGCTCGACCAACCAGAAGGAAGTCAGTCCTGCAGGGGTCGTCTTGGAAACAGCTGTGCCCTCCCCCAGCTGTTTCCTGGAGGGCGAGGTTTCAGGCAGGAACCCACCCACCGAGTGGAGCGTGGAAGTACTGAGTCCGGCCTTCAAACCAGACCCTGACAGTAGGGAGGAGGCAGCCCCATTCCTCACAGAATCTGCTGTTGGATAGCTTGCTGTCAGTGGCCTGCCAGCCAGGAACCCCATTCACCTGCACCCCAGACCCTGACAGGAGGAAGGTAGGAGCCCCATTCCTCACGGAATGCACAGGTGGCCAGCTTGCTGTCAGGGGCCTGCCAGCTAGGAATCCTATTCACCTGCATATCTGTATAAAGTTTTAATACATTATATTAGAGGTCATGGTGGTACTGTTTTACCCACAGCATCTACAGGAATTGCTGCAAATTTACTTTTCAGTGGAAGCACCTTTCATTCCCAATATAAATTATCAATTCCATCAAATGAAACTTCAATTTCTAGACTCCATATAAAGAGTGAAGTTGCTAAAACTATTAAAAAGGCCCAACTCCTCATTATTGATGAATGCACCATGGCATCCAGTCATGCTATAAACACCATAGATAGATTACTAAGAGAAATTATGAGTCTGAATGTTGTATTTGGTGGGAAAGTTCTCCTTCTTGGAGGGGATTTTCGACAATGTCTCAGTATTGTACCACATGCTATGTGATCGGCCATAGTACAAACGAGTTTAAAGTACTGCAATGTTTGGGGATGTTTCAGAAAGTTGTCTCTTACGACAAATATGAGATCAGAGGATTCTGCTTATCGTGGATGGTTAGTGAAACTTGGAGATGGCAAACTTGATAGCAGTTTTCATTTAGGAATGGATATTATTGAAATCCCCTGTGAAATGATTTGTAATGGATCTATTATTTAAACTACCTTTGGAAATACTCTATCTATAGATAATATTAAAAATATATATAAACGTGCAATTCTTTGTCCAAAAAAATGAGCATGTTCAAAAATTAAATGAAGAAATTTTGGATATACTCAATGGAGATTTTCACACATATTTGAGTGATGATTCCATCGATTCCACAGATGATGCTGAAAAGGAAAATTTTCCCATCAAATTTCTTAATAGTATTACTCCTTCGGGAATGCCGTGTCATAAATTAAAATTGAAAGTGGGTGCGATCATCATGCTATTGAGAAATCTCAATAGTAAATGGGGTCTTTGTAATGGTACCAGATTTATTATCAAAAGATTATGACCTAACATTATCAAAGCTGAAGTATTAACAGGATCTGCAGAGGGAGAGGTTGTTCTGATTCCAAGAATTAATTTGTCCCCATCTGACACTGGCCTCCTATTTAAATTGATTTGATGACAGTTTCCCGTGATGCCAGAATTTGTGATGACTATTAATAAATCACAAGGACAAACCCTAGACAGAGTAGGCATGTTCTTACCTGAACCCGTTTTTGCACATGGTCAGTTATATGTTGCTTTCTCTCGAGTTTGAAGAACATGTGACGTTACAGTTAAAGTTCTAAATACTTCATCACAAGGGAAATTAGTCAAGCACTCTGAAAGTGTTTTCACTCTTAATGTGGTGTACAGGGAGATATTAGAATAAGTTTAATCACTTTATCAGTCATTGATTGCATTACTGTTGTTTTTATATCAAGTTTTTGTTGTTTTCATTTCATGTTTTTGTCGTTTTTATATCATGCCTCTGTTGTTGTTATATCCTTTTGTTACTGTTTATTTATTAATAAATTTATATATTATTTTCATATACATTTTACTAATTTCCTTTCATCTTCCACACTTCTATTATAGAGAAAGGGCAAATAGCAATATTAAAATATCTCCGCTAATTAATTCCCCTTTTTAAAAAAAAAATATATCTTATTGATTTTTTACAGAGAGGAAGGGAGAGGGATAGAGAGTTAGAAACATCGATGAGAGAGAAACATCGATCAGCTGCCTCCTGCACACTCCCCACTGGGGATGTGCCTGCAACCAAGGTACATGCCCTTGACCGGAATCGAACTCGGGACCCTTGAGTCCACAGGCCGATGCTCTATCCACTGAGCCAAACCAGTTAGGGCAATTAATTCCCTTTTAATGTGCATGAATTTTGTGCACCGGGCTACTAGTGAAATAATACTTTTTAGGTCATGCTGCTTCTATTTGCTAATATTTTGCTAAGAATGTTTGTACCTGTGTTCATGAGGGATTTTTTTTCTTTAGTTTTCTTTTCTGTAAGGTCTACGTCTTGATTTGTTATCAGGGTAATGTTCATCTCATAAAATAAGTAGGGAAGTATTTCCTTCTCTTGTATATCCTGAAAGAGGTTGTGGGATGTTGCTGTTATTTCTTCATTTAATGCTTTAAATAATTCACCATAATACCATCTGGATGAAGTTTTATTTTTATTATTGAAGATTTAAAATTATGAAATCAGTTTCTTATTTGATATAAAATTTTCAGCTATTCCATTTTTTCTCAAGGGAGAATTTGGCTATTTCATCTAGGTTGTCAAATGTATTGGCATATAGCTATTAATATGTTGTTATCTTTTTAATATTTGTAATAACTGTAGTAATGCTTTCTTTGTCATTCCTCATATTAGTAATTTATTTATTCTTTTTCCCCCTAATAATCTGGTTAGTAGTTTATCATTTTTATTAATCTTTTCATATTATAAGCTTTGGTTTCATTGATTTTTTTCTACTACTTGTTAATTTCCCATTTTACTGATCATTATGTAATATCTCCTTTGATCCATAGAACTATTATGAAGTACATTTTACCTGATAATATAGCTATTTTAGCTTTCTTATGATTAGTATTTTCATAGTATATTTTTTTATTCTGTTACTTTTAATTATCTGTATTTTTACTGAAAGTTAGTTTATTATAGACAATACATAGTTAAGTCTTGATTTTTCATTCATTTCAGCAAAATATGTTTTTTAATTGGAGATTTTAGAACATTTATTTTTTAATGTTATTAATATGGTCAAGTTAAAATCTACCATGTTGCTCTTTGTTTCTATTATTTCCATCGGGTTTTTCTTTTTTTCTTTTTCCTTTTTTACCTGTCTTTTTTGGCTTATTTTTTAAAAGTTCTGTTTTATTCCCCTGACTGGTTTATTAGCTATAGTTAGTGGTACTATAGGACTTATAATATACATCTTTCACTTATCACAGTCTACCTCCAAATCTTATTATACTACTTTACATGTAATGCAACTGCCCTACAACAGTATACTTCTATCCCGCATATATTTTGTGCTATTGCTACAAACATATTATTGGTTTGTGTGTTTATAATCCTCGTAGTGAGTATTTGTTATTTCTGCTTTAAACAGTCAATTATCTTTTAACTAACTAAACTAACTAACTAACTAACTAAATAAATAAATAATACAAGAAAAAACAGTCCCTTATATTTCTTCACAAAGTTATCACTTTTCACTGTTCCTTTTTTTTTTTTTTTTTTTTTTTAGTAAAGTCAGTTTCCATCTGGTATCATTTACCTTCTGCCTGAATAACTTCCTTTAATATTTTTGTAGTGAAAGTCTCCTGGTAAAATATTCTCTTAGTTTTGTTTTTCTTAAAAGCTTTATTTCATCATTATTTGTAAAATATATTGTGCTGTGTATGACATTCTAAGTTGACAGTATTTTCTTTCAGTGCATAATCTGGTTTCTGCTTTACATATTTTCTGATAAGAAATCTGACAGTTCTCTTTTGTTCTTTTTTTCATGTAAATTTTCTTTTGTCATTGCCTTTAAGATGTTTCTCTTTTTCACTGTGTTTTAGTAATTTGATTGTCATATGTCTTGGCTTCCTCACCCTTCCTTGCCTATGCTGCTTAGAATTTTTGAACTTCTTGGAGCTGTGGGTTTATAGTTTTAGACAAATTTGGAAACCTTTTAGCCATTTTTTTCCTTAAATATAGATTTTTCTGATATCTCTTTCTACTTGCTTTCTGGAACTCCAATTACACTTGTTATACAAATTGATATTTTCTCTCAGGTTAATGAGTTTTTTTTTTCAGGGAGGGGGGTATGTTTTTTTTCTTAGTCCTTCCCATAGAATAGTTTATATTGTTATATCATCCAGTCCAATCATTTTTTGTTTTGTTTTATAGTATCTAATCTGTCAATCTCATTCAGTGAATTGTTCACTTCAGATTTTGTGCTTTTTATTTCTAGAAATTATACTTGTTCTTTTTTGTATCTTCCATTTATTTTTTTTTCAAAGACAAAATTACCATTTATTATTATGTACATGTTTTTCTTTAAATCCTTGAGCATATTTACATATTTATAATAGCTGTTTCAATATCCCTATCTGTTAGTTCTATCATCTATTATTTCTGGGTTTGTTTCTATTGGATAGTTTTTCCTCTGGTATGAGTCACATTTTTCTGTTTTTTCACTTATATTTGATTGATGAGAGACATTGTTAATTTATACTTTAGGTTACTGGATTTTGCTGTTTTCCTTGAAAGACAGTTAGACCTTATTCTAATGGGAAGTTAAGCTTCTTGTAGATCATTTAAGAATTTAAAATTCTTTCTAGATTAAGTTCAGATTAGCTTGTGCTCTAAGTCTAATTTAGGCTCATTTCTAAAGCCTGGTCTTTCTTGAGTCTCTACAAAAATATGTATTCAGTGATGTATTTCCACGTTAACCAGTGGGAAATAAAATTAGTCCTGGCCCTAGGTGAACTCTGGGAAATTTTATCTCACTACTCCCTGGTATGTATTGTTCCCCCCCACCCCAATTTTTCTCACCCAAACTTGCAGAGTTTTACCCCATATATATATAGATATAGATCTGTATTCAGCCAAAGACTCATGAAGACCCCTCCTCAAATTTCTGGAGCTCTTTCTCTCTATAGTTTTCTCCTCTCTGATAACTTACTTTGCACATTTTAGCTACATCTGTGGCTGTGATCTGTAATCTCTACCAGTTCAACTAGTAATACTATGAAGCCCAAGGGCTTTCTTGGGCTTGAAGTTTGCCAGTGACTTCCAGGCAGAATGTCCATGCAATTGAAGAACTCACCTTATTTTTTTTTTCTCTGTCTTTTTTTTTTTTCAGAGAGTACAGTCCTATGCTGCAAATGTCTGATAACTAAATATACTTATTTTACGTATCTTATTCAGTTTTCTGTTTGTTTGTTTTTCATGGCAGAATGATAAATCTGGACCTTGCATTCTCTTATGGCTAGAAGTAAAGTCCTTGTGTCACCTTTGGTTTCTCTTCTTATCTTTGCTTCCATATCCATATTGTGTCCGTGTCCTCCCAAGTCCTCTATCACTGCAAAACCTCTCCCCAGTGGCCCCCTTCTCATTGTCAGGGCCTTCCTTTGGACCAAACTGACCAGTCAGTCTCCTGAATAATCACATAAGTCTTTTACTTTGTCATCCAACTTCTAGACTCCATTCCCTGAATCCAGCCATCACTCTAATTACCAGAATGATTTTCCTAAAATTCTTCTAATTGCTGTTTTAAAATCTCATTAAAGTCTTTACTGGCTCCATCTTGGTAGCAGAGAAATTAAACACTTTTTTAAAAATGTATTTTTTATTGATTTCAGAGAGGAAGGGAGAGGGAGAGAGAAGAAACATCAATGATGAGAGAGAGTCATTGATCGGCTGCCTCCTGCACGCCCCACACTGGGGATTGGGCCAGCAACCCAGGCATGTGCCCTGACCAGAAATCAAACTGTGACTTTCTGGCTCCTAGATCACACTTATGAACAGGTACTATAGACATTAAGTATGGATGACATGTACTGTGATTTCTTTTTCTGTTTTATCTCCCATAACAAATAAGGGCAGTGACTTTCACTGACTTGGCACCTAAAAAAGTGTTGCTGAAGAAATTATTGTTAAGGTGTTTTTCCTTCAGGTCTGCAGCCTTGCCTCCCCAAGAGTCTAAGGTTGACCCCTTAACTGGGATAAAATTTAAAAGCAACTCTTCTGTATCATAATTTGTGTTATACCATTATTACCATTTGATATCATATGTCATATATCGTATTACTAATTTGATATATTAAAGACAATTATATTTTCAATTTATACTTAGTGCCTCTCTTTTTCCTTCTTTTATTTATGCCCATATTTTTATTTTTAGATGCATATGTTTCTTTCTTGCTAGATTGTTAACTCTACACAAATAAGGCTTTATTTAGCCCATTAGTACAGTGCTTTCTCGATGCAACTAGAGGTAATCTACACTAATAAAAGACAAACATGCAAATTGACTGTACCTTTGCTACGCCTTAAGCCACTCCCACCGGCCAATCAGAGCGACTATATGCAAATTAGCCCAACCAAGATGGCAGCCAGCAGCCACAGAGCTGGAGCAAGCAGGAGGCTTGGTTGCTCCAGTGATGGAGGAAGCCAAGCTTCCTGCCTGCGGCAGCCGACTCTGAGCTCCTCTCAAGGCTACAAAGTTTCAATTCTAGAAGGTAAATAAATCCCAGAATAAAAAAAAAAGAAAAAAAGGAGAGGCTGGGAGCTTCCATCACCTGGCTGGCTTGGCCAGCCTGAAAACGGCCCTCAGCCCCTCACCCAGACTGGCCAGGCACCCCAGTGGGGACCCCCGACCCTAAAGAGGGTGTGGCCAGCCTGAAAACAGCCATCAGCCCCTCACCCAGGCTGGCCAGGCACCCTAGTGAGGACCCCCACCCTGAAGGGGGTGTGACAAGCCTGCAAACACCCATCAGCCCCTCACCCAGGCTGGCCAGGCACCCCAGCAGGACTCCCACCCTGATCCGGGACACCCTTCAGGGCAAACCAGCCGGCCCTCACCCATGCACCAGGTCTCTATCCTATATAATAAAAGGGTAATATGCAAATTGACCCTAACAGCAGAACGACTGAGAATGACTGGTCACTATGACACACACTGACCACCAGGGGGCAGATGCTCAATGCAGGAGCTGGCCCCTGGTGGTCAGTGCGCTCCCACAGGGGGAGCTCTGCTCAGCCACAAGCCAGGCTGATGGCTGCCAGCACAGCGGTGGTGGCGGGAGCCTCTCCTGCCTCCTCAGCAGCACTAAGGATGTCCAACTGCAGTTTAGGTCTGCTCCCTGCTGGTAAGTGGACATCCCCTGAGGGCTGCCAGGCTGCCAGAGGGATGTCTGACTGCCAGCTTGGCCTGATCCCCCAGGGAGCGGGCCTAAGCCAGCAGGTGGACATCGTCTGAGGGGTCCCAGACTGCAAGAGGGCATAGGCCGGGCTGAGGGACCCCCCCCCCCCCCAGTGCACAAATTTTTGTGCACCGGGCCTCTAGTGTAATATAATGATAAGAACTCTATTTTCTGAGACACACACACACTTTGGTTTACTGAGCACATATTGATGATGTAATAGACAAATAATATATGCGTATGTACTTATATATATAAAATATATGCCTTTAAGTAATGCTCAATATGTGTGCACAATATATCAAATATTTTATGTGAACTGTACTGAGATTTTATTGACTATTACTTGCTTGATGTTAGAAAGTAATAGAATATTAGCTCTAATATGATTGCCTATGTCTGATAGTCAGAGATACTTCAGTTATAGTGTTTCAGATTATGAGGATTCAATTATTATCTCTAGAAAATACTTCTCTAAAATTCATTATCAAAATACTTTCTGCATAATTTATCTAAAATTACCTTTTCTTCAATTTAATTATACAACTCCAAATCACTTTTCCTCATTAGTATTTGATAATTGTAAGCAAAGAAGCAAATATAAGAACAAGAAATACATGAGCACTCTAGTCATGCATTTTTCCTTTCTTTCTGTTGATAGCACTGGCTTCATTGAAAAGTGTATTTCATTTCAATTCTCTGAATGACCACATTCATAAGTTGAGTTCATTTCCATTTCAGGCTGATTTCTTTCCAATTTGATTCAATATACAGATTTTTTTCTTGAAGCATACATGTCTGCATTCCTTTAAACTTGTTTTTAATCTAGGGAAGGAGGAAAGGAAATTAACATTTATTTTGTATCTCCTTTTGACACAGCCTGTTTTTGGCACTGGACACACATTATCTCATTCAATTCTCTCCACAGTCTGGAGATGTTGGGATTTTTCTCATTTTAAAGATGAAAAACTGATGGCTAGAAACCAACATGCCCAAGATCATTTAATTAGGAAATGGCAGAGCCAGAATTCAAACAAAACCATCCTCCTTTTTTTTCTTTTGTAAATGATACTACGTTATTGTTGTTGTTTTTTTCCGGGCAAAAGTTTTTGCAAATACCTCACAGGAGGCTACCAAGCTAATAATTTAAAAAAAAATAAGATTGTTTTATCTGTGGTGTATGTGTGTGTGAAGTCCATGTGTTAAAATGCTTATCAGAATATGACACTTTTGGAAAATGCTCCATGCTAGAACTTGTGATGTCTCCGAATTTGCTGAAGTTTGAGGATAGACTTTAAAGGGAAACATTCCAAAACCACATTGGAATTGCTTCTTTCTATATGGGCTCTCAAGTCCTTTCTTTTTTAAGACAGTGATGAATTGATCTTAAAAGCCTGTTGAGATTAAACTAGGTACAAACCATCTGTGCCTTTACTATATCACCTACCAGTGTGTTGGGTTCTGGGTGACAATAATGGAGAACGAGATCACATTCATTTCCACTCCTAGCAATTTAGTCTCATCTAACATGCCCCAGGTTGCCCCAGGAGTCTTGTTTAATTGAGTTATAACTTGCCCCTTTTGGAATTATTAAAACTCTAAGCATCCCAATGAGAGACTGTAAATTGTATATTATGATGATACTTATGGTTGTTGTTATCTTAGTGACAACGCTGTTCTAAATGTGAGGCAGTATATATAAATTAAAATCTTCAGTTAGCTATGTGAACTTGATCATGCCACTTAACTGGGCCCTAGTCTCAGTTTTCTCCTCCATAAAATAAAGTGGTTGAACAACAAAATCACCAGTGAAGTTTCCTTTTTTGAACCATTTTTCTCCAAAATGGGAAAAGTGATATATGCATGTAATGAAAAAAATATATATAAATGATATAAAAAGAACTCAATAAAAAAGATTCTCTCATTCCCGTCTCCTAGTCCTTCTTAGATGCAAATGCTAGTAACAGATTTTGTGTGTGTTGACAAACATTTTCTTTCCTTCTACAACCAGTTGGGAGGTATATGTGTGTGATATACAACTTTTGTTTTCTTTTTAACTCCAATGGGAATATACTGTACTCACTGTTCAGTTGAATTTTATTAAATGGCATACATCTTGGAGATTTTTCCATGTTTAGATTGACCTCATTATTTTTAATGGTTACATAAATTTTTGTATGAATATACCATAATTAATTTAATCAGTTTTCTACTGATGGACATTTAAGGTTGTCACAATTAACATACTTGTGTATATATAATAGTGCAAGTATATGCAGGCAAAAAGATATGTAGAATAGATTCTTAGAAAGAAATGACTAATCCAAATTAATTTTTAAAATAAGTTTAGGATAATACACAATTTATTTTTAAAAACATAATAACATCTTTGGGGAAAAATATACAAATTTGTAAAAATTCAAGGAATAAATAAGAATAAAAAAAGAAAGCAAAAATATCCTCACTCACAACCATTTCTATTCTCACTATTTTTTACATTAGGAGAATAGAATAAAAGACCTATTAGAAAACTGGATAGATAAAATTTCATTAAAAAGGACTATTATATATATGCTGTTTAAAAACTATATTACTATTAATTTTTATTTGGATCTAACAGAATAAAAGAAACTTAGGTAAAACTGAATAAATTCCTAAATTTTAGATAAATCTTTTATTGTCACAAGAGCTACTAGTTTCTAAAAGTTCTCTCTAAAATTAAAATGAAGATTCCAAAAATATTGAGGATGAAAAGGCCCACTCTTACACTATATTCCACTTTGCCACTCCAGAGGCACCCAACTTCAGAATTTATTAATTATAAAAAAAATTGTTAACATCTATAAATTTTACAGTCTAGTCTGTAATAATCATTGCCTCGATTTTTGTCATGTTTCTATATTTAATGGTTTCAAGGCTTGTTATATCTTTTTAAAGCCATGTCTTTTCTATTTTTGAGTTCTTTATTTTGATTAATTTCTTAATTACCTGGATTTAATTAACATTATTATTTTTTAAAAAAAGGAATCAAATTACTATTTTTGTAGGTGCTTGAATACTTGTGAGAACATGATTCAGCTGTTTTATAGATGAGGAACACATTGGCTGAATATAATATTCCCGTGTCCCATTTTCCTTCAGAATATTTTAGACATTACTGTTTTTTATTTTTTATATTTTTATTGATTTGAGAGGAAGGGAGAGAGAAAGAGAGAGAGAAACATCAGTGATAAGAGAGAATCACTGATTGGCTGCCTCCTGCACGCCCCGCACTGGGGATGAGACCACAACCTGTGCATGTGCCCTGCAGGAATCGAACCGTGACCTCCTGGTTCATAGCTTAATGCTCAACCACAGAGCCATGCCAGTCAGGCAAGACATCACTGTCTTTTAGAATAGAGAGTTACAATGAAATTTTCTGATTCCCTTCCATTTCCCACCATTAAAATGACTTGCTTTTGCTGTATAGATGCCTGAAGATTTATTTTTTCATATTAGAACTTAAAATTTTAATTTGAATCTGTCTCAGTGGAATTTTTCTTCCCATTATATTCTCTTGGAATACAGTTTACATTTATGATATTCATATTTACTTCTTCCTTCATTCCAAAGGATGTTTTTCTTATATTTTATAATGCTTTTCTCTTTGATTTGTAGAAATTTTCTAATTGAATCTTTTTTTTTTTTTTTTGGTCCTCCATGTTTACTTTTTTCTCTCTAATGCTTTAATCTGTTTCATCTGCAGTTTACCTGCAGTTTTTCCTAGCAGCAATTTGATTTTCAGGCATGGAGATTTTTCTCCTGTTGTTTCTAATATTTCTATTAAATCTGTAATCCTGTTTTTTGGTTCTCAACTTCTCCCTCAGTTCCAGAAGTTTCCCTTCCCTTTTATTTTGTATGCTTTATTATCCCCCACCCCTAGCTCTTATTGAAATTAATTCATGTTATTATTAGGTTCTCTTCTTTTTTCATTGTGTTTTTTTCCACATGGAATTTTAAATGTCTTTTATTAAATTTAAATGCCCCATTCACTCTGTTACTAGAGATAGTGCCCATCGTTTTCCATTACTGCAGGGGAGTGAATGTATCATGGGTTTTTATTTCTACCGTTTCGCTGGGCTGTTTACCCACCCCTTCAATATGCTGCTCTCTAAATTGGGGAATATTCATGAGATTTCTATGAATTTTGTCTTTTTGTATTTTTGCCCTCAGTTTTATTTCTGGGCAGTAAAAGTATGGTGATGAGTGCTGAAGAGTGGCATCAATATCTCTTATTTATTTCATTGGTGACAACATTTTGAAGATTGTAGAATGAAGGTGTTACTCCTTTCTGACTGTTCACTGCTGATGCATTTCTTAAAACTTAGTTTTGAGAGTTGTTATAGCTCCTATAGATATGAGTAGGGAAATGTTTTAATCTGTGGTTGCCTTTTATACAGAAATACTCTCCATTACAAATGTTGGGAATTATCCTCCAAAATGGGAGCATCAGCATACACTTCACCAACGGAGACCGGGTAAATCCAAACTACCAAACTTTCAATCTTTGACAGTTAGATATGTGGCAATGTTATTGTTTCAGTGTACAGCTCTTATGAATAAGTTTGGGTGAAAACTCGTTTTCTTATTGACTTGTCAGAGCTCTTTACCTCTGATGGGAAATACCTTTTGCAGATATTTTCCCCAGTTTATCATTTTTGGCTTTGTGATGTTTCTGTTTGTTAACTTTTGTGGAGCCAAATGTTACATTTTCTTTATATTTCTTACTTTTGTGACTTGCGGATAAAGGCCTTCTTCAGCCCTAGATTAAAAAATAAAAATTACTGGAGCTGAAAAGATAGATTCCTAACCTTCCCCACTCCCCCTCTCCTACCCTCCCCTCCACACACATCCCATACAGAAAAACATACTAAGCCTGAATTCATGAACAAGGGCCTTAGCACGTGTGTTTGAAAAGCTTTCCCCGCTTAAGACTCAGTGCATCTTGATAGCCTCTACCACGTCTTCCTAATATGATATGCAATGAGTATAAGTGATACTTCACAAAGAGCAAAGTAACAAACATTTTGTTAGGATAATAATGAATCATAGGCATTAATTTAAAAAAACAGTTATGTTTCCAATTCTGGACTTCATAGAGATTTATAAAATATAATTTATTACCATCATTTAGAGAAAATGGTAAAATATAATAATCTCCCTTGTTGGAGGACTTTGTTGAAATCAGAAAAGGGAGAGGATAGCTACTCTTTTAAGCAGAAGAACAAATACTCCTTCATAATATTAATAAACATTTGGAGAAGAGCACGAAACAAGAATGGGTTGTCGCTAGATTGGAAGCCGGACTGATCAAAAGGATTGGAAGGGGGAGAGGCGGGTAAATAAGTATTTACTAGTGCCTAATTGTTATCTCAGAAACACATTTATCAAAGAAAACAAAAAGGCTTGCTTAAATTATGACAGACATGCATCATCATACCTTCTGACGTGGTTCAATTAGAATTTCTCACAGTGATAGAGGATTTTTCAGGGACAGAATATCTTTTCTGTCCAAAATGATAAGGTGGAGAACATACAGTCAAGTGAAATTACCCAAGTGGCAGAACATTTGCGTGTAAAATAATTTATAGTTCACCATAAACGCTGTTAAATCTGGGACTTGTACAATGCTGAGTTATGAATTCAGCCCTTGTTAATGTTTCCTTTGCAATATGTGGTGGGAAACAGCTATTAAAAATACTAGCGTCACTATTTATTCAAAGATTCCACATCACCAGAATAAATTGCCTGAGAGGAAACATCTTGTTCATAATGATTTGGAATACAGAGCTTAAAGTTTCATGCACTTAGTATTTCGCTTTATAATAAGGAAGCATTCATAACAAATGTGCGATTTGTTCGTGCTAAAGATAGAGCTAAATGTTTCATGAAAGAGCTATTGTGCACTTGATTTTACAATAAACAGTTAAAACTCCTGAAGTGGATTTGATGCAAGTGGAATGTTTGCTTAGATTTAGCAAAGAGAAATACTGTAAATAATTCACGGGGTGTAATTGGACTCAATATTTTTCCTGGCCTATGTGGTGTACAGACCAACTTTTCCCTCCCCATATAGTTTTGCCCTTTTCTTCAGGTAACAGTTCCATATGGTTTGCAATTCAACTCTGGGATGAACTGGAAAATTAACTCAGAAGCTAACCTGAAGGAAAGGTATGTGATAGAGCTGAGGAATCTTGTGCCTTCTTCTCTACATGGTCTCAAAGGCCTTCACCAGTGCCACCTGCCACCTCTTTTGACAAAGACAATGAAAGAGAAGAGAGGTAGCAGAGCTGAACTGAAATGGCTCCCATTGGTTCCTTTTCTCCAATGGCAAAAGTCTCTGCCTCTGACTTCTCCCTCCAGCAAACCAAATGTAGTTAGGTGAGAAGTTAAAGCAAGACACACATACACACAAAAGGCAAAAATATGGTGACTTTGGGCCATTATACTGTGGTATAGGATTAGTTGTACATTACTAACTAATGCTTAGGGCCGTCTCTACGGTGCCCCCTCTTCTAGAAAGTATGTTAGAGCAAAAACATGTTCCGAAGAATATTAGGGTGGCCTTGGAAAGAAACATGGAGAAAAACATGTGGGGAAAATCCAATGTTTCCTCAGTGATATTGAGGGCTTTATACAGCATGATAGTTGCCAAAGTCCCTTTTTCTCACCTACCAACTTTCTTTGCAAACAATTCTTGGCTAATTTCCTTGCCCACTTTTACTTAAGTTATTAGGGATCTAACACACATTTCCATTTTTAGTGATTATCAAATGATAAGGAGGTTCTTGGATCTTTTTTTTCTTTCTATAATTTGTTATTGGTTTCTTTGTAATGCAGCAAAGCAAATATTATTTTACAATTGGCTAGAGTTAACTGATTCACTAAGTGTAAGAAGGAAATAGCCTCAACTGTGTGACAAGTCTCCTTAAATCAGAGAAGGAGAAATAGTTTTGAAGAAAGATGTCTATACCCAGAGCACTAAAACCCTTCCTTGTTTGCCTCATGTGTCTGAGGTGAAGAAAGGTACTCAAAAGTGTGTTTCCTCAATGAGCAACCTCTAGATAAGATGCACTTATCAAAAGCTCTGGGAGCCAGGAGATGTGAATTCTAGTCTTGGCTCCAACACCAATGCTCGAGTGAACTTGGCCCCTTTCCCCTTCAGTTTCCTTATGCAAAAGCTGGTTTGGAGTGACTCTAAAACCCTTTCCAGCTTTAGTAGGTGTACTGGTTAATAACGCGGATTTTTTTCAATAGGTGGAGTTACACATATGTTGATATATATGCGATTTGATATGTATGCTATTTTGTTGTATTGACAGCAAGCTTCAAAACTTCATATGTCAAATTTGCTGAAGGTGTGAACATCATAGATATTTTTACGCTTAAAAATGTTGAATTTCGTGCCAAAAAAAGAGCATTTGCGGGAAGTTTTAAGTCATTATTTTGAAGAAAAAGTTATCGTATACTTCGGGAAGCTTATGGTGAACATGCTCCTTCTCAAGATACTTGTGAATGCTGGTTTAAATGCTTCAAAAGTAATAATTTCAATGTGAAAGACAAAGAATGTCCAGGTCAACTGGAAAAGTTTGAAGACCAACAATTACAAGCATTATTGGATGAAGATGCATGTCAAACTCAAAAACAACTTGCAGAAAGATTAAACGTTGCTCAGCAATCAATTTCCGGTCGTTTACAAGCAATGGGAAAGATTTTAAAGGAAGGAAAATAGGTGCCACATCAACTGAACGAAAGACAAATGGAAAACCGAAAAGTCATCAGTAAAATATTGCTTCAACGGCATGAAAGAAAGTCTTTTTTTGCATCGAATTGTGACTGGCAATGAAAAGTGGATTTATTCTGAGAATCCCAAACACACAAAATCATGGGTTGATCCAGGTCAGCCATCAACATCAACTGCAAGGCCAAATTAACTTCAAGCGAGGTAGGGAGAGGGAGAGAGAGGTAGAAACATCAATGAAGGGAGAGAGAATCATTGATCGGCTGCCTCCTGCACACCCCACCCTGGGGATTGAGCCCCCAACCCGGGTATGTGCCCTGACCAAGAATCAAACCATGACCTCCTGCTTCACAGGTCAGTGCTCAACCACTGAGATACACTGGCTGGGCACTTCCAAAGATTCTGTAAAAAGTCAATGTATGCATCATGACATTATCATGGTGATATGATGTCATGTCACATTACATAATACTAGAGGTTTCATAAACCACGAGTTCCATTGCCCTGGAGAAATGTGTTGTTCTGCAGACCACTTCCGCTTGGCCAAGTCACCCTTGCACACCCTTGCACCTCTAAACCCTAAGTGACAAACTCATGGAACTCCCTCTCCCAGTCTGGACTCCTAATCACCAGAGTAAAGTAAACTAAATCTACCAATCAGACCAAGACCAAATGCATTTAAGTAAATGGGAAGAAAAGTATGTTTTAAATGAGAAAACAAAGAAAAAATGTAACAAATCAATCATTTTAGGCCAGGAGCCAAAATATAGGTACTGGCATCTTATAAACACTAAGATTTCAAGAGCTCACATGTAATGTTCAGGAGCCTTGGGAAGACACTTTGAGAACAATCTCACATTGAGGTAAGTTATCTGTCCAGACAGGGTCATCTGCCAAGAACTGGGGTCCTGGACCAGTTCGGAGGCTCATACAAACCTCTTTCTGAGTCACTGCTTTCTAAGACAACACTTGGATTTTCCTTGGAGCTTGTCCATTTGGGCACTGACCAGGGTGGAACCTATTTAGCTTTTAAAACCTGACAGTTTCATAGCCAAAGGTGGGTTAGGAGGCAGTTCATCGAAGTTCAAATCATGATAAGAGATCCAGCATGAAATGAGAGGTTGGACTTGCCATAAAGGGAGGTCTTATTTTGGGAGAGGTTGGCGTGTTTATGATTCTTGAGACTCTGTGAGCTCAGTTTTTCCCCCTTAAACATCTGCCACAGGTGCTGGGGAAACACTGCTTGTATTTTTGTATGAACATGGTGTAAATAATGTCCACTTTCAATAAACCTTTAAAACCAAAACAGCTGCCATTTGGGGCTTAAAAACAACTTGTGACTTCCCGTAAGTCTGAGCAACCTTATCACCATTCTCCATTTTAAAATGTTACCCCTCCTCCCACCCTCACCTTTGCTCTGTAACCCTGTAAAGTTCATAGCCCTTGACTCTGTTTTTCACAAATACATGGTGATGGCTTTAAGAACTAAATAAACCATTTGTCCTAGATGCTGGGAGGTGGTGCTGAAGCTGGAGCATGTGCCACTGTTGTGGTAAAACCACCTTCTGCTTTGTGATTAAGAAAACAAAACTTTTTGAAACTCTGGTACTCAGGGCCTTTTAAAAATGTGTGTGACTGTTTCTCTTTTCTATGTTGTTTGTGTATGTTGCAAGCCACAATAGCTAGGACTTCATCTTCTAAATTCTTCTGTGATTCCTGAAGGTTAGTCCTCGGGCAAGGAAGCAATCTATAAAACCTGTGCACGTAACAAATACCAGGTTTGGGTTTTGAGTCGTCTGTAATAATAAAAAAGCGTAATATGCTAATTAGACCAGATGTCCTTCTGGGCGACCTTCTGGATGACCTTCTGGATGAAGCTGGGGCTGCAAGGGCTGAGGCAGAGGTGGCCCCTGCGGTTGTGGGGGCCAAGCCCCTTGCATGAATTTCATGCATTGGACCTCTAGTTTGTATATATTTTCTTTCTTAGCTACACAGGATTTTACTTCTTCAACTCTAATAGACTCAAAGGCTGAGAAAGGTTTTCCTTTCAGCAGGCTCTTGTGTTCTGGGAGCTGATTGATAGCATGCAAGAGACAAGGGGGTTCTATTCTCACTTATAATACAAAGAATGTGATATGCCTCTTTTCAAAAGATTTTACTTCTAAAGATAAGATGTGGCCCTGTTGGTGTGGTCAGTGGTTGAGCGTCAACCTATGAACCAGTCAGGGCACATGCTTGGGTTGAGGGCTTGATCCCCAGTGGGGGGCATGCAGGAGGCAGCCAATCGATGATTCTCTCTCATCATTGATGTTTCTATTTCTGTCTCCCTCTCCCCTCTGCTCTGAAATCAATAAAAATATATTTTAAAAAATATGTGAAATGATGGAACAAAAAATAATCTAGAGCACTTTTGTATGTTATAACTCAATAGATGCCAGATTGAGTAGTTGAGTGAAAACTCATTTACTCAGAGCTCTAGTGTACCTGGTCAAGGTCTCTGGTCCTAGTGATTGGGCCCAATGGTTCTCACCTGGGGCAGTTTTGCCCCCCAGGGGACACTTGGCACTATGGTTTGGTTGTTAAAACTTGGGAAGAGGGTGCTACCGGCATCTAGTGGGTAGAGGCAAAGGAGGTTGCAAATTATCCTGCAATGCATAGGGTAGCCCTTCGCAACAGAGAATTATCTCATTAAAATGTCAGAGCAGTAGTCCTCCTGTGTTAGTAGTTTCTCTTTCCACTGTTTCAGTTACCTGAGGTCAACTGTGGGCTGAAAATATTAAATGGAAAATTCCAGATTAAATTTTAATTTGCTTGCTGTTCTGATTAGCATGACGAAATCTCAAGGGCTCAGGGACATGGCTCATCCCTTTGTCCACTGTCTCCACTCTGTAGATGCTCCCCCTCCCCGCTTCTTAGTAGCCACCTTGGTTATCACATTGACTGTTTCAGCATCATAATGTTTGTGTTCAAGTTAGCCTTATTTTACTTCACAGTGGCTCCAAAGTGTCAAGTAGTGATGCTGCCTATTCAAATATGCCACAGAGAACCAGTAAAGTGCTTCCTTCAAGTGAAAAGGTGAATACAGTACAATAATATATTTTGAGAGAGAGAACACAGTCACATAACTTTTATCACAGTATATTATTATATTTGTTCGATTTTATTATTAGTTATTGCTAATCTCTTACTGTGCTTAATTTATAAATTAAACTTTATCACAGATATGTATGGGTAGGAAAAACATAGTATGCATAAGGTTCAGTACTATCTGAGGTTTCAGGCATCCACTGGGGATCTTGGAACTTATCCCCCATGGATAAGGTGGGACTGCTGTAGTGCTGAGGTTGAGAAGTTATGGGGGGAAAAGTGACAATGAAGTGAACATAGGGCTGAGGACCAAGTGTTAAAGAGGGCCCAAGAGATCAGCTTGAAGATCGCCATCTTCAAATGCCACCTGCTGGCCCATCATCAGGCAAGAGAGAGCTTCCCCTTCGAGGCACCATGGTAGAGTCTTACACAGTGGGAGGCTTAGGGGCACAGCTCCAGTGAATAGCCCAGCTTTGTTGGTCTTTCAGGGGAGTTTTTTTGCCAACAAAGCATTCCATGATAGTAAGTCATGGCAGGCATCCTTGTCTTATTCCTGAGTGGGAGTGTATCTAATGTTCACCTTCAAGTGTAATGGTAGCTTATAGATTGCTAACTGATAGTCTTTATCAAGTTAAGGAAGATTTTTTTTTCAACAAAACATCATATAATGTTTCAGCATAGATTAAGATAATCATTGCTATTTTTCTTTATTAAGATGCTAAATTGCATTCTTACGTCTTCATTTTGAATCATTCTTGTGATTCTGGTACAAATCTTATGATTTTGGTATAGACCTTCTGATTCACTTTGTTTTGTATTGTAATATCTGAGTAGATTCAGCTTAATAATATACAATTTAGGACTTTTTGCATCAAAAAGCATGAGTTAGACTGACACATAGTTTTCCCCCTATCCTCTGATGTTGATATTGGTGTTTTGCTAACCTTATAATATGTGTTTTTTTTTTCTTTTCACAGATTTTTTTTTAATTAAATTTTTATTGTTCAGATTACATTTGTTCCTCTTCCCCCCCCCCCCCATAACTCCCCTCCTTCCAGTTCCCGCCCCACCCTCCGCCCTCACTCCCCACCCACTGTCCTCATCCATAGGTGCACGATTTTTGTCCAGTCTCTTCCCGAATCTCCCATTCCCCTTTACCCCCAAGAATAGTATGTCCATTCCCTTTCTATGTCCCTGATTCATTATAATCACCAGTTCATTCTGTACATCAGATTATTTATTCACTTGATTCTTAGATTCACTTGTTGATAGATGCATGTTTGTTGTTCATAATTTGTATCTTTACCTTTTTCTTCTTCTTCCTCTTCTTAAAGGATACCTTTCAGTATTTCGTAAAATACTGGTTTAGTGGTGATGAACTCCTTTAGCTTTTCCTTATCTGTGAAGCTCTTTATCTGACCTTCAATTCTGAATGATAGCTTTGCTGGATAAAGTAATCTTGGTTGTAGGTTCTTGGTATTCATCACTTTGAATATTTCTTGCCATTCCTCCTGGCCTGCAAAGTTTCTGTTGAGAAATCAGCTGACAGTCGTATGGGTATTCCCTTGTAGGTAATTGAGTCTCTTTCTCTTGCTGCTTTTAAGATTTTCTCTTTGTCTTTTGCTCTTGGCATTTTAATGATGATGTGTCTTGGTGTGGTCCTCTTTGGATTCCTTTTGTTTGGGGTTCTCTGCGCTTCTTGGACCTGTAAGTCCATTTCTTTCACCAGATGGGGGAAGTTTTCTGCCATTATTTCTTCAAATAGGTTTTCAATATCTTGCTGTCTCTCATCTTCTGGCACTCCTATAATTCTGATATTAGTCCGCTTGAAGCTGTCCCAGAGGCTCCTTACACTATCTTCACACTTTCGGATTCTTTTTTCATTTTGCTTTTCCAGTTGGGTGTTTTTTGCTTCTTCGAATTTCAAATCTTTGGTTTGATTCTTGTGCTCCTCTGATCTGCTATTGGGTATAATATTCTTTATTTCAGTCCGTGTATGCTTACTTTCTAATTTCTTTATTGTAGCATCGAGGGTCTCATTAGTTTTCGTGAGGCTCTGCTCAAGTTTATGGCAAGCCCTCAAAATTGCGATTTTTAGCTCCATATCCTCCATTTCTGTCATGTTTTTTTGTCTCCACATCTTTTATGCTTTCTTGGTGCATCCCTTGTGGTCTTTGTGCACAGTCTTGTTCTAGTTAAGCCTTAATTGTTGTAGTTAATACTAGAGGGATTTGACCACCAGGCCGACTGGCTGTGGGAATCAGCTGTGTGGAAAACTTCTGTCCTCTGGGGAGGTGCTAATCTAGCCTTTGCCTGAGGCGATTGGCAAATGGCTCTACATAGGGCTTGGGCGGGGCGGGATCAACAGAGGGGGGGGAGGGAGCAGCTATGGCTGCTCTCAGTCCGTCCCCAGGGGCTCTGCCTCTCAGTCCCAGCAACCGCTGCAAACCTCGGAGGGACCGTAGCCAGACAGTCCCGCTTCTCCCGTTTGAGTCTGGGTCCCTAGAGACTCGCCTGGATCTGTAGCCCAGAGTCTGAGACTCCCTCCTGATTGAAAACGACAACCGCGCCCTCAGCCACCAGCCCGCTTTGCGCACGCACCACCACACCACCGCACCACCGTACCTTTAAATTTTCCACACTGCGCCTCCTCTGAGCCTCGTAATGCTGTTGTTTTTCCTTCTAGTCGAAGAGTCTCTCCTCAGCCAGCCTTCCTGTGGTTCTGGTTGATGTCCGTTCCGTCTTTTAGTTGTATTTTTGAAGTGGTTGTTTGCGGCAGCAGTCTCCAGTGTTTACCTATGCCGCCATCTTCGATTCTCCCTATATGTTTTAATACTTTCATTTATTTTTGCTGTGAAACGTGTTAAATAATATAAATTACTAAGGATCAATAAAACACAACAGGAAGGGAATTAATCTTTGACTGAATTTTTAATTTCTCTTACAGTTATTTGGTCAGTTGTTTTTTTTTTGTGTGTGTGTGTGTGTGTGTGTGTACCTTTTTTTAACCTTTCTTGACTCATGCAAGCTCAAGGTGTTTGCATGGTCATGGAATATTATTCATTTCATCCACATTTTCAAGTATATTTACATAGTTTTCTCTTAAGGTTTTAAGATTTATTACACATATAGCTAAGCCCCTCTTTTCATTTCCAAAGTTATTTTCATTTTTTTTTCTGATCTTATTTGCTGTACTACTCTTCATGTAACAGTCTGTAGCATTTACTGACCAGGTAAACTATTTTCTTTTCTCTTCTGTATCTTTATCTCTATATACCCGCATCTGGCTTTTATTCATCTTTTTTTGGGGGTGTGTGAGAAGACACACTAGTTTGTTATCAGACTTTTAGAATGTGGGCTCAGTTAACTTATTTTCAATCTTTCCTGCTTTCCACGAAATTTAAAGTGCCCCTGAATTCTGATGCTTAGTGCTCTCAGCATTACTACTTTATAAGTAGTCTGTAATATAAATTATGTATTTCTTTTTAATCTAGGACTAATTACAAAATGTTTTTAACTCTCTAGTGGATAGATTTTAATTTGACCATGTTTTGGTTAATGTTTATTTTAGTACATTCTAGTTGTGGAGTATGGTTTGCAGATTTCCACTATTAAAAATTTTTTGAGAATACTTTTTGTGGCCTACTATATCGTTAGTGTTATAAATGTTCCATGGGTATTTAAAAAGGATGTTTATTCTTTTGTTACAAAGTTCTCCATATTTTATTAAATCAAGCATGTTAATTGTGCTATTCAAATCTTCTATTTTTTTTGATGTGCTTCTTCTATCAATTTCTGAGAGAAAAGTATTAACATTTCCCCTTATGATATTAAATTTGTCAGTTGCTTTTGGATTCCAAACATTTTTTTAAAAGATGTAGTTTGATAGTTGAGTGTTAGGTATACTGAGTTTATATCTTCTTTATGGATGATACTGTCTTTGTCTTATTTATTGCTTCCTGCCCTGTTTAACTGTAATGTTGCCACTCTGCTTTATGGTATAGCATTTGCCTACTATATCTTTGTCCATCTCTTTATATTTGATCTTTCTGAAACATGTTGTTCTAGGCGTATCTCTTGGAAACAGATATACCTAGATTTGGCTTAACAAAAAAACCTAATCTGAAATTCTCAGTCTTTGAATTGGGAAATTTATCTGTTGCCATTTCCTAGGAAAATGGAAACATTTGGTCTCACTCTGACATCCTGGTTGGTTTCCTATTTTTATGTAAATTAGTTTTTACCCTTTCCGGGAGTGATTGAGTTTTCTTTACTGTTATTTATTTTGTCTACTTGTTTGAAGGTTACACACACTTTTACTATTCATCTAGGGCTCATTTTTAAATAGCATAGTTGAATATGTTCCCATTTATCAATTTCTAACATAGTGTCTCTCACCTCCTCAAAGAAGACAAGACAGTGAAAGGCCGTCTCTCCCCACTTTGCACTCTACTTTCTCCTCTGTGTTGATAGAAATTTCATTTCAACCTTGTGTTTGATTTATTTTGTTTTGTCCCTATTTTATAAAGAATTATTGCTCAATAATTGGATTAAGTTTAAAAGCACTGTCATTATTTAGATCTGATCATAAATTTTGTGCTATCCTTATCATCATTTCTTGAAGCTCATGTCTTTCTCCTTGTTGGATATATTTTTAAATTTTCTGGTACAAACTCTTGGATATGTTTTTTTTAAAGCAGTACATTTTCTGAGTCCATGAATATCTGTAATTTGCTTTATTGAGCAATTGGGCCTAGGAATTGAGATCCCAAATCTTTTTCCTTCTAAAGTTTGATAGTATTTCTCCACTATATTTTAGGATTCCAATTTTGATTATTTTTCAAGTGAAAGACAGTGCAGTCACTTATTTAGTTGTCTACTTATATTTTAGGCACAATATTATGCTATAGGAATTCAGAAAAGGTAACTGATCTACAAATTAATGTTTGTGGCAGGAAGAGGAATTGAGTAACTAAATTTGCTTAGGGTAGTCTCCTTTGAAGAGGAAACATTTAAACTGGATAGTGAAACAAAAGCTGAAATTTGCTAGAGATTTTACAATTTTATCTACACCATATTCTAGTTCTTATACTAAAACTAGATGCCCAATGCACAAAATTTGTGCAAGCAGCTCAGCCCTTGCAGCCCAGGCTTCGTCCGGAAGGTTGTTCGGAAGGACGACCAGAAGGACGTTCAGCTGTCTGGTCTAATTAGCATATTATGCTTTTATTATTATAGATGTTAGATACAATTAGATCGGAGAAATCAAGAGTAGCAGTGCATAGATTTAGGAATAAATACATCTTCCCCCAAATATAAATCAATCTCATTCTTGCTCTAGTATCTAAAATACGCACTCTTTCCCTTATCGGATTTACTAGGACTAAAGTCTGCCATCTGTTTTTGTAAATAAAGTTTTATTGGAACAGCTCTGCTCATTCATTTACAGGTTGTCTATGGCTTCTTTCATGCTACAGCAGCGAGTTGAGTGGTTACAACAGAGACTCCATGGCTCACACAGTCTAAAATATTTATTATCTGGCTCTTTACAGAAAATGTTTGCTGACTGCTACTCTACGACATTCATCAGTATTGAAGACCAGGGCTCACGTCGGTGATTCTACAGGCAAAGGAAGGTAACAAGAGCAAATATTGACTTCCTTAGGGTAGCTGGTGACTATATTGATATAAATTTGGAAACTCAGTTCACTTATATTTTATATTGAAAGAAAGTGAAGCTTATCTCTCAATCATGCACAACTGTTAAGAATAACTTGCCCTTTAAATTATTTTTTTCTTTCATTTTTGTTTCTTTCCTGTGTTCTGGGAGTTGTGCAATTCAGCATTATAATTTTCATTTCTTTGACTGCGTGATGTGAGGGAAGCTGGCATATTTGCTAATGTGCTGTTGTGTGGGCTCGGGCTGTTGATTGCTTTTGGCCTAGGTGCTGTGCAGAGCTCCAAGGTTTGGCTTTGTGAGCGCTGCCTGGCAAAACGGAAACATTTTTTGAAATTTCACAAATGTCACACACACCCGCACACACACACATTTTAAATCACAAATTTCTCCCCCTTGGCACACAGTTTTCCCCAGGTTTTCGTTCCTCATTATAAATCTTTAACCATCTTTATTTATTCCTGCAGGAGCACGTTAGTAGTGGGCTGACTTGCTTTTGCTTTGATAAAACTTGCACTTAAAAAGTCCTTATTTTCCAGGGTGTTCTTATTGGATTCCCTTTCTCAAAAATGTAATATGATCTTTTATTCCAAAAAGAAAGCAGTTTTATTTCAATCCAAATTAAAAAAAAAAAAAAAAAAAGCCCTGATTTAATTTTCAGGGAAAACTATTTTTCAAGATGGGATCCATAGAAACTGACCTCTCAGCTTCACTGTCCAGAACCCAGAGTGAGACACAGGGAATTGACATCAGAGGAAAACCGGGCACAATTAAATTCTGTTTCATGCATGAAATAGAATCACAGAAACTATAACAAGAATATTTAATCCCAGTAAAACACTTCTTGGAATATTTTGGTTCTTTTCCTTCATGGCTAGCTCAGAGCAGGTTACAAACAAGTCTTTAACTTTTAGAACCGAGGGGCCAGATATTTATTGTCACTGGGTCACAGGTGACCTTAAACCGTGGAGAGGTAAGTTTTTGCTTAGTCATCCAAGCTGTCGGTGGGAGCCAGGCAGCCTTTAATTTTGTGGTCTGTGTATCTGTTCTGAGCATTCTGCCAATTTCAGGCTTTGCCTCTGGTTTAAGAAAATGTTTCCAATTTGACTCCCCCATTTGTATCTTTCTCTGGGCTTTGAGCTGTGCTTTGTAGTTTCGGGGCACTCTACTTTCTGAGACATTATTTCTGATAGTGACCTCCCCCCAGCTCATTCCTTCAGCTTAACCGCAGGGTGCTCGCCCCTGTGAGCTATGAGCTCATCCTGGCATCCTTGAATGGACAGGCTCCACTGCTCCATAAACTAGCTGTACGCTTCTCGGTTTAGACCTTTCGGGGTAACAGTAACTGACCATCCCCCTACATTCACGGCATGCAAGAGGAGCCAGGCCAAACAGGGCAGCCTCACCACCGTGTTAAAAACACATCCCATTTAATGGAGAGTGGACACTGCAGGTGAGACCCTCTAAAGCAGTGGTTCTCAACCTTCCTAATGCCATGACCCTTTAATTCAGTTCCTCATGTTGTGGTGACCCCCAATCATAAAATTATTTTCGTTGCTACTTCATAACTGTCATTTTGCTACTGTTATGAATCGTCATGTAAATATCTGATATGCAGGATGTATTTTCATTGTTACAAATTGAACAGAATTAAAGCATAGTGACTAATCAAAAAAACAATATGTAATTATATATGTGTTTTCCGATGGTCTTAGGCGACCTCTGTGAAAGGGTCGTTCAACCCCCAAAGGGGTCGTGACCCACAGGTTGAGAACCGCTGCTCTAAAGGGAAAATTAATGTATTTATTTTGTCAGTTACTGATCTGGCCCCGACTACTAAGGGAAGAAAGAACGTTTTCGTGAAAAGTGTGTGCTCCGGAGACTGTCTGGGTTTAAACCACAATTTTGCCAACGATTAGCTCTCTGCCCTCTGGCAAAATTACCCAGCCACTCTGTGCTTCAGTGTCCTTATAGGTTAACTGGGGAAGAAATCCGCCTCTGCACTGTCCCATTCAATAGCCATGGCCCGCATATGCCTATTTAAACTGAAACGTCAAGTAACTGAAGTGAAACGGGGGTAACGATTCATTGCCTCAGTTGCAGTAGCCACATTTTCAGGATTCAGTCGTCACGTGCAGCCTGTGGCTACACATTGGAGAGCCCTGAATAGAATGTCTGTCATAAGGTTCTGCGGGCAGCACTGGTCTACATCACAGGCTTATACTGAGGAGTAAATGGGTGAATGCATTTAAAGTACTTAGAATAATGTCTGGCATGTAAAAAGATTAGAGTATATTTATCATCATCTCTCTCCCTTTCTCCCTTTCCAAGTGCTCTTCAAAATGGTGGCTGGATCTACTGGGGAAGGGGACGGTTCCTTCATTTCCTGGTTACTGGCTTTTGTACAAATGCTTCATTTCCTGTACCATCTTGTAAGGTTCCATGTGATAAGATTGCTGCTTCTTTTTTTTTTATTGACTATATTGGGGTGACATTGGTTAATAAAATTATATAGGTTTCAGGTGTGCAATTCTGGAATACGCCATCTGTATATTGTATTGTGTGTTCACCCCTCCCCCCCATCCCAAAGTCAAGTTTCCTTCTATCACCATTTATCCTCCCTATACCCTCTCCAACTTCCCCATGCCCCCTTTCCTTCTGATAATCATCATGCTATTGTCTGTGTATATGAGTCCCCCCCCCTTCATTTCTTAAATAGAGACATCATTGTAGAATGGCTATGAGTGAGGGCTGTAGAGCCAGACAGCCTGCTTTGAATCCCAGTTCTGCCACTTAGTAGCTGTGTGACCTTAGGCAAATTATTCACTCTCTCTGTGTCTCAGTTTCTACATATGTGAAGTCAGAATAAAATATAATAAAATCCCTCAAAGGTTGTTGGGAGAATCAAATGAGTTAACATAAATACTCAGAATATGACCTGGCATTGTAAGGTCTCAAAGGTATTACCTCTCATTATTATTGTTGTTTCTGCCCTGTCCTCAATTCCCCTGGAGCCCATGAGGGGAGGGTTTGGCTCACTCAGCCCCCTGGAGAGGAGAAGTGTCCTCCAGATCTTCTGGTCTTTGGGGTGATGTCCTTTTGTGTCTCTGCTGGCTTCTGGGAATGGGATTAACGGTTGATTTGATTTGTGGCTTTGTGGGTCTGAGCTCGACTAGGGATCTACAGACCTTACTGGTTGACATGGTCTTTCCTTGGTTCTCACTGGTGCTGCAGACCCATTGCATCACTGCGATGCCTTCCTTTTGGCTTCCATTTGGGTGGTTACTCCCAATGTTCACTGCAAGGTCTCTCTCCATCTCATCATGCCAGATGAGATGCCATCCTTCTCCACTAAGCTTTCAACCCCCATTAGAAGGGCTCCAGGAACTTCTGGGCTCCATTCATGCTGGATCCACAGGTTGATTTTGAGGTGGCTATACTATAAGTAGACCTAAAACAGCAAGGAGGGCAAAAACCCCTGCCCTTGGTTTTTCAATTTATATAATTTATATAATGTACCATCCCCTTCCTCCAGTGATTTCAGATAGAAATTATCCCCACCCCACCATGTCAATCAATCTCAGCCCATATGGATTCTTTTAAAGGATGAGGTCATCTAGGGCAGGTCTTAGAAAAAAATTAGACTTCTCATTCAGACATTCCTTAAAACTGACAGCCATTCCAAAGTGCCTTGAGGAGCCTTTGGATCAGATTTCTTAAAAATGACTCTACTACCCATCACTTAGTCATGACTTGAGGTTGGAGCCTGGCTTTGGGGATGTCTATCCAGACATCGCAAATGACCTTATGCCCATGGATTCCTTTCTTAATTGGCCCCTGGGATTCTATATTAGTGTAGTGGAAATGTCAGTGAAGAAGGGCAAGAGATAAATGCATCAAATACTGTGAAAGTAGAAGTAGTAGGCTTGGCCACTGATTAGATGTGGGCAGCAGGAAAGTGAAGATTCAAATCTGACTTCAAGGTGTTTAACTTGGTGATTGGAAAAACGAGAAGAACTTTATATGCTATATTCCGAGTTGGGTCTGCTCCTGAAGCATGGAGCCCACATACTAGCTATGCAACATACCCTTGCTGATGATGTACTGATGGAGTGTTTTGTTTTTGTAGGTGTTTTTGTTTTGTAGGTATGCGGGCAATCATATGTAAAAGTAATGTTCACATTTGTGAGTCTCTCTCTCTCTCTCAATATAATATTCAAGTAGCAAGTTGGACGTCTTATCTATAACATCAAAAGTTGAATTTTTCAAATAAAGCCACAAGTAATTGAGGTAAAAAGAATAAAAGTGATTTTTCCTAGGAATAATATGTACTCATTTTTCCTTCATGGTTTGATGATGTGAGTAAGGTACTACATTATCATTTTAGAGTCCAGAGTTTATCTCAGAAAGAGGAAGTTGTATTTCTCTTTCTTAAATGAGAATTTGCATGATATTTAAGATTTTAGGCACCGCCATGAAAAAGTAATATATCATCCCCAGGTGCACATAAATATTATTTGATGATGATCACTTGATGAATAATTTTCATAGTGTTGTTTATAATTGCTCTAGTAATAGTAATGTTAGATCCAAAAAACAAAAAAGCCTAACTGTTAAGAGGTTAAGTCTCATAGGAAAATGATCATTTTTACTGGTTTTGCAGAAAATGTTGAAATGACTAAAGGAACATATGGGGAACTACCAGCAGACCAATTCATGTGTTGCAGCTATTTAACCGAATTACAAATGCAAAATGCATTCTTTTCCCAGTTTCATTCCATTTAAACCCAAATGGCTATGTGAAATGGTGTCATACACCTGGTGAAAAGCTTTGCTTTTTAAAAATCTTATCACTTCACCAAAACGCCTGGTGTTGAACCAACAACAACATTCTTTCTTTATTTTTTTTTTAAATGAGTTTAACCATTTTCCAGAATATTCACTTCTCTTTTTATGAAAAAACTAAGCATAAAAAGAAATCTAATGTAACCCCTATTCCTCCCTTATGTTTCTATTGACATCAGTGATGATGCTAATCATTGTTAGGAAAGGAAATGAGAAGGAATTTTTCCCCCCTTCAATCCTGGGGGTCGGAGGGAAGGAGAAAAACATATTTTTTTGTTGTAAAAGTGGAAGATTGTGTTGTAAAACAGTAAGAAGCACTCTTCCAAACTGCTAAGAGAATGTAACCAAGAATGGAAGATCAAAACTCACAATTAAGACATTGAATTCTCCTTGAGAGTGCAACACGAACAAAACCAGAAATAACATTTAGCTGAGGCAGAAAAAATTGTCCTGTCTTATAAAAACACATTAAAAATAATATTTGATGTATTTGGGAACATAGGCTATATATAATTACAACGAATTACATAAATTGGACATTGCGATCTGTTGGTCCTTGAGCCACATCTGGTACCCAGTTGTGTTTTATTTGGTTAACCCAATATTTAAAAAAATTTATGACCTACCAACACTTAAAAATTTGGAGCGCTCACATAAAATTCCAGCCTTTTTAGTTCTCTTGAAAAAAAAGACTCAGGCAGCATTGGGCCTGTATTTCTGCAAAGTATCTGCTGGTAGGAACTGAGACCAGCTGCTTTCTTTAGATGGAGCGTGTGTTCTACAGTTTACCCAGTCCCCACCACTCCCTATTGCCATAGGACAGACTTGTTTCTCTAATTTTTGTTACTTGGCCAGCCTCATTGGTCTTCTGAGCTTTCAGCTCTGCTGAGAGTAGTATATCCACTCACCTGCCATAATGTGATTATGCATTCCTGTAAATGTAGGGCTGTGAGTGTGAGATTAGTATAGCACTGGAACTGGCTTGGGATGGTCTGGGGTGTGAGCCTCCATTCCTGCTGTGCTTTGGTGTACTTGGTGACTGTTGTCTGCTCTGACTTCAGGATCAATCAAATTGACTTTGGTTTGCTGTGATTGGCCAAGACTTTCAGGACAGATGCAGCAATTCTAGAAATATCCTAGTTAGCTGGTGTCCACTAGTTGGCCTGATCTGGAGGACTGGGTCTGGAAAATAAGTAAGCCACAGAGCTCACTTATGCTGAGAAACCCTGAGAGGAAGTGCACAGGGGAGGGAGAACTTATCTCCCCAAAGGAGATCCTTCCTTGTCCCCAGCCTCTGAGCTGCACTCATGCAGTGTTGGATCTGGGAATGAGCAGTTCTGATTTGGAGGCTTTCACCTGGGCTACATCATGCCTGGTGTCTGAGACAGCTCTTAAAGCCAAACGCAACTAATACATGGAGATTTATATAGATACAGAGCTATGTAAACCTCATCCTGGGTTTCTGTAAGTGGATCTTTCTAATTGTGAGTTACCTGCAGTGGTTCATATTTTAAATTATTTTTGATAGAATTAAACAGCCCAATAATATTATTTGATGGCTCTATTCACAATTTCCTGCTGAACTCCATGCAGCCCTCAGGTGACCTTTTAAGCAAAAGCACTTAATTAGTTCCTGTAACCTAAGGGAATGTGAAATTACAAATGTAGCTAGATTACTAAAGCACATGTTTGGTTCCGAATTTGTCTCTTCTGCTTATTTCCATCATGCAGTGGGATAGTTTAATAAAGGTAACAGGAGAGCAAAGGGACACTTTAACAACATCACTGAGTCAACTTTTAAATAAAATTTATTAAGTTATTCTTGACAGAAAATTTGAAAAAAGATGAAATGCATCATGGAGTTCAATTTTATAATTGGCTCTGTTATTTATTTGAAGAATTATAGATTTCCAGAATGTAAGATACTCAGGTAGTAAATAAACATTATTATGGAATTTCCCACTATTTATATTATCCGTATCCCTAGCTAATAATATGCAGACCCAAGAGATGGCTAATTAGTATTATGAACTCACCAGTATTCAACCAACAAGTTTAGATTCATGTACTTTAACATTCTTTCAAGTACAGCTTATGACTAGTTTGTTATGGGAATCCAAGGGCATAAAAAGTTTGGGTTCTTTTAAAAGTGATTTTTGAATGAAGGGAATTCCAAAGGTTGAACTTTTTTAAAACCTAAGTCAGAAATATTGCATTTTCATGACCTTTCCTTCATGAGTAACTCAGAAAATTTGATTCAAACTTTCCAAAATAAAATTTTCATTGGCTTGAGACTAAAGCACAATAATTTTCGGTTCAAAAGGAGCTGTTGTTGGACTTTTTTTTTTTTGCAACATGAGAAAGGAAAGAAATTAGAGCCCCAAATAGAGTACTAGTTGTTGGCCTCATTAGGGATTAGGGACTATGGTACCATAGTTACTGAAAATCATGCACCAACAACATCCATGTTATTTAAGCTGGTAAGTTTTTCACTTTCTCTTCCGAGAAAAACAGACCTGTGTTCTGAACTGAAAAATTCCTGCCATACATCTATGGGAGGAAACTGACATGGGTGAGTACAATAGAATCTGTGTTTTAAAACATGAGACGATTTTTAAGTCATGTCCAGAAGGAAAGGTTGGAAGGAAATGGAGAGTCTATGGAAGGTGGGGGAGGTAGATGAAGAAGGCTGAGAACTTAGGAGATTGTGGTCACTTTGTTGAAACTTCCCTACACAACACAATTCCAAAAGCAAGGCAGAATCTGAGATTATATAGATGGATGAGAAGACAGGGGGAAGACACCAAGGAGGGAGTTTTCTGGAAGCTCTGTGAAGAAGAGGGGGGCGGGCGGGGAGGAAGCTTGGAAAATGTTCCAAGCATTCTGTTCATGTTGTGTCACTTAGTGCAGTCTTGTCTCCCCAGCCCACTAGTCTGGAACAAAAATCAGTCCCAAACATAACAACAGACACTGGGGAGCTCTCCAACAAAAGATCACCTCCCGAAGAACAGGATGCCAGCCCAGGAAGCAGACGTGTTACGGAGGAATACAAGGGCCCACAGTATCTCCTCTTTGCCTCTCAATGAACAGCTAAAAGACCAAGAACTCTGCTGAGAGATAAGAGGAGCCCAGAACTATGTTGCAGTTGGTGTTGGGAAGCACAGGACACCTCTCCTGCCATCTAGGGCTGGGTGCAGGCGGTGGGAACACCAGACCTCGGAGAGCAGGGTTGTGACTCAGATCTAGAGGTGATGGTGGGCCTCTGGTTTCTCCTGGCGGTGGAGGGAACACAGAGGGCTGCCTGGGAGGGAAGCTAAAGCAGTTCATTATCTTCTCAACTTTTCCCCATTTCCTCAAAGCTGTCCCCCTACAATGGGCAAAGGAGAAGGTGCTTTGCCCTCCACTGACCGCACAGCAGGAGTTATAACAGAAGGTTTGCTGCAGTCCCATGGCTCTCTTACCACACTTCCCTTCTATAAGCTTACATGGATATACGCTATTGAGTGCCTGCCCATTGTTGGGGACCCTGCCAGACACTGACAGTACACAAATAGCACTTGATTCTTGACCTTGAGAAGGTTACTGCCTAGTGTGAGAAATAAATAATTTTGATATAAAGTATTAACCGCAATACTTTATATCAAGAGGCCTGCCAGGGGAGCCCTCAACTCAAAGGAGGGGACTTTAGCCCACCCAGCCAGGCCAGTGGGGAGGCAGTGACTCATGAAATTGGCAAGTGATGAGAAGAGGATGGTAGGTTCAGCTGTTGCTAAAAAGAGGTGACTTAACTCTTCATTCCACCAATGCCAACGTTTTAGTCTCCTTCTTCTCATGCCTCTGTTTTGACTCAGTCAGAATCTTGGAGTTGGCACTGACTATGTGATTGATCCCTGTTTCAAATTCACTAGACATGACCCACTCCCATAAGACTACCCAAGCCAGCAACCGCAGAGACATATGAACCCTCTTTTCCTTCACTCCACAGCAACTGGCGAGTCAGTTCTTCGCCAAGTCCTGACTCTGCCTGCAAACATCTTTGGAATTGGCCCCTCCTGCTGCCCAGGCTCTGTTATCTCCATTTTTCTTAGTTCTCATCTTCCCTACTTACCCTTTTGTCCAGCCTCCTATCTGAAAGTGTGCTCCACTCTCACTCTGCTATCCTCAGCCATGGAGGTGATCTTTCTAGATCAGAGACCATGTTACTCCACGGCTCCAGATCTATCCATGGTTTCCTGTTGCAAATAGAATAAAACCCCAACTCTTTAGCATGATCTAAAAAGTCTGTTATAACGTATTTGAACAGACACCATTGGAGAAGATATATGGGTGGCAAATAAGCACATGAAAAGCTGCTCAATGTTATTAGTCATTGTGAAATTCAAATTAAAACCACAATCATCAGAATGTAAAATTAAAAAGATTCACTTTATCAAGTGCTGGCAAGGATGTGGAGGAAATGAAGCTCTTATACCCTGCTAATAAGAAGGTAAAATGGCGCAACCACCTTGGAAAAGTGTTTGGTAGCTTCTTATAATGTTAAACATACATTTACCATATGATCCAGCCATTCCATTCCTATGTAGCAGCTAAAAATAAATGAAAGCATATATATTATAATCCAAATGTTCATCAGTAGTGAATGGGCAAAGAAGCTGTATATTCATATGGTGGAATTCAGCAATAGAAAAGATTAAACTATGGACACATACCACAACACATACTGAGTGAAAGAAACTAGACAAAAAAAACAACAACATATACTGTATGTATTACTTTGCGGAGACTGCAATAACAAAGTACTATAGATGGGGTGGCTTAACCAACGGAAATTTACCTTCTTGCAATTCTGGAGGTTAGAAATATGAGACCAGTGTGTTGTCAGGGTTGGTTTATTCTGAGCCCTTTCTCTTTGGCTTGCAGATGGCTGCCTTCTTGCCGTATCTTCACATGGTCTTCCCTCCGTGTATGTCTGTGTTCAAATTCCCTCTTCTTGTAAGATCACTGGTCATGCTTTGTTAGCTGGATAGGACAAAGCTATTATGCCAAAAGAGAAAGATGACCTCACCGTGAAAAGAAACAGAAATGGCTCATGTTGGAACATTTCCTTAGAACATGGCTTTTTGGGTTACATCTCCACACAAAAGTAATCCTTCTTGGCTACTGGGTGCCATGACCAAAGAATTGGAGGAAGCTAGGGCGCTTTAGGACACGGTTCCCAGCCTCCTTTTGTCCCCCACTCTGCTCTTACGGCTCCTCATGTATTTTTGAAGTGCCAGTAGGCCCAGGAGAAACTTAATTGCCTAGTGTGTGAGTTAGTGCAAATTAGCAATTTGGACAGCGTAGACTCTGGTATTAAAAGTTACACAAAAAGCACTATTTCGTACGCATGTCCAGGGGTGTTGGGGAAGTGCCGGTGCCCATATCCTTGGAACCACAAAGCTCAGGTGGCACACTGTGCCAGAGCACCACCTTATTTTGCTGATAATCATTTTCTGGCATCCTTCCACTAATGACTTTCTTTAGAAAATGGGAAATGAATTGCACTCACAGGCATAAATGACAGTCCAGATTGTCATTACTTTCACAGCTCACATAACATTCTATGATTCTATATATTTTGAGTGCAGAGAATTATCATTATGGTTGAGTCCCGCACCCAGTTTCGGCATTCAGTTCTTTCACCTTTTTTTCCAAAAACCTGAGTTCATATGGATTCATTATTTAAATGTTCATTACGCCTAATTATGCCCTCTTATTCTTCTAAGTGCTGCAGTTATAACGATAAAATGAAATAATAGCTGTGGAAACAAAATCATGCCATCCCTCCTTTATGATGCCTTCTCTCTCTACCTCTGTAAATATTCGTTGTGGGACATTTGGAAATAAAAATTAACCACTGTCCCTTTACCTAATTAAAGGCATTGGTGACATTTTGTTGTCTATATCATACAGTTTTGTATCCTTTGGATATTTTGTAGTTTATCTAAATGATAAATTGCTTTCTATTTGATTTATTTTGTTGTGTGAGCGTATCTTATTTTCCCTACTAGAACGAAGCTCTTTGAAAGAAAAGTTAATCTCCTACAACAATTAACAATGTATGTTATTTAAGTTCATTTATACAAGTGGTTGAGATTGCTAATTATTGCTGAATATCCATTCTTTTCTTCCTCCTCAATAAAGAAAACTGTTTGGGACAATGAGCCCAGTTTTTTAAAAAAAGCAAAAAACACACGCCATATTTCCCAGCATGCCTTGCAGATGGCGAGGTCATTAAATAGAAAGTAGAAATCATTGGGTAGAGCTTCTGGGAAACTTCCTTAAAAAGGCCTAACTCAGGTGGCAGGCATCTATTTTTTTATTCCCACTTTTCTCCCCCCCCCCCCCCCCCCCACCCTTGCTTAAGATACGAATGTATTGGCTGGAGCTTCAGCAGCTGTTTTGGGACCATAACAGAAAGGCCAAGAAAATCGGAGGGTCTTTGGCCCTGTCATTCTGAATCATTTGCGGAACCAACATCAAAATTGTTGACTCAGACTTTAAGTTACAGGACAGAAATATACTTTTGTGTGTTTAATCCACTGTATTGTAATCTGTACTAGCACCTGACCTCAATTCCAAACTCACAAAGAAGGATTTGAGGGAATTGCTAATTTCTCTTTATACATCATTGTATTTACAAAAGCCTCAAGCACTGTGTCTTCTCTGGTGGTAGATATTCTATAAATGTCTGTTAAATGAACTCTAAAGAGGTTAAATTCGACATCAGTAACATTGTCTTCCTTCAGTGCCTTACATATCTCGTTTTATTGAACCCAAGTGGTCACTTTTATTTTTTTCAAGTAGAAAATGTTCATGTTAAAATGTTAATGGTTCAAATCCATAAAAGGCATTCACTCTGGGAAATGTCTTGCTAAACTCTTTGTTTATTTCAGAATAGCCTTCCTTTTGTAGCTCCTGCTATTTTATTTCTCATATTTTTATGTTCATTAAGTGCCTACACCATAAAAATAATACTTTACAATTGTTCAGCATGTGTAACTTAGCAGGAGCTCATTAACTCCTTTGTTCTCATTTTACCCACACCTTGTCAAGGGATAAAAATAGTGTAAATGACTTAGTTCTAAAAATAAGATTGAGATAAGAACAGACTCTCTTGCCTTCCATTGTTAACTAGTTTCTTTTCTCAAGAGATATTAAAGTTTGTCTCTGGTGTGTCAGCTCTGCTCAGTTGATACAACCTAGCTCTCTGGAGCACTGTGTTAAGTAGGATTCTGAAGTCATGTTAAGGCTCAGCAGGTAAAAGGGCAGTAATTGGTTTTGCAATGCCTGTTATTGTCATGAGGAGTGAACAGGAAGTTGTCTGTGGCAACCCATCTACCATGTATTTGCTGTCCCACATCTATTCCAAGATAGACTTATTTACACACACACACACACACACACACACACACACACACACTCTCTCACTCACAGCTAAAAGGCATCCCATCCTTTAGCAGGATTTGCTCAATTCTAGTCTTTCTCTGCCATTCATTTTCTGCTCATTTAGATTTATTCAGTTTAATTTACGTATTCATATAATGTACACATACACGCTATCTATGTGTGTATAAACTGAGTGGCCAGATTATTATGACCACCTGACGTTTGTAGAAACATTAGCTATAATTTTGCGCTGAAGTTGCTAAAGAGCCAGACCATTATAAACAGGGAAGCAGGTTGTTTACCACGACAGTAGAAGTGGTTTTTTTTTTCTGAAGATATGGGTAAACAATGCGATTTAACAGCTTTTGAAGGTGATATATATATATATATATATACATATATATATATATATAATTTATGTATATATATTTATGTTAATGTCACTGTCTATTTTTCTGTATCCCAATTTAGATGAAGTTCATGCAACTATTCTAAGTATTTTTTTATAAATTACTAGAATTACAACATGGTCACACTGACACCAAGGTAAAGTTTCTGATGACAGTATGCTTCTGAATTAGTTGGGTAATGATGAGTATTTTACATTTTATCCTGCCTAGGATGGAGGAGATAGATGCTAAATGGCTTCTTAAGGCCCCTTTCAAGTATTCAAGTTACATGAAGGCAGAAGCCAGGGATCAGCAAACTGTTTCTGTAAGGACCCAGATAGTAAATATTTTAGACTTTGCAGGTCATATGGTTTATAGCACAACTGCTCAACTCTATAATTGTAGTTCAAAAGCTGTGGCAGCAACCTTAGGCAATAGTTAAGTCTAGTTTGCTGACTCCTGAACTAGGAAACTGTTCACTGAAGAGGGAACTAGAAGACCGGATGATGCCCTGCTGGGCTTGTGTGAACTTCAGTTTACCTCTGCATGGCAGGTAATTATCTGTCACATGTTGTAGTTGTTGTTGTTGATGATGAAGATGCCTATCTTACTGGGGTGTTATGAGGATTAGATGATCTGATTATGGGTGCATCTGAATGGTACCATATCTGACTGAGAAGTGGACAGACACCCCAGTTGATCACTTGAATGTTTTATCTTCAACTGTGCTCTCACCTGATCCACCCACAAGGGTAGGTGGGTGGAGCCTCTGTGGCAGCAGACCTGGTGGAGATGGGAGCTACCAGACAGAAAACGTCCTGTTTAAGGAGTAAGCTGCTACTCACACCAGCCTCTGTTATGTGGGAATGGGGTTGGTCATCTTATTGCCAGGTCTTTTGAGTTTTCAGGAGAAGATAGAAATACACATTTTAAGATATATTTTCCACTCTAACCCGTTTGGCTTGGTGGATAGAGCATCGGCCTATGGACTGAAGGGTCCCAGGTTCGATTCCGGTTAAGGGCATGTACCTTGGTTGCAGGCACATCCCCAATAGTGGGTGTGCAGGAGGCAGTTGATCGATGTTTCTCTCTCATTGATGTTTCTATCTCATCAATGTTTCTAATTCTCTATTCCTCTCCCTTCCTCTCTGTAAAAGAATCAATACAATATATAAAAAAATGGTATATTTTCCAATGTTTAAATTTTTACAAGCTATTTAAACATTTTTTAAATTGTGAGAGCTAAAAGCAAATCAAGTATATGGACCAGATCAAGAGACACCATTGTGTGATCATTACTACACTATCCCCAAGTCCAGATAACAAGAAATAAGTGGTACAGTTCAAGGACATGGAAATGGCCAACATCAGGTTTCTTTTATTCCATGCCAATGTGCTAAGCACTCTAATACTTCATTTAATCATGATAACAACTCAATTCACTTGGTTAATATATACCAACTAGAGGCCTGGTGCACAAAATTCATGCATGGGGGTGGGTGGGTTCCTCAGCCTGGCCTGCACCCTATCCAATCTGGGACCCCTTGGGGGAAGTCCGACTGCTGGTTTAGGATTGGGCCTAAACCGGCAGTCAGACATCCCTCTCGCAATCTTGGACCACTGGCTCCTAACCACTCACCTGCATGCCTGCCTGATGGCCCCTTACTGCCTCTGCCTGCCTGATCACCCCTAACTCCTCTGCCTGCCTGCCTGATCACCCCTAACTGCCTCTGCCTCGGCCCCTGCCACCATGACTTTGTCCAGAAGGACGTCTGGTCTATCCGGTCTAATTAGCACATTACCCTTTTATTAGTATAGATGAGCATGCACTCTGTTCTATATACAGGGCATCTAGCAGTAAACAAGACAGAAAAAATTATCCTCATGAAGTTTTTATTCTATGGGATCAATAGGTCTCAGTGATACATGTGGAGGAAATAGAATTAAAGAAAATTATTCCAGGGGCAGAATGATTTATGTCCAAAGTTGAAATAGGTGGCCATTTTCAACAAACATGAAAGATTATAACAGGAAAACTAAATATGAACTACGTAGAAAAGTCACTCACTGGCTGTGCTGAGTCACTCACTGAAGATAAATAGGAGGAAAGCTGGTACATTTCCAGGATAGCGATTTAAGTACGGCACCAGGAAGAACTTCCCAGTAGCATGGTTGTTAAGCAGAAACAGGTGGCTGAAGTTGATTGAGGACTCTCTCCCCACTGGGAAACTCCAGGAATGGGGTGGTCAACACTCATCCAAACATATAGTCTCTCTTGGAGACAGGGCGTTGGACTGCAGCCATGGGCCTGAGTTGCTCAATGAAAAGATTTTTAATTTCTAAAGTTCTTACTTTGGCCTAGAGAGAGTCTCATATTTAAAAAAAAAGTTTAAATTTCTGTTTAGAAAGATCTCTTCTTGCATAGATCAAGCTACATAGATGAGCTCATGTAAGGAGTGCATTTTTTAATTTTAGCACTTTCTATAAATGGGTTTTTCTAAACCCTAAGCTGAAGTTGTTACCTCGACGGGGAACATGGAGATAATTTTTCATTCTTTCATGCTATGCTGAATGTCAGCAGTAGAAGCTCCTAAAAATAATCATACCTTGTATTTATATAGCACCTTTTCCGGAGGTTCTCAAACTGCTTTGCAGACATCATGTAATTAATCCCTTTAAAGCATCCTGAAGACAGCAGAATAATATTACGTTAATATCTGTTTTGCGTATAAGGTTACATTTTATACTTACATATTATATTTATATTGTGCACTGTGAACTCTATATCAGGCATGGAGTTTGCTGTCCAAAACCATGTTCTGATTATTGTATTGAATGGTCTGACAAGCAGGAGGGATGAACAACATATACTGTAATATTCAGGAAGGTATGTCCTGGCGAGTGAAGGGGGATTCAGTAGAGGCTGCTGAGAGTTTGTGAAGGTTTAATTTATTTCTCAGGTTCTTGGGGGAGCCATTTTAGGAGTATGAGAAGAGGATGTGGAAAGCGAATGCTAACAACCCTGAAAACCAGTATGTCTGGCTTATTTGAATGAGTGGAGGTAAATGAGGGAGAAAAGGTTTGAATGAAATAGGTGATACTGTCAATTTATTATTGTTTCTGTGCTGTGTCCCATTTCTCAGCCTCTTCTCCCCACTTACCCACATGACTTCTCCTTGAGAAACTTTTGCATTTATCTTTCTCAACTCGTATCTTCTGCACGTGTAGGGAAGATTTTAACAGGAATTATTCTGCAGTCAGCCATTGACACCTTAGTATAAACTTAAGATGGGATAACCTCTGCCAAACATTTCAACACTTTAAACCTCATCTCATTAATGTGCGTACAAGCTCTTAGCATAGCACCAAGCACTTAGCGAATGGTTATGCAAGTCATTATTATTATTACTAGTGACCCAGGGTGTGGATTCGTGCACATTGAAAAGAAATTAATTAGAAGGTGACTGGTGGAGCGGGACTGGGTTAGACGGGCCAGACACGCCCTGCCCCCCCCCCCCCCCCCCCCCCCCCGCCCTCCACTGCGGTCCCTCCCTGGTGTCTGTGGAGTGAGCAGGGTCCCTCCAGCAGGTGGGGCTGGCCTGCGGGGAGTGGGCTGAAACCAGCTCTCTGACATCCCACAAGGGGTCCCGGAGTGCGAGAGGGCACTCTGCAAAGTTACTGTCGTACAGGATGTGGAACACAAATGCAAGTGTGCAGTAAACCAGATTTGGGGCCGACAGTGCCCCAGCAACAACATAACCCACAGCCTAAGGTGGAATTGCACAGCCCAGTGAGGAATCAGGCTCCCTCCTCTCTGGTTTCAGGGTACGTCACCCAAGAACCTCTGCTGCCAAGTCACTGCAGCTTGGCAGCTCCTGCATTGAGCACCTGCCCCCAGGTGGTCAGTGTGCATCATAGCGGCCGGTCGGATGGTAGGAGGGACACTTAGCATATTAGCCTTTTATCTATATAGGGTTGCAAAAATGTCAGACATGGTTGAGCGGGAATGACAGTGTATTGGGTCCCTGCAAATGTTCATGCATCCTTGAAATCAGGCTTCATGAGTAGCTCTCAATTTCATCTATGCATAAAACTGGTCCTGGCAATGAACACAGCAGAAGAAACCTGCCACTTGGTCCCAGCAGGTGGCTAGAGAATTGATAGAGGAAAGAGGGAAGGAGATGAAACCTGAGGAGCTTTGCTAGGGAGGGAGAGGGTGCTGTGCGTGATGATCACTTGGACAGAGAGGGAAAAGGGGAGGGGAACTCTGGAGAAGACCCCACGTCCCCAGCTTGGAGGCGTGGGCATTCAACTGCTGGGGAGGACAATACGGAGGCTTAGAAAGGGCAAATGTTTACATAGGCTCTAGCTTGTGCCCAGCCCAGCAGGCTGCCTGCAGGTTTACAGCTGAACATTACCATCATGGCACTGACTTCTCTGGAGCGGCCAACCGGAGGGAACGGCCAGGGACATTCCCGCCAGCCCAGAGGTTCTGGTGCCGCCCTTTGAGTGTTTTCAAATTGGCAAGAGCAGGCTGGTGACTTCCACCAGCCAACTCAATCTTCCATGCTCATGGACCCAAAATTTAGCATTTGTACTAGTTCCAAAACTCCTCTCATTGGCTCTAATAAGCCCTTTCAAACCAACTGAAGTCTCAGCACCAAATGCACTTTTAAGTGTGGACTAGGCCTTGAGTAGTCCCAGACCCTAAGCCTGAAGTATCTTGTCTGTTTTTAGTTGATTCTCCTTCAGACACCTAATCTAGTCTTGGCTCACGCTGAAAGGAAGACATTCTTGAGCAAAGGCCCAAGGCTATGGAATTCTGCCCTTGGCACTGGAGCAGAAGCCTTCAATGAGGCATCGGAACAACTGTAGATGCATTAATTCTGCCCTCAGTAGCCACCTCTGATTCAAGGCCACCCAAGAATGCAATGGACAAGTTTCTCTCATGAATATTAGCTGCAAGAAAAATATTTTCTTTTAAAAATTGAATCAGTGTTTTAAACAAAAGGAAAGTCACCTTGAACATTCCATTAAAAAATAGGTATTTCAAAGACATTTTGAAATATTTAGGTTAGCGTATGCAGTGATGAATTCCAATATTAGTGTTCACTATACCAATATTAGTGTCTATCTGAACTGGGAGAAGCAAAGTTGAATGCTTAGCTTTCCTAAAAGAACATAAATTCTACCGTTTTCCTAGAATTGAATACAGGGTGGGACAAGAGTAGGTTTACAGTTGAGTACTCAAAACACAGAGTTTGTTCTTGTGTTATTATCTATTAACTATTGTATTATTTTCCATACGAACAACTAAAAACCTACTTATTCTAGCTCGGTAGTGGAAAAGAGGGCCTTAGCCTGTGTGGAACTGGTTGAAGTTTAATAATTTGGGCATTGTCTGCCTCCATCAGAATGAGAGTTTCTTGAAGGTTATATTAGTGAGGTGTGCTCTGGGTGGAAGTGACAGAAACACATTTTTAAACCAGCTTGAGCAAATAAAGGAGGGAACTGGCAATCCCTGAGCTTTTCTGGGTTAGGGGTGCAAACAATGCTGTCAGACTTGGTCTCTCTCTCTTCTCTCTCTTCTCCCCCCATCGCCCCCCCCCCCCCCCCCCCCCGTTGGACTTCTCTCAATTCTGTGTTGGATTTTTCTTAGATGGTTTCTCTTCACATTTTGGCAAGGATGGCTTCCAGGTGCTGCAGGCCTCCGTCACTCCTACTGCTCAGTTACTATGCTCAGGCTGAGGAAAAGGGGAGAAATGATCAGACCTGGATGCAGTTTGGGTGCCTAGGGCAGAGGCAGGGACGGGAGGCGGAGATTTGCCTCAAGAAAGCCAATCTGAGCTCATTCTAGGACTGACATCAAACTTCGGTTCCATGATCTACCATTAAAACCATTCCCTTTTCAACAGTCTTAACCCCCTTTCCCTTCTCCCTCTCATATTTTTTTAAATACAGATATCCTCATACTCCTGGGTCATTGCCAACGTCCGTGTTATAAAGAGCACAAGCTTGTCCTTAAGACACAAGAAATCATGCAAAGCAAGAAAGTGGCAAGAAAGTGTCTGTTTCCACAAGGAGGGGTGGGTGCTGGGCATCCTTGACAAAAGAGGTCCACGGAAAGGGTAGAAGCTGACCTACACATTATTATAATCTCTCTAGCACCTGCGCATGTGGTTGGCAGCCTGGTTTTTTGCAAATTGAATGTGAGTCCTGAATAATCTTATTTTCTTCAAATGCTTTGATTCTCCAGTAAGATTAGGTTCACCCTAGTGAAGTGGGAAAATCAGGTGGCTTTTTTCTAGACAGTCACCATCCCAATACCCTATCCCATTCTTCCTTACATTTTGAAATGATGGTAGGTTGCTATCCTAGAACATGATCTCAATATTTTGACATTTCAACCTTGGAGACTATAGTAGAAGCTATATTCTCTGCTTTTTACTCAGTAAGAGTTTCTGTTTTTTGCTTGTCATACAAAAATAGAGACTATATTTTCCAGTCTTCTTGAAAGTTAGATGTGACCATTTAAATTTTGGTCTCTGGATACCTTTTGGGTCATGCCCTTAGGGACAAGGCATGCTCTCCGATTCCCTTCTCTTTATTCCGAAGGCTGAACTCTTGACCCAGGAATGCTCCACCTTGAGTGACGCAGATGAGGGCAAAGCTTTCAGGATGACCAAACCACAGCAGAGAAGGAGGCTGGGACTCTAACTCCATGTTGCCCCAGAGCAACTGCTGGTCCTGATGACCTCCCAGAGCGTAGCTGCCTCTTCGCAGAGGTAACAGAGACAAAGAAATGTGAAATAAAAACGATCTTTTATCTTACTCAAGCCACTGGTATTTTGGGTTCCTATCACATGCGCTAAGCCTGTGACCTAACTAATAAAGTGAAGCAAAAGCTTTCATAGGAACATTTGGGTCAAGCAATCCAGAGGTACAACCGTGAGAACTGGGTTGAAGTCTAAGAGAACTTAGATGTTCGTAAGTAATTACTGTCTTGACATGCAGGGGGGAAAACACATAGCTTAAAAAAAACAGGAAGTGGTCAAAGTAATTAAATGAATAGCCTGAGAGCATGGCATTTACAATACATGATGGAAATAAGAAACTTATGAAATGTGGAGCTGGAAGGAATAGGAAAATCACCTCGTCCTATCACCTGGCCCAATCACCTTACTTTAGAGCTGAGTGTCTCAGTCTTGGCACTATTGATATTTGGGGCTGGATAATTCTTCATGGTGGGGGGTTGTCCTGTGCATGCTAAGATAATTAGCAGCGACCCCAGCCTCTATCCGCTGGATAGAGGGCAATTCTGACAATCAAAAGCATCTCAAGACATTGCCAAATGTTCCCTGGGAAGGGGTGGGAGGACAAATTTGCTCCCATTTGAAAGCACTATTTTAGAGATTAAAAAAAAATTGAGATGCAGCGAGCTAGAGTCAGATTTCTCTGGTGCTGCTCTATGAGCAAGTTTGAAACATACAAATCATTTATAATATTGATTTAAAACTTGGGAAAAGATTAAAAGGAAAATATTTTAAAATAAATAAAAATGAAAAGGTAGCAGTAGCTAATATTTATGGAAGTCAAGCTTCTTAGGCATTTTTACTTGATCTTCACTATATCTCTAGGATTCCCCCATTTTAAAGTTGAAGGAACTGAGCATGATAGAGGCCAAGTAAACTTACACAAGGTCACACATCCAAGAAGCAGTAGAACCAGCATTTGGACTTGGCATCAAATCCACATGCATGTAGCTGAGAACACTCAGGGCTTGTTCCATAGTACAGAAAGCTACCCAATAGTACATAATCTACAAGCACTGATAGTGGGGGTCATAAAATCAAAGGTTTTCAAAATCAGAACTTCAAGAAATCAACTAGACTGACTGTCTCCTTTAAAAAAGTAACACTATTGAACAACTGGGGTTACTAGAGCCAAGAGAGGTGGAGTGTCTTGGCCTTGTTAGCATAGTTAGTTAGTGATAAAGAGTAATGAACGGGACACTCTTTTTCTATCTTCTGCCTGCAGCTACCTATTTTTCCTATATCATAAAGCTAGAAAATAGATTGGGGAGGGCCCGTGAGGTGTTGAGTGCCAGGATAAGAGTCATTAAACTGAGTTCCAGAATGACAAGGTTTCAGTACAGTGAAGTCATCTCCAAAGGTTTGTGGCTAGAGCAGGTGCTGAATGACAAAGGGGACCAGCAGGAAGAGGGAGGGGACTCCCAGAAATTCTGGATGAAGATCAGGGGGCTTGAACTGGTATCAGACAGTGGGATTGAAAAGGAGAAGGTAGAGAAAAGAGCATATTCAAACATAAAATGGATCGAAACTCATGAGTGTTTGGAGGTGGGAGACAAGAGGCCAAGAGGACTTTGAGATTTGAAGCCAGAAATAATGCAGTGCCATGAGTAGATATAGGGAACCCAGGGGACAATGTAGGGTAATCAACCTTCCCGGTTTGCCTCGGACAAACCAGGGGTTCCCTAGAAGGCAGGACTTTCACTGCTAAAATCAGGAAGGTCCCAGTCAAAAGTCCTGGGGTGAACCCTAGCCAGTTTGGCTCAGTGGATAGAGTGTCAGCCTGTGGATTAAAGGGTCCCGGCTTTGATTCCAGTCCAAGGCACATACCTCAGTTGCAGGCTGGATCCCTGGCCCTGGTTGGGGCCTGTGCGGGAGGCAACCAGTCGATGTGTCTCTCTCACATTGATGTTGCTCTCTCTCTGTCTCTTCTCCTCCCTTCCACTCTCTCTAAAAAAAAAAATAAATAAATGGAAAAATATTATCAGGTGAGGATTAACAAAAACAAACAATAAGCAAACATACAAAAAGTCCTGGAGTGAGTTGTTCACTCCAGGGAAGAAACAGGTTTTGCCTTTTATTTTTATAAAAATAAAATAATTTTCATTTTATTTAAATATACTCCTAGATTAATTATTAAATTTAAATCACCTAAAAGCAGGACAATTATTTCAAAAATACCTTTCAGCTCTAAAATTCTATGAATCTATGAATACAGCCAAGATGACCTTACCATTCCTATTTGCAGTGTCAACGAATGGTGAAAGGGACAACAAAACAGTTCATTTTGGAGATCAGCATATTGATAGGCCCCATCCTTGCGTATCTCACAATTAGAAGTTTTGGTAAAACCAATGTTCCTCTTGTTTGGGAGTGAAAAGACTTAACAATGCTTTGATACCCTTCTCCCTTTGTTGTGAGCGGAACCTTGATCTCAGAGCTGTTCTTATCAAAGTCACCCTGAAAGTATCCACTGACCGAGGAATTTGCCTTCAGTCATTGTCTGCTGAATGATTTCGTCTCCAGCTCCTTGTTCACATAGGGACTGAGAAGGTAGAGCTCCTGATTTCCCAGGCTTTTCCTGAATCTTATTTTAGATAGTAAGAAGTAATTCTTCAGTGCAGTGCACATGAAATTAAGCATGCAACTGCTGTTATTAATGGGATTGGTGCATCCCTCCCTCCCTCCCCCCATGGTAAAGTATACACATGTGGAAAGCTAAGGCTGTGCTACAGTTGTTCTATCAGAATTATAAAATCTGTAATCTGTCCCTTGAGATAAATGTGCAATTCATTTTCTCAGGGAAGGGAAATTGAGCCTTGGTCTCTGACATCTCAAAGGGCTGACTCAAAAGGATCTCTTTCTGGTGGTGTTTGAGGCTTATGTTTCGTTTTATTTTTTAAATATCTCCATTTCACTAGAACAGGCTGAAAAAAATACCCGTAGCACTTTCTTTTGTAATGTTGTGAATTCAGTGTTGACTAAATTCTATACATCACCTCAACACATGAGGAATGAAAGCCCTCAGTTTACTTATAAATTGCCATGTTTTCATGACAAGAAAAGCTCTTCCATGTTGCCTTAGTTATGTGTCTCACTGATGGGGAAGATACCTGTTCTCCTACGGATATAACCATTTTGGTCTTTGATGCCTGAATTTGGACTAGAAAAAAATTTTTGAGCTTTTTTTTTTAAAAAAAAAATCTTCAACCAGGACTGGAAACCATTAGTGCCCAGTAAATATTTCTGGTGACCTCATCTGCTCTCACCCTATCTTGGTTGGTTCAGGTTTGGGCAGTTTACAATTTTAGTAGGAAATCTGGATCAGTTATAAGTAGGCAAATGACATGGAAAAAAAGAAGAGAAGAATCAAGAGATGGCAGCTTTTAAGAGAAAGAAGCCAGTGAAATTATCTGGCATAAAAGAACGTCAATGAAGGACCGGGCAGGATGGTACCACCTGTGATTTAGAAAGGGGGCTTCCTTGCATCCCATTGAGCACTTTGTGGGTTTTTCTTGGCAAAATTATTGATTGTGGCTGGATGCCTACAGGTGAAAGCCATTACTCAAAGTATGAACTTCAGTAACTTTTCCAGCTTAATCATCTGGGCAGGCTTAGCTACCAGATCCTCTTGCTGGGAGCGGGTCCACGGTCCAGAAGGCCAAAGCTGTTATTAGCGTTGCTCATAGCAAAGTTTTTTTGTTTGTTTTCTACGTGTTCCAAAATGACAATAAGTATAACTGACATCACTTAGGAAATAGAAAAAAGATGTAGAACTGAAACATATATATATATTTTTCTAACCCAGACGGCCTATAAAAACTCTTAAGGTGTTTGGTTGTCACTATTTTTCCTCAGAAGAAAAATCCCCCCCCCCCCCCGTTGTCTCAATTTCCTTTTGTTAAGGATTTAAACTTCGAAATATGCTTGACCACGGATTAAAATGCACTGAACACATCTCTCCAGCTGCTATGGCTGATTTTGCAGCCTCCCAGTGGAGTCTCTTCCAGCCTGGAAAAAACTGCGGAATTTGGGGTTGGGTTTCAGGTGACACCCACTTTGCATTTTCAATGTCACTTTCAACAGACGTGAAGATCAAGACATAAAATTGCAGACGGGGTCCTCCACAAAATGCCAGCGCTCTGTAGGCACAGAGCTCTTATCGTCTGTGGCATGAACGACATCTTCACCTCTGCCAGAGAGGAGAAGGCAGGAGCCAAAGCTAAGAGGGGCTAATCCACCTGTCACACTGTTCCTGTAACTCTTCCAGCCTGTTTACAACACCACCGTCATCCTGAAAGCCCTTAACACAGAGACCCATTTGATTCTCATAAATGCAAGTTCAGATGTAGGAGAAAGTAACATCCCTATTTTAAAAATCACCGAGCAGAATATCCTGTGTACTCCTACCATGCTGGCAACAGCTGCGGGGGACCGAGGATATTTAAAATAAGTTAGCAAAACAGCAGTCCCCTGAGGACTCATGCTCTGCCGTCAGTATGTGAAACAAAGCACCTTAAAGGCTTCGTTTTATATACATACAAGTTATTTAATTCCCAAGGACACTGTTCTCCACATCAAGAATGTGTGCATGTGTGTATGTCTTTTCTGTTGTTGAGAACTTTCTTTATTGAAGGTTTGTGCAACGGTTCAGCGGAAATTATGCGGCATCTTTCCTCAAGGAGAGCTGCAATAATGTGCCAATGCCCTTTATTTAATGCACTTTAAAATTCTGACGTGCCTTTTAAAAAGTCTGAGTTGTGGTGGGAAAGTCTAATCACCGTTCTGCATGAGCGGAAACGTGCTATTTTTGTAAGGGGAGTGCTGGAGTCAGGTTTTAGCAGAAGGGTGTCTCTATAGTACAGATGTCCGAAGACATAGGTTTGTTTGGATGCCCAAATCAACCAGCTAGAAATGTTGCTTCTGCCGGAATTAGTCAGAGGAACTTCAACTAATCATCGTTTAAGCAATTTGGGTCTAAAAACTCCTGCGACCATAGGGAATATTTAGAATTAATTCTGCAGAAACCTGGTTTTGAGGGCAAACTTTTTTGGCACTCTGGAGCCTGCATCCACCCCACAAGATTATGCTGTGTGCCTGTAATGACTTCATACAGATTTTTTAGAAGTCTCTTGGGAAACTATCGTTTTGGTTTGCTGATCTAATCCATTTTCCTTTCTTCTCTAGCACGCACTCACCCTTTTCTCTCTGGACGCCTCTCTTTGGATCCCTTCCCACTCCAATCAGTGTGTCCTTTTAAAAAGTGTTTCATTAAGGTTGAAGTTCCAAGGACATAAACTTCCTCTCTTTGAATAAAATGTGCCCTCTTTTCTGAATGCAAACTGCTTGTGCCCTGACTGTACAGTCCAAACAACGGGAAATACACCCAGTGCACTCGGGCAAAATTGGTGTGTGAGTCTCTTGGAAATATCTAGGAACAGGTGCAGTCAGATAGGCTGGCAAAGCGTTCCAGTTTCATAACAATTGCTAATAAGAAAATAAACATTAGGTATGCATTATTAAAATATTTTCCTGATTTTTTTCCCTACTAACCGCCCCCCATAAAAACCTATCCAGTAACCAATTCTATAGCATGCAAACCCATAATAAAAAACATCTGACTTCATCTCTCCCAGTGTAAGCACTCTTTTGTCTATTTTAATGAAATTTGCATATAAATGTTTGCTCTTGTAGAAGGAAAATATGTACAATTTTTACCCAAATCTACGAAAATTTGTGTTATCTATCAATTCAGTAGGAGATTTTTCTATCTGGGGCTTTTGACGATTGTACAAGCACATTAGTTACATGCACTCCATATCCAAAAGGAGTATCAATTGTAATAAACCAGTAGGCATGCATGCACTTCCCCCTTTTTAATAAAAAAACGTGTCTGCCAATTATTTGGAGGTTTTTTGGTTTCTACGAATACGGGTTCTAGACGGTGTTAGGACTGGCTCAAAGGCACTTTGGTAAAGAAAACTACTTTACAATTCTTGAAGACTTTGAAAGCATCTAGTAGGAAATTTCCATTTTTTGTTTGCCGTTATGCAGTCAGGTACATATGGACATACATAGAAATTTGATAATTTAATGTTATTTGCTATCTTTGTGCCATTTTGTATAGGACTGGAAAAGAAAAGAGTTTCCTAACCAAGGAACGAGTATACTATACATTAGGTTCTAATAACTGTTTTCTTACATTTGGGATTTCTGCAGATGAGTTTGGTGTACAAGTTTTGCTGCATCCAAAGCTAAAATGCCACGTTTTATAAAAAAAAGAGGAGATAGCTATATTATAGTGATTTTTATAAGTTGAAATCAATAGGATATTTGGGGGGATGTAAAATACAAGTTTTTGAAGTATGTCAGGAGAGTGGGGTGGGAAGAAAAAAATACAGCAAAACATGAAAGCAGGGGGCAAGGAGAAAATCTATACACTTCAGCAAAAATCCTTAAGAGCCTTGAATTCTAAAGAGTACATTGAATTAACAGGACAAAAATGTGAAGATGTATTTGCCGGAATGGAGTTCTGATTTGACACACTCTACAGGATTTCTAGAGATTAAGGTTGAGAAAACTTAAAAAACAACATGGGTCCAGATAGCATTGATGCACTAAAATAGAATAATGACTACAGGCGAGAGGAAACAATCCATTCTGATTCTACTTTGAGAGAGGGGGGAAAAAGACCAAACAATTGCTCCAAATCTTTACGTTCATAAAAGCTCTCATCACTCATTACTTTACACCCAAATGTTCATATTCAAATTTAAATTCTGAGCAGCTAGAGCTGTGGTAAGCTAGCCACATGAAAAAGGGCATGGGGACAGGTTCTCTGTAGGCCAGTCACCTGTTAGGTTTGGGATACAAGAGAAATTGAAAAATTACTCTCTTCTCCCAACATTTTAGTAACTCCAAAGCAGTGTGGATTAAAACTGTTTCAGTTTGTGTGTGTGTCTATGTATGTCCTTGTGTGTGTATGTGTATATGTGTGTGTGTGTGTGTGTGTGTGTGTGAGAGAGAGAGAGAGAGAGAGAGAGAAAGAGAGAGAGAGAGAAAGAGAGATATCAATGAAACAGAAAACTGGGAGAGAGAAGGAAGTTGTCAACATGAATGAAATTGAAGAAAGATTTCCCTAAGGAGCATATATATTCGCATTAAAGAACATATGTGAAACTATATAAATGGAACATAAGTATTTCCAGCCACAGAATTAAACACACACACATGCTGCATATACATGTGTATGTGTGTACGTATTTTATGGTTTTTTTGTTGGTTTTGGAAAAGAAAAAGGAACCAGATAAGTGCCATTTTACCACTTATATCATTGTATTCATAATCACTGGCTCCCAAGTCACCTGACTCCACCAATTAGCTTGCTTAGCTCTCCATTACCCACACTGCTCCACCTGCTTCTCTGCATAAGGGGGTTAATCATAACAAAATGAAATCTTTTGATTTTATTAGTTTCTTATACTGTATGTCTTCCAGAATCCTTACCAAAGCTAGGACATCAGAGAATAATGCTGTGCTAAATGTTGCTCCCTCTGCTGGCTGTCTCTGAGGGAATGGTAAATGGAGAAACTCCTGGCTTTTGCAGAAACAAGGTCTTATTGTTTGGGAAAATACACAAAGACGTTTATCTGTAAGGAAACAGTACTACTGCTTTGGGTGTTAGCTCTGTACTCTTCCAGGATTGACAGAAGCATCACCAGGGCAACCCTTTCTACCCAGCATTCCATGATCACTGAAGGAAAACAGCCCAGAGTGGGGGCTCGGGGTGGAAAGTGAGGAGGAGAAGGCAGTTGTGGTATAGCTAAGGCTTATATAAGCAGACAGTTCCCACCTCATGAGCTTATTTCATCTTTTTTTTGCTTGATGATGTCCGTCCCTAAAGGGGAGCGGGAAAGCTTTATTCTGCAAGTGTTCCCCAGCTCAAAAGCAGTGTTATACAAATAAATGTGTCACACATGGCTCCACAGGACTAACTGGGCCTGAGACAGGCTCATAGGTCAAGCATGGCGTTCATTAGAATCCCTAGTTTCATGCAAGTAGGAGATTATTTATACAAAAGATGTAAAGTTAAAAAGAGTGCGCTAAATTTTCAAAATGAGTCACAAAAGTTGAAGGAAAAAAAAGAATCCTAGAAATCTATACTCTATAAAATTTTATTTAAAAAGGCATTCTGTTGGGTAATAAAACTAGTTCGATAGGTACTTAAATTCTGAGCATAGTTTATCTACAAATCGAAATGTTAGAAAAAAATTAAGCAACTGGGGAGAGATTTCAGTAAGTGGGCAGTTTAGGTTAATCTAACATGAGATGTGTTTTTTGTCTTGAAGTTAGAAAAAACTGCCTTTCTCTCTGAGGTGCACAAAATGATTTCTTGCCCTTTGTGAAAATATTACAGGAGCTAAATTTTAGCTGTAGACTTGAAACCATTAGGAGATTTTTTAAAAAAGGATGAGAGGAAGGAAGGAAGAAGGAAGGAAGGGCATGGAGGAGAAACATGTTATCTTGTATATAAATAAATTTAAATTCTTTAATAAAGTTTATTATGCTTGATTATATGGCATAAAATTTCACTCTTCCCTCCTCTCTTATGCAATGATTTTCTTAGAAAAAAAAGCCACAACCAAAAAAGATAAAGAGAATAAAAGAAACGAGTCTATAAAATCTGAATAAATGGGAATTTATACTTTATTTAATGTCAATCTGCTCCAATTTTTATGTTTGTTATGTGTCCTTGCATACACGCCTGACATCAGCATTTAATGAATTGTTTTGGTATCGAAATCTATCTTGCCTTTCAAATTCATGCGGACCTTACTTGTCCTTCAAAAAGGAAAACATCCTATTTTGGTTAATGTGCTTTAAAAAAAACAACAAAAGTAAATTGTGATAGCAATTAGGCTTCTCAGTGAGCATGCTCAGTGGGTCTCTCATGGTTGCTAGGCAACCAGCTGAAGGTGTGTGGCAAAGGAGGGCCCCAAATGTAAAGACATAAGCACCTTTGGCATAGGTTTCACTGAGTGTAGAAGCCCATGTTCATTTATTTAATTAAATACGGGATACTTTGGGTGACTTTTATGGATTCCCTTTTCACATTTTTTGGGAGAGAGCAGGGAGTAAGGAAGGGACACAGAATGGGGGACCGGGGAGGATGGGTTCAAGAACCGTAGTCCACACGACAGAGAAGGCACTGCGTTTGAATTGGGCTGCAGTTTTCTAGTGTGCGTGTGACAGTGTACTTTTCATTGCTGGAGTCGCAGTGAGCGCTTAACCACTCATCACAGCGCTGGCTGCTCAGTGTGTCCCGGCTCATTTTGAAACGCACTCCGCATCAGCGTCCCAGCGCACATCCGACATTCAGGCCTTCCAAATAAATCCACTTCCCCATACTGAGCCATAGCTCAGAAAATTCCAGGTAAGCCACATTGTTCAATTAAAGGTCACAGCCCTGTACCCAAAAGCCCACTCCCGGGTCCTGCGGAAGAAGGAGTTCAGAGGATGGTGCTACAAAGTAAAAATGAATCCATTTTTAGAAACCACACCAAATGCTTCATCTTTGGTGAGCACCATGCCATCTCCATCGGCACCTCTAAGTAGCAACCCGACCGAACACCTGGTTCGGTCCACGGTGACAGCTCACTGTCTCTCCAGTGGTAACAATTTAGAGGCATGATGCTAAACAAGATATATACATGATGTCAAATATTGGCTGCACACATCTAAGCCAATCACTTCTAAATAAATTAACCATGGCACTGCCTAATACGATCCACCTGCTTTCTTCCTTGCGTTGTTCCAGACCCTACCTGAACCCCCCTTTGATTAAATGTCAAAAGCTTGCCTTGTGCCTACAGATTTCACTGAAGGCGGATAACAGAAAGGTTCCTCCTGTGACTCCATAAAACTGAAATAAATTCCACTGGCATCTTGTAAATTTTTATTTTCTACAATGACTGCAGGCCCCATCTGCGGCCCAGCTGTTATTAGAACGGAAAGCGTTGGCCCTTCTGCATTACAAAACAGCATAGAACAGTAATTGCCAGTGGAAGAGATTAAGTGTAGACACTAAAAATGTTTACTCGCAATGAATATGCATAACGATGGGTAGGAAACAGCACTGGAAGATTAAAAAGAGAGAAGGGTTTGTTTACAAGGCTGGGGAAAAAAAAAAGAGTGGAATGTCAGTTGGCCCCGAGCCTGAAATAGGAACGAAAAACCTTTGGGCAAGGCATTAGGGAGAAAAACAGATGGTTTGTGAACCTTTTATTAGATAGAAAAATCATTAATCAAGCCCAGGCTGGAAATGGCAGGGTTTTGGGTAGTTCATATTTTAGTTTATTTTTTCTTAAAGTGACAGTATACTTTTTTTTTTTTTGGTCTTTTTGGGACAGTTGTCTATGAATCTTATGTCAATAGGCACTGCTTTTGTAGAACATTCCACGCTAAAGCCAGCTCCACTTTAGGTTAGCGTGAGCTCTGATTTGTTATACAGAGAAAATTCCTCCAAAGGGTTTCGCATTTCAGCACCTGTTTTGCCTGTATAGCAATTTAAAAAAATTGCAGCATGGAATTTTTTTTCATTCATGTCTCATTCCTTTACTTTTGAAACTTGGGAAGAAAATGGTGAAGAGAAAACTTTTATATATAAGGCCTTGCTGACTAGATTGATTCATTGCAGTTTAAGCAAAATATATAGTAACAATAATTACAAATTGATTCATCTCCTGAGAGGGAATTCATGCCATTTCAATGGGGGAAAAAGCCATCAGGAGAGTGAAGAGGTCCCATTTGAAACTGCACCTCCCATAAAACTAATCTGTGCCCTTGGGGCTTGAAGATATTGTGCTTTAAACTTTACAAAAACATAATGGTAGGGAAAATCTCAGGGAAGGGCATGTCCTAGAGATTAACAAAATTTTGGAATTAATGGTGCAAAGACCATCATCTGCTACTAGCCAGTCATCAAACCCCAGGAAATGCCCTATGCCAGGGGCATTATTATTTAAATGAAGTGTATGTAACGTTAAAACACTCCCTTAAGCACACTATGTGTTTGTGTTCATAGACATATATATACACATATACCTACGGATTTCTATGCACATGCACCTGTGTGTGTGTGTGTGTGTGTGTGTGTGTATTTCAAGACTTGAAACATGATTTAACCTCAGGAGCGGGATGGCAAGTAGGGGAATATCAGAATTAATCTTGATACCGCAGGCCTGGAGTTTTGCCGTGGCCTCCCGCCATGTATTTGGGGCTGGCGGCTTATTTCTATTTTGGGAAGCCCCTCGTAAACCTAACTGGAAAATGCTCCTGTTCATGCTTTCCCGTCTTCAGTGTGGGATGGGCGATTGGCTTCATCTGGGTTGTCAGTCCCAGAGCAAAGCGTTGCTGGTGCCGGGCCCCGTGCATATGCAGCGCGGCGACTTCTTTTTAAGGAATTAGAAGGTATTTGAAAAGTTTCTCATTCATGTTTCACTGCTAGTGGGAAAATCCTTTAAAATAACTCTTATTCCCTAGTAACTGTGTATCAGCAATTCATAAGGCAAGTTATTCTTTGGCAAAAAGTACTCCGAGACAATCCATTGGTTTCCTTTCCTTATTTCCTACCAGAAAAAATGTGGAAGTCAAGGCCAGAAGACACCTGCAATGTCATCCGCTCTTTTCTCTGATCATTACACCTCTCCTCCATGTTGAGGAAACGAGTCCCGTTGAAATCGTCACATTAAAGCAAGAAGAATGAGGAGAAGGTTTCCTGACTGCAGGTCTCTGTTCCGATGCCGTTACCATCTCCCTCTAATGATCCGTCTCCGGAAAAGCGGAGCTTCATTTCTTCCCTTTCCTTTCCCCCTAGTTTCCTTCTTGGACTTATTTATTTTCAAGCAGTATGTTTGGTGTTAATGTCATTGTCAACAAAGAATGCCAATGAGTAGCAAGATCGGCAGTGACCTTCTGCACAGACTCTGAAACCTCGCCAACCCACCTCCGTGGCCCGGGCTGACTTATTACAGAAACAGAAGTTCAAAGACATGGCTGGCGTGCTCCTTTAAAAAACACTTTTACAACACTGTTAACGTCTTCTGTTTTCTGACATTCTTTTTTTAAAGAGATGCTTAAAGAAAAAAAAAAAAGGTTTCTTGCCACGAAAATGACATTAATATTTCGTAAATCAAGAACTAAGATAATGTTTTGGCTGCTGCAGAGACGTTTACCTTATGTCGTTTATCTAAATGCTTTTCGATTCAAACATGACATAATTTTTGGACCGGCTTTAACCGGAAAAAACAATTCCAAGAACTTTCTTATTTCAGAGCCTGAAATTTTTTAGTATATTTCTCACCAGAATTCACTGTGGAGCATACAGTCTTTCACTTCATTGAAAAAGACTTCCCAAATAGTAAATCTTTCCAATGATCACTTGTGTGCACTAAACCGAATAATTTACTAAAAGTCAGGAAGACGTCTTCAAATGAAAACCATATAAACCTGTTTGTGAACTTTTGTGTTAACTGCAATGTCATCAGCTCTCTTCCCAAAGATAAAATATTTTCTACATTAACCTATTAATGATCTGATCTGTTTATATAACAGATTTTTTTTTTTTGGAATCAAAAAGAGCAAAAAAAATCCCTAAAATTTTAAAGGTAATAAAGCCCTCTGGAATGAGCGTCTATCTGCTGGAGGAGGTATTCATAACACAAAAGTGATAATGAATTGTAAAGCTTTTTATCTACTCGAAAAATATGGGGAGGAATAAGCTATTGGACGCTGTGCCGTAGGGTAAAAGTCTGATTTTCTGGTATTATATACTTTTTTGTTCTTACCAAGTTGCTTATAACAAGCATTTTATCTCTGACCCTTAATTATCTTACATTACTTATGGTTAATGTATTTTTCCTTTTAAAACCTTAAGGATTTCACCAATTTGGACACATTTCGATTTGGGGATATATTTAGATTTGGGGAAGGAAAACCCACTTATGGAGTAGCGATTTCAAAACATGGAGGAGAATAACAGTTACCAAAAAAAAAAAATAGCATTGAGATTCTGCCATAAACCATTCAACAGCAAATGGAAGGCTGCAGTGAGGCCCAGCTGCTTCTCTGGGGACAATGATGAGCAAGTTCTTTTCCGACTGTGTCCACCACAGCAGAACTGCCCACGGAGCTCCTACATCCGGGACGAAGAACTCTGGAATGAACTTCCTGCAGGAGATGAGCCCTCTCAGCTGTGAGGGCTGAGGCCGGCAGTGGCCCGGAGAATGGGGCAGAGGAGCAGGGTCTGGAAAGAGGGTGCTCGAGGGCTGCAGGAGAAAGAGTAGTTAGGATTGCCAGCCTTGCACATGTTATGGCACATCATTAATAACAATGATCAAAGGAAAGAGGATGTCTTAACAGCTGCCTTAAATTATTATAGAAATTGGCGTTTTAAAATGAATTCAAGGTGAGACAATAACAAAAGAGCTGCTGCGTATGGAATGGGGATGGGTCACATTGCAAGGCCAGATAATTCTCAAATGTTGTGATCAGAGATTCTCCCCCCCCCCCCCTTACATTTCTAAAGTTTATAGAAAGATGGTCTTCACCATAGCACCTCAACAAAGAGCTTTAAGAAGATTGTTTTTACCAGAAGATAAAAGAAATATTCAATACTATAAAAATAAGCAAACAAATTTATAACAAGAGCTTTCAACTTACTAGTCTATGCCTCCAAATTAACAATAATTAAATATTAAGCTCCAGTTTTGAAATGGAAATTTTTTTTCCACAGAAGCAAAAGATTTTGAGACACTCTGACTTTGATGTAAACATTTTGTATTCATAAAAAATTATAAAGTAGAAATGAGGGGCTTTTCCATCCTTTAATGGCCAAAAAGGAAAAAAATAATTTGAAATTGGGTAACATTGGAATCTTTGATTTTCAAGATGTTTTCTGTCTATTATTTCTATAAATAATTATTAATCCATTAATCCTTTCTATGTGGGTTAAAAAATCCTGATTAAGTGATTTTGCTGGTTATAAAATTGATGTTTTTATGAATTATAAGAGTATCTGATGAATAAATGAAAAAAGAAAGAAAAGCCTGCAACCCAGATATCCAAAGCCTAACTGAATGCTTTCCTTACTGTGTGAAAAGTTGGATCTTGGTATAGATCTAACCTGGATTTCTTTCATTTCTACCAAGGAGCTGTGAAAGGGAGGACAAATGCTTCATAATCGATTACTAGTAACACAAGCAAATCAAAATCCTCCATGAAACAGTTAGTGCATATGCCTTATGCAGCAAGAGCATTATAAGGATAAATGAAACTTTTACTCTTGAAGTCAGTAGGATACTTCATGTTTTTTTTGGCCTTTGATATAGACTTAAAAATGGACATTTGTTGACAGAAGTAAATAATAGTTTTAACTAGGATGACCTTGACTTTGTGATTATTTTTGAAGCCTTACTCACCTATTTTGGCAATAGTTATATCCATTTTGGATGCACCCATTCTCTGATTTTGTTGAATGCTATCTCCCAGTCATTGCTATTAGAAATATAGCTTTGGGGTTAGTCAAAGGAAAACCTTCTCAGGAACATTCCTGAGCCCTGGTTGCCATCATATCTTTGTGACTGCTAGCCATCACTATATTATCTGTGAGACAGGAAAAGAGCCACCGGTACAACGAATTTTGGAAGCCACCCTACATTGCCTACTATGTCTTCTGCTCTCAATTCCTGCACATTTTTAACATACCAGCCAGTAAGGACCTATAGAGCTGCAGTGAACTCAATAATTTTGCATTTGCATGGCTCCATAAGTTTAATTTTGCAAATGCCCATGAACAGACTTTTGCTAAACACTTAGGTCTTCTTCATCAGTATGTTTTATTCCTGGTTACATATTGAAAGTTATCTGTGAATTCACATCTTAGAAAATATTCAGATGTAAAGGCCTCAAACCAACTGAAAGAAAAATACCTGGGGATGAAGCGCATATGTCTGCATTTTCATAAAGCCCTACTGGTCATTCCAATGCACAGCCAGACGTCCGAACTACTCCCCTCTATGCTTCCAGAACCAGCTATATGCACAACCTTGAAATATGGGAGGGCTAACTGTTTTGGTGCTCTGATGCACCAATCGACCATGGAAGACTTGTGCAGTAAATGCTATACCATTTGTCACAAAGAATTAATAACACTCCTAGGAGTGCCCAGTAATTGCAAGCCCCTGAAACAAGAACATAGTTGTCAGAATATAAGTGAATATTTAACAGATAGAGTGTAAATATCCAAAATGACCTTGCAATCTGTCCAAACAGCTTTGCCCCGTTGACTCTCTGCTTTGAAGACTTAGCAGGTGCTTTCTACACCTCACTTTCCTCACCATCAATGGCATGTAAGTCCCTGAAGAAACATTTGAGTCCCAGGAAGTGCTGGGGCTGCAGAATGAACAGCTAGATACCCTTTAAAAACACTGTACCAACCTTCAGGTCAAAATATCTTTCATTCACATTTTGCAAGAGGCTGCATTCCCAGTCCAAGAATGACTTTTTTTTTATTAATATGTTTTCAGAATGGAAAAAATGTGGAAAGATAAGGTCTTCTGGGGGAGTAGATCATCCCTGGGAATGACTTGGAATGAGTTTTCCTGATGAGTTATGGGAGCATGAACACATATCCTGTTTTCCTTCTCAATTCAGAGAGGTTTTCACATAGATGCCTGTTTGCTCCAACTCGTTCATTCTGTTTGCACTTCTTTCCCTAAGACATCTGAGAGGAAACACTGGCTCAAAGTTTCCATCCCAGGTGTGATGAGAATTTCTGGAAGGACAGTTCTTGCTGAATGTTATTATTGTCTGCATTTCATTTTTCCTTTCTAAGGAATTCCAAAGCGAGTGATCCACTCTCCACATCCCAGATGTTGTTGTAAACCAGAATTTTGGAACATTTGAACTAAAATTCAATCCCCTATGGTTTAGCTGAGTCCCAGCTCTCAAACCAAACTCTGACAAAAATGTATTTGTGCAACGGTTCACAGGACTTTTTCGGAGCACTGCATCCTGGCCTGCGTGACTCAGTCCCCAATGCACTGACCCACCGTATTGTAAATTTTATAACAACCAAACATCAGGATTCAAGAAATGAGGCCCTGCTTCATGGTTTTGTTGTTGCTGTGTTTTTTTTTTTTTTTGGGGGGGGGGGGAGGGTGGGGATTTGAGACACTAAAATTCTGAAAGCATACCTTAATGTTGATTTTTATAAGATCTTTAAGCATTGTTGCTTAAAAAAATACCCCAGAAAAAAATTCTAAAAATTTCAAGTCTGTTAAGTTTCCCTCATAGTATTGGTAATCATTTCAGTAAGACTAATGTTTTGAAGAACAGGTCTTAGGGAATGGATAGCAGTCATTGTCTTGCCCAAATTTAAACAGATCATTTTGGGAAACATATATTATCCATGATTTAAAATGGCGAAGAGACAGCCCACTATATATTTAATAAAAAATGCTGACAGTGGTTTACATGCAATCTCCAATGTTAGATTTTAATGTATACAAATGTTAGAGTTTAATGTGTACACATCTTAGTTTTCCGTCCCTCTTTCCATCTACCATTCACCTGTGTTCGTCAAATGGATACCAGTTACTGCAGCTCTGGTTACACATCTGTTTCACGCATGTGCGCTTACAAGCCATTTTAGCAACTAGTAAAACTACAGGTGTCTGGGTTTTAATGTAACCATTTTAAAAGAGCAGTTCATGGGCCTCTGATTATTATTTTTTATAGCTGGCAATGTTCCTACCATAGTCTGCCAGATCAAGGGTTAAGCATAGCTCTGTTGTTCTCTCTGCTGGTAGAATCTCTGAAACCACTTATAAATTAATTTTTTAAACTTTGCTAAAGTCATTAAGTATGTGTGTCTGTTTGGCTTGCTTGCTTCTATACCATCATGAAGACCACAATTACCCTCACATCACTTTGAGAAGTAATGTTGACACATGGTTTCATAACAGCTGTACAATGTCCATCAGTGCCCTTACAATCAGGCATACAGTTCTGTATAAATGAAAATTTGACTTGGAGGTTTCTTCATTTTTACCTCTCATCATGGAAATGTAGCTGGAAGATCTTAAGAGTGCCAATAGCTATTGTAACAGCGACTGCATCCATTATTTACTAATAAAATGCACTAAGAAGACATTCACCTGCTCTAAAAGAGAAAGGTGGGAATGTAAAAATTAGAAATGGGGAAAACTGATCTGCAGATTAATCTAATTAGACTATAATTAGGATTTTACTTTTTAAGACAAACCTGTCCAGTGCCACAAAACTCAGCACACACGCATTGTAGGAGGTGCAAGTCAAATCAATTACAAATTTGACTTTGCTGCACAGTAATAGAGACAGGTTGCACTGCTATATTTAAGGCTCTGGTGACATTTCTATTACAAATATAAGCATCATTTTCCAGGGATTTATTGCTCAGCCATAACAATTTTTAGACAGGATCATTTATGAAATCCTAGGACTGGCTCCCAAACCAGATATTTGTATTTACTTCTTTTAAATTAATAAACAGAACTTAAATGTTCTGGATGAATGAAAGCAAATTAATGGTGATAATTGTGAGAGTTTCCTTTGTTAAATAAAGTTTGGCCATTTCACAGAAGCAGTAGAGACTGTAGTTAATACCTTGGTAATCTATTTTCATTTGCCCTTTATCCATAACAGCATGATGATGTTTCTGTGGCAGACATGGAAGCTAGGATTGATGACACCCCAAACATTTTAATCCTCCATATGCTAATTAGTTACTCAAATTAGAGAGAGAAAAATTTCCTTATATTTTACGATAGCTTTAAAACAGAAAATGAAGACAAACTTTCTAGCATATGTGAGAATTTGATTCCAGCATTATTTCAAATAATATTTTAAAGATGTCAAGTCCCTGATTAAAATCCTCAGTCGTGACTTTTGTCTTCTAGATAAAGTCCTAATTCTCAAGGTGCTCCAAAATCTGTTCCCAGCTTACCTCTCCTACTGCAGCTTTCACGGCTGCTTTTTATGAATTCTACTGCAAACCGAGACTCCCAGCCATTTCTCACACACAACTGACTTTCCTGCGCTCTTGTGTTTTCTCACGAACTATCTTTAAACAAATCCTTCCCATTGTCCCAGGCTCAGTTCAAATACCACCACCTCCAAAAAATGATCTTCCCTATAGAAACAAGTTCTTTGCCATGAACGTTGAAAATAATTTTTTTCTATTATCCATGCCCTGTATACTAAAGAGGTACTCAATGAAGGTGTATAGATCACAGAAATAGATGAATGAAGAAATATCTACTACTGAAGACATCTGTACTGGGATTTATGCTTTCTATTTGGGTCAGCAAGAGATAACAGACTATGACACAGAAAATGGGTAATGTAGATACATAACATATATTTAACACTATATCCTTAGAAATTTTAGCCAATTCAAAAGTAGGTAATATTTTGGGGAAAAAAGTATAATGGAAGCAAAATTGATTTGCTTTAGTGGGTCAGGCTTCATAGTCATTAAGGCTAGAAATGCCAACCTTGTCCCCTCCATAGGAATGTATCTGAAAATGTCATACATATCTGCCCCTGCCCTTTCTGCCCCATGTTAGGCCTGCACCATCTCTTAACAGCAAAAAAATTTTTTGTAACTGTTCTCTTTGATTCCAACTTTATCCCATCTTTCATAGGCTGTCACAATGACCTCTGACCTCCCTAATATGTAGATAGGAGTATGTCAACTGCCTGCTTAGAAATCTTTGATGACTCACAAAGTGAACCCCTGATGGTTTACACATAAAATTCAAATGTCTTAGTCTGTCATTCAATGCTCTTAATCATCTGCTCTCAATGTACCTGCTCAGCTCCCTTTTCTCTCACCTCCCACCGCATGCCCTGAGCTCAGTCTCATGACAAATTTCACCCCATCGGAAAAAGGCTACAGACAGTGGTATTCTTCCTCCCTTTTTTGCCTGTCAAATTCTTTCTATTGTTCTAGGCTCAGCTCCCTTGCTCAGTTCTCTGCTACGCCTTCTCTGATCCTTTCAGTTAGGGTGTATTGCATTTCTTTGTATCTTTGTGGTACCCCTTTACTTCACTGTGCCTATGATGAGTAGCTTGTATTTTTGGTCCTACCAGATTGCCTGTGTACTTCTTGAAAATGGAAACCATATCACCATTATGTTTATATCTCTTTGCATCATGTCTTCTCATATTGCTTTTCACACAGCAGTTAATTGCCTTATGATAAGTTTAATCACACCTTCGGATGTATAATATACTTTAATGAGAATTGTATTCGTAGGATAAATAAATAACTTCAGAAAATTCTGATTAGAAATCATAAGTTAATGTGTTTAATTGACGAAGCATTGAATGGTTGGCAGATTAGAATGAATTATCTCTGTCAATTTTTTCTGCATACAATAGATTGACTAATGAGGGGAAAAGTTTGATATTTAAACTTTAGATTCTTTTTTGGAATCAAAGACAGTTTAGAATTGAACAGTCTCTGTATGGGTAAGTATAATAATACCTTTAGTGTTGGGGCTTTTATTTAAGTTTGGGAACTCAGGTGGAGTATAATACCTGCAGATAAGTGATGACCTCATTCCCCATGGCAATAATCTACTTTTCAGAAAAGGTCAAACAAGTTTCTTTCTTTATTTTTTATTAACCTTTTTATTTTGAAACAAGCTCCTTTTGTAAAGAACAGAATTAGGCTTGAATTTAACTTTGATGGTTGTCTAGACTGTAAAAATGAAAGTTTAAGCCAAGCTACCAAATGAAAAGAAACAGGGGGTCTCTTTCATTTGGAAGAGAAATTGTAAAACACTGTTCACACCAGGCATTTATTCATTTTTTTATATTTCATGCACTTTAAGAGTTGCTATTGCAACTATAATATTTTAAATACTTATTTTGTGTATGTGTGTGTGTGTGTGTGTGTGTGTGTGTGTGACTAAGGCTAAGGTTCTGAATATAGGCTGGTGGCTCCATCCCAAGATGCAAAAGCCCCAAGCACTTTACATATAGAGTCTCACTCTGTATGTAAAATTTTATAGTGCCCCAAGGAGTTATTCTAGCACATGTCTGATGTCAGGTTTCTACAAAAGGCAGGTGGACATTGTCTGTTGGCCTATAAATGGAAAAGAGCTCTCTGATGACATTGGAGGTAAAAATGGAGGATTATTTTAGCCTTACCGTCCTAGAAATTCTGCATTATGGCACTTGGCAGTATGAACTCATGCTCAGTTTATCTTACAGATAGGAATACAAAATCCAGAGAATGACAATAACTTCTCTAGACAGAGGCCCATTTGGGCCAAGAGCTATAATGTTCTCAATGCCCAGTTTTTTTTTTTTGTTATTACCAGCTCACTCTTCTCACTGTTATAGATTTGAGGGGGGTGGGTTTCCTCCTTGGTAAACACTGTGATCTATCCCTTTAATTGATTTTGTTCCCTTCTGAGCTTGGCAGCAAGTTGGAGGTAAGCACAGCTGCATGACTACTGAGCAGGCTACCAGATGCTGTCATATGGAGACTGAAGCTCTTTTATCCTGTAAGCTCCAGCTGGATCAGGGGCCAGAGGTCAGGACTACCTGTACACATTTTCTTTAACTTCTCCAGCCAGCCCTGCTGACAGGATTGTATGACTCCACATGTCCTAATTCCAGAGAGACTTATTTAACCAGGGATTCCCGGTGAAGTGCAGCATGTTGAAAGTATCACAAAGCTCCATCCATGAGTCAACGGGACTTAATTGAAAAGAAGGTGTTATTTTGCATATTCTCTGTAACAGTGTTTTCCAATAGGAATTTCTGATGGAAGCATCCTATGTTAGTGCTGTCCAATATGGTAACCATTAGCAACCTGTGGCTATCGAGCACTTGAAATATAGCTAGTGTGACTGAGGAACTGAAGTTTAAATTTTATTTAATTTAAATAGTCACATGAGATTAGTGACTGCCTTGCTGGACAGAGCAGCTTTCTGGTAAATATGTGTTTGAAATGTTATGGGAACAAAAGCTTTCTAAATGGTTGATAGTTATTTCCCATTTTTCTTATATTTAATAACTGTCTGATATGTCCTCATTAATAAATCTATGTAATGAGGTGAGTAATAATGATCCATGTGTTATAACAAGGCTGAATTACTCATTGCAACTACAGGGCTGCAGTCAAATCATAAAACCCCTTTGCCACATTTCTGTTATTATATAGAGTCAAGGCATGTCTCAGAGAACCAAAGCATCTAGGGGCAGAGGACTTAGATTTGCGTTTGGCTCTACCATTTTCTGAGTGACCTTGGACATTTAAAAATATTTTTTGAGTTTGTTATTTTCTTCTTTTATATTGCCAGCTTGCCTTTCATTTTCTCTTTCTCTCTGTATTTGTTAGCTACCAACTCATGAGAGCTGCATAAAAACCTCCACAGAACTCAGTGACACTATATCATTACTTCTTGTCCACGCACCTGACTTTGTCCAAATTGCAGGTGTTTAGTAGATCAAGGCTAAGCTTAACTGGTGCTGGCATCAAGCTGGAAGTTAGTCCACATTTGCTCCTTGTGCCTTTCATGCTGCTGGCCCCTGTGGACCAGCGTGGGCATCTTATTTTCACGGTGATGTCAGAAGTGCAAAGGAGCAAGTCAATCTGCACAAGTACCCTTCAAGCCTCTGTTAATTTCATGTCGGCTGATATTTCACTGGGTAAGTCAAGTCCCATGACCACACCCAGCATCATTGGAATAGGATATTATGCTCCTCCCATGGAGGTGCAAGGAAAGAGTGAATGTTTGCCAAACAATCATATAATTGTTTAGCCACACTCTCTATTAACCATCTTCTCACAATAGTTGTCATCTCCTCCTTGATATGCTCAATGTTCCCTTGTAAAATGAGAATAATGGTAAGAATGCCTGCTTCAAAGGATTACTTTAGGATTGTATCAGATCTTAAAAAAAGGGGTTGTTTTTAAAAAATAAAATATACCAAATGGGTAAAATGATTTTAATTATTTTAAGGAATATTCTACACCTGTACTTACTACTTTATGAGCAGGCCAAACTATGAAAAACACATTTCCTTATCCTACTCCGGATAATGAAATTTAACTTAAACCTCTGTTTTCTTCTGTACTCAATCAAGTAATTTACCCACTGGCATTAAAGGGGACAAGTTAATTACCTAACAGTGGATATTGTTGACTCTTCAGGACTCATTCTATACCTTCTTAGTAAGAGGCAGCAGTGTAGTTAGAGAAATTGACCGCTGCTTAAAGAATGGGCCAAGTTGGAATAAAATAATCCCATATTTTTTGTTAGTCTTTTGGGAATGAATGTGTAAGGCGGTTTTATATAATGAGACCCAACTAAAGGTTATTGGAAGCCTCCAGCAATGTTTTTCTACTCCTGAGAGAGTTGTGGAAAACCATTTTACTAAATATGAATGGAGAAGTAAGCTGTCTTGGTTACTGTTAGTAGGTATCCTGCAACTCTGGGGTCAGAGAAAGGTTGAAATAGGAAAACAAAGAGAAATAAAACTGCAGTCCTGGTAGGACCTTGCCTAAAGCCTACTCTCTCCGTGAACTTTGAATCAGTTGTTTTAATCATTTAAGGATCTTTGCGTCAGCATTATATGTATTCATCTTCCTTTAATTATTTCCACTATTTATTTTATGACCTCCTTCCTCGTTCATTTACTTATTCATTTGTTCACCTAATATGATTACATGAGTGTCAATAGTGTGCATACATTTTTACCAAACATTAGGAAAGGTAAAAAATAAATTTGAAGTGAATTTTCAGCAATTTTTGGTAAAATTGCGAAGTGAATTTAATGCTTTCACAAAATCCTCTATTTTAAATACTTGGCAGCTACAGATGGGATTTTTTAAAAAGAGATAACAAAAATGATGTAGCTAGGTACAGAAATGAGTAAACATAGCTGTGGATCACAATTAAAACAGGAACATAAAGTGTGAGCCGAGATGAAAGTGCATATTCCAACCCCGGAAGCAGGCAGGGGCAGCTTGGAGTCTGCTCTGTCAAGACAGAGGGCAGATCAAGCCAAGCTTACAGCTTGAAGCCAGGAACTGAGGTAGGCCCACCACCTCCTGAAATGAGTTTGAAAAAAAGTTATTGCTGACTCACTGCCTGAAGTCAGAGCTTTATAGGACTCTGTGGGCCCAGGCAGACAAGCAGACAAAAACATTGCCTCAAAACCAGGAACTGAGCCAACCATCTGATGATTGGATTTGTGATATCTCTCAAATTATGATGGAGAAGGAAAACTGATGTTTTTATGTGATCTGCATGTTGACCGAATGTCACAGATTGAGAAAGGAAAACCTAGGAGGATAGATAAAAAGAGAAAAGGAGATAGGAGTAGAGAGAATAGAAGAATTTTGCAGGAAAAAAATCTTAAACAAGAGAAAAAAAATCTAATTCTAAGCAAAATGGTGTAGTCAGAAAAGACTAAAGTGCCAATATTTAGAATGTTTAAAGAGATAAATGAAAATATTATATTAATTGAAAAGAAAAAGTTTATAAACAGGCAGGTAGAGTTGAAGCAGGGATAGGAAGTTATAAAAATAGGGATCTTAGAAATAAAAATATAGCTATTAAGAGCTTAATAAAATGTGGTAATATTTAGAAATATTTTAGGTTATAATACTAATATCCCATACCTTAGTACCAACCAAAGCTTTAGAAAACAGTTGTATCATATCTTTCTTTCTCTATTTCAGAGCACAGAGAAGGAAGAAAAACTTTAACTTAGGTAAAAATTTTAAAGGATAGTTAAAGAAAGAAATATAGATTACGCATACTTACAAACATAGTTGCATCAGCCTAAATAAAATAATATCAAATTATCTCTACCAGTGTATTTTTAAAAACATGAACAAATATGGGTTTATTTCAGGAATGTAAGAATAATTTAACATCAGAAAATATGCTAATATGATTTGTATTAGCTGATGAACAGAGAAAAAGAATATGATTATCTTAATATATGCAGACAAACTTGGGCAAAACTTGATAATTAAAAAACAAGAACAAAATATTAAACTCAGAGCAAGTTAGAAATAGAAAAAATTTTCCAAACCTGAAAAGTGAACCATGAAAAACTTGGAGCAAACATCATTAATTAGACGCATCCCGTTTTGATTAGGAAAAAAACAGGAGTGGATGCCCACTATCAGTGTATTCCTCAGTACTCTTTATTGGTAGTCCTAGCAAGTGCAATAAGACACGAAAAATAAATATAAGTAAACACATTTGAAATAAAGAGAAAAACCTGTTTTTATTTCAGATATTATTATTGTTTGCATAGACAAATTAAGAAACTCCATAGACAAATCATTAGAACTAACAGGAAAATTAAGAAAGGTTGTTGGATAAAGCATCAACATAGAAAATTAAATAGTGTTTTTCCTCACATGAAATAACCAATTAAAATATTAAAAGTGAGATGTTCCAACTATTAAATTCTGTAAAACACCTATTGTGAACAAAAAAAGGGGTTCCATAATCCAACAAGTTTAGTGACTTCACAGGGTGATCACATCCTAAATCCCTAACTGGGCAAGCCATGGTAGTAATGCCCCAGGCCTATAGGTCTGTCTCTGCCTAAAGCAAGCCCTTTGTTCTTGTGCATCTAGCATAAAACACCTTTGAAATGTCAAGAGTAACCCACTTTTTCAGACCCCTGGAGGCATCAGCACCTTCAAGTGAGAACATAATTTTGTTAAGGATCCTGTAATCAAATCATAGAGGCATACCTGCCTTGCTTTCCTCCACCTTCATTAGTTCCCTCCTTAATTCCAAATACATAAAAGGATGTGCAAAGCTGTCATTTTCTGGAAGAGATCTTACTTCCCAGCATGTCATCAGTTTGGCTCAAAAAACTCATAAAAATTCTCTACAGGTTTGACATTCTTACATGCATACTAGAAACAAATTTAACTAAAAATGAGCAAGATCTTTGTGGAGAACGTTACAAACATTACTGGAAGACAAAAAAGAATATCAGACTAAAAAGATAAACCAAGATCCTGGGTGAGAAAAGTTATCATTATAAAGATATTAATCTCTATCTCCACAATTAATCTATGAATTCAATGCAAATTCAATAAAAAAATCTCATCATGTGATTCCAAAGTTATTACTAAAATACAAGGCGCCAAAAAAATTAACGTAACTTGGAAGAATAATAAAAGTGGAACTAGCTCTACTAATTCAATAAATAATTCTGAAATAATTGGTTTTCCAGGATATTAGATGCCTAATCATACTAATAGTTAAGAGCAAATTCCAGGGGATTAAGGAAAACAAATACTTTGAGAAAAAAAATAGGAAAATATCTTTGTGAGTACAGATATTATCATTAAACAAAATGCAACAAGCATAAATCATAAAGAAAAATATTTATGACTTTCGCTATACTAAAAATTAAAATTATTATAAACAAAGAACCCCCCCCCCCAAAAGTAAAAACAGCAACAACAACAAACAACCAAGCAAGCCTTGGGTGAACATATTTGCAATTCAAACTAATAAGGAATTATTACTCAGGACATATAATGAGGTCCTATGAATCATTAAAATGATACAATCTAATATAAAAATAGACATGAATGGTAAATTAACAGAATAAGTAACCCAAATGGCCATGGGAACATACTAATCACACCAGGAACTATTGATATACAAATAAAAACCAATCAGATAGCTAAAATGGCACTTGGCAAGTTAAGTGAAATAACAGGTATATATGGACTCTTTAAAACCAGAATGCCATATCTGAGCCATTTCTATATATATATATATAACCACAAATATGCTCATCCTTTTCCACAAAAAAACATGTACAAGAATGTTAATGTAACATTATATGTCACCTACATCTTTAACAGGGAGAATGGGTTTTAAAATTTGGTGTATTTATACATAAAGGTGGCTTTCTAGCTCTCAAAATGAATGTCCTAGAGTACAGTACACTTAATAATTAAATTTCAAAAACACTTTTAACAACAAAAGAAATAAGTATAGAATAATATATACAGTAAGATACCATCTCTATATATAAAACCCTAATATGCAAATAGACTGAATGGTGGAACAACCGAACAAGCAGTCGCTATGATGTGCGCTGACCACCAGGGGGTGTGTGCGGAACGTGGTGGGCATCAGCAGCAGGTAGTAGAGTGCCGAACATAGTGGGCATTGGCTGTGGTGGGATGGTGGAGCAGGTGAGCTGGGCCACCAGACCAAGGCAGGGTGCTGGTCTATGTCATCGGAGGACCCTCTGGTAATTACTGAAAATTCTTTGCTCCCACGTGCCACAGTCCCACTCAGCACTTGCACCTGCTGCTGGCACCAGCCCCACTCGCACCCACTGCCTGCACCCGGTGCTGGCTCTAATTACTTGGCGCCGTCAGTGGGTGTGAGCAGCGGCTACCGGCCCCAATTGCCCCTGAGGGCTTCTCTACCTCCCTCTGCTCCTGAGAGGCCATCAGGGCAGCAGTTGCCGCTTGCATGCACTGACGGAGTGGAGCAATTGGGGCTGGCGCCAGCAGCGGGTGCGAGCAGGGCCAGCACTGTCAGCGCATGGGAGCAGCAGCAGTGGGAGTGGGGCTGCTGGCAGACGGGGGACCAGGGGCCATGGTGGGAGGGGCCGGGCGGGGGCACGGAGGATGGGCTGAGACCCACTTTTGTGCCCACTGCAGCCTTGCGGCCCAAAGTTCCTTTCAAGGTGCAGGAATTTGTGCACTGGGCCCCTAATTAATATATAAAGTTTATGAAGTTTGACATTATGCAAAGAAAGTGCTATAGTTTTTGAAAATTTATGCATGGAAATGATAAACACTAGATTGGGAATATTGAGGTTAGTAACATTCAGATAATGGTTACCTCTGGCTAAGAAAAGAGGTTAGTGGAATAGAGAAACAGTGTTTAGTCAGGTTTTGCCATTTAAAAGATTATTTACATTATTTCTTAAAGAACCAGAAACAAGTGTACAAAAGTATTAAGATTTGACAAATTTGGTAGAAGGAAGGGGTACATGGGAGTTCCTTATGTTAATTCTCTATATTTTTTCTCTCTGATATATTTCATGGAGATGATGGAGAAGAGGGTAAGAGTGAGCTTTTCAAGATGGAGTGCCGATGATGCATTTATTAATGATGAAGAAAGCAATAGAGTTGAGAAACAGTATGACAGATATCAAGGCTCCTGATTGACTTGTTGCTCTGCTTCACCGAGTATGCTTTTCAATGTCGCTCCCTGTCCATCACCTCCAGCCACTTCCAGCTCAATATACACTTCTGGAATCAGACAAGTGGAGAAGGAAAAAAACAGTCTTTCCAGGCACATGCTCTTTATAGGCAGGGTGTGTGTGACTGGAATTCATTTGTCAAGATTACAGAAACAAAAGACATTTTCAGATTAACTGTGTGGGGTTTCAGGAGATGGAGTTCTGCGTTTCCCAATTGATCCACAGAGGTAGTTAATAGGAGTGGGCAATTAAAAAAATGTTTTTCTAATAGCCTAATAGAAATGAAACAGTTATTCAAACTAGTACTACCAAGGCTAAGTAATGTTGCCTTTTTTAAAACATTTGCCTGGAACATGTCAATGACGTGGTTTTACTGGCTGCCTCTTATTCTTAAGGGGTTCTCATGGTCTCTTATGACATTATAGAAGTGTTTGAGCATCTTTGGGAAAAAGAATAGAAGAGTCCAGAAGCTTGAGTGGGATAGTTTTGGAAATACAGGTTTGCATCTGAAAGAAGAAATGTAGAGAGATTTCGTGATTTATTCAGGCCCATTCAGTCAGATATGGCAGGGCCAGGGCTCCAGCCTGGTTCTCCTTATGGATGGTTCAAGCATTCTTCCCATCGGTGACAATCCCTTCTCCAGTGCTGCCTAGTGTTGGTGTCAGCCTCTGACTCCTTCAGAAGCTCTGATGCAGGCTGAGTCAACTGTGGATGCAGATGCCATGTGTGGGGAGTAGCCAGGACCCTGGATTCAAAGTTATATATCTGTTTTAGTCATAGAGGCTGTACTTAAAGGCTAGTAGTAGTGTCTTCATCTTCCATGGAAGAGAGTTGCACGGCAAAGCACCTGCCCAGGCTGGGATTATTTCTCAGTATCATCCTCTTGTGTCCTAGGGGGGTCCATGTCTCTTGTTCTTGTTATAGATTACCAGCAGAAATTATGGATGTCACTTCTGAACCAAGGAGCTTAAATGCACATGTTTAATTCCACTCCTTCCTTCCCCATCTGCTTACTGGATATAGATGATTCAAAGACTACAGGAAGGTGAAGTCACAGATGCAGGGTGACTAGATCTCTGAATAACTAGCATCTCATGGATGACTCTCCACCAATCAGGAACACCCGGATGGGTGTCAAAGAAAATAAAAACGATTTATTGTACTAAGTAGACTTTGTTACAGTCGCTAGTATAACCCTAACTAGTGTACAAATCCGGAGACTTTTAATATGTCGTTCACTCTTCAGTGCTTAGTTTCCTTATCTGAAAAGAGGTTAATAGCCCCTGGATTCCTACAGGAGAAATGTAGGTCTCCAATGAGATGTAGAAAAAAAAGGTGCTTTGTAAACTGTAAGGTGCTGTTATTACTATCTCTGTAGAAAATTGAGGGCAGCCACTTAGAGCTCCACAACTTAAATTATAGAAAGCAGACTAGGAATCATTCTACAGCTGCCAACAAAATAAAACCAACTGTAGCATTTAGCCACACCACTCTTCCTCTGTAATCCCTTAAGCTTTATTCTCACTTCCCTTTAGTGACACCTTTTCAATCAATCAAACAAATAATTAATCAATAGGTTTTGGCACCTACCATGCTCATGGCATGTGGTTAACTTGTTCCTGATTTTTATGCATTTCATCCAATGGTTAATATTGACCTTAATGTCTAATTCCCCATTTATGGAGAAAGGATGAAAGACATATAAAAATTAACATAAAATTAGCCATAATCTCACTCTAGTGATAATCACATGTAGGCAAATATTTTTCATGCCTTTTGTTTCCTTTACATATGCACATTTTTAATAAAAAATGAGGATCATAGTCTACATACAGCTTTGTAAAATATGTTTTTTAACTCAAAATATCATGGACATTATTTCCAAGGCAATAAATACAGAACTACATAATCATTTTTAGTGGTTATAATACCTTATTTTATAGAAAAATGTATGTTAGAGATTGTGTGCGCATGCAGACACACACACACACATACACACACACACTAGAAAATGAATGTCCTTTTTTTAAAAAAGCACACACCTTTATCTGTCTTGAATCTAAATCTTTAAGTGGCTTACATTTGGGCTTCTACTGATAGATTTCATTTCACTTGGACTTTTTAGTAAATACTCATTCTTTGTTTCCTGAAAACTTTTATAACCTGATTTTCCGGTAATTCCTGTAAAACCAGAAATAAAGCTCTGAAAGTTAGACAGTAAATTGAATCAATAACCTAAAGCTCTGGCAAAGTACTCCAGGGAATACATTTTTTTTTATTGGAAGGCATGGGTTTTCTAAAAATCAGTTTCTCTGTCTACATAAGTATTTATGCATGTGACATATGGCACTGTGAATATACAAGGTTACCTTATTATCGCAGGTTACCAGTGACAACATGTGCACTGAGCTAAATCCTTCTTGGATTTTAATATTCTGGCTGTAAATCATATCCTGGGAGATCAGAAGATGTGACAATGAACTAGTCTGGCACAGATTATGATATTTTTACTGGTCATCTTTAATGGTATATATAATACAACCAGTGGAAAAAATTGCAAAAATCAAGGAAGCATAATATATATCTCAATTGAAAAAGGAAAGAGAAATTAGTGAGCCCAGCTTTCCCAGTGACCCACTTTCCATTGGACCTACCTTTGGGTTCTCTCTGTGGCAATACATTGAATGAGGTTCTTCCAGGTTTCTGCAGCTAGGAACATAGCAGATGGCAAAGAATAAAGGCTAAGTGTGGACAAGAATGGTCTCCTCTCTGTAATGAGAATTTTAATTTAGGGAAAGTACTTTATTAGGTTGACTGTTCCACTTATCAAAGAGAATATAGCCATTTTTCATTCTCATGAGTATTTGTGTAGAATACACACATTGTATCCTCTTGGCCTTTGGAATAGAACCTTTCTGAATGAAGTAGAGAAGACTAAGGGCAATATCATTGAAAATTAGAAATTATTTCCCCCGGCAATTTGCATGCACATAGCTCTCCATTATTCATGAGCTGCTTCTTTAGTTTTGAATGATCAGTGTCTTTGCTGTTCTTTCTTCTCCCTTCTGTCTCTACCATGTTGGCATTTCACTGCTCATTAATAATTATGGGAAGAAAAAGGGAATACATTACTCGATGACTGCCTCAATCAATATATGATTTTCCACTAGTATAAAAGTCCTGGTGGTATTTTTTAAAAGGTAGATACTGATGGCAGAACAACCAACGGGAGATGGGGACTGTGTTTGTGATTATTCTTCCCCATTAGCAGAGAATGTGATGGTCATCTGGCTTTTATGAGGCATAATTAATACCCCAACTAAACATTTATAGGAAATAGAAATCTTATATCTTTGACATTTTTATTTTGAAAATAGGCATGAAAAATAGTTTTAGTAGAGCAGAAACAAAATTGAGAGTTTTCAGGTATGTCGTCTGTCTGGCTCCAGTGTCGGTACTATGCATAGACAGGGGTGGGTAACTGTGGTTAATGGTAGGCTAGAATTAGACCAGGTACCCCCTCACCAAAGTATTTGTTGTGAACTGTTCTGTTTTACCATAATCCAAGAAGCCTTTTCAGGCAAACCCAGCAGCCGATCATGTGGCAGATAGAACTGTCAATATGTTCAGACTACCAACCTCACCTTGTACATTCGAATGGATGATTTGTGATGAACTGGCCAAGCTGATTTGAGAACATCCCCACAAATTCTTTGAGTGCCTTGTGCTTCTGCCCTCACATAAGTGCAAGAATCTGTACAAAGCCTAATACGTGTACTCTTAGAAACATGCAGGTGTATAAACTACTTGGAAGAACATATTATCAAATTAGAGGAAAATACTAAGAAAAATAAATAACAAGCCAAGTACCAAGTGAAAAGCACAGACATCATGTGCTAGTGGAATTGTAAAGGAAGGAGATGTCACTGAGTACTGGAGTGTTCAACAAAGGTTTTTAGAGGAAGAGAGAGAATTTGAGTTTGGCCTGAAAGGAAGACTAATGGGAAAGAGGAGGAAGCTTTCCAGAAAGGAGAGTGGCAGGCATAGTGGCCCAGATGTGGAATGGAAAGGGGCATGGCATTGGGGAGGGGAAGGATCCCCCAGGCCGAGTAGAGAGCTCACAGAGGTGATAGGTAGGTAGTGCTGAGAGGGCAGACGGTCTTGAACCAGGCTAAGATTTGGGGATTTGCCTAATAAACAGTGAGTGTCTTCAAAAGTGTTTACAACTGATTTTGGAGTCTTTTTTTTTTAATCTTTCAAAAGCAGTAAAGATATCACTTAGGTCAAAGAACATGGCAGTGGTTTATGAGAAATGAGTTGACTGGTTGTGACTGTTTCCTAGAGTAGAGTTTGAAACAGGTCCATGAAGCATCGTCTCTCAGTCCATCAGGCCCTAGTAGGTAGAGCCAAGGAGTCGCACTGTGGTCTGTTACTTCCATTGCAGGATCTTAACCACCGTCTTGTACCACAAAGGTACGCCAGCTTTAGAGTCTGAGTGGAAGGAACTATCCAGGGGGGATTATGTTATAGGACAAGTTACATTTTATTTTCATCATTATTAATAACCATGGCGATTGTCTTGCTACCTTCCTTATGGGCTTTCTAGTTTGAAAGCCTTCAACACGTTTTCAAATACATTATTTCTCTTGATCCTTACAACTGCTCTGTTAAGTAAGCAAGAATTTTAAATTATAAAGTTATTTCTATGCTCCCAATTATCTGTGCAATTGATCCTGGTTACATATGAAGCACTCTCATTTGTATTGTCTTAAAAATTATAATGAACAGTTTGCCCTTCTTTTTATTTTTTTCCAAAATAGTTTAAAATTCAGGACAGGTTGTTGAAATTCTCTCCAAAAGAGTGGGCTTATTTTAGCATTGCATTTGTCTCAGATTTAGAACCTCCGTTCCACATCAAAATAAAAGCTGGGATGCCAGGAAGAATCATTTAGAACAAGGTGCTCCGTCTTTAACACTCCTTAATTACCACTGGATAAGGGGACGCACTCAGAAATCCTTGGAGAGTAGGCAGGTGATCTGCTACATGTGTTTATTTATCTAAAACAATTTAGCAATTTACACCGTATCAATTCTGGTTCGCCTGTCGTGGGGCATTTTCCAGAACTCTTTGATTTGGCCTATATCAGATTTTCTTCTCATATCAACTTATCCTCCAAGCAGTAAACTTTTGTTGTTCTTGTTACTGAGCCAAAAGTTGCCCATACCCTTGAGTAAATTAAAGATAATGCTGTAAAGTACATGTTTAAAATTCCAGTCTGCCGCAGACTAACTTCATTGGTATGAAATTCAGACCCCTTCTTATTAAACACTGTTAAATATTCTCTTCATTTTCAAGACAAATATGAACAGAAACACAACTAAACATGTACTGTATTAAATCATTGATTCACAATATTTAAATTTTCAGCTAGCCTCCAATTAGCAGGCTTTCCAATATTTGAACAGAAGACCATTTTAATGTAATTACAAACACATTTTAGGCATCTAAATTTTTTGCATAATTAGTTCCCTATTAAACTATTTATGTAGCCCCTTTTCCATCAGAAACAGAGAAAGCAGAACAATTTTATTCCTTACTATTACAATAATTATCTATGCAAGTAGAACAGCATATTAATAGAGTATAATTTGTTTACATTTAAAAGAAAATTGTGTTAGATTAGCATAGCAAAAGACTATTTCCATATCCAGGCAGTAATATGCAGGCCTAATAGCAATTTACAGTGTAGTTAAAGAATATTATTAATAAAGTAATACAGTGTAATTCTGTTTGCCCCACCATATTTCACAATGTCCTTAATTACAGCTAATTCCATCGAGACTAATTTGGGTGTTACTAAGCAGTAGACATAGGAATCTTAAATACAACCTTTGCTAATAATGAATTTAGAAGTTACGATAGAATTTGTTCTTATAAAACATAGGTACAAGATGAGTATTTGAATTTTCTCCCCGGGGTGAAATCTATAAATATGCACAGATGTAATAGATATCCCAAACCATGCTTTTCTAGATTCACTGTTTTGTTAACCATTCAATGAGAGGTTTATTATAAATAAATATAGTTAGGGTGAGATGGGATAGCGATAGCAATTAGGTAACAATTTATGTTGGTAACCTAGAATTCCCTTAGGTGAAAATTTTCACTTACTAGTAGTTTGATTTTTTTGTTTTCAACTGAAGTAATGATGAAAGTGGCTATACCAAGCGGTATGTTCATGTGTCTTCCTGAGGGAAATTAATAATAATACCTCTTCCTTATTAAATACCTGCATTTCACCAGGTGCTATGCCAGATATTATGCATGCATTATTATCAGTCCTCAGAGCAAGGAGGGCAGTATTTTATCCATTTCCAGATGGATAAACTGAATCTCAGAGCATTTAAGGGATTCACTAGAGTCCACAAATTAGAAAAGAGTCAGCAAAGAATATAACCAAGTCCTAGTGTGGCCTCAAAGCTCAGACTTTGCAGATATCATGCTGTTTCCTTTGTAGGCTATACACCCTTGATCTATTAAAAAGTGGGTTTGAAAACAAGGCCCTAGGTTTCATTGCCCTTCTGGTAATAGCTCCAATATATTCTCCCAGTTTTGAATTAAGTGTAGATGTGGCACTAGGTAATTATTAGTCTTTCTATGACAAGTGTGAGAACCAACACAAGCAAAAGTATGGTAATGTTCAGATTTCTTCCTTAATATATGTTTATTAATAGATTTTTCTTTTTTTAAGAAAAAGTGGGTAAAATCACTCTGTCTGGAATTCCAAGTAATATGAATTTCAGTCCTGCTTTTGTCTCTTTTCGGCTGACTCAAGAATCAGAATTGGTCTTTGAAAAGTAGAGGCTTAACACTGATAATATTTGTAAATTCTTTGATGTTTAAAAGGCACAGAGCAATAAATATTAATGGACGTGCTTGAGATTTAGCTCTCTGCTCAGACTTTGTTCGTCTGTTCTCTCACCTGAGAGTATAGTGCATTCTGTAAACTAGAATGTTGCTTCCCCGTTATGCATCCCATAAGGGTTGGACTTTTTTAGTGGACACAACTAATTAAAGGGCAAATGAACCATATGTAGACTAGAAGGCAAGAAGAAGCTGTAATCAGATGAGGCCACTAGACCTGAGGCCAGGAAACTAAGGCCCTGGCCCTGCCACTTACTAGCTATGTGGAACCAGGCAAGTCACAACTTCTTAGGGTTGACTGGAATGCTCTGCAATAATAGAAATGCTACACATCTGTGCTATCAAATACCAAAATTTTAAAATTTCATTTAATTTTAATACATTTAAATTTAAATAGCCACATGTGGCTAATAGCTAACTTTTAGAGAGTCGGTCTTAGACCATCAACCATCATGCTTATAAAATAATGATAAAAACGACCTCTAAATATTTCAGAGTATAGCTGTGGACTTAAATAGCATCATCCTTGTAATGTGACTTATAAGCTCTAAGGCATCCGTCAAGTATAAGTTATTAATTATAACAATGATAACAATAGCAAGAATGATACCAATAATGGTCATTGCTTGGACATAACCCACAAAGTAGAAAGTCTTGTTACTAAGCTTGGACTTTATCATTATCTCCTACTCTTCTCTTTTCCATAGTTGTGTTGATCTGTGATTCCACACTTCCTTGGGGGCAGATGGAAGTCATTGTGAGCTTAATTATGTATACTATGGGGGGGACCAAAATAGATAAAAAGGCAGGGAGTCCAGAGAATTAGATTCTAATTGTAACTCTGCCATTGACTAATTGTGTAATCTTGGCTCCCACTAAACCTCCAGGAGCCAATTTTCTTTAAGCTTTGACCAAGGAAGTTCTCTTAATAGTTTACAGGCTCATAAAATGTTAGTGAGAAAAGGGACCTAAGGTATCATCTTGACCAGTTCTCTCTTTTTTTTTTTTCCTACATGAGGCTTTGGAAACCTAGAGCCGGTAAATGACTTGCCCAAGGTCGCTAGACTAGTTGGTGACAGAATTTGGCCTAAGGCTCAGGTCTTTGTCCCTTTGCACTTTAGTCCATGCTGCCACTGTATAACTCAAGGGTGGGGGAGTCACTGCTTAATGCCATTGAAGATAGATAGCAAATCAGTGATCACATATCCCCACAGGACTTAATCACAATTCTATAAAAGCTATATAAACCCTACTGTAATTAGCTTAGCACCATGAGGTAGATTCATTCATGGAGCACACATTCCATTAACTAGCTGTGCAATTCAGCTTCCACTTTTGTAAAAGACTGGGGTTGGATGAGTCAATCTCCAAGGTCCCATCCAGCTCTGAAAGTCTGTAATTCTAAGACACATGCACTGAATTTTTAAATATTGTAAATGAATTCCTATTTGATTTATGAGAGTAGTTCTTACAAATATTTGAAGAGCAATGATACATATATGTGTGAGTCATATTCTGTCTGCAGATACTGTCTGGTGTACATATGGATCTGCAGGATCCTTCTGGTTACTCCATAATTCCAGAAGGGCCTGGAATCCCCAGGTTAGTAGTGCCGGTCTAGGGAGGCCTTTTCTCTTGGGACAAAGATAGAATCAACCAACATTTCTTTTTATTACCTGGCATATGTAAGTCTTTTTTGAATAAGTACTAAATGTACAATACAGTATTCATAGTTACAGAAGGGTATGCTATGAAAAGAACTGTCCCCAGGCACTACTGTTAACAATAAGATCAACACCATAGGATTTGTCCTGGACTGAGGGGTTTTCTGGGACATGGGACTTTCAGTACTAAAACTGAAATGTCCTGAGCAAAGGAGAACAAGTCTGTCACCCTAGCAGGTTTCTTGATGCATCCAATTTCTTATGCCCTGGCACAAAACTTCTCAGTTGCCACTGGCACAAAATTCCAGTAGGTATGAAGCAATATGTTTTTAACATTTTTCTCTAGATGACATCTTGAGATAAATAAAACTCACCACTCAAAGATGAACATCTCAAGGTTTTTTTTTTTGAAGATTTCTTATTCTATAGGTTCTAGAAAAGAAAGGATAGGGTTGAAAACCAGACCAGTTCATTCAAGGGAAGCACAGTTAAAGTGACAACCTCCGTTGTGCAACTAGTGACCTCTAAGATATTGGGAAGATTTTATTCACAAGCAGAGTCAAGTATTACTTGTTGATGAAACTAGCATCCTTCGGAAAAATCAATTAATATCCATTTGTGAGAAAACTGGAGAATAGACTAAAATTGAGTTTTCCTTCCAGCCATGGTGAAGATTGGGATGAAGTAAATAGAGATCTTGAGTTGACAGGGTGAAGAACAATTTCTATGAATTTGTGTTTGGGAATAATGGTAATACTTTCCATTTCTGAAGGATGAGCTACTCATTGTAGAATGTGAATGATGTATATTTGTTAAAGTTTTTCCTGAAAATGAGTTTTTCTACCTACTTTTTTGTGCTGCATATTCTATAAATTGTATAAACTATTGTGGAATATACTGCCTTTCAAAATCTACCTGTTTTTTTAATTGAAATGACATAAAATTTTATTTTTCTCCTTATTGAATTCTATATTTTTTCTATGCAAAACAGTACATTTTATAGAGTAGCTATTGTGTCTAAGTCACTATTCAGAGTGCCGGAGGGAATGCCAAAAATGCATGAAATTCCCTGCCCTCCAGGAGCTTAAACTTAGGTTCAATGAGGTAAGTGCCAAATAGCTTTAAGGACCAGTAACATAACATGATTGCCACAAAGAAAATAGAATAAAGAAGGGATATGCATCTAACTGATGAATAGGAAGAATTGTATAAGACAGAGAGAATATTTGAAATGGATCTTAATAGTGAATAAAATTGAACAATTATAAGCATTAAACTTTAGGTCCAGGGAACTGTGTTAAATATTATTGAACTGGGGAGTCTAGAGTAGAGGGAGGTTCCAAAGTAAGCTGTAGCTATAGTGTACAGACCCATGAAAGCACTAATGGGGAGTTAGCTGTCTCATTTCTCAGGCAAAGGGAGTAACTGCAGATTTCAGAGCAGGAGCATGGTACACTCAGATGTGTATCTGGCACTAGTTGATAGCGTGAATTGAACTGAAAATAGAAAAGAGACAGGAAACAAGGAGACAAGATGAGAAGTGATGAGAGTCTCAACAAAGATAGTAGGGGAAAAAAGGAGGGAACACAAGAACAATGTGGTTAAAAATGTTCATGACATGAAGAGTATGGTTAACTAGAAGTCGATGGGGACTCCAAGGTTAAGCCTTGATAAAGGCAAGTGAGTTGATGCCAGATAGCAGTGGTGGTTGGGGGAGAAAGACCAAGAGTTGAATTTTAAAATTCCTAATATCCCCTTGAAGGTAGGATTTTACTGAACTCCTCTTAGCACTTTGCTGTACTGACACTTGGTAATACACAGTTAAGCAGAGTCAACATTCACATTGCACTGAATTGTACTAATTTGTGGGTTTGTACTCTTTCAACCTTCTTTTTACTCCATGCAAAGTGCCAAATAGCTTTTCATAATGTCGGGGGGAGGGAGTCAAGGAAGGGACAGCAATCACATATTTTAATATTACAGGATTGTCATTGTACTCCCTACTTTGTTTCAGTAGAAAGAACGGTTATGTAATGGCCCTTTGGCTTGGGTTAGCATCAGTCTCATTGATACTGGGTTATCTACTGAGCTGTTGATGCTTCAGACCCCGCCAAATCAAACCGTCTCAGTTCAAGACAAAATGTGGAGGCTTTCCAAGACTCTTGGGAGCACAGATAATTTTATTTCCCTTCCTCTCTTAGACTGATAAAATACTCCATCGGTCTGATAGCAAAAGCGTTGCCCCAAATAAAGGCAGGGGATAGATCCTGACTGCAGCTATTAAGTTGAAATCTTATCAGTCACAAGGGTGGCAGGACCTACCAGCTCTCACCCTGAGTTAATCAAATTAGATATTTGTCATTCTTTCCCTAGCTAGCAGGAAATTAAGTTTCACTGAAGCATTTGGGTCTCACCCTTAGTATCTAAGAATGATCTCCCTGTAAGATAACTTTACAGTATTCAGTTGCTTTAGGGCATCACCTTTAGACCACTTTTTTCATAGAACCAACATGGTCAAGGTGGCTTTAATATTTTACACAGCTGTTCCACTTCCAGGATTGGCATCATTGTGGTCATGTGGTAACCCTGCAACGTCTCCCCTAATGTCAGAGGAGAATCTGGAAAAAATTGTCTGAATGTTTTCTCAAAAGCAGTCACTTTTATTTTTTCAAGTGGCTATTGTTTTAACTGTAAAAGGGTATCCAGCTCCGACAGGTGTTAAATAGTAGTGGCAGCCTAATCTTAAATGGAAACACGAAGATTAATCTGCCTCCAAAATGATTGCTCTCTCCCAATGTGTCTTTCTCATTCACTTTCTCTTTCCTTCTCACCAATTACTTTCCATTTGTCACTCAGGTCTGGCCTGATTCTTGCCCGTTTTTCTTTTTACCCTGTTCAGTATCTGGGACTCACATCTTCCCGTGGCATATTCTTAAAACAAGTTAAGACACTATTGGTATGTATATTCTCTAACATGCGACACATGAGGGAAAGCATTCTCTAGTTCCTGCGTGTACAAATTTGCAATGTTTCATTCTAAATTTCTGCTGTCTCTACTTAGAAAAGTGATTTTAGAAGGATTCAAATTGGCGGGGTGGGATGGCGGGGGGTAGAGGGGGAATCACAGATTGACTAAAGAACTAGCAAATCATTTGACTAGCTCTTTCTGAGTTTCTATTCTCCATCTTATACCTGAATTCCACATGGTGTTCATGACCATTGATAAAATGAGGAAAGTTGCTTCCCCCTCCTCACCCCATCCCCCCTCCCCCACCCAGGCCCCTGCAAACCTACCAGAAGAGGGAATCATTTGCCCTCTCTACCAGTCATCCATTTATTTTGTCTTTTGTTGATTCTATAAGAAAGAACCTACATGAATGCTGAGGTTTCATTTTAGAATTAAAATTCAGAATATGATGAGATGACCTCTGTGTTGTATCAGTGCCTTTGTCTGAGAGTTTGCAGGTTATGAGCCATCCAAATTTGACAATTGTAATCAATTCTAAAAATAGTTGTATTGTAAACATTTCCCTGTTTATGTCCCATATTCCTGATTTCCTAAAAAACAGCAATCATTGTAATGGAGGATCCATGTGAACCTGAGAAGTTCCTAGGTATATAGAACCCTACCGCCTTCAGGTTTGCTAGAAAGTCTGTACTTCCATTTTTATTTATTTTTTTACATTTTGTATTTTTCAGTTCAGCCCAAAGTTGCCTAGTCAAATGTAATCTTTGTGCTTACGAATAAATTCAAACAGCTTGCTACTGTTTGTCACAATTTTCATTTGGGACCTTAGAATTTTGCTTTCTTTTTTGTAAAAGCCACATTTTACATTCATAAACCATTGCATGTTGCTCATTTAACCCTGTTCCCACGGTCCACTCCAAATGCATTATGGAGTGACCCCGCATGTCAGCACTATAGCATTGTACAGTAAATAGAGTGTTTTGCTTCATAAATCAAGCATAGAACTTATAGCCAACTTCAGCATAAAAAAAGTCACTGAAATAATATGGCCCAGCTGCAGGAGATAGGCATTGTATTCATAAAGCTAGCCTTAAATTACTGACATTTAAATCCAGATTTGACAAAGCTAAGACTATTTTGGGAGGATTCGGAGTAATCCTCATGAAATTCCAAATTTCTCTTTTGTTGTTTTGAAGGAGAGTCATTATTTAAAGGAGAGGGTTTAGGTTTTGTCCTCTTCGCCCTATCTCTAGTGGTATCAGAAAGGGGGGCTTGGATGGCCAGCTTACCTAATTATGCAGATCACTTTGCATATCATCTACTTTTCCTTTGGGAACCTGTTTTTGGGGGCAGAGCTCTCTTAAAGTGTCAATCAGCAGTAAAATGCAAAGGTGATTTGGAAAACTCAGGTTTGGATTTCACCCCTATCTAAGTCAAATTGAATACTAACATCTTATTGAGAGTGTCCAAAGATAGAAATTAATTTTATTTCAAGCAGCGATTTGTATTTTTCTGTTGGAAAAAAAAAGAGAGTCTAAAAGCCCAACAATTGGCCAGACTTCCAGCTTTCACTGTTCTCTGTTCATCTTTCTTTATAGGTAGCAATTTTAGCATTCAAGACTTAAAAATACACCAGAAGAACATACATTTACAGTGCTCTGTCTGAAAGCATGCTTTGAAAAATCACCTACAACGGAAAGACCTTGTTAATGGAGAATTGTCAACACACCAGCTAGTTTAAGCCATAATCTCCCTAGCCAATACAGTTTGCTCAAATAAATTAAAATCATTATATTTTCCCATTAAATATCACTCTCCACATCTCAAAAAATGTTTTTTAAGCACAAAACTAAATGCTTATAACAAATGTAATTACAACAGAATAAGAATGAATGGAAGATTGGAAAAGCTAATGTCTGTATTTTATCTTTCATGCAAGGGGATTAAAACCCATTACCATTTTGTTAAAAGCATTTATCTGCTAACTGTAAAATGAGTTAGACTAGTGTTGTTTTTTTTAAAGTTAATGTCCTTCCTACAGGTAATTTCTTTGTTCACCCAAGATAGAGGAGTCCAACTGAATTATGTTCTGGCATAAATTGCCTTCTGGAATTCAACTACTTCTTTTGGAAAGTAGCAGTATCTTCAAATTAACCTCAGTTAACACGAATGGACTGAAAAAATTGTTCAAAATTTTATGTAGTTCAAAAATTGTCAGATTTGTTGAAATGAATAATGTGTTTGGATTTTTGGAAGACCTTTACAAATTTTGAACCTCCTGCAGTTCCATTTGGTGTAAAGAATTATACTATAAACAAGGGGCTCCATCTGTACTTTTGAAATAACTATTCAGCTTTCCATTTCAGTGCTTAGACAAATTGACACAAGAAACTGAAAAGCAGAAGTTAGTGTTCAGAGAAGTTCAAGAGTAAACATTTAGTCAATTCGTCTGCTCAGATTAAAAGAGATGCAGAGCAAAAGGGTCCAGGACCCTGGATGAAGGGCCTACACTGGTGATGAAGATTCTCAGTGGCCTCAGGTCACATGCGGAATAGGAATCTACTCATAGGGTGCCTTCCCTGTTTCTCGGTATTTTGTACATATTTTCTTATATCTATGATTGAGGAAGATATTTATATTAAAATTTCATTTATTAACTTTCATGTTTTTCTGGTCCTTTTCACTGATGACTTAGGCCACTATTTGGTCTCCCAAGTTGGCCAAGGGAAAAAGAAATCACATTTCTAGAAAGAGGAGTAAAATATGGCGGCTGTTAGAAACTTCTTTGATAGGGCTCCGCAAGACAAGTTATAGAATGCTGTTTTAGTCATATTACTGTTCAGTGCAGCTCGGCAGGAAATTACAGGTCACCACGACACCGGGTTTTGTGATAGGTGCTCAGCAATCTGCTCATAACAGGGGCTGTCATTTTTAAGCCAACATTCAAGGTACATTTAATGGGGATGGTGCAATAAATCAAGAGTCACCTAAAACATTTGACACATGTCATTCTCTGGATCCCAAATTCTTTTGTCCCCAGGAGTTTCTAGCTGGGGCCTGTTGCTCCAGGTATTCAAGGATTCCTAGCCTGGTACCCGACTCTCTCTTTATGCTTGAGGGTAATGCATGGCCCAGGTAGACGTGCATTCTTGGAGTGTCTGCGTGAAACTTTACACATCCCCATGCACACCCACTCTCATGCTGCTGGCTTTTTAGTAATGCCCTTTCTTCTCCTTTGCCATTCCTTACATGCCAGCTCTCATTTCCGGTCTAATGTAAAGCTCCCATTCTTGCTGTAACCTGGGCCTGCAGTGCTGCATGCTGGGGCCGTGCTCTCTTCTGACCTCCTACAGCACAAGTGGTCTATATTATTAAATGCATCCTGCATAGCCTGGCGTTGTTAGCTATCCTGTAATATTTTTCTCTCCAATGAGCTCATGTAGTCACTGAGAAATTACGATACCTCTTTGTACCCTTTGGCCTTGGTACCTAATAGGCTTTCAGTGACAGCTGGCTGACTTAGTGATGAAGCATTGTATGGAAGTCTGTGAAAATAGGATGAGTTGACATGATGTATTCCCACGTCAGCTAACCTATGCAGATTTGTGTTGCTTCAAAATCATGTGGTTTAGATTGATGCAGCATTATTTTTCAGATGAAAAGATGACTAAATTTAAACCTCTCTGAATTATTGAATTAACAAAAGCATCTGAAATTCTGATAAGGTTGTATATTACCAGAGTATCATTAAATTTCTCAAGGAACATTAGACTGTGCCCACAGCATATACTTTGCAGGCCATCTGCAAAGTCATCATTTTAATAATCCCTTTAACAATGGGATTATCTCCACTCAATGTCTGTTGATAGTGAGGAAACTCAGGATGAGGTTAAGGAAGGGAATTAACATTCATTGAATCCATATTTTTTGGTATTTAATTCTCCATGAGAACCTTACAAGGTAGATGGAATGATCTTCATTGTTTGCATGAGAAAGTTTCAGAGTTGTTAATTAAATTGTCCAAGATTATCCCTACCTGGTTTGGCTCAGTGGATAGAGTGTAGGCCTGTGAACTGAAGGGTCCCAGGTTCGATTCCAGTCAAGGGCATGTACCTTGGTTGTGGGAACATCCCCAGTAGAGGGTGTGCAGGAGGCAGCTGATAGATATTTTTCTCTCATCGGTGTTTCTAACTCTCTATCCCTCTCTCTTCATCTCTGTAAAAAATCAATAAAATATATTTTAAGAAAAGAAAAAATCCAACATTAAAAAAATAAAATAAATTGTCCAAGATTACACAGAGATAACTCAAGCCATTCTGCTTTATATCTTTCTTGCTCTAGTTTACCAATAAGAAAGCATCAGCTCTTCTGATACCAGGTTAACATCTTATTAAAACTCATCTTTTAGTTGCAACCAGAATATTGCCAGCACTTTTTTCACGTGTGGTGCTGTGCCATTTCTACAGATTGGCAGATTGCAGTGATTCTGCTTCAAGCAAATCTCATTTGATTTACCCAGCAGAATGAGCCCCTTGCAAGAGCCTGACTGTCATCTCCAGTTAGGTTTTTCTCCTTGTCTAGTTTGCTGCTACTCCATTCTGAGGAAGCTGAGATGTTTCCTGTTTTTGTTTATGGAACCCTGCAGTCTAAAGGCATGGAACACCAAGGTGATCATTCTTCAGAGGGTCTGGATGATCACTAATAAAGAGTTTGCTTATGGAACTTTATCAGGTAAAGTTGGGCCAGAGATAGAATTTGAGAGTATTTTATGTTGGACTTGACCGTGGTTATCTATCAGCCTCCATGGATAGCTGAGTTCCTCAGGATTGGCTGGTATCCTTGTGGAACTTACCATATGGATTCTTCTTTCTGCTATCATTCTGGCCTGGGGGATTTTTCCCCTCATGAATTTATACTTACTCCCTTTATTCCTTCCATCAGTCCATGAGATACATGAATTACTTATCTGTTCTGCTCATGGTATGCTGTAGGGCTATGAGAAGTTATTTTTTTCATATTTTTTTTATTGATTAAGGTATTACATATGTGTCCTTATCCCTCTATTGCCCTCCCACCCACCCCCCCACTCAAGTCCTCACCCCCCTGGTGTCTGTATCCATTGGTTAGGCTTATATACATGCATAACAAATCCTTTGGTTGATCTCTCCCTCTTACCCCCACCTTCCCCGACCTTCCCTCTGAGGTTTGACAGTCTGATCGATGCTTCTCTGTCTCTGGATCTATTTTTGTTCATCAGTTTATGTTGTTCATTATATTCCACAAATGAGTGAGATCGTGTGGTATTTATCTTTCTCTGACTGGCTTATTTCACTTAACATAATTCCATCCATCCAGTTCCATCCATGCTGTTGCAAATGGTAACCCAGAAGTGTCTTCTCTCAAAGAGTCTTGACTGAAGAGTGATGATTATCTTGTCCTAGAAGGAGAGGAGCCCAAGAACACACATTTAGAGGCTTCCCCTCTACAATGGACTAACATTAGATGAACAGAGCAGTAACAAGAGGCAGGTTAGTTCTGTGCTTGACCCTTCTTAACGCATTATACCTGTCCTTACTTCCACAGGCATTAGTATTTTCTTTTTCTGTTTTTGCCTCATTTGCCTTTGTTCTGCTTTATCTATGGCTGTTAGAGCAAGTTATCCTTTATTGTCATTAGAGAAGGGTATATGTTCACCTATATGTACAATTATCAATGTCTTTTTTGAAAGCAGTATGTGCATAGATTTACGGACGTGAATAAATGTGATACATTAGAATATTTTCTTTGCAGGATCTTGTAAATCACAGTGGTCTTAAATATTCAGTAGAGATAGCAATACATCTGAAAGAGCAGTTGAATGTGGGAATCTCTTTTCTAGGAAATCAAATAAAATGTGACAATTGTTAATAGATAACATTTACTGAGCACTTACTCCATGTCAGCTTTTGTGCTGAAAGCATCGTAGCCCTTATTTTACTTAATCCCCTTAGCAAATCTAGCGGTTAGGTATCATTATTATCCACATGTTTCAAATGGGGAAATTGCTGCTTGGTAACATGCCCAAGTTCATACAGCTAACAGGGGGCTGAGCCAGGACTCAAAGCTAGGCAATGTGGCCCCAGAGTTTCTTTCTTAGCCATCCTGTTTCCTTGGCCCGTGGTTGTCAAACAACAATAACAAGATCCCCAAAACAACAATATCAAACTTCTCTGTCCTCTGCTCTCCACCCATAAGGGCCAATGTTAAGACTTGGGGTCATTAAGGACTAAACCCAACAACCATGCCTATAACCAGAAGAATGGTCGAGCTCAGCAGTGCAGATTTTCTTTCAGACTAAAGGTTGATAGGACAAGTCTTCCGGAGGCAATGAGACCTTGTTTCTGATGGAGGGATAGCCACCTATAAACTGGGTGACCATCTCACCATCTCTCAGCTAGGGGATCAGATGTTTGTTTTTCGTTTCTCCTCTCTTTGCCAGTACATGCAGCTTTTTATTTTTCACACTTTACAGCTCACTCTTTTCAGAAGTTGTGATGTCCTATGCATAGGCTCTTCACTGTCACAGATCCTCCCTGTCTTCTACTAAGACTCCACACTCCTTTAGGCAGGACAGCCTCTTGTGAATCTGAAACAACACAATATTAGATAGTTGGATTGAACTACATTATCTCAGGATTGCTATTAACTTTCATTTTATCCCTCAGCACCTCTCAGAAACACATCTCCCTCTCAAATGAAGAAAGAATTGTGGTGCAAAACAACAATAATGAACAGATCTCTATCAAGAGTTAGACAGTAAATCCAGAAAGTCAGAAAAAGTGACTTTTTCTGGAAAAGGGGGTCAGGAAAATGCTATTCAAGGAGACAAGGGCCAGGCCACCAGGTGAGGATGGACAGAAGTTGGGGTAGAGCATGTGTACCCTAGAAATGGACACATGGGGACAGATGTTCATGCTTTTATTTAAAAACATTTATTTACCACATTGTATAGGTCAAGCACTGAGCTATCAGGATAAACAAGACACAGCCCTGTTTTCTGAGGGCTTATATCTGGGAGGGGAGAGAGCTATATAAAAAAATATCAACAATGCAAAGAGAGTACAGACTACCTGAGGATATAAAAGGAGTGATCAACTTATGGAGTAGGTCAGGAAAGCCTTCAGCAAGGAGTGGTTGGAGGTATCTTCTAGATATGGGCTGGGAGGACATTCCCTTGAGAGCATGAAAACAGGAAGCAGACCTGGCACAGATGCCCGGCAGCGGGAACTTGCAGAGTTGGTTTCAGCTGGAGCACAAGGTGCTGTTGGCAGGTGGGGGCACAAAGATTGGGTGGAAGGTATTGACGGGCAGAGCTGTTTGTGGAAGACCTTGTTTAGCTGTAGCCAGTGCCCAGGGCAGCCCTGGATCCCCGCATCAGTGCAGGGGCCCAGGAGGGGGGAAAGAAAATGAGGACTGTGCCAAAATGCCCCCGAATCTCTTTGGTTCTGTCAGCACTTGTTGCTTTTTTCAATAATTCCGATTTTGAATTTCAACAACAAACATTTATGGAGCATTTACTGTGCGACTGACACTGTGCTTAGCTCTTCACATGCAGGAAGGGCTGTGCTTTCACCAACTGTATGTTTAGAAGCTGGAAAGGATGCAAAAGAGACATTAATTTTTCAACTCAAGGACCTGAAAATCTATATGGGAAGATAAGCAACCATGTAAGAATGAAATGAGATGGTTATCTAAGAAAGGATAGGGCTGATTGTTGGCACATCCTGAAGGTAACAAGGTGGGTAGGGGTACACTTCCTCTTCGAGAAGTTTTTGCACCATAAGCCAGTGTTATTTTTCCCAGGCTGCTCAGTGGGGCCAGAAGCAAGATGATTTGCTTAATGAACACACTGCAGACAGGGAAGCTAAGTACTGTTAGATTTCATGTTATTATGTTTTCTCATCTCCCTTTGAAAAGCCCTGGCGTTTAAGAATGGATGAAGTCTGGAAACTGAAATGATATAAACAGTTAAAAGTCAAACGTTGGGCCCGCTCTGAGACTGTGAGGCAGCCAGTACATTGAACGCAGTGGCGAGAAAACAGAGCCAGGCCTGCTCACCACGGACACAGTCAAGCTCCCACAGTTTGCACAAGGTGCGAGAGGCAGATCAGCCCTCCGGAGGACCCTGCACACGCTGCACATTGCGCCAGTCTCACCCTGGTCACTGAGCCTCCGCCTCACAGCTGGGCTGACGGCATTAGCCTGCACACCAAAATATTAATGTCAGCATCTTTTATCGCATGGGCTGGGGATTTGCAACCATTTGAAAAACCACCAACCCTGCTCATAATTATCTGTGATTTAGAGAAAAGGGTGAAGTTATCCTTAAAAAAAGAAAAAGAAAATAACCCGTCTGTCAGCGAACACATTGTGACAGTCCCTGTGTAAGAAAATGTAAGTTAAAATATTTAGGACGCTTTCTTATTTATAATCAGTCACAACAATGTAAAAACAAAACAGCAAAAACCCCCAGAAACTCCAAAGGGTGCTGTGGAAAGAGAATGATAGGAATGCTTCCCTAATTCTACCCCCCGCCCCCAACTCCACACCCACCTTGCTATGAATTGCATAATCTAGGCAGAGAAATATCCTAAAATGTCATTGGATTGTGTGCTGCTATTTGGTGTATCTTGCCTAGCTTGTCAGGACTGCATAACAGTCTAAACATGAACTTGGGGAAAGGGGAGGAACTAGGGCAGTGATGGCGAACCTATGACACGCGTGTCAGAGGTGACACGCGAACTCATTTTTTTGGTTGATTTTTCTTTGTTAAATGGCATTTGAATATATAAAATAAATATCAAAAATATAAATCTTTGTTTTACTATGGTTGCAAATATCAAAAATTTTCTATATGTGACATGGCACCAGAGTTAAGTTAGGGTTTTTCAAAATGCTGGCACGCTGAGCTCAAAAGGTTTTCCATCACTGAACTAGGGGATGGGAGTAGACTGCAGTATTGGGACCCAGCACTCACCAAGGAGGTGGGCACTTGTTTGAAGCCAGGCGAGGATTCAGGGCAGCAGAAGCCAACACAGAAAAATAGAGAGAAGCTGACTTTGACACTGAGACAAGGCCATCAGGCCCAACATGTCTCTTACTTTCAGAATAGGACCATTCTCAGAGCATACATTTTTGCACCAAATCTCAAAGTCAAAGCAATGTCTCTCTGTGGTTGCACGAGCATGTCAGGGCCTGCCCCCAAATCAACAAGATGGCCCTATCAATCTATCCGTTGCTCTATCAAAAATCAATCAAGTGTGTTCTCTGGCCCCAAGCAGTGACCTCAGACAGTCAGTGGCAGGAAAATTCCATTTCAATAAAACCCATTACTATACACACACACACACTCACACACACACACACACACACTCACACATACACACACACACACACACACATACATACTAGAGGCCCAGTGCACGAATTCATGCATGGATGGGGTCCCTTGGGGAGGCCTGCGGGGTTCGGGCTGAAACCCGCAGTCCAATGCTGCCTGCAGCTCATACCTGCCACTCCCACTCATCCTGGCCCCACTGCACCTGCCACCAGCTCGTGCCCAACCAGTCCAGATCAGGAGAGGCTCGCACTGCCACAGTAGCACTTGCCAGCTGTGAGCCCTGCATCTGGTGCCCTCCTGAGGGGAGTGGCCTATGGGATCGGGCTGAAACTGGCTCTCTGACATCCCCCAAGGGGTCCCAGATTGTGAGTGGGCACCAGGGACCCCACTGGTGCACGATTGGGGCTTAGGAGGGACCGTGGGAGGACTCCAGGGCATGTCCTGCCCCATCTCACCCAGTCCTGATTGATAGGACCCCAGCAGCAAGCTAACCTACAGGTTGGAGTGTCTGCCCCCGGTGGTCAGTGCACATCATAGCAACTGGTCACCTGTTGACTGCCTGCCCCCTGGTGGTCAGTGCACGTCATAGTGAGCAGTTGAGCAGCCTTAGCATATCATTAGCATATTACACTTTGATTGGTTGAACGCTTGACCAGTCAACCAGATGACTGGACACTTAGGATATTAGGCTTTTATTATATAGGATATATATATATTTTAAAAGGCCTCAAAATGAGATCTCAGTATAACTTGCCTCATACAGATACTTTTCTTATCAATATCTTAATCTAGGTAAATCATTTCCTGAAATGCTTCAAAAATGCAATAGTTGGTGCTTATCATAATGTATGTCTTAATTGCATCCTGTGCTAACACCTACTAAACCTGCCCGCTGCCTTTTTAGGAATCTTTTGCTGGCTTTCCCCTTATTCATTATCCTTGTTCTTTACCTCCTAAAAATTCCCGTTGTTGTGCTCATACATTCATAATTTTGTCTTAAAGGAAAGATGGGTTAATAAATTCTTTAAGCTACCAACATTTACATGATGATTATTGCATAGGATATAGTAAATGGTATAAAGTTTGAGGTTCAATATTGGATTCTTCACTTATCAGTGGAAGGACTTTAAGAATATTACATAGATTTTCTCTGCATCAGTTTTCTCATCTGTACAATAGGGATAATGACACATCTTATAGATAGGCCATGAGGATCAACTGAGAGAATAGATATAAATTATTTGACACAGTCTCTGTCACAGAGTTTCCAGCAAATGCCAGTTCCTGTCACTTGGATTTCAAGAAATAATGTTTGATATAGATTAAATGAAGGGCCTACTCTGGCCCAAGTTTTATAGTTGTTTATGACATTTTCTGGACAAAAGCAAGCTTGGTTAGAAGGTAAGTGACCAGTTTACACGTAGATCTATCATTCTAGTATATATTCAGTTAATTGATATATCTTATAGTACATTTTCTTGTCTGAGGAGGATTCTTTGGTAGTGGAAGGCAGGGTGAATGGTTGAAGCCCATTACTGTTTGTTGGAAATATTACTTTCACCTTACTTAGAACTGCAGGTGTGGCTGCAGCACATTCAATCACTAGCTTCAGAACCTGTAAATTCAAGGCCATTAGAGTCATTCAGGGACAATAGATGCTTTGAAAGTCTAGATCAGGGGTCCTCAAACTTTTTAAACAGGGGGCCAGTTCACTGTCCCTCAGACCTTTGGAGGACCGGACTATAGTTTAAAAAAAAACTATGAACAAATTCCTATGCACACTGTACATATCTTATTTTGAAGTAAAAAAACAAAACGGGAACAAATACAATATTTGTATTTGCATGTGGCCCGCGGGCCGTAGTTTGAGGACCCCGGGTCTAGATGAAGAGGAGTTGTCTACTCCTATTTCCAGGGACAATAACAATATTTCTAATAGACTTCCATAAGCTCTCATTTGCAAAGTCTCATGAATTTGGGACTTTATCTTTGGGATGAAAGTAAACTCTGTCCTCTCTGCTAACACACTAAGCAAATGCACAGCAGGCCCACATGAAAAGGTGGCATATTTACCTTCGTAACAAAACACACCATCTTTAAGCAACAAGGCTTGTACCTATATCTTTTCATAAAACAACATATCCGCAATGCCAACACAGGCAGACATTCTTCAGACTGAGTCTCGGTCGCCTTTTATTATTGCTTTAATCCCCTCTGGTCAGCACATGGTTAAGCACATTCCAGTTACTGCAAGATTTTGAAATTTAAGAGCAAGAAAGCAAACAAATAGACCAGCTTTATAAAGAAATAGCCTATAAGTCAACCTTTCTTCTTTTATTCCTATACAGCATTTCTCCCACCCAACCATCTAAATGATGTGGCATTCAGTGAAGGATGGACAGCACAGTTTAATGAGTCCTCCTGTGAATTTGAGAAGGGTGTTGCACTTTACTGCATTGGATCTCAGGGTTTCTGTTATCCCCTGATTTGGTCCATAATCGGCCAAAGAGAAATGATTGACACTAGCACTGAGGTAGTGTCTGTGAAATGCAACTTAAGAGTATATTGAATCTTATCAATGTAATTGACAAAACACCATTAGAGATGTAAAATTAATGAGTCATGATGTTTGTAAAAATATACTTAAGAAAATAAAAGAGTGCCTTATCATTTGGATGTGTATTTCATGAACAAATGCCTGCAACCAGAGCAGCAAATGACCTCCCAACTGGCAAATCTTGCTGTTGTCAGTAAAGTTTCTGTAGTGCTTTCCTTGTACAAAGATCTTAGACTGTATGCTTCAGAGAAAAATTTTACACCAACCAAGGTCTTTATTAAATTATGCTTCTTGCCTCCTCATTTGCTCTTCAATTTTTTACATAGAAATTAAGTCTCTTGTCCTTTATCCATGCATACTCATCTTCCCATCTACATCATTAGGTCTCCAGAAGACAATAGGCAATACCTAAACTCTTACTGACCTTTGTCTATGACAATGGCATGCTCTGCAAAGAGCACACACTCCATAAAACTGATTCTGTTTCCTGTCTGCTCCACCTCCATTGAAAACGCCTGTGTTTTTGTGCCCAATTTCTGGAGCCAGATGGAATGTTGTCCTGATGTGGGCTCTACACTACAGGAGGGAGGTATTTCTGAGAGCACTGGAGAGAGATGTTACTGCCTGCCTTTACTAGGCCACCAGTACCACCTACCCAATACGACAGTGTGTGACATCTCAAAACCCCTTCAGGGAAAGCCAAAATGCATAAAGGCCAGATACGTGGTAAAACATGGAACATGGTGCTATACAAAATGAGCTACACAAAGTGTGAAAATTAAATCCTAATCTATTGTTCTATGAAAGTACAAAAATTGCTAATTTTTCTTCAAGATGGGAACTACAGATAGAGAGAAACTATTTATACCATCTGTGGCAAGTTCATCACTATTACCTTAGCCTAGGCTTCCTTGCCTCCTCGCAGCCATGTAGTCATGTCGTCTCTGTTTGAGTAGTCATTGTTCTACAGTTACAAACAGTTAAGACCAATAAACAAATTTAAATTGCTAATAAAAAGGGTCTCTCTGTTTCTTGATTGAGCAGCCAGTGAGTAACCTGTGGAAAGATTATTTGAATGAGCGGTGATCAGACTTTAGCAAGAAACAAAGATTTTTTTCCCTTAGTGAGTGTTTGGGTCTCACTAAATTCACCAACTGGAATCAAATATCAGAGCAGCTTGCTGGCATACTTGATTGTTTATTTATTATTTAATACAGTTTGTAGAATTATAGAGTTGGAAGAGCATTCCAGAAGTATAGTAGAGCCCTCTGGCCTCAGGGAAGACACTCTGAAACTATGTCAAATAGGATTATTGATTGACTTCATGTAGACTAAAAAGAACATAGTTCTCTGGCTCAGGCTATCTCATAGAAATCTGTTCTTTCCTCCCTTATCTATGTACACTGCAACCTATTTTAGAAGGAAACTCATTTCATTTGGCATAAATTCCTCTTTTTTGAATGTTTTAATGTATTGTTGTCTTCTAGAAAAAAGAGGTTCATCTCTTCATCAGATGTAGAACCTCTGCTTTCCTGTCACCTTTCTCTTAAATATGAATGCCATGTGTATTTGCACTTGTCTATTTTATTGTCTTGCAGGGTTTGGGGGTATGACCCTTCAATAACTTATTTTTAAAAGGTTGATTTTTAAATATTAGCTACATTCCTTAAGAATTATATTAATAAAAGTAATGCAATCCCATTGAGGAAGCCATGACAAATAGAGAAAAACATACAATCAGCATGAGTCCCACTATGCTAGTACAATCCCAGCTATTCTTTTCGTATATTTCCTTTCAGTCTTTTTACTAATACAAAATTTCATTGTCCATATTTATTATCATAGAATTTTTTCTTGCTCTTCTTCAGTTAATATTATAGCAAAAGCATTTTCCACGTCTTTAGCTAGTCTTCATAATCATCACTTTTGCAATAATATTTTCTTGAAGTGATGTACCATTCTTCTATTTTAGGACAATTAGGGGTTGTTTCTATATTTTGATTATTACACTGTAATTAATACCTTTTCTGATAATGGATTTTTAAAAAAGGTTTCTTATTTGTAAATTACCTATTCTGTTTGTTCATTTATCTATTAATTACTTATATTAGGCTTTAAAAATGTTTGCTTCCAATTTTTTTACATCACCTAAAGTGCATATACTCAGTCTTTATTAAGTTGAATATATTTGCTTTTTCCATCTTCTCTTCTACCATTACCCCCAATTTTAGTTTACCTTCATTTAAAATATTCTGATTGTCAAGACAGCACATTTTTCTTGTCTCTGTTTGAGGAGCTGAACCTCCTTCATGACTTTACTCTGCTGATTTGTTCTCATCTAGTGATTTTGGGTTTTGGCAATATTCTTCATAGTCTCGGCCAGCTGTAGACTATCTGTAGTTCTCATTCACAGGACAGCACCTGTTTGAGTGTGGGATCACCTCCTGATTACTTTACCTTGCACTAGCAATCTAATGTTACCCATCAACCTAGTTCCTGACCCCAGGCATTAATGGAAAGATCTGTAGGCTGAGGTGAATATAAAAGCTTGCCAATTAGCAGGTTTTCTCTTCATCCCAACACATCACACTGACCCTTGAGATGAAACTATAACAGGAAGAGCACAGTAATGGTGGATGTGATTTTGTTTTTTTGGCCTCGGACTTTTCATTCCCAAGGTATAACAGTCATGTCTGTTAGCTAAGCTCAGGAAGGGAATAATGAGAAGCAGGTGACGGCCTTGAAAGCATCATGGAATCAGCTCCACGAGCAATTGACTGCTCTCCAAAAGGATGCCCTGAGCATGTGCAAGGGAAATTTAAAAGAGTATAAATGCAGCAAACCAATCCAAGTCATGTCTGGAGTGAAAGATGTATCATGTTGGGACATGGAAGAGCCATTAGGGTGGGCAACTGAACTGGATCTGTGATTTCAAGAACTACAAACCATATCGATGTGAGAGCCTGCCAACTGCTTAAGACAGGATTATATAAGTCTTATATCTCCTGTGGTCTGATTCTTCAGTCTCCTGAGAGACCGTCACTGTTTTGTTTACATATATGATGCAACAGGGTGGAGGTGAGGGTGCCAGCTTCTTATTCTGTCTGTGCATTCATGGGCAAGTGACTTCACCTCTTCCAGGTTCCACAGCCTCAGTGGTAAAATGGAAACAGCAGAACCTACCTGTCCAGGTTGTTGTGAACTTTGGGGTAATGTCTATAATGTCTGACTCAGACTTAAGCAAATCATGGGCCCCAATAAATGGTATTCTGGTTACTCTTGCTGTTTTTACTAAGGTACAGGGTTAGCTTTTGAGATGTGACCTTGCTATGCATCGTAAATTACCATGTGGTGACCAGAGCTTGGATTTGAGAGTGCAGAAACTGCGAATTCATATTGCAGTGCTTGAGGCTGAGAGTGGAAAAACATTCCCATATCATTGCCACTTTCATTAAGGAAAAATACTTTTGTTTATTTATGTTTTCATCTCATTGTACTTTTGCAGGAGATTGTATGTTGTCTATGTTGGAAAGGAGAAAAAAGGATTTTACAATATTGCTGATTAGTATTAGGGCAGTCAAGGAGGCACAGTGATGGCTTCGTTAACCTCTGTACCCTCTTGGAAATCATGACAGTGCTAGCAAAAATTACTTTTATCACCCCCAAAAGTAACGTGCAGTATTGCTTAGCTACAGGAAACATCTATTTATTTATATATTTATAAAGTAGATCTTTCCAAAAGATCAAAATCTGATTAAATTAGAGAGTAGATTTGGAAAAGTACTTAAATCCACGATCAAATTGCCCTTGCCTCTGCTTGGGCTAATTTTAAAAATAGAGTGCACCAGGAAAGTGATAAGAAGGAAAAGCCGGGGGTCAATTATTTCAGCCTAATAATGTAGACCCCCATAAAAAGGGAATCTTCTGAAGTCCCTTGCCATCACCTCTAAAGATGTAAAGCAGTGACAAGTAATTCTAGTCAACAATGGCTGGAACTAGGTTGGCAATCATAAATTAAAATTAAGGAGTTTAAATATGATATAAAACCATTTAATCTTGATGATTTATGCCAGTTCTCAGAGGCAATTATTTACGAACCCTTATGTTTATTACTCCTTTGACTTTTTTAATTACAGTAAACCCAAAATTCAATTATACACCCTAGTATATATTTCAAGCAATCGTATTGTAAATAAAAGGAGAACCAATTAATAATGTGCTTAGTCTAGCAAAGCTAAATCAAGGATAATAAAAAACATGGGCAATTTGATCAAGGTTTGAAAGCTGTGGCAAAGATCCCATCTGGCTAACTTGAAAAATCTCAGGGCTGGAAATGAGGACTCCTTTTTGCTTTTGTAAGAAATACAAGAGCTCTTTAACATGTGACTTCTAGCAGGTTATAGAAATTGTAATTTTTTAAGTTTGCAGGCAATTAAGAAGTTATGTATTGGAAAGGCACAACTTTTTTTTTAATCAATAAACAGGGATGTGGTTTTCGGCCCAAACTACAGTGTCATGGGTTTATCTCCTTTATCGTCTCCCCCCGGCATATGCTGTTGGAATGATATGGGCTGACCCAGCTGTGTTTTGGGTTCCTTAAACAACTCACACTATTCCTCAAATGTTTGGGGTTTGACAAAACCCCAAACGCATTTGGCCAAGCACGTTTTCCCTTGATTTTTAAACACATGTGGGTTTTATGGGAAATTTAATCCATGTGTTTTTGATTCCTTTACACTTAACTCATCAAAATGTTGTTGTGTAAGGTCTCTTTGATGTCCAAGAAGCTTTTGGAGATTTTTTTTTTTATGGGACACTTTAATCCTTTTTTCTTAGAAACGGGAAGTTACATGATGCCAAGAAAAAAAAAAATTCCCACACCACAACGGTGATATTTGATTGAACATTTTAAAACTCTAAGGTTCAACTTGGTGCAGAATTTGACTGAATAATTCTGATCACTAATTTTTCGTTGAAGTTGTAGCTTTTTGGTGGCTTTTGAAACAATAAAATATTGTGGGGTGTTTTTTTTTTCCAGGAGAGAATTAGAAAGGGCTTTAAATTAATGGTGATATCTTATAAATTATAAATGCAGTTGGCATTTTAACCCACATATACATAGACTAAAACAAGCTCTCTAAATTGAGGCTAAATTATGTCCTTCTCCATATGCCACAAGGGAGCCTGGAGAAGGCACGTTAGATTGGAAGTTACTGTGAAAGGGAAGAGCAACTCAAAACATTTAGGGAAACATGTGCATGGATTTCATTAGCATTTTGAGTTTAAATGTGTCACAAAGAAATTATGAAAATGTCATGGATATACATATAAATGTGGGGATTACATGATGAGAAGTGTGTCCACAATGAAAAACAGCATATTGGATTTTATAGTCTGTGAAATAAGGCTAGTAATAGTATTAGTATCCTAGAATTGATGCAATGTTTAAATTAGTTAATGCATATAAGGTACTGTACTGGTTGGGTGTAGGAGCACAGTTGGCGGCACTAATTTTATTGATTAAATTCAGACTAGACTTAGATTTGAATTCTAGCTCAAGCTGGAGCAAAGCCCTCCCCTCCTCAGCCTCAATGTCCTCATCTCTTAGAAGTCCTCTCAGAATCGCTGTGAGGATTATGTAAACATCACGTCCTCTAACTGTGGCACCTAGGGGTCTTTGAGGCATTAATACATGCAATGCCACCTGTTTTACAGGTGATGAAGTAACTTGCCCAAAGTGACAAAAGTGTAATCCACCAAAGATTTTAACTCGGCTCCTCTGACGAAATAGTTCATGTTCTTTCTACTGCTTTTTAAGAAGACAATGAATGCAAAAAATACAAGCAAAGAACAAGAAAGGAATGTTGATAGTTTTGTCAAGATTGTTAAGAGCCAATACCTTATTATGAGAACTGATATTATTTCTTTGTTGGAGAATTTTCTATCTGCAATGTGGAAGTCTCTCCAGAATCATGAAGTTAGAGCATGAAGTTAAAGTACAGGATTGTGTTCATGAAAGACAATATTCCAGAGACTTGCTCTCTGCTTTTGCAGTTCTGAGCATAAGCAAACCGTACAGAAAGCCCTCTAAATCTTTTGCTCCTTGTTCTTCCTTTGTTAAGCTCCCATAGGAGGTTAGATGGCAGAATGTAATGCTGGGGGCAGGACTGACAGACGGATGTTACAATTGAAGAGATCTTGTTTTCTTTCTAATAGCACTGTGAGGTTGAGAGATTCTGTCTCATATGAAGTCATTAGCTTCACTCCACCCTATAATCAGCATCATCAGGAATAACCTACCAATTAGAACATAAAAGTTTACCTAACAATACATAGAGATTAACCTAAGTCATCAACTCCTCCATCTCATTGATCCAGGAGATTGGAATCAATAAAATGGTAGTGGACAAATGCCTTATAAAATTGTATATATCAGTAGCTACCTGATATCAAAGCTAAGCAGAGCAAGAAATACCAAAATTTCACATCTCGAGACTGGTGATCAATTTAAGATTAAGCAAATATGAAATGAATAGGGTAAATTAATGAGAATTTTTGTCAAATTACAAAATTATTTTGCACTCTACTTTGAAAAACATATTTTGGGCAAAGTGAGGAACCTGTATTGTATTCTATTGGGAAGATATATATGTGTATGTTACTTTTCTGCTTACTCTTTGAGCAAGGCAGCAGATAAAACAATATAATTAATTGTAGGTTCCATCAAATATAATAAGGAAGAATAATTTACAATAAATTATTGATGAGCAGTAATATATGGTAGTTTTTCAACCTAATTTTTACCATTAGCAATATTTGCTATTTGCTATTTACATATTTAAGTCATAAAAATAATAACTAACATTTATTGAGGCCTCAGCATATACCAGACACCATTGTTGGTACTTTATAAAAGTTCACTCATTAAATCCACACATGTAGATCTATCTCATCATTATTTTTATTTTACAGATGAACAAACTTGAGTACACAAGAAACTTGTCCAACATTATTCAACTGGTAAATTGCAGAGTCTGGATTGCAAAGCTTTTACTTAAAATATAAGTTATTTGAAAGAGTCACTCATTCTATGATTTTTGTGTCATAAACATAGTTTTCTCTTTCTCAAGAGCTGGCCCTCTCTAGATATAGTCTGCTCCCTAATAGGCTCTTTGGGATACTGTCTCTGTCTGATTCAGCTTTGTATCCCCAAAAGGCTAAGCAAGTACCTTGCTTATAATTGTCACTATAAGCAAATCCTACTTTCCTTAATATCCAATGAAAAAATGTGTGTACATTCACATAGAGCAGAAGTCATGACCAGGAATGTGATGTTTACAGTTTTCAGTAAGTGTCTGAGTGGGTTGGAACACCTGGCCAGTGTAGGCCATCTGAGAGAGGGAGCAAGGAAGTCTTCCCACATCTGTGTAGAGGGGTCTGGAGAGCACACGCTGGAAATGAATGAAGGCACTGAAGCAGGGCCTGGAATTAGGTGGAGCTGTCACTTCTCACGGTGCTTCCCATCATCCCTCCAAGGATGTAAGTCCTCACCTGAAAGTCTTATGATGGAAAACCAAGCTGCAGACACAATAAAAGCAAGGAAAGAAAATGAAGGCAATGGGAAGGCTAGATTAATGTCATGCTTTGTGACACAGGAAGTTTTAGAAGTTATTTCAAACCTGTAGAAGTTAGTGTTTAATACACCTTTATTTGGGGATAATTCAGATTTGCAGGAAAGTTGCATGCTTGTATGTGTACACAAGATGGTCAGGGAAGGTTCTCTGGAGGTGACATCGGAGCAGAGACCTATATTTACTAGTAAATAATGATAAGAATCAAGGGATGAAGGCATCTTTGGAAAGATGGTTTCAGTTAGAAAGAAGCACATCCAAAGGCCCTGTGGCAGGAAGGCAGGAAGAATTTGATGTATTTGATGGGCCAGGGAAAGCCAGCATAGAGTCAAGTGGCCAGAGAGATGTTAGGGAAGAGTTTAAAGAGGTCCAAGTTGTAGACAAGGGCCAGATCATATGTGGCTTGGAAATCATGGTTGTAAGTGAAATATACTTCCTGAAAGATTTCCTTTGAGTCTTTCACAATATAAAACATAACCCTCCACAAATGGTATTAAACTACAACTACTCATATCCAGACAACATTTCTTTGACCATCAGAACCAATCCATGTTCATTCTGAGAGGGCCAGCAGATAGTCTACTAATCTCTGAGAGGGTCTAACAGTACCTTCTTGGCCATATGAGGTGCTGGCAGAACAAGCTAAATGGAGTCGTCAATATTTCTGTCTCAGTACTTGATGATCTGTTAGTTGCCGGATCTTTCCCTGCCCCTGGAAACTAATGTATCACCACCACCACCACCACCACCACCACCACCACCGCCACCGCCACCACCGCCACCACCACCACCACTCCACCACCACCGCCGCCGCCGCCACCACCAACACCACCACCATCACACCCTGACTGTCCTTTCAGTCAAATCTATGCAAGTTGCCAAACATGACAACATTAAAATGAATGATATAATTACTCCCATGGTCTGAAGAAAAGATTGTATCTCTTATAAAAGTGCAAGAATGTGTATATCCTCAGACTGTTTATTTTCTTTCCAAATTCCCTTTCTATAAGTGGTTTGTGCAATCTCTTAATTTTCTGCTTTGGAGCTATATAGTTCATGATCTGAATACCTCTCAAATTCTCGAATCACTGGAATCTTGTCTTATATGTGATAGCAAAAAAAAAAAAAAAAAGGAAAGAAAGAAAAAGAGTGGTTTGCAAGCCATTCCTGCTGTTTCTTCTGCAAAAGCTGTTATATATATATATAATTGGAGAGTCTCAAAACCAATAAGTAAAACTTCAGCCACCTCTCTCAATAGAGCCCTTCAAATCTCTGTCATCCACAAAAATAAAGCGTATGAATTGAAATTGATTTTTATAAAACCTTCATAAAAATAAATCTAAACATTTGAAAACATCTGTTGGATGGCTCAGGAATTTTATTTTTATTGTTTTTGAATGAGTCCAGCTTTGAAGAACTGGGACCAATTAAATCTGGCAATATACAAAATCAGTCAGATGTATAGATATACACAACAGGAAGAGGCCACGATAACCTTGGTTCTCCTGTTGATCATATCCAACGGCGGCCTTCAGTTGTACTGCATTGTACGTACAACAGTGGGCTTGGAGAGACATAGTTGTGGTTTTAAGTTCTGGATCTGCCACTTATTAGCTCTGTGACCTTGGACAGTTTACTGAAACATTTCTAATCTTAAGTTTATAGAACTTTAAAATGGGGATAATAACATTTCGTTTGTCTAGAATGATTGTGAAGATTAAATGAGATAATTTAAAGGGCTTAACAATGCCTTACTCATTTTAAATGATCAATTAAAGTTTACTATTAGTATAATTATTACTGTCAATAAGATCAAACAGTCATTTCTCTTATTATGTGCAATGCAGTATTCCAGGCACTGTAGGGACTCGAAAAGAATTCAACAGTTTCTGTTGGGAGAACTGGGACCTATTCATACGGAAGGTTAACTATCAATAGAAGATCTAAGAACAGAAAATACAAGGAATTTAGAAATAAAGTAAATGATTAATTGTCACAGGACCAGAGTTGGCAAGGAAAGCTCAGAAAGAAGATGTGTAAGATTCAAAAAAGACTGGGAGGAAAGGAGAATTCCCTTTTTGTGTGTAGAGATTACACAGTAGCAAATTATATACTAAAGATTGCATCAGTAGAAACCTTAGTTATTGTCCAATGAATAGTTGTTAATAAAATTAGGATATTGATATGAAAATAATATGGAGATGGCTAACAGTAGTTAACTAGATTAATTAATGTCAATTAAATATACTGAATTCATTAAAGCCCTTATATAAATCAGAACTTCTCTTTTCATGAGATATTCTTGTCGTGATTGGAATGTTTTTGTTAGATTCTGAGTGCAGCTTTCACTTAGCAACTCTGATCTTGTTGAGCAGTGCGATAAGGCTAGCTGCATCCGAAATGAGCATGTATCAGTGTCGTAACATCTTTAGGTCTGTCACCCCTCCAAAACCCTTGTCACTTTAGTTTAATTGCAAATTCCCCAGAGAGCCTCCTCTAATGACCCATTTACATTAAAGCTTTTAAATTAGATTTCAATCTTAATTTCACTTGAAATGTTACCCTGGAGTAATCATTCCATTATAAATCATTTTATTTGATTTTATGGAATTGCTCAATTACAAGAGAAGTATTGAAATAAAGTGCAGCTATAGTGAGAAAAGCAGGGAGACAAAAGCGGAGTCTTTGACTTTGGGAAAATGTTACCAGTCAGGGCAAAACTTAGTCATTTATAAGCCACACAGTGTCTTACAGTGCTGAACTGTGGTGTGTTTTGTACCAGAGATAATCAGAGGACTGTGACCGTTTGAATGGATATTAAGGCTTTAAACTTGGGGGGGAAGCATGGGCAAGTGCCAGGACTATTCCTGACCAAGGTAGGATGATTCTTGACCTTCTGGAGAAATCGCAGACCACACGAGGCCATCTCCAATGACTGAGTGGCATTTCAGAAATTACGTTCTTGTTTACATCTGTATTCCACGCACACATGGATTCTCCTCCACTTGATAGCTCCTTGCCCTTTAGGCTTCACTCTGTACCGGGCAACTTTTCGTACACACTCAATGTAAAAACTTGCCGAAAGCACCTTTTTAACCTATGTTAGGATGGGTCAAGATGCTTTTTGTTACTTACAAATAAGCCAGATTACATTCTTCAGTTAACAAATTTAGGGAGGAAGAGAAGGAAAAATGTATGGGGCTTTTTTTTTTTTTACTAATATGCAGGTAAGTGTTATACTTGGAATGGATTGTAGACACAAACAGTCCCACTCCCAAATTTCACAAAAGGGGGCACTGAAGCTTAGAGTTATGTGACTTGCTTCCTTTGGGCCTACTCATAATTCTACTTATCAGCAGAGCAGGAACTACCAAGAACTTCAACATGTTTCCTCTCTATTATGATAATATTTCACTCCCCACAAATACAGATGTCTTTAAAAAATTCAGAAGGGGTTGATTTACATTCTCTGCAAAGAAATGAGATGATGACCATAAACACCAACTAACTAACTGCATATCAGTATATCAGTCATTCTCATGTGACACGGATTCCATCATTTCTCATTTATTTCAGATTTTCTTTGTGCCTGGTACCTAGTCAATTTTTATAAATATGTTGCATGTACTTAAAAATGTATATTTTCTATGTGTTGGGTTCAGGGGTCTATATATTCATTCATTCATTTATTCATTCATTCATGAAATATTTAGTATCTATTTTGTGCCAGATACTCTTCTAGGTAATGGGGATTAATAGTGAACAAGAAAACAAACAAAAATACATTAGCCTGAATTAGTGTGTTGTTATTAAGTTTTCTATAGTCTTACCCATTTTTGATCTGATTAAGAAAGTTTCTGAGAGACATGTGCTGAAGTGTCCTACCATGGATATATCACGTTCTGCTTAGAATTCTGTCCATTTTTGCTTTAATTCTTTAGGTTAAGGCTTTAAGTGAATACAAACATGATTTTTACAGCTCATCAATGAAAAGCACCTTTTATGTATTTATATTTTTTTCACCTTTTATCTTTTAGCATGTCCCTTTCTTGGTACTTTTTTTTGGCCATATTATATTTGTTTGCTATCGGTATGTTTAGAGCAGTTTTCTTTCAACTTATATGAAATATTTTTAACAATCATCTCTTATTTTGAAATTTTGTGTTATTTTATTGTAGAAGTATTTTATTTAACCAGAATACATATTTTTGTTTGTTTTTTTATATTTTAATTCAAGCTCTTAAACACAGCAAATCATCAACCAAATTTTTCCCCAGGTAACCCCCCTACTTTACACACCTATTATTTTCTCTCATCTGTGTTTAATTTTCTTTATTTTAGAAAAGGAATTCTCAAGATTTATTTATTGTTGGATGTCACATTTACTTCTAAATTCATTTCCTGGTTTTGTTGACTTGTATCTTCCAGTAGCTTCTTATAGATAGTCATGTAAGGAGTAAGCTATTTGGTACTTCATATATTTTAAAATGGCTTTATTTTAACTTGTTAGATTGATTGGTTGAGTATAGAAATCATTGTCCCTTTGCATTTTGAATCGCTCCACTGTCTTCTAGCTTCCAGTGTTGTTCCTGAAAACCTCACGCTATCTGACTCATTCTTTGTATTCAATTAGTTCTTTTACCTTTTTAGAAGAGATCAGTATTGTAAAATGTCATGGTGCATGTCCTTTTATTCTACCTCTGGGACTTTATATTTTATTCATTTTTATTGGTAGTTTATGTTTTCACGATCCCATTTTTAATTTTCAAAGCTCCTTCATGTTCTCTCTTCCTTTTTGAACTATAGAATCCTGTTATTATTTCATGTATACACTGTCTTTATCATATAATGAACATTAATAATAGATTTCTAATTTTTGCTCCTGCTTCCTCCATTGTTTACCTCCAAGTTCCTCTTTCCTGTTTGTTTTAGGTTCTATCTTTCATGTTAGTCATATTTAAATTTCTGGAGACCTTTGGCTATAATTTCATACTTACAAGGTGGGCTTCATTATAATCTGATTGGAGGGTAAAATAGCTTTTGGGAGATCACCAAATGGTAGCATACATTTATTTTCTTTCCCTCTGAGGTTTTTTAGCTTCTTGGGAGAAGACTCCTCTAGTCTCCTACCTGGTAGCTAAAGTTCTGGGAAAAGAGTAGGAGGGATAGGGTAGGCATATTACTATTCTGTGGATTCACTGCCCTCTACTGAGCCTTGGGTCTCTGAAGCCTTCCAACCTCTCCTTCCTCCCACCCCCAAGACATGAATACATACCAAATGTGTCAAGGGAGTCATTGTCTGGCTGGGGAAAGTGGGAGAAGGTTGTTGGATATACATATTTTTTAACCAATCTTCCTATTTTTAGCCCTTGCCTCATTCCTTTCCTATCATGTTCCACCAAAAATCGGTATTTGTGTTTCTTTATGCCTTCTAGGTTTCTACCTGACAAATGAGCTTGCTTTGCATAATATCACACTCCTGCATTTATGTCTCTCTATAATTTTCTCAGCTCTCACCATCCTACCTTCTATGTTCTAACATTTGTTAATACTTCTTGTTCTTTGTTGAACCTTTTCCTGTTCAATTTGTCTTTAATGTTTATATCATTTTATTTCTTTATTTTGATGGAATTTTGGGAAGAATTGACACGAAATGCACATATCCATTATTTTATATTTAACCAGAAGCCCCTTGGCTATGTTTTAACAATTTATTTTTATTGTGGCTAATCAAATAGTACCTTAACTGGCATTTCTATGAGTTAGGTAGGATAGTGTGTGTGGATTCAGGGAGAGGTTAGGGTGTGTCCTTCCACATTAATTCAGTTTGGCATTCTTACTCTTTTGTCTTTTTTTCTTACTAAAATATTCACAATAGATATTATAACCTCTGTTTTACAGATAGGGAAACTGAGGCTCAGGATTAGTAAATCAATAACTCAAGACAATAACATCATGTCAAGTTGCAGAGGCAATATCTGACTTCAAAGCAAATGCATAATATAAACTCTATTTATGGTTAATGATTAATGATTTAAGAAGGCAAGTGTGTCTATTAATAATAAATCAATGTCACCTGCCAATGGTCTGATTCGTGAAGTGTCACTGTTTATAGTTTACTTATACTCACTTTTCAAGCACCTATTATTTGGATTCCCACTCTGGGTACTAAGTTTTTTTATAATAATAAATTTTGTCTTTTTGACTATTGACACCAAGCATACATTATAAAAGGCAATTTTTAATGAACAGACAGTTAAATATGATCTAATCGGTTTACTGTGGCTTGGTTCCATAATCAATCTACATAATTAGCAATTAAATGTATCTGATGCAGTAATGTGCCAGTTTGATAGAGAAGCAAGGGTCAAACTAGTTCAGGGATCCACTTCCAGCTTATACGTCCTCCTGAAGACAACTAGCAACCTTCAGAGACACATTTGCATAGACTCTTGTATACCCTCCTCTTCCTTCTTCTCCCTTGCCCTCCTTTCCACTCCTCTTCTGTCTTCCTATTGCTTTTCCTTTTTTTCCTTCTTCCATTCTTTTTCTTTGACTATTGCTCAAAAATTGTACTCAGGATAGGCTAGTAAGGGAAATAATTCAGAAACATTTGGGTCATCATAAGAACTTTACCATAAGCACTGTGTCTACGTAGCAAATATCTGTTTTCTGAGTGAACAAATAAGTGAATGGGTGATTACATATTCATTGGTGGCATCCATGATACATACAACATGCTCTAGAGCAGGGGTCCTCAAACAATGGCCCCCGGGCCACATGCAAATACAAATATTGTATTTGTTCCCGTTTTGTTTTTTTACTTCAAAATAAGATATGTGCAGTGTGCATAGGAATTTGTTCATAGTTTTTTTTTAAACTATAGTCCGGCCCTCCAACTGTCTGAGGGACAGTGAACTGGCCCCCTGTTTAAAAAGTTTGAGGACCCCTGCTCTAGAGGTTCTTTGGTAATGTGAACAATTTTGAGGTGGTTTATTTGGTTTCTTCCGTATATTTTCTCAAGCGAGTTACAATTTTGAAAGAGTATTTATTGATCCAGGTGATAAATATATACATTAATCAAAAACACTCTATTTTGAATTGCTTCAAGGCATTAGGTACCACAAATACAAGATCTGAGAAGGTATTGCAACTATAGAGAATGGTGGGATCCATTGGAAACTATCACAGAAGTTAAACATTGAAATGATTCTGGAGAGTAAGAATATATAATGTGTATAACATTTGCCAATAAGGCTTCTACACCCAATTTCAACCTATGTGGGTGTGTGTGTCTGGCAGGGGGTGGGGAGTGGAGGGGGAGTGGTCTTCACACCACCAAGAAATTCTCTGACACTAGCTGGCTGTCCTGGAATACAACTCAATCCTGACACTACCCAGAGACAGCATCAGATTGCACAGGTTAAGGCCTTAGTTCTACAAGACTGGCCTCCATTTCAGATGCCAATTGCAAGTCTGGGTTGTTACCTGTGCTTCTGACTGAATGACTGTAAGTCAGCCAGCCTGTTCTTCAGCACAATGGCAGGAAATACGGCCTCACAGGCCTATGGCCACTCTGCCAGTAGGTAGAGTCAGTTCTCATTTACTCAGATCTGCCAACAGCATCATATGCAACACCATGCCTTGTCATATATGTGTCCCAGAACAGTTTTAATTCCACAAAACTGTACTGGAAGATGAATAAAATAACTTTCTGCAAAGCTAAAATTTCTAAAATATGTTGCTTATGTCTTAGAAACATTTTACATAGGCAGAAAGCAAAGATGGAATTAATCAACTCTGAGAATAGATTCAAAACATCCTCTTATACACAATGGTATATCCTAACCCATTCTTCCATCTCTCTAAGACTTTAAACAGTTGAGTTTTTAGCCCCACCCATGCTCCATAGGAATCCTGAAAGCATTTCTAGAAGCCAAATCTCTTTTTAGAGCTCCTCTTTAAAAGTCATTGCCCAATAAATATATCATCTCCATAATTATAACTTCCACACTATGAAATTCATACCAGAAAATTAGTGTGTAGCCATCTTGTACTTATTTACATTGGGTTATTGAAATATCTTTGAGATTATGATTTAATTATCCTGGTATGATAAGTTGGGCCTCCCATCTGGTAGTGGAATTAGTCCGATCTTTACCCAGGAGAAAATTTAGGGTTTTCTATCTCTCAGATAGGACAGTCATGTTTTGGAAATAAATGGGTTTGACAGCAAAGCATCATATCATTTTGGTGAAGTTCCTTTAAGACAATAAGGCTATTACAATCTCTGAATAGCTCTAATGGTGGATTGCTCTTGAGGATAAATTTGGATACATCTTGATTTTTCTGTAGCCCCTGATCTTTTATTCTATTCCAAATTCAAAATTTAAATGGGGGGAAAAGATGATCAATAAGTAATTGTAAATTATTGTGGCAATGGCAGTTGGGCTTAGCTTTGAGCAAGACATTCTTTAGCTTTAATGGCATACCTCTTCTTAGTCTGATTATTTTCTTATTAAAAATTATTAGTGAAAAGTTTTGAAGTCTGAAAGAAAAGTTTTGAAGTCTGACCCTTTATCTGAGTGTCTTCCTCTTGATGAGAAGACAAGACCATTCTGTTGCACTCACTCCCTTCCCCAAATAGGATTGCCAGTTATGTACAACATGGGCTATATACAAATAATGTAATAAACTAAAGTTTATATGAAAAAAAAAGATTTGGCATGAATAGGAAGGAAAAAGAAAAGTAGTTAAGGAAGACTAGATTTACTAGTTATCAACACAAAGATATAATGATCAATCCCCATGATTAAAACAGTATGGCACTGAAAAAAGAGATAGAGGAAGACATAAACAAATGGAAGAATATACCATGTTCATGGATTGGTAGAGTCAACATCATTAAAATGTCCATACCACCCAAAGCAATCTATAGATTCAATGCAGTCCCCATTAAGATACCAATGGAATATTTCACAGACCTATAACAAACTTTCCAAAAATTCATCTGGAATAAAAAAAGACCCTGAATAGCTGCAGCAATCCTGAGAAAGAAGAACAAAGTTGGAGGGACTACAACACCAGATATCAAGCTATATTACAAAGCCACTGTTCTTAAAACTGCCTGGTATTGGCATAAGAACAGACATATAGACCAATGGAACCAAACAGAGAACCCAGATATTGACCCAAGCCATTATGCTCAATTAATATTTGACAAAAGGAGGCAAGAGCATACAATGGAGTCAAGACAGTCTCTTCAATCAATGGTGCTGGGAAAATTGGACAGATACATGCAAAAAAATGAAACTAGACCACCAACTTACACCATACACAAAATAAACTCAAAATGGATAAAGGAATTAAATGTAAGATGGGAAACCATAAAAATCTTAGAAGAATCCATAGGCAAAAAAATATCAGACATATGTTGTAGCAATATCTTTACCGATACAGCTCTCAGGGCAATGGAAACTAAAGAGAAAATAAACAAATGGGACTACATCAAAATAAAAAGCTTCTGCACAGCAAAAGAAACCATCAACAAAACAACAAAAAAGCCCACTGCATGGGAGAACATATTTGCCAATGCTATTTCAGATAAGGGTTTAATCTCCAAAATTTACAGGGAACTCGTACAACTTAACAAAAGGAAGATAAACAATCCAATTTAATGGGCAGAGGATCTAAATAGACACTTTTCAAAAGAGGACATAAAGAAGGCCAAGAGATATATGAAAACATGCTCAAAGTCACTAATCATCTGAGAGATACAAATCAAAACAACAATGAGGTACCATCTCACACCTGTCAGAATGGCCATCATCAACAAACAACAAATGCTGGCGAGGATGCGGAGAAAAAGGAACTCTGGTGCACTGTTGGTGGGAATGCAGACTGGTGCAGCCACTGTGGAGAACAGTATGGAGCTTCCTCAAAAAACTAAAAATGGAACTCTCATTTGACCCAATAATCCCACTTCTAGGAATATATCCCAAGAAACTAGAAACACCAATCAGAAAGGATATATGCACCCTTACATTCATAGCAGCACAATTTACAATAGCTAAGATTTGGAAACAGCCTAAGTGCCCATCCACAGTCTAGTGGATTAGAAAACTGTGGTACACCTATTCAATGGAATACTATGCTGCTGTAAAAAAGAAGGAACTCCTACCATTTGCAACAGCATGGATGGACCTGGAGAGCATCATGCTAAGTGAAATAAGCCAGTCAGAGAAAGATAAATATCACATGAGTGCACTAATTTGTGGAATATAATGAACAACATAAACTGATGAACAAAAATAGAGGCAGAGGGGAAAAAATATTTTAGAATATAATAGAAGTAATCCTGTTATTTGCAGATTTTTAATATTTCCTACAACTTTTGTGATATACTATGTTAGTACAGTTTTGACATTATTATACGTAAAATGCTGTTTTTCTTGAAATATTAATGTTTACTGCATGTAATATTATTATATTTAAGATAATTTTTCTTGAAAAAACACACACACCCAAAAAACAGTATGGGACTGGCACATGACTAACAGCTAAATTCCCTTGTGGGGAAAGAAGCATGAAAGTGTTAGTGAGAATATAAATGCCAACAACTTCCATGGAGGGTGATAAAACAATATCAATAAGAATTTTAAAAGCATATTCCCTGTGATCTGGCAACTCTACTTCTAGATATTTATTCTGCAGATACACTTCCACAGGGTTGACTTAATTTATAATTAAGAATATTTATTATAATATTTTTAAATAGAAATTGGCTGGGAATAATGTGAATTTCCAAGATATAGAATAGTTATTAAAAGGTAAATGAAGGCATATTAAAATTTTTAAGAGTTTATTTGAAGGGGAATAGGAAAGGTTAGGAATGCTTTACCAGCAGGAGCTGGGGAGAGACTTTTAAATACATACATATTTTTCGTTGATTTCAGAGAGGAAGGGAGAGGTAGAGAGAGATAGAAACATCAATGATGAGAGAGAACCATTGATGGCTGCCTCCTGCATGCCCCACACTGGGGATCAAAACTTCAACCTGGGCATGTACCTGACTAGGAATTGAACCCTGAACTCCTGGTTCATAAGTGGATGCTCAATCACTGAGCAACCGTGGCTGGGCTGGGGAGAGACTTTTATAGAGAAAAGGCAGACGCAAAGTAAGGAAATTATTGACTAAACTTAAAGCCTAGTTGGCTGTTTATCCTTAGGTTTCAATGTTGAGAACTTGAAGTGTTTACAGGCTTAGATGTTGACTTGTGTACCTAGGCCACCATGCATTAGAGCCCCTTCAGTCTAATGATCTCCGTGTTCAATAAGTTTAACACAGGTTCAATAAATTATGGTAAGTCCATGCAATGGGATTCTGGACAGCCATTTAAAACAGTGATTATAATCCATATGTAATGCTATAGCTGAGAAACATTGTCAAGTGGAAAAAGAAAAAAGACATGAGGCAATGTGTGTAGTATGCTACCATTTGTGAAAAACAAAAGAATATGCAATCATATCTACTTATATGTATCAAGATTAGCCCTAGAAGGAAAACAGGACAGTTGTTAGCTCTGGTGAGGGGATCTGGGCGGCTGTGGGACTTCAGCCAGAGATTAATTTCACAAAACATTTGTCTGCTTCTCTTGAATTTTGTGTCATATGCATTCATTATCAAATTAGAAAAAAATCTTGTAAATTAATAGCCTAAAGAGTAATGGTCACACTAGACTAAATGATATTGCTCCTCCTTTATTGTATATCCCAGAATATCAGGAAACAATGTGTATAAACTACCTTGATACTTAATACATTTGTTTTTAGTATAAAGTTATCATCTCGTGCGGGTGCTGTATCCAGAATGTGCAAGTTAACCTTGGCTCTCCAAATGGCATCCAAGCTCTATCCCTCCCATGACTTCATTCAAGTTGAAGTTGCCTAACAGTGGGTTATGGAAACCATCATTTTGGTTCATCTAACTTAGGACAGACTTCAAGGACCTGAACCCTGATTACATGTAAATCAACCATAATTCAACAAAATATTTTAAAATATTAAACACGTATGCACAGCACACTAAGGCAAATTAACATCTGAAAGTATTTCCATAGTCTTTCAATCCTCATCCACAGTGTATCCCTATGGGATGCTGTACGGTCCCCATGTGGAGTTGACATGAGTGCAGGCCTCCCTGAGCTAAAATATAACACCAAGCTATGGATGTCATGGAACTGCCTCCCTTAGAATCAGAGATTGATTTCCATGGTGGCAAAGTGTAAACAAAATTCTCTGCTCCCCTGAGAGGAGCCCCCAAAAGGAAGTAATTCATGGAAAAGGTAATTACCAATTAAACAGTAAACGTGCTACTTGGTCTGTAAGAAGAATTAGAACATATTTACACTTCAAAAAGAAGTAATTAGAGATAGTTGATTCACTAAGGAAAGTGCCAGACCAGGACAGAGGAAAGTGTGTAAATAGATAAAGACAGAGAGATTTATTATTAAATTAAAGTCCCTTAATTACTGCAAATGTTAAATATGCAGTTTTCTGACATTTAAATGATGCTTTTCACCATAATGAAAATGAATTGTCCACCTTGACTATCCACTTCTTAGGCAGGATATAAATGTCAGTCCTAAATTAAAGTTAACTAGTTTCTGCTATACATTTAAATTTTTAAAATTAGAATCAATAAATCATTTAAACAAATAATATCAGTGTTCCAGTCCAAACATGGAGCCATTTCCATGAAAGGAGAGAGACGGTTGAAGACTCCTTCAGGTTTGGGTAAAAGGGGAGACCTTGGCCTCCAAGGCACTGTCTTTGGGTCAAGAGCAGATGGGGTGGCAAGTGCAGCTGCCCAGCAAAAGCCCGTGCCTTTTAATCTATCTCCTCTTCTTTCAGCGTCCCCACATGATTAAAGGGTTATTTCCTGAATTTCCATTTCTCTTTCAACTATAAAATAGCTATCTTTTATGGATCATTTATGTGTACCAAGGGCTTAACATGTATTTCCTTATTTCAACCTCATAAGAACCTTCCAAAGTAAGTTTTCTTATCATTTTTTTTTTTTATAAAACCCAGATAGGATGGCTGACTTTCTCAGGTCAAGAGGCTTAGGAAGGTCTGGGATTCAAACCCAGGTCTCTCTGCCATAGCACTGTAGTGCTACCCTTTAAAAAAAGTAAACAATAAAAAATCCACTCTTGATCACAGCTTTAGAGAGCAGCATTGTCATTCTAGGGCATTCCTGCCTGTGTTGTCTCCAAACTTTAATCCCAGAGAAGCTGGAAGCTAGTCACTATCCTTAATTATATTTTTGGCTGCTTAAATTTGACAAGGTTGATTTCCATTGTTTGCTACATAGCATCCTGAAAGCATGGTTCAGGTCCTCCGCTTGCTGCTTCAAGTCCTCACTGAACTCCAGAAGTACTTAGAAAAGCTCCACATGTGTTTATTGGGTGCGAGGAACTGTGCTGTACACTAGGAGATCAGAAACTTACGGAGTCTTTCCAACTGGTCTCTTCTTGAGTTGGATATTAATTAAGAAAGAGGGTACAATGATCAAATTGTTTGAAAACACGGTCTAATCCTTGGGCTCACCAGGTTTCTTTTTCTGCAGGACTTCTCAGAGCCTTTAAATATACTTATGTGTATAGGAATCTTAAAAAAGAGAAATAGTCTGTAGCAATTTCAAAATTTATATAATGTGGAACCTTTTTTTGAGGATTGTCTTTGTGAATAATGTCTAATTAAATGTAAAAGGGAATGCTGGAATCACAATAGAAACTAGAAATGAAAGAAAAGGGAGGAATAATTTGATAAAGGCAGTAGAATTTTAAATAGGTGTGGGGAATGGCCAAAAGGCAGAAGGCAGTGGGGGAATGAGCTGGACTCTGAGAAGGCAGATCAGTAAAGTCAAAGTTTTTACAAAAGTTTGCTTCAAGTTACAATCACAGCAATATGTAGCATAAACTTCCCCAAAAGAAATTTTACAGAGTATTCTTAAATCATAGCATATTGGATCTCAATATGCCTCGTTTTTAATATAATATTTCAATAAAAAAGAAGTAGGAAGCAGTTGTAAATTACAGACTAGTATCCAATATGGAAATTCACTTGCCTCCTGATTTTACACCAAGAAGGTCTACAAGGTGCTGGTCATCATCAGAAGCAAAATAGCAATTGTTTTGATTGACCAATTGATTTATTGATTGATGATTTTTAGAGAGAGAGAAAGAGTGAGAAACATTGATTTGTTGTTCTACTTATTTATGCATTCATTGGTTGCTTCCTATATGTGCCTTGACTGGAGAGCAAACCTGAAACCTTGGTGCATTGGGACAATGCTGTAACCAACTGAGCTACCCATCCAGGGCGGAATAGCAAATCTTACCTCACATATAGAGCATCCACAATTATAATATTTCAAGGGCTGTTCTGATCTATCTATGTGAGGAAGAGAGAAAATGCTGGAGAAGACTGAGAAGAAGGTGATTGGAATTGTCAAGAGCATAGAACAACTTTGTGTAAGGCATGAATGAAAAAAATATTTAGAGGAGAAAGAAGACCAAAAATATATGTCAATATTTAGAAAATACTTGTTATATGCAGGCCTTGAGCTAAAATAAAATCCTAAAAATATGCATAGTGAACATCAGTTTTCACACTAAATCCTTGAATAGGAAACACTTTTTCCTATTGTATCATTTCTTGGAGCTTGAAGCAATTATTTGAGGAAAATAAAGAAAAACACTTATTTACACAAATTAATGTATACCTAAACACCCATTTTCCTAAAGGATTTGTCAAGTTCTATTCCATGGTATTAATAAGTCTGAAGCTAAAAAAAGGAATCCAAGATCCACCCATTTGGCATTCACTTTCAGTGACCTTGAAATGCTACAGAGCATCTACTCTCTACAAGAATATACAGTATTTTGTAAACTTCTCTGATCACAGTGTCGTTTAGAGACCATATCACATTCAAGAAATTTTGGAAAATGTTCTTAGATAAAAATGATAAATACAGAACAGTTCAAAGGAGAATGTTGTGAGGTTTTACTAGATCATTAACTTGTGAGGAAAACTACCCCTCTTTGGCATTAGATTAAATGTTTCCAATGGGTCAGAAATTATATATTTAGATTTAGGCATATATTTAGATTCTTTTATGAATCACTGAGATCTCAGGGGAAAAATACATTTTTAACTGTTAGCTTACCTAGTGCCTTTGCACACACATCACGTAGTATCCTCATACACTCTTTCATGTAGATATCATTAAATTATGATTCAGAGATGGGCAGTTATTTTCCCAAGATTACAGTTTGTACGTGGAGAGGCCAGAAACTAATCTGAGGACCTTCTCCCCCCACCCCCTGCACCACACACACTCAAGGATCTGTTTACTGATTTTAGAGAGAGAAGAAAGAGGGGGAGGAGAAAGAGAGGGAGGGAGGAAGGGAGGGAAGGAGGGAGGGAGGGTAGGAGGGAGAGAGAGAGAGATATGAGACATTGATCTGTTGCCTTCCTTATACTGGGTATGTAACATGCAACCTAGGTATGTGTTCTGGCAGTGGTCGGCAAACTCATTAGTCAACAGAGCCAAATATCAACAGTGCAACGATTGAAATTTCTTTTGAGAGCCAGATTTTTTAAACTTAAACTATATAGGTAGGTACATTGTTATTAACTTAATTAGGGTACTCCTAAGGCTTAGGAAGAGCCACACTCAAGGGGCCAAAGAGCCGCATGTGGCTCGCGAGCCGCAGTTTGCCCACCACGGTATGGGGAATCAAACCCACAACCTTTTGATGACACTCCAACAAACTGGGCCCCTGGGCCGGGGCTAATCTTAGGACTTTAATTGTACATTTTGTATTCTTCCCATTACAATCACTCTTCAAAAGATTAAAGAGGAGAATATATAGCTTTTACGCTATTTCAGAACTTGCCTGAAGTTGTGTTTATTGTAATCCCTTGATATATATAAGAGAAACCCAAATCGGCCTGTGGTCAGTTTAGCTACCCCTTAAGCCTTTTCTTATACATAATACAGAATTTCATTCTCATCTATGCCCCAAGGAGGAATGTAGAATATGAACAATAACTGATTATTACTGGAGTACTTAATACATTCATGGGAGGAACGGGGTTTGCCTCCTTTTATCGGGCATAACAAAACCCAAAGTGACTTCCACAAAGCAAATTTTTCCCTTTTAACTTTTAAACCCATGTGCACTTTAAAGGAAATTTAATACACATGTTTTTAAATCATTTGCACTTAATTCATCAAATGTTTGGTAAGAGCTATTTGATTTCCTAGAAGCTTTGGGACGCTTCTGTTTATGGGATTTTAAAGTGCCTTCTTTCCTTGAAGTAGGATGTCTCATCTTGTAAGGTTCTCTGCTGAATTTCAGCCTCAAATAACAAACTCAGGATTCCTCGTCCTGGGTTTCCCAGGGAACGTCTCCCAGATGTTCCTGGGCTTCTCTGCCATGATGCAATATCACAAAATTGAAACTCTCTCTTTACCTTTGCACTGGTCATTTTTTTTCTGTAAATGCAATCTCCATTACATCTAGGCATTCTTAGCTTTGCAGGATTAACTACGAAACATCTTGTCCTTGAACTCAATTCTCCATTTCTTCAACATTCTATCTAATTTTCTTCCCAAAGTTTCTTGCAAAAAGCTAGTCATGTCCATAGCAACATGATTAGCTATTGATGCATCCATTCCTTCTAAAACTCTCATCCTTGCTTTTGAGCCTACAATAAAATAGCATAGAAGGAAGGAAGGAAGAAAACCATGTGATTTTTCTATTTAACAGAAAAATAACAACTGAATTTTTTTGTTAGAGAATTGAGAATTTGATGTATTTTACAATTAAGCATTTTTAGAAGATCTAGGGCAAGATGCCTCAGGCTATAAGGTTGTTAATACTTATATTAAAATGGCTATGAATTTGAGTTGCTGGTGTAGTATGCTAATAATTAATAATGATCATTTCTATACCATTTTCATAAGGACAACATTCTTTAGATAATTTTTCGAGATTACAATGATCAGTAATCAATGTTGCATTATTTAATATTATCATTAATAAAAATTAATTATCTATTTACTATGTGTTATAAACTATACTATTTCATTTTGTCCTCATAGTTAACCTGCGAGGAAGATGGTATTAAGCCTGTACATTACTGTGGCCAGACCTTCCACCAGAATGCCTACTGTTGGTTTCTTACAGAAAAATATCTTTCATTTTCATTAAGGAACAAAAGAGTTTTGGTAAAAGACTGGTCCCCAAGCTTAGAAGCTACTTATCCAAAGCAATAACTTTAAATAATTTCAAAGAAGTTAGTTCTTTAAAATTGTTAGAAGTGTCCAACGAGAGGAAATGTTAACAGATACCTCAAGATATTTGCTGAGGATCAGGAAAATTTACAATAGGAAGTCAGAGAACAGGCAAGAAGTGGAACTCATTTATTTATTTATTTTTTTAATAAAAGATCAAGTAGCTTGAATATATAACGTGTTCTCAAAGTATCTTCTAGCATGCTATTGGTCATTCATTAATTCATTACTTGTGGTCAACTCATACCCCTTCCAATTCTCCTTCCTTTCTCACAACACATTTTAATTTGCTGAGGAAAGAGAGATCATCCTTGTTTAGCTAATTTGCCAACTTGTTTTGAATGGGGTACGTAAGCAGAGAAGAGCTGAATTGCAGAGACAATGGGTGATGGACAGTGAGGGGTGGTGGGAACCTTTTTGAGGCTGTGAGGATAATAGGTGGTAAGAGATGAAAAATTGGTGCAGAAAACCTAATCTGATGGGAAGAGCAGAGACATCTAATCAGAATAAGAATGTTGTGCTCTGGGTGGTGGTATTCTTCCCACTTCTCCATGAGAAGGTAAAACTGTTGTCCCACATATTATGTAGTTGGAGCTTTAAAGTGCCCTCATGCTCTGACTGCTGCTTCAAACCAGGTGCAGGGCAAGAACAGAGGTTGCTCAGAATGAGCCATATACACAGGCATTACAAGTTCATTTAACATTTATTCGGTGTCTACTCTGTGCTAGATCCTGGAGATACTGTGAGACTAAGACATTGTGTCCTCAAGAAATATATAGTCATGTGGGGAACATGGTCACATAAATAGGCAAATTTAATACAACTCATGAAGGGTTAAGAAGTAGAAAAATACAAGGTGTTTGGGGACATCAGTGAAGGATGCCACGCCCCTAGTAACAGACAGAAGCAGGAAATTTGAACTTTAGCGGCCAGAGACTGTGGGCAGCCTCTCTGAAGACAAAGAGGTTGTTGGTAGATTTGGAGGCCTTGGGGGACTGATGTTCTAAAATTACTATCTCGGAGAATCAGAACAACCAGTAATAGATAGAAGAATTGCAACTAGCCCCAGAAGAAGACTTAACTGATGGGTGGCACAAATTTGCACTCTTCTGACATTTTTTAGCAGCCTTCAGCAACCACAGAGGAGATTTGTAAAATCATGCCCCTCACCGTGTTGGTTAAAAAGTGCTTTTAATAGGGAGGAATTTTCCATGTGCCCAAAGAGGGTATGTGGACGGACTAGGCCATTGGGTAGGGGTAGGGAAGGCTGATTTGTTTTCCTTGTGTTTTCTCATGATGGTGACCGAGGGATTTTAGGCTTAGGTTTGTTCCATCAAAGAAGAGTCATGAAAGCCCAATCCTCTTCTCTTTGGTCGATAACTCACACTGTGAAATCACATGATTCAATAGTGACAAGAAGCAAAAATATCTACACCAGAGGTCACAAGGATTTTCATCCCTCCCTGTCTTAGTTCAGACTGCTGTAACAAATTACCATAGATTGGGTGACGTAACCAACATTTATATCTTAGTTCTTGGGTCTGGGAGCTTCAAAATCAAGGTGCTGGCAGATCAGAGTTCTGGAGAAGGGCCCCTTCCTGGCTTGTAGATGGCTGCCTTCTCACTTCCTCCTCACATGGTGGATGGCAGAGAGAAGCAAGTAAGTCACCAATCCCATTAATCAGGGCTCCATCCTCATTACCTCACCTAATTCTAGGTACCTTTCAAAGACCCTACTTCCTAATACCATTTTGTTGTGTGTGTGTGGGGGGGTGGGGTAGTGTTTTCAACATATGAACTTTTGGGGTCACAGACCTTCAGTTGTAACACTCTCCTTGACTCTGTGTTTTGTTAATGAAGGAGGTGTCACCACAGAAACTGGATCTGAAAATTTGGCAAATTCATATATTTGAACTGAAACATAAGCATGTCATCAAGTTTTCTTAGCTCAAAGTATTTAAAAGTACCTTTTTGTTGTTGTTGTTAAATTCAGTTTCGCCCTAAGTGGTTTGGCTCAGGGGATAGAGCATCGGCCTGCGGACTGAAGGGTCCCAGGTTCGATTCCGGTCAAGGGCATGTACCTTGGTTGCGGGCACATACCCAGTAGGGGTTGTGCAGGAGGCAGCTGATCGATGTTTCTCTCTCATCAATGTTTCTAACTCTCTATCCCTCTCCCTTCCTCTCTGTAAAAAATCAATAAAATATATTTTAAAAAATTCAGTTGCATTAGCCCTCTACACAGTGCAGTTCCATGAAAATGAGTCTTTGAACACCATTTAAACGGTGAAGGGACGTGGCTCAGCCTGTCATCAACACTATATTGCCCCTGACTCCCCAAGCTTGAAAAAGACACAAAACATTCTGTAATTGGAGATTGTTTTGAGTTAGTTTTAATTTGACTAGTAATATCCCACAAGGCTACCCTGGTATATAGAGATTATGGACAATTAAAGCTGTGATCAATTAGATCTAAATTGTTAGTCCATTAAGAGGCACTAACAAGAACTCTGATTTTCAAAGATTTTTTTCCCCCTTAATTCTCTTGCCCTAGCACTCATGATGACAGACAAAGGTTCTTCTATTACTTCCATATTATGCCACACATTTAGACAAATCCGTTTGTTTTTATTATTTAAAGGCATGCAACCTGATAGCCTAGGTATAAATAATGTTTAAAAACCTTTGCAAATGCAACACACTTTCTTTTTATCACCATCATAAAACCAGTAAAAATAGTCATCAGAATGGCTTTACTGGTCCAGAATATGCAGACCATGTGTGTAGTACAAGAACCTATCATCTCTGTCTAAATTAGGTACAAATGTTTTCAGATTAGTTGTAAAGGCTTCAGAGCAGTGTCTTCAAAGGGCACTTGAACTTTAAGATATGAAGTGAGAAAGAGCAAAGTAGAAAACTCCTGACTTTAAAATTACATTTTATCTTTTTGCTCCTCTCCTCTCCTCTCCTCTCCTCTCCTCTCCTCTCCTCTCCTCTCCTCTCCTCTCCTTTTCTCTCTTCTGTGATAAATTCAGAAAATACTATATCTGCTAGAGGAATTTTTGGAAATATATTTCAGTTGGCCTCTGTTCAGGTTTTATATCTCCATCCAGGGCAAGAATATCTCCTATTTTTCCCAATAGAATGCTCCTAAGTCTTCAAGGTTCAGGTCATATGTCATCTTCTCCAAGAAGTTATCAGTGTACAACCCAGAAAATGGAACTCTACACTCCCACATGCATATGTTCACTGGGCCCCTTAAAGTCACACATTACGGTGTGACTTTACTCTGTGTCTCTCATTGCCCTGCCCTCTACAGTGTGTATTATATTTTCTACACTCCATAGTACGGGCAGTATTCTGAACCCAGAAGGCACAAATTAACATTTTCTGAGTTTATTAACAACTTCAGAAATGCTCTCAAAGACTGTGATTAAGAGTAGTGTTTAACACAGCCTTAATAGGAGTTAATATTTAGAGGAACTTACCCTAAAACCTTTCCATAGTTTATGAAATCTTATTTTCAGGGTGTAAGTCTACAAATGTGAGAATTATTATATATTTTTGTGTATAACAGAAAGTAGAAGATTCTAGGCAATAGTTTGTATTTGATTATACATGCTACAAGAGCATGCCTTGTAGGCAGCAGTAACTAGATAAAGCAAACAGCAGAGGGATTGAAAGTAATGGAAGAAAGAAAGTTTCTCTGGCTGTGACTGTGACAACATCCAAAATGACTGCTTTTCAGGTTCAAGACTGTCTCCATTTAAGAGTAAATGCTCAATAAATGTTAACAATAATCACTTGAATTGCTGGAAGGGGCCACGGACAAAAGGGGCCACAGATCAAGAATCATAAGATTAGGGTTTCAGTTCTACCTCCAATCCATTGGCATTTTTTTTTGTTATATTTATGAAATTAGGTAATGTTTCCTTATCTTGTTTGACATGTTAATACAAATCTAAGATCTATCATCATTGCAATACTGTAGGGGAGGTAGACAGAAGTGACCTTGGTGAGTGTAAACAAGAAAGGTCAAAGGGGAGGTTCAGACAAAAAGCTGTCCTCATGGAGATAATAAAAGCGAAAGCCTGTGGAGAGAGCTCAGATGAGGCCCGCATTCCATCCCTGGTTTTGCCGTTTCATTTTGTTGAGACCACTTCACTTATTTCAGATTTTCTTTCCATAATTCTTGAAGTCTAAAGATTAGGGGAGGAAAAGGAGTTAAGATCAAGTTAGTGGAAAGAAATTATAAATTATTTACATTGGCAACAACCTTAGTAATTGTGTATGGGGTCAGCACACTTTTCGTGCAAAGGGCCAGACGGCAAATACTTCTGGGTTTTGGGCCCTGTATCTCTGTTACAATTACTCCACTCTGCCAGTCCAGTGCAAAAGCAGCCACAGACAATACATGGGTGTGGCTGTGTTCCGATGAAACTTTATCTGTGGAACTAAAATTTGAAGTTATCGTTTTTACATGTCACAACATATTTTTCTTCTTTTGGTCTTTTACCAATGACCTAAAAATGTAAAAGTCATTTTCCAGATCACACGGAGCCAGCAGCTGGCCCGATTTGCACATAGACCGGTAGTCTGCCACCTCTTGGCCTCATCCAATGTCTTTATTTACAAACACAGACCGGAAACTAGAGGTGGGGATGACTTGCCTAAAGTTACACATCAAATATCAGGACACTTCTTTTATCTGACCAGACTTGTTTTTTTTTTCATTTTATTTCAAGAAAGAAAAAAAAAAACCATCATTAATGGAGAATAGCTCTCGGTGTTGTATTGTTGAACATATAAAGTGTTAGACGGGAGAACATAATTGTACATTCTGGGATGTATTTGTGATTGTGGACCTTCCAGAGACCAATTGGGCATTGATCTGTTTGTGAGAATACTATTAATGTTTATGGGAATACCATTACCCACCACTCACTAGAAACCTCACCAAGATAGCAGCTTCAAGATCATGCAAGCAAAACTTTTAGCAGAGAGTTCTTTTTTAAAAAATGGTGCCAAGAATATACAAAATGTGATTCTGCCCCTAAGAAAATTCCTAGATTTAACCCCTGAAAAAAAGATTTTGTAAATTATCAAATGGTTTTATGTAATTTCCTCTACTTTTATGTAAATCCTTTTGAGTATTGTTAAACAATTACTTTTGTCATTTGTTGTCTCAGATGAAATCTTTCTCTCTCTCTCTCTCTCTCTCTCTCTCTCTCTCTCCAGCAGTCTGTGAGACATTTTATTTTTTTTCTTTATTGATTAAGGTATTACATATGTGTCCTTATCTCCCCATTATCCCCCCCACTGCTTGTGCCCTCACCCCCCTAGTGTCTGTGTCCATTGCTTATGCATGCATGCAAGTCCTTTGGTTGATCTCTCCCTCTTTCCCCACCCTCCCCTACCTTCCCTCTGAGGTTTGACAGTCTGATCGATGCTTCTCTGTCTCTGGATCTATTTTTGTTCATCAGTTTATGTTGTTCATTATATTCCATAAATGAGTGAGATCATGTGATATTTATCTTTCTCTGACTGACTTATTTCACTTAGCATAATGCTCTCCAGGTCCATCCATACTGTTACAAATGGTAAGAGTTCTTTCCTTTTTACAGTAGTGTAGAGGTACCACGGTTTTCTAATCCACTCATCTGCTGATGGGCACTTAGGCTGTTTCCAAATCTTAGCTATTGTAAATTGTGCTGCTATGAATATAGGGGTGCATATATCCTTTCCGATTGGTGTTTCTAGTTTCTTGGGATATATTTGTAAGATGGGAAACGATAAAAATCTTAGAGGAATCCATAGGCAGCAATATCTCAGACATATGCTAAAACAATATCTTCACCGATACAGCTCCTAGGGCAATGGAAACTAAAGAGAAAATAAACAAATGGGACTACATCAAAATAAAAAGCTTCTGCACAGCAAAAGAAACCATCAACAAAACAACAAGAACCCCCACTGCATGGAATAACATATTTGCCAATGCTATTTCAGATAAGGGTTTAATCTCCAACATTTACAGGGGACTCATACAACTTAACAAAAGGAAGTTAAACAACCCAATCAAAAAATGGGCAATGGACCTAAATATACTTTTCAAAAGAGGACATACAGAAGGCTGAGAGACATATGAAAACATGCTCAAAGTCACTAATCATCTGAGAGATGTAAATCAAAACGACAATGAGGTACCATCTCACACCTGTCAGAATGGCTATCATCAACAAATCTACAAATGACAAATGCTGGTGAGGATGCAGAGAAAAAGGAACCCTCGTGCACTGCTGGTGGGAATGCAAACTGGTGCGGCCACTGTGGAGAACAGTATGGAGTTTCCTCAAAAAACTAAAAATGGAACTTCCACTTGACCCAGTGATCCCACTTCTAGGAATATATCCCAAGAAACTGGAATATCTCTCTTAATTCCTAATCATTTTAGAGAAACTAGAAGTGAATGGCTGCCCCCAAAGTATGTGTCTAGTTCAGTGATGGTGAACCTTTTGAGCTCGGCGTGTCAGCATTTTGAAAAACCCTAACTTAACTCTGGTGCCGTGTCACATATAGAAATTTTTTGATATTTGCAACCATAGTAAAACAAAGATTTATATTTTTGATATTTATTTTATATATTTAAATGCCATTTAACAAAGAAAAATCAACCAAAAAAATGAGTTCGCGTGTCACCTCTGACACACGTGTCATAGGTTCGCCATCACTGGTCTAGTTAGTACTTTGGCAGCTGTGATGCTGCCTGACATTGGATTAATGATTCCTTTAAAGATCTCTCTGTCTTGCCTGGCCGGCATGGCTCAGTGGTTGAATGTCCACCTATGAACCAGATCACGGTTTCGCCAGGCTCAATCCCCAGTGGTCGTGTGTAGGAGGCAGCTGATCAATGATTCTCTCTAATCATTGATGTTTCCATCCCTCACTCCTTTTCCCTTCCTCTCTGAAATCAATAAAAACATATATATTTTAAAAAGATCCCTCTGTCTTCACATATTTCCGATATGGTCAACCTAGGCAGAACAGAGGCTGCCCCCTACCCACACATCATGAAGTTATGTATTTTGCATGTGGTAGCATATTTGGATGCAGTACTCCTGGCCAAGGGCATATAGTGCTGTGAGCACTGTTTTACAGATGAGGACATTGAAGTTCAAGCAGGTGAAGCAGGTCCCACTGCTAGTTAGTTGGAGACTTGAGAAGGAGCACTAGCAAAGAGGCCTTCAACTCCCACTGAAGGCACAAGAAGTTAGCATCGTAGCTCCCGATGGCACCGAATTTCATTAATTTGGTGTTAATATTTCCAGTGTGAAACATTTTAATGAAGTGTTTATTCAATGAGAGGAGGAGTAGGGTGGAGCCTTCTGTCCTATCCCCAACACTGAGACATCCTTTCCTTATAATGACTTGTGGGGCATCCTCCACTGCTGGGATACACAGATGTCTGTCTCCTTGTAAGAAAAACCCATCCAAGATAATAAAAATGTTTCATTTCAGAAATAATTATTTGCACTGCAAATGGATTCTTAACAAAGGATTAGCATTTTGTTTTCCTCTAAATAGTGAGTTACTTATGTGCATTTGTGATTTTATCTACAAAGAGATTTGATTGACACCATTTCCAAATGGATCCATTTATTGATTGTTTTGAGATAAACTGCATATATGAGACTGAATGGAACCAAACTGACAGATCAAAGAGTGATAGGAAGGCATGAGAGAATTTGAGAGTCCTTTGAAGGGCATCTCCCCTTCCTCCCAGGGCAGGGAAGCCTTTTAAAACAGTTGCCACACAGAGACCAGCCTTTGCTGGAACAAGTCTCATGATGGGCAAACCAGATCTCTGCTCTTTACAAACATCCAGTTCATATTTTGGCAAATTTCCTTTTTTAATACTTCCACCCATTCTTTGTTCTGCTCTAGGGAGCATCAGAGAGCAGGCTGTCCTTCCTTCTTGAACCATTCTGATAATTACATGAAGACTCGAGAAGGAGCGCTAGCAAACTTAGTCTTTAAAAAATCCTATTTATTTCCTTTGACTGTTTCTCATAAAACATGGTTTCAAAATACCCCCTTCCTTCACAGTGGTCTTCTTCTGGACAATACTGTGCTAATGTGTCACTGTCCCTTTTATATCTGGGGGACCGGAAGTAAAAGGTATATCTAACAAGTGTGTTCTGCAGAGCTCAGAGCAGAATATAGACACTGTTTGCATTAATGCAGCCGAAGAAGAGAATTCTTCAAGTCTTAAACCCCCACTCCTGTAAAGAGGTTACTGGCTGATACTTTTCACAGTTTTGAACCAACATTATAATACTCAGCCCACATCTGCCAGTACTGTTTTCAATGAGTGACTGTTATGAAACATTTAATTTTAAAGCATTTTCTTTTACATTTGGTATTAATTCAAAAGAAAACAGGGGTCACAATAAATCAACTTCTGTGAATGTTTACATGTACATTACAACAGAGCTCTGTATGTTTCTCATACATAGACCCTTAATTTGTTGAGGGGAACTAGCTTGGGGGCACTTGCTCACAGAAGGACCTTGGACTAAAGCAGAGACCAGTGGATTGTTTCAATGTTGTTAACTGAAGTGGAAATTCTGATTGACGAGAGACTTCTGTTTACGTGCAAAATGTGATTTCAAGATGGCTTGTTGGTGAAAACCTGCTGTTTCCATGCCAGTGGCTTATTACTCACATTTAAAAATGTATTCCATGCTAGGTAAGACATACACATGTTCAATCACTTAAAAATTATTATGGCTGTTTTCTCATTAAAATGTTTCAATAACCAATGTTATTGAACATTAAAAAATATCTGGATGATAAACGTGTATCCAAAATTCCAAGGAACCAAGGTGACCTGGATTTTCATGACAAATTACTTGATTTCTCATTCAATGAAAAGAGAGGGTGTATGTATGCAAGGGTGAATGTGGTGGTTGAATGAATCTGCAATCAATTTACAGTTGTTTAAATGTCACAGTTGTTCAACTGTATCTACTGCAGAGAGGAGATGATACTACCCGTTGCCCACGGGTCACCTACAAGAGTGAGATCTCCATGAAAAATAGAATTTGGTGGCCCTACTTTCCTTAATTCCTTTATTACTACTGTTCCTGCACCCTCTAGCTTGCCTTTATAATCAAGGTGAACCCCTAACTTTTGGACCAAGGATGACATAAACATGCTTCTTGTACTGGGCCTATGGCTAACTTCAATAACCATTCTTGACTGATACTCATTCCTATTATACTCACTCTCAACCTAGCATTCTGGGCAGCCAGGAAAAAGAATTGGTCTATGGATTTGGTATTCTAATTCCATTCCATTCAGAGAACCCATCTCCACTTAGTGCTCTCCCTTCTCCACCTTCGTTCTCTTTGAGCAGAGACTTCCAAGGAATCTGTACTCATTCAAGACTCTGAATTCCTGTCAACTCTGATTCAAGAGCTGAAAGAACATGTAAAACTAGAGTAATAGGTGAAACATAAAGAAACAATGGGCAGCCAGGGAATGAAGGCAACAGGAAGGAGTCTTAAATAATCCTCAATATCCTCCATTATGTCATTTTATGTCTCAATAGCTGGGTGTTTTATTGTCAGTGAATTTGCTAAAGAAAGCAAATAGTTGGAACAGGGAGGCCAATTGCCAGTCAGGGAAAGTCTTTTCTATGCTTTAATTAAGTAAAAACACTAAAGCAGGGCTCATCCTTGAAGAACTGTAGCCCATCAAATGCCAACATGATGGATGTCAGTGTACCTTACTTAGCAGGCGATCATGTCAGTTAATCTTGTTTTGCTCTTCAAAGAAATTTACTTTAAAGTCAGCTATCTATTGCAATTCTCTCTCTCTCCCTCCCTACTTCTCTCTTTTTCTCTTTCCTGTTCCTCCTCCTCCTTCTGGTCTCTCCCTCCAGCCCTCCCTCCCTTCTTCCTTTCTTTACCTATTTACTTGAGAATTTTCTCCCACTCATGAACATTTGGGAGAAGTTAAGCCAATTCAGGGATGACATTTCATGAAAATTACACCTAGTAAGACAAAACATATTTTGTCCCTTTTTTGGCTGCCTGAATTAGAACGAAGCAAATAAACACAGGTGGGAGGTGTCACTCATGCAACAGAAATTACTGTACTCTGACATCTACCTCAGTATATTATAGCTATTATTTTCTACATTGGAAAAGGCCTTGAACACGCATCTTCATCATGGTGGGTGGCATCATCATCACTGTAACAATAGTTAACATGTATGAGTGTTTACCATATACCAGGCATGTTACATGTATTGCCTCACTTCATTGCGAACAACCCTATGATGTTGAAGCTTTTCAAATGTTTATTTAGTGATGGGAACATTGTAGCTTAGAATGGTTAAAAATCCTGTCCCAGTGTCACAGTCACCAAGTGGTGGAGAAGGGTTTTAAACCAGGTCTGCTGGCCCAGGATCCTGTGTTCTTTATCACTGTGCTTTAGTGCCTCTATGAAAATAGCAAGAGGAAGGATTTCTCCTCCACCTGCCATAAATATGCTTTTGCCTACAAGTTTATTGTTGCTACCTGTAAGAAATGAGATACAGAATGACGTGAATAAATTAACTCAAGTACATTTGACTCCAAATTAGAAGATGAAAAGCATTGTTGATAAACCACCAGTTAACCACCCTAACGTCACATTTCCTGAGTATAAGAAGGAAGTTACAACCTCTCTTAAATCTCTGGGTGTACAGGATGATAATTTCCCAATAAACTAAATCCTGCTACTATCGGAAGATTTGAAACTGTCTAACGATTATTACCAATGCCATCTAAACAACATGGATTGGAGACAGCCAATCAAAAGCTTTGGCTGGGTTATGCTTGAGTTTTATTTCCAAACAGTAACTTAGCAGAAATGGAGTAACTGTTCATTATTTTCTGTCATTTTTATATGATTTTTTGCCATGCATATTGTGCAGTAATTGCAGGAAATTAAATTTGAATCTTGTGACACAAGCATGTTGTGAATATCATAAAAAACACATATGTTCATAAATGGTAAAAAAAAGGAAGGTGATAAAAATTACATTTAGAAAACTTTTATAATCTTTTAGAACAATGGAAAAGGAAATTTTTAGGGTTCTTTGTTCAGGCTGAATTCTAGGTTTACGTGTTTCCAGGAGGCGAAGTTTTGTGTTTGGTGGACATACATATTTGCATTTCTACTGTTTTCTCTGGGGCCTTTTAAATGGCATCTTATGAGCAAGAGTCCATTTGAAATCCCACACAAAGAACTGGCTTGAAAGAATTGCCAGCCATGTCTAGTAGATGCTGAGTCTGCAGATGAAGCCATTTTTCATTTGCCATGTGGAAGTAAGAATGGACAGGAATTCCTAACTTCTTTGTCTTCTGCTTTTGTTATGTCTCCTGCCCTTTGTGGCATCAGCTGCTAGATTCTTTACTGCTTTTCCCTGGATCTAATCCTATTTGTGATGTTGTGGAAGCTTCCATGAAGCCAAACGCTCACATCCCACTGTCTGGTTTGACCTAGAGTCAGCCTCATCATTTGTCATGATGGGAAAGCCAGTGATCAGCTTCCAAAATGCCGATTTGGCTGCTTTCATCAATACCAATCTCACACCCAGCTTTCATCATCCAGTTTCTCTGGGTCCATGGGTAGTTCTCTGGGGTTCAGAACAATCTCTCTCTTCCCTCTACATTCTCCTATGCTCATGGCATAAAATGAAGGTATCCTAACATCTTTGCAAAATTATAAATCACTACCTTTTACCAAATTAATGGCACCCAGAGTTGGCAAGTTATGTAATTGCCCAACTCTCTACTGACCAAAATCTTCTATCAACCATCCAAACCATATTTGTGGCCCAGCTCAATCCAGACTTTCCATGAAGAGTTCTCCAACCACTTCTCAGTAGTTTCCCTCTTTGAAGGACTTTTGATTAAGTTATTCATTTCAGTTTAACTGTTAAACATTAATTACTAGGATCGCTTGTAAAAATGTCAAAATTTTGTGAGTGAATATTAGGTCTTAATTACGCTCCAGATCCTTAAAAGATATCTTTATCCAGAGCCCAACTTGTCATATTTGCCTTTCGAAACCAGCCCACTGCTTTCCTTTTTATTGTTGCTATCATTATTCCAAATACTCAAACCCAAGTCTTACAAGATTTTCCTGTCTCCATCACATCCCATAGTGAATCAATTGCAAAATTCTATAGATTGGGAACTTTAAAAATTGTTTTTTATTTGATTTATTTGTTTGCCTCTATAACCCATATGCCAAAGGAAATCTCATATAAAAGCCCAACAGCTTGGTTAAGAAGAGGCTGAACTAAGAGTCTTCAGCCTACAACTATAGCCCTTGAAAGGACTTCCTGAGTCTCTGAGGCTGAGCACTACTTGAAAGCCCATAGTTGACCTCTAATTTACCCCAAAGCAACACAGTGGTATGGTGAAAAGAACAGTGGCATGAATCAGAGGATCTTAACTGAGCCTTGATTTTCTTAAGTCTGAAACAGAATACCTATATTACTTACATCACAGGGTTATTATAAGAAACTAGAGGCCTGGTGCACAAATTCATGCATGGGTGGGGTCTGGCAGGCCTGCCCTGATGGGGGCCTATTGGACTGGGCCAGCGTGGGAGAGGCGTTGAGGGCAGTTGGCCGGCCAGCCCCGCCCTCGATTGGGGGCGTTGGGGGCCAATGAGGGCCTGGATCAGGCTGGTTGGCTGCCTCAGTGAGTGTCATAGCCACTGGTTGTTCTGGTCGTTCTGTTCCACCATTCTGGTTGCTGGGCTTTTATATATATAGATAAGATATTGTGTGTGAAAGCACATTGTAAATTGTCAAAGGCCATGCAGATTTAGGGAACCATGGCTTCTTTTCTGGTCTCCTGGGCCTCATTCTCCTCATCCTATCCACCATCCTAAACCATTATTTTTAGATTCATCTTCCTAAATAATCCTAACCATTATTTTTAGATTAATCTTCCTAAAGCACATCCCTTCTCATCATTTCTTGACTCAGGCATGTCTGACAATCAGGAGTAGCTACTGAATTAAGAACAAGTGCGCCAGCTTAGTCCACAAGCCCTTTCAGCATGAAGTCAAACTTCCCTTTTCAGTTTTAGCTGTCATCATTCTTCCACATAAACCTGATGCCTTAGCAAAATCACCCACCCACTCACTCCTTTCTAAATGCATCACCTTACTTTCCATCTCTCAACTCGTGTTCTGACTGTTCCCTTTGGCACCATATCTGAAATGCAATCTATGATTCAGTGCCATCTTAATACTTCATCCCAATGGAGCCTTTTCCAATCCCAGTCTACACTTCTCTCTCCTCTACACTCCCAACAGGAGAGTCAGAAAAATGCAGTATTAAGTCACTGTAGTGAGGTAACAAAAATTTATGAAATTTTCTCATAAGAGCTTAATAAACTAAAGCAAACTGTATATTTCTGAAAGCCATCTCTTTCACTCTCTCTTTTTTTAAGATAGATAGACTTTTGTTTGAGGGTAATTTTTCTCAGTTTATAATCTTCTTTCTGCTGAAAGACTAAAATGCAAATCATAGGATGCTATTTTGGCAAATAAGGCCTGCCACCCTGAGCTCAGTGAAGATCTTCTTTTTTGAAAACTTATATTTTCTACATTAAAGAATATTGGTATCTGCACAAAAAAAGGACTCCATTTATTTAAAAACACTGCCCATTTATTAGTATATCATTGAGACTTGAAAAAGAGAAAAACTGGTTGAATTGGAGAATATATCTTAATGGAAAAAATTGTCAATTTAAGGTATAAAAGAGAAAGAGGCCATTTGCCGTTTAGAGGTTCTTATCTGTGTTTGCTCTGGTAGCTAAAAGAATTTATAGAAAAGCAGTGATGAAAAAAAAAAGAAAAGCAGTACTGAGACAGAATAACTCAAGTAGGCTTTCTAAATCTCATTCAGTTAACTGCTACAGTAGGCTTTTTTAAATCTCATTCATTTATCTCATTTAAGCAACTTATTCAAATAAATAGACAGTGGTCAATTTAAATCATCAAAGCTTTTTGTACATAATTATTGGCTTATGTTAAAAGTAGTTTTTCATTTTTATATATTTTTATTGATTTCAGAGAGGAAAGGGGAGGGAGAAAGAGATAGAAGTATCAATGATGAGAGAGAATCATTGATCAGCTGCCTCCTGCATGCCCCACAGTGGGGATTGAGCCCGCAACCCAGGCATGTGCCCTGACTGGAAATCGAACCATGACCTCCTGGTTCATAGGTCAATGCTCAACCACTGAGCAACACTGGCTGGGCAAAGTAGTTTTTCTTTTAGATATTTTAAAAGTTTTTTTGTTGCCATCCTTTGCACTGAATACTTATCTCTCTCTTTTTTTATATAAATACAGAATCAACTGAGTAAAGATAAATTTATTCTATTATCATTTGTGTGATTTTTCTTATCAATTAGAAGGTTTTGAATCAATAATGTTTTACTCCAGTACACCTGGAAAGATGATATTGCATGGAAACTCACCAGAAACTTTATATTTCCCTCTGTCAGTTCCATAGTGAAAATACTCAGATTTTTATATCACTACTCAGCTAACCTTGGAGTGAATTGGCATGTTCAAGCTATTATTTTGGAGATGTGCTAAGATCCAGAATTCTCTATTACCTCCCAGGAAACCAATTATAGGTGCTGCTGGGGAAATAAGCAAATTAAAAAAATAATAACAAGAATTCTGCTTTTGTGCCGAAACCGGTTTGGCTCCGTGGATAGAGCGTCGGCCTGCGGACTGAAGGGTCTCAGGTTCGATTCCGGTCAAGGGCATGTACTTGGGTTGCGGACACATTCCCAGTAGGAGATGTGCAGGAGGCAGCTGATCGATGTTTCTCTCTCATCGATGTTTCTGGCTCTCTATCTCTCTCCCTTCCTCTCTGTAAAAAAATCAATAAAATATATTTTAAAAAAAAAAAAGAATTCTGCTTTTGGCCAAGGTGGAATAACTGGGGCCAGATTTACCTTCCTGCCTGAAACAACCAAAGAACAATACTGCCCAAATATGTACAACAATAGGTATCAAGATGTTGGCCAACAACTGTTGAAAAAAATCTAAAACAAATTATGTAAGCCAGCTATGCAATTGCCCTAAGATTACCACCTTGCAAGAATTTCTAGATTGCAGTACAGGGAAGGGAACCCAAAGAAGATTCTAGCAGAATCCCTGAGTTGGTGAGGCAGAGCTGAGAGATAGTTAAGGTCAAGAGAGCTGGATTATAAAACAGAATAGGGAAGAGTTGTGGTTTCAGTGATATAATTGCATTAATGCTAAAACATAAAGATAAGTGTGTGGAGGGCTTTGTACAGTGTCTGGCATATTAAAGCATTCAATAAAGGTTAGCTATTATTATTTTGTAGAAATTTATAGCTAGTTTTATTTTAGTGCATGTTTATGGAACATTATTAGTACATATCATTTAGGATATCCCTGAAATTCCTTTTTTTTTTTTTTTTGAAAGATCTCTAAACATTGCTCAAGTGTAATGCACACCAAGATGGAAAATAATTCCCAGAAGTTCAGTAGGGACCAGCACCAGCAGAGCTTCCGGGAAGAGAAAAGACTTTGAAGAGATGTTATCTCTCTGTAAAACATCAAAAACAAAAAACTGCCTCATTTTTATGACAAAAACTCAAAACTTAGGCGCAGGAAAGTAAAGTGTCTTATTCAGGCCCATTCATCAGGGCAGTAGAAAGGCCTCTTACAATTTTAGTTCCCAGTCTCTAAGACTATGAGTTCTTTCTTTCTCTCTGATTGCTAAGCCCAAAAATACTTAGTATTTATTATTCTTTTGTCTTTATGTAATGTTTTTGAAAGTAAATAACAGTTGATTATATTTGGCAAACATTAGTTCTTACTGTATTTAGATATAATCATTTTTTTTCCAGTTTTCACTGGAAATTGACAATTTTGATGACATTGAATAGAGGTTAGTAGTAACATTAATTATCAAGATAACCTTGAATGCCAGTTTGGATGAAGCACCAAACTCTTATTTGACAAACACATTATCTCAGTTGTGAACATGAAGACCACACGGCTGTGAAAATGCCGAAAGAACAGCTCTTAATCTGCTTGCCAAAAAAGGCATTTTTTTTAAACTAAGAAGTGTATCATACCTGTTTAAAAGCTACATAGCACATTTCAAAGAAAATCTATATTTATGCTTAATAAGAAATTATGCATGAAATATACACTGTGAAGTACAGTCATAGTGGTTGGATCTCTTTATTTAAAAATCATCACATATAGAAGACTGACCACAAAACTGGAAAGATTTGCCTCACAATAACAAGTATGTGAAAACAAAACAAATCATGGCTGTTGAATCTTCTCATTCTGAGCTATACAGCAAGATATCTGGGAGGGCCTTCCATGTGCAAGGTGCATTAATTATGACTGGAAACTTTAATTAATTATGACTGTTACACAAACACATATAACATTCATTTGTCTATGTTTCTATACATATGTATATATGTACATATACAGCACATACATATCTAATATACACATATATATGCATGTATGTATATAAATAAGATACATATGTGGCAAACCTGGTCTTCTTTTAGGAGCTAAAAGTGTATATAGAGAAATAAAACTGATACATGAAGCAAAAGTAGAGAATTCAAAATGAGGTGTAACTGCAAATTGTACCTTTGTTGTCTCTAAGCCCGTCAACCTTTTGGGCCATGCTTCCCTTTATATCCCAACACCACTGGGAGTTCTCTAGAGAGGTGAAGGGAAAGGCACTTCTTCCAGGTGCTGTCCATTCTCGAATCCTGGTCTTTCTCCTTCCCGTGTCTGCTGCCTTCTCTGTACCAACTGTGCCCCTATCCCACAACCCACCCCCATCCCTGTGAATCATTTCCAGGGTATCAAATGATATCTGTCCCAGGTCTCTCTCACACACCCCTTCTTTCTCTGTGTAATGCCATTCTCTGCATATTCTGGTGGCAGCCAGGGGGACCTGCTTCTACTCCCCCAGCTGAGTAAGAACTCATTTCCCTTGTTATCCATTTATCCATCCAGCAATGGTCCCTACTCAGATCCTGATTGGCTGCTATGATTTCACAGATCATCTTCTCTTCTTAATTCAGCTTTTTCTCCCACCTTTCTTTCAGAACTCCCCAAAATGCCACGTCTCCGTTCATTACAGGGGAGCAGGGTGGGGAGATAGAACAACTGTCTGTATAATTAAACTTGTCTCAACTGCTTCCACTCCAGACAAAACCCTGTGACCCAGCTTTATCTAACAGTCCATTTAAGTGTTTTCTCAGAGGCATCTACCGCTAAGGAGAATTCTGCTACTCTCCTAGAGCATAGAAGTAGCACTTTTTCATAATATTGTATAAGTAAAAGTTAGTATTATAATAGACTATAGAAGCAATACATTATTCTGTATATTTTGTTGCTGGTGAATAAAAATAAAGTCTGAACATAAAGTTGGAAGGAGGTGAGAAATAAAGGTGGATGGATAGGGAGGATTCAGATGGTGGGGAGCCTTGAAGGCCAGAGAGACATTTTTTGTTTGGGAGTGACTTCTTCTTGGAGACATGGATTATTCATAATTTTATTCCATTTTTAAATTTGGTAATTTTCTAGTTATATTTTAATTTTTGATTTCTAGCTTAATTCCACTATGGTCAGGAAACACACTTTGTTTGTTGTCAATATTATGAAATTTGTTGAAACTTGTTTTTATCACACAGCATTTGGTAAATTTTAGTGAGTACTACATGTATACTTGAAAAAAATTATATACTCTGCAGTCATTTGTTTCACTTTTCCAAAAATGCCTAATAGATCAGGTTGGTTAATCTTGTAGTTTACATCTTTCATATACTTATTCATTATCTTGCCTGCTTTTTTGATGTTACTGAGAAAGATAAGCTAGAATCTGTGACTATATTAATGGATTAGTTTACTCTTATTGCAAGAATGTAAAATGTAAAAAGAAAATTGTGACTTGCAATCAATGAAAGATGGGAAAATATTACACATCTGGACATATGAATATTGTGTAGATTTTAAGCCCAATAGAATAATAAAAGAATTTGTGTACATTCTGGCCAATGGTTGAAATGGAAAGATGCCAGAATGTCTAGGGTTGAGTTTAGTGTTTTCTTCTTCTTTTTGTGGGTACGGACACCACAGAGAGGAATCTCAGTTTTCCCTTAGCTATCCTTTGGGCCAAGGGCCAATACTCGCCAGCTTGTTCACTGCTTCCTCAGCTGAGAATCTCAACCCTCTTCTAGGGAAGGAATCTCAGTCTGGGGTTTCATGACATTATGGGTGTCAGGGGGCCCCTCAGCTACCTCAAAAACATAGACAAAATTGTGTGTTCATATGTATATGGACATTTATCTGGGGAGAAGTTCTATCCTCTCACCAGATTATCACATCTGCCTGTCATTCAAAAGGGAATAAGGACCACTGCTCTGGAGTCAATGAAGCTTTCAGACAGAATACACCTCAACCCAGAGGAGAGAGGACAAGGGAGGGCACAGGAAGCATGACAACCCCCAAACCATTTCCTCTTTTTCCTGGAACAGCCCTCTCCCCTCAAAAGCCTGTTCAGCTCTTCCAGATGTCTTTAGAAACTGTTTACACAGCAGGAGTGAAAAAGGAAGAAAATCAACAACCTCATTCTGTCCTACACTGTAGCATTAACTGTCTCCTATTTCTAAAATTGAACATTATGAGTAATATATATTTTTACATTTGTGGTGTCTCTCTGGCTCTTTACCAAATCTATCTCTCCTCCTTGCCTGTTTTTTTGTTGTTGTTTTTTTCCTCCTGAGGACAAAATGAGTGACATTGGATGTAAGGCTATCACCAAAAGGAGAAGCTGCCCCTCTTTTCAGGGGCTTCTGGTTGAGCATGGTGCCCATGTGCCGCGATGCGTGCGTTCCATGCACCAGGTGCTCTGGAGCTTATGGACCATCTAGGAACCCTATGATTTCAGTGTGTTTTGATCCTGGATACATTTCTGCTATGGCAACAGTTCTAAAGACATGGCTTATGGCTTATCCTGGACTGTGACCTCATACTTCTTTCCACGTTGTATTTATAAACAAACACTTCAGGATGACAGTTGACAACAGGGTCATGCACAGGAGGAAGACTGTTGTGCAAGGAGACTAAGAAACAGGAAGGACTGATTACAGTTCAGTGACCTTTCCCAGGTGTATATCTTCTGAGCCGCAGGCATAAAAAGCTGGATTAGTTGACTCCTTTTCCCAAAGCAATCAAGGAAAACAAATATGCCAAAGATATCTTCAAAGCTCAGTAGAAGTCAGAAAGAAAAGATTTTAAAAAATGTTTTCTCTGAGAGGGTCATGTGGAATTCCAATACCCAAAAAAAATTTTACCAGTATAAGGGCACTTTTTAATCCAACAAATGTAGATATATTTTACAACTTTTTCAACGTAGGACAGTGGAAGTCTGCAGGGGTGATTCAGAAATTTAGATTCAGGAGTTTTCGATTTTAAAAACATTCCAGGAAGAGATAGTCTTCTTTTTCTATTTCTGGTTAGTGGTGAGTAAAGATGTGATGCATGCAGCTATAGCAGTCATTATGTGATGATGAGGAGAACTAGCTAACATCCAGATGACAGAGCAGAAAGACAGAAATTCTAGCCTATAGCACATGGAGCCACTAAATAAGCCAAGCCATAAGCCTCCTTGTGGAATTATTGTCAAGTGAGATTACAGGGGTTTTCATCTGTTTGTTTTGTTTAAATCAATTGAGTTGGCTTTCTTCTAAGAGTAACTAAAATCTTCTAAGATGATTCTATCCTAGTGTGAAATTAATTTCCAAAGGGTTGCAGCAATTCTTCTCCTAACAACAACATGTTGATATATCGATTTCATTGCAACCTCAATTGAGGTTGTGTGCAACCTCAGCAGCATCAGTGTGTTTGTGTGTGTGTGTGTGTGTGTGTGTGTGTGTGCGCGCACATATACTAATGGAATGTATGTAATTTTTGCTAAATTGAAATTCATGATTGAGCCCTTACTACATTGTTGATGTCTCAAGAACAGGGACAGGGTCAGGGTTGTGTTTGGGTCTCCTGGTCCTAGAGCGCCTGTTGGATGAAATTTCCACAACAACCTCCACCTTTCCCTTGAGTCTCCCATTTGTAGTTTCCTTTCATCCTCAAAGCCACCCATGACATCTGTCTGGATCTAAAATCACTTGAGTAATACGGATAAGCTAACACACTAGATATCCCATCGATCTTGGATGGAGACCAACAAAATGTTTCTGGTCATGGTATTCGATCTTTGTCCCATCAAATAATAATAAACAAGGGCATCCTTTGTCTTTGGTAATAAGTTTACAAGAACTTCTACTGATGATCCAGTCATAATATATATGACATCGTACAAGAAGTTTCCATTTCTAAGGCAGAGCTTGGACAGGGCAATGAACTGTGGGTTGATTTTCAGTGGAGTGGCTCTGAGTGGGGGATCAATGGAAATATGCTAATGAGAGATGTTCAAACCTGTAGAACTTGGTATTAGCTGGCTCCTTGGATGTTACTGTTTCCCATCCTCTTCCTAATCTCATGGTGTAGTATGGCTCAGATGTCCAAAGAGTTGTTTGAGCTGAATATTGTTTGGAATGTCGAACCATGCATACACATTTTAATGTTAAGTTTATCCCTTTCTATGGGGATACTACTCATCTGGATGAGTTCACCTCAGAGTGTGAGGAAATGGAGCATGGCGTGTGTTCACTTCCTATCATCAAAGAGAAGAGGAGGGGGCAGAAGACAGTCTGAGCGTGAGCAAAAGGAATCACTCCCATTTCCTACTCCCTGCCAACCCTTTGGGGAGTATTTTCAGGGAGATCTCCTTGTTCCTGTGAGGCCAGAGACTTTTCTAGTTATAAGGGTGTTGTGTGTAACATGCCTAGGCAAGCATGCAGCAAAACCACAGAGAACCAAGGGATTAAAGAAATAAAGCTGGGCATACTCAAAGACGCCTTCTGCAGAACTTCTCTCAAGCTCAAGGTAAACATCTCCACCTATTCAATTTCACGGTTTATTTTTCACTGTGTTCCACTTATGGCAGTTTCTTCTACAACCAAGAAGGGGAAGCAAGCTGTCCAATAGGAGTGGCTTCCCCAAGTACACAACTGTCTGAGTTCAGGACTAAAAGCGAGAAAATGCCCCTTTCTGGGTGGAATGATCTCACAAGGCAAGAATGCAAGGGCCTCAGTCATTTGAGGGGAGTGCGCTTTCTCAGTGGGCACATTTAGACAACTTTTCTTCAAAGCTGCACCCTGTGATCCTTTGGTTTGCGTACTGGGCCACCCTAAGTCAAAAAGTAGACAGCTCTGTCTCCTTTTCCAGTCATAGAAGGCTTACAGAAAGATTTCTTCTGAAGATTTCCCTCTTCCCCTTACCTACAATCCGCAATATATGAAGGATGCTTCTATCAGCGAAGCTCCAAGTGCCATCTTTACAAGGAGGAGGCCCATAAGTCCTCATAAATGATTCTCAGCCTTGGCATACGTAGCAGCCTCATCCAGATTCCAGCAAAGAGGAATTGGCAGGGCATGAATAAGGGCAGAAGGTAATTGAGGAGCTGGGGCTGGTTTTAAGGCAGGACAGAGCCCAGCTCCACGAGCTGAGCTGGAAGGAATTTGCTGTATGTGCCAGATGTCATAAAGAGCTGCGAGCTCGTTGAGCTTTCTAGTGCTCAGGAGCAAATCAATCAGATGAACTGCGACTGCGGCTCTGCTACAGACCGAGAGCTAATGCAGGCTCTACCCCAGTAAGCCAGCGCCACGGGCACCCGAGTCGGCAGTGGGAGGTGGTGAGAGCCAACCCAGCTAATGCCTAATGCCAGGGGGGAGAGACAAAAGGAGCTCTTCTTTAACTCTGAGAATAGCCCCAGAGTGAATACAGCCTTCAACAGCTGGGGTTTCATTCTCATTACCGCTGGGCAAATTGGGGGTGCTAATTGTAGAGCTGGAGAGCTGTTAAAATCAGACTGGATATGTTAAAGGAGAGTAGTGACATTACTTAGACCAGTGTCTGCAGTGGAGTAGGCACAAAAGCTTTATGTCAGAAGAAGAAATGCAACCAAAGTAAAAAGGCCCTGGGTGAATGAGGGGAGCTGGTTGGTTGATCCCTCCTCTGTGTTACCTCAGCAACTTGTCCATATTAGTTATAGCCCTTCTCACACAATGATAAGGTAATAAAAAGAATATCTTTCATTTTACTATGTACAGGCACTGTTATGGGAGTTTAACATACATCATTTCATTTAATCCAGACTCAGAGGTTAAGTGACTTTCCCGAAGAGATATATGAGTGGGTGGGTAGGTACACGCAGGCGCATAAGTATTGAATGGCAGTCAGACTGCAAATGTAGCTCTCCCTGACTTCCAAGACAAAATCTCACCCATTAGGCCATGCATACAGCCTCTCATTTTCAAAGCAGGTACTTTATAAGAATTAGTGAATTTATAAACTATGGCCCTGAGGGTCAAGAAAGCAAAGTGAACCAAAATCAGTTTGTTTGGAAATTAAAGACAGAATATTCCTTGGGAGCTAAAGAGAGGGCCAGACATTGGTCATATGGTCACAGATTGAAGTTTTCTGTTTCTGCTCCCTGCAACAGCCCTGGCAGACAGCTAATAAAAAAGAAATCAGCCCTAGCTGGTTTGGCTCAGTGGCTAGAGCATCGGCCTGCGGACTGAAGGGTCCCGGGTTCGGTCCTGGGTTCGATTCCAACCAAGGGCACATGCCTGGGTTGCAGGCTCCATCCCCAGTGGGGGGTGTGCAGGAGGCAGCCAATCAATGATTCTCTCTTATCATTGCTGTCTCTATCTCTCTATCCCTGTCCCTTCCTCTCTAAATTCAATAAAAATATATATTTTTTAAAAATCATATTGCAGAAGGAATCTTCTCTCAGACCACACGATACAGATTTCTGGTCGCAGCAGAATCTGCTGAAAACAAATAATAATCTGACAATAGGTCATTTCATCCCCTAATTCCAATGGGATAACTATACTAAGGGATTCATGCATTTATCCTTTTGAGGACTGACCCTCTTTAAAGAACAATCAAGGAGCGGGCAGGGAGACAGTGATGGTCTTCTTCATCACCATGTGTGAGCTTAGCAGAGGCTGCATCCTCCCTCCGTGCTCAGGCTGCTCACTTGATGGAGACATTTGAGATTGTTTTGGAAAGAGAGATGATCATTCACACCATCTGTATGAAGGTAGACAGGCCATGATTATATTTTTACCATAAAACTTCCAACAAGAAAATATCCAAGCTAGCCTCGGGCAAGGAAATCACCTTTGAACACAAACAATGGGAAAAACCATTCATGACACTCGAAAAACTCCAGGCCCCTACAATCCTTTGCCCCCCTGTTTGCTTTCATTTAAATCAAGGTAAAAAGATGGAAAGCACAACTCCTTGGAGTGATATAGAATCCACATTGCCTTCCAGCAAAGCTGTCTAGCAAGAAGTCAGCTCAGACGTTTCAGCCTCTTTGGCATTCCTCTCCAAAGGAAGAGGGAACCAGGCAGCTGTTTTTGCTCAATTTTGTTGGATCTACACGTTAACTCTTCTGCTGAGAAATTAACAGGCATCATATGCACACGACTCTGTTCTCCTTCGGGTCTCTTTATTCTTTGAACCCATGCACTGTAGGCACTTTCATGTTCAGCAAGTTGTTTGAAAAATAATTCTAACATAACAAAGTTTGTATATAATTTACTTGCAAAAAGTGAATTTGGACATTTTGAAAGTTACCTTTAAAAATGTCAACTCTATTTCAAAAAGTTAAACTAAGTTACTCTATGACCCAGCAATTCCACTCCTAGGTACATACCCAAGAGAAGTGAAAACATATGTTCACACAAAAACTTACACGCGAATAGCCATAGCAGTGTTATTCACAATAGCCCCAAAGTGGAAACAGCCCAAATGCCCATAACAGATGAATGGATATGCAAAAATGTGTTATGTCCATACAATAGACTCCTATTCAGTAATAAAAAAGAATGAAGTATGAGTACATGCCACAACGTGAATGAACCTTGAAAACCTTATGCTAAGTGAAACGAGCTGGACACAAAGGTCACATATTGTATGATTTCACCTATATAAAATATCCAGAATGAACTTCCTCATAGCTTAGCCTCCTTGTCTGCAAAATGGAGATTCTAGTAGTAATAGCCCTTAGAGTTACAATGACAATTAAGTTAGCTAATATCTGAATAATGCAGTTTTATCTGTTCATCATCATCATCTCTAGTGTCACTTATTTTCTATAATGCTCGCATTTTATACAATTAGCATTTATTTCTTAGTCACACATCATTGATGACTTATATTTATTTATGTATGACCCATGTAATAAATAATTAAAATAATAAATAATTTACTTATTTACTTTTATTTATGAGCCACATAGCATCCACCAGGCAGCACGTCATATGTCCTGGATGACTGTTTTCCCAGGATCTGAGTTGCTGGTTAGTTTGTCCTGGGACTACTATCCTGATAGGATGGTCCCACCACAGAGCAAGGAAAGACCGCCAACCTGACTGTGGAATGAATTACAGGAATTTACTCTCCTTGGAACTGCATCTTGTGAGTACACTTTAAATTCTGACCACAAGATGCTAACGCTGGAGTGCATATACTGTTCTCCGTCCAAAGAGCTACTTGATGTTGTGTAGAGAATGCGGTTATTATTATAGTTATTATTTGGGGACTGAGGGTCCTTCAGTGTCCCCAGGGCCTAGAACTGGGAACAGCAATGTTACCTGGTGAATCACAACCCCTCTATCAGGCAAAAGCCCTTTAGGAGACCCTCCCATGCAAGAGCAAGAGACATGAGGCGCACACAGACATTCCTAATTGGTTGTGATTCTGGAAGCTAAATAGCAGAAAGGCTGCCCCTACCTCTGTCTCTTGACCAAGACAGGCTTTAAAGGAGCGGTGAGTGCTTCCCAAATGCCAAACTCAAGGGATTGCATTGCATTGCATTCCAAGGGCCTTCGGTGGTTTCCTCAACTGTTTTCTTCTTTAGGGTACTTTCCTGTTAATCTTCCTCTCCTTGGCTCTTTTTATTATCATAGTCACTTCAGGCACTGTTTTCTGTTTATTGCAGTGTGTAAGGCCTGGGGTGCTTGAGGAAAACCATGAACAGGTGAGAGCTCTTTAATACTTTGGGGAGTCCTTAAGACTGATGGTTAGTGCAGTCTCCCCCGGCCCCCTTCTTCTTCAGAAATGACTGGAAGTGACCCCACTCCAAGAGCAGGAAGGGGTGAATTTTTTTTTCTTAAGGGCTAACACACAAATCCACAAGATGTACTCACTTAGAATTCTTTCCCCCAAATTATTTTGGGATGCTTTGGAGATGCTCTCGCTTACCTCTGTGTCCCTGGCTCTGGATTCTCTGTGGGTGACAATAGCCACAGCGCAGGAGGAATGGCGGGGGTGTGCAAAACTGTAGGGGTGTGTGAGGTACTGACTTCCGGAAGGCTTGTGTTCTGTGATCCTCATGGAAACGTCAAAGAGAGATCACGAACGGATTTATCTCTCCACTACTATAGGCAGGGGTGCTTTTCAGCATTGTGGCCCTAATTAGCAATAGCTAATTAAACCTCAAATACTTCGGTGGGGCCTGGGAGAGAGGAAACTGAACTGGAGAACAAAGTGGTGGTCTGGAGCCCCGGCCCTGGCAGGAGTTGGGATGGCATGATGGCCCAAGTTTTCTCTGGCTTCCTGCTGCTCCCTGTGAAACAGTGCCCCAGCCCTGTATGAGGTTGGTACAGGGCCTACTATCTCATTCAAGTGTATAATAAAGTTTGGAGGGGAAAATGTGGCTTTTCTATTTCTCTGTATTTGCTCTCATGTCCAGCCAGGAGCACCGGAGCTCCAGGACGGCTCAGGCAAACATCCTTTTGCCTGGTAACTGAGAGCACATTTGGTATGCTAGCCTTCTCCTCCTTGTTTACTTTCAGGGCAGTGATAAAAGCGCGGAAAAAAAACATCAGGGAAAATCCGTAAATTTCAGTAATATTTCAGTACATCTGCAAAGGGCAAACAGTTTAGAGTTTCTCCTGCCCCTTCTGAAGCTGGAAACTCTCACCGCAGTGGGAAGCACAGCTATTTTGACTTGGCAAACCAAACCAAACAGCGTGCACCTGCAACTGCCCGTCTCTGACGTGAGTAGCTGTGGCCAGAGGGTCAGTCTGTTCTCAGTTTTTCATCCAGAAACCACATTCTGCAAATGGAGAGAAAACCACTGTTGGATTAAAGGAAATCCTTGCCATGGAGACCAAGCACACAACTTTAATTAACTCATCATTTTCTAATTAGCATCCCCAGAGCCCTGTGCATGGGCAGCTTAGGTTGCAGAATATGCCATCAAAATTTTCCAAACAGTTCCATAAGATAAAGTTTTGTTTCATAAACATTTAATTGTACAAAGTTTGGAAAATACAGAAAAAGAACTATCCAAAACTCATCATTCATATAAAATCACTTCTTTGGTGTATTTCTTTTCAGTCTTTGTATATATTTTAAATCTTGCATTTTATACAGAATTGAGACTTTATCATCTATAGAAGTGTCTTTCTGGCTTTTTCATTTAAGATACTATTTTAAGCATTTTATCATTTTAGTACAAACTGCATAAACATCACTGTTAGCACTGCGTAGAAGTACTATAATTTAATTAACCCATTTTTGCTGGATTATTCCAGATTTTCCAAAATGATCTCAATTTTTTGCTATTATAAATAATGCTGCCACAAAGTCATTGTACATACAGCTTTGGTATGTGTATTAAGAACTATTTGCTTAAGAAAGATTCCCAGAAATAAATTCCAATGTGGGAATTCATATTGGCTTCTGAAACAAAATGCCAAATTGATTTCTAAACTTTTCACTCTGCTATCTGGAATGAGGTAGTTCTTTCATTAATTAGTAAGTCATTGATTTTTATCTAACAGGGTAGATAAAAATATAATTGAATTGTTTTTTTTTTTAACTCTGCACTCCTTTGATTTTTCTTTTCTTTTTTTAAAATTGTTTAAAGTATTACAGGTCTCCTTTCCCCCCAGTCTCTTCTTTTTTTTAATTTTTTATTTTTAACCTTTTGCCTATTTTTATTTTAGGATTTGCTTTCTTATTAATTTATATGAGCTCTTTATTCACCTAAAAGACATCAACCTTTTGCTTAACATATTTGCTGCTTTGTACTTTTTCTCCTGTCCATTTTAATTATGTTTTGAAACAGAAATATGATTTTATAGAATTCAGGTGGTCGATCTTTTTTGTGGTGGTTTCCTCTACTGATTATATTCCTCTACTGATTGTTTAGAAATGGCTCACCCTCTAGGAATTTTCTTTTAGATTTCCTATGGTTTGAAATTTTTCATTATAGCTTTAATTTTTTGAAATGTATTTTCAGGAATGGTGGGCAGTATAACCCGATCTCACATCAGCCATTCTGCAGTCATCTAACCAAATTCCACATTAATGCACCCCCTCTCCAGCGGCTGCACCCATGAGGCGGGTGTTCGATCTAGGTTTTAAATTCAATTTCTGCTTTGTTTCATGAATGTACTTGTAATTTTTTATTTTAAATGTTATGTACTTTGCTTATATCATTTTATTACATGCTTCAGCCTTTAGTGGGAGAAGTTCTCATCTTTGTCAAAGATTTCTTAACTGTCAACGCATTTGAGATCTTGCTTCCCGGCATATGTCATCTGTTTGGCTCAAATAAACTCTCATAAAAATTCTCAAAAACAAAATTTCCTGTCACTGCTGTTTATACTCCAGGTGAATTTTAGAATTATTTTAAGGTCCTAGAATTCCTTTTAAAATGACATTTTCATTATGACTGCATTTGATTAAGAATTTCACGTAGACTAATTTCATTATCAAAGAACATGGCAGGTCACAGCATATAATCATTTTTTTTCCATTCACATTCTCACTTTATGTTACTTATTGTTCTTAAATGCTTTTAGGTACATGACTGTATTCTCATTTTGAAAAATGGCGTGAAAGGCAAAAACTTCTCATGCCAGTAAATTCCTGTTTGGAAGGTTATTTGGGTCAATTTAAAAATTTTACTAGGATGAAAATGATGCCAAAATAAATCTGTGAACATATCTTTGTGCTTATTTGCAAGTATTTCTCTGAGATAAGCTCCTAGAATGTGGGTGAAAGGGTATTCATAATTTTAATTTTGATAGTTCCTGCCAAACTGTCCTTGAATAAGGCTGCCCAATTTACACTCCTATTAACAGTGAATAAGAAATTCTGTTTTCTCACACTGCATGTTATGAAAATTTACAATATTTGCCAATCTGGTGAAAAATACAAGCTCAATGTTGTTTTTAATTTGTATTTCTCTAATTATTATTGAAGTGGAACATATTTTCTGATGTATGTGGCCATTTGCACTTCTTTTTCTTTGAACTGCCTCTTAAAATTTGTTTCTTAATTTTAAGTTGGGCTTATTTTATTTATCACCTTATACATTGCATAGGTTTAGCCTTCTTGTGTTACATATTTTGCATATATTTTCTTTTAACTGCTTCCTTATCTCTTAATAATGTTTTACCATCTTTCCTTATAAAGAAGTTATTTTCATGTGGTAAAATTTTTGTCATAATTTTAATTTTGTCTTCTAATTTTTATGTTTCATAATTTTATAAATTAAAAGTGTTTAAACTTAAGCTATGTAGAAACTAACTTTTATGTGTGGTGTGAGAGAAAAATAAATCTAAGTTTGTTTTTCTTTCTGAGTATCCAGTTGTCCTAGTTCCAATAAGTGAATAGTTTATTTTTCACAGGAAATATCTCTACTACCATATACTAAAAATCATGTGTGTGTGCAGTGTGTGTGTGTTTGTATACACACATACATATCCTTGGACTTTATTTTGTCCAAGATTTATTTGTCCATCCCTGTTAATGTGACATTGTATTAATTACTGTATTAATAATAAAATAATTAATCACCTATAATAAAAGAGATTAAAATAAACATGATTTAAAACTAAAATAACCATCATATTAATTATTGTATTTAATATTTTGACAGGTTATAGGAAATGTCTCTTTTAATTTTTTTTAAATTTCACAGCCAGTTTTTTGTATTTTTTCTCCCAAATCAGATTGTAGAGCTCCTTTACATTTTTGGAGGATTTTGATTGTTTTGTACATTTATCCTAATTTGGGAAATTTGACGTTTTTATAATATTATGTCTTTAGGCAAGGCACATATATGTTTGCTCATTCACTCAGGTCATCAAGTTCCCTCAAAACAATTTTATATTTCTTGCCTGGCCAGTGTGGCTCAGTGGTTGAGCACTGACCTATGAACTAGAAGGTCCCAGTTTGATTCCCGGTCAGGGCACATGCCCGGGTTGCGGGCTTGATCCCCAGTGGGGGACATGCAGGTGGCAACCAATCAATGATTCTCTCTCATCATTGATGTTTCTATCTCTCTCTCCCTGTCCCTTTCTCTCTGAAATCAATAAAAATATATATTTTATAATTTTTTATATTTCTCTTTATAAAGCTCTTGCATCATTCTTCTTTGAATTATTTCTAGATATTTTAAAGTTCTATTGTAATGACAGCTTATATCTTGTTTTACCATTGCATTTTAAATTTGCTTGTTGTTATGTATAGACACTTATATATGAACCTTTCCTTGGATTTGGGGAGAAGCTTCTAATAGTTTTAAATATCTAACAGTTGATTTTTTTTCTAAATTTTTTGATGGACCATCATATATTAGAATATAATGACAATTTAGTTTCTTTCATTTCTTCCTCATTCTTTTTATTTTCTTATCACATTAGCTAGTTTACTAGTATAATACTAATTTTTAGCATAATTAGCAGGCATCCTTCCTTTAATGAGGATACTTTAGTAAGGATTTTTGACAAATGATATGGTAATGTTTGCTGTAGGTTTTTGGTAATTATGTATTAGTTAGAATGTAGGTTTGGCTGTTGTAATAGAAAGACCCAAAGTAATAATGGTTCCTAGTAAGTCTGTGTGTAAGCAGTACAGGTTGTTACAGCGGCTTATGTCTGCCTTCATCAGAGTGTATCATTGTCTTGCTCTGCCCTGAAAAACACACAGCTTCTATCTCATGACCTCACATTTCAGCTACTGCCATCATGGTTGTATTTCAGTTATTAGGAAGGATATAAAGCCGAAGGGGAGTTCACTATCCTACTACAGCTATAGAAGTTGTGAGGCTTCAGGGCTACAGAAGAGAATGGCTAAAACATCGCAAAATTCAGTTTATGCTACACTGAATAAGGTCCTTCCAAAAATGTCCATGCTGTAATCCCTAGAATCTGTGAATGTATTACCTTATATGACAAGAAATTTTGCAGGTGTGATTAAGATTATGCAATGTGAGATGGGGAAATGATCCCGGTTTTTCTAGTTGGGCGCAGTCTAATCACACAAGTCCTTAAAAGCAGAGAGCTTTTCTCACCTCCCATCAGACGGAGATATGACTATGGGAGCGGGTCAGAGGGATGAGGTGTGATTGGTTTTGAAGATGGAATAGGGGCCATGAGCCAAGTAAAGTGGGCTGGAAAAGGCAGAAAAACAGATTCTCCCTTACAGCCTCCAGAAAGGAATGCAGCCCAGTGGACACCTTGATTTTAGCCCAGTTTTGGACGCTAATCTATAAAACTATAAGATAATACATTTTTGTTGTTTTAAGCCACTAAATTTATGGTAATTTGTTACAACAGCGATAGCAAAACTGATACACTATTATTACTGAGATCCAACCATTAAAAAAACATAATGCTGCTGAATGTTGCAAGTATTTGGTTAATACCCGTATTTTTGTAAAAGTTGATTTTGACCTTTTTTTCCAGAGTTCTCATTGCCTATGGAGGAGTGGATTCTCAGATGTCCTTACGCTGCCATTCTGGAAGACCTTTATCCCATTTCCTTTTGGCATCTGGTATTGCAAATGAAAATCAGATATTTTGAAATGCTGTGGGTCTGTTTTCTTCTCTTGGGAAACTTTTAGACTTTCTCTTTATTGTTCTGAATTCACTGCATTGTGACTAGGCTTAGAAATTTGTTTGTTTTTAATTCACTCTGTTAAACATTTGGTAGAGACTTTCACTCTAAGAACTCATGTCTTTCTTAAGTTCTGGAAAATTATCTATTTTTATTTGCTTAATGTCCATTTTCATTCTTGTTATTTCTCTAGATTTCTTATTTGATAAATGTTAAAGCTTCTGGATATATTATACATGTCTCTTAATTATTCTTTCTCTCCTTAATTTTCTTTCCTCTTGAACTAAGTTTATAGTAGTCTTCATTTCGATTTTCTAGCTCTATAATTAGTTCTTCAGCAATATACCTTATTCTATTCTGTCCACAGATTGAGCTTAAATGTCAACAATCAAGTTTCTAATTCCCATGATAGCTAGATGCTTCTTTCTGATGAATTCAATACTTGTTATGTCATTCTGAGGATAACACATATATTAATTTTATCAACATTGTTTCTTCCTTTGTAAGTTTTCTGTGGGTTGTGTTTAGTACATCTTTGTGTGTTCCCTTCCCAAGTGCTGGGTGATTTTTGGCTGTATGTTCATCTCTGTAGTTTAGATTTCCTGAAGACTCTCTTTCATGCAGCCTCTGTGGAAAAGGACTAGGACTCCTTGTGCTACTGCTTATTGAAAGGGAGATCAGGACAGTCAGGAAGCCTAACTTAAGGGATCCTGGATGTGGAAGCTCTTTGGTTTACGGGTCACGTGGGGCACTGCCCTGATTCTCTAATGTGAGCTCCCGCACTCACTGATCTTGCCTGGAGGCAGATTTTCCTCTGACTGCTCCATCCAAATGGTGCTCAGAAAGGCAACTGGGTTTCACTTATGCTTCCCGATACAGCTTTACTTGATATTTAATGGTTGATAACTCTCGAACATGCTATGTAAGTTGTAACTGCCCTCAGTAGAAACTTGCACTATTATTTCTATTCAGTGCTTTTCTACTTTGACTAATAGTATTATTGTTCTCCCTGACTTCCTTAATCTTAACTTTTGCTTGAAATATCTCAACGTTCCTTTAATTTCAGTTTCCAAGGTACTTACTATTGTATGTGTCTTTAGTGGAGAGAATATCAGTGATTCTTATTTTTATTAAAATATGAATATTGTGTCTTTCATAAGGGAATTCAACCCTTTTTAAGGGTTGACTTGCTTTGTATGTTTACCATCAGAAGATTGTCTGTCTCTTTGGAAACAGCCAACAAGTGTATGTTAACTGGACAAACAGTGCTGATATTGAGGTTTCTTTACTTTCTCTCCTTTCAGTAGAAACATTTAAATTTGTTCTTATCTTTTGCAGGCATCTTGTTAATAACTTTACTAATTAATTATAGGTTTTTAAGAAATATTCTATTTATGTATATGTTCCCAAGTTTTATTAGGCATTGATTTGCACTATATTAATAATTCTGGAATCTGGTTAGAGGAACAAGGAAGATGGCGGCATAGGTAAACACCGGAGACTGCCGCCGTGGACAACCATTTCAAAAATACAACTAAAAGTCGGAGCGGACATCAACCAGAACCACGGGAAGGCTGGCTGAGGAGAGTCTCTTCAACTAGAAGCAAAAACAACAGCATTCCGACGCTCAGCGGAGGCGCAGTGTGGAAAATTTAAAGGTACGGCGGTGCGGTGGTGAGGGTGCGCGCGCAAAGCGGGCTGGCGGCTGAGGGCGCGATTGTCGTTTTCAATCAGGAGCGAGTCTCAGACTCTGGGCTACAGATCCGGGCGAGTCTCTAGGGACCCAGACTCAAACAGGAGAAGCGGGACTGTCTGACTACGGCCCCTCCGAGGTTTGCAGCGATTGCTGGGACAGAGAGGCAGAGCCCCTGGGGACGGACTGAGAGCGGCCATAGCTGCTCCCTCCCCCCGCCCTGTTGAGCCCGCCCCGCCCAAACCCTGCGCACAGCCATTTGCCGATTGCCTCAGGCAAGGGCTGGACTAGCGCCTCCCCTGAGGACTGAAGTTTTCCCACAGCTGATTTCCACCGCCAGTCGGCCTGGTGGTCAAATCCCTCTAGTGTTAACTACAACAATTAAGGCTTGGCTAGAACAAGACTGCGCACAGAGACCACAAGGGGGTGCACCAAGAAAGCATAAAAGATGCGGAGACAAAAAAACATGACAGAAATGGAGGATATGGAGCTAAGAATCGCAATTTTGAGGGCTTGCCATAAATTTGTGCAGAGCCTCACGAAAACTAATGAGACCCTCGATGCTACGATAAAGAAATTAGAAAGTAAGCATACACGGACTGAAATAAAGAATATTATACCCAATAGCAGACCAGAGGAGCACAAGAATCAAACCAAAGATTCGACAAAAAGCACCCAATTGGAAAAGCAAAATGAAAAAAGAATCCGAAAGTGTGAAGATAGTGTAAGGAGCCTCTGGGACAGCTTTAAGCGGACTAATATCAGAGTCATTGGAGTGCCAGAAGATGAGAGACAGCAAGATATTGAAAACCTATTTCAAGAAATAATGGCAGAAAACTTCCCCCACCTGGAGAAAGAAATGGACTTACAGGTCCAAGAAGCGCAGAGAACCCCAAACAAAAGGAATCCAAAGAGGACCACACCAAGACACATCATCATTAAAATGCCAAGAGCAAAAGACAAAGAGAAAATCTTAAAAGCAGCAAGAGAAAGAGGCTCAATTACCTACAAGGGAATACCCATACGACTGTCAGCTGATTTCTCAACAGAAACTTTGCAGGCCAGAAGGGAATGGCAAGAAATATTCAAAGTGCTGAATACCAAGAACCTACAACCAAGATTACTTTATCCAGCAAAGCTATCATTCAGAATTGAAGGTCAGATAAAGAGCTTCACAGATAAGGAAAAACTAAAGGAGTTCATCACCGCCAAACCAGTATTATATGAAATGCTGAAAGGTATCCTTTAAGAAGAGGAAGAAGAAGAAAAAGGTAAAGATACAAATTATGAACAACAAATATGCATCTATCAACAAATGAATCTAAGAATCAAGTGAATAAATAACCTGATGTACAGAATGAACTGGTGACTATAATGAATCAGGGACATAGAAAGGGAATGGACTGACTATTCTTGGGGGAAAAGGGGTGTGGGAGATGCGGGAAGTGACTGGACAAAAATCATGCACCTATGGATGAACTCAGTGGGTGGGGAGTGAGGGTGGAGGGTGGGGTGGGAGCTGGAAGGAGGGGAGTTATGGGGGGAAAAAAGAGGAACAAATGTAATAATCTGAACAATAAAGATTTAAAAAATATATATATAATCTGGTTAGGATGGGGGAGTGGTAGGAGTATAGTTGAAACAAGAGTGACCATAAATTAATTGTTGGAGCTAAGGAATGGGTACATGGAACTTTATGATACTCTTTCTCCTGTTGTGTATGTTGAAATTTTTTAGAATAAAAAGTTTTTAAGTTCTGTTTAAAAAAAAAAAAAAAATAATAATAATTCTGAAGTGCCCAACTGATTTTCAAGCCCATAGCAGACTACAAACAATAGCTAGCAGTCTGTGGATGAGAATTAGAAAGTAAAGAGAAGAATCTATATTATAGCATCGGAAAGCTATAGTAGGACCAGGCATCTTTAAGGGTCTCATGTTTTAACAATACAGCTAAAGTTTTTAAAAACTAACTCACAAATCAAAAATAATCCGTATACCTATGTTAACAATCAAGGAATTACATGTACTTCACAAATATATTATGTAATATCGCTTCCAAAATAAATTAAATTTCCAAGAAATGTTTGAGAAAGTAACTCTGTAAGATTCAATGGTCTAAGGCAGTGGTCGGCAAACTCATTAGTCAACAGAGCCAAATATCAACAGTACAACGATTGAAATTTCTTTTGAGAACCAAATTTTTTAAACTTAAACTATATAGGTAGGTACATTGTAATTAACTTAATTAGGGTACTCCTAAGCTGGCCTTTGCTAAAAACGTCCTCAGTCTGAGGGGGTCGACCTCAGCGAACATACCCCCACTTCTTCTAACACCACTTCTTCAAAATAGACTCGCCCAGGCCGAAAACCGACTTCTGCGCATGGGCCATGAAGTTTCAATCGCATTGTACGTGTGCGCCCGCACGTGGTATTTTGTGGAAGAGCCACACACATGGGGCCAAAGAGCCGCATGTGGCTTATGAGCCACGGTTTGCCGACCACTGGTCTAAGGCATTCATTATGTGGAAATGCCTCCAGTGTCCTAATTATACTACGTACGCTACCTGTTTTGGTATTGTTAGTTCCAGGTGTATAGAATCTTATTTTAACTTGATTCTGGCACTATTATATATCTTTAAATTCCATCTTTTACATCTATGAAAAATGGGAGGATACTAATACCTAATAAGGTAGTAATATAGTTTATGCTAAAAATTAAAATAATCCATATAAAGCCATTTTGTACCAGGCCTGGCATCCATTACCCCCATGTATTAGTTAGAGTATAGGTTTAGCTGCTATAATACAAAGTCCCAAAGTAATAAAGGTTCATAGTAAGTGTGTGTAAGCAGTACATGGTGGCCGTGGGAAAGTTCCTTAACCTCTCAATGCTTCAGATTTATCATCACCAATATGGGGATCATAATAGTTCTTACTGCATAGACTTGATATAAAGAGCTTAGAGCAGAGCCTGGTACATCTTAAGTTCTCAATCATTCTGAGCTATCGTTAGTGTTTGAATGCAGTAAAGGCCACAACATACACACTCTGGCAGCAACCATCAGAGAAGAGTATCCTTATTGTACACTTTTCAAGGAAGCAATAGCTACAATGTGGTCCAAAGTAAAGATGGGCTTGACTAAGAAGACTGGGGTCCAAGTCCAGGTCCACTGTTTGGCTTAAGGAACCTTGGATATTCTCAGTGTCTATTTTTATATCATAGGTAAAAATACCTAATACAGATTTGACTTGATAATTATAAGAATTGTGATATATAAAAATGTTCTGTACTATAATATCAGAATTGTAATATAGTATCAATACTATTAATGATAGTGGTATCAATACTATTTAATTGGGACTGTTTTTTATGATATTGGCACCTCCTATTCTATTAACTGACAAGACCCATCAACATTCAGAAAAGAACTATGTATCCTTGCCAACACAAGCTCCCTCTTCCTTACTTCCCTGTTGCTTGGATATACTATGTGTCATTAGCAAATGTGGGTACAATTACCACAAGGAGTAGAAATGAGATAATATTTTGTGAATTACAAACAAATTTTTAACTCTCCATTTTGGCAGAACAGCTCTGGCCCAGTTACTGTAGCTGTCCAGGTGATTTATGATGTTCTTCACCAAGCTGACAGACAGAGGAGGAAAAACTCCAGGCAAGAAAAATTTCTTATATTTATTCTACCTAGTTTAATACCTGATGAACCATGTTATCGGAACAATTCTTGAAATAGCCTTGAAGAGAGCATCTCTACATTTCCAGCACATACAATCCATCATAGAAACGCTCATAGGGAATGTAGCATAGAGAGTGGTCTTGCTGTGAAGTTGACTGGTTTACAGAAGAGATGTTGATTGGAAACCTGGCAATAAAAACACCAGGCTTGAAATACTAACTGCCACACTTCTACTTGTTTTTAATCCTTTCATCCTTACAACAAGCATTCGTCAGAGGTATCACTATTACAATCCTACATAATAAAGAGCTAATGTGCTAATTAGACTGGACTGCAGAACAACCTTCCAGAAGACCAGTGGGTGGAGGTGGGGCCGCGGGGCTGCGGGGGCCAAGGCAGCTGGGGCTGCAAAGGTCTACTCTTGCATGAATTTTGTGCATCGAGCCTCTAGTGTAAATATGATCCTATATAATAAAAGGGTAATATGCAAATTGACCCTAACGGCAGAAGGACCAGAACAACTGCTGGACCAGTCACTATGAGGCACACTGATCACCTCTTGGTCTCTTTCCCTGGCCAGCAGGCTCCGATTGCCTGATGGCGAATGGGGAACCAGGGGTGGGTGGTGGCTGGGGGCGGGGCCAGCTGCAGGCAGCTGGGAAAGATTGCCCTGATTGCAGGCCAGGCCTAGGGACCGTACCAGTGCATGAATTTCATGTGCCGGGATTCTAGTTATAAATAAGAAGGGAGGCTCAATCCAAGGAAGACAAAAAATGATTATCTCCAAAGCTAATTAATTTGGAGGTAGACATGAAAAAGGGACACAGCCGATCCTAATTAGGGTTGCCTACACTTCATATCTTTCAGAAAACTAGTCTGACCACTGCAGACCATCTTCTGTTATATCTACACAATTTATGTGGTGCCTGTTATATTGACTTATTCTTGTATTGCTCTTTAAGAGTATGGGATTTGTATATTTTTTCTTCTCAATCACATAATGTCTTCAACCTCTCCCATTTCCTGTGTCCTCTTCCTGCCAGCCTATAAACATAAGTCTCTTCAGATAACAAACCAACGAACTGAACAAAATCATTCCATCACCTTCCCACCTACTTTAATTGCCTCTTTAGAGGACTGAATTTCACACTTCCTAAGTGTAGGTAAAACTTAGCACTACTTGACACTCTATTCTCTTGGTTTTGAGGGCACCTCTCTCTTTTGTCCCTATTCAATGTTGTCCCCTGCTTCTGTTCAAACTATCTGACCACATGTTTTCAGGCTTCTCTACTTGCTCCTCCGTTGGCTCCTTTCTCATTATCTTCTCCTTACATATTGATATTTCCTAGAGTTCATCTATTCTTAACATTCCCTGCAATTCTTTATTTACTCCAATAGCTTAAATATTCTAGCAAGTCTTAAATGCATATTTCTAATGAAACATTTTTCTGAAGTCTAGAGTTATGTTTCTGATTGATTATTGTATACATCAGAGGCAACATATCAATAATATAATTTATTTTCTCCCCCAAACTTTTCCTTCTATACACCCTCTTTATTAGGGAAACTGGGAATTTTTCTTAATTCCTTCCTCTCTCTTCTTTACTTTCTTGGCCTCTGTCCTTCACTTCCATGGCCTATCTCCTATCTCTTGAACACATCTAATTATTTTCCCCCCATTTCTGGTGGCCTTTGTTATTATTCTCACTACCTTTCCCCTGAGTTACCAGACTCTTCTTCATAATATTTTTTGCCTTTATTTTCACTCACCTCCAATGTAATCCTTGCCAATCCTGCATGTCATTAGGATAGACTTTAAAAACAAAATGACATTAAATGAAAGGGAAAAATGCCTTATTTATGCCATTCTCCTCTTTAAAAATCTTTGAACGTTACTTTGTTGATTTCAAAGCAAAGTTTTTATTCGTTGGGCAAAATCAAGGCACTTTCCAATGTGATTCTTCTATGCCTTCTCAATCTAATCTTCATTTTCTCCCATGCAACCTTTGGTTCCTGCTCATGCCCTTTCTTGCCCACATGCTTATGTACAGGTATGTGCAGTTTTCTCTTCCTGGATGAGTGTCCCCCTCTCATTGTTCAATCTGGAAATCTCCATATTCTTCAAAACTGCATTAGAGCATTATTCTTTCTAGGAAGACTTTCCTAAACCACAATAGTGTGAGACTGTGTGTCCTTATAACCACTTACACATATCTTTACCAGAGACCTAATGACAGTGCACTATAACTAATCATCATTGCCATGTCTGTCTTTCTTGCTCAGTGGTGAACCATGTGAGGCTGTTGTCTTATTCATCTTTGCATCCCCATTTCCTAGCATAGATTCTGACTCACAGAAGGAACTCAATAAATGCTTATGGAATAAACAAAAGACTAAATAAATGCAGCCCCTTTCTCTCTGAAAGTAGGGGGCATGAGGCAATCACCCTGTTTTTTTGGTATCTGTGAAGCACAGGATTCTAATGAGGAGACTGGCTGTTTGTTTTACTTTATTATAATTCCTTCAACATTTCTGCTAGAGTAAGTTGCTCTGGGGCAAGTGTGAGGGTTCTGTATTTTTAGCTTCTAATGACCTCAGATCTCTACGCTTCCCAGTTCCAAGCATGTGTTGTGTTAGCCATGGAGACCTGCTGTGTATATGCACTTTCAAGGAGTTACCTAAGAAGGAAACATGTGAGCAGGAGTGGGAGAATTTGACGTGTTGCTATTGGGAAAAATGTACGATCCCTCATTAATGGGCATTCCTCTTTGAAGAGTGCTTCCCCTTTGAGTGGTAGAGTTGAGCCTTAGAAAAAGTCCTATGTTTTTTTGGGACCTGTTCTTTAGGTCATCATTTGATCAAACAGCAGGTTTGTAAGAAGAAAGGCAGGCACATTTATATTAATAACCCAACCAATTTTGCTCTACATCTGCATTTCTGACTCATATGAGATGACCTAAGAGTGCCTATGACTTCCGCACAGCCCTGCTTTGATGAACCAAAACTCACACACATTACCCCCACATTGTGGAGACTTATTCAAAGGCTGATGTTTTAATAGGTAATAAAGGGCTTGATTTATACCATTACCTACTAGTGGCTAATGTTTGCAAATAAATTTGTATTAAATTGGTCATTTCAGCATCTACTTATAACATATCCTATGGTTTCACATGTGGTCTTGCTTTTGCAGCTATATGTAAATTCAGTTCCTTGATTAAAGAGACCACATATTCAGATTCTTATCTTTACTCCATATGGCGGAGTATGTAGCAGCTTCTTCATACAATATATATAAAATTATAAAATCTTAGAATGTTAGGGTTGGATGAAAACTCAGTTTCTTTATGTTTTTCTCAACGATTCATGTATTTTATCAAATGCCTAAAATAAATATTTTATTTAAAATAAAAATTATTTTATTTTATTTAAAATAAAAATAGCCATTTTCATAAAAGAATGATTATAATTACAAAAGTTTTCCTAAAAATTATTTAAATTATTGCTCTGATTTATTGGATATCTCCTTTTGTAATTCAGTGGTTGTTTGTATAATTATCTGCACAGTGAAATGATGCAATGAGAGGAAAGCTGGGATGGATTGAAGTATATCCAGTGTAGACTAATTGAAGTTTATCTTTATCTGATTTGGCTTCTCTTGGGGCTACTTGGAAATAGCAGTACCAGAGGCATTCACTAGTGTCCCTGCAGATGTTAAGAACAGAGGCTTTCTATAGACTTTAAAATAAAGATGATGTCTCTACAGTACAATGACAACCAATTATAAGGGGAACATTTGGCTCATAAGTTGATGGTTTTAATGCCATGCATCATGCTTAACTGATTAAACACCTTTCCTCTGCCCTGAATTAACCAATTTATCATTTAAAGAAGGACTTTTGTGAAAAGCTGTAGGCCCACCACCTTCCATGATATATAATATATAATATAGAAAGAACTATGTGTTTCAAGAGGCTCTTTTTAAAAAATAATAGCTTTATTAAAATATAACTTATATACTATAAAATTCAACCCTTTAAAGTATATCATTCAGTAGTTTTTAGTATATTTCCTAGTTGCACAGCTATTATTACTATGTAATTTCAAAGCATCTAAAGCACCTCATGGCCACTAGCAGTGACTCTCCATTCTCCTCTCCCATCAGTTCCTGGAAACTGTTAATGTACTTTCTATCTCCATGGATTTGTCTATTCTGGGTATCTATATATAAAAGCCTAAGCGACCAAATGACCGAACAACCGGTCAACCATTCGCTATGACGCGCACTGACCACCAGGGGGCAGACGCTCAATGCAGGAGTTGCCCACTGGTGGTCAGTGCGCTCCCATAGCCAACCTCCCGCAGCCGGCCAACCTCCCACAGTCCCTCCCCTGGCCGGCTGGCCCAGATCAGCCCCGATCACCAGCCAGGCCGCGGGACCCACCCATGCATGAATTCGTGCACCAGGCCTCTAGTTTCATATAAATGAAATTGAATCATTTAGTAAGTGGCCTTTTATGACAGGTTTCTTTCACTTAGCTAATGTAATGTATCCAAGGTTTATTCATAATGTAGCAGGTATCCATACCTCATTCCTTTTATTGCTAAGTATTACATTCCAGGGATATATAACATTTGGTTTATCTATTCACAATTGATGAACATTTGGGTTGTTCCCAAGTTTTAACTATTATAAATAATGCTACTGTGAGCATTCACGTACAGGTTTTTGTGTAGACATATGTTTTCTGTTCTCTTAAGTATATACTTAGGAGTGAAATTGCTGGGTCCTATGGTATCTCTATGCTTAACATTTTAAGAAACTGCCAGGCTGGCTGGCTTTCTTTCTTTCTTTCTTTCTTTCTTTCTTCCTTTCTTTCTCCTTTCTTTCTTTCTTTCTTTCTTTCTTTCTTTCTTTCTTTCTTTCTTTCTTTCTTTCCTTCCTTCCTTCCTTCCTTCCTTCCTTTCTTCCTTCCTTCCTTCCTTCCTTCCTTCCTTCTTTCTTTCTTTCTTTCTTTCTTTCTTTCTTTCTTTCTTTCTTTCTTTCTTTCTTTCTTTCCTTCCTTCCTTCCTTCCTTCCTTCCTTCCTTCCTTCCTTCCTTCCTTCCTTTCCAGGTTATTTTTCCAAGTACCTGCATTATTTTCCATTCCCACCAGAAGTGTATGAGGGTTGCAATTTCTCCACATCCTCACCAACACTTACTACCTGTCTCTTTAATAGTATGTTTGTCATGGTATCTCATTGTGGGTTTGATGTACATTTTCCTAACCAAATGAATAATGATGTTAAGAATCTTTTACTGTGCATATTAGCCATCTGAATATCTTCTTTAGAGAAATGTCTATTTAAACTGTTGTTCAATTTTTCTTAAATTAGGTAAGCATTCTTTATGTATTCTGGATACAAGTCCTTTATAAATCATATGATTTGCAAATATTTTTCTCCATTCTGTGGGCTGTCTTTCCACTTTCTTGATGTTGTCTTTTGAAGCACAAACATTTTGACAAAGTTCAATTTATCTATTGTTTTTCTTTTGTTTATTATGCTTTTGGTGTTATATCTAAGAAACTATTATTTAATCCAAAGTCAGAAAGGATTGCTTCTCTATTCTCTTTGAGATTTTATAGTTTTCACTTTTACATTAAGGTAGAATATTCATTTTGAGTTCATTGTTGTTCATAGTGTGAGGTAGGGTCCAGAGGACCTTGTTAAGCATTCTCCCCTGAGGTTTAAAATGTGAACACAGAAATCTGTAAGTTTCCTGGAAGCCCACATTATAAAAAGCAACTTCTATGGCAAACCTGACTTGATTATTTATTGAATGGAATTCTGTTAGAGATGATGGAGGACTAAAATGATGCTATAGGAAACTTAAAGGATTTTTGGTAAAACTATGAACTAATTTTAAGAACTTTTTATACAATTTCAAATGTGATTTTAAAATCTCATAGCTGGATGGAGACCTTGGAGAGAATTGCCATGGATGTTTATCTTTCTTGTTTTTCTTTGTTATTGAATTTTTGGGGTGACATTGATTAATAAAATTATGTAGAATTCAGGTATATAATTCTGTAATACATCATTTGTATATTGTATTGTATGTTCACCACCCCAAGTCAAATCTCCTTCCATCAACATACATCTTCCCTTTACCCTCTTCTACCTCCTCCACCCCGCTTCCCCTCTAGTAATCACCACGCTGTTGTCTGTGTCTGTGAGTTTTTTGTTTGTGGGTTTTTTGGCTTAACCCCTCCACCTTTTTTTCACTTGGTTCAAACCAATTATTTAAACTTGCATACACTTTCTGATGATTTATTTCATATGGGGTTGATTAATTTACCTGGAATACCTCAAAACTCTGTCTAAACCACATTGTTACTATATGAGTTTCTTCTAAAGCCACTTTAAAAACACAACAAAATCATGTGAACAACTTCAGGCTCTAAGTTAAAATTTTTCCACATTATTATAAGAACCATCAGCTTTGAGCGTGTCTGGATACAAAAAGCTTTTTTCCCATTTTGAGGAGAAAATCCCTTTTCAGAGACTCTTCCTTGAAAGTGCATTTGTTATTAACATTTATGTGTATGACTAAACCTTAAAGAATCTCAAATCTAGTTGCTATCCTGAGGTGCTGCAAAGGAGAACCACTGAAAATAAGCGTGTTTAAATCATTGCACATCAAAGTTGCTGTTTGCTTCCATTATTCTTTTAGTCAAGGAGTTCCATTAATTGAGATGTTTTTATAGATCACAATGCCTGCCATATCATGTCTTCAATAAATGTCCACTTTTTTTTCTCTTTAAATACTTTTAAGGCATGGATAGAAGGTCTTAAAACAGTTTTCATTTGTGATCACTTTGGACAATTAGGTATGGAGATAAAAACCCATGAATAAAGGAGAATTTGCAAATGCTATTTCACTGAGCATGTTACCTAATGGTTATGCAAGAACTGAATATGCTTTCAGCATTAATAAGCACATATGAACCTATAAGAACACAGGTGGGGACTTTTTGCTAACCAGAATAAAAGGCGAGGATTTATAGGACAACAGATTAGACAATTTGTCTCCCAGGCAATATTGTTGTCACCATAATGAGCATTTTTTAATTTATGTCCTTAATGTATTTATTAAGAATATATTATATAAGTGGAACTCCGCCCCAGGACTGGAAATTCAGGAGACTTGGTTTTCAGCCTGTTCACTAATTATTTGGTTGGTTAGTTATTATCTCATTACTTTTAAAAGGTTTGAGAGAGTAGAGACTTGCTAATAAAATACAGGGCAATGTCAAAATTTATGTCATGTCTTCTGAATTAATATCTATGACAACATTAATAATTGGCTTAACAAGGAGTTATGAGACAATTATGCAAAAACTTGGTATTTTTACTATAAATATAGTTTACTCAAAGCCACAGCTACTGCTCAGAATCATTGCTGTAGGTAACCAGGCAAGGCAATTTAACAGCAAATAGATGACAAAACTCATGACAAATATTTTCTGCAGTTGATAAATAGAAGCAAAGAGCAAGTGATCTGAGGTTTAAGTGAGTTAAGAAATATTTTTATAATTCTTACATTGATTTATTTTGAATATGAAAAGGTACTCAAAACCTTGGCATCTCAGTCTAATCTGGTGAGACTTCTTCTTTCAACTATGTGTTTAAAAGGCTTCATTAACTACTCACTGTGTGTGGGACACAAAGAAAAGGGAAGAGACCCAATTTTGGGGGATAGAAACCATAAATATACAGGAATAGTTTAAACACAAATCTCAAAGACTCCAAACTAATGTAATAGTTCCTAACATGAAATTGTGAGAAAATAACTGAGTCCAAGTATTACTTACCTGTCCCAGATGTCTTGTGAGGTCATACTTCTTTTAATGTCCAAATCACATTAGAATGAACTGCCAATATACTTCACTAAAGTATGTCCGGGATCCCTGATCCATGTGTTTGTAAGGATCCCCAAAGGAAAGCCTTCAAAGTTCTGTTTTGTTATTTTTAATTAATTAATTAATTTTGGCCTGGTACATTTCCCTTTAACACAATCCACTAGAATCCAATTATATATGACATCAATGTATAACTCCAAATCTGGGTGTTCCAGGGTTCCAAAACATTACACAAGGACTTTCAAAGAACAGTAAGGGTTTTGTTCAGGCCTATGGCATAGTCAGTGCCTCCACCATAACATAAAATGGATTCTATTTCGAACCTGCCACCTTCTAATATGTACAGGATACTGAGTGTTTGGAAAGGAACAAATACAAGTCTCCTAAGAAAGAAAATTAATTTTTAGAAAGAAAACTTGTCTCAAAGGATGATGCTTTATAGAGAATCAATTCTACCCAGAAAATAGACAAACAAACAAAAGTATATTTTACAAAGGGAATTCAGAATGTTTAACTCATGGCAATTACATCTTTCAATCCAAGGATCCAGATTTCAGATCTATAGGAAAACAATGAAACCTTGCAAATTTATGCCTGTTTTTCTGGAGTCTGGACAGAGTCATGTCACGACTTCCATTGCTTTCTAATAGCCTTGGATCTCTATCAGGCATGGAAGATGAACTTAGTGGCAGTAGAGGAAGAAGTACGACATGCAAGAAGCTGCCCTTGGAAACGTTCTCATTAGTCTTCCTTGGGCTTTGCCTTGCTGCACCAGTCCATCATCATCATCATCATCATCATCCTCGTTGTGTTCAGTAGCAGCAACAATAGCCATGTTCAACCACCAACCATAAATTGTTATAATGATACCATCTTCAGATCAGATTACATCTGGTTTGAGTACATGTAAAGTGCCTGAGACATGTAGGCTCTCATTAAATGGTAGTTAATTTTAAAGCCACTAAAGAAACGATTTCTAGAGACCAAAAGCTTCTGATATATTATTGCACTCAATCCTCAAAGTTCCACTGCAAGAAAACTCAGGTTGAGAGAACTTGAGTCATTGACTCAATTCCTCCCATGGGGCCAGGTCATAAAAGAGCTGGGACTGAACTAAGGTTGGCTTGACCCTCAAATCTCCGATAAATGTGCTAGTTTTTAAAACACCATAATGACTAAGGAGATGGAATGGAAAGGGAATGTAGTACTAAAAGGAAGTAGATTGATTATTAGGGGGAAAGGGTAGTATTTCTGCGAACATCTTCGTGGTCCACCTTCCTGCCTGCTTTCTGGCTGTCAGCTTATTCATCTTTCTCACAAGGCATCCAGGAGCTAACAAGTTGGTGAGGTAATCAATACAAGAGAAAGCAGATGACTGTCAAGGGCACAGAAGGCAAAGGTTATCGATATCAGTTTTGACTTCTGTTTAAGCTTTATGGGACCTGTATGAGGAACTGCGAGCATGAAATAATTTGCTAGAAAATAAAGAACTAATTAATCTATTACCATATTCCATTATAATACATTTAAACAAGGCACCTACTTCCTTTTGTAAACGTTCACGCATCCAATTTCAGCAAACTGTTTTTCCACTTTGCAATGTGAAAAAAAATGCTTTCTACTATGCTGAAAATTAAATTGGCTATGTATACAAAATAAAAAACAATGAAGGCCTATGGCACTAAAACCTCATTAAGATTTTTTTTTGGTGGCAGTGCACAAAATACTATAAAATAATGTGAAACCCAAATATTCTTAAATAATAAAAAACTAAACAAGAAGGGATAGACTCTTGCACTGCCGTAGTTAAATTTCAGAAATCCTCTGTAAAGTTATATGTAGAACCAGGTTTGCTGGTATAAGTTGATCTAGGATAAATGGAATAATTTGTGGAGTCTTCAGTAATAAGAAATAAAAATCTATGTTAGCTTTCCCATATGACATAAAGTTCAGAATATTGTGTTAAATAGCTAACTATCATTAGAGAGTCTTCAAAAGGACAATTTTTTTCTTTGGTGTCTCCATGTCAAACGGTAAAAGCCCTAATGAGCCTCAGCTACAATGACTTGGTGAGTTAAAATGCTCAGCTTGGTGAGTGATTTGGGAGTGGTAATATGATTAGAAGCCAGAATTTCGTTTCCTATTAATATTCAAAGGTTTGCATTAAGGTCATCGGTCTGATTTATTAAATTCCCTCATGGTAAAACCCAAGCAATTCCACCTGCCATGCATTATTGACTTTACTCTTAGACAGAGTCAAGAGTAATTTTGATAATATTAAATGATTTTTAAGATAAAATGTTGTTCTTGCTAAAATTGCAAGCATCCCTCAGGCCAGTGAGTTGAAGAGTTTATGAGTTTCTAGATATCATACCATCTTACTAATGATAAGTTTGGTTTGGGAGGATGTTGGAGGTCTAAGTTTTCAATCCAGAGAAGAAAGATCTCATGTGAGACTAAAGTGGACATCTGTTGTTCTGTCCATCCAGGATCTACCCTTTGCCTTTTGGTCACAGGCCCCTCCCCCAGCCTCCCTTCTGGGGACTTCCTCTCTCCCATTGCCTCCAGCCCCAGTGAAAATGTCCATCAAGATGTCCTGCCCTCCTCAGGCCACTAGCCAGGATGTTAGGCTCTCTTTGGGATTTAAATATTGAGGGCGTGACATTAATAATGATTATTGCTATTGGAATTGCTTCATCCTTGCGCTGGCATGCTGCAACAACTGTCACTTAGTTCCTGCCACTTAGATCCCTAGGCTGCTCTTATCTTTCCAAGGCCTATTTTCTCCATATATCTTTAATTTTAGGAGCTTCCTCAAAGGTAGTTAATGGAAGGATATAATATACTTTCAAAAATTTTCTTTTGTTTAATGTAGTCACACATTTTCTGACTCTAGTAAAGTTTAGCAGGACATGGTACTGCCAAATATTCCACTCTGGTATATTCATTATTTTAAGCTGTAGGCACTTGAGAAACAATAATTGCCGGGAGAGCTTTCTCTGAACTTGCCTTGTCTGCCTAAAGACAGATCCTACAAAAGGAACTCAGTTCTCCTAGATCCCCTCCCAGGAGTATCATCAGCCAGGGAGGGTGGACTCTGATCACAGGAGAGGAGACTAGAAGTGGACACCACACCCAGATACACTTTGTGACATACTATCATACTTCCCATCTGTTCCTCAACGGGCCCATTCATCTTCCCTAAAAGCCATTAGCTGTCTCCTCAGAAGACTAGATCTCCTCTCCCTTTCCCTATTAAAATGGTATTCAAGTCTGAGTTCTAAGCCACCATGGGGAGTTACTCATTTTTCCCCTGGGTATCTCCCATGCATGTATGACATGTATGTTAATAAACTTTTGTTTGTTTTTCTCTTATTATGTCTTTTGTTATAAGGTTCTCCGCTAAGAACTCAGAAGGGTAGAGGGAAAATTATTTCCCCCCTCTACACTAGCAACAAAGAGTTCTAACCAGTACAGATATAGTTAAGGAGATGTTCGCAGCTCCCTTTCCCAGCCTCCTTTTGAACCCAGGTCCCCTGTTTCTTTTTTATGCCTGAATTCCATCTCTGTTCAGTGCATTCACATAGGTGCTGATTCCTGGGCTCTGTCTCCACAGACTATGGCCAGGCCTACGATACACCTCTAGCCAAGTCTGCTCCACCCTTGACCTCAATCTATATTTCAGAAACCTTGGCCCAAGTACAGCTTCCACAGGCCTGCATCTTCCAAGAAGGTATTTGGGACAACTAATTTGATCCCTTTGGGCATGACAGATTGTGAGCTCAGTATGACTACTCTTATCACCATGCCCAATACACTAATGTTCTGGTATTCTAGTATAGACCAGCATATCTTGAAATACTCTGTAAGGTTTCTGAATCCTTTCCTTGCTGGGGCCAAGAGGGAGGAAAACTGCTAAACAAATACAGGAGGCATGCATAGGAAGTCACACAAGTAGGAAAAAAGGATACACCCATAGCTTTACATGTAAGAGTAGTGGCAGGCACATGCTGGATGCAAATTGCTACAGTCATTCCAATCATGTACAAGTAGAAGAGAGGGTCAATGGTAGCAGAAACTAGTATATATATGTGTGTATATATATATATATAATTGAAAACAAATTCTCCTATCATCATCTGTTTAGGTTCATGGGTTGCCATTATTTAAGTATTAAAGTAATTAGAATTAAGTAGTCCATTTTATCTTAAACACATGCTATTATCTATATCAGCCATCTTAAGATAAATTATTCTACAGTAATAAATTATCACCAAATCCTTGTGGCTGCAATAATAACAATGTAAGAATGCTCATGTTACTTGTCCATCATAGGTTGGCTGTGGCTCTGTTCCACATGGCTTCAGTCCAAGATCCAGATGATGGAGCAGCTCCTCTCTGGGCTATTACTGGCCTCATGGAAGAGGGAGAAAAGAATGGGAGAATCATATGATAGTTTTTAAAGTTCCTGTTGAGACTTGACACATGACACTTTCACTGGCCAAGTCACTTGGCCGAGGTGAATGTCAATGGGGTAGGAATGTAGAATCCACCCACAGATAGGGTCAATACGTGTTTGTAGTAATAATACAATATACCCCATGAGTACTCAGTTTTATCTTTCTCATTAAATATCTGATGAGAAGTACAATTGTCAGCAGTCTTGAAAAATTGTGTTACTCTAAAGTTATAAGTAGCACACTATCTAGACCATAGTCTTCACAACTCCTTCAGCTTTCGGATCATTCCCAAGTAAATCCCCAGTCCTTCCATGCCCCTGCGTTCTGCAGGGGAGACTGCGTACAAAATGGTACACCTGCTCACATGCCTGTCAGTGTTTAGAGTGGATAATGCAAGCACAGCATTTCGCCACAACCCTGGTGGCTGAGTTGCAAAATTATTTATGGCTTTCTCATTTATGGCATGCTGCTCAGTTTCCCATGAGTTACTAGGAAAGATTCCTGATAGCTACTATGAGCCATTGAAACCTATGAGACTTCATTTATTATGGCATAATATACACATTACCTCACTTGTGTTCGGCCATATGGAGATCTCTCTGTTGAATTTGGCATAGTTACTGGGGTGAAATGGGAACGGATTCTGTTCCCCGTCCTCTTCAATTATGGTGTATGTTGGATCAGGCAGCCAACTTCAACAGATCATCTGGGCATAGCAATCAGTCCTCAGGACAACATCACTGCCATCACCTATGCCAATGAAGGATAATAAATGTGGTATTGAGGAGTGTCTGAGTGGCAGGGAATAGTGTAATCTCAAGAGTGGGTCAATAGGGCTCCTTGCTGACATTAAACTCGTGTTTGGAAGTTGAGAGAGAAGCAGGTCACCCATTTGTCACTCACTGTAGCATTTGGAAGGAGAGGCGACAAGCTCAAAAGAACCAGAAAAGCATGACTGGTTCTAAGTCCAAAAGAGCAACTAGCATTGACTACTTAAATGGGGAAAAGTCCACCCAGGGAAAAAGTCACAGTCAATTGTTCTGCTATGCCAATGTGCCTCTTGCTTAAAAAGGGGGAAAAATGAATACTTGGACTCTGTGGGTATTGAGATAGGGAATGTTAACCCCCATAATGTAGAGATAAGGGGGAAAGTGGCCAATACCAGGTAGCTTTGGAATTCTGGGGCTGGTTTATGTGGTACAAACTGGCTGTGCTCTCTTGTATACATGACTGGAAATCCTTTGGGGGCTTTTCCTAGTTGGATGGTAGTGGGGAACACTAATCCTTTTAGGAACTCTTGGGCATTTTACTAATTCTTTCAATGAATTCGCCTAAAATAAAAGCAACCACATTAAAATTAGTCTGAAAATTCACATAACCTAAGAAAATAATCCTAATAGATTTCTCCTTTTGCAATTACAACTTTAAGAATTGTTTTACAATTCCCCTGTTTATATTGCCTCCATCTGGCTATGATGTTTGTGAATCTTTCTCAGAGAGAGAGAGAATCAGAGACAGAGAGAGGCCTAAAAAGTAAACTCTGCCAGGAGTAAGAAGAGTTAGCAAGTGCTTAAGAGACTTAATGTGTAAACTCTACCCATCCTCATTTTTTTCCCTTGGCCTCTTCAATGTTCCTCATCTTTATCAAAATGGAACATTAATAATTGAAGCGTTCCCATTGCAAGATATTATTTCTAATAATGAGCTGTGGGTGAAACAGACCCTTCCATTCAAAGACAAGCTCTAACTTTACTTATGGTTGACTATTTGAAATAAATCAAAAGATTGGTGCCCACCCTTCCCCCACCCCACCCCCACAAAAAAGTCTAATTAGTGTTAGTCTATTGGAGAGGAAGCTGAGCATGCTGCTCCACCACTGCCAAATGAAATTAAGGCCCAATTATTGATAAATGAAGAGTGGTTTGTGCTGGAGCCTGGCCTGGAGTCGCGGAAATACATCTGTCATTTGGCCTGTACAGGAGTCATTCATGTGTGACATCGCATCCTGTGCATTTATCATGCATCTGTAGATTTTTGTTTTAATTCAGTTAGCTGTCTAACTAGATTCAGTGCTGGATGCCTCAAATGGAGTCAGGATTTGGACTGACAGATGCAATTCTAGTCTGAAATGGTGTGTGACAGGACTAGCTATCCTGCATATTAATTATTACTGAAACCATTATAGGCAGGGCTTTTACACTAATGGGTGATTCCGTTATCTGTTTTGTGGCTTCTATGGTTAACAATTGCCCAGTTGCTCCAGGGCAGGTAGGAGACGGCCTGGATCAATGGACCATTGTTGTTAAGTGCACTTACTATTACCATGAAAATTAGAATGGAAGTGCTTGAAAGGCAAGAATGAAAATGCCCGGTCTTACCATTATGCAAATTACACATTCTATAAATGAGATAAGTGGGGGGGTAGAAACACTTTTCATAAATCTTAACTAGGTAAAAGAGTTTATTAAGTTCATTGTCAAAAACAAATTGAAAACAAACATTTGTTAAGTTGATATAAAAAAAAGAAGAAGAAAAAAAATATCTGCAGGGCTATTTCCAACCTAGCCCTGCACACAAAGCTTAGTTTGGTAGCAGGCTAAGGTTTAATTTAAAGTTTCTGTCATTTTATCACTCGGTTGTATAAAATATTGAAAATAACTGTCACCTTCAAGAAGAAGCCACGAATGCAATTTTGCCCAAAGTTCTGAGAAACTATTGTGTCTGGAGGACTTTATTGAGACCAACTCCAAGGGCAACCAGCTTGCCTCAACCTCTATGGTTTTCCCTCATTCATGTTTCACATCTCTGCTGGTCACATGTGCACCCTACCATCCCTTTGTATTGTCATCACCTAATGAACTTTGTGAAGCCCTGCAAAAACATTTCAGTCACAGAGAATTGATGGAAGCAGATGTGGCTGAAATGCACAGTAGTTCTTGTCATTTGCTCATCAACCAATTGTGATCAGAATTGTGCGATTATAAACTGTGAGTTCTGTTTCAGGCATAACTCAAATTACACATTTCCATTCCTTAAAGAATTTGTGAAGTTGCTGAGGACTTCAACAAAGAAAACTACAAGTTGGTAATACAGTGAAATGTAATATTTTGTATTAAACAGGAAATTAATGGTAGAGTTAAAGTCAGAAGGATGAATTTGCATCTGTTCAAAAGATTCCTATTTGTTAAAGGACATTTCATATTGGTATTTCAGGTCCAAAGAAGCTTCTACTTTCTAAACAACAAAAAATTTGCATCTTAGAAGAAATGCTCTTTCATCTCCTGATGTTTGAAAATGAGTTGCTTAAAAAGAACCTGGCTTCAATTTTTAAAAGTTCAATAGCTTGATTATGATATTGGGTTACAAGATTTTCCTTGTTAAAGATCATTTTGAATAAAAGAGCAAATTAGAAAGCAAAGATATATCTTAGTATAAATAGATCTTAAAATATTAATAGTCATAATAGTCAGGAAATATAAGTAAATTTTGACTCTACAGTTTGGAAGCTATTATCATTTTGTGTGTGATTAGCTCCTCCAATTTACAATGTTTGCCTCACTGCTTTATTTCTTTCAATAGGTTTTTTTTCTTTATAAGTCTCCAAAAACTTAATTATGGCTTATGCAAATATCATTTGAGGGAAAAGAGGGTAATATTAAATCTTTAAAAGCATTGTTCGGTTAAGTGCTAGGAAAGTCATTGTAGGTATTAAATGGCATGCAGAGGGAAAATGGAATGGAGGTGGGGAGGCCTCTTGGAGAGGTTTCTCATTCCTTTCTCAAAGACATTTACTTGGATCAATTTTTCCCAATGATTTAACAAAGGTGAGTTTTTTAGAAACCTAAAGGCGAAAAAAAGAGTTTATGCTTTTGAATCACGTACAGATTGAAAGCCAAACTAAGTCTATATTATGTGGAAAACGTGAAAACATGAAGCATGTAGCTACTTAAGGGCATGATGCAAAAATCTCTTTTGATTTCTTTATTGAACCACATAAATTTTTCTTACATTGATTAGAATCTCCAGGAGTGTGTAAAACTTACAGAAAAATACACAGGCGAATTAGAGTAGCAATTATCTTTAACTAAGCTGGCAAAATTAAAACTTTTACCTAAGATGACATGAAGTTGGAAATTAGCCACATATTTTTAAAGCACCCATAGCCTCCTGAGCACTGAGCTTAAAGACCGAGGAGTGCTTAATAGCATGGAGGTATCAAATGATAAAAGTAATGTTTCAGAAGTATGAGCGTAAAACAACAGGAAGAAGAAGAGGACAGTGGTCAGGAAGGCAGCAGGCAGAAAGGGACAGATTATGTTACAAGGCCGGTGTTTCTCCAATTTTCCAACTTTTGACCACTATGAGTCTACGAACATTCATGGGGCTGCTACTAAAAGAGAGACAAGAAAGTGTTACGGAGAAAAGCTTTTCCTTTGCCCTCTTAGATTTTGTAGCCAGGGGTCTGCAAATCAAACTACAGAAGACAGATTAATAGGAGTGAAAGGGCGAGGGCTATGCCCTCCATCTTGCCTGTATCCTCCATGTTGGGGCCACGTGCGGCCTTCTTCCCGGAAGCCCAGGCCTCTGCTGGCCACGCCCGGGATTTTAAACTAATCAAGGGAAGTGCGCGCCATAGATATGACCACATCCCGTGTAATGGGTCACCAGCTCGCACCTGGCCAATCGGCGGGGGGCACAGCCCCCTCTCCCGCCCCTACTCCAACCCTCTATAAAACCCCTGGTTCGAGCAGACTGCTCGCTCTTTGCCACCTGCTGCTGCGTCAGTAAGGAAGGTAGAGGAGCTAAGCCCGGGCTTAAAATAAAAGACTCTTTGCTTTTGCATCGGACTGGCTGGCTCCCTGGTGGCTTCTTGGGAATCTTGAAATCTGGGCACAACAAGGAGAAAAGGCACAGAATTTTTCTTAATTATTATATTCATGGGAGTTCACAGAAAAGAAGTGATACTCAAGGAAGTGATTAGGCTTGGGGCTTATATACCCTTCTTTAAAAAAGAAAAATATTTATTGTTGAGAGTATTACAGATGACCCCTCCCCACCCCATTACTCCCCCTCTATTGTTCCGGCCCCACCCCAGGCCTTCACTACCCTATTGTCTGTGTCTATAGGTAATGCATATATGCATATAAGATCTTTTGTTAATCTCTTTCTGCCCCCCCCCCCCCCATCCCATTCCCTCTGAGATTCATCAGTCTGTACCATGTTTATGGTTCTATTTTATTCATCAGTTTTTCTGTTCATTATATTTCTTGTTCACTTAGTTTTATTTTTAGATTCATTTGTTGATAGATATGTATTTATTGCCATTTACTGTTCATTTTTTTATTTCTTCTCCTTCCTTCTCGTCCTTCTCGTCCTTCTCCTCCTTCTCCTCCTTCTCCTCCTTCTCCTCCTCCTCCTCCTCCTCCTCCTCCTCCCCCTCCTCCTCCTTCTTCTTCTTCTTCTTCTTCTTCTCCTTCTTCTTCTTCTTCTTCTTCTTCTTCTTCTTCTTCTTCTTCTTCTTCTTCTTCTTCTTCTTCTTCTTCTTCTTCTTCTAGAATACCTTCAACATTTCATGTAATACTAGTTTGGTAGTGATGAACTCCTTTAGCTTTTTCCTGTCTGTGAAGATCTTTATCTGACCTTCAATTCTAAATGATAGTTTTGCTGGGTAGAGTAATCTTGGTTGTAGTTATATATCCTTCTTAACAAAGGAAAAGGAGATTGGGCTTCAAGGAACAATACGTTATAGGGAAGCGATAGAATATCTGGAAGAACTAATGGAAGGTAATGGCTATTTTAGTAAGGTCTGTTTATGCAAACTTATTTTGGTGTTGACTCTCGATCCTCAGGGATAAGTCTCTCTTCTCTCCCTGGTTGGGTGGAAGGCATCTCCCCAAAGAAAAATTTATGCACTGCTTTTAGGCAGATAAGGGGAAGGCAGAGAATTTTTCTTGGATCTGTTGATTCTATTAGAGAGCAAAACTTACCACTGTAGAATGTGTCTCTTTAGCATGAGGATTATTTTAGGCTAATTATTTTTAAGAAATAGAAGACTGAAAGTTTTTCTTTTTACCTCTCAACTGTCTAAAAGAATTTAGATAGCGCACCTGTTCCAGGTAGAGAGCAATTACCAAAGAGAACTCTTTTTTACTTTAAAAAGACTTCTCTGCATGGCATGACAAATAGTTGTTTACCAAACATTTGCTCTCTCCATATTCTTGTGAATTGTCTCCCTTCCCTTTGAAGTTCCAGACCCTTACCCTCTTCTCCTTAGCTCCTATTCATATGGAGTTCTCCATATGTACAAAATTAAAGTTTTTTTCTCCTGTTGATCTGTCTTATGTTAATTAGATCATTAGACAGGCCAAAAAACCTAGAAAGGTAGAAGGAAAATTTTTCCTCCCCAACAATTCTCAATTTTGTGCTGCCTTCAGCACAAAAATAATAATTATACCAAAGTGGCATATTTTGGCATAGTCTGATTACCTTCAAAAGGTAATATTTTGTTTTAAAAAATAGTTATAAATGCTTTAAATTAAATGGACTGTCTTTTATTCTAAGATTTTATTTTCAGCTTTTAAAATAACCTTTACTTCATGATACGTTTATAGTCAGCATTATTTTTTTTCCCTTATGTCTTTACTTGGCAAAATAAAATGTTGGTGACTCAATGCCATTCCCTCTTTTTTTTTTTTTACATTTTATTTCAGTGGTTGATGATTTTTTCAAACACTTGGACACACTGCTCTAAGGCACTGTCTGCAGAGGAAATATTAACTGTAGTCACTTTTTATTGAGTCCCTGCTGTGCCTCAGACGATATTTAGGGTGATGCACATATATTTGCTCTAACACTAACACTAATCCTAGCGCGTAGATAGTATTGTTATTATTTAATAAATGAGGAAAGAAAAGCTAACAGAAGTTGCTTGCCCAAGGTGGCATAAATATAGGGTGACCATATCACCCTCATTTACAGGACACTCTTAGAGTGAAAGAGGGGAATAGTAACAGTTACACCAAGATATTGGGTATAAACTGGTTCTTTCCAAGACAACGTTGGACATAGAGTCACCCTGTAGAGCAGTGGTTCTCAACCTGTGGGTCGCGACCCCTTTGGGGGTCGAACGACCCTTTCACAGGGGTTGCCTAAGACCATTGGAAAAACACACATATATAATTATATGTGTTTTTGTGATTAATCACTATGCTTTAATTATGTTCAATTTGTAACAATGAAAATACATCCTGCATATCAGATATTTACATTACGATTCATAACAGTAGCAAAATTACAGTCATGAATAGCAACGAAAATAATTTTATGGTTGGGGGTCACCACAACATGAGGAACTGTATTAAAGGGTTGCGGCATTAGGAAGGTTGAGAACCACTGCTGTAGAGCTTCTTTTAAGACTGATTTAAATCAACTTGCATGTAAAGCCCAAACATTTCCTGGCACTGTATTAGGCTGCCTCTGAAAGTTTTACAAAAATAAGGATATCAATTTTGGAGAAATTAAAACCACTGAACTATATGACACCAAGGCATACAAAATAATAATTCATTCAGCACTCAATTGAGGATTCTTTGTGTCATAGGACATCCACCTCCAAGAGCAATTTTACAAATGGTTTGAAAACAAGGAGGTTCTGTGTAGAGGACACAAGTCTGTATAGAGTTCTGTTAGTGCCTGCTCTTAAGAGAGGAATAAATTTTCCACATGTAAATAATAAATTAATCTCGTGGTTTGGGGGAGTCTGACTTCATCTAATGGTACACACAGGACAAAGATAGGGATGGTTCCCTTGGTTGTCATTTACTGTGGCCTGGCCTGGCAACCCCCGAGATAGTTCTGGGAGTGGTTGAGCCTAACCCTATGAAAGGGAAATAGGAGTTTGACAATTAGTTACCTGGAAAGGAGAATCCGATCACAAACAGCAGTTAATGCCGTGTGCTTCACTTTCCCTCTGTTATCTGGGAACATGCAGGCGAAAGCTGCGTGTCTGGAATAGGTCAAGACGATTGTGGGAATAGCGCTCAACTACACTAAATCCAAATGATGTATCATCGCTCTTGTCTCCCAGGGTTGTCGTGAATGAGTGCTGTCAAACTTCGAGGTCGGCTCACGAGTCTCCCACCTGCACGGCAACCTGTAACTTTTTAATTTTTAGAAAGAGGCTCTTCCCTTGCCAGAAAGTGCTTTCTGTTTGTAAAAGAATATGTAAAATAGCACCAGGTGAAGAATGACTTTTTCACCCAGTCTTGAAACCATCACAAAGAGACAAATTTTGCTGCTTTTGCTTCGTGTGTGAATTTTTCCCCCCACACAGCTCTATTCATCGCTTGAAACAATGGGGCCAGTGTTGGCCGGCAAAGAATAGTGCTATTCATGCACCCGGACCCTGCACAGTGCCTACACTTGTTAGTCTTGGCTGCCCTGCGCTGCTGGCTGCTGGCAAGAAAGTGGGGTCTATGTTGTTGCATGGAGCAGGGCAGATCAGAGGACCAACGCTGGCAGCCAGATTCCCAGATAACCTCGGCTTCTCTAGAAAACTCTGTTGACATAAGCTTGTACTTTAAGGGGTGTCTGGAATTCCAAGAACTTGGGCCAGGTGCACGGGCAGGTGCTTGTGCCTCCATCCTAGCCATCCCCATCCTCCTGCTACGATCCAGTGCAGCTCCAGAAGAGGGTAGAAGCCTGGTTCAGGCATCAGACACCGATTTCAATTCTGGCTCCAGAGCTGACTGGCTGGAGAAATTCGGACAAGCCTCCTGACCTCTCTGAATCTCTTGCGTTCCTTCATCAGCAGAAAGGGGCTATTCATGGGTGCTGTAGAATTCAGGGATGTAGTATTATGCTATGATTAGCATGGGATAAATATGAACTATTATCATCATTAGCAAAAGGCTGATGTAGCGATTATTGTCATTAATGAAAAACTGGTTTCAGGCAATCTCTCTCTTGGTAGAGAGTTAACTTCTGTGAAATCGTAGGCAGCATCAGCGGTGATGGGTGGGTAGGGGGAGGGAGAGAGAAGACAGGCTCCGGAGCTCTGCTCACAGTACCAGAGTGGGGGAGAAGGCTTTGCACAGGGAAGAAAATGTGCGGTGGCTGAGGCCACTCCATTTCTCTTAAGGACAGAAGAGAAGGGCGATTCGCTTTCCTGTGGCGTTATCCTGGAAGGACGGTTCCGTTAATGAATGCTGGAGATGGTCCTGCCACCTCTGCTCTCTCTCTTCAGCCTAGAGAGAGTGCAGCATAATACGTGAACCCCATCCTTAATGTTCTTGCGCTTAAATGAGATGAAGTCTTATAGATCTTGTTTGACTTCTGCGGGGGAGCAAACTGCCATCTGTGGGCAACCTGCAGAAAACTTAGTGAAGGTAGCTTCTGAGATTGCCAAGGCTAGGAAGCCTGCTGATCCTCTCCTAGAATTGCCCCAGTACAGAGCTCAGCAGACCGCTGGCATCAAAATGTGTTGTCAAGGTCAGTGCAGCAAAGGGACTATAATTCCAAATTAAGTGCAGTCTAAGATTGACGTAGGGCTGGAAAGAGATAGTCTTTCAAGTTCCGTCCAACCCAAGATGTGATATTTGAGGTTTTCCTCTCAATATTCTTTAACTACCTTGTGCCTTCTGTGAAGTTGCCACCATGAAAGCTGGACCCATTCGGCACTGATTTACTTGGCACGGTTTGATGCCTGTACACTTGTTATCGGCTCAGCACTCTAGATTCTGTTAATATACTATATGAAGCATAAAGAGTACTAATCACAAGGGCAATTTTCTATGATATGTATATAATAAGGAGAAGACAATATATCCTTGGTGATTTTAGACATCTTAGACCGGTAGTTCTGTGAACAGCAGACTTCACTTGGTATAATCATGTAGTTAGAAGGCATTATTGCAGTTCATAAATGGAATTAATTAAAATTTTAATTAAATTTTCAAAAGATAATTTAATAAAAGTAGGATTGATTAGAAAATTATCGATGAATTTACAGATTCATTTAAGGCATTTATCTCTGTCACTTTTAAATTTCTTTGAAATCTGTTAAAAGTTAGAGAAAGTATGTCCACAGTTACCATATTGTTTTAAGAGGCCAATCGTTTTTAATGCGTGTCTTACTGTCTTTCATTGAGCAGTTACCTTTGTTAGTCAGTTCCATTGAACATGATTCTGAAACAAATTGACAGAAAATGGTAACTGTCCCTGTTCATTCAACCAAAATGTATGTTGTTTATATGGCTGATTACATTTGTCTTGAAAACATAAATAAGGACTTCAGAACAAATGTATTACTGAGGCAAATTTACTGATGGCCTAATTGAGTGTCGTTCATAGAGTTGACATTGAACAATTCCAAATTCCAGCAGAAGCTGGACAATAGATCTAAAATTTGTAACAAAATCAGAGCACTGGGCCAGAAATGAAGACCTGCTAATTACAAAGTATGGTTAGATCCATTTTAGCTGCAACAGCAAAGCATGCAGTTTCTCAGTATTTGATGATTTTTATTTTATCAGTGAAAATGGTGTCAAAGAGGGCCTGAGAGTTATATAGTCATTCACTTATTCATTCGTTCTTTCTGTCTTTGTTCATTCAACAAATACAAAGCTAGGCTATCTGTTGAGTTGGTTCTAAAGTCATGAAATAGAGTGACATAGTCAACAAATCCAGCCAACTCTATCCTCAAAGTAAATCCAGAATGCATTCACTTCTTTCCACCTCGGAAGTGACTATTCTCAAGTCACCAACCTTTACCTGCCTAACAATTGCATCAGCTTCCTAACTAGCCTCCATTTTTCTATCCTGGTTACAACAGAGCAATCAGCTGTAGTCTTCTGAAAGATGAGCAAGATCATTAAAACCTTTCAATGGCATCAACCTTCACTCATAATAATAACCCAAGTTAAGACACAAAATACTGGACAAAATAGCATGTTTGATGGGAGGGGGTGATCAGAGTTGAAGTGTTTTAAAGCTCTTGCCGTGTTAGAGCAAAATTAACTTAAGGCCCTATCACATCACAACCCATGTTAAAAATTTAAGAATAATAACTAAAATAATAGAAATAGGATATATATCTTTCAAATCAGTAGAGGAAAACGTGAGAATAAAGGAAACTCAATCACTTCAAAAGAAGTTAGAAAAGTAGAAAAAAGAATTATAAAAAATACAGCAAGAAAGCAAAAAATAAGATGAAAAAAGTTTAAATATGTGTGCAGTTATAATCTAAACCAACTGAAGTAATACCAGCAGTGACAGCAAAATATACTTCATCTGGAAAATTAGGAATGTTTAGACTCAACGACCATAATACACAGATTAGGAGGTCATTGACAGCAATAACATCTCTGATTATATATAATAGATACATATATAGATATTTCTATAGATATAGATGTTATATATAAACATATATATTTGGTGTATATCTATATATATAAGGCCAGAGACCATAATGCCATCATGACCATAACGACCTAACGACCAGTCACTATGACACCCACTGTGGCCAGCGAACCAGCCTGATTGGGGCCGGATTGCCCCCAACACCCCGATCAGGGTGGTCAGGCTCCGATCAATCAGTGGCAGCGGTGACTGGCAAGCAGGTAGAAGGCAACCTGCTTGGTCCCTCCCCCCAGCCCACAGGCTCCAATTGATCAGGGGATGGCTAATGGGGGAACCGGGGTGAGTGGCACAGTGGGAACTAGTGAGCAGGTGGAAGGCAGACCTCTTGGTCCCTCCTTCCAGCCCTCAGGCTCCAATCAATCAGTGGTGGCTGGGCAGAACTGGGGACTGGCGAATGGGAAGAACATGGCCCTGATCACAGGCTAGGCCTGGGGACCCTAACCACGCACAATTTTGTGCACTGGCCCTCTAGTATTATATATTTATATTTATCTAGCTGTTTACCTATCAAATCTATCTATCATCTATCTATCTACCTATCTATCTATTAATTAAGCAAGCACTAGATTCCATCACTTCCCAATGTAGAAAATCAATGTGGCCTAAGAATATGGGTCCACAGAAAGGGAAATTAGCCCAGTCTTAACATGGCTAAGCAAGAGGAAGAGGGTGCTCAGTGTACAAATCCCCAGTTTGAGGGAATGACCAGGAATGACCCAGCTTATTAAAGCTGCCAGTTTTAAGATCTTTAAGGATAGGGGGATGGGTCAAGATCAAAGCAGTAAAATAAAGGAACAAATAGACAATAAATAAACGCTGTGAAAGAGGCAGGAGTTTCAACTTCAGAAGAGCCCTGGGTAAGAAAAAGCATAAACAGTGCCCCATATCTCTCCAATCTGGAGACGTGTTAGAAATACTTTGAAATCTGTTTCCCCAGGTTTGTTTTTCTTCTCCATCACACCTCACAAGGAACACAGAGTGATGTCCTGTCACTTTGATGCCTCTCTCTACTCACATGGCAGAAACCAACCAGGTGAGTTGTCATAACTTCGATGAGTCTGGGATAAAAATACACCTTAGAGAGCTTGCCTCCTGATGACAGACTGAGAGTAGCTCTTTTTGATTTGAGTGATTTGGAGCTTAAATTCAGTGCCAACCCTTATGAGCGTCTCAGAACACTGGGTTAGGGAAGTGATTATACTAGGAGTATAAGGTCTTTTGTGTTCTTCCCTTAGAATTGTCTTTGGCTGAAGGATGGGTGATTCTGTCCAGCCTCCTGATTTAAAATTGTGAAAACAACTGCATTTTTAAATTCAGTATTCACTTCTGGATTTACCTTTAAACGCAGCTCAACCATTGCATCCCAATGAGTTAAGTGCCCCAATTAATTATACCGTCTGAGCACACAGCTATTTCATGCTTCCAATTTAATCGTTTTGTTTCATGAAAAGCAAAAGGCCTTCCCTACAGTTTCAAAATCTAACAATTTTAAAATTCTTAATCCTATATCCCAACTCTTGGTCTTCCATTGGAGTGAGTTGCATGAACTAGTTCATAGTGGGACCCCTCAGCCTGCTGTCTCTCAATTTGTTCAAAGGGAGGCTCCAGCAAGCAAAGGAGGCACGCCATTGCGCCGGCCCACAGAAACCCAGACCTCCCACCACTGCTACAAAGGGAATCACACTGAAGTGAGCATCTGCTGTGCTGAGAGTGCCTGTGATTGCTGACAGAGTGGGTGGGATGGCTCTTCTTCACCTTTTGTGATATCTTTTGGTAGTAGTGACCTTGAGTTCATCATAGTTCATGGCTGGCATTTGTTCTGGTCTGATTGGGTGATACTGTTGCCTGGTTTTATAAACGTTTAGAAACCATCCCTGGCTTGCAGGATATCAATGCAATACTATTGTTTGCTTGCTTTTTTTATTTTTAGCAAATCAGCTCTTTCAATTTTACTTAGACCGAGGATTGACACCCTGGGATGGATTCTAAAATAGATTTGAGTGATTGAAAATCATTTCTTCCGGCAGGTATTGAAACCTTTTATATTTTAGTGGGGCCTAATGTTCAGATTGCATTCTCACCTGAGAATAAAGGATTTCCCTGGAGACCTTCAGTCTACCAAGAGAGTAATCCTACTCAACATTTAACCACATATGTACAGTCATGTCTGAACCCAGTTTAGGCTCAAATGAAGACTTTAAGACACTAATAAAACATATGTAGGCATGCCTACTGTCTGCTGGGCACTTGCCATTTCAGGAAATACACAATTCGTGGGATGGGAGAACATCACGGAATGTTCAGGTTCAGATTTGGGCCCAGGGGACCCAAGCCACCGTCTTTACACTTTGCAGGTGGACTCTCCCCTCCCACTTGGGATAAGGCTCTGGAGCATTGGGAAGCAGGAGGATATTAAGACCGTATCTTTCCTGCTGGCTGAAATATCTTCGTGTTTTGGGGCAGTCTGTGGGACATTAACACTTCTAGTCCTACAAGTCCTCCAGAAGATTGGGAACCCGTGGGATTCTTGCGGGCATTGGCACACTGAGCGGGTAAATTTCCAAACATGCACAAAAATAGAAAAGCTACATTTGTGGACTGCCACACATTCATCACCTACCTTCAACAATAACACCTGCTCTTCTTATTTTATCTATTCCCCTACCATCACTTCTTTCTATTGCTTTTTTAAAAATTTATTTGTTGTTGGGGTATTTTAAAGCTAGTTCTAGACATATCATTTTACTCTGACATATTTTAGTAGGCATGTCTAACTTTCATTTTTTTAAATAACCACAATATTATTATCAGACCCTTCCAAAACCAACGATTCCTAAGTATTATCAATTTGTGTTCAATTTTTCCTAATTGCCTTAAATATGCCTTTTTTTTAATAGTTGTTTTGTTTAATTCAGCAACCAAGCAAGATTCTATCAATATTGATTATAGTTAATATGCTGGTATATCTCTTTTGATGTGTAATAGTTTCCCTTCTTTGTTTGGTGCATTTATTATAGAAATTGAGAATTGGGTCTTTTGTCTTGAAAAATGGCTGGGTTTGGCTGATTATATCTCTTTCATGTCATTTAATATATTCCTCCATTACCCATAAATCAGCAGTTTTAGCTAAAGGCTTGACTAGATTGAGTTGATCTGGGGAGGGGAGGTAAGGAATAATTTATTTATCCCATTTTACTTGTTATAAAGATTGATCAATAATGGTTCAGTACTGTGATAGGATGAAAGCTAGTCTCCCTAAAGATATCTAGGTTCTAACCCCTGAAATAAATGAATGTTATATTATATGGCACATGCAAAAAAATCCTATATAATAAAAACCTAATATGCAAATTGTCCCCTCAGGCGGTTGTTCAACTGAGAGTTCAACTGCTCACTATGACATGCACTGACCACCAGGGGGTGGCACAGAACATGGCTGGGGTCAGTGATGTGCTTCGACCTCTCACCAGCTACCTGGGGGCAGGGGGTGACGGTGGTGCAGTGAGAATGTGGGGTGTCTGCCGAGCTCACTCTCACTCCCCCTGCTACCCTCCCCAGACACCAGGGCTCGCTCACCAGGGAAGCCCCTGCACTTAGGTGCCCGGCGCCCACAAGGAGCTCGCTGTGCCCCTGTGTGGCGTCTCCCGGGTGAGCCGGGCCACAGCTGCCGGTACCGCAGGGGCTGATCAGGCTACCAATAAGTTTGCACAGGAGCCAGTCTGTGAGGTCGGCTGGGAGAGAGCGTGCTGCCCGCCCAGCTTCTGTGCAGTGCCGCTGAGCAGCCCAGAGGCCCATGCTGTGCCCTGACCCTCGGCGTCGGGCTGTGCTCACCGCATCTTCGTGTGGGGACTCGGGCGCTATGACTCAGGTGGAGGGGGGCGCATGGGGGCCCAGGGACCTAGGTGCTTCCCAGGGCCCAGAGGTCAGCTGGGACCTGCCCTTGCACGCCAGACACTCGCACCTTTGATTGCCGGCCAGGCCTAGGGACCACACCCATGCATGCACTTTGTGCACGGGGCCTCTAGTGCATAAATAAAACAGTAGAGGAGTGGGTATCTTTGCAGATATGACTCAGTTAAGGATCTCCAGATGGGGAGATTATCCAGGATTATCTGGTTAGGATCCAAATGCAATCACATGTGTCTGCATAAGAAGGAAGAAGAAGTTACCTTTCACACAGACAGAAGAGGTGGACACAATCTGACTAAGGAGGCAGAGATTTGAGTGAAACAGCCACAAACCAGGGGATACCAGCAGCTGCCAGAAAATAGAAGAGTCAAGGAACAAATTCTTCCCCTAGAGCCTCAGGAGAGAGCATAGCCCTGCCAACACCTCCATTTCCACCAAATGAAACTGATTGTGGACTTCTTGTCTCCAGAGCAATGAGAGAATACATTCCTGTTGTTTTCAGCCACTGAGTTTGTGGTAATTTGTTACAGTGGCCATAGGAAATTAATACATGTGTTATCGGCCTCATCCATCCATTATAAAATTCCCCCACCACTTTTCCAATAATTTTAGCTGCCATTGATAGCTGTTGCCCAGGTCTATTATTTCATTAGGAAGTGGAAAACAACAGTTTCTAATCCTGTCATTTTTTTCTCCATTAGGTACATGCGGTTCTTCTATAAAGACTGTTTTCCTCAAGTACTTGATTAGCCTGAGTTCTAGTCCAAGTGAGGAAAGACAGGAGAGATGCTTAAAATTTCCCCTTAATTTATACACTTTTAGAATAATGGATCAGTGCCCTAGCAACCTCCAAGGTGGCCAATGAACATTTTTGTTCCTGTTTAAAGTATCATTGTAGACTCAAAGGTTTCCATATATCTGGTAAGTTTTGATTTATTGCCATCATCATTTTTATGATCCTCAACTTGTCATGTATTCAATCATGGGAGCACCTCCAAGTTTGATCTGCTTTTTAAAAGCCAAATAAAGCCTGCAACTGAGCTGAGAGGGGGTTCCCCAGATTTGAAGAGTAATAACCACCCATGAAACGCTAACCTGCATCCTGGTCCCCTTTGTGTGAGTAACACACATACTAAAAAAAAATTATTTTTAAATCATTGGCAAAAATGAAGACCTCTGAAGACAATAAATCTAACATCTACCTTCTGTTAATATAGTAACTCAATCCTCATTTTGGAGTAGGATCACATGGGGATCCTGTCAGGTCTCCACTCCCAAAGGTACTAATTCCTTCCTCTGGAGGCACTGATGTGCTTTAAAAACTCCCCAGGTGATTCTAATGTGTAATCATAAGTGAGAGCCACTGTCTGTCATGCTCCTGAGATGGGGTTTTCTAGAAAACAAGCCCTAGTCTTCTGCAAGTAAGAATCTCTCACAGTGACCAAAAGGCTGCCCATCATCCAGGAAGATTGTCACGAACCACATTACCAGAACTTAATTTTAAAAAGCAAAAGCATTGTCCAACCCTAACCCTAAAGCCTCTGTTTAACATTTTAATTCCACACGCAGCCTTACCCTTTGGTGTCTCCTTCCTTCTCCTGACTTTACCACCTTAGAACATTTGTCTACTCTACAGGGACATCTTCTCCTGTAGAGTCTACACAGGGACTGTGTTTTATTCACCTTTTGTAATCTTACTTGTCCACACATGGAGTAGAGTTAATCATAATGGACATTTAGTAAAGTTTGGTTTGTTGAAAGAAAATTGCCAGGATAATTCTGTTTTCTCTTCTGCACTCTCAGCACCACCCCCACCCCTGAAATGTTGTTGGATTCTATTAGATAAATAAAGAACTGTTGAAATTTCTGTGCTTTGTCTACGCAAAGTATAGATAATTATTCATTTTGCTTCAATTTGTGCAGTTAAGGACTCTGGGTAAAAGATTCCAAATTTTATAAAGACATGAGAAATTTAATATGCATCTCAACTTTCAAAAGTTTCTCTTTTTGAATATATCTAGTGATAATAAAGGTAAACAGGTGTTTGAAAACATACTGTCATGAAGTAGCAACCTGGCAGAAAACCTGTAGCATTTATAATGAGAACACAATCCAATTGAATTTGTAATTAGCACTTTTGAAAGGTGCTCATTATTATTGTTATTATTAGCCACAAAACTATGCAGCTTTGGCTCACACCCATTGGAATTTTAGGGTGTGAATGTAGCCAAAAGCAATCAGTATAGAACCCAATAAAAGAAATATGTTGCAGATTTTATGGAAGTAATTTTAAGTTAAATATCCAAGCAGGACTATCAATTAGGTAGAATTGTTCACTGTTCTGGGTCAAAGAAAATGTTCACTTTTTAAGCTGCAAGTCTTTTTTTTTTTTTAATATATTTTATTGATTTTTTACAGAGAGGAAGGGAGAGAGACAGAGAGCTAGAAACATCGATGGGAGAGAAACATCGATCAGCTGCCTCCTGCACATCTCCTACTGGGGATGTGCCTGCAACCCAGGTACATGCCCTTGACCGGAATCAAACCCGGGACCCTTCAGTCCACAGGCCGATGCTCTATCCACTGAGCCAAACCGGTTTTGGCTAAACTGCAAGTCTTTATGAAAAAATGTCCTAATGCTTTGAGAAAAATCAGTATACCCATGAACAAAATGTATTTGGGAAGTAATTCTGAAATAAGGAATAGTCGTATTTGAAGAGACATATCCCAGTGGAGCCAAGAGAATCACAGAGTTCAGGGACCCATCTTCATTGAACTTCCAGAGGAAGCTACTTCAAAGAGTTTCCAGAGCATAAAAGGGTTACGACCGACTCACTCCTGACGACGCATGTAAGAAAAGTGATGGAGCACCCAAGGAGCTTGCAGTTCACTTCATTCACAAACATTTATTAACCAACCACAATGCACTGCATTCGGTGCTATTGGACAAATATGGAGGATCTAGTAAATTGGATACACATGAATAGGAGGGAATCTTGGAGACAATCATCAATGAGTCAAAGCAATAATCATGGGCTCAATGCTAATTGCTAAGAAAGTTGCCAAGGAGAAGTATGCAGGGAAGGGCCAGGCAAGGAAAGAAGAGAAGTCAAGATGGGGAGGATTCTACTGAAGATTTATTTTGATCCAGACTCTAAATAATGGTGTGGCCTGATTGGGGGAAGTTTAGGAGATACTCTTTCAATGAGATAACAGACATGAATTAAGGTTCATTTGAGCCTTGAGGAGGGATGGCCAACAAATTGATTTGGTTAGAACAGAAACTTGCCTGGCACTATGTGTGGCACATGGTCTGTAAGTGTCTATAGGTGCTTAATAAGAATAGATACTCAATAAGTATTTGAAGCTGCTCAATAAACATTGGAGTGTCGATGACTTTGGCCTTCCTGTTGTTTCCCCAGGAGGATATATAAATAATGTACCAAGGGAATCTGAGTCAACACTTAACAGTAATTTAGTTCAAGTCTGTACAGGACATGCACATTTGGTTGCAGTCCTCCATGAACCTTATGTCCGTCCAGGTGCTCACGTGTACCTGTGTGACTCTGTATGCCTTTGATTGTATGATCCTTGGTTTGGGTAGCATGGACAGAATGTGTGTTAAGTTTACCTGTGTAATTATAATCCTATATGTTGAGACCACAATGACATTTTCAGAGAAAACAACATAAACACAAATGGAGTCTGCTTTGCTTTCGGGTAAATCTCTTAACCTCAATCTCAGGGGTGGGGCCCTGGTTGCCATATTTCTGCAGAGTGATCTTGCCCGCCGCACTGACCCACCATCTTTCTTTTCTTATTTTTTCAATAAACTGTTATTGAGCTCCTTCTACTTGCCAAGTGCATCTCTAGAAAATGAACATGGCCATGGAAGTCTCAAAGATCTCAGTTTTAGGAGGTGAGTTAGTGGAGCAAAGAGACAGTTATTGTACGAAACTGTGATAATTTCTGTGGATGGCTTATAGAGCAGACCACTCCCCGGAGGTTCTGATTTCATGAGGCTGGTGTGGGACAGGCCACTGTTGCTCAGCCTCCATCCCAGGTAATTCTAATGTGCAGTTAGGGTGGAAAATCACAGTGGTTATCAAATCATGGTCTTTGGACCAACAGCATCAGCTTCTCCTGGTAACTTGTTAAAAATGCAAATTCTCAGGCTCTATCCCAGACTTATTGAAACAGAAACTCTGGTGGGCTGAGGGAAAGGGCAGAGATACGTTTTAAGAAGCCTTGCAGGTGATTCCAGTGTATCTGAGAACCACCGAGTAGAGGAATACCAACTGGTCCTATGCCAATTTCTTGTTTTGTGTTTGTATGTTCTATACCATATATATTCAGGGCTCTGAGGATGCCAACCTAATTCCACCCTAACTCAACAAGTATTCATGTGTGAACACAACCTTGTCATAGGCATCATATAGGATTTTAAAAAATGACATGTTAGCATAATTTCTGGACCTTTGAGGAGTCAGAAGTGAGAAACCAGAGTTATAAGGGACAATATGCTGCTCCTATAAACACTGATTCGGGAGGTCAAGGGAATAATAGGAATTATATAAGAGACATGGGAAGAGAAATCCTGGAAAGCTTCATGGAGCAAGGCAGACTTGAGCTGAGCCTTGCTGTGTGAATGTAATTTGGATCATTGGGTTGATAGAATATGAAGAGCAGAGAAGGTCCTTAGGAATACCAATGGCTACATCACCTGACAGGAGAGGCTGACGCAGAGCTGAGAGGCACATCAACCTTCCCAGCTAAGCACGCTGAACTAGCTGGCATTTCACTGACACCCCAAAATACAAGTCAAGAAGGCAGATTTGTATTTTCCTTAATGCCAGTCTGAGTTTGGGCAGCTTGACTCTCCATGGTTAGCTGAGCTGGCTACTTTAGCTTATAAAAGTCGGCCTGTTACAGTGCCAATAGGAGAGGCTCGGAAGCAAGCTGAGCTGGATTAGAACCTTCTACTAGATGTGAGGCTTAACCTCTATGAGCTTCAGTTTTCTCTTCTATACAGTAGGGATAATGATTTTTCCTAGGCTATTTCTAAGTTTAACAAGCTCAAAACATAAGCTAACAAGCACTACGGTAGGATGGCCCCAGGTAGATCCAGGTACATCCTGGTCCCTCTAGGCCACCGTGGATGGAATCAGTGATTGGAGTGGATAAGAAGGGACACAGTAGTGGTTAAGAGTGAAGGCTGTGAATTCAGAGGGCTGGGCTGGGTCCCAGGCTACCACAGAGACATTGTGTCCACTTGGCCATGGAACCTCACGAAACATCAGTTCCCACTTGTCATAGTCTGGAATTATATTACATACTTCATGGGATTATTGTGATGATGTAATGAGGTCATGCAAGTAAAACGGCTAGCACCATGCTGGGCACCTGGGAAGCCCTCAATAACTGTTCAGGGTTCTTAAGGAGAGAAAGGCTGTCTGCTCAGCCTTTCTCTCCTTAAGACTGATGATCGCCGTAACCGGTTTGGCTCAGTGGATAGAGCGTCGGCCTGCGGACTGAAAGGTCCCAGGTTCGATTCCGGTCAGGGGCATGTACCTTGGTTGCGGGCACATCCCCAGTGGGGGGTGTGCAGGAGGCAGCTGATCGATGTTTCTCTCTCACTGATGTTTCAGACTCTCTATCCCTCTCCTTTCCTCTCTGTAAAAAATCAATAAAATTAAAAAAAATTAAAAAAAAAAAGACTGATGATCTCCGGGAGTCTGTGCCACTCTGAAAATGAATGACCCATGTCAGGGAGCAGGTCATCTTCCTCCCCTCTGCTTTCTTGGCTTCTTCCAAAGCAGCCCACCCTTGACCTCCTGCTGTAGCTCTGCCGTCTTTTTTTTTTTTTTTTTCAGAAGAGCAGTCAATTATTGCATCCATTTCAGATAAGCTGCTCAGGATACACAATGGTTGACCTGGCAATATCTTTTTCAATAAAATTAATACCTGCAGAGGGTTCCAGCCTGCCTCCAAGCCAATACTTTACTTTTTTTTTTTTTGTAATACCCAGGCATGTGACAAATGGGGAGAAGTTAAAAGACAAATGTTCTCATCTCTAGTGGCCTCGTTCTCTCCACCCACACCCTGGCCTCTCCTACAGCCCCAGGCCTCGTTTCCATGATACCCAGATGGAAACATCCAACCCAGAGGTAACGTTTTATGGCTGATTTACAAACCCTTTGAAAGTGCCACATCGGGCTCTGACATTGTTCTTCGTGCGCCATAAAAATAAATGCCTCGAGAAGTCTTTGGGGTCCCTGCGCTGCCGAAGCACTTCCCTTCTGTATTTTTCGCTTCTCGCTTTACCTCTTAAGGCTTCGCATGAAGCTGTAGCTCCAGGGACTCCCGCGCGCTCACTGTAAACCCCGATTATTGATCATGTACTTACATGGTTGGCAGCGTTTTATGTCAGAGGAATAAATGATATAGTTGTTTCTATCCATTAAACTATACTGTTATCAGGGGATTGAAAAGCTGCCCTAAACATGGCAGTTATTTTCAGAGGTTCTGTAATGTTTTAAATAGAATTGCCTAGTAATCGTGTGTTTACTATGTGGCGGCGAAGCAGCGCTGGCTTCGTGTTTGCACCTTGTAAAGTGGAGGGGCATTCCACATGGCTAGTGCTCTCTCGTCTTCCTTCTCCGGGCCTTTCCCTCTCCCCAGCGCTCCACCCAAGGCATTTGGATGTGTGGATTCTAGAGACTTCCCAAGGGCTGGGATAGTTTTTCCATATTAACCCGTCCTTGGAGATCAGGAACTCCCTACTTGCAGTGGCGTGGGCTCCCCAGGCGCTGACCGCGTGGGAAGGAGGCCTGGGGTCTCTGAGTCACAAAAGACTTCACAGGATGAGTGGAGTTCTGAGAGTCAGGGAAACGTGCCTTGAGAGCGAACGCCCAGGCTAGAGGAAGCTGCATCATGGTCAAGGGAGACGAGTCCTTCCTTAGCAGCAGCTGCCACTGCCCATGTGCACACACACAAGTACATGCTTGCAAGCACACACATGTCCTCAGGCACCATCCACACGTGATTTCTTTTTGGAAGCTCATCTCCTTCCCTCCCCTTAGAGGACTGTAAGAGTGACAGTGGCAACCCACATCTTCTCCATCTTCAGCTCCCCAAACAAGCTCTTCCTACCTGGCTTTGATTTTCCCCCAGCCACTGGTGGAGAAAGCCTTGAAACTTTTAAAGAGCAAATATAACAAAATGATCCAAATAAAAACGGAGGGCTTGCTAAACATGAGGCCAGGGGCTGCTTCAACTTTTTATGGAAGTATAACAGAGGCTGAGATCTTTGAATTTTTTTTTCTGCTTCTCTTTGAAGATGCCAGGAATTTGCACGTGAGGTTTTAAATGTGCTTCTATTCCCCACTTGCAGGAGGAGGTTTCTAAGCTGTAGTTTGCATGGTTGCGATATAAAATTCAAATGCTTGCTGCTTTCTTTCTGTAGAGCTCCACTTTTCCAGCCTGTGAAAGAGCAAGCAAATGGAATCACACCTTGTTCTGTTCCTATAAACAAGGTATATGAGACCCACCCCAAGGATTTAGTTTGATGTTAAGAGAAAGAAGGTTTAGACCTCAGTGTGTTTTAGAGCTTCCTAAGGGTGCTGTCCAGGGCTTGCTTTTTCTCATCTGAGGTGTGAGGTGCTCTGCCCAGCTGGCTTCCCAGCCCCTGGGAGGCTGTCTGCCTCTGCTCACCCACAGTCAGAGCACACCTGACCTTGTTAGTCCAGTCTCTGTTCTCCTTCATGCTGCTCGTGTACCAAGTCATTGGAAAGCAACTTTGGCATTTGCCTCATCTGATTTGCACAAGGGGGTTTGGGAGAGCCGTCCAGGGTCATGGTCAGCACATGGACCCTGGAATCAACTGTTTGGGTCCCAAACCAGGTACTTCTCTTTACAGAATGTTTTGTTATAGATAAAGTCACTTATCATCTCTGTTGTAGTTTTTCCTTCTGAAAATTAAAAATACTGATAGGAACAACCTCCAGGGACTATTGTGTGAATCATTGAATTAACACATGGACAAGCTTGGGAAAGCACTTGTTTTGTTTCCTGAAATCCGTTTTTAGACTAACCTGGGTTCCCCATGTCTCCATGGATTTTGTCTCCACTTAGCCCTCTGTTTTTCTCTCGATGACGGTCTCTATTCACAAATCTGGAATTTACTGCACCAAAACAATCGATAGATTGACTTGTCATGATGACAAGCATAAAATCAGTGGAAACTTCTTAGAAGCACTCCGGATGCACTCTCTTCATAATTAAGGTGTGTGTGTGTGTGTGTGTGTGTGTGTGTGTAGCCAAGTGGTTACTTGCTTGAGTTTTTCACATATTGTCTCATATGGATGCAGTTTGGTTTTTCCTAGCCACTCTGTTTCATTTGTCTCCTTTATACAACCTCCCCCCTCAAGTAGTTTCTTACTATAATGTTCCATTACAATAGGGCAGACCCCCAGACATGCTTTTTCTCAAGCCCCCTTTGGCTTTCAGAGAGTCTGTGAATATTTTCCAGGATAATTCACCTACTGGGGTTGAGATCCCCAAGGGACCAAGAAGAAAGGATACAAGGAGAGGACAGGAAGGAGGAAATTCCTCATCAAGATATCCCCAAGGTTGCCTCCTCCTCTTCCTCCTCCCAGTTTTAACTGGTCTGCTGTTTCCAATGCAGACTGTAGGCCTGCAGTGGGTGGAATACTGCATTTAAAGCCATTGAGCCCATCAAGATTATGGTTATTTTTCTACTTAGCTTAATTTTCCCCATTCTCTTTATGGAAAAAAAAATCTGTTGTCTGATTGGGTGAGAGAAGAGTAAGAGGGTGAGGGAGGGTGTGGGGGAATGGGGATAAATTCCATTGTTGTCTCAGAGGGTCGCCTATCAGAACTGGTAAATTCTCAAATTTGACACTGCATTATGACATAGATCAGCTGTTATTTTTCCAGTCTCAGAGGAAACCTTGAGGAATCTCATTGCTTCAATTATATTAAATGATCTGCCAATGTTGTCCTTTTCACTCAAAGTACTTTCATTGAAGTATTCAGCATGGGCTGCAGGAACAGCAAAATCTCTTTAAAGCCATTGTTTCTTTGGGTGTTTGATTTACCTTTTCGTTCCACAACAAAATAACTTAATAAATGAAGGATGAGTAGAATTGTTACTATAGCAATCCCCATAGTAACATCAAATTGCCACGCACACTCATCCTTCAAGCACTCTGGATGCGTCTCCCAGCCCTCCCCACCTCTCAGGTGCAGCTGCCCAGGTTTCAGCTCTGCCGGCTGGAGATTTTAGGATATTAAATTAAGTTCATTTTATTTCTATCCCAAACTCACAAAATACCAAGAATTCTTATCCATTTATATCCTCTGCAGAAAAGACAGAAGTGAATTTTCTATGAGCTGGACAGTACGTACGGACTGCTTGCATTTGAGTTGCTCTTCTGATTTTAGGTCTGTCCTTAAAAACACCACAACAATAATCCCAGTGAAGGCATGAATTGTTCTTTGTTGATTTCAAAGGTCTTACATAACTTACATGGGGGCAGGACTAAGAGGTAAAACATCTTCAGAATGCAGTATTGTGGGAACACACATGTTTTTAATCTCCTATTTTCCAGAAGATAGCCAGAAGGGATCCCCAAGAGGTCACTTGGAGAGAGAAGCCTTTTGCCACCTGGTAGGGTTATAAATTGATTCTCTGATTCAGATTGTTGTCATTAGCCTGAATGAATGACTGAGAGGTTACAGAAAAATTAAATGGGAGGCAAGAACGGATTCTGAACCTCATGTCATGTCTTTATATAATAGGTATTCATGCATACATGTAAATATGTACATCACTGTTTGTGCATATTTAGCATAAATTTATAAACCAGCTGCTGAATATCAAATAGTGAATCTGTGTATCCTGTTTCTTAGCGCATTGTATCTTGAATATTAATACTGACGCCCTGAAGGCAGAAACTACAACTGGAGAGCAATTGTGTTACATTCAGAATCAGTGGGGCTATAAAGTTATGCGGCCTGGTCACCCTGCTTTACAAGGAGGAAGCTTCAAAAGATAAAGAGGAAGGAACGGAAGACTAAAGAACAAGCCATAAACAGGCAATTCATAAGAAGAGAAATAAGATTGTTAATAAGCAGATGAAAAATGTTTAATATCACTTCCAAGTAAAGAGGAGCAAATAAACCCTGCAATCCCAGGATGTGGCGTGGGGCTTCTACGTTTGCTCTAGAATCAGCACTAGGCCCCCGGCCAACAACAATAGTGCTAAGTACTTGACATGTGCAAGAACAGCCAGCCCCCAGCCCCAGTCACCATTGTATAAGCAAAGGACAGGCAGAGGGCAGGAGAACAGGAATCCAAGTTGGGCGTGCCCCTCACCAGAGGTTAGTCCTCTCTCCCAGGGGCCAGGGAGGGAGCTGCTTTCCCTCCCACAATTCTACTCAACCTAAACAGAGAGGAGCTTCCCAGAGCATCACCGATTGAGATTGCAGGTGCTGACAAACAGGCAGGTAGGCATTCACTTCCTTCTCTGGAACTCTGCCCCTGTGCCTGTCTAATCAGGGGAGAGAACTATAAGACAGTCACAAGGCAAGAGGACAGAGGCACAGCCTGCACTTCGGCCAACTGGTACCCCCCAGGATGCGCAAGTTCCTGGCCGGCTGCATGGACCCCTGGACTGTAGCTAGTATTGAGATGCTTAAGAAGCTTGCCTAATAGATGAGGCCATGCCAGGGTGGGCACTGAGAAGGGAGAGAGAGGTAGAGCCAGCCCTCCCAACCTGCAAGCCTTCTATATAGAGATGTCACTATCCAGTTGACCTAAGTCAGAGAAATAGTCACACTTCAAATAAAGAATATTGCTATTGTGTCCATGTAAGAAAAAAGATACTGGTCTTTTCCCCTCACGTTCTTCTTCTTAATAAAATTGTTTCATAGCTGTACCTACACTGAATTGAGATTGTTCCACAAACTAGTCACAGAAAGATGCGATATCGTTCGCCTGTTGAGTTGGCAAACTCCTTAAGCACAAAGTTGGTGAGGGTGAGTGAAGGAAGAAAAACTTGCTGGTGTGAGCATACACTGGCTCACCTTTCTGGAGGGCATTTTATATTTTAAAAGCCTTAAAAACTGTCATGCTTTTTGACCTAATGATTTGACTCCTAGCAGTTTACACTGAAGACATAATCAGAAATGTGTACAAATACATACTAACTGAAGGTGTTTGCATTATTTGCAGAGCAAAAAGGAGAAACACCGAATTTCAAGTTGAAAATGGCTAACCAAATAATGACATATCCATATGATAAAATATATATACAAGCATTAAAATTATGCCTTAAAGACTATTTAATGATACTACATAACAGTCAAAATATGATGGTTAGTAAAAAGCAAATAGGGTAACACCTGCATTACACAAAGCATGGAAAGGAAGAGCAAAAATATCTCTTTTTGCAGAAGACATTTCTGGAAAGTCCAAAAAACTCAATGCAAAAAGCACAACAGCTAAAAGATAATTTAGTAAAGTCACAAATAGGGAAAGACATCCTTCATATACTCAAACTAAAAGTAGTTAGAAGATATATAGCAGATATGTTTAAGATAATAATAATGGTAACAAACCAAGGCATAAAAATAAACCAAAATTGTGCCAAAGCTATATGGAGAAAACTAGAAACTCTCCTAAAGGTTGTAAAAGGAGACTTGAAGAAATGGAAACACATATCAGTTTCTTGGATAGTCAGGAGTCAGTTAAACTCTTAGTTAATTTATAAATTGAATGTCTTCCAAAATATATAATTTTGAAGAAAAAGTAAGCTGGAGTAGTCAGGAAATCCTTGCAAAAGAAGAGCCATGAGGATGGGGATTGGCTCCACCAGATATTAAAACATGTTATAGAGCCTCTGTAATTAATAAAGGATGGTACAGGCACATGATCAATGAACAGAAAAATCCAGAAATAGACCTAATTGCATATGGAAATTTTAATACGCAATAAAGATGGCATTTCAAATTGGTGGCAAAAGATGGACTTTTAAATAAGTGGTGTTGGGATAAGTGGATAGCCATATGGAAAAGGATAAAATTGGATCCATTTCTCACATTGTGCACCAGGATAAATTCCAAAAGGCTCGGAGATCTAACTGTGAAATGAATGAAACTATACATATTTGAAGAGAAAATGGGTGCTCTCCTCCAATAACCAGGATGGAGAAAACTGTCTCAACTATTTAACAAAGTCCAGGAGCATGAAAAGAAATATATAGTTAAATATGATATTATTTAAAACAATTTTTTAAGCAAGAAATACTCCAAGCAATGTAAAAATAATGACAAATTAGAAAAATTAGCATTTTTGTCACAAAGGGTTAATGTATCAAATATACAAAGTGCCTCTAAAAATAGAGAAGAAAAAGACTATAACTTGGTAGATAAATGGACTAGGGAAATGAACAGACTGTTCCCTAAAAAAGGAAAGGCAAATGGCTCTTCACCATATGAAAATATGTGCAGCCTTGCTCCTAATAAGAAAAATGCAAATTATAATACCCGAGATACAATTTCTCACATATCAGATTGGCAAAAATCCAGATGTTACAGAAACTCCTTTGGAAATGGTGGGGACCAGGACCCCTGGGAATGGAGGTCCACGTAATGTTGCTGGAGGGATACCTGGTGCCTTTCTGCTGAGTGACGGGGTTTTTCACCTCTTCCTCTGGTTTCCTCTGGGGTTGAAATCACTGCCAGCTCAGGGGACAGGGTGGGGGGTGGGGCAGACTGGGCTCAGGCATGAAAGAGCACAGTAGGGGGAAGAAGGCACAGAATATACCCTCTATCCAGAAACATGGGCACTGGCTGTGTCACAGTGCATTAAAATGGTAAGTGGACCTAATTCAATAAGTGTTTATAGTGTGACTTCCCTATGCCAAGCACTGTTCTAAGCTGTGAGGATCCAGCAGTGTGCAAAACAGCCCCAAATCTTCATCCTTCAGGTACTTACCTTCTTGCCTTCTTTATCACCTTTTAATTATTAGTGTGCTATCAGGCCTTGGAAATGTGCTAGCACTTAGCCCCGAGCATCCATAAGGTTCCCTGAGGACAGCAATCACTCCTTTGGCAACATCCTATATAATAAAAGCCTAATATGCTAAGTGTCCGGTCATCTGGTCAGCCATTCAACCAATCAAAGCATAATATGCCAATGATATGCTAAAGCCGCTCAGCTGCTCACTATGACGTGCACTGACCACCAGGGGGCAGACACTCTGACCAGTAGATTAGCTTGTTGCTGGGGTCTGGTTGATCAGGACTGAGGAGACAGGCCTGACACACCTTGGAGCCCTCCCATGGTCCCTCCCTGTCTGGCCAACCTCCCGCATCCCTCCCTGGCCCTGATCATGCACCAGTGGGGTCCCTTGGCCTGGCCTGCACCTTCTCACAATCTGGAACCCCTCGGGGGATGTCGGAGAGCCAGTTTCAGCCCGATCCCGCAGGCCAGGCTGAGGGACCCCACTGGTGCACGAATTCGTGCACTGGGCCTCTAGTAATTTCATAAGTGTGGCAAAAATACCAAATTTGAGTTCAAATGCTTCAGGACTTCATGATGGCCCAATAGCACATGGCTGACTTTGGGGGGGCTCCTCCCTTGTAAGTCAGTTATCACTAATCATTTGCCACATTCATTCTGTAAACTTGTCAGTTTTCATTTATACAGGTGCAAAACCCAACATTCTCTTAGGCATAGGTCTGTGTGCATTTTCTTGTTGGCTTGTTTGTTATTTAACATTGCATGCATTTGGAAAGGGTCAAGCTGATTATTTTACAACCTGTTTACATAAACTCCCATGCTGGGATGCAGCATGCCAAGTCTCATCCAAGTTCAGATGCTCACAGAGCCTCCTGGAAAATTAGAGTGGTGTTTATAGCAGGAAACAGTGACCCCGAGCACACGGGAGCCACACTATAAATGTCCTCAAAGCTGTCCTCTGGGTTCTTATTAGGGGCCCTTTTATAAATGAGACTGCCTATAGCTGTCTTCCTAACTTCCAGAAATAACCCCCCTCTGGATGAGGCCCAGGACACTTCCTGAGTGAGATTTTGTCTTGAATTCTGCTCTGTAGCCTGGGGTATAGTCCCAGTATATTAGGATCTGGTGAAAATTTCAGACCTTATTTCCCATTTTTATTTTGATGCCCAGAACAATGCTTTGCACATAAGAATATATAAATGCAGTCTGTTCTCATTGTTCATTGTTCTGTAGTCACCCTGGACACTGAATTGGTGAGTCCCAGACCATTGTTCCTAGAGAAAGTACAGGGCTAGGTTCCTGTGAGCCTCTGGTCAACATTTTGGCCAACCAATTGATATATTATGTGTTATTTATGTTTTTGTTTAAAGACATCTTACTTATTACACATTGTTGATTCATTACATTGAACTCATGGCCAACAGCACTATAATTCATGCTGCCCCAAGCTTACCTAACAGGACTATTTTATCCATAAGGTGCATCACAGCCTTCTTCTGCTTCAGACACTAGACAGCACTTGATTACTGTGATTGGAGCCATTTTAAACAGAAAAATCACCAACCAAAAGCACAAAAATGTGCTTGAAAAGGATGCACTAAACAGGCCACAAAAAGGACACTTGTTTCTAATATGAGCTAAAACAGGAGGGCAGTGCTGCCTTGTTCGACTTCAGCTGGAAGCGTGGGTGTCAGAAGACCCGATTGTTTTCTGCTCTCTGTGTGTCTAGGGTGAGCACGAAAGCACCGTTCGTATTGATGTGAGGGTTAGAAATACACTTTTGTAGGTAGGCGAATTCACAAGTATGGAATCTGTGCATAATGAGGATCAGTTGTGTGTAAATGTGTGTGTCTATCACTGTTCAGCACTTAGGGCAAGGAATAGCACATGTGAAGTTTCCTTCATCATAAAATTAAATCTGCTTTGAGAGCCCCCACACCTGATCGGCAGGAGATTCTGTTCACTCATTTTTAAAATGTTGGTTAGTGTGTGTGCTGTGAGAAAACTCAAGGGAAGTTCTTTCCTTAGCTTCTGTTGGTCTCCATTATTGCCATTGTTTCTTTAGTCACCTGCTCACCTATTATTGGGCCAAGTGCTGGTCTTCTAGCATCACTCAGGCCTGTGATTTGGGAGGACATGGTAGGGCGGGGGGTGCTTTCTCAGCCGTCAACACAACTGACCATGGCCTACCCACTGGGAAGGTCATTGATACCTTCCTGGCCAGTGTGGTGCACGGTGTTGGTCTCTCTCACAGCATCTCACCAAATCCCTCACTGGCTCACATCCTGCATGAGGCCTGTTGCTGGAAAATCCATCGCTTCCTGTGCTGCCACCTGAGGCATTCTGCATTTCCTATGGATCCAGTTGTTCCTACCTCTTCATCTCAAACTCTTCAAAACTCTGTCTCCCCTCATCCAGCTTTATGCTATGCAGGGGCCTAAGGAAAGTGGATGAGGGGGTGCAGTGGTGAGGGGGTAGATGTTTTCACTTCCCCTACAGGTGTGGGAGTAGGACAACTGGAGCATTTGGAAATTCAACTCTGGCTTCTTATACCCGGAATGAGAAAAGGGAAAGGAAATGCTTATATTAGCTGCTTTTTATGCTGTTTTCAGTAATGTAATGTTAGGAATTGCTTATTTTAACTTGGTATGATGTTTCTATGTTTGAGCTCTGAGGTGGAAGCCACATTATCACAGTTCTTTCATGAAAGGAGAGAAGGTCCACAGAGCAGATTAGAGGCTTCTATGGGCAGAGACTACAGTCTGTAATTCTTTAGTGCTATGCATGACATCAGGGTAGTAACAGGCAGAGCTGGTATGTGGTAGATGCACTTAGCAAGGCCCAAAGTGTCTCTTTTTGCTGTAGATGTGAGCCATTAGACAGGGAATCTTCAAAGAATTTTCCCGTTTTAAATCTCTATGATGCATTCCAGGAAAGTGACACATTCATAACATGTCTGAAATCACTTCATATAAATAGGGAATTGGACATTCAGATGGATAATGAATAATTTCATAGGTAATATTTCCTAATTTATATCTTCTGTGAGGGGGTCCCATCACAAACTGTTAAAATGATAGGCAAGTCAAAGAATGTTCCTGAATCTGAGAGGAAATTAATAATGACAATTACTCTGTTTATTGAACCAGTCATATGCTCTAGTTTTATATTTCTGAGTATGTCACTTAAACTGTGAGCCTCAGTGTCTTCATCTGAGAAATGGGATTAATATTACCTACTTTGCAGGGTAGTTATGATGATAAATTGGATATTATACATGAAATTGCATGATGAATTATAAAGTAGAACATAAATATGAAGAATTACTATGAATGGTATTCTCCCTCCTTTCATTCTTACCCAAATTCAAGTCACTGACCAAGACCCATGTAAAGTCCAATCTTCTTGAAGCTTTTTATAACCATTCCATCCAACATCTCTCTTTCTCCTCTGCATTCTAGTCGTGTGGGTTGCATGCCACACACTCTAGTCCTCAAATACTTATATTTTCTTTTTTTAAATGTGCTTTGTGTATACATTAAATCTTAAAATCTGGAAGAAAGAAACGTTGTCTCCTGTAGTGTGTTCTTCCACACGTAGTAGATTCTTCATAGTTACTGAATGGATGGTTGACTGGATGGATGGATGGATGGGTGGGTGGATGGATGGGTGGGTGCATGGGTGGATGGATGGATTTTGTTATTATTCTGTTCAGCCAGGTGGGTTACCATGGCTAGAAGTAACCTACATGTCAAAAGCCTGATAATTTCCTTTTCCAAGTGAAATGGTTCAAGTCTCTGTCCTATGACCAATGGAAAGTCCTTTACATTTTCTCAGACACTCTGAGGATTACCAAGGGAAGGCTTGTGTTCTCCTGGGTCAGTCTCTGTGCCACCTCCCTCCAAACTAGCTCTCTCATTTCCAGTGACCAACATTTTCTTTCTTCACTCTTTGACCCTGGCTGAACACAGTCCTACTCTGCCATTCTATCCCAACACCCCTAACTCACCTCCACGCCCCTATTACTGTAACAGATCTTTACTGAAGCTCTCAAGTTAGGAAAAGGTGGTTTCACCACAGCACAGAATGGGAAATAATTGACAATTGAACATTAATCACCACTATTCTTGAAAGTCCCTCAACCATCCATTCCACCTTGACTTTCACATTGGCTATCTTTCTTCTCAGTCTCCTTGCCAAGTTTCTCAGCCTTCTTTATCCAACAATAAGGCATCAGTGACCGATTCCCAAATTCTAGTTGATTTTTTGACTAATGCAGTTTAGCTCTCTCTTTTTGTCATCCTATCTCTTAAGACAGTGGGAGTATCATTTGTACCAAAAGAGACCCATCAGGATCTTCCCCAACATACACAAAATGCTGTCTCCTCGGAGATTAATCATTCCACGACTCTGCCAGGTGAAAGTAATGGAAAGTCAGTGTTTTGTTTTAAATGGCAAATAGCACGTGAATTTGTTGTTTTAAAAGTTCTTTAACTCGAGATTTCCGGAATGGTGAGAGATAAACCTATTCCCTCAGTAGCCTTCTCTCTGGTAATCAAATACCCCAAGGACTACTTATTCTATTCATCTCCAGAAGCCAAAAAATTTAATTTCTCATCTTCTCAGAATGCTGAGTTTTAATAGACATTAATGATGACATAAAGTTTGGTCTGTCTTAAACATATTCAGTTATTAATGCATACCAGACACTTGAGTGCAGATTTTTTTTCACATCATAAACATTGATTATAAGAAAAGCTTGCCTTATTTCCATACTTTGAGCTCCCCAGCCAGCCTCCATCTGGTAAAGAAAAAAATGTTATTTAGCTTTAGGGCTTTAGGACCAGAAGCGCAACAAAGTATATACTGGCATACCAAGTTTTCAATCTTAAACTACACATTTCTTTCCACTTTCTGCTTTCTTTATGATCCATCCCCTGCTTTGTCTTTCATGTGAAGCTTTGTCTTGTAACTAATCCCACAATACCCTTCCCTAAAATTGAACGTCCTAACTGCCTATATCTGTTCCTACCACTCCACCCCATCTTACATGATGCCTCCCATATGTGTTATCCTGTCTCCACAAACAAATGGACCAGTTTTTATTGGCATGAAGCCTGTTTGATGTTTATCATAGGTTCATCGTGGTGCCTAGCATAGAGCTGAGCATCATGAAAGGTACATAACTCAGCAGCTAAGCAAAATAACACATTGCTGAAAGCATTTTTTATCATGAGAGTGAATATATAGAAATTGAAGGTCGGATGAAATGTAGTCCTCCCTTTTATGCCAGGCAGAGCATTTTATTAACCTGTTCATTAGTCAATGAACATGGAGCCCAGTCCCTATACCAGTGGTTGGCAAACCGCGGCTCGCGAGCCACATGCGGCTCTTTGGCCCCATGAGTGTGGCTCTTCCACAAAATACCACGTGCAGGCGCACACGTATAGTGCGATTGAAACTTCGTGGCAATGCGCAGAAGCCGATTTTCGGCCTGGGCGAGTCTATTTTGAAGAAGTGGCGTTAGAAGAAGTGGGAGTACGTTCGCTGAGGTCAACCCCTCAGATTGAGGACATTTTTAGCAAAGGCCAGCTTAGGAGTACCCTAATTAAGTTAATAACAATGTACCTACCTATATAGTTTAACTTTAAAAAATTTGGCTCTCAAAAGAAATTCCAATCGCTGTACTGTTGATATTTGGCTCTGTTGACTAATGAGTTTGCCGACCACTGCCCTATACTGTTGTCTGTTAGGAGCTGTGAGGGATCCACACGCAAGGTAAGAAAGGCAATGCTCTCCTGAAAGCATAGGTTGCTATTGTCCTTTTGCTGTAGTGGGAAGCCATCCATTTTGCCATCCATTTGTAAGATATGGACCACGAAATGCCAATACATTTAAAGTCAGGTAACAGTATGGCAAACAAAGGAGCGGGGGAGGAAGTAGCATCATTAAAACATCTAGCAATTACTAGTCCTTTTCCTTTCAAGGCCAAAAACAGTTTGTCTCCACAAAGTCATCTGAACCTAGTCCAAATGTTACACAGAAACATCTTACAATGCACACGTTTTCAGGAGACAGTGAACCATGTCTAAAGCAAAGACAGTAGGATGTTGAACTTTCTGTCGCGGTCACCTATCCAGTAGTGTATAGGATGAGTTCATAAACTCTCCTGCCACCATTTCTTTTAAGAGATGGTAACGAGAAGTTTGGGGTTTCTTTTCTTAAATTTTCATCACCTCTATTAGAGACAAAAATATGGTTTCCCCTTACAAGTGATGATTTAAAAACGTAAAAGTCGAGCAAACCATTTGTACCCTCCCAGACCGTCACTGCTAGTGGTGGTGAGGCTTGGAAGCCGGATGGTGAGCGCAGCACATGCTGTCTTCTTGGAAACATTTGCAAGGGTAGCCTGGAACCTGTGAGGTTAGAGATAATTTAAGAAGTAATCTTAGATGGCAAGAAAGCCAGCTCGAATCCTCCTGGAAAAATAAGCAGCATCAAAGGTCAGTGCTGTGAAGTTTCCAAAGCCCTCCCCTGGAGGACTGTGATCATAAAGAAACTCCCCGATAGAAGGGTAACATGAAACATTGAATCTATGCAAAGTTTTGACAATTCATCACAGCTCTGTTAAGCGTTACTGGGGCCATAAGCTTTAAATCTGTTATTAAGCCCTTGCTCTAGAAAACATTGGCAGATAATTTATGTATTTCATAGGTAAGGAGGCAAAGCATCGTACCAAACTCCTCCTGTTGCTTTCCCATCAGTTGAGCTCGATGACAGACAATGCCAAGGTGTTCCAGGCACTGGCAGAATCAAGTTTTGTTCTATACAGTGTCCTTCGATAAACACCTCAGCCTCGCTTAGGTGTTAGCCAGTCAGGGGCAACGGCAACCAAAGTGTCTCATGTGCTAACTTCTATCCTCATTGGGTTTATTTTGAACACTTTATTTACACTAAAACATGTTATCCCCTCTCCTTTGATCTTCCATATCCAGAAGGTCTGTCTGAAAGATTGATCGAATTCCGGATGCTATGGGAGCATCCCTTTGCAGCCCTGCTAACGCGCTCGCTTGCAATAGAGATGTGTTTTCCAACACAGACCTTCCCAATGCTACTTCCGACTAGTGTGCATGAAGAAGCCACGCTGGCAATATTTCTACTCATCTTTTAAGTTACTGAAAGGTGATTACGTAGCATATGGCTGTTACGTTTACCTCTAGCGGGGTGGGGGGTAGAGTGGGGTAGAGGCCCTGGCCATGAGCTCTCAGGAAACTGGAGCAGCGCCACCTGAAGGAGCCAGGAGGCCAGCGGGCCGGATACGCACAGTTCCCTGGGGGGGGGGGGGGGAAGAAGCCAGAGCAGCTTAAATGGTCAAAGAATCAAATGTAAAGTGAGCTGCAAGGGTCAGATCTGGAGTGAAGCCCAAATTCTGAGTCTCCGCATCCGTCCGGGGATAAACTTGGCTCTTAATCAGGGCTGACAATTAAGGCCGTACAGTTAATATTTTTACAGCTGTTTTATTAATAACACATACAGTGCATCCAGCCAGGATTTGTTGGAGACACCTCAGGAAAACGAATGATGTAAATAACAGATGGATGTAGAATATTCCTGCAAACAGGCATAAAGATATTCCCTTCTTGTTTAAAAAGAATTTAAATAGACAGATTGTAGATAAACAGGCAGACAGAAAGGGGGAGAGAGAGAGGATTTATGACATTTGAGGTAGTGGCTGCATGCGTTCACGTGGTGGATAGCACGGACATAAACACACATGCTCCTATATGAAAAGAGAGACTCAAAGCTTTGGCTTCCAGAAAAAATAAATTCCGTGGTGCCAGGGGCTGAGCGCTATGGCGTGGGGGCCATTGGAAGCAGGTGTGCTGTCGTGGGTCCCCTGGTACCCCCTCTGGTCCATGTCACTGGTCCCGAGATGACTCTTCGTGCCCCAGCCCAGCCTTGACCCACAAGGTGACCTGGGGCTTTCCTCCTTCCTTCTGTCTACATCTGTCAATCTCCCATTCAAAGACCCAATACCCTCATTGCAATTTTGCATCAAAACTAGGAGCAGTGATATTTCAATCTGAAAAGAGAAATAAAAAATTCAAGATCTTCACGTCTTTTGTCTTCCTCCTACTATTTTTTTTTGCACGGCTTTTTCTTGTGCCTGCTGCACTGTGCTCCTACCATACTTTGCAACCAGATGGCTCAGGAACGAAGAACAAAGGCCACTAAAAAGTAGGCGGGGAGAAAAGGCAAAAGAAGCAGAAAACTGAAAGTCAGTGGGAAATCAGAGATCGGGGCAAAGCTCCAATGCTTTAATCACTGATAACTCTGGCTGAATTAGGTCCTAGAACAAAGACTCTTCTCAGAGATTCTCTATGTGTACTCTGCGTGTTGTGGGGTGTGTGTGTGTGTGTGTGTGTGTGTGTGTGTGTGTGTGTGTGTGTGTGTTGTGTTGTCTGTTAGTTGCTGAGGGAGAGTCACACATGCCCAGTCATTTATTTCATGGACAAGAATCAAAGCCAGGATCTATTTTCTTGGATTCATCTCCCTGTTTCCTGACATGTGTCAAAAGTGGTGTGAGATGAGTTGAGGAGTGCCAAGCACAGAAGTGGGAGCTGAGAGTGAACCCCTGCACCCTGGGAGACTTGTGGAGGGGAGAGAAGGGCCCAGGGGTTATGAGACCAGCCTTTTCACCGCCGGCCGGGTGACCTTGGGCAAGTCACCGCTCTTCTCTCACTCTTAGTTTCCTCCTTGGAGGGTATCTACCTCAAAGGGATCTTGTGTTAAATGGGTTAACGTGTGTTAACAGTTTATAGATTGGAAAGCCCTACAGAAAGCGCCATGGTTACCCTGCAGTATTGCAACTTCTCTCAGAACTGCAGAGGTGGCCAAGAGTTGCCTTCAGTGCTCTCCTATGACCCTCCACACTCTGAGTTTATGCTGCACTGAGACCCCTCCCTAAGCCCGCCTCTCCAGGTTGTGTCCTCCAGTATCTAGCTTTCCCCTGACCCTCTGCTGAACTTACTATTTGTATACCGTTAGAATGTTGTTAGATTACAGGATGACCTAATTATGACTTAGGCTCTTAACTACTTTGTGTGTGAGCCATAGAAAGATTTCATTTTCAATCAAGAATTTCTGTAGATACAATGCCTTAAAGAAAATGGAATGGCTATCTAATGGTGAAATTTGATGCAGGTTGATGTAGCTTTAGAAGGGGAACATTTGTTCTTCTCCTGGGCAGGGCTCCGTGCAGAGGCTTATCCTGACTCCTTGTAAAGCCGGGCCATCGTCCGTGCATGTGTGAGGTTGTCCACTAGGATGGAAGGAAGACTTCAGGTGGGCTAGAGTTTTCTCCTCATTGCGGTGAGCAAAGTTCCATTCCTCTTCCCAGCCTCGGACAGGGTGGAGACCCTTGTGAAAACGGCACGGCTTAATATCCTCATTGCATTTGAAACCATGTCCACAGCTTTTGCCTGCTCTGGTGTGAAGGAGACTCTGGAGGACAGTGGGGAGAATTCAGTTTCTAGATAAGAAAAATGAAATGCAAAGAGATAAAGCAACTAATGTCCTTGCTTTCCCAGGCCAAACAGGCGCTGGGAGTGCACAGCACATGTGCCCTAGTCAGAAGGAAGGGGAGTGGCCGGTCACCGTCCTCCAGGGGGAGTCTTGGCAGAGACGTGCCCTCCCTTTACCATGAGCCAAGCTGCTAAGTGATGCTCAGAACCTCACAGCTTTGGCAGCAAATTGTAAGAAAAATTAAGAAGGACTGTGAGTCAGCCCAAGAGTTTCCAATCTTGGCTCTCCTGCCAACTATATGTTCTGAATATCTCCAAGATTGCTTAATGTCCTTAGTCCTTTTTAAACAGCATCATGGTTACCTAACACATAGGGTTGTTCAATGAAATGATGCACGGAAAGCAATGAATACGGTGCCTGGAAGTAAGTGCTGAAAATGCTACATTTGGTATTAGCATCATGGGCTCAGTGAGCATGCCCTTCCATCTCCTGGGCCCTAGAATATTGGGCCAGGATGAGAACTTGAAGGAAGGGGCTTATTATCTTTTGACCAAAATCCCTAGTAAGAAATGCATTTTATTGTATAACCTCGTCCAGAAAAACAAATATCGCTGCCAGTAAAATGGAATTATTTGAACATTTTTCAAAAATTGTTAAAAACGGGGGCTTGCTCGCCATAGCTTCTGATGTCCATCTCTTTATATTGTTTCATTTGAAATATTTTATAAGCATATTGTAGAGGAGCAAAAGCAGTTTTCATATACATACCATTGAAATAGCAATTTCATGAGAAAGGATGCGTGCTTACTACCGGCAACACACTCTGATAACTTCCTCTTTGGTGTGGTTCTGTTTTGTTTTCTGTTTCAATGTTGGTTGGGACCCAATACCATTGTTCTCAAAACCGAATGGGTCACTGCTAATCGCTTGAAAACACTGATAGAGATAAGGCACTTCTTTTTACGGATAAAGAAGTAAGGCAATTGTGGCTTCTCCAGGATCCGCCATGTGACAAGGGCAGATTCAGGCCCTGGACCCAGGTGTCTGGGCTCCCAACCCCTGTCTGGGCTGTTTTGGGTCCTGACTGCCTGGATCAAGGGTTCTCCGTGATTCGAGGCCACTCAGAGCAGCCCAGCAGACACGTGCGGGTCATTCTGAACATACTCAAACATGCCCCGAAGCTGAAGAAAGATCTGCTTTCTGCATTGCACTGGCAACACAGTTGGAAAGTCACTTGAATGTTTTTCAAAAATTGTTTATAGATTTGAAAACTGTTTGGGGTTTGCGATTGCTTCTGTTGTTTGCCTCTTTGTATCATCTCATTTTAAAAAAATTTAATAAACACTTTGCGGAGGAGCAAAATAATTGATCACACACTTGTGGGTTCCCAGATTTGTTTTACATGTGTGTGCAATACAGCGTAACTCAAAACATGCTCAAGCCCAGTGCGTCAAATCATCTCGGGATGCTGTGGTCAAGACCAAAGCCCAACTCAAGGGAACACCCAGGGCCCGGGACCACATCACTCACCGGCCCCTGACCACAGAGCTGGGGGCCAGATTCTGGCCCCAGTGACGCAAAGGGCGCCATCATGGCCCACGCCAGAAGCTCCTGTGTCAGGCTCCCGCAGAAGGCTGAAGACTCAGCCTGGGGTCCATTAGTGTTGGAGACTTTGCTCAATCTGTGCCAGTGAAGGAGGCAGCAGCCGCTGTAGGAAGCCGGAGTTGGCAGTGGTGTCTGTGCCCGGTTCCTCTCACCTGGCCAAGCCCCTGGTCCCCAAAGGGCTATAAGCAGAGTTTCTCTTGGGCTCACGTGTAAAGCAGGTGAAGATTGGCTTAGCTCTTTTCCTTCTTTACCTGGCACCTGCAGGGCCTTCTGTCTCTTTCCTGTGAACCCATTTTTCATTGGAAGGGCACCACAGGTCCCCTGAAGGATAAAAATGGCTTTTCTTTTTGTCCCAAATCCTGTAAGCCCAATGACCCTGTTCCCATACATCTCTAAAAACAGTTTTGAAATGAAGAAAGCAGTAATTTAGTTCTGGTTACAATCCTAGGATGTTCCATGGCAGCCATTAGACATTCAGACCTAAGACATTGAGTCACATAAATATAGTCAGATTGGTTTCGTCGTTTATTTGCTCCAAATTCCTACCTGGTTGATTGTCTCAACTCATAGCTAAAGTTATGTCAATATAGACACCACGTGACTGGTCTAACCAATGGTCCTTTACATGTAACTGTGAACTCTCTTATTCCTCCCTCGCTGTGTAGAGATGAAGTTATAGTCTCTCCCTCCAAACCTAGCCTTTGACAATCTGTTCTGTGATACTGGGACTAACACTCTCCACAGTACATTTTCCCTTTGCTTCCAGTTAGGTTCAGTCAACAGGAGGAGCACAGGAAGGAAGCCAGGAGTAGAGGAGAGGGGACTTCTTCCTTCTGGACACATGCTGTTCCAACAGCACTGTCCCGGGATTGCACTAGACTCCAGTCAGCACTCTCAGGACCAGCGCCTCCTCCCGGCTCCCCGAGGAACTGCAGCAAGTAGGCAGTCCCCTCCCCAAAGGTCTGTGCCCTACCTCCAGGTAGGCCCTCCTCTGAACTGCCAGGTCTCTGGCAGTGCTGCCTTTTTGTTCTTTCACCCTGAAAATTCCCTTGTTAAATTTCCCAGTCGAAATACCTAATGTGGTTTCTGTTTTCCTCACGGACCCTGATTGCACTTGTTCCAGGAGTCGTGCCAGAAAGGAGGCTCCCCAGGACAGGTTATGGGGCTGGTCTGGTTTGGTCCCTGGGCTCAAATGCAGTTCTGGCACCTGCTAATGGAAACGAAATGTTGGTGTTTCGTGGCATGCAGCAGCATCTTGATTTACTGTGGCTGAATGTGAAAAAGTTCCTATTAACTCAGTCTCTTGGGGGGCCAAATGCCTGCTGAACTTGGCCTTCATGTTAGCAGAGTGATGGTAGTCATGGTGGTGATGGCAGTTGATGACAATTTCAGGAACAGTGGGATGAGAGAGTTGCTTGAAATGATTGGGTGACTTGTAGAACAACAATGACAAGTTCAGAGCCTTAAACTCTCAGTTCAAATTACAGTCAGAAACTGGAGCACTTTTTCTATGGTGGCTTCAACCATTCTCTTCTTATAACCGCACAGCGGAACTCATTAAAAATCAGACTCAGAATTCAATTGTGTTGATTGCGAAATTACACAGACTCACCAAACCTCTCATGTGAAAGTCAAGGCATTGACTGGGAAGAAGTGGAGCCCTGACATTTGGGATGGGGCATCTGGGTCAGTTGAGCCAAAGCTGAGAATATTGGATCCCCTGAGTCTACCTTTCCAGTGGAAGCAGTCACTTTGCAAAAGAATGTCTATTCTCAAGATTTACCCTAGCTACCACTTATTGTCCCTAGAACCCAAAACTAGGATCATCTAAGCAAGTTCAGGGTGGGGGAGAGAGGGAATGTAAAGTCTGATATAGGAGGAGATAACATACATTTTTTTTGTGTGTATTTTTTTTAAAAAAAGGTAAGATTTTATTCATTTATAATGACAAAATCTAGCATATGTGTGGGAATAATTTCTAAAGGTGTTAGAACAAAGATGACAAATATAAAATTGGATTGAGCTGAATTTATTGCTCTAAATGCACTTAATGGAGACTCTGGGTTTGCTGTAATTGCCCATTTTCCTTTTGCTTAGCCCACCTCCAAGACTCCTCAACTATCACCTCTATTTTGTCTTTCCTCAACTCACCAAAGGCAACCCTTTGGTTGCTCTACCTCCTCCATGTTACCATCTCCTTTATCTCTTTCTCTTTCTTCTCCTCCTCCTTTCCCTCACTCTCCTTTTTTTCTCAAGAGAGAAAAATTGTAACAATAGTGCTAGTGACAGACCTATATGAAGAGGAAGAAAATTCATAAATTCCAAAGAAAAGTAAACAAAAATAAGAGTCAATGTTGCCAAGTTCTAAGTGTAATTCATGGATTCTAAACTCCTCTCTGATTTTCCACTACAATTTCCATTCACTTATTCTCATATAGTTAGAATTGTAGGTATAATCTCTTTCACAGATAGGGCACCTAAGGCCTAGAAATGTTAAATCATCTTTCTGGTGCCATTTCTATTGTCCTCTGTGGTTTTTTCTTCTGTTTATCATTACAAATCATAATATTTACACCCACTAAGGATTTGATTTTTATTTATATACTAGAGGCCCGGTGCATGAATTTGTGCACCAGTGGGGTCCCTCACCTGGCCTGCAGGATCAAGCCAAAACTGGCTCTCCAACATCCCCCAAGGGGTCCCAGATTGTGAGAGGGTGCAGGCCAGGCCAAGGGACCCCATCAATGCACGATCGGGGCAGGGGAGGGACACAGGAGGTTGGCCAGCCAGAGAGGGACTGTGGGAGGGCTCCAGGGTGTGTCTGGCCCATCTCACTCAGTCCTGATCAGCCATACCCCAGCAGCAAGCTAACCTACCAGTTGGAGCGTCTGCCCCCTGGTGGTTAGTGCACATCATAGCAAGCAGTTCAGCAGCCTTAGAATATCATTAGCATATTACACTTTGGTTGGTTGAATGGACGACTGGACACTTAGCAGATTAGACTTTTATTATATAGGATTTGTTTACTTTTCCTTGATAGTCTGGAATAGATTCACAATTTTATAGCAAAATTTTAGGGGAAAACCCATTCAAAGTGGCAAATAATCAACTTCAAAGAGAATTTGAAATAGAACCAAACTTAAGTTGAATATTGCTTAAATAAACCTTTAAAATAATAAATGAGGTAGGAACCCAGTAATTAGACTAAATGGTTAAGATCGCAGAGTCTGGGGTCCCATCCCAATGCTGTCACTCGTAGCTGTGAGACTTAGGGCAAAATATAAAGACTCTCTCTGGGCCTTGGTTTCTTTATTTGTAAAATAGTACCTATCACATGATGTGAGATTTAAAAGAGCTAATAGATGTAAAGAACAGAACAGTATTTGGCATGTTGTAAGCTCTACACGTGTAAGCATTATTATTAACAGCCTTAGGTGGGCATTTTTTGTTGTTCTGAAACTAAAACTTAGAGATATCAGCTAACATGCTCTAGCAGCATGGCTGGTAAATGAAAGACCTGAGATTTGAAATCACCTCCATTAGAGTCTAAAGTTTGTGTCCTGTCTGTTATGCCATGTGATTTCCCTTTTAATAATCAAACATACAGAAATATATGTACCATATCACAGAGCCCCAGATTAAATAACTTCCAATATATGAGATTTATGTAAGTGGCATTTTTTTTTAAATTTTGAAAGGCATTTTTTAAATTGCTAATAGTATGAATGGGGTTAAACAACTTTGTAAAAAAATTATTGTGTTGTTGACTATGTGGAGGAAAATTAAGAAAAATGAAAAAAAAAATGCCCTTTCTGCTAGTGTAATCCTCAGAAAGTGATCACAAAACTTTCTGCAGAAAACACGTGATTTTTGATTTGTTGATGCTCTAGTCTGTATTATTCATATTTGGGGGAAAGAGGAATAAAACCCCACCATCCCTCTTAATTTATAACTTACTCTACCAAAAAGAAGCCTTTAAATGTTATGAATTTTTAATTTTTTTTCATTTAGTTGGTTCTCTTGCTGAGAAAAGTGACTGCCAAAGAACCGTGCCTAGTATGAGCAATAAACATCAACAGTCTTTGCTGCATTAATAATTTAAACACAAATAATCAAACAAAATGATCTGGCAGGTCCCACAGGTGAATCATACAGTTTTAAAGATGCTGGTATGTTTAAACCAGGCAGCTTTTAAATGAAAATCTTACTGTGTGTGTGTTTGGAGATGTGTAGGAGAGGCTACTGATTCAATATACATTCTACCACCGCACTGATCTTACTATTTACACCAGGATACTTGCCCAATCAAGCCTCAGTAGGCTATGTATTACCCATGGGATCAAAGTCAAGGCTCTCTGTAAAGTGGCTATTATTGCTTTACCCTGAACTGGTGTTCTGCAAGGGCTTCTGATTGGTTGGGCAACCATTACAATTGGTCAGTCTCTGTACCTTTTTACAATATTTTTTAAAATTGATTTTTAGAGAGAGAGGAAGGGGAGAGGGATAGATAGAAACATCAATGAGAGAGGAACATCAGCGTTCAGCTTCCTCCTGCACGCCGCCTACTGGGGATCGAGCTCAAAACTTGGACATGTGCTCTAACGGGGAATCAAACTGTGACCTCCTGGTTCATGGGTTGATACTCAACTGCTGAGCCAGTCTCTGTACCTTTTTAAAAATTACTTAAAATATCATTGTCTTAGTGGGGTTTTTTTCTACAACAAAAAGTTGTCACAAATACAGTGGCATGAAACAACACAAACTTAATTATCTTATATTTCTTTAGGTGAGAAATCCAACACAGATCTCCCTGGGATAAAACCAAGTTTTGGTACAGACATGCTAGGTTTTAGCGGCTATAAAGAAGAATCCATTTCCTTGTGTTTTTTATTTTCTGGAAGTTGCCCACATCCTTTGGCTTGTGACACCAATCTTCCATCTTCAAAGCCAGCGACAAGGGATTGAGTCATTGTCACTTCACATTACATTTCAAACTTCTTTTCTGCCTCCCTCTTCTACTTATAAGTACTTTTGTGAATGCGATGGGTGAAGCCAGATAATCATCTGCCGGTTAGCAAACTTAATTCCATCTGCAACCTTAATTCCCCTTTGCCATATGTCCTAACACTTTCACAAATTGTAGAGGTTGGAACATAGACAACTTTGGGGGCCATTTTTTGCCTGCCACAATCATTCATGCAACTATCCTTACATACATTCTACTGCTCACCCACTCATGTCCTTTGCTAAAATCAAGCTGAGCTCCTCCTTGACCCTCAAGGTAATATACTTTCCCATTTCTGTGCTCCCCCCCTCCTCTCTCTCTTTCTCTCTCTCTCTTTCTCTCTCTCTCTCTCTTTCTCTCTCTCTTCTTCCTTCCTTCCTTCCTTCCTTCCTTCCTTCCTTCCTTCCTCCCTCCCTCCCTCCCTCCCTCCCTCCCTCCCTTCCTTCCTTCCTTCCTTCCTTCCTTCCTTCCTTCCTTCCTTCCTTCCTTCCTTCCTTTCTTCCTTTCTGTTATGCCCATGTCTTAGAAAGGAGAAGCAGCAATGAGGTGAGGCCCAAGAAGTGCAAAGGGAGTGAACTGGTGAGATTGGCCTGCCAAGCAGCTGTCCCACATTGGTTGTACTAAAAAATGAAAAAAAAAAAAGGTAAGAAACGGCTGACTGAAGCTCCTAAGTTCCATCTTATGACAATGCATTTCCTATTGAAAACATTCTCATCATTCTCACCAGATTTAGCCTGTGCAGATATTCTCATTCTTTTTTCCACCATCCTACTGTTTTGGGTCAGAAGTGAACAAAGTGTGGGTGGGTCATGAAGCTCTAGCCAGAAAGGACTAATGTGAGTAGCAGGCCAGCCTCTGATGAACTAAACAAGGAGCATAATTCTGATTGTGTCTGCTCTCTTTCCCTTGCTCCAACCCCAGGCGATTGGTCACAATGGCAGAATATAGGAAGCCACAAAGAAACAGGAGAACAGAGATATGGCAAAAGCAAGTCACCTAAACCAGGATCCCTCAAAGAATACTGGTCTAGTGAGCTGCTCCATGAAGAGAGTGTTCCTTGGTTTGATACATTTAGGAAGCACTGTGTAATACATACAATACATATTGGCAATACATTAATTATTTTTTAAAACCAAGCATTTTCACTACTTATTTGATCATGGATTTGATTTGCAGAGTTACATCTTTTTAGCCATGTTTTTAGATGAAATAGTGGGTGAGATCACCCAAAGAGAATATGCAAACTGAGAAGAGGGTAAGAACAGAAACCCTGGAGGCACCGGCACTGAAAGGCACGAGGGGGAAGATAAGCCAGGCAAGAAGGCTTAGAAGGAATTAAAGGGTTAAGGGAAATATAAAGGAACAACTTTTGGAGCCATATCCAGTAGAACAGTTATAGAACAAGATTTGACCTTGCTAATGCTCACCACTAAAAAAAAATTTTGAATTGACTTTGAAATTGGTTTCCCATCATAGTTCAAGTACATACTCTCATAAGCAACCCAAAGTCAAGCAAGTAAAGGGGCATGTCCTTTATGGATTTGAATGGATGAAATTCTTATACCATTGAAAGAAGATAAGAAGATATATTTTAAGCCTATTTTTGGGAGATAGTCATAATTAGGTATTCCATTTGACTTGGTATCCAAATTCATACATTGCCATCTTTTTCTGTTGTACTTTATCCTAAATATATTCCATAGTGTGTTTTCATAATTAATATGCAAATAGATGTATAGTTTATAATTAATTTCAACTGGGCTCAGTGAAAAACCTCAGCATGGAGGCATCTTTTTTGGTAGAAGTTCAATGAAATCCCCAAATGTCTTTGTTTTTACAATCTATAATTTGCAGATTATTAATACAATAAATCCTTGTTGTCTGTGAGAGTTGGCACCATACCCATGAACTCCTGTGCAGAAAGCCCACAAACTAAAAATCCAAATGGAAAGAAACAACCATGTGGTTTCTGTGTATGCTCATTACCTGCTTCTGAAACCATAATATCTCGGCCTTTTATAGATCTTATAACAGGCTCTGCAGGAAGCAGCTGCAGTCATTAGCCATAGGACAGACTAAACACACATTCTGCGTGGAAGGAGGCCTGGAGCAGCTTGGGCTTTTGGACCCCCAATCTCAGACACAGGGAAGAGCACCATCAATGACACCTTTTGTACCAGAACTAACAAATAGAAATAACATTTTATAACTTAAAGAGATTTGGGAAATCAGAGTCCAAACCCTCTTTCTGCCTTCTTTGGTGTGACGCTTGGTTTGGTTAAGGGGCTTTCCCAAGATCACATGTCTAGTGAGAGACATAGCTAAGTTTCAAAACCAATTCTGGTTTCTGTGTCTGTCCTTCATTCCCTCACCTCCAGTGGCTCTTCCAGAATCCCTGGGAGAAGACCAGCCTCAGAACTTGCCAGCACCTACCATCACATTTCATGCTCCTGAGCTTCTTCAAATCTAGACAGGGAGCTGCTACCCCAGAGACTCTCAATCCACAATCTCTCCCATCACACCCTTTTTGAGAAAAACACTAAAATGGAGATACTCATTCCCAAGAATAAATTCCATACAGCCATGTCCTCATTTTGAAATCCCCCAAAGTGTCACAAATTCAGCTAGACTTGTTGGAGTTAACACACAGACAGAATCAAACTCTGTGACAGAAGTCAGAGTCGCTTCAGGAGCTAGGGTTCACCTTTCTGAGAACTTGGTGCCAACCCAGAACCAATATCCCAGCGTTGCTGGAGGGAACGATGGCGCCCTGCATTTCAGAGAAGATTTAAAACCCAGATCCTAATTGCTCATCATCATTAAAAATCTCCAGGCAGTTTTCATAAGAGCAAGGGGGTGGTTGCCTGAGGTTTTGGCTGACAGTCAACCCCACTAATTACATTCTGTCTAGTGTGTCCTCCTGCAGTTTCAATTGGATGTGTTATTTTTTTTTAACTTCCTGTCCTAATCTGAATGTAGGGTTGCTATGTGTTCTTAAGCAGATGCTGCTCTTCTTCCTGGCTTTTCAGGTTTGTTTTTTCTCACAGGAAGTTTTTGAGACTTTAAATAAAAGAAGTCTTCTTAGGTGATCCTAAGACCCTGGTACCAAGTAAGTGTTCAATGCAATGTTTGCAGGTGACGAGTAATTTGCATTGTTACTTTCTCTCACCAAACACTGACATGAGCTGACATTCTTAACTCCAAGGTAAGAATGTCCTACTTACAGAGTCAGTGTCCAGCACTGCCCCCATCATTCCCCAGTCTCCTCTCCTTTCTCATTACAGATTCTCTTGTGTGGTCTTCCTCACACTGAATTTCATGGACAACGCACACATTTTGTGGCATAGTTGCAATAAGAAAACCTGAAGTTAGTTTTATCTATTTCTTTATCTGCCTGTCTGCTATCTATCTATCTATCTATCTATCTATCTAAATGGGAAGGGGGAGAAATTGTTGAAGTTCTGAACTTTTCTGGTAGAACTCCTCTGTGAATTTCATCAATGGAATAAGGAATGGTTCTTTGGCGGGAAGTCAGAAACAGGAGATGTGACCTTTATTCTTTCTCTCCCACGCACCTTGGCTTCCAGCTCCGTGGCTTTTGACAAGTGCTCTCACCTCTCTGAAGTCCACGTTCTCCAGCACTAAAGAGTGATGAGGTGCCAAAGGGGGATTTCCAAGGACTCTTAGAATCTACATTACATATACCTTTCTCGATGTTTTAGAGATTAAGAAAGTACAAGCCTCCACATAAACATTAAGAAGAAAATTTTAATGACAGCTATTAATTAGACTTACCGTGGCAATCATTTCGTAATACATTTAAATATCGAATCGTTGGGCTTTACTCTTAAAAAACTTTAATGATGGATTTTCCATTTTCATAAAGAAATTGTGCCCTAACTGGTTTGGCTCAGTGGATAGAGCGTCGGCCTGCGGACTGAAAGGTCCCAGGTTTGATTCTGGTCTAGGGCATGTACCTTGGTTGCGGGCACATCCCCAGTAGGGGGTGTGCAGGAGGCAGCTGATCGATGTTTCTCTCTCATCGATGTTTCTAACTCTCTATCCCTCTCCCTTCCTCTCTGTAAAAAATCAATAAAAATATATTTTAAAAAAGAGAAATTGTTAGAAACTCTCAGATATTTAAGTTAATCAGATTTAAAAATACTGGCTAACATCTTGAAAGGCTTTCTATGAACAAGGTACAGATCTAGGCCTTTATTTGTATTAACTCGTTTGTGCGGAGTATGTTGGGAATTGTGATCAGAGAAAAGACCAAAAATTCGAGTTTGGGTTGTGTTACATGTTGTATAAGAAAGATGTGTTTTGAGGTAACTGACATTTTACTAGTAAAATGAGAGCCCAAGCCAGAGAGAGGATCCTCTGGGCAAAACTCTTCACTGCTATGGTGGTGTGTGTGTCCTTGTGGGGAGAATGGATGTCTGGTGTATCTTGGATTGAGCAGTCTGTCTACATCCCTTTGTACGTGCTCCAAGCCCATTAGACTTCCTTCTGCTGACTACCTGGCTGGCTATGGCAATGCCTATGGGGATAAGAGGCAGTCCTACCACATGGTACACCTTACTGCTATACTTCTCATGGTAAATCAGTAACGGGCATTCTGAATGGGCGTTGTCTCAGGATCTGTGCTTTTGTTAGTCTGTCCTTGTACCCATCCCTCACCAGTGTGATTACAAAGCTCATCACGTAAGCCCAAAGCAGAGGGCCACATCTCAGCCCATGGCAATTCCATGATGTAAAGTGCCTCTGGTCTCCCCTCACATGATGTGCCTCTGCACTTGGACCCCACGTGTATATTCCTTTGAACTCCCTCTTCTGTGATATGAAGTTTTCAGTGACTCCAGTAGAAAGTCACAACACGAGTGTTTCTCAATCCCAGCCTTACGCCTTCAGTACAATAGGCTGCTGTTTTCAGTGAGGAATGAACATAGCAATACATATTTATTCACAAGGGTCCGTATTGGTGTTTATACTCACATGTGTGCCTCCACTGGCAAGACAAAAAGAAGTATAAGAGAACATAGCAGTAAAACTAGAAGTGGAAAATTTGTATTTATCAAAATGTGATAAATGTCAGGATAATAAGCCTCTCAAGGGAACAAACAGTCTCCTTGAACATTCCTGCCTGCCAGGCCGGGTGTGAGGCACAGAGCAAAATCCCCCATGCCTCCTCTTTGGCTGAACATCTCTAGTGATTTAAAATTCAGGCATCATGACACTCGTGACAAAGGGATCTCAAGAAAGACGTCCTCAGTGCATCTGAGATATTTCTAGTTCACTGTAAAGAGGGAAATGAATAGATGGCAATTAAAATCAAACTTTAAATAGCCCAGCTATTGTGCGGAGTATGTTGGGAATTGTGATCAGAGAAAAGACCAAAAATTCAAGTTTGGGTTGTGTTACATGTTGTATAAGAAAGATGTGTTTTGAGGTAACTGACATTTTACTAGTAAGAGTTAGAAAAAATAGTCTTGATTTCACTTCTATTTAAATCAACCTTAGTACAAGTCAGAAATTAATGTTAAACAACTAGCTTGATCGTCTCTTTTGAGTTAAGCAGTAGGTATCTAAGTGAAGTCTGAGTATCCAGCACTGTGATGATGGGTGAGTGGAATACAAAGGTGGTCCCAGATTCTTTTAGTCAATAAAGTAGATTTTCATACAAGGAACAGCTAGAAAATTCAGCCTCCATATCCAGTATGAGGTTATATAAGTGATTCTCAATCAGGGGCAGTTCTGCCTCACAGAGGACACTTAACAATTTTTATTTGTCACACCCTAGAAGGGACAGCTACTGGCATCTAATGGGTAGAGTCCAGGGAGAGAGGATGGAGGGAGAGAAGGAAGAAGGAGGGTGGAGGGCAGGAGGGAGGGAGGGACGAAGAAGAGGAAAAAGGAAAGAGGAAAAAGGGAAAGTAATTTCTATGTGCTGAAATGCAGAGGAAATTGAAAATTGGTGTTTGAAGGGAATCACTAGTAGAAGTGTTGAACTTAGTAACCTTAAAGTTTGAAATAAGCTAAAGAATTAACATAAAACGCAAACATAGACTGGTGATACTTCTGTGCTACCAAGCAGAAGTAAGTTCAACACCTCTCTGAGAAAGTATACTATATAACCAGATAAACCCCTGCTGGAGAAAAGCTTACAATTCAATAATATAAAAATAAAGAAATGATTCTATGTGTGGGTGAGTCAAAAGACACAAGAAACAGTAGCATTAGAATCCCAAGAATATCAAATAACACAAATTTTATAGAGAACATAAAATAAATATGTTTAAATGCTTGAAGACATAAAAAAGAAACCCAAACAAACAACAAAAAAATTTTAAGATACTATAGGGGAAAAGTAAATGTGGATAAAGAACCAAATGGAAGTTCTAAAAATAAACATTTTAATCATTGAAATTAAAAACAAACTGACCAAACAGTAGATTAGATACTGAGAGAGAAAATTAGTGAACTAAAAAAAATAGAGCAGGGACAAATTTCTGGAATATAATAACAGAGAGATAAAGAAATGGAAAATATGATAGAGAGGTTGTGAGACTTGGAGGAAAGCATTTACCTATGATGGTTCCAGAAAGAGAGAATAGTGTAACTGGAGGAGTAGCATTTATTGATTCTCAGAACATGTCTAAGAATTCTCCCATGTAAATGGTTTGAGAATAGGGTGAGGAAAAGGCGTAGACAGGAAGTGATGGTTTCTGCAGATGAACTGGCTTCCAGCTTGCAGGATTTCTACATCATGGGCCTTGATCCAGTTCATCCTCCTGACCTTGGGCTTGTTTTTTGGTGCTCTGCCACCATATTAGTACATGGTCTTTGGAGATGTGCTGATCTAACTAAAGTACCAAAAAATACCATGTCTTTAATTTCAACTGAGACTACATAAGAATTTTACAAATAGAAAAAAAACACATTAAAAACACACATATGCTCTCTCCATCATTGCCAAATCACACAATGCAAACAAAATTTTTTAAAATTTAAATTTAAGTGAAAGATAGCTTTGATTGACTTGTCTAGCACAGCTCCTAGGTACCCTGTCTTCCAATTCTTTTATTCTCTTTGCCACGTCCAACGAAGTTCTAAATCTCCTTGTCTGACCAATTATGGAAAGAAACCTTGTTTGAAGGTCAGGAGACGCGAGTTCAGGTCTTCGCTCTGTCAGTGTCTAGCTGCCCAAACCTGGGAAATCTTCTGACAGTAACAATGCTGACCAGTTTTGAATGCTTCTTGTGAACCAGACCCTGTGCTGGGTGTCTTGCATGCATGCCCTCACCTAATCCTTGCAGCAGCTCTGTGAGGCAGGGTCTGTTATTAACTTCACTACAGTTGAGGTCACAGTCACATGACGGTAAGGAGGAAGAGGTCCTTGAGACTGCAAAATCCAGAGCATTAATAGCTGCAACTCCAGTCGCATTGTCAAATGAGGCCTCTTTATCACTCTAATGCTCTATGTGTGTTTGTGTGACTATGTCTGTGTCTGTGAAATTCCATTGAAGACAATAAGGAATTTGCATCTAGTTTTAGGGAAAAGAAACCAAAGTTACCGTGCTATCTTACTTAGAGAGAATGGCTGACCACTTAGAACCAAAGGTGGCTTTCAAAATTTAAAAAAATAATAACAACTGTATTTTATAGAATTTATAATCTTATTTTGATAAATTATCAAAAATATTGGTATCTATAAAGAAAACTCAATCAGCTTAGTTAATAACCCTTATCAATTCAATCAGTTTGAAATCTTGCATTAGAAAACTAATATTTTAGCCCATAACAGCTTCCAACTCCAGGGATATTGGGAAGGAAGGAAGGGGCTTTGAAAACATGCACACAGCAATTTGCAATCTGAGTCCTCTTTAAAGCAAGGTTGTTTAATCACCTGCCAAATCCAGAAAAACACCCTCATTGTCTTCTTTCTTTTTTTTTCTTCTTTCTCTCTCTTGTCCTTGACATCTGTCTACACCTTGCCTATTTTATTGTTGCATGTGAGGCCCCTTCTAATTCTCCTCCTCGTGAGCTCTTCCCTCGGCTGACCAGCCCAGCCTATGGGACAGGTGAGCTTCCTCCTTCAAATTCTTCAGAGCCTCCCAGTGGTTTCCTCTCACTACCTTTTACTGCCTGCTTTGTAAGTTAATACTCATATGAAAGTAGTGGCCAAGTCCTAGTATTTGTTTCTCTTTTAAGTCTACTCTCTTAGCACATAGCACATATTACATAAAAATATAAATTATATCTGCATGTGTGTGTTTATGTATAAAGATGTATGATCCATGTGGATGCATGTGCATTACTTTAGTTTCCTTCTGGGTGAAAGAAGCAGAAATCTACTGCACCTAATTAAAGATCAGAGAGATCGTAACGGTACAGGGATGTCACATAGAACCTCAGTGCGGGGAGTACAGCCAGTCCTCAGAAGACTGAACCAGGACCTGGAAACCCATCAGCAGGAAAGCAGCTACTTTCTCAGTCTCTTTTTTCTCTCTGGGGCCACATGATCGACCATCTGCTCCATTCTCTTGCTTTTCTCAGCAGACGGCCTCTCTCCGCACCAAGTTTTCATGGGCCAGGGAGCACCATGACCTCTGGTCTCTTGTCTCTTAGTTTAAATTCTTAAGAGAGTTCATCTGAATGGCCCTGGTCATGGGTCAGGCGTCTACCCCAGGTCCCATCCACTGTGGCCAGAGAGGAATAAAACCCCATGACAAAACAAGGCCAGAGGGGCCCTGCCCTTCAGCTGGGGCAGGGAGTTGGCATGGGAGCAGTTCTAAAGAGAGGAATGTATACATGCTATTACCTTGTAAAACACTATTGATTCTATGCAGCATGTGTATGTGTGTGTTTGATGATCAACTGAGCAAGTTAATACTTTGAAGATTTGCTTATACATTTCACACTGAAGAAAAATGAAAAATAAGTGGGGTTTTTTTCCAGTGGAAAAATAAAAGCCAGAAAAAGTTGTTGGAGGCTTGTAAGGACAGAGAGATGAAAATAGATGGGGTATAAAATTCAATAGAAAAAGCACTCTTTTGAAAATGTTATTTAAGAAAGAATATTCTGACATCTATATGCAGGGTGGGCAGAATCTGGAAACAACAGTGGGCAGGAAGCCCATTTGGAGTTTGGGTTTTATAATCTTCTGCTCACAATATCGAACCAGACCGTAAAGGTTTAAAGAGTGTGGGCTCAGTGTCCCTGGCTCAGCAGACAGCATTTTGTTGAAGATATTTCAAGATTAAAAGCAGAAGTCGTTAGTCTACTGTGTAATATTTACCGATTTGAGCAGTTCTACCATACAGGCATTATACACATAAATTTAACTATTATTATTGTGTTGCCCTTTTCCAGGAAAGGGTAAAGTAGATTTGTAGGAGCACTTAACACATGTAAATCCCCACCTCTTTAAACCAAAGCGCATTGTATTAAAGAGCTACATAAATTTTACAAATATTCTGTCCTTTTGAGATCGTAGCTCTATTCTTCCTTGCAACACAATTAAAGTGATGCCTCTGTAAGCCGGTTCCATAAACCCTGGTCAAAGATACCTCACAAAAGACACTGATTTTGCCAAGTGCATAACTGCACTTTGGATGTAACTGTGCCAAGGTTGCAGATTGGGTACTGGAAGGACTCTGTCAACAAAGTGTTATTTCATTGGCCACCACAACCTACTTCCAACTTTATTTACTCATTTACTGTGCTTTCCCCACTTTTCTTGAGACTAGCTTTTAAAAAACTATTTAAAGCATGACTTTCTTCAAACAGCTAATCCTATATAATAAAGAGGTAATATGCAAATTAACCCTCATGCCCTCACAAGATGGCTGCCTATGACCAGGCCGGCAGGGGGGTTAGTGAGGGATGACAAGACCAAACGACTGAATAGAAGGCTGCGTGGGGCAACCAGGCCGGCAGAGGAGGGCAGTTGGGGGTGGCCAGGCACTCGGGAGGGGGGGGGGGGGCAGTAAGGTGTGACCAGGCCTGTGGGGGGAGGGGGGCAGTTAGGGGCGACCAGGCAGGCAGGCAGGTGAGTGATTAGGAGCCAGTGGTCCAGGATTTTGAGAGGGACGTCCAACTCAAAAATCCCCAGTAGTAGGACATCCCCTGAGGGGTCCCGATTGGAGAGGGTGCAGACTGGGCCGAGGGGACCCCTCCCCACCCCCGTGCATGAATTTCATGCACCAGGCCTCTAGTAGTCCATAAAACAGCTTAGTACTTGCCAGAGAATGCTCAGACGGATAGTGGTGGAATCTCAAATGCTGAGTTTTTCCACCGATAAGGTACAGCACAGGCAGAGAGAGCCTGATTTTTGTCTGTCTCCTGATTTTTTTATGTTTTCCCAAACTCAGTCCCAAAAGAAGCCAGGGTTGTATTTTATTTGAAGGTGGCTAATGCCAAATGATTTTTACTTTTTTTTTATCAGCTTGAATGATTAAATATGTAATTTGTCCAAGAGGTTAGTGACAATTATTTTATACTACATATGTGTGTTTGAGCAAATCATATAATGTCACCATAAATTCTACTGGAAAAGGCACCAGTTAAAGATTTAGTAGTCTTAGCTAATCGGGGTTAGAGAGTAACTTTATGAGAAAAGTTGATTTGGGTTTGGCAGAGACAGGTTTGGAATTCAACAACTTCTAGACTCAATGTTTTCAACATGTGCTATGTGATATCTATGTCTCCTAAGAGGCTAGATAATATGAGATCATGAGCTTTGAAATATGCTTCCTAAAAAAAAACCCAAAAAACATTCCAGAACAGAAATTTGGTGAGTGCACAGTATCCCATCCTGTGGCTGTGCTGTAATTTATGATGATGATTTATATAGCTAATTCTTGATTGTTAGACAATTTATATGTCTAATCTTTTACCATTATAAATAACTCTGTAGTGAACATCCTTGGAGATAAGTAACATCCTTTAAATTTGTCTTCCTGGCTCTGGTCTCCCTCTGTTTCAATCAATCTAATCTACCCCTGATTTAGGCAGGTTCTCCTTCTGGAAACAACAGGATATTCAAATATTCTGGCTCTACCCAGAGCCTCCACAATGTAATTTTAATCTGTTTCTTCATGATTCCCCAGGGACCTCCCAAGGCTCTGCTACTTGAAGTTTGGCTACAACTAGGAGGTGATCTCTGCACCAGCATCCAAACCATTTTCTCATAAGGAGAGAGAACCGGGGGAGGAAAGTCCACCAGCGTCCTTCCTGAGAAATTTTGAAACTAGAACCAAGAAATTGTTCTTCCTCCAGATGACTGAGCTAGTAATATGTAACCCTTGGAAGTTTATGCTGCCTTGTCAAGCTTAGAAAAGGAGAAAGTTTGTCTGCAAAGGGAGAAGAGTGAGCAGAGGTAGAGAGGAGAAAAGAGAGAAACTGATAGATATTCTAATGGAGATGAGAAGAAAGGAAGGAAAAGGGAAATCAACAGAATAATCAAATATTCTGGCTCATCCCTGGAGGAATGTTAGCACAGGCCAGTGGAGGGGATGTGGGAGAGGAGGTTCAAGTCTTGGAGGGTGGTTGAACTAGATAACTAGTTTTGCTCATCTCGCTGCCCAGCCATGTCAAGTTCACAAAGTTGGATTGAGGAGTAGGCCACCCAAGTGGGTACATGATACCCCCTATAAATGTATTAAGATATTCTTCGGGATATTTTACCTATGCTAACTAGAATATCCCAGGAGTACTATTCCAAAAAACAATAGAAATGTAGCAAGATGGAGCAAATTGTATTTCTAAATCTCTTCTCAAGACACCTCCTACCTGTGGAGGGAAGGTTTTCTTTGACAAGCTGTGTTAGTGTAGCATAAGACACACCCTTGAGGCTCAACAGATGGGCTTAAAATAACCTCCAAACAATATTGAATCATCTTAAAATCAGGGCTTTCACTGTGTTGAGTGAAGTATATGTGTTTGGAGCCAAAGCTGAGTTTGAGAATGAAGAACTTTTAGCTGCTGCCACACAACTTCATATTTTCTGCCCTTCCCTTTATATAACTTCTTACTCTTTTTTTCTTTTCTGAACAAATTTAGAGAACACCAGTTTGAAGAAGTGCTAAATTAAAAGCCTGCCCACAGTGCCCCTTTATCAGCCTATTGAGGGCACCCACACGTCTGATCCTGTGCGATCACTCCCTCTCTGAATCTTTTCTTAGGCTCCTATCCTCCTTCTCTATGTAATGCTTTTTTCTTAAGGACTAGTGAAAATCCCAATTTAGCTCACAGTGGTTCTATTACACTTGAATCCTCTACAGCAGTGGTTCTCAACCTTGGCTGCACATTAGAATCACCTGTGAATCTTTTTAAAATCCTGATTTCTGGGCCTCATCCTCCGGAAATTGTTTCTTTGTTACTAATGTTGTGGCCCCACCCCATAACAAAGAAACAGAATTTCTGGAGGATGAGGCCCAGAAATCAGGATTTTAACAAGATTCCCAGGTGATTCTAATGTGCAGCCAAGGTTGAGAACCACTGCTCTACAGAGTTAAATCTGGACCCTAGATGTGATCCCCACAAATGCTGGTTGACACAGGGCATCCATGCTATGAGCTGGCAGCAGAAAGCAGGTCTATCTCCTAGGTGGGGACACCCAAGAACCTCTGTGTCCATATGACACCTTACTTCCTCTGGAAGACCCAGGCCAAAAAGTTTAAAGGAGACTTCTCCATTATCCTAATGAGGTGTCATTCTTATTTAACTCAACTTCTGAATGGCTCTTGAATTTTGACAAGAATCTGTTCTACATTTTTGCAAATGCAGGGAAGGAGAAAGCAATATAATCACAAAACCGGCAGCAGGTGGAGGCCAGTTGAATGGCAGGAGTCCCTTCTAACTCGAGGCTGTGATGGTCCTGCCAACTCCTCAACATTTTCATGAAGGAAGTGAGAAGGAGAAAATGTATTTGGCAGTTTTAATCAGATAATTACTTTTTAAAAAATCAACAACAAAAAAAAACCCCAACAAGGTATGTTGAATATAAATCCCAGGTTTTTTCCATCTGTTTAAACTTAAGTGGAAGAGCGTCACTCCTGAGCTGACCACGGTGCGTGATGAATATGCTCTTGAAATGAATGCTTTCAGATGGTTTCTTTTTATGAAACGTGCACAAAGATGTGTACTGTGGTGGTGGAGCCGGCCTTGCAAGACATCTGGCCACAACATGTGCCTCATTAAGTTACACCTGTAAGTGTGGGGTCATTTTTTATACCGGTGATATTAATAATAAAGGGTTCATTGAATAGGATTATTAATGGTGCCAGGTGGAGGATGTGGTATTACTTACAGCCTGGTAGGGGATTGGTTAATGTCTCCTCCCGCCAACGTTTCTGGTTTCATGTTTATAGACAGAATGCTCCAGATGATGGCTGGCAATGTAGCCATTGAGAAAATGAATTCCCCCTCTTTCCCATCAGCAAGAAAATTTACAACAGTTGGTGGAGAATTTGAATGAATCTATTTTCTAATTTTGAACTCATCATCTCGCTGAAGAGCAAGTAAGGTATTTACCAATTAATTCAAGAAATTAAAAAGTCAGTCTCCAAGTCTTAACTTTCTCTAACTTGACGCAAATTGAAACTTTTCATCCTAGCTGTCTCCTGTTGCTTCTCATTTCAAGAGACATTCATCTCTGCATTTTCCCTTTGTGGTAACAAACTGAAGATCGGGGTGGGGGTATGAGGGCGAACCACAGAAATCTAAAACCTTTCTTTCCTTCTGTGGAATGTTTGCTTTTGCTTTTTTACAATGCAAGACTTGTAACAGAAGGAAATAGATGCTCGAGGTAGGGTACTGTTTAATGTGCATTATTACAGGTGTTAGCAGGTCTGGTAAATTCAGAATATTGTTTGATTTGGCAACCAGATCCCAAGATGTCGAACACTGACCCATGTCTTAACTTCATATTACATGCAACTAGAATAAGATCTTAAATTTAACAAGGCAATTTTTGAATGTTAATTGAATTGTATTTGAGTAATAAAACGCCATTGATTACTAAGAGCATGCTTATAAAAGGTGTAATGGAAAAATTGTTTTTTACATACCTTTAGCCATTCATAAATACACATGTACATCTATTAGTGTGCAAATGAAAAACTAATAAAATACTTTTAAAAATCTATCTGTGTTTCACTTTAAAAGTGATTTCTTACATACATTATATTAAAAGCTCCATAAAGTAGGTGGTAGTGTTATCTTCATTTTGCAGAGAAGAAAACTGAAACTCAGAGAATGATATTCTCAGGATGCACAGCTAGCAAGTGGCCTCTTCCACAACTGAAACCCACCCCCATGGAATCTAAACTTTTATGTTTTTTCCACTCTACCATCTGTTTCCCCATTCCCAGCCAATTAACTCCCCCTCAGAAAATCCTAAAATCCAGGCATGACTTCCACTGCGACCTCATTTTTGTATAGAGATATTTGCATAATCTGGATGATCTCATCGAGTTGATAAATGGAGAAAGACAGACACAAAGGATACTGTATTATTCCATTTCAAGTGGGAAGTTAAAGTTAGTCAAAACTAACCCCTGGGGGGAGAGCATTGACTGAGAGGTAGCACGGGAATCTGCTGGGCTGTGGAAATATTCCGTATCTTGACCAGAGTAGGGATGACACAGGTGTATGCATATAGAAGTTTAGCTGAATACTTAAGATTTGTGAAATTTACTGTAAGTATAGAATACCTCAATTAACAATTAGTTTTTAAAAAGATCGTATTGCGTTGCCCTCAAATATTTACTAAATGCTCCTGAAATATGTCTTCTGATTTTCCCTTTTGGGAAAAAGAATTAGATCCTTCAGGTGTTTTCATGCCCCTATCGTCTATTCTAATAGTGCCCGACTATTCCTTCTGTCATTTTTCACTATCTTTTATAATTGTCTGAATACAAGGCTGTCTATTTCTTGGAGGGCAGGGACCAAAAGTTCCTTGTGTCTGTATTCCCAGCATCTAGCATGGTACCTGGCATGAAATACTTACTCAATACTTCCTGGTCAAAAGAAAAGAGATGAATAAGTGAATGAATGGGCCAAATGGCTTTTCACTTTACTGGTTTATAACTCTGGTCTAGGATATGGGTTATGTTAGGATGTCCTGTAAGACCAAGAAACCATCCCATAGATGGGGCTCTCCAAGAAACCCTGGGTCACCTCCTTTCAAAGACTGTTGTAATTAAATTACCATCACCACCATCACCACCATCACCACCACCACCACCACCAATTCAGTCATACACATAAGCTCTAATGAGATGCCTCCCTTCCAGTGCCAATCTGATTGTCTCCTTGCTATGCCTTACTATTTACATGGTTTCCCCTGCTTGTGCCCAAGAGGAGCCCCCAGCTACAGTCCTTTCTGCATTCTTGCCTAGGTCCTTGCCTTTTGACTAATCTCCCCAAAATTCTTTGACTGTGGAAATTTTACACCCTGTCTAAAACGAAACAAACCCAATCACTGGCTTCTGTCACTCCAGCCTCATTTTCTTCAGTCTCCCCCTCAGCCTTTCTTTTTCATTCCAGTTCCAAGCTCAGCAGGTGCAAATGTGGCCATGTCACCAGTTCCGTTCTAGCTTTTGTTTGTTTTTTAAGGGTGTAGCTCTCCTTATCGCAGGACTTAGCCTGCCTATGAAGAAAGCAGCTTCTTCTGGATACATCTGTTTCTTAGTCTTTTCTCAAACTGTTTTACTTTTTCTTGCCCAAACTGGGCCGGAAGAAACAGGAGCATCCTTGGGTTGGTCATGCTGTAAGGACAGACTATGGAATTGTGGATTTTATCTTCTTGGCCAAAGCCCACTTAGTGGACTTGTTCATTGTTGTCATCTGTACAATCTGGTTTTCATTTGAAGTCAAAATTCTCTAGAAGATTATTATTTTTTTTTAGATCTGGCATGAAGGCTGTTGCTGTTGTAGATCAGCTCTGCAACCTTGAACAAGTGCAAACACCCACCTGTTTAACAAAAGTGGAGTCATTAGCCATGGCCATGTGGCCTGTGAAAGCATGTTTTTATTTTATTTTGATTTGTCATCATGAAGTTGCTTGGATTGTATAGATATTCAGCATTTATGGAGCTTGTGTCCTTTATTCTCTGGGCAGGAATATCAGGCAGTCAGATGTAGGGGTATCATGACAATGCCCTGGAGGACCATAGATGTGATGGCATTTCAAAACTGAGAAAAAACCCGTCTGCTTTTCTTTTCCCCAGTCATGCTCCTTAAACCCCTTATCTGGGTATCTGTAGGGTGGATAAGGGAGAGAGAAAAGCAAACAGGAGGTGAATTAGTACAGAGAAAGGAGGATATACTCCCAATGTAAATGTCACAATTTTGTGTGGTGCTAGTTCTCAAGTCTTTTTTGGGTCAGAAAGCATCTTGGAGTTGCTCCTTCTGCACTTTAAGCAAAGCCCTCATTATTAGCCCCATACACCTTGGGTCTGCTATCTTTTGATGACTGAAGACGCAGGGTTAGTGCTGAGGTCAAGTGCAGGATTTGGAGTCAGAGGAGACTGCTGACAACTTCTTACTGGGAATGTTGGGTCTCTAAGTCACAGTTTCCACATAAGTGATATTAGGATAACAATAGAGACCACCACAAACTGTTTTAAGGATTAGTCAAATTGTTGTATAAGGAAAAAAAGCCTTATAAACAGAAAAACAGTGCACATATGTTCAAATATGAATTGTGATTTCCTTGCCTCTTGCTGACTGCTTACAGTGGACTGGGAATTTTCCCTTCACTTGTCAGGCCCATGTGAGGATGACTCCAAACCAGGACATGACTCTCTCTAGTTCATGTGTTTGAATGTATATGTTGATGGAGGGCAGGGGGATGTGAATGGTTGACTATGGAACTGAATGAGTTATTATGCTATCTGCTCCACTCTGTGTTTCCATGCCAGTCATGAGGCATGGATCCGTTTTCTAGATACTGAGACAGTTGAAACATGTGATTTTTAAAATTAATGGTAATTAATGTGATTTTTAAAATTCGCAGTAAGGGATTCTTAAAATAACACTGTAATGGGTTAACAGCCAATGAATTAGACTTAAGTTGATTAATTCTCCTTCACAATACACATTTGATGATTATGAGAGTAAAGCTCCAGGGAGATTGCCTTTAAGGTAGTATTAAATCAAAAGTGTGTGGAATATTGTTTAAGAAAAGAGCCCAATGCATCCACTGTGCTCTACATACTCCTCCATCCTTTGCTTAATACAGCTTGATTGTTAGGGTGGCTATAAACTGTCCTTAGGCACACCTCCTACCCTGGAGACAGCAGGAGCCTCCAAATGTCCACCCAGGAAACGGAATCCAGCTGGAAGCTAGCCTGTTGTTAAAGCGACCCTTCCCTGCTGCATGTGAAACCTCCAGGAGCCCAGGCCAGCGACACAGATCTTAAATGGAGGCACAACCTCTTCCAACCTCTTCTGCTCCTCCATTCCTCCCTGGCGCCAGGGGACACAGAAAGAAGGTGATTGAACTTGAGGGTGGATAGTGCACAAGCCAACCAGGGTGAGTATGAAAAGGCAAAAATGGAATGAGAAGAGAGTAGGGTCTGGTAGGCACTGAGGGCAACCATCGCAGGGACCCCACCATCAAGGGGACCTTATGGGACTGACCGGCTTCTTCCCTTTGGGAAACACAGAGTAAAAAAAGAGGAATAAGGAAGCGAAAGGAGAAAATCAAACTGTGGATTAAACGAATATTGGGGACTAATTCAAAGGTGATTTGTAGGAACAGAGAATCCTTCCTTCTTTTTGATACATGTTCAAAAAGTCAGGGGGTGGAAGAAGAAGGAACATTTATTATGTGCCAATTCTGTACCAGACATTCTGCTCGCACTTTTAACTTGACCTCGTTTAAACTTCATAGGCATCACAGTGGGTTTTTTAATCCTTCCATATCCATACGAAGAAGCCAAGGTCCGAAGTGGTTAAATTACTTGAGGTCACACATGAGGCAGCCAGGTTGGACCAGGTGTGCCCGCCTGCAAAGTCCTCCATCACATTGCTTCCCAGTGTGTTGACTTCTGAGGTATTTCTACAGATCTAGAAATAGGGCTAGCAACATATGCTTTCACATGCTTTAGGTTTTCAGAGACTAAAAAGGGGCAACCCAAACATTCATAAATGCAAGTGACTTGTGTAGATAAACCAAATACATTTTTGTGAAAATGTATTGAAATTATAAATGCCAATAATTTTCTAAACAATGGCTCAAAACTAATAACTGAGGCTTCAGTTACCTAATACACTGATAATATAAATTAAAGCCCCGGAGACTGGCTGACTTCTAACAGCTTCATAAAGTCCCAAGATTTACAAGTCAAGTGACCAGATTTCAGAGACCTGTTCAGGATCAAACTAGCCCCTACCCCCACCCTCCCACACTTAACACATAACAATTGTCTTAAGATCCGACCAGTTTGGGGTGAGGGCTGGGTAATGTGTATGTAAAAAAATTGTATTTTACCCTGGGTTTACCCTGGAGGTGGTTATTGGGTTAGGCTACCTTAACATATTTGGAAGAAATTTAGCTTATCTTCCTTGACAAGTCCCAACTTCACCTACTATCATCTCCAAGTAGAATCTGGGCCACCCATGGGTAGCAGAGACCCAAATAATGAGAAGGTGGGATTCAAAGGGTGTTTGGGAAGAGAAGCAGGGAATGGCTGCTGAGTTTGGGAAGAGTGAAAATCTTGGCAGGTTACTCCACATCCTCCCTGGAGCAAGAAAGTTGCTACCAACTCCTCCCGGAGGGGTGTGCAGTGCCTTATGAACTATGATGTGATGTGGAAAGGAATCCCATAGACAGCTGTGGGAACCTGCAAAGCAGGTCCAGACAGTCTCTTCCCTGAGATTTTGTTCACCCTTGCTAGATAGGACAGACACTTACAAAGTTACAGAAAATAGAATCTGCCTTTGCAGGGGTGAGGGGGGGATTAGTGAGATGCTACACAAGTCAAGTACTTGTCTTTTATATTCAATACATATTAAATGTATTGGTGATGATATGAGTAGGACCTTGCATAGCTCTCCCAGGTTATTACATTGAATTGGGCTGCACCCTGTAAGGAAGATGGCAGACGTCCACACCAGAAGCCCAGGTCTTCAAACTCCCACCCATCATTTCCCCACTACTCTGCTGCTTCCCAGGGGAGCTTACCAGGCGGCGGCAGAAGAGGTAGAATGAGAAATCAGAACACAAGTAGTGATTCTGCTGAGGATACACTATGGTTCCATTCACTGCATTTCTCAAATAGGGTAAAAGGCCTCTTTGTTGGAGAGAACAGAATCCAGAAAGTCACCCTCTCTCCTTCCCCCACAGGGCAGATGTAAAGGGGGTCTCTGAGAGATTTATGTCTCTTCGAGGCCTGTAAGCCAAAGCTGGTACTCCTTTTCCTACTCCTTTTCAGGAGCAAAATAATATTTTTATCCCTTAAAAGGATAAATACACAAATAACAAACAGAAATGAAAAAAAAAAAACATCTAAATTCCTAAAATGCATTAATCTCTTTCACTTGAAGTGGCTCACTTTCATTCTTCCACTTTAATATCTTAGGGGCGGGGGGAACAAATAACCAATAACAGTTTACAGCTTTGACGCAGAGCACTAAAGTTGTTTTTCTATGAATATAGATTATTACATTTTTTTACAAAGCGAGTAAACAGATGCATAAAAATGCATTATTTCAGGAGCATAAGAAAACCTGCAATAAGTATAGTGGTTTTAATTTGTTTTTATGATTACTTGTAATTAATTAGCATCAAAAGTAAATTATCAACATGCGAAATTGTAGCATTGGATGTGAGCAGGGTACTCCATGAATGATTGACTCGTTCATCTTTATACCAAGGTAGGAAAAAGAATGATCTTTTCTTTTTTCTTTTTCTTTTTTTAACTATGCTTAAATGGAAGTGCCAAAAACCAGTGACAACGCAGAGAAAGAAATCTCAAAGCGACTGAGAAGGCCCTGTTTGTTGCCACAAATGGTGTCAAAGGATAAAAACAATGTACATCCGCAGTCTTACCACTCGGTCAGGGTGGGCCAAGGATAGAAGTTTCCTTTAAAAAAAATTACAAACGGATCAGCTCTGTTAAACTGGGGAAGGTTCATTCACCTCCTCCAATCCACCACTCTTGAACCATAAAAAGGAAGCTATTTCGACAGGTGTAGGTATTTTTTTAACACACTCTTGCTGTTTGTCACCACCTCCTCCTCTTTCCACCATCCCCCACCCCACCCCCGTAAGACTAATGATGGAATGAATTGTTTGCTGTAGCGCTGGTCAATTTAAAACTAACCAATAGGTTCAAACTAGCTATCATCCCCTTGACCTCTTTCCATTTCCCTGACATTTACTGCAGCAGCTCACCCTGCTGTGAACTGTCCTTGCTGAGGATGTGCCAACAGAAAAGAAAAGCGTGGGTATTTAGCAAGCAGACTGGTTTTTATCTGCAAGGAATATGTGCAGGGATTCAGAAGACTCACCCACGTCAATGTTATTAACAAGAACGTACTTGAACTGAGAACTCCATCTCTATGATACAAAGAGCATTCGGCAACAGAAGGGAAGGAGGGGGATAAGATTAAAAACCCACAGTCTTCTTTCTCGCTTAGTTTCTCTCCTAAGAGTTAGGAGCTCTCACAATGGGATTACGGAGCTGCCAACAAAGTTAAATAAAATAAATAAATAGATTCACTTCTAACAAGTTTCATTCCATAGCAGGCCCTCAGAAGGCACGTAATACTTTATTTTTGGTAAGCTGTCTGAAATGAAACTCTATCTCTGTATTTTTCAAAATAATCCACTGGGACAAAAAAAAGTGTTACTTGTCGACCGGGAGTTGGGAGTAGATTTGCACTTACGTTTCCTTCAATGTTGATGAAAGAATATGAAGCAAATTGCTTCTCAGTGAAGTCATAGTCAAGGAAGTGTTGACCTCAGATGCATTCATGATTATCTTGTGCTCTCTCTCCAGGGACTCTACTCCAGGTAACCGTAATGCTACCAGTGAACTTGGCTGGTTACTAAGGAACAATGTCAGCGTTAACAGTCTATAAAGAGAAAATGTCAAATCAAACCAAAAACATCTTCAATAGTTCTTATACTAGAAGAATCTCTACTAAATCACACTGAAGTAGTCAATAATGGTCAAAGTTCAGGCTACACCAACTGCATTCTTGCCTAAATGTTTCAATTAAGGGACTGTCACAGCCTTGAATTGCGGTAGTCACTCCCATCCACCACTGCTGGCAGCAGAAGTCTGGGAGAACCAGGGAACCCATAAATTCCTGGCCAGAATATTTTCACACTGAGGTTTTCCCGTCTGTGTTACCAACAGTGAACACACATCCTCATCCCCCAAGCTAGCTGACTGCCAAATTTGTCGTTGGAAGGTCATACCACCCTTCCACAAATACGGTGCTCAGGGACACACACTGGGATGTTGGTTATTTCTCTCTCTTTTTTCATCAATGAGAGGAAAGGCAGGACCAAGGAGAAAGAGCAGTGCCTTGACTTCTTAAGGAAGTGGACCCATGTACCAGGCAGCATTCACTGAAGTCACCAACATAACAGCCCATGTTTCATTTCCTATTAGCATTTCTAATTTGGAATTTGGTTCCTGGTTAGAGTATATCTTGATATTCGATTATAAAATTGTTTCTCTATGGATCCAATGAAACTCTTCAGCTTATTCGTCACTGGATGACCATCTCTTTTTAGTTATTAGTCTTTCGTTATTCTTTTTTGTGTGAATGTGTGTGTGTGTGTGTGGGGGGGTGATGGTGGAGGTGAACCATTCAAGTCTTTACTTTGTAGGTCCACCTGAATATCAAATCCCAAAGATGGGTCAACAACTCTCCGGGCTACAAGGCAGTGTCTAACAACTGGGACTCCTTCCAGGTGATTGTGATACGTCAGAAGTGGGGTACATTTGGATGAGCACCAAGACAGACCAAATTATCCCAAATCTTGTTTTACAGAGAAAGGGGTAAGAATAAACTTCCAGAAACCTAGTAGAGACATCCTAATTATGAAAAAGACAAAATTTGTATTTGTCACCCCACAAGCCCTCTACTGGGCTCTTCTCCCCAGGTGTTCTGTGCCCTAATGAAGCCCCATCTTTGAGCAGCTCCCTCCGGTCTGTAACTTTAGAAATGCCCTTCCTGTGTAAAATGGCTCTGCCCAGGTACTCGACCCTCTAAATTCTACACCAGATTCACAAGCTAACTAATATTTTTATTAAATCAAGTTACTGCAATAACAGGTAATTTTGTATTGTTTCCCTCCTGGGTAGCAGATGTGCGTTCTAGCAGGAGCTCTCTAAATATATTTTGATTAAAAAGAATGGTCTTCAGGGGTATTAATTCCAATCCAGCAAGGAAGATATTTTGGGATAGATGAAGTCTTTTGGTTCCTAAGGCACAATGGGACAAGGCAATGACTACATACTCTTACTCTAAAAAGTCTTGCCCTAAAGGTTTATGCTCTATTAATGTAAGATGCATGATTTCCCCGATAATTGCTTTTATCTACCACTTGATATTTGCCATAGAGGCACAGTCTCAAGAATTGCCTAGAGCAACTGTCTTGTTTAAAACCAACACTGCTTTACATCTACACATTTTTAAAGCATAAAAGCACACATCACATTTTACTCATTTCCGATTTATGATGCTTCCTGGAGACACTTTATCATAAAGGTTTTTGCAATACAAACACAGAAGCTTCCTTCTTTTATTTTAGGAGAAATGATTGATGCCTAAGACTTTCTTCCAAATTTCTTTTATCAATATTTTGCAATCCTTTTTAAAAGCTCGCTTCTACTAAACTCCTTTCAAAGTTACACGTTTCCCTCTTAATGTTATGATATATTAGTATGAACTTAGATACAAACATTTGAATATTTTTCTCCCTGCTCTTCAATGTGCATGCTCCAATCAGCAATTTATTGTACCTTTATGCTCCTCCTCCCTTTTGGCTTTTTCTTCCTTTGATGGCTTTTTTTTTTTAAACACACTGCTGAAAATCTTTCCTATTTCTCTAAGCAATGTTCTTTCCTGGGTGTTAAGCTGTAGAGGATAAAGGTTCCACAACTTAATTATCAGTCCCATTCTTTGCTCTAAGGAATATTAGACACAGAGAAGGGGTGGTGCTAGAGCTTAGAGAAATCCAACACATAACATTTTTTAAAAGAATAAATTATTTATGGTAAAAATTGTGGCACTGACAATAAACATTTTGAAGATTTGAAAGACATATGTCCTTCAGTGCTAGACACACAGAACTTCAAAGAAAATGAATGATTCTTCCAATCCCAATACTTATGGTACTTATGGCTTTGATGGATAAGAGTCATAGATGCTTTCCTTGACAAAATTCTAAAATAATATCTATCAAACAAACAAAGATTCCAGAGGGTCATCAGTGGATTCCAAAAGGTTTTAGCTCCAAATTCCAAACTGAGGTGTTGGTAGGCAATTTCCAACAGTTTTTGGGGAGCAGTGCCAGCCATTTGCTGGAGGCAAACTGATTGGTCTGCTTTGCACAAGAGATCATAAAAATTGAACATGGCTCAGCCTGGGTTCTGCTAAAGGATAAGAACATTTCCTTCCATAATCCTAAAGAAATACCTTTGCCATTATGACTCAGATTAGTCATTTACTCATGGTACAATTATTTTAATTATTTCTGATTTAGTTAAAGACTTTAAGATGTGTTTCCATGTTTTTACTGTATGTGTTTATTTTTATTTTCTTTGTTCTCATGAATTAACTTTCAGTTTATTTTTGTTTTATTTATTTTACCATCACTAAGTGCTCTGTTATCTAAGATTAATTCCACTATCTATCCAGCTGTCCATGGCAGGAAACCTGGACTCATTCTTTTTAAATTAATATACAAAATCTTATAATTTTTTAATCAAATTTATTTGCTCTTCATTAAACAACATCTAAATATGAGTCATCAACTGGGTACTGCATATCACTTATAAATTCTGCCAGTTGTTTTGATAATTCTGCCTTCAGGGATTTCAATTCTTCTCTTGCTGATTTAGCCACATTAAATTCCATGCTCACTAGTTGTAGAAGCCAATTCTCTTTATAGTCCACAGATTCTTTGTCAACTCTCACCTTCATGAGACAATCGGTGAGTCATGATCGTCTAGACCCATCCTACTCAAGTGGTGTTAGGTCATCAGCAGCCACAGAACCATTCCAGATTAAGTTTCAAAGACAGATAATTGAACTTTCTTTAGCTTCTGAGGGATCCATGAAGCATAAAGGCAAATATTCTAATTTGATAATCTTCCTTATGAGATTTAACACCATTTTTTTCATGACAGATCATGTGTTTTAGGAAACATGTTCCCTGTCAGTTAGCCTTTTAGGGTGCCAAATTTTTTATTGTAACAGTGGTGATGTTATTGTTGTTCAATGACAGGAAAATGTAACTTTGGTAGGTGAAAGCGTGGACCTGATCACAGTGATTTTAGTTAATATCAATAGGATGGTGTCTAAGTCACCCGGATCAGAAATCCTGGGTTTATTACTCTCAATTTTAATCTGATTCCTTCAAAGGAGACATTTCTCTGGTTGGTGCAAATATAGAAGAAAGAGTACAAGTTTTGTGTTTAAGACATACATAGATTCAAATTGAGATTTGGCCACTAACTCTCTAGCCTCATATATAAAAGTAGATACTCAAACGTGTATTTTAAAGCTATACAGGGACAAGTGCATAAAAGGAACTCAAGACTAGCTTTCATTGTCATTATTCTGATTGCTCCTCCTCTATAATTCCACCAAAAAGAAGATTGAGAATTTATCAGAAGGCTAATCCAGACTTGGAATATCTTGAACTCAGAACTCATAAGACTCAGAAATGTCAAGATGATTTAGGGACCTGGTGATGCATGTTTACCGTAAAACCTAAAATGGAGAGTAATTTTCATAGGCATCTGTCTAAGGTTAGCCATTGGATCACATTATTTGATAATCACACTTTAATACAGTTGTAGCCCATCAGATTTATTCTTTCACATACATATTTCCTACTATGTGCCAGATACTGTTTTGATCATTGAGATATGGTTAGCAGCAACTTTACTTTCACTTCAAATGAAAAAGACAGGAAGAATACAAATTATAAATTTTCCTACTAAATATGCATTTTCTCAGTTCAACTGTTCAAAAACCTGGGATCAGGAACTTGGCAGATCAGGAGGATTAAACCAGAGAAAGGAGCTCTCTGAACACGGAATGGCCTCCATGGTTCAAAACACTGAAGTCGGGCTACCTTCTGGGAGAAGCCCTTAGACCGCTAATAAATTGAAATGCGCCTCACCCAGTCTCCAAGGCGGACTTGCTCTTTTCCCTTGGCCTCCCCATGTCCCCCAGAATCGCTTTAGAACATTATCCTTTGAATGCTTCACTCTGACTGAGCAAGGAAGCAGTATCCATAACAAGATACCTACATAGATGGATATACCTATTTGGAACAAATAAATCCATTTATTATTAGGTCTAGTGGTTCATCTCTGAATATAATTCCTAACTATTGAGTCACACAATATCTTCAGCCTTGGGCACCACTCTTGTTCAAAGCTCAGCCCTGAATGAGCAGGCTTTTTTGGCCTTACACCCCCACAGTGTTAGCATTGGAGACATGGTATGAGTCACAGAAAGAGGAAGCAAATTTCACCCAGAGCTCTTTAAATCCTTCTCTAAGTGGTATACCCCACCTTGCACAATGATTTACTTCTAATTAACTTGCTAATAAAGAGACATTCTCCCTCTTTTGGCAACATTTTGACCCAATAGCTGACTATCAGCTGAATATCCTGTCTAGACTTGACTCCGGCTTCTACCCCAACAAAGTCTGTCCAGAGGCTCCCAACCTAACATTTTCCCAGTGAACAAAACAACTTTAACCATGACTGTGGTTCTGTTGACTGATATTGGTGAAATGGAGTTAATCAAGAAAATGGTGGGGGTCCATTAAAACTTCTTGCTGTGTATTAATTCATTGGATTATTTGAAAGAAATGTGTGGAGTGGTGATAGGTAAATGAAAGTCTCTAGGAATATACAGATGACTCCGGTCTCTTAACCCTGGGAGTCAGACACACAAGCAAAGATTCACGTGATGAAGATGGTGTCTAACAGAATGCTAGCTCGAAGAGGGAGATTTCTCCTGGGGGAACTAGGAACAGCTTTGTATCCGCCCCCTCGCACTGTGAGCCTAGACTGAGGGGTTGCCCCAGGAATCAGAGATGTGAAGTTTTTGCATCTCCCTGACAGAGCACATGGCTAAGGGAGTGCACAAAACTCCTCCACACTCCACTCCCTTAGCCATGTGCTCTGTCAGGGAGCTTGAAGGAAAAACATGCAACCCTGAGGTTTCTAAGTTAGCTGTTCCCTCTGGGGAGCTTTTTCTAAATCACAAAAGGTGAGCTGATGCCCTCCTGGAACTGGAATATGTTTTATAAAGACATATTCTCCTTGGGGAGAAGCAAAATCAAAAGCCAACAGACTCTACATGAATTTTTCACTGAAAAGTCAGAGAGAAAAAATCCAGTTACCAGGGTCTGAAATTAAAACCAGATAGGAGCATAAAGATTTGAAGCTGTGGGTAGAAGGCAGAAGGGATTAACACATTCTTGAGCTACAATGACTACCGTGGGTATAGGTGGCCTAGTTTGTGGGTGGGATGAGAGGCATCACTGAGCCATCCTGATGGGGACAGGTGTGAAAGAGGAGGTTAATTTGAGCTGTATGATGAGGAAGAAAGTGAAGAAAGAGAATTCCAGGCAAAGGAACAACCTCTGCAGAGACTCTGAGGTGTGGAAGGCCATGGAGTAGAGACCACACCAAGACTTCTGGAGCAGCTGGGACATACAGTACGGGGCTAATGAGGGACAGGAGCTCAGGAGCTACAATGCAAAGGGAGAGGAAAGCCCACGCTTGAAGACAATGCCCATAGTGGTTTCCAATACCCCTCATACCAGGATAATGATTTCCTCCTAGAGGGACATATTTGTGTGCTTCTGTGTTTCCTTTTATTAGATAATTAAATCACTTTCCCGTTTTGCTTTGGGTGGGTCACAAAACTTTGGGCTCTGCTGTGGACAGACCACAGCTTGGCTCGCCACACTTTGTTCCTAGGCTCTTGTGTTATTGCCCTTGAACTAATGTGATTCTAAGGCATCGATTGTCCTGTGTGTTAAACCATCATAAATCCCATTTAGAAAGTGGTCAAAATAAGATTGATACATAAAAATAATATACAATGGTATTTTCTATTTAACAATCCAATGGTAAGTGTTTCTTGAACACCTGATAGTCCACACTATTATTTGGAGAGTCTGTGTTTCAACATTCACCTGTTAGCTTGTAATCTGTTTGAGACTATACATCGTGTGCAGATAACATGACTTATTAAGTAATGGTATAAAGCATTATATGAGGGGTTAATATTTTATCTTTCCCCCTCATTACAGGGGTGCTTGTATTTAAAATATTTTAGTACTTCTCCTTTGGGTGGTTAGTACATAACCCATGCTCTAAGCTTGCTGAGCTCTTCATCTGCTACTTGGATTCCTTCAAACCCTCCCTCCACACACCCATCCCTGGCCCCACAATCCAGCAACTGAGGTGTTACTACTACAGAGACCTGTACTCTCGGACCAGAACAACTGTTGGCTCTGATGGGATGGTGCCCATGCCCTGACTTTTATTACATATTTTGAGCATCACCCTTGAGTTTGTATAAGTGCTAAATGACCTGCCTTAACAGTATCACTGCTATAAATAATAATGGCTACTGTTAGTTAGTCACATACTATGTTCCAGTTTCACATTTATAATTACCCATTGAGGGAGTCATGGTTAGTCTCATTTTACAAATGAGGCAACAGGCTGAGGGAGTACAAACAACTGGAGCCAGCCAATTTTCCGAGCCTGGTCAGTTGAATTCCCTGTTTGGAAAAGGCTTTGTTGTACTGAATCGATGGTTAGAGAAACGGTGTGGAAGACGAGAGGGGGCCTAAAGGGTTTGGCTCAGCAGCGAGGGGGAGGACACTCCTGGCTGGAAGGGAAGAGGACATCAAGGCATGTAAGGAGGTGGATGAATCTTGCTTATGCTCTTCATCTATTGTACTGGACCCTTCCATTTTTTGTTGCTCCCTAACCTAATCATAATACAAACTCTGGAAGTTGCATCCATGTTTTTCTTTTTAGGTCACTAATATATTTCATAGCAAGTTCAGCTACTGCAGAATAAATTGGGGCTTCTTGGTCCCCAAAGGCACCATCTGGTTTATAAAACAACAGTGTATGCCCTCTGGACTATTTTCCCTTAGGAAGTTCCTCCCTATTGCTACCTGGCCGCTACCTTAAGGCTAATCCTCATACTTTCTATTCTGATCATTTTGTGCTGTTGTTTTGTTGCTTCACTTTGTTTAGTTTTCAAAGAAAAAAAAATACCTCTTGTAAAATGTATACAGGTTTAGTCTAGCAATTAAAAAAAAAACTTTCTCAGACTTCAAGGGCAGGAATAAGTTGATACTTCACAGTTAAGGGAAGATGTGAGCAATTCAGAGAACAATTTAGAGCGGATTAATTGGGGGCCCATCATGGAAGCAAAGAGGTTTGAAACAGAAGGAAGAACCAAAGGGAAAAGAGATGCTCTTTTTAGTTCTTCCCTATTCTTGTTTTTGCACATTTTTTGTTGATTGATTTGAAAGAGAGAGGAGGTAGAGAGAGAGGGAGAGAGAGAGAGAGAAAAGAGAGAGAGAGAGAGAGAGAGAGAGAGAGAGAGAGAGAACATGGATTTGTTGTTCAGTTACTTATGCATTTATTGGTTGATTCTTCTAGTGCCCTGACCAGAGATTGAACCAGCAACCTTGGTGTATTGGGACAACACTCTAACCAAATGAGTTACCTGGCCAGGCCCCTATTCTTATTTTCAATTCTATTCTCTCCTGAAGACGTGTTGAGCACAAAATTCAAGCTTTAGACATTAATTGGTACAGTTGGGCAAACTTTGGGAAGAGTAGAGGAGGTGAGGTCATGGGTTCTACAATTTCAAAATAAGAATTCGGTAAGTTGAAGGGAAAAGATTAAAAAGGTCTTCACTGGTCATATTCAACCCTGTGGTTCTATAAAGGTCCCTGGTAATTCGAACAAACTGCCCACCCCAACATCCAGGTGAAGGTCAATCTATGCCTATGAATGTTATTGTCCTCTAGTCACTTGCTCTCTTTGGTGGCCACAGTTGGTTTGATTTCATACTCTGATGTAAAAAATAAATAAATCCAAAAGTTCTCCCATCCTCTGTCTTTCATTGCCACCCACCAGGCCTTATGTCAGTCCAAAGTCCCAGACAGCATCATTAAAGGCTTGTGGGCGGAGGCAGGGTGCGGCGGGGGGGGGGGGGGGGGGGGGGGGTGTGAGGGGGGGCGCGGGTTCGGGGAATCCCATGCAGATTGGTTGTCTCCCTGTCCTGGGCTGGTTCAGGCAGCTCTTGGCTTAGATACCCTGTCTTCCAAACACATTCTGTTTTCAAGATTCCTGGGCAATTTCAGAGTCAAGAGAGGGTAGGGTCTTAACTCAGGCTCCTCTCTGTGCCACTCTGTTGAGACCCATTTGCCCAGATTCAGTCGCCTGTGTGACCAAGCTGTGTTGTGTTCTTGGCTCTGAAAGAATTTCCTGCCCTCGCCTGGCTTCGTGCTGTTTTCTTTCTTTTGTAACTTTGCTCTGCCAATGGGCCAAGCGTGACTCCATTCCACTCTACCCCAGAGGATTCTAAAAATGGAAAACAACTGAGCAACCACATTTAAACAAGACATTGCTCTGAATAGGACCTAAAGACAGACACTCCAGAATATGGGCCCGAACCCCTTTTCTAGACCCCATGAGAGCACCAGGTTCTGTCTACTACATATATTACTACTGACAAAGCTCCAAAAAGTGCTAAAAAATAAATGCAAAAAAGGTTTTGAAGCACTTTGAAAAATATTTACCCAACTGAGAAGTGTTGCCCATTGTGTGTGTATGTGTGTGTGTGTGTGTGTGTCTATGTGTGTTTATCCTACGTAAAGTACCTTACAACTCACCCTTAGTTCTAAAAAGTCATACACGATTCACTTAGTTTTCAGTGTTAGTATTTCAGTATTTTTAATATCCCATTGGGTCATCCCAGGAGCATCATTTTCTGGTTCTTCTGTAATGCAGGGATGCCCTCAGAAGATGTGAAAGCCCCATGTGTCTCTACTCTGAGTAGTTCAAAGGGCTGTTCTTTCTGGCCTCTCTCACTCCCTGCTCTAGTCTCTCCCACTCCCTGCTCTGGCTCTCCCACTCCCTGCTCTGACCTCTCTTACTCCCTGCTCTGGCCTCTCCAACACCTGCTCTGGCAGTTCTCAAGGTAGAGGTAGCTCCACTTTGATCTTCAAAAACATGTTTTCCTTGCAAGTCAAGTTCTTTTTCTTTCCCTCTCATAATTTTCAAGCCTATGGCTGTGTTCAGAATGATTGTGGTTTTCAGAAGTCTGGCCTCACGTACGTGGAATTTCCAGTATTATCATTCTAGATTCCAAAAATGATGTTAGAGTAATGTTCTAAAGTAATATAGTAAACAGCATAGTAAGTACAATATATGAATACCAACCCCATGTTGGTTATTGCGCCAATTATTTTTCATTTTTATTAATTGCTTGTAATTACGATCAATTACTTAAATGAGTTCATTTGATCTTCAGTGCAGTCCTTTGGGGCAGGTATTCTTTCATCTCCATTTAATGGATAAGGGAGCTACAGCTCAAGGGGATCAAGACAGGTTTTGTCATGTGTCTGGCAAGTGATGATGCTTTGATTCAAACCCGGGTGCTGAATCCCCACTGGCCTGGGCTTCATCACTTGCAGAAAAGCCTAGATTAAAAATATGACTTTTATATTTAACATATGTTTTAAATATACAAAAATATGTATTTTTAATTTTATTAAATTAAGTTTTTTTAAAAAAAATTTCAAGATTAATCATAAGAGAAAGAACCACCAGCTTTGTGTCAGAGTCTCAGTTGTGACTTAAAAATCAATAAGAAACCACGGGTCCAAGTGGACTTATCAGAACTCCAGTCCAGGGCAAGCCATTGGTCTCAACGCCACTGTAGGCTTTGGAGTGCTGTGTTCAGAAAGATTCTGAAGCTAGCAGGAAAGAAACTGCATTAGAAATATCTTCTATGACCTCATTAAGGGTATTATTTGGACAATCTATTTTAAAAAATCATGAGACGTTAGGGAAATTTGAACATGATGATATTAAGAAAGTGTTAATGTTTTAGAAATTATAGTGGTGTTGTGATTATGTTTTTGTGATGGTTTCTCTCAGAAATACATTTAAAAATATTTACAAATGAAATGCTATGATATTGGTGATTTGCTTCAAAATGATTAGCTGTCGGGGCGGGATGTGTGATAAGGTGCTAGAAAAAGAAGTAGGTGAGGTATAGAGAAAACCAGTTTGGCCCTGAGTTCATAATTGTTGAGAGATCATTAAAATATTTCTTGCATATTCTCACATTTTTTTCATAATACAAATTTATTTTTTTAAGGGAAAGCAAAGCACTTCGAAATGAAAGGAAAGGAAATATCTGCCATGGGTGTGGAGAGGTAGGTAAAGTTGGAGAGTGGTAGAGGTGAGGAGGTGGTGTCTTACTGGTTGCTAAGAGTTAGCTCCATGCTAATCTCACCATAGTATTTTCTAAGTGAGCGAACAGGGTCCAAGCAGAAAGTAATTTGCTCAAAATCACATAGAGAACACAAGAATTTGGTGTGTCCAGGTCCCTAGGCCTACCAACCTGTCCACTGCACCTGCCAATACTCCATGGGTGTCATGGGTCAAAGTCAAAACATAAAATATATTGAAATGCCCTCTATGATCTTCTGAGTCCAAGGTGTCCTTAAGAATTGTGAGAACAATTCCATGTCAACTGACCACAACGAGCTTTTAAAATAATTGTTTAATTTTATTTTAATTGTAGTTTTTATAAATTGTAGTTTAATTTTAAGATGACTATAGATTCACATACAGTGATAAGAAACAATACAGAGAGAACCAACGTACCTTTTGCTCTGTTTTCCTCAATGGTAACACCTTGCATAACTATGGTAGAGTACCACAACCAGGAAATTAGCATGGATACAATCCACCAATCTTATTGATATTTCCCTAGTTATCCTCAGCTCTATGCACTGCTTCATTAGTTATTAATGAGGCAACATATTTGTTCAAAATTTCCCTAGTTTGTATGCACTACTGTGTGTGTGTGTGTGTGTGTGTGTATTTAGTTCTGCGCCAATTTATCACATGTGTAGATTCCTATAATCCACCAGAGTCAAGGTATACCATAGTCTCATCACCAAGAATTTATTTTTGAAGAGAATCTTCCAGGATATACTATATAGTTAAAACTATTTTATTCTATCATCATACATCTTATTCCTATAGACCTATAATATGGTCACTGATGATGCTTTTTATGATAATTCAGGGAGGCTGAAAAATTCTGAAATGTCTTGTATCTCATTCAAGGAAGCGCTCTGAGAGTTTTCAATTTGGTCATAAAAAGGCTCTTGTTTCAATTTATAAATGGATATATTGACATCCAGAAATACAAAGTGACTTTTAAATCTGTTATTGATATTTTATTCTATTATAAATATTTGACATAACCTCTCAGATATATAGTAATTGTGAGTTTTCACTTTAATATTTGATTAACCAGGACACTGGATTTCTTAGGAAATTGGTGCCCCAGAGAGGTGGTATCTTGGCAAAGTATGGCAGGAATGAGATCATGAACAAAAAGCTATGAGTCCCACAGCAATCCCTGCTTCTCAAGGCAATCCTTCATCTCTCTGAGTCTGCTGAGAGGCTAAAAGGATTAAGCCATCAAATTCCTTTGATGTTACATGTCTAGGTTTCCACTAAGAATTTAAGCTCTCCTGGATGATGTTACATGTCTTCATCAGCTCTCAGGAAAATGGAAACACCAAATCAAGCACACGCCTTGTGCATGAAGGTCCACTTTTAGGACAACTCATTGGTCATAAGAATTATTTTTATTGCTACCATATAATGTGAGTTTCAGTTTTTAACTATTATGGAACCCTCTCTTTTCAAAAACCTCCCCACCCCACCCCATACAGAAGCCACCCTACAAGGAGAGATCTTAATGACATTTTTGGAAAAGGGCCTTGCCTGAAAGGCTTCTAGCATTAAATGCCAAATCCTCAGCTCTATGCACTGCTTCATTAGTTATTAATGAGGCAACATATTTGTTCAAAATTTATGATTGTTGATTTGCTCCCATCACTGTATGAAATATTAACATAGCATTTGTACTTGCAACCATTTGCAGACATTAGATTGTGTATTTGCATATTCATGAACACTCATAAATGTTTAAGGAGACAGCACGGAAAGCATGGGAGCTGTCAGACAGCCAGTAAAAAGGCATATTTACAGCATTAATAAGTATTTGAGTTTATAGGCCAAAACGATGAGTAACAAATTAAGTGAATTTCTGGTTTGCCTATTGCAGAGAACTAGGGATTTGGCCATTTTTTAAGTCTTTGTAAACTTAAAATTCATTTTGCAAATGCTGAATAAATGCTTATTGTTTACTCAAAATGTATGGCCTCAGTGCAAAGAAATTCTTAAGAGTGTCAGGCTTTTAGAGACTTTATTTTCACACTTGCTGATTCATCGTTTTTCTGCCTTGGGCTTCCCTTCCATCAAAGTAATGTGGAAAGGAAATGTGTCACATACTGAGTCAGAATTATTTTCTATTTTAGTTCTATAGAGGAACTTGGGCAAATGTGATATGTACTGGTGTTACAACCAGCCAATGTACTTGATTTAGTCTGTCAACCTATAAAAACTTGGTCCTGGAGATTAAAAGCTGCATGGAGCATTCATGGACAATAAGAGAAATAGAAATAAGCAACCAACTAGCAAACACCTGACTTACAAATAATCCCTATATATACATGGTCACTAACATCCCATCAAACCCATTCTATTACAGAAACGTCACCACTTGCATGGTTGAAAAAATAAAAACCTAGGAACTTTTGGAAGTTTTATGGGTCAATAATGGGGAAGATATTAAATTGAATCCCTACCTCACACCGTACACAAAATCAATCCCAGGTATATTAAAATAACTGAAGATGAAAGGACTAGCTATAAAGTTCATACTACATAAAACCAACAAAAGAAAGTATCTTCCTGACCTCAGGGCAGGGAAGAAAAAATTAACCCACTTTATAGACAGTGTCTACCTGTGATAGACTACTGTTAAATGTCCCTAATATCATCTCTGGGTAAATGAGTGTGTGTGGTAACTCATCACATCTTTGTACCAGCAGGAAACGGGGGTCATGGATTAACATGTGAGTCATAGTTGGCCTCTGTTGTGATGGCCTAATATTCTATTGGCCACTGCTTGCCCCTGCTGTCATCTGCTGCTGAAACCTGTGACTGGTAGATTTGTGGTCTTTTGCTTCTTGTTATGGCAAGAGCCAGGTGGCCTTCTCAAGCGACCCTATCCCAGGTCAACTTTTCCTCATCCTTTTCATCTCTGACATGTGAAAGTGATTTGCATTTGCTATGTAGCCTGAGTAACCTCCTCAGCAGGCATGGCAACAGGATCATTTCAACGTCATTGCAGTGATTCCTGGTAATCTCACCAGCCAGGAGCAAATTGGAACTTCTAGATATTTTTGAAGACATAGGAAACTAAGTTGGGTGGGCAATCTGGTTCTAGGGCACTAATTTCAAACTGTCCTTCTCCTAATTATGTTACAGCAACAATTTTATTATGATTCATAGATTGATATAGAGAAGGTAGGAGATTCCTCTATGATACAGTCTCTTTTCAGAATCTCAAATAAAAAAACAGGAAAACTCCCTGTATTCTCAGATTTTTGTGATCTCCACTGAGGTGGGAGGGGGATATGGAGGGTGAGTGTGTCATGTTTGTACCTGGTTGCTTTGTCTCCCTTCCCTTCCCTATAGTCATCTTGGACTAGCAGAAGTAAGTTTTTCCTTTTCCTTTCTATGCAGCAATAACTTTTCCTACACCATATCCTCTCTTTCCAGGGATACATTTACTCTGCTCCTTTTCCTGGGGTCATAATGGCACAAAGAGTACAGAATAAAACACATTGAATTCCCAAGAAGGGAATAAAATCTAACCTCCCATGCGCACAGCCTTTGGGGAGTCTGTGTGCAACACACACACACACACACACACACACACACCATATATGTACAACACACACAAACATTTTAACTTCTAATAAGAAGAAAGTCATTTATTAGTTCAACATATATTTGTGTGACTCCCATGGAGGTATAGTGGTATAGAAAACAGAGAAAGCTCTTATATAAATGATATAATATTTTCTATTTTAAGGAAAGAAATAAGTGATAAAATAAATATAATTTATCACATTATCATAAAATTCTAAGAAAAAAACAAATCAAGGTAACAACAAAGAGGTTACTAGATTGATGAAAAGGATGCTTTACTGGATACAATGACCAAAGAATTTATTTCTTAAAAGATGCCTTTCAAGCAGGAACCAGAATGCAGAAAAAAGCCATGTGGACATCTGGTGAAAGGTCATTTGAGGCAAAGGAAACAGCAAGTCAAAGGCCCTGAGTCAAAAGCACCCTGGGCATGTTTAAGGAGTATTATGGAGGCCACTGTCGTGAGAGAGGAAGATGAGGTCAGAGAGCTGGTGACAGGAAAAAACATGGTTTTCTATCACAAATTTGGATTTTATTCTGCATGATTTGAGAAGCCATTGGGGAATTTCTAGCAGAAGAGTGATAGGATCTAATTTATATTTTCAAAGACCCTCTGGCTGCTGTGTTGGGAATGGACTATAGGGGCCAGTGTGAACGCTGGGAGACCAGTTGGCAGGCTGCTGCGACAATCAGATGAGGCTGGGTCAGACCAAGAAACCAGCTGCAGAGATGGGGAGGAACTTGCATTCTGAAGATGTTTTGAGGATAAAGCCAGTGGGATTTAGAGATGGAGCGTTAAAATAAAAAAAAAAAAAGAGCCAACATGATTCTGAGGTCTGGGACCTGAATAATGTTGAGATGAGAAAGACAGTGGGTGGAACAGTTTGGAGAGGGGGGCCAGAGCTCAGTTTTGGACATGCGTGGGATGCACATCTCAGCCAAAGAGAGATGTTAAATAGGTGACTGGGTCTAAGAGTCTGGAGTTTAGAGAGTAGGACAAGGATGAAGCTATAAATATGAGAGTCATTGGCTTAGAGATGACACTTGAAGCCTTTGTAATGATGAGATCACCTAGGGTGGCATTTTAGACAGAAGAGAAATGAGGGGCGGGCATTAGCCTTGGAGCACTCTAGGATTTAGACATCATTGATCTGAGAAGAATATAGAAAAAGGAGACAAAGCAACCATTGGGGCAAGAGGAAAATAAGAATCTTGACATGAATACAGTGTTTCAAGGAAGAGAGAGTGTGTCCAGTATGGTGGTTAGAAGAGAGAATTAGCCATTGGCCCTAGAATGTGGGAGCCATTGGTGCCTGGTGAGGGCATTGTCTGTGGGACCTTAGAATGACGGTTCAATAGAGAAAGGGGAGGGGGAGAAAAGCTTCCAGAGCAAGTGGACTTTGATATAGGCATCTTTAATATAGCCTGGTATGGGTCCCTCAGAAAGGCAGGACCAAATGAAGAAACCACCTTCTCTTTCTCCCTGACAAGGGCCAGCCCTGAGCAGTCTGGCACCAGGAAAGCAAGTCCCTCAGGTCCCACAGCAGAAAGAAATAAGGTCTGTCTGGGCTGCTGCCTACTAATATGCTTAACAAGTGGAACTCATCTTTGTGAAATCAATGCCTCCATTAGTCCTGTTCCCAGCTCCTCCTCCAGCTCTCCCAGCCCCTCCTCTGTCAGTCCAGAAGCACAGTCCAAGTTAAAATGGGCAGCCTGCCTGTGGGAGAGATGAACAGAGAGAGACTGTAGCTTATTCACGCTGTGTGCTGGAAAGCAAAGACTGAAGGGGCTTGTTAAGTGGCAGAACTAATAAACCTCCTGTTTATCTAACCTCACATTCCAAGGAGCTCTGTGGACCTTAAAGACATTAGCTCATTCCTTCTCCTTCCTATTTAGGGAGTCAGGTTCCTTGGGCTCTATTTTACTGATGAATAAAATAATGCAAGAAACCGAGGGTCCGTGGCAATCTCAGGCCATGGATCACTCAGCATTATTGGAACACCTTCTGTGGCTGAGGAGCGAAGGAGCCACATTGGAGTGCACATTTGCATGGGAAAGACAGGACAAGAATGTCTTAGACGCAATCTAAGGACAGGTCTGTAAACGTGATGCTGACCTGAGCTTTGCGTTTGTACTGGGTTGTGTGAGGGCTCAGCTTCTGGCTTCACATTCTGACTCCACACTTGATATAATTTCTCTTTGCTTCAGCTTCTTCAGCTGAAAAATGAAGGTTGTAATAATAGCACCTGAAGGTTCAAGGGCATAAACCATGTAAAGGACTTACAATAGAGCCCGGCACAGAATAACACTCATTAATGACATTTGTTTAAATGGATTTATAATTATTTAAGGAGAATAAAAGAATAAATACAATAATAAAAATCTTTCTGGCTCATTCTAATGAGAGTAAATATGCTATTGACCTGCTTCTACTTATAGAGACGGTTGGTGGAGAAGAAAGAGCTCCTATTCAGGAGTTGGGTATCACAAGCAGAACTGGAGGATCTGCCAGCCCACAGGAGGCTGGCACCCACAGCCTTCATTCAATTGTGTGATCCTGCGTAGGACAGGTCCTATCTGAAACCTGGTACCCTCCACACTTGCCAGGTCTTCTCTGATAAACCAGATCAAGATGCCAACTTCAGAACCTACAGATATGATCAGAAAGACCTTCTGCATTTTTTAAACAAACTGTACAAAAGACCTTGTCCGTTCTTGGTCCCATCTGCCTTCCAGTCCATTCTTCTCTCTTCTGCTTGGGTGGGGGCGGGGGGGGGGCTGAACTTTGAATTTCCAGGCTCCCATGTCAGAAGGCTCCCGGCCTCCTCCCAGTGGGAAGCACTGGTAGGAAATTATAAGGTGGGTGAGAGGGAAAAGTCTGGGTATCTCTCCTGCCTCCCAACTTGGGACAGTGTCTCCTACCACAGCTTCTCTCCTTCTAGACTCCAGCTCCACAGCCAGGTCTGCAGGGACAAGTGTTCCTTAGATAATCCTAGACCTTGGGCTCTAATCACAGAGCCCTGCCCATGGTCCTCCAGCCTAAGTACAGTAGGGGCTTCCTGCTGCTGCTAATCTCTGCATTCCTCACCATCACTCACAGCTCTTTCATCACTCCTGTAACCAGGTAACCAGTTACTGATTAAACTTCACTGATTTTGTATACTGAGATTGCTTTCTGGTTTCCTGGTGGAAGCCTAATGGATACAACTACAAATGCTAAGAGAAGAAATAAAGAAATTTTCCACCAAAGTAAATTGGTAAATTTATTATATTAATAAACAATGTAAATCAGTATATTAGTTTATACTGATAGATATGTAATACCTACCTGTCTATCTAGATATCTCAAGATAGCTAGGTAAATAGATGATAGCTAGACAGCTAGCTAATGATAGATAGTCTTTGAAGAAAAAATGGAGGAAAGTAACGGTCTAATGCAGAAATAATTACTCATTTAACTTCAGGGAACTTGATCATGATGAATACTACTTTCTTGAAGGTTAACAATATATTTATGAAGAAAGCACTTCATTGTTGCTCTTTTGTGGTTGCTGATGCGGACTCAGCAGGTCAACCCAGCACCAACAGCTCCCTTCCTAGTAACAGATGACTCCAAGGCTGGGTGCTGCCGTTGGACTTGGCCAGAGTTACTCTGAGATGAGCGCTCAGCTCTTAAAGGTCTCAAATCCTTCTCAGAGTGTATCAGCAGACTATGCCAGTACTTGAGGAATGTTGCGTTCCATTGACTCTTTTGTGTCACATCCTTTTATCTGGCTGTCACCCTCAATACAATGATATCACCAGGGATGACAGCTTTGCAGGGTCAGACTTGGCAAAACCATGTGGAAGGCCCAGCTCGTCATCAGAGCTTTGTCAGAGTCAGTCTGTCTTTCCTCCTTCTCTGGGCTTCTATCTGCTGGCATGGCCTTGAGATTTCCCATGTGGGAAGGAAGATCACGTTGATGCTTTGCTGTTAATGTGATTTGATGCCTCCTTCCCCAGGACTGTTTCTTTAAATGCTTCCTCTGTTTCTAGGAGGGGAAAAAAGAAAAAAAAGAGGGGGGTTACCAAAAAGAAAATTCCAAGTTCCTTGGTACCTGGGTAAAGGAGATATTTTGCAACAAGGAGTTTCTCTCATCCCTGGAGTCACCTTTCATAGGAAACAGCCCAGCCCCTTCCATAAAAGAACCCAGCCCTTCCCAAACCGAAATGCTAATAACTCTGGCATTTAGAAGTCCCAGCGTGGTGTAGACATCTATAACTCACACCAGGATTTATCATTACTGACACCAGATGGTATCGGAGACATGGGATTCCCCCTCTTTTGCCTTTAGTACTATTCCCTCCTCCCACAAAAGCTTTATACATGGTAAGCAATTTGTAAAGCATAAAGTGGACTCATAAAGAGATATTTATTTTTACGTAAATCTTGGCAAACTGAGGCAGCTACTTTACGGAGGTGATTAAAATTTAAAAGGCACCATTGTGAGTAGAAGATAATAAAGGGTTGTTATTTACAATGGCCATATTTACAATAAAATGTTGAATTTATTTTAATAAATAATACTTTTATATTTATGGACAGTCATTTATAGACAAGACAATAAAAACTTCCATTTCTGCTTACTGGATTTTCCTGTACTGCATATAAATCAAATCCTTCACTCAACGCTGCATTCATACTTTGAGCTTGCTATGTTTTATCAGAGTCGTCATGTCTGTTGTTTCTTAAATCTGTTTTCTTTATAATAAATGACTTTATTGATTTGGCTGGAGCTCAGCTCCAAATATAGAAGAATAACACTAATGGCCCAAGAAAGAGAGGGAAATGAGAGAGCACTTTATCAGCATGTTTCAGAGTCACAGGTGAAAACCATGGTGGTTTGCAATTTTTTTGTACTGTAACCACTTTCAAAGACCTTAAATAGGAAGCTGTTCATAGCAAAGTCCAAGTCACCACGTTTTCTTCAGGTTCTGACCTTTTTTTTTTTTTTAATTTTAGCAATTTTCTTTACTTGATTATTTTTAATAACCTTAACTGATGATAAAGGGAAAGTTTTCCTCCACAAAAGCATATTGTGTGGTTGGAAGTTTTTTAAACTTCTGCCTCATCCTAATATAGAAAAAGGCCTATTCTGCTTTTAATTCAAAAGACAATATTGTCAAAGTAGGTTTTGATAGATCCTCCCTTCCCCCATTCGGCACCAAAAATGAAAAATCAGACAGAGGCCGAAAACCAGGACTACAGACTTTATTAGAGGAGAAGGACCTGCCGGGCTGTCTCACAAAGGGAGAACAGCAGCACATGCAGAGGTGGGCACGCCTTTTGAGGGGCGGAATGGGAAGGGGTGGGCTTAGTGTACTCGGCGCACACTGATTGATGGCTTACTGTATGGTCCATATAGGACAAGGGCTTAGGGTATTTGGCAGGTATAGATTGGTGGTCCAATGTATAGTCCATATAAGGTACCTGGTTAGTCACTCAGGTATTTCCGGGCTGCAGGTTACATCATACTCTGCCCACCAGTTGGGGGAAGGGAGGATCTATCAGGTTTAATGGGCTAAAAACATTTTTTTCGGTAAGTGGAACCAAAGAAAAAAGTGAACATATGCTGAAATATTATACCTACTGTTTCATTTAGTTAGGCAAGAACTATTTATTGAGCACATACTATGTGCCAGGCTCAGCATTAGGTGCTCCAGTTAGAGCAAGTTGTCAGAAAGTTGGCCTATCCCTAGGAAATAGCTAAGGGCAAATGCATGTCAAAAGGCACCCACCGGCATGATGGATAGACAATGTCCAAAAAGATTTGTCTCTGTGGAGGTAAAGAATGGATGGGAAGAACTAAGAAGCAAATTCTTTCTCCTGGGTAGTGGGTGAAAGCAATGGAACTTTGATGCACTTGACCAGGATTCTTGTTTTAAAAACTGTTGATTATCACCACCCAGTTGGGCCTGACAGTTAACTCTGATGACTGACTGAGAATCTTGTGGATCCTTAGTGAGGGAGCTGGGAAGCCTGACTCCCACTTGTGCTCTATTTAGCATCAGAATACCACAATTCTATGAAATGTCACAACCAAAGATGAAATGTTACAACTAAATAATGAATTCATTAGCTCAAGTTATCTGTTTTCATGGCTGAAGAATGACTCTAACCCAGTGATGGCGAACCTATGACACACGAACTCATTATTTTGGTTGATTTTTCTTTGTTAAATGGCATTTAAATATATAAAATAAATATCAAAAATATAAGTCTTTGTTTTACTATGGTTGCAAATATCAAAACATTTCTATATGTGACACGACACCAGAGTTAAGTTAGGGTTTTTCAAAATGCTGACACACCGAGCTCAAAAGGTTAGCCATCACTGCTCTAACCCCTAGCTCTAACCTTATTTCCAATACATTCTATAAATACATACTTGATACAGGGACAAAAACATGGTTTTCTTCTAATATGGCACCATGGATGTGAAGTGTATTGGTCTGTGGCCCCAATGACTCACACCTCCCAGTAGTTATGTCTGTGTGATCCCCTCCCACCTGACTTGGCTAATGGGATATTAGCAAACACAACGTGTATAGGAGGTAAATAAATGCTTGCTCATTAGGGCTTGTCCTCTTGAAATGCTCATTCTTGGAATCCAACTGCCACATAAAGAAGTCTAAGCGAGAGAGAGAGAGAGAGAGAGAGAGATCTGCCAACCTTTGAGCCATCCCCACCAAGTCCCAGGTATATGAGTGGAGCTGTCACAATTTATCACAGTTATTCCAACCCCAGATGCCATTTGAATGCAACCATATGAGAGATCCCCTGTGGGACCGACAGAAGAACCACCCAGCTGAGCCCCAGCCACCCAGAGTCATGAGGAAGGTGATTTTAAGCCACCACGTTTTGGGGTAGTCTGTTAAACAACAACAGATACTTTGAGCTTCAGCAAAGTTTGAATAATTGTTTAAGGAAGATGAAGGAGGAGGACGACGAGGAGGAAAAGAAAAGGGATATAAGAGAAGAAGAGAGAAAAAAAATTTAGTTCTATACAGCTAAAGGTTTACAGCAAATAAACAAGACTTGCTGAGAGATTTTCAGACCTTAGCCATGTCTTTGGTTGATATGTAACCTTTAAAATTAATTATATTGTCACTGTCCAGTATATGTCTCCACAGATAGCAAATTCCAAAATCAGCCTCCCAGTGGAAAATTCAGCCATGCAGATGATCAACTGTGGAAATTTGTGTGCAACTTCGTGAGAGAACATCAAATTTAGAATCAACAGCAAAGCTCTCAGATGTAACTATTCTATCCCAAGGCCCATATTAACTGCAAATCGCTCTGGCAGAGTTATAAGCTGACATCTGCAAAAAATTTGCAACAACCACTGTTATCTAACACCTGCCTCTCCAATTAAGGATACTGACCTTTTTGAAGTTTTAAAGAAGGGTAGTTTTTTAATTTGTTTCTCTTCAGTTATTTTATAATCAGTCTTTATATAGGCCTTGGACATCCAACTCTAAATCACATCTTACACTCCCTCAATTTAACCACATTGAAATGAGTCAAAGTAGTCGAGGGAGGGTTGTCAGAAAGAGCTTGCAAAGAAAAGCTGGGGCAACACAGTGGAAGCAGAAAAACAGACACCTGAGAGTTGTGGTCCTCTTTGCTTGGTAGTTACGACTCCACAGTCTTCTGAACAGAGAACCAATGCTTCATGCCTGTATTTCTCAGGGGATTCTGGGAGTTTGAAGAAGCCAAATTTTCCTACCTGCAGCCTGAAGATTAAGGATTTAGAGACTTCTGAGAGGCTGTTACTCTTGGTTACTGATAGACTAATGACGGGAGCTACTCTGCATGGGGAAAACGGGTGCAATTTGGGGGCATCCTGCTCTGTGGATGACGGTGGTGGAGTATTTACGGCAATTAAACCTCTGGTGCCTCGGAAGAATTTGAAAGAAAGGAGTGTGAATTGTAAATTCTTAGGTCTAGTTGGAGAAGCACCTATTTAGGAAAACATTAATTCATTAGAAGAACTGTTTTCAAATAAAATCGAAACTAAACCAAACTCTTCAGGGAATGCTCATTTCTAACATCTAACTTTCTCCTTAACTGTGTCATTAAAAAAATTGTATTCGTTTCCTATTGCTGCTGTAACCAATCTGGTGGCTTAAAACAACACAAATTTATTATCTTACAGTCTGGAGGTCAGAAGTCAGAAATGAGTCCTACGGGGCTAAAATCAAGGTATAGACAGAACTCGTTCCTTCTGGAGAATCCAGGGGAGAAGTTACTCTGGGCCTCTTCCAGCTTCCAGAGTCTGCGGAGAGTCCTCGGTTTGTGGCCACGCATCTCCACCTCTGCTTCCAACATTATCTTACCTTGTCAACTGACTCTGGCCCCTCCTGTGTCCGTTTTCTAAGGACCCCTGGATCGCGTCCACCCTGAACCTCGAGGATAGCCTCCCATCTCAAAATCCTTAATCACATCTGCCCGATCCCTTTGCTCTGAAAGATAACAGCCACGGGTTCCAGAGTTTAGGATGCGGATGACTGTGGGGGTGGGGGAGGGGCATATTCAGGCTATGACACAACTCAACTCTTCCTTTTGCAACCTTTGCTGTTTCTAAATTGTTCTGATGGAGTAATTCGACTTTCTTACCTCCTAAGTTAAGTATCACACCAGCGTCATGAAGATGAGCGGTAAATGTTCGGCTTTAAAGATGCTAACGGTGCAAGGCTGCGCTCTAACCAGGAGCGGGGAGCCTCCAGCCACCAGGACTCTGTCGAAGGAGTGGCCTAAGGCTGGGGCTGCCTGGGACCTTCCTCTAACAGGGAGACTGACCGGGGTTCAGAGAGCAGGACTGGCTTGCCTGTGAGGGGCATCCAGACCAGGAGACCCACTTTTGTAAAATATTTCCTCAATTCCACCGAAGCACTTCACCCAGGATAATCACAGGATGTCAGGCAGGGCTTTAAAATCAGGGGCTCCCAGGCCCTCACTCCTACTTGGAGAAGGGAAGAGACTTATTCAGGGGCTCTTAGCAAGATAGGGGCAGAGCTAAGATTTGAACCCAGCTCTCTGCCCTACAGCGCTGTGTTTTACATTCTGCCAGCGTAGCTCATATATAAAAGACGAACTCAGGGACTCCGTGAGCAAAGAAGAAACTTTCCACTCTCCCACACCCTTTCCTTTAGGTTTAAGCAGCAGTCCACCTAACACTCCGTTGCCCCATTTTCCTTTGTCTCCATAGATACTTCCCTGTGGGACTCGGGTTTCGGCAGGCAAGCCAGCTGTGGTCAGTTTGATACATTCTCTGCAGACACGAAGCAACACAGAATAATAGTATCAATTATCAGGGCTCCGGGCTTTACCTATCAAATCTTCACCAAATTTCAGGGCCTAAAACCGTGCAGGTTGCCAAGGTCAGGCTCTTCCGCTGTGGGTGAGGATCTGCCCTGTGGAGAGACCAGGGAGAATGTAGCTACTGTTGGAGAACTCATCACTCCTCTATCCAATCCATGTATCTATTTACCAGGCACCTTTGGTACTGCATGTTTTTTTAAATATATTTTTTTATTTATTTCAGAGAGGAAGAGAGGGGAGAGAGAGATAGAAACATCAATGATGAGAGAGAATCATTGATCAGCTGCCTCCTGCACGGCCCACACTGGGGATGGAGCCTGCAACCCGGGATTGTGCCCTGACCGGGAATCGAACTGTGACCTCCTGCTTCATAGGTCGACACTCAAGCACTGAGCCACGCCTCCAGGCCGTACTGCATGTTTTACTCCCAAGAGCTTTGTGGCGCAAATGCTATTTTGGGGACGCTATTGAGAGTGGGAGAGGGGTCTCAATGTCTTCAAAGAAAGTGGCCTGGGATTGCAGAAGGTTAAAAAAAACCCTCCATCTCATCCTTCCGAATTCCTCATGCGTTCTGAGGGTGACATTGTCGGTGCCAAGGTGTGGGCAGTGGCATTGATCATCCACACACTCCTGGCAGTGACCGCAGAGAAGAACATTAACTTTGAACTTCACCATCCCAGCTCAGAGTCGGAGCTGCCCTGAAGGCGCTACTGGAGAGGGCTGTGGAAAGCAGCAGGTGTTTAAGGAGGCAAAGAGGCAAAAGCATGTTGTTAGGAAAAAATTGTCCCCAAGCCCTGAATTGGCCTTTTATCACTGTCACTCTGGCTTATAAACCCCTGTAACGTGTGGCTTTCAAGAAGGGGGAGCTAAATTCAGTGCCCGATGCCCTGCCAGGAGCTTTATAATGCATAGAATAAAAAAAGGCGAAACGTTTCCCCGGTTGCATTGCTTTCCCTCCCCACCCAACTCCCTTCCCTGGGGGGGAACGGAAAACACAGACAGCAGAATGACGCGCCTTTATTATTTTGCCAAGTTCTTTCTCTGCAGATGACCTATAGACGTGATTTAACATAGACCCGCTGGGGTTCCCACACTTTCCCTGAGCTCCTCCGACCGAGGCTGGTTGATTTCTTTGGGGTGTTATAACTATGACCTGCTCCATTAAGTCGCAAAGTCCAGCTGGATGTATCAAGCTCAGCTGGACTCTTTGCTTTCACACAACCTGCTTGATTAGGAGAATCGCTGTGCCCTTGTCACACGGCGCCCCGTGCAGTGTGCAAAGATTGGGCTGCCATTGATTTCTGCATAATATGGATTCACACTGCCTTCCCACAACAGCGTGGCTTTCACGCCCCACAATAACCTAGCGAGGATTGTTTTTCCTTTCCCGGCTTATTCTGCTGCTTCAGACTTATGCCGGGGGTTTAGTTCTGAAAATGTGTCACTCCTAGAGGTAATGTGTAGCTTTTTACCCAGCGCTGGGCGACACATTAATTGCAGCTTGACTCAGACACAGCCCATTTGGTGACTTAGTTGTAGTCTTACAAACGTGTCAAGCTCTAAGGCAGCGAGCGAGGTGGGAGCAGAAAGAGAGCCAAACAATTGCAAGTGCCTGGTTCTTCTCAGGGGAAGGGCTGGGGCAATTGTTACCGTAAGATGATGTTCCTTGTTTACTGGGAAGTGGTGTTTATCTAGCTCCTGTTCTTAGTCCTATTTTCTTAGACCCGTTTTCAGTAGCCTTACCCTTCCATTTCCATGCCTATTTTTCTGGTTTAAAAAAAATCATGAAGTTTGAAAATCAGTGCAGCAAGGTACAGAGGTTTTATTAAACATTCTGAGACATCCTGCATCTCGGGAGATGCAAATCGCAGGACAAAATATTCAGTGGCTAAATCTTACCTCTACTCAATCATTTTAGTTTATGATGACCTTTTAAAAATCAGGGAGAAGGAATAATTCAGAGCCACATCGCCATGTTCATTTCAGCATTGTGCATATAATGATCATAGCGTATGTGGTGAAAATTGGGAAATAGCCTAAATATCCACCAATGGAGATGTAATAAACAAGTTATGGCTCGTTCATACTTTGGGTTAATATCTAATTATTAAGAAGTGTGTAGACCTATATTTTATTAGACATTTATGACATTTGTCAGTGAAAGAAAGTTACAAAACAAACTTAGAGTGTAATAATTGTTTTTACTTAAAAAGAACAAAACACATTAAATGTGGATATGTGTGCATATATCCTGGGAATATATATCATGAAAAGCATTTTAGAGATTTCTATTCCAATATGCTATTAGAATGGAAAAACTGTGACTTTTAATGGCGGTGAACTAAATGAGACTGCTCAGTCTACCATTCTGCCCTTCAAAAACACAAATTTTGTACAGATCAATCTGATTTCTTTCATCCTGTTTTTATGCATTTTCTGTTTTATTAATGTTCATCATTTTTATGCTTAAAAGAAGAAAGTTACACTATTCTTGCATAGTTCTCTGATCTTATGTGATGGCACTTGTCACCTTGTATTGTAATTATGCATTTGCTTTTTTGAAACTCTCTCTTCCCACCCCAGCAACTCACCTACCATTAAACTGAAGAATCTAAGTATCTTTTATTCCTATAACCTCAATGTTTAATGCAGTGCCTGGTTGATGTAGACATCAGTAAAATTTTGGTTAATGAGTGAAAAATGTCTTTTGATTGAGAAACTACAAAGAACTTGCCTTGAAGCGACTGGAAATTGTCAAGGCATACACATCGGTGCACAAGATGATATGAGCAGGAATTCATGTGGAATTATTTGTCCAAAGTGTGGATAGAATTGTCCTGATCTAGTCGTATGCACTGCTTATCTTCTTGTGAGAAAGGCAGTGACATACGATTTTGTCGTTATTACTAAAGTTTTATTAGATAATTTTTGCATTTGAAGAGATGACTTAACAGTTAAATATTGTATAACACGGCTGAATAACAGTCTTTGCTTTACATGGAGAGGTACTAAAATAGATGTTCAAATTCTCACAGCCTACAAAAAAAAATCAAGGTATTCTGAATAATACAGCTCACTTTAGTCATTTAAAAAATATTTTAACAACGTGTAGGCCATAGTGCTAATAAAATCATCAAAACAACAGATGGATGAATCTTGCCTCTTCTTTCTTTTCCCAATCTATATTTTGGGAAGTCTAAGTAAAAGGGAAGTAGGTAAAAGAGAGAGACAGAGACAGAGAGAGAGACAGAGAAAGGGAGGGTGGGAAGGAGTGAGGGGGAGGAAAGAAGGAAGCAAGGTAGAGAAGGAGGGAGAAGGAAGGAAGAAAGAAGAAGAGAAGGAGGAAGGAGGGAAGAGAAGCTAAAAATAGTGTAAGAGGTCGGAAAGATTCTATACAATTGGATAATTAAACTCTTTCATTGGATTTCCCTGTTTTGCTACATTATGCATTGCCATTATGTGCCATAGACTGTCTAAATATCTGCTACCTTCTGAAGTCTTTCTAGAAGTAGTTGACATCCTGGACTTAGAAGACTGAAAGTGATTTGACTTACTGGAAATGGATAGCATAAATAACACTGAAATTAGCCAATTGAGAGCAATTCTAGGAGATAAACTAGTTAAACCAAATGAGAGGTACAGAGCAGGGATCCATGGGAAAATGAGCCAAACTTGCAGGGGAGAATAAACACTGGCCCATAGTGAAGATTCTGAGTGAGCTTCATGACATTTTTAAGGGATAAAATAATGGCATCAAAGATTATTTCTTTTGTTAAATATGTTTTTATTTCAGAGAGGGAAAGGGAAAGGGAGAGAAAAAGAGAAAAACATCGATGATGTGAGAGGATCATTGATTGGCTGTCTCTGGCATGCCCCACACTGGGGATGGAGTCCAAAACATGGACATGTAACCTGACTGGTTCATAAGTCAGTGCTCAAGCACTGAGTCACACTGGCCAAGCAAAGATTGTTTCTTTAGTGGTATTGAGAATTCACTGCACATAAGGAAATAAAAAAAATTCAGGAAAAAGTTGAATATGATGACAGCAGTCCAGATGTGCGGTGAATACGGGGGGTAAAGGAGAAAGGACTACAAGATTCCAAACAGGAAAGAATAGACATTTAGCTACTTAAACTGAAGCTAAAGAAACATTTATATTGTAATATCCTATATAATAAAAGGCTAATATGCAAATCGACCAAACAGCAGAACAACCGGTCACCATGACACGCACTAACCACCAGGGGGCAGACGCTCAATGCAGGAGCTGCCCCCTGGTGGTCAATGCACTCCCACAGAGGGATTGCCGCTCAGCCAGAAGTCCTGAGCCAGGCTCACGGCTGGAGAGCACAGCGGCAGTGGCTGGAGCCTCTCCCACCTCTGTGGCAGTGCTAAGGATGTCTGACTGCCAGCTTAGGCCTGCTCCCCAGTTTAGGGCCTAAGCCATCAGTCAGACATCCCCTGAGGGCTCCTGGACTGCAAGAGGGCACAGGCCGGGCTAAGAGACACCCGCCCTGAGTGCACAAATTTTATGCACCGGGCCTCTAGTATAACTTATAATGTACTAGTATTTAGAGTCCTAGTGCATGAAATTTGTGCACGGGGGGGTGGGGGTGGGGGAATGGTCCCCTCAGCCCAGCCTGCACCCTCTCCAATCCAGGACCCCTCAGGGGATACCCAACTGCCAGTTTAGGCCCAATTCCAGGGATAGGGCCTAAACCGGCAGTTGGACATCCCTGCTCACCTGCCTGCCTGCCTGATCGCCCCTAACTGCCTCTGCCTGCTGACCTGATTGCCCCCAACTGCCCCCCCCTGCAGGCCTGGTTGTCCCTCACTGCCCCCCTCTGCCAGTCTGGTCACCCCTCACTGCACCCCACTGCTGGCTTGATCACCCCCAACTGCTCCCCCCCCTGCTGGCCTGGTTGCCCCCAACTACCCTCCCCTGCTGGCCTGGTCACCCTTCACTGCCCCCCTCTGCCGGCCTTGTTGCCTCACGCAGACTGCTATTCAGTCGTTATGTGAGGGCGTCCCGACCAATTTGCATATTACACGTTTATACACAACACACACACACACACACACACACACACGATGCCCAGTGCACAAAGTTTGTGCACTGGTAAGGTCCCTAGTGGCTGCCGGCTGCTGGCCAGGTACTCCCTCCCTTCCCCTGGTTGCCTGCCACTCCCACCGCCGCCGCCGCCGCCTGCTGGGGCCTCCTGTCACCACCACTGCTGGCTGGGGCCTCCCTCCCTTCCCCTGGCTGGCCCCACCCCCCTGGTCAAACTCCCAGATGACCTCCTGGTCAAGGGGACAATTTGCATACTACACTTTTATTATATAGCATATATGAACTATTTCAAAACCTAGAACACATTGAACAAGTAATTCAACCAGTTTTCTCTTTCAGATTTTAAGATATTATTTGTGTTTCTTAGAAAGACATTGGGCATCTTGCAAAAAAGTGTTGGTAGAGTGATGCCATGTTTGCATTATCCCCTCCCTAAAACACACTGAGATGAAGACCTACCTAAAGATGTGGTGACACACTAGGGTCAGTTGTCTTTGCCGAATGTAATTTCTCCCTCGAGCTTCACCCGAGTTTACCAATAGCATCTATTTTGGTTGTGAGTTCTGTCCTTTCATTTTAGAGTCTAAGTGACAGGTGCAGGGTACATGGTACTTGATAAAAATCCTAGTGCCTTCCCACATTTTGAGTGAAGAAACCCAGAAATAAATAGGAGGCAACATAAAAACCTGAGGTGAAAGAATAACTGGGAAATTTAATAAAGAAGAAATGACATGTTCAATTTGAGAATGAAATTGCTTTACCAGAATAAAACCCAATAAGATGTGGAACCTAGTGCCTTCGGTGCTGCTACAGTGCCCAGCCTCCTTGGGTATAAAGAAATCTACCTTCTAGTCTGAGCTGGAGTTTTAAAGAGTCATTAAACAGCAAACCAAAACAAATTCAAACAAATAAACAACTACTTGTTATAAGACACCAAATCATTAGACAAAAAGATTTAACAGAAGTGTTTCTTCAATTTTTTTTTATTTTATGTTCAACTTTATTCGATTTATTTTTCACATCACAGATGTGCTATTTGTTGAGCAAATATTCCAACCATTCTTTGTAGATTCTCTGGTTTTCAGCTAAATCAATATTTTCTTGAAATAAAATATAATTTAAATTCTCCAGAGGTCAACAGTATTTTGAGCAAAAATACCTGTTGTAATTGCAACCCACTAGTTTGATGCCAAAATCAATGGTTGCAATGTCTCTCAGGGGAGGATTCCATTCAGCATGGAAGTGCCCTAACTTCTTTCCATGAATAGATGAGGCTCCTTCCATCCACGTTCAAGGTTAGCTGCTATGTAAGGAGCAGTACCTGACAAACATTTAATAGATATTTACTGACTCAATGGAATAAATATTGATAGGTAAAGCTACTAACATCTAGAAAAGATGAAGAGTGTTTCCAAGATCTTATCTATACTAATAATAGAGGAATATGCAAATTGTCTGGGATTCCATCACAGTAACGATGGAACAGCAAGCTGCGTGGGGCGACAAGGCCGGCAGGGGGGTTAGTGAGGGACGACCAAACAACTGAACAGCAGGCTGCATAGGATGACAGGCCAGCAGTGGGGACATTTGGGGGTGACCAGGTCGGCAGAGGGGGCAGTTACGGGTGATCAGGCCAGCAGGCAGGTGAGTAGTTAGGAGCCAGCAGTCAAGGATTGTGAGAGTGATGTCTGACTGCCAGTTTAGGCGCGATCCCCGAATTTCTTGCACTGGGCCTCTAGTCCTACATAATAAAAGGCTAATATGCAAATTGTCCCCTCGACCAGGAGTTTGACCAGGGGGTGGGGCTGACCAGCAATGGCCTGTGGCCTCTTGCCCTTGCCAGCCTGGCCTGTGGGCCCCGATCAGCTCCGATCGGGGTGGGCCAGCTGGACCCCACCTATGCACGAATTCATGCACCGGGCCTCTAGTAACAAATAAAAAGCAGAACTAAGACTCTTCCAGTTCCTCCGATTCCAAATCTTAGTCTTTTCTTAGTAGAACATACCCCCAAGATGTGCCACTCTAACAATTTTGTTGGCTAAGATGGAACACTAAGATTCACATTCAATTCTATAGAAATAAGTACTATGATAAACTCCAATCCATCTTTTTGAAGGATGTGGGGTGATATTAATGAGAAACGTAAGAATAGTCAATCTTCACAGATTCAATCTCCACTTGTCCTACCCATACACCATGTAATTATGGGTTGTGTGATTTAAGAGTTCTGTTGAATTGATTAATAAGATGAAATGCTTCCGTAGTCATTTGAGAAACACTTTCCTTTAAAATATTCGGGGGGAAAAAGACTAAAATTATGACTGTACTATTATTGGGCTCCTGACCCATCCTGCATGGGCCACTCTGAAACTTGGTACTCTAAGTACCACTTCCACAGCTTTATTGCAGTAATAAGCCCACATTGTTTGGACTTCATGAAGCTACAACTCTGCTGCTAAATATGTTGTGTTGTTTCTAAACATTTTGTACTATCTATAAAAACTTCCCAACGTGGTTGAAAAAAAAAATTAGACTTGAAGATAGGGTTTTGTGAAATATGATGCCTGGACTATAAGTATTACCTGGGAACTCATTAAGAACACAGATTCTGTGGTCACACCAAGACCTACTGAATCAGAGACTCTGGTAAGGGTAGCCCAGCAATCTGTGTTCTAACAAGCCATCTGGTCATACTGAGGCTTGGTCAAGTTGCATTATAGATACCAACTTTTTGGATCTTCAGTTAGAAAAAAGTTTTTTTAAGATTTTTTTAATTGATTTTTTTTTTTTTTTTTTTAGAGAGAGGAAGGGAGAGGAAGAGAGAGAGAAGGAAACAATGATGTGAGAATGAAACATCAATTGGCTGCCTCCTTTACACCCCCTACCAGGGATTGAGCCTACAACCAGGGCATGTGCTCTGATCAGGAATTGAACCGGCAACCTTTCAGTGCGTGGGATGATGCCCAACCAACTAAGCCAGGGCAGAAAAAAAATTTTTAAATAAAAAACTAAGAAATATCTCCCCTAGGAAAAGAACACAACCCAAATGGAGAAAGAATGAGAGTGAGGTAATTTTGTTCTAAGAGGAAATTACCAAGTGCCCCCCAAGAGGTTGAACTTCTGTGCTTATGTTTCTAGCTAAATAGTCCTTTGACACCCTAATAAACTGCCTCTTTAAAGAGTCCTTTTGAAATTCACCATCTTGTACACAGTGCAGTTCTGATATTATCTTCAGTGAAATACCTGTATTACAAAAGTGAATTTTTTGTTTTACAAAAGTTGTTCCTGTTAAAATATAAAACTACCATTTTTAAACATCTAGCACTCGATTTTGAGTCATTCGTTGGAAAAAAGTGATTTCTTTTGGAAATGGCTATAATTTGAAGGAGCTTTAGTTACTAGGTTAATTTCTGATGGGAAAATTACAAATTAGAATAGACCACTTTACTATTCAGGAGAAATTCTTTACATTCAAACAGTAACTTTATAATGTCAAAATAACCAGTAGGTATTAATCAGTATGTGGGCTATGTAAATATTTGCTTGTTTCCATAGTGATTGGCAAGCCCAGATCCAGAAAAAAAAATCCACACATGTTATCACTTCCTAATAATACAATCATAAAAACACGACTGAGATCAGACTGAGAGGAGAATAAACACCATTAATTAAAAGATTTATAAAATAGAGGAGGAGGTGACGAATGAAGTATTGAGTGCACAAATGCACAAAGGAGGTAAAATATACCTTTTTTTTAATTCTGGAAGAAACTTGAGCAACCCTTAATTATCTTCCAAAATGCAATTTAGAATTTTCCAAAAATAAAACATCAGACAACTGCTCCAAGCACACCGCACCCCCACCCACAAAACATACACTTTTAAAGTGGATATACAGCCATGGCTGTGAAGTGTGTTTGAAAAAAAGTGAGACTGTTGGCATTTCACTTGAAATCAACTGAGAAGTTCTTTACTAAAGAAGTGAGAAGCTTGAGGCTGTTTTCCCAAGCTTTAGGGGAATACGGGCGTATTCCGGAGGAGGAGCATTTGGTCAGAGAGTAAATTAGTCATGTGGTTCACACATTGCAGGAGAAATCTACACAGGAACCACAGTTGTCTGAAATAATCGGTCCCATTCACAGGCCTTTGGTTATGAAATTTCTTCACAAAACAGTCACCAGCACAAAGTGTTTTAGAAACACTTTGTTATTCTGATATCTGTGAGGATAATGCAGCACCTTTTTTAAATCCCTGGATGATTTCTAAAAATAAAAACAAACAGAAAAGCACATGCACACCCTCAACTAGCAAGAGAAGAAATGAACATGCCACCAAAGGTTATTTCACTAGCTGTTCAGATACAGAGAAACTCCAGGAGGAAAAGCAGTACATGATCCTAACTGGGGCAAGGTTCAAACCCATGCCTATTCTGGTGATTGCTTTCTGAGCACATGAGAAGACCAAGTTTAAACCATCATAATAAAGGCAGAAATTGAAGGAACTACACAATGATTGGATACCATCTCATGCAAACATACAAATTAATGAAAAATTTAAATATCATTAAAACAAACTATCCTATATAATAAAAGCCTAATATGCTAAGTGCCCAGTTGACCAGTTGGCCGCTCAACCAATCAAAGCATAATATGCTAATGATATGCTAAGGCCACTCAACTACGCTATGATGTGCACTGACCACGAGGGGACAGATGCTCTGACTGGTAGGTTAGCTTGCCGCTGGGGTCCGGCCAATCAGGATTGAGCCAGATGGGCTGGACACACACTGGAGCCCTCCTGTGGTCCCTCCCCAGCTGGCCAACCTCCTGTGTCCCTCCTCGGCCCTGATCGTGCACCAGTGGGGTCCCTCAGCCTGGCCTGTGCCCTCTCACAATCCAGGACCCCTCAGGGAATGTTGGAGAGCCAGTTTCAGACTGATCCCACAGGCCAGGCTGAGGGACCCCACTAGTGCACGAATTCATGCACCAGGTAGCTAGTATAAATTATAAAAGAAAATTTCCACTATGAAGGATAGTGAAGAATTCCTTGAAAAACACAAAACACTGTCTTTTGTTATAGGTCCTCTGGCTGAGAACTAAGCGAAATAGAGGGAAACGATCTTTTCCCTCCTACTTCTATATGCAACCTCATGTAAGTGGGATCATACAAATATTTGTTCTTTTGTAATTAGCTTATTTCACTTAGCCCAATGTCTTCTAGATTCATCCATGCGGTAGCATGTGTCAAAATGTCCTTCATTTTTAAGGCTGTATACTATGCCACTGTATGTATACTGCAATCATTTTAAAATATGAATTGCTTCTATAACTTATATAAAGTCAATTTAAGACTGTGCCTCCATGGGTATACTTATGCAAATCCTTGTGTCAAAATATTCTTTTTGAAACAACAATAACAGATTTCAAGGAAATTACATATTGATTGAATATGTATTTCCATAGTCTGAAAACACCTGAGTTCTGCGGAACTGAGTGGAACTTGAGAATTAAGAAATAAAAATGAGGGGGAAGAAGGGAGAGAGGGAAGAAGGAGAAAGGAAAGAAGGAAGGAAGGAAGGAAGGAAGGAAGGAAGGAAGGAAGGAAGGAAGGAAGAAAGAAAGAAAGAAAGAAAGAAAGAAAGGAAGGAAGGAAGGAAGGAAGGGAGAAAGAAAGAAAGAAAGAAAGAAAGAAAGAAAGAAAGAAAGAAGAAGAAAGAAAGAAAGAAAGAAAGAAAGAAAGAAAGAAAGAAAAAGAAGCAAAGGAGGGAGAGAGGGAGGAAGAAAGAAAAAATTATTTTATTGAATGTCTAGTGTGTGCCAGACACTATTGTAAACATTTTTAAACTCATTTAATTCTCAGTCGCCCTGTGCTGTAGCTCTATCATCCCCAGGTCACAGGCTCTGTAACTTTCCCTAGGTGACACAGGTGTATCACTTAAACATGTGTCTTCCAGCTACAGAGCTCATGCCTTTGGTTCCCACTACTCCTGAGGCTTTGGTTTAGGAAGATACCACATCTGTTCACTAAGAGGCTGAGAAGGTGGCATTTCCAGAAGGTTTTTATTAATTTTGTGCTTCCTGTCAATTCAGTTGCAAAGACTAATCAGCAAAATAGCCATCCAGTGGAGATACCCATAGCAAGAACTCTAGAAAACCAGCCTGGAGGAAAAAGCAGTGCAGAAGTGAACAGATGTCAAAGTCAACATTTTTTTTTAATGTATATTTTTTATCTATTTCAGAGAGGAAGGAAGAGGGAGAGAGAGATACAAACATCAATGATGAGAAAGAATGATTGATTGGCTATCTCCTGCATGCCCCTCACTGGGGATCGAGCCCATAACTCTACATGTGTCCTGACCAGAATGGAATCATGACCAACTGGTTCATAGTTTGATGCTCAACCACTGAGCCACGCCTGCTGGGCTCAAAGTCAAAATCTTGATGAATACGGGACGGTAAGATTTGTTTCTTCTGCATTATTAATCTACTAGTGGCCCGGTGCATGAAATTCATGCACATTAAGAGGGAATTAATTAGAGGAAACATTTTAATATTGTGGGTATCCGGCTCCCTCCTCCCTCCTGTCAGAGTCAGGGCCGACGCCTGCGGGGACCCAGCGTCAAGTCCTGCCAGCACCACGAGACCCAGAGTCAAGTCCCCGCCCACCCACACATACCTCGAAATTGTGTGAGACCCAGACTGGCCGGCGTCCCTGGGGATGCAGCGTCAAGCCCCTGCCAGCATCTGCGGGATGCAGCGTCAAGCCCTTACCCACCTGCGTGTGCCTGCCGTGCATGCAGCCCCCTGGTGATCGATCGTTACGGCATGAGGGTATCACGACCACAGGCTTTTTATATAGAGAGATTTTTAGACTGACAAGCAAAGTAAAAAATTGCCTTTGCTTCCCAGAGATATACACTCCAGAAACATCTAGAGAGGAGGAGGAGAATGAATTAACCAAGTAATTGACTCATTTGTTTTGTTTTTTTTAATATATTTTATTGTTTCTTCACAGAGAGGAAGGGAGAGGGACAGAGAGCTAGAAACATCGATGAGAGAGAAACATCGATCAGCTGCCTCCTGCATACCCCCTACTGGGGACATGCCCGCAACCAAGGCACATGCCCCTGACTGGAATTGAACCTGGGACCCCTGAGTCCGCAGGCCGACGCTCCATCCACTGAGCCAAACCGGCCAGGACTCATTTGTATCAAATTAATTTTCATGTCTTGCTGTTGTAGATGTGGACTATGTGGCAGGCCCCTCGTGTAGTTTTAATAAGTACATTTAACCAAACAATGAGGTTGCTCATGATCTGATCCTTCCTCCACAAACATTCAGAAAATGCGATGGAACATCCAGGAAACCTCATGGAGAGGAAAACAAAAAACTTCAACAAATGGACTGAGAAACTGACAAAAGGAAAAGCTCCCTTATGATTCATTCTGTGCTGTAGATGTTCCCTGAATGCCCTCATGGAGCTGATGGCCAAGCAGAAAACATGGACATTACATAGACCAACACATAAATACAGGGGTGGGCAAAAGCAGGCTTACAGTTGTGAGTACGAAAAACAGAGCTTAATTTTTTATTATGTACCTATTAATGTTTATATTATTTTTATTACTATTATGAATCTACTTTGCCAACCCCTGTATATATTACCACAATGTATAATAAATTCTAAAAAAACACAAGTCCAGTGTATTATGGCAGTAAGGAGAGTGATTTAATTTAGACTAGAGGCTCTGGAGATACCCTCCCAGACTTGAAGAGGGGGGAGAAAATAAGAACATTTGGGGCAAAGGGGAGAACTTTGATGAAAGCCCTGAGGTGATAAAGAGGTTGGATATTTAAGGAACTGGGAGAGGCTTTGCCCAGGAGAATGGACAAGGAGTCCTCCAAGCCGTCCAGGAATCAGGTGACCTGTGGGGCCATGCAGGGGTCAAACTGTGTTCTCTGTGCAATGGGAAGTCAGTATAGAGATTTCAAAAATGAAGTGTTGAGATCTAATTTGCAATTTTAAAGGAATCATTGTGACTGCTGTATGGAGCAGGGGTTAGATGGAGAAAGAATAATAGAAGGAAGAGGACTTGATATGATTTCTGTGATGGAGACAACAAGGTCACTTCTTTCTGGTCTACCTAGAAGTCACTGGCTCCAACTGAAACCTCAGGCTAAACTAGTGTCCTTGGTACTTTTCAAGTAAGGTCTGCCCTCAGCTTGAGAGAATTTGGCAAGGCACCCATTTGTCCCCAGGGCCATTCATCGAAAGCACTGAATGGGAAGCGGTTCTCAGGGATAAGTTCACTGACCAAGCAAGCCCACCCAGGAGCCCCAGCAGCAGGTGGAGTGCACCCCCTCCACACGCTACTTCCATGAAATTAGGAAAAGGACAGGTTATAATTTGCATTCTTGCACCCAGGGCTGTGTAAAGTATAAATGAATCCTCCAAGTATGACCACAACCTGGCTCAGTCTGTTGTAGGCTGAGGGAATGGCACCAGTTGTTTGACCAGTGGAGTCAGACTAAACCTGAGTTCAGCAACCTTGGTACTTGGCTTCTGGCCAGGAAAGAATTCAGAGCAAGACCCAAGCTCTAAGAGAACATTTATTGGGTAAATTACAGAGGGGGAAGAAGTAATTCCTAGAAGAAATGGGCTTAGCAAACAAGATGGAGGTAAAGGAAGGGCCCTTGGAGCTTGGGAATGAGGAAGCTAATGGTAATGTGCCAGGGAGATGGGGTGGGAGTGGGGGAGAGAGTTCCTCCATCCTATAGGTTTTAAGGGCCAAGATTTTAGGGGAGGTCCTGGGGAAAGATCTTAAAAGAACATTCAGCAGTTTTCCAGGTGTGTCCTTTCAGGGTTGTGGTCTCCACTGATTGATTGGCTGGTACCAGGCAGGGGAGGTCATTACTCAATGCAGCTGGTCCTGACATCCTCCATGCTGGTTTCGTTGCTTATTTGGGCCTGGAGCTGAAAAACAACTGAGGCCTAGATGTTATCTCTAGGGAGGAAGGTCAGGGGGTCCAAACAGCATGACCAGTGATGTGCTAGGGGAGAAAAAGTCACCCTGGGGGTGAGGTCCCACCCTACAATTGATTGTCCATTGCTAGGCACCTGGGGCTTTCCACCCTGGTGACCCTCTGTACCTGGCCCATTGTACTTGCTCTGCTCATGTCTGTCTAACTGCCTACAGCAAGTCTATTGCCACAAAGAAGCCAGGCCATTCCCATTATGTTTATACCACAAGCATCCAGCTATTTGGCATCATAGAAACCAAATATTTGGACCGCTGGCTGGATTTTTCTCCTTTCTGACTTTTGTTCTATAGCAGTGATTCCCAAAGTGGGCACTACTGCCCCCTGGTGGGTGCTGCAGCGATCCAGGGGGGGGGGGGCGGTGATGGCCACAGGTGCATTTGTTTTAACTTTTTTTGTATTACCTTTCTATTGTGAGTTCAATAAATAGTTTCATAATTTCAAACTTTAATGTTTCTAATTTACACCTTCCTTTACTATATTTTACGAAAAAGGTAGAAACATTAATACATATATCTTTCTGTTTAATTGCTATTAAAATTTTAAAAAATTAATTTCCAGGGGGCACTGAGTAATATTTTTTCTGGAAAGGGGGCGGTAGGCCAAATAAGTTTGGGAACCGCTGTTCTGTAGTCAGGGTCATTGGGTATTTAATCTTCCAAAAGTCAGAGGAAACAAGGCATATGGCTGTCCTTGGAAGGGTCACCATTTGGTGAAAGTTGTCGAACTTAATAAACTACATTGTATATTGTAAATGTATCATTGACTTATGCTTTCAAGAAACTCCCTAAGGAGTTCTCTCTGCTCTGTCATCCTTCATAATTAAAAGGTCGGGTGTATCCAGAGAGCCAAGACCCACAGTGAAATATATTACAGGCAAGCTCGTGTTTTTAAGCCAATGCTAGCTCCTTGGGTCCATCTTTACGCCTACAATCCTTGGATAAGGGGAGCAGGGTCAAGCGGTGAGCCACTGTCACTCAGTCCAGAACTAGAACACAGCTGGGAATGTTCAAAGAACTGTTATTTAAACAAATGCTTCCTAGAGTCAAAGAATTATTTTTTAAAAAAAAAATGAATTAGAACAAAATTGGGAGGGGGCAGAGAAAATTCGACATCAAAAAAAAATTCTATAAAATAACCACACATAGTTTGGGTGCTTTGTGGAAAGCTGGAAAAGAAAAATAGACACAATTCTCTCTCTCTCTCTCTCTAGGAACTCGCCCTCTAAAACAAAAAATATTGATACAGGCTCACAACAAAAGACACACAGACAACTGCACAAACACCCAAGAAAATAATCAAACAAGAGTCCCACATATTGATGGGAATGTTTCCTCAGACTTGGACCAGTTGTTTTTGCTGAAAATTTATTTTTCTCACTTTTCTTTTATATCAAAGGCGCATGGGGCTGAGAAAGTGCAGAGAATGACAGATCAAAGGATGGCTGCAGAGAGCAGTGGCCCGGGGCCAAGGAAAGGGCCCAGCAGGTCCTTCCTGGGGAGAGGCTGTGGGGTCCACCACTAGAATGGGGCCCAGCTGCTGCCAGGGAAGAACTGAGTTCTAATCCTGACTCTGCCACTAACTTTCAAAAACTTGGGTTTCGGTGCTTTAATCTTCCAAACAGGAGTGATAGTCCCTCCGCCTGGATATTTCACCCAGATGGTGGAGGAGAAAAGGAGGCGATTGCTGAGAATATACCTAACACTTCCTGTGAGGATACCTGTGGGAGGGTTATCTTTGCCACCATCTGAAAGGCTCAGTCTCTAGGCACTAGCTATTTTATCTGGATTTTTAGCTTTGTTTATTCAGGATTCCAGCATATTGGGGTTGTTGTTTTTTTTGTGTGTTTTTTGTTTTGTCTTGTTTTGTTTTTGCTATCGTCACAATAAGCCTAAATATCCAGAAAGGAGAAGAGTGAGTTGTTCAAAACAACATTGGCCCCGGCCTGGTGACTCCGTTAGCTGGGCGTTGTCCCATACACCAACAATATTGTGGGTAACATCAATAATAAAGGTGAGGATTTTAAAAAGGCTGTAACAAGTAGCTGAAATCTTGCTCAGCAAAGAAGTTATTTATTCAGAGTAAATGCCTCGCTGCCTCACCGAAGAGAAAGGAGGAAGGAGCCTGGAGGAGAGAGAAGGTACGTTGGCAGGGGACCTAACCCTCCCAGGCTCCCTCCCCACCTTGCTCCCTCACAGGTATTCTAATAGGAAGGGAAGTCACCAAGAATGCAAAGTGGGAAGGATCATTCAGGGGACTGTACAAACTCCAGAAGTGTCCTAAAGAGAGAATATCACCCCACGGTGCACAAGGGGGAGTTGGTGAGAGGGAAGGGAGGGACCCCTGTTCTTGGTGAAAAAGGAAGCAGAAAGCTGCATTCCCTTAGGAAAAGTTAGATAGTAGTGAAAGAGGATATTGACAGGAGCAGGAGTTGTGGAGTTCAGGGACAACTGTTTATATCAGCCCTCTGCAAGGCTTTGCCTGTGTGACTAGGTACATAGTTCAACATCCTGTACCTCCAGGGACCTGGGAGGCAGCAATATCCTGCCTCCCCCAGGGCTGACGTGAGGGTGCCAGAGGGACAGCGGCAGTGTTTTCTGGGAGATCTTCAGGAGGACCCCGGGACCAGACATTTTTATGCATGCATGAACTGTTATTTATTTTTAAAATATTTTTTATTTATTTCAGAGAGGAAGGGAGGAGAAAGAGATAGAAACATCAATGTTGAGTCTTCCATTGGCTGACTCCTGCACGCCCCCTACTGGGGACTGAGCCCCGAAACCAGGGCATATGTCCTGACTGGTAATCAAACTGTGACCTCCTGGTTAATGCTGAACCACTGAGCCACTCAGGCCAGGTACATGCATGAATATTTCATTAATGATTGGTGAAATATAGCCTCTTATTTAAAATGTGCATTAAGTATTTCAAAAGTAGTTTAATCAAACTTATACAGAAAGTGTAATTTCTAGACGTATAATTGCTAGGCAGGTGTCAGTTTGGAGAACAAGTCAATTCAAACAATAAAATTTGGCAAACTGAATTATTTCTAACATCAAAAGCCCTGGGGGGAAATAGTTGACTTTTTTTTAGTCATTGAAATAGACTTTAGACCAAAATGTATACAGCTACCAGCCTGGAGTAGAACTTTGGGTTTAATGTGGAAACATTGAATTCACTTGCACAGATGAAGCACCTGTGAAAAAGAGAGGGGGAAAAAAGATGGGGGTGGAGAGAATGTTACAACAGTTTAAATCAAAAGAGAAGGCCCAGGGTGCTGCTCCCAACTTATCATCCTCTGTGACAGTTTGGACTTTGATCTTTGTACATCTTGTGTCTGACTCCAGGTTTGAACCATGGAGGGAAGCACCTGGCTTTGATTTCAGCTGCTTCATTAAGAAGATTATGATTGAAATATTGGCCTGAGCTTACCCACAGAGCCTGAAATGTCAGGATGGTTCTGGTATCCGTACACTGTCTCCTTGGTGAGCCTTGATGGACTGAACTATGCCATCAGAACAGCTTCAGGGAACTGCAGTCAACAATATTTGGTGGCCGCTTCCTCTATGCCATGGACTGCTTGAGGCTGGTGGAGCCAGAGAAACTTAACAAGATTCATGTGTATGATTATGAATGCCACTGAAATAAATGTACTTCAAACAAATAGACACACACACACACACACACTTGGTGATGTCACCCATTCCCGGGAAGGTCAGCAATGAGAAATCCATGCGAAGAATAACATTAAGTTGCCATTCTCCCAATGAAAATGTGAGTACCTGCAATTTTTTTAAATCATAAGGGTTTGTCCCCCCCCCCCATAATTCCAAGTTTAGTATATGTAAATGTTTTTCCATGTCAGTAAAAAAATGCATTCTTATGTGCTCTGAGAGCATGAAAAGTTCCATATTTTAGAGCCCTTGATTCTAAACAGTGCCCTTGATCTGATGAAGCAGCGCGGTAAATTGTTTCAATCAGGTGCTTGACCCAATTGTCAGGCCGCATTTAATTAAATAAAATCTCATTTTATAAGTCTCTAATTCTTCCCACATAGAGAATAGATTCCAAATACAAATGATACAGGTTGAGTCACCTTCTCCAAGGCATCTTGCCACCTGGCTCACCTGCGAGTTCACTGTGTTGGTCACTCAGAGCTGGTCTGGGGGGCAGCAACAATGTAGTCAGTCACCCAGGGTCCTGTGCCCGGACGGGCCCCATATTGCAACTTAATACTCTGCAGTTGCTGCCTTGACATTCCTAATTTTATCTTTGAATAAGTGTTTTGTAAGTGAAGTCTCATAGGCTGGGGGTGGGGAACATGGGGTCCTGAGAACCCCTGTATCCCTGCCTCCTGTGGCCTCCCTGCACTGCCCCCTCCTGGTGCTCAGCCCCACTTGGCCTCACTGTCCCCACCCCCTGTACCTTGACTTTCTGCCTCCCACCCACTCTGCACCTCCCTCCCGCCAGGAGGCTTAGGAGGGTCAGGGTTGGACAGGACAGTCATAACACACTCTGTGGGCAACTCAGCGGGGGGAACGCTTTGCTCACCTGGACCCAGGATCCAGGTACTTGGTGCGCCCCTGCACTTGGTGGTTGCCATCTGCCCTGGGTTGGGGCAGCAAGGCTATGGAAAAGAGAGGGCATTGAGTGTCCTGTAATAATCACTGTTCCATTTTATGAGGTTTTCTGTTAGAAAATTATGTCATTTCTTAGTTTTTAAAAATCAAATATTGAGTAGCAAAACATGAATTTTAATAATCTAGATTATCAAGAAAAACTATAATAGCTGTTAAAGAGAGCCTTTGTAAATAAGCCCTCCCTCCCCCCGCCCCAACACACACACACACACACACACACACACACACACATTTATAAAGAGGTACCATTTCAGGTAAAGACAAATGTATGTGAACTAGGATGAGCAGGAGAGCTTCATGAGGAAGCTGAGAAACTAGTTAGCGTGGAACTCCCCTCCCCTCTGACTCTGAACCCTTTCCCACCCTACTCACACACACCCTACACACACAAACATACAATCTACACACAAACACACACAACACGCACGTTTATTGATCCAGCAAAGAAATTAGAAAGTTTAATTCCTGTATGCCATCACTTAATGGGAAATGTCAAGTTTTCTATACTTTAAGAATTTGTGGAGGACAACTGAGTAAAATGAACTTTTTAAGAGACAGATATTAAATTGGTCACTGGAACTGAATTTATATACTGCAAAAGTAAGTTGAGCAATTCTTCAATACTTTTAACTCACACCAAATTCAAGATTTCCTTATTGCACTTTAAAATTGTTTGCCCAAATTATCTAAATACTTGACTCAATGCTACATTTTTGGCTATGAAGACATATCGCAAGTTAGTTAGAGCTTCTACCATTGCGGGGGAGGGCAAACAGCCGTATATAAAACAAAGACAAATTCTGCCTTCAGATATTCACCCATAAATCCCTCTAATTTCATGTCAACATGCACACATTTTTTCTGAGCAAAGAATTTGGCCGAGATCAACCAAATGCTAATTTAACGTTCTTGTCAGATTTAACAAATTATGTGTAACTCGGTGCATATGCTCATCAAGTTTTTAGAGATGAAGAGCATATTTACCCCAGTCAATATTCATATCTTTGAGAAAAGTTCCTTTTTCTTCTTCTTCTTTTTTTTTTTTAATGTATCGGTGCTTTGATGTGAGCCCGTGTATCTGCTTGTTTATTCTAAGAGAACAGTCTTAATTTGACCATCAGAAAATAGCAAAGATTTGCTATTGCATGATGATATTTCCCTAATCAAACCTGAACTTGGTGAGGCAACCTTGATTGGTTAGGTCTGCATTACAATCTATAACAACCAGAAAATACATATGGGCTGCATGAATTTGAAATCTCTTCTGACATCTGAGTAATGTTAATCTTGTTTATATGACAACCTCATTATGGTGCATAATTGCTCAGCCTTCTCCTAGCAAATACTGGGTTAAAAACGCATGGAAGATGCTTGTTCTTCTCGTTATTAATTAGCACGTGTCCACTTCGCCAGATCCAGTGCCCAAACTTCATTTGTTATGTTCAGCCAAATGCATGAATAGGTTTGGAGTAATTATTTTCCAACATCATCTAATACCTCTCTGCACATCAATTAAAAATCCTCTTAACAAGGAACTGCATTTTGTTCGAGATCAAATGCCTGGTCCAAAGCTATATCAATCATGTCGAGCTAATTAGTGGCTCTGCTTTCTATCATTTGTTTTACTTTATTATTTCATTGTACACTTCCTAATGAAACCAATTGAACAATTTTTAAATCTTTGTTCCATTAATTGAAGGCTTAAAGGCCAGCTACCTCGTCAGGCTTTCTTCCCTTTGAAAAGAAGTGCACGCAAGGGCGGGGGAGAGGGGGAGCCCGCAGACCTGTTATTATACCTATTTACTTTCTGAAGTGCCCGCTCTATAGACACAAGTTTTAAAAGGTTTATCACCATTCTTAGACGGCTTGCAAAGAACTCACCGCTCACCACACCTTTACAGCTTTTCTCTACGTGCTAAAGCATTTCAGAAGGATGAGTCAAAACAATAATAGGAGATGCAGGGCGGTTAAGCTTGAAGACTGTGCCTAGAAGCTCACGAAATTACTGTGTATTTCTGTCAGCATTTTATACACGGGGTGTCCAGCTTTCTTCTTAGTGCAAAAAGCTGCTGAGCTGTGAAAACCGTTTAGGAGCACTCCTTTGGGGTCTGGATAGAGCTGTGGATTCCAATACAAACATGAATGGATTAAATGCATACTAACTACCTAAGGTGGGAAACTGTAATGAGGGAACGAACAGATTCCAGCTCTTTAGAATTTCCGCTGGCTCATCAAACCCCGGCCTCAGCGTCGCCGGGCAGGACACGCAGGCCAGGAGAGGGCTGCTTCATTTGCCCCAAGTGTAGGGCGTCCTGGCCTGTGGCCTCGGTCACACCCACCCTCTCTATTGGTATTCATTTTGGTTTATGAGGCCTTCTCAGTTCACCAAATCCGTGTGCGCAGTGGTTTCCCCAGTCACAAAGCAGATCCCAATTAACGCCAAATCAGAAGAGTTAATGTTGGGCAAAGTAGAGCTAATTTTCTCCAGCGCTGGGCCTTCCGCGGGGCTCCTTCCTCACACACGTGAATCCATTTGAACTAAACAAAACTGACAAATCAGCAGGTGTCGGGCTTCAGACAAATGGGCTGCGCCTCTGTCTCTGGTCTGTGCCAGAGGGGAAAAATCAAGACCAAATTCTCAGAAGAGTCAGCTGGACTTAAAAGTGCTACAGAGTCCTGCCAGCCTATGGACTTGTGGCATGTATTTACACATTTATTATTTTGAACATAAACTGATGAGAGGAATCCTATCCAGAGATAAGAAGGATGAGAGTTTTTTTTAAAGCTCTTATGAGGTCTGAAAATCCTCTAGAATCACGGGGGTGGGAGGTGGAGGGGGGGCGTGGAGATGAAAAGACTTGGGAATCCTCTAATTTACTTGTTCCTCGCCCAGACGTCTGTTCTTTATAATGATTAAGTTACTAACGTTTATTTGTCAGTAATAATTGAATTTTACACCAAAGTGAATTATCGAAACAAATGAACTGCTCTGTTGCAATTTTAAATAGCCTTCTTTGCAAATTATCTCCCATGATTTATATTAATCCTATGGGGAAGGCAGAGAAAAAAATTGCACGAGGATGGATGGTTCGGATTTAATGTAAATGGATAAAAGTATGTGATAGCTTCTCCTGATTCCGCCCATGAATTTAACATGATACCCTTCTGGCTCCAGCACTCCTTTCAAAATCTGGGTAGCAAGTCCAAATATAAATCTTCAAAAGGTTTGGAGGTTTGACCACAGCATGCTCCACTCTGAAAGAGAAAGACGGAGACAGAGAATCATATTACTTTTGTTACCCAGGAAAATCCGTGACAGCGAAGGCTCACCACCGCTGTGAAATACCCCTCGGCAGCTTCCCCGGGACTCATTTAGTTGTATGGAATTCCCTTTTTCTGCTGATACGGACTTAAACTCCGTCTCTGTACCGTCCAAGGAACCTTCTTTGGAATGCTTGCCCTCTAGCCCAATGGCCCTCAACCTTCCTAATGCTGCGACCCTTTAATACAGCTCCTCATGTTGTGGTGACCCCCAATTTCATTGTTACAAATTGAACATAATTAAAGCATAGTGATTAATCACAGAACAATATGTAATTATATATGTGTTTTCCGATGGTCTTAGGCGACCCCTGTGAAAGGGTCGTTCGACCCCCAAAGGCGTCGCGACCCACAGGTTGAGAACCGCTGATCTAGTCCTTCTTTCTAATCTCTGCCCATCCCACAATGCTTTTCTCTTATTCCGGCAATTCATGACATTTTCGCTGATCATTCTAGCTCATGGTTTCCCAAACTTCCGTAATAATAGGGATCATCTGGGAAATAGAGATCTCCTGGAGATTCTGCATTAATAAATTTGGAGTGGGGCCCAGGAAACTGTATGTTTAACAAGCAAACTAGACTATTTATATCATCAAGAATGTTCTAAAACACACTGAGAGAGAGTGTGGATCATGCTCTCTGAATGCCTAAGCCCTTATAGCATATACCACACATTTCTGTCCACAATTTTTACTGCCCTGTAATATTCTATAATTATTTCACTGACATCTTCCCTGGGAAGTTATGACTACTTGAATTTCTTATTTTGAACACTTGTACGCCATCTAATCCTTTTAGAAAACCAAGAATAATTTGTAGGGTTTTTATAAGAAACAATTGGATATAATTTAAATGATGTCAACACTCAGAGAGACTGCAGGAGACAGAGAAAAGAAGGTGAATGGTCAAGCACAGCAAGAGGAACAAAAAGGTAAGAAATTCTGTCGTACTGTACTTACAAAGACCAAGGCCATTCACTGGCTTTTTTTCTGATGAAGTAGTTGTAGTTTTTGAAAACATGGAAAAGCACAAACATTAAAAGAATTATCAGTGCAACCACCAAGAAATTACCATTGTTAATATTTTTGTATTTATCTCTCTAATTATTATAGATCTAGTTCTCCAGCTTGCCCATTGCCTTTTGCTTCAGGGGAAAGTCCCATGTGGAGTTGGTGAATTTGACCTTTGCCCATGATGCAGGCAGTCAGGAAAGTGTATCTCCTTTGTGTCTTTAGAATTTACATTGTTTGGGGTCCTATGCTCCTGGAACTAAAGAAAAGCCCTGGGGGTAGGGTGGGTGGTGGGAGGGGGGAGGGAGAGGGGACAGGGGAGAGGGAGGCAACAAAATAGAGTAAGAGAATATTCAAATCCAAAGCAATCAGAGTCTTGCCACTTGAGAAGGCAGCAATGGGCAACCAATAAAATGGTATGAAAGGCAGAAACAAGGGAAATGGGATGTTAGTTGATGCATTAATTTGAGGATGGGGAAAAGAATTTAAAACCTAAGGAAAAAATTCAAAATGCAAATTTCAGAAGTACCTGAGGTTAGAAGGCTTTGAAAAGTGTCTACAATCATGATTATCCTATATAATAAAAGGCTAATAAGCAAATATAACAAATGGCTGAACGACCAGTTGCTATGATGAGCACTGATCACCAGGGGGCAGATGCTCAATGCTGCTCAGCCAGAAGGCTGGCGAGTATAGTGGCAGTGACAGGCCCCCTCCTTATGGAGGGGGCCTAAGCCATCAGTTGGACATCCCCCGAGGGTTCCTGGACTGTGAAAGGGTGCAGGCCAGGCTGAAGGATCCCCGGTGTGCACAAATCTCGTGTACCAGGCCTCTAGTCTATAATAATGAAAGGGTTATGTGCTAATTAGACGAGGCGTCCTTCTGGACTAAGCCGGGGCCTGAGGGAAGCCAGCCTGGGTCCCAAGTGCCTGCCTGCAGCTGGAGCAAAGCCAGCCAGGTCCTGGGAGCCTGCTGGCAGCCAGAGGAAAGCAAGTCCAGGTACCAGGTGCTAGAGAGAAGCCGGTGCCGGCAGCTGGGGGAAGGAAGGCCTACTCTTGCACAGATTTTATGCATTGGGCCTCTAGTCCTATATAATAAAAGCGTAGTATGCAAATTGTCCCCTCGATCAGGAGTTCGTCTGGGAGTTCAACCAGGGGGTGTCAGCCACTAGGGACTCTACCAGTGCATGAATTTCGTGCACTGGGCCTCTAGTTTTAATATAAAAAGATGAAAGTAAGAATTCCAGTCATAGAGATATTGAGGATATATTGACTTCTTGGCATTTACTTAGATGTTTGATATTGGGTAGATCCAGCCACACTCTAGAGAGAGCTCTTATCCTCCATCCTGCTTTCTTATTATAGTTTCATAGGCTTTCCAAGAGGAACAGTATTTTGTCAACATTATGCAAACTTTCTATACAAAGTTCACAAGGTCTTCATGATTAATACATACAGAGCCCATGTCAAGGTCTTTGATTTGTGTCTGTAATTATTTTTATAATGCATTTAGCGCTACTTCCAATATGATGATTCTCTTCAAACTTGAGGGTCAGGGGGGAAAAAGCATAGATTCATCTACAAAAACACAAATAAACCATAGGTAAATATTGTCTAATATTGGTATTTCTGAAAGATAATTGTCATAATTTTTTAAAATTAATTGAAAAATGTAAATGTTTAAGAAAGTGTTTCCCAAAGTTTATTTCAGAATACTCACCCTAAGAGATGCTCCAGTTAAAGGAGGTCTAAGTTCCAATTAATTTTGGAAGTTCTTGTCACCTACTATATCCTACAATCTCCTTAATGCAACATGGGGACTGTTGAAGGCTATGAAGGCTATAATTATTATAATTATTATTATTATTACAATAATTTTTATTAAAAATAAGGTACTGCACAGAGAGGAAAGGGGAAAGAACTTAAGAAAATTAGAGAAAGCTTTATAGGAAAGATGATGATTGAAGGTAGACTTTAAAGCAAAATAACTAAAAATAAATAAATAAAATAAATAAAGCAAAATAACTAGAATGCAAAGTATATGTTGATTGAGAGTATACTATTCATGCCAAAATGAATTTACAAAATTAATTTAATTTGCAAACTAATAAAATATTTGAAGGTTAATTTTATATGAAAAGATAAGAATAGAAACTTAGAAATTATCTTGGCCCTATCAGTTTGACTCAGTGGATTGCAATCACTTTGTGAAAGCTGAGAACACTGACTCTGAATTTTTTAAGAGGTTCGGGTGCCCAACCAGAAAACTTGTCCATGCAGAACAGGAATATGGGCCTGGTGGCTTCTGTCTTCTAAGAAGAATTTGCTGAAGTAAAGCCTCCGCTGCCAGGGGGCTTTCGTGCTCCAGGACAGTGAGAGGTGTCTATTTCTGAATCTAGCATCTTGTGTCCCAAATACATGTTTCTACCCTGAGGACCATTCCCTTGGGGAGCTGCTGGCTGTGGTTCTGAATTAATCTGTGGTTCTGAAGTCCTCAGGGTTCCTGCATTTCCAAGACCTCACCCAAGTACAATCACCTGACTGTGTGAGGAGATTTGGGGTCAAAGTTCACACTGCCTAAGTAGTTTCCAGAGAGTCTTCCAAATGTCCTTCACCCCAACCCCGAATAATTACTCATCTATAGGGGAAGTGGCATACCTCGCCACAGCCCTGATAAATAAATGTGTTTCTGAGGTTTAATGTTCGAGCTGGTCATTTGCCTCTTGGATCTCACATCCTTCCCTTGGTCTGCTTTCTTGAGAGCACATCTCCGCACACATTTCCCAGCCTCCCTTGCCCATGCGCTCATCAGCTCTGGTGGAAGCTGGAGGGGAAGGGGAGGAGGGAAGCTCACCTCACTGCAGCCCAGGTGGTACCTCTGGCAGTTCCCTCTGGTAGTGCTGGCTCCTGGCATGGTCCCAGCACCCGCCAGACATTGCCCACAGTTCCAGCTCCTGCCTGTTGAACAACTGGACCCCCATCTCCTTCCTTTACCCCGGGACTCTAAGTGTGGCAGTAACTGACCAGTTTTCAGTCTTCCAACTACTCTATGGTGAATTCCCTTTATTACCTTTTCCCCATTGAAATACCTGGTTTGGGCTCTCTTTGGATTCTCCCTGGATCTTCACTGTAGAGTTTTATTTATTTAAAATTTTAAAATGTTGGATATTTACACTTTAGAAGTCAAGTAGTGATGAGAGTATAATAATAAAATAGAAATAGATGCCACACAAATGCATATAGAGAAACATATGCCTGTGCAGGAGATAGATATATTCAAATTATGCCATAAGGTAAAACAGCTATTTGGCCATTTGTTTATCTTCTTTGGACAGATGTCTATTCAAACCTTTTGTCCATTTTTGAATGGGTTGTTTTATGTGTGTGTGTGTGTGTGTGTGTGTGTGTGTGTGTCTGTTTGTGTGTTGTTGTTGATTTTTGTAAGAATTCTTTATATATCCTGCGTTTTAACACCCTATCAGATTTTTAAATGTTTTTTTCCCATTTTGTAAGTTGCCTTTTCATTCTACTAATAGTGTTGTTCGATGCCCAGAAGTTTGTAAATTTTTATATAGTCCAACTTACCTATTTTTTGTTACTATGCTTTCGGTGTCATGTCTAAGAAATTATTGCCAAATCTAATGTCATAATGCTTTCCCCATATTTTTTTTTCAGGAGTTTTATCATTTTACCTCCTACATTTAGGTCTTTGATCCACCTTGCATCCATTTTCGTATGTAAGGCAAGGTAGGGTCCAATTTCATTCCTTTAGGTGTGGATATCGACTTTCCAAGCACCATTTGTTGACAAGACAGTCCTTTCCCCATTGAATTATTGTGACATCCTTGTCAAAAGTCATTTGAGCATATGCGTGAGAGTTTATCTGTGGGCTCTCTGCTCTATTCCATTGATCTTCATGTCCGTCTTTATGCCAGTACCACACTATTGTGATAACTCTAGCTTTGTAATAAGTTTTGAAATCAGCAAGTGTAAACAATCTAAGTATATTCTTCTTTTTAATATTGTTTTTGGCTTCCAGGGTCCCTTGAGATTCCACATGAATTTTAGGATGGATTTTGCTATTTCTGGGGGTGGGGGGTGGGGGGAGGGAAATGCCATTGGACCCTGCCTTAATCTTAACAATTTTTAAATACTACTTGAGGTCCAGCTTGAATCCACCACTCTCAGAAGAGATTCTTAATAACTTTCCAACCTCCTGAAACGGTGACCATATTTTATTAAGATATTTCACTCTAGCTGTCATACAGACAAATCAGTGACTTCATACAGAAGTGTGTCCATGCCTCCCATCATAGTCTGAGGTGGGTTAAGTGATTTTACGGGCCACCACTCTTCCAAGTGGTGACTCAGGGTCCAGGCTGCTTTTATTTCCTACCTATGCCATTACATAGGAGCACATGGTATCCTAAGTTTGCCCCGGCAGAGGAAGAGCAAGATGGAAGAGGCACAATGGTTATTAACAGCCTCCACCTGGATGATGCACATGAAACCCCGGTCACATTTCATGGAGCCAGCACTAGTGGAGGGCGGGTAACTGCAGGGGAGGCTGAGAGATGTGCAGGAGTGTTCCATTTGGGAAACACTGTCTCTGACACAAGCGCAGATGTGGTACCTTTAATAGGATACTTTGTATGCTTTCGAAAGACATCTCTTGTATTACTAGCTTGTCTTCCTATTTAATTTTGTGTCTGTCGTGGCTCCCAGTTCTACTACAAGTACTTCGAGAACAGAAACAACATGTCACCCATCTTTGTGTCTCCCTTCACATCCAGCAAAATGTCTTGCCTATAATTGGTTCATTCAACATCCAGTCGTTAAATACGTATTGAGTTCCCATTATGTGCACTGTTTCAAGCACTGGGGATACCTGGGTGTGGAAACACACTGAATCCTCCATGCTGAATTTACACAATCAATTAAACAGTCACACTAGTAAATGTACAATTGCAATTATGCTGAATATTAGGAAGTAAAAACACATTGCATTAAAAAATACTCCAACTAAATTTTAAACAGCAAAGTTGTTGAATAAACTAAAAGACAATTGCCATGTGCATTGTGGGAAATCTTGCCCCATGGAGACTTCCAGAGGGAGAGAACAATGGGAGGGGTGAAGGCAAACGCAGGGGTCCTGGACAATTAGCAGGTGCTCTGAACTCCCTGGAGGAGTGAGGTTTGCAAACAGCGCTCCCCAGTCTCCTGCGCTGAGCCTGGTGTGATGGGCGGGATGTCAGGAGTAATAAAGAAAAATGGCAGCGTAACTACAAACAGAAGAAACACGTCTTTGGTACATTTCCATCCTGTCAGCAGTTTTCTGTCAGACTAATGGGATCACATGAATAATTTTGTTTTCTCTAATAGGAACCCAAAAAAATATACATAATCTCATCAGGCTGTTTTTATATCACTCAATGAAAAAGTGAAAACTAACATGATGAAAAGAAAAGATAAGCAGTAGAAATACAAGTCACAGGGAATATCTGTGGCCATGATTATTTTAGATATTCATGTGGCATCTGTGATAAGGATGCTGTTTCTGCCCGCTCCTCTGGACTTGATGAACTACGGGGTGGTTATCCGGGAGTGGCAGGCATCTTTGTCTTCCTATGTTTTCATTCCGGGAAAGGATCGTGTCTCCCTGACTTGCATATGTTGCTTTATTTTTTTATTTTGCCCCGTCATGTGTTTCGGAGCTTTCAGTCTGCTCCCATGGCCTAATCCAAACGACTGGGACAATTTGTTATTGTCAGCTTCTCCGAGGAGAACATGAAGGGACCCTGCAGCCCTAAGAACATATCAATTCAGACTCTGAAATCTGTCATTTCCGATGATTTTCAGCAAAGGCCCCTCCTTTCTCCCCAGAATGGTTTGGGGAATTTTATTTGGCTTTTGCCTGAGTCATCAGACACATTGTTCGTAAGCTGGGTTGAAATCCAAAACTGACTCACCCATAATTCACATACTACAGTGAATGCACATAATAAGCATTCAGTAAACACTGGTTGAAATTAAGTCAGTTGAATTGAACTGAACTGAACTGAAAAATTAAAGACTTGTGTGGTTCAGCAAATGAGAACATTCTGTGAAAAATGGACTCTCCGGTGGCGTGGCCTACAGTGGCAGGCTCTGCCTCCACGCAGAGGGTAGGAGCAGAGGTAACCATGTGCTTAGCCAAGAGTGGATTCAAGCCCTTGAAAGCAGGTTATTTTTGTTGCATAATGTCATTGTGAGTTTCCTGTCTTTGTAACTCAAAAAATATGGGCCTTCACGAACCAAGGAGGAAGGGATGAATTATTGAACAATGGTGTTGGGAAAATTGGCTCGCTATCTGGAAAAAAAATCCTTAAGTTAGATTTTCACTTCAGACCACACAACAAAATAAATTCCAGCTGATGAGAAAAAGAGAAATGTGAAAAGTAAAACCATCAAAAACCGAAGGGGCATCTGTGGATCAGGATTGGCAGGAGGAGGGGGAAGGAACAAAGGCAATTCTACTTCTATGGTATTCTTCTCTGTCCTTTAAAAAGCAATAAGCAACAGCCATGTATAATTTTCAGAATGAGGAGGAAATGTAGGTGAATATTTTATTGGTCCTGGAGGTGATGAAAGACTTTCAAAACCTAAAAGCAATGGGAAAAACACCAAAGGAAAATCAATAAATTTGGCCCAACTTCTGTATATCAGTAAAAGAAAGCATCAAAATGTAAAGATGCATAAAAAATTGGAGAAACATCTGAAACAAATGTTACAAAATGCTAATAGAGTTAATGTATAAAGAACAATTACAACTTCATTAAAAATGCACACTAAGTTAGAAAAATTATAAGATAGATGTTGCATAGAATATAATAATAAACTGATAAAGTAAAATATAAACATACATTTGTTGCACCAGGATGTTCATCATAGCTTTATTTATGAAGTTATGATGAACATTATAGGACTGATAAAATAATTAGGACTGATCTCAATTTTTAATAAAAAATGCTAAATGAACTATTGTTTGAAGAATATATATAATGGCATGGAGATATTCTAATTTGTAAGTACAGAAAGTGCTTTAAAACAAAATACAAAACATTTAATTTTGTAAAACATCTGTGTGTGTTTTTATGGGTACATGCATAAAAGAAAATGTTTCAAAGGAAATATATCAAAAATTAGCAATGCTTATCTCTTAATTGTGAGATTATTTTAATAATCATTTTGTTTTTATACTGTTCTTACTGTTTTTCTGTAAAGAGCATTATTACTTTATAATCAGAAAAAAAATAAAAGAAATATTTATTTAAGCTTGAGTCTTCTTTCCTTTAAAAAAAATTACACATATTAAGTTTAATATTTTTAACCAGATAAAATACTGTGGAAACTTTGAATGAAAGACATTGGATATTATTTCTATGCAATTAACTTTCTTAGATTTCTGGTTTAATATTGAACATAAAGACAGTGAACTAATTTAATTTTAACCTGACCCATTTAATACCTATGCCCACACTCTTTTCTCAGTGTTGTCTCCTTCCTATAGGTATGCTTAACCCCCCCCCCCCCCCGACCCCGCCACAAAGTGCTAGCTAATATGGGACACCTCGAGAGCATAAATTGCACTTTATTTTTTTATTTTTAAAATATTTATTGTTGAAAGTATTACATATATTCCCATTTTTCCCTCATTGACCCCTTCTAGCCCTCCCCTACCCCCCAGCCCCAGGCCTTCACCACCCTATTGTCTGTGTCCATGGATTATCCATATATGCATACAAGGTCTTTGGTTGATTACCTCCCACTCACTCACCCTGAAATAAATTATCTTTTTATCACATCCCTTGGAAATTTGTAAATGGAATAAGTGGGGAAAATGGCTGAAAGGTAGGCCTGTGGGGATAAATTCTGTTACATTTTTCCTCATCAGTGCTATAGAGTTAGGCCCACATTATGAATTTTTTCTCATCATTTGCACAAGTTCTTCGCCATTCATGGAATGCTTTCTACTCCGGGTGTGAAGCATCTGGATCATCTATATATATAAAAGCCTAAGCAACCGAACAACCAAATGACTGAATGACTGGTCGACCGGTCAACCGGTCGCTATGACACACACTGATCACCAGGGGGCAGACACATAAGAGCTGCTCCTGGTGGTCAGTGCAATCCCACAGCCAACTTCTCATGGCTTGCCAACCTCCCATGGTCCCTCCCATTGGCCAGCCAGCCCCAATCAGTCCCGATCAGGACTGGGAGAGAGGGCCCCGATCGGCCTGATTGCTGGTTAGGCCGAGGGACCCCACCAGTGCACGAATTCATGCACAGGGGGCCTCTAGTTCCTACATAAACATGAATCATCCTCAGGCTTCAACCACTTAATATCTTTCTGTAATAGTGTTTCACTTCTTGTCTTCCTGGCCTCTCTGTACCATTCCTGGCTTCTGGTATGGGTTGTTTTCCATCTGTTTGTTTGTTTGTTTGTTTTTTTTGGGGGGGGAGCATTTGGGGGAGGTTTTTTTTTAAGTAGAGAAGAAATATGTCTGGGAAGGGTAAATAAAGGGGCAGACTTAAAAACACAAAACTGATGGAAGACACTTTCAGTCCTATTCTTCAAACTGGTTTAAAAACAAAAGCAGCCCTAGCTGGTTTGGCTCAGTGGATAGAGCATCGATCTGGCGACTGAAGAGTCCCACGTTTGATTCCAGTTAAAGGCACATGCCTGGGTTGTGGGGTCAATCCCCAGTAGGGGGTGTGCAGGAGGCAGCCAATCAATGATTCTCTCTCATCATTGATGTTTCTATTTTTCTTTTCCTCTCTCTTCTTCTCTGAAATATATATATATTTTAAAAAACAGCAGTCAGCAATTTAATCTGGGTGGGGTCCACCCCTGACTAAATGTATCTCCTTTTGTAATGCCTAAAATTTGATTATTACTGAATGATCATTTGCAGTAATCATTGCCCTTTCCAGATACCTTCCCTAAAAATGTAAATACTCCTGAAAATGGACTAAAATTAATGACTAATTCTTTGGCATGCATAACTTTTAAAATAAACTCTTTTCTTACTCATATAAAAGATGGTTTTCTTTGGAATTTCATTTGTTATTAACAAATCTCTGTGGGCCTAGAAGCTAAAGGTTCTACAAGAGGAGCGGGGGCGTGGGGGGGGGGGGGGGGGGCAGACAAAGGAAAGATCTTGCAAACATTGTAACCCTCTATGTGGGGAGCCCCACACGTCCTGACAATGCACCCAGGGCACTGACTCCCACCCATGTCAGTGTGTCAGAGGTGGGAAGGGAAGGGCCAGTGCAGGTGACAGCTGCAGGAGGCCGGTGGTAGCTCTTGCTGCCCACTGCCTCTGTACCACGAGTGCCCAGGGCTACGTTAGTGGAAGTGGGACATCTATAGCGCAGCCAGATGTTAGCCTCTGGATCAGCATCTTTATCAGAACAGGAAGGAAATGACAATGAGACCACTAATGAAAAAGTCAAACTTTGACAGCCCTGGCTCTGGCCCACCTTAAACAATAAAATGTGAATTGCAGAACACGACCCAATAACAGGAAACAAGACCAAGGGTGTTTTTGGTAAACAGTGGCAGTTTTCCCATCTGAGGATTTGATGAAAGCTCTCAGCAAATCTAAAGAAAGGGATAAGGTTTCCTTGTCAGGAGGGCTGACCACACACTCATATAATGATGTTCATCCATCTCTGACATACGAACCCAAGCCTGTGGCAGAACCATATATACCTTATCCCGGGACAGGTAATGAAACATAATGACCATCCTTTCCTGCTGCTCCATTCCTCTACCGCACAGTGGCTGCTAATCAAGATGCATGGCTGCGAGGCTGTCCATCTGTGTCCCCAAAGCAAGCGTGGCATTGCGTTTTCCTCTCTGGTCTGCTCCTGGCCCAGAAGAAGGTGTCCTGGGAAAGACAGCCAACCTTGAGCTGATTTCTAACTGCTTTCATGAGGCTAGACTTCAACACTCTGACGGTACTTCCAGATCTCTTGCTTCCATATAACATCTTTGTTTATTTTCAAAGTACAAAGGAACTATAGTCGCTTTGCTAGCAACCCAACAGAATCAAGCCTTGTTCACAGAGAGCACTTGGATTCCAGTGTGTGTGACTTAACTCTGGGGTGTTTATTTTCTATTCAATCTAGGAGACTCCAGAGGGTGGGTCAAAGAATTGAAAGCAGGATTTGAAAAGGACTTGGGCAAGTTTTGCTTTGGAAACCCAAGCAAAAATTAGAGATTATTATCTACTTTACAATATTATTATTTTTGAGTATTTAAGAGGACTGGTGTTTGAATGTAATCATTCTCTAAGGCTTTCAAGCACTAACAATTTGGAATTAATGTTTTGGGGGACTTTTAAACTAAACAACAGTACTGACACCCAATATTGCCAAAGCAAATAGCGTAGATATATTGGCCTCCTGTTCCTCTGTGCAGAGGCAGTTGAGTCAAATCAGCTGAACTTCCACTATGAACCTCAAACAGGGGAACTTAGAAAATGCAGTTGGCTCTCAGTAATCTCTCCTCTTACCCCCTGCCATGGAAGTGGCACTATATAAGAATAATTTTTATGCGAATAATTTTTAAGCCAAAATAATTTACTCACATGTGACACTGGAAGGGGACCCAGACTCAGTGCTTGTTTGGTTCTGACAACAATACCACTGCGCATACAATGACAGTAAAGGGGTAACTAAAGCGGGACATGGGGGACCTCCCGGGCCTGCAAAGGTGAGCAAAGCATGCTGGTTGGAGCGCACAGTCTGTACAGAGATAAAAATGACGTCCCCATCTACAAGTAGCATTGGCCAGTGTCCCATGTATAGAAACAGAGGGTTGCCGATAGTTATAGCTTTTTCGGCTTTTCTTATAAGGGAAGAAATATTTAGAGCTCTCCAGAGGCATGGGATCTGCTACGGATGAACAGACTAACACATCCTCTGCAGGCCAAGGTGGCATGCTGTTCCTCCATTTTCCTCATGGTTGTAAATTCACAAAAATGTTAGCGTTAAAGAGACCGTAGATACGGCCTGGCCAGTTTAGTGGAGGTACAAAACCAAGACACAATGGCTTCTCGGGACTAACTGAGCCTCATTTGTTTGGAACACAGGCCCTCCATTTGGTTCATTAAGAGCAAACCTCCTCGATTTAAGAAATGTTTTATGATCTTTAAGGATCTTCTTATTTTTGTCAGGACTTTTGGGGCCATTCATAATGCTTATACACTCTTGTAAGTTCATTGGTGTTACAGAATGTGTGTGTAATACACACACAGTTATAACTTTATGAGCCTCTATTTTATTACAGAGAGTTTATAATAAGAGTATGGAAACCTCAGTCATATGTCACCTGTCCTGCCCATTTTAGTCCTTCTTCTCAAAACCCACCTCTCTATAAATACTAGAAAGGAAGAATGACATCTATAAATTTATATTGAGTTTTTGTTGTTGAATTATAACTGGTAAGAGGAAGGCATTGTTAATGTCAAATGATATAGTTACTTTAGCTTCAGTTTCATTGTCTATGAAGAAAGGATAATAATGGCACCTAACCTAGCTCATAGAGTTGTTCTGATGGTCAAATTAGATAATATATGTAAAAACTTGGGGTAGTGTCTGACACATACTAAACACCTGAAATAGAATACTATTATTAGTGTACAATGCCATAAATTATGCAAGAGATGAATTGCCAATGGATCAGGTAAGACTTCAAGTCAAATGAATAAATATACACTATCTCCTCCATGGAATCCCTAATGCGGAAGACACACATTCATTAGTAAGCCCCACACTTCAGTGCACGGTTACCTGAGAGGACCACAGAAACTCAGGGTTTGCCTATTATTCTGCTTTCCCTAGGCTGGAACCAGGAACATTTAGGCAGGAAGCATGCGATCATTCAAATTGGGACCTGTCCAGACATGAGGTTAAAGATATCTATTTATAAATTGTGACTTTAGTCATTAAGGTACACACATAAGCTCATGCATGCTAAAATGACATTTTGTTAATAGACTATCCTGGCAGTTTGGGGTGTTCTTTTAAGCTTTTTAGCAGCAACAAGCTGCTTCCTAGTCAGGAATCTTAAAATAACTATGTCATTACATAAACATTCTACATCCACTTTATGCCAACCCATGTTCTGTTTCTTTTGGAAGAGAATGAAATAAGATGAATAGGCCTGACCCGGAGCCCGTGTTATAGAATGCTAATGTTCTTTAAGATGCTGGATGTTCTAAAAATTGTGAAAAGGTCCAGTGTTAAAGGTATGGCTGACCTTTGCAAGATTATTTTATTACAGAGGTTCTTTGGTTTTACAAGCTGACATGCCAGAGTCAACAAAAATAAGGTGCTAGGGGAATATTGCCACATAGGTAAGAGCATAAACTTATGTAGCTTTCTCAGCATGGCCAACTGAGCCCTGGGGAGGGGACCTGGGACTCTGAGATGGTCCACACAGCTACACAAATAGAAAATATAGTCTGGCTGACAAATCAAAGAGCTCTAGATTTATTATCCAATCTATTAAACTGCATTAGGAACAAATCAGATATAGTGACACCCTACATAGGCAGACACAGGCTCTAGGCAACTTCAGTCTCTGGGCAAAGCTGCTCCATTAGTGGAACTCAGGTAGCAGTGAGCCAGGGCAGACTGATGTTTAGGTCCAAGTCAAATAGGCCCCAGTGGGAGAAATCAGACCTCTCAGTGAATGAGAGGAGGTTCCCTGCGCTGGGAGCCAGCCCCCAAAGCAACAGGGAAATAGAATATGCCTAAGGATGGATTAAGCAGTCAGCATGGGAGAAATCTGGTAGCACAAGATTTACAGTCAGCGAGAGGTACTGGGAGAGAGGGTCCGAGGCCAATGACTAAATCTGACACTTAGGTAGGATTCAGTCACAAAGAGCAAGTCAAGAGACCAGGAATTAGAAATGAAACCAACAGGCGACTCACAGATTCTGAGCCACAGGAGGAGGCCCGCCCCCCCCCCCCCCCCCACACACACACACACCAACCCCAGAAATTAGGGCTCTATTGGTGTGAGCAAAGTTTCTCAGTATGTTTACTAATTAGACCCCAAAGATGATACCCAGTGAGCCATAGCCTTACCACATTGAACTTGGGTTGGCCTTGTGACTCACTTTGACCAATAGGGTTTGTCCAAAGTGACCCTGAGTGCCTTGGAAACAGGGCCTTAAGAGATTTGCAGCTTTTACTTTTGCCTCTTTTGGAATGCTCTCTCCTGGAACTCAGCTGCCACATTGTGAGAAGCGCAGATCTCCTGGAGGCCCATATAGAAGAGAACAGAGTCCCTCTGATCAACAGCCCCATCCGGGTCCCCAGCAAAGCCAGCACCAATGCCAGCCATCTAAGGAAACCATCCTGGATGTCCAGCCAAGTCCAACCCTCAGATTAGCCCCCACCCACATCACATGGAGCAGAAGGGCCACATGGCTGAATCCAGCCAACTCACAGAATCACGAGAGATAATGAAACGATTATTGTCATAAGCTGCTCAGTTTGGGGACAAATGCTATTCAGCAATAGAAACCTGAGTCTGTGAAGGTTTGGGGGGCATAAAAGCAATAAACACTAAGCAACAATTACATCAGATGACCCCTGAATGGGTTTCATCACATACCCAGTGAAGGAAATATCTCAAACTGTCTCTGTTCACCCCCCACTCCAGTAGAGGCATCGGGGATTTTCCATCCACAGCCCTGCATCTCCTCCAGATGGCCCAAGCCTCATGCTTTGCTCCATGGGTTTGCAGATATCCTGAATATTATCAAAGGGTTTTTCCACATGGGAGTGTGGCTGGGCTGAGTCTCTGATGTAGGGTCATGATGGCTGCAAGATCAACAAAGGAAGGGCAGACATGTATTGATGGGATAAGAAAGCCTACAGACATTTCAAAAAAGTTCTTCCTCCATGTGCTTGAGAAAAGTGAGTCCTGCACAGGGAGCAGAGGGTGGGTTAAGGTAAGAGAGTCCAGATACAGAGCAATGCAGGTGGGAGGACCTCAGACAGGCAATGGCAGTGGCAATGAGAGCACCTTTTAAATACAGCAGGTTGAGAGTGAGAGACACTGAAGAAGGGGAAGGAGGAGATTAGGAGGACTTTCAGGCTTTAGCTTGGTTGGCAATAGATGGCCATGTCATGTTCAAAAGTAAGAAATACCTTTGTAAGGAAGAAAATTGCATTGGAAAAAAGAGTGAATGTAATTTAAGAAAGTGGAGGCTTGAAGTTATAGTTCAAAAGTGAGGACATGAGGGGAAAGTGAGAGGTGTGGCATGGGACATAATGCACACAGAGACATGGACTCTGATGCTCGCCAATCTATCCCCCCCGTTCCAGCACCTGACAGCTGGAGAGGCACAGTAGGAACCAGAAGATCCTCATTAACCTCCCAAATTGTGGCCCAACCCTCTCTTCTAATTAATGGGAGCCAGTTACCCTCAACCCCCCCCCTCTCTCTCACACAGACACACACACACACACACACACACTCTTCAGGCTCAATAGATATTTTCTACTGCTGCAATTTTTCTTTTTCTACCTCCAGCAGAAAAGAGAAGGAACTGATCACCACTCTCCATAGAATTTCCCTCCTTGGAAATCAAAGTTAATTAACATTTACTGAACCTTTTCTGGACACATGGCACAGTGCCAAATTCCTGAAGGAAAATGAGAATGGATGTGTAGGTGTCGTACAAAAAGCACACCAGAGGAGGAGAAGCAAGCGAGTGTAACAGGTTAGAGCCAAGTTTAGCACTTTTTCTTCCCATGGCTGCAAGACTGCCCCTTCCGTAAACAAACACACTCACAAGTAGAAGCATTTGCATGCATAAATACGTGGTATGTACCTTTCTTAAAAATCAATTCATGAGCTGAAATATTGAGTCATCTCTAATCACCTCCCTGTAAGCAATGAAAAAATGTGAGTAGAATAATGTTTAAAAATGTTTCTAGCTGGCATCTACAAATCCTATCTAGCCCCCCACAGGCCATAGCCCTTGGCCATGCTGCATCCGCTGGTTCACTGTAAGCTACTGCTTGGATCAACCCTTATCCCACAGATCTATTGACTTCCTGTTGTTTTGAAACTGGTTCTCAGCCCAGGCTGCCATTAGCATGATAGGGTGCTTAGAAAATACAAAAGCCTGGGGTGCCCACAACTCAGACTTTATGGAAGTTGAGCCCAATCAGTACTATGTTTGCTGATCTCCCAACAGGATTCTAATGTGCAACCCCAGGGGATATCCTAAATCTCCAGGTCTATCCATCAAACTTACTCCCATCCACTTTCCCAAGTCTACCTCCAAGCACTTCCTACAAAGACATGACCCGAGGGTTCCTACTTTCCCCAATGCTCATATGTCCACCTGGGACACACTGCTCCCCCACTTCCCACATAGCACCTTTGCTCCAAGGTGTAGTTCAAACCAAACAGGAAGAGAACCTATTTCTCAGCATGTGTATCCTGGTGCCAGGCTATCTCAGCATTTCAGTTTATTTATAAAGAAAGTGGATGACCAGAGTCCCTGTTCAAAGGGGTCATTATGATGGAGAAGACTGACAGCTCTTCAGTCCACCCCTGTCAAGGCTTGGGTGTGGATCAGAGTGCCTACGCACAGCAAATAAAACCCAAAGACATCCAGTACATGGCCAGTCCCCAAATGCCATTTTCTTTCTCATAGTTTTAAGATTTACATTGGCTTATCTATCTTGCACTCAAACCCATCCCCAATGAAACCATGTTTAAAGTCCTCCAAATTGAATACTTCCGTATAGGACAGCATGATTAGTGTACAACCCAAAGGAAGGATATGTCACCAATCCTTGGACCAAAGGAAGTCAGGATAGAATTAGGGAGAGCTTCAGAGGTACTTGTCCTCCTTATGGTCCTCACACCATCTAAACACTTAGATCTGAGAAGTGTTTTTTTGTTGTTGTTGTTTGTTTGTTTGTTTTTTACTTTCAAAGAATGAGAACAGCCCTAGCTGGTTTAGCTCAGTGGATAGAGTGTCAGACTGCAGACTGAAGGGTCTTGTGTTTGATTCCCATCAAGGACACATGCCAGAATTGCGGGCTCAATCCCTGGTAGGGGGCGTGCAGGAGGCAGCCGGTCAATGATTCTCTCTCATCATTGATGTTTCTATTTCTCTCTCCCTCTCCCTTCCTCTCTGAAATCAATAAAAAAATATATATATTTTTAAAAGCCCACTTCAGACACACTTCCTTTAAAAAAAAAAAAAAAGAATGAGAAAACATGATTGTACTTTGATAGGCTCCCTTACCTGAGGAGCATACAAATTAGCCACAACTGGCCAATTTCCAGGTAAACCTCCCTCCTAAATGTTAGGACCCAAACAATCTACTCCCTGGGAGGACTGCTCTGGGAGGACTGTCTCCTGCTCCCTTCTACTGGTTGTCTACAATGAATGGCACATCTGCCGGCTTCCGCCCTGTATTCTGCGGCTCTGGGTGAACCAGACCTGCCATCGCTGAGACACAAACCTGGGTCCTAGGGCAGACAAGCCCACCTCACTGGCTCCCAGGATCCCTTTACTTCATCCTGGAGGAAACAGAGGAAGCACCTGTTGGAACCAGAATTCTCGGCAGGGGGACCCCTGGACGGCAGGTGGGTTAGGGCTTACAAACTTGGCCCCTGTGGGAAGTGCGAGGCCCTCTTTCTGCTTGTCTCAGTTTCAAATGCCAGGCTCATAAAAATCACAGCCACCTCAGTCACGGGCATGGGAGACAGAAATAAGAGAGTTTCTGCTGCAAATTCCTCTCTGGAGGTTTTGCCTGTCACCGAAATGGCCAAGTATCTGAACCCTTGTAGGATAAATTCGTCTTTACTTCTTAGTAGGAAAACAGAGTGACTTAGTAAATGTCGCCATTCTGTAAGACATAGATTAGTCCTCACACCATCATCATTCCTGAGGACTTCAGTCGTGTGAGGTGACAGCTCACGTTCTCAGAGAGCAGGCTGGACGTGGCTCTCCCAATGAACTGAGGAACTGGCTTTGGGAAATGTGAGTATGGCAAGTGCAGGTATAAGAGCTACAATCTGGAAGCCTAAAAGGCCAATTAAAATGCTCTGCAAAGGGCTAAAACTTTATTATCAGTCTCTCTCTCTCTCTCTCTCTCTCTCTCTCTCTCCCTCCCCCCCCCGCCCCCCCCCCCTGCCTCTCTCTCTCTCACATACACACTGGAATAAATTTTAATCACCCTCATTTTCCAGATGATGAAACTAAAGCCAGACAGGTAATGTCAAGATCACAGGTAATAACTGGCAGAGATAAGATTCCCATCTAACCATGTGCACATCTGTATCACCCCTACTTGCAGAATTGCTCTTATTTCCTTGGTGAGCCTGTTTCTTTCCCCTGCATCAAACTGCTCATTAGCTCCCATGCCTGAACCAGGAGGAGGCAGAGTGGAGAGAGTAGGAGAGAAGGTTCTGGGGCCAAAATGTGTGAGATCACTGCCCAACTCCTCCGCCTTCTACTGTGCAATCTTAGGTTACTTGATCTCTCCACACTTCAGTTTTCTTATCTGTAAAATGGGAGTGATAATAATGCTGTCTGCTTCCTACGGCGATAAAAGGATTAAAGAAGATAAGGCAGATAAAACACTGAGAACAGTAACTGGTGCTACAGGCAAAAATAACTTTTACTGGGTTAAGCCACTGTGATTTTGGAGTTGTCTGTTTTGCTAGCATTGCCTCGCCTGTTGTGAACAATTCAGTTCAGTAAATGTCAGTTGAATTAATTTTGATTGAGTCATTATGCATAAAAGTTATGTGGCAAAAACTACTGCTAAAAGGGACTATGGAGCTTTGTTTCTATTGAATCGCTAAAGTCAACCAGCTCACCTGTCAAGGATTATGTTTAGTTGTGTCCTAAAGATCAGATTTCTTCTGACGAGTACCATTATCTATCAAAAATTCATTATTCCATCCTCAGTGTATCACAGCTCAAGAAATAATGTTTTCTCTTATTCCAATCAGGGATTTTTAGCAACGAATACTTATTGATCACACTTTTAAAAAATTAGCTTGTAATACACAGACATCTTCTATTTTAAACCTCCTAAATAATGTTATCCTTTTAAAAGAAAGACGATAAAAATATCTGAAACTAAATGAATAATAAATTCCCAAGAAGTCCATTCTCAATAAATGAGAATCTGAAAAGTGAGAGAAAATCTATCTTGGGGATTCCCATCAGAACTCACAGCCTCATTTTAATTTCCACAAATGCGCCTCACTTACAAATTTCAACATCCTCAGCTAGAAGAGAGACTGCCAACCTTGACTCTGGTTGAATTCGGGGAGCTGCCAGTGGAACACTTCCTTTGGCATGCATTTGGCTATCGGAGAATCTTTCCCTCAGCTCTTTGAAGGAGGGAAGCTCAAGTGAGAAATTTATGGGATGCCAATCCGAATGAAACGAGGGGCGGATGGCTCTTTCTGCAGAAGGAGATGTGAGACAGGGGTCTACCACTGTGGCTCCGTACACACCATCGTAAGCCTCTGCAAAGATGTGAAACAATGAACTTTTAAAATGCATATCAGCTGCCCACCCATCCATAGCACATGGGTACTTTTGGCATTTAAAAATGTATATTAATTGCTTGATATTCTGCTCATTCCAAGCTGTTTATGTAAATATTGAGTTGAGAGGCTTCTTAAAATGCACAGAATTTACTTGGTCATCTACAATAGTAATTGACTAAATACATAATTAGAGTATTTTTTTAAACAGGTATTACAGACCCAGTAATCTCCAATGAACTTTTGCATCATCCTAACCTAAGATGTCAAGACTTAATTAGAACTTGGAATTCACGGATCGTTGACCTAAACACCATAATTGGCTTGGGCATATGCACAACTGCAGATCACCAGTGCGCCAACTCCTTAAAACAACCACTGAGAATGCCGCGTTAAAGGTGTGTTGATTCATCCACTTGGAATATTTCTCACAAAGAATTAGCCATTTTAACATTTTTAAAGAAAGAATTTTAATTTATGTCAAGTTAATGTGGGAAAGCTCACCTTTACAGCTGAATATCAACTAATTAGAGGAATTATAGAAATTTTTAACTCACCCTCTTGAAATCAAATTCCTCACCCATAAAAGCATTGGTTCAGACAAGGGACATCAGTGAGGGCCAAAACCATTGGTTAAATTGTGTGGAGAGGAAAGGGTAGTCCCAAGATACCACGTCATCTCACAGATTACTTTTAGTTGCAAAGAAAAATAAGTAAATCCTTACAGTAGAGGGATCTGACCATCTTATTTTAGATTCACTGTTAGTGGAACCTTCTCAATGATGTTCTGAGATGCAGTATGCAGTAACCACCAACACCTATGAAATCTTCTTCTTAACAATGTTTAACTTAGTTCTACTCAAGCCAGTTTAGACTAACCTGCAGTCTTCAGGAAATAGAAGGACAATATAAAGCACCCCAACAGGAAACAATCAGACTCATCCAGGACAGCGGATACTCCAAGACACTGATCTAGTTACTTCAAAAAGTCAATGGAATGAACTCTAAAAAGTAAGGAACTATTAATGCTTAAAAGATATTTTTAAACCCACAATAAACACAAACAATGAGTGAACTTTGGATCCCTGTTTGATACAAACATCTATAGAAGACATTTTGGGGACAACTGTGGAAATTTAAATTTGGATTGGCTATTAGATTAGTTTAGGTAATTATTACTTATTTTCTTAGATTATAACGATCTTGTGGAAACAAAATATTTTATACTTAGAAAATATTTGCCAATGTATCTCTTCATGATGAACATAAGTAACTTATTCAAATCATGGAGTGCACGCACAGAAAGGTATCAAGAAATATAGTAAAATGTTAACAATTGCAGTCTCTAAATGGTGGGTATATATGGGTTCATCTATATATATAAAAGCCTGAGCGACTGTTCCGACTGAACGACCAGAACGACTGGAACCACCGGTTGACCAGTTGCTATGACATGCACTGACCACCAGGGTGCAGACGCTCAATGCAGGAGCTGCCCCTGGTGGTCAGTGCACTCCCACAGCCAACCTCCCTCAATCCCTCCCCCCAGCCGACCAATCTCCCGTGGTCCCTCCCCCTAGCCAACCAACCTCCCATGGTCCCTCCTGCTGGCCAGCTGTCCCCACCCCCATTGGCCCTGATGGGGGGGGGGGGCAGACAGCCAACCTCCCATGATCCCTCCCCCTGGCCAGCTAGCCAACCTCCCACAATTCCTCACCCCAGCCGGCCGGCCCCCCCAAATCAGCCCCAATTGCCAGCCAGGCCAAGGGACCCTCACCCATGCGCAGAACTCATGCACCGGGCCTCTAGTTAAATAATATTTTCAATATATTTATAGATATACAATCTTTTCTGTGTGTTTATATATAATATTATACACATATATATTTGATATATATAATAAAATTTGGGGGGAAATAATTCTTACTTCTATTTTCACATATTATATTTGTTGCCTTGTTAGTAGTTTGTGTGTGTGTGTATGTATGTGTGTTGTGAGGATATTTCCCTAGAAGTACCTACACTAATAAAAGAGAAACATGGTAATTAGCATACGACCGCTACCCTTTTCATTGGCTAATCAGTGAGTATATGCAAATTAACTGTCAGCCAAGATGGCGGCCGGCCGCCATGCACTGAAGCAAACAGGGAGGCTCGCTTGCTCCAGTGACTGCGGACTCCAACGTTCCCCGCCTCACTTGCCGGCCTCTCAGCTGCAACTCTAAGCAACTATGTACTATGTTGCAAATAAAAAGCTAAACAAAACCCCAGAAACTGGCTTTCATTCAGCTGGGCTTTAGCAACATTGTATTGATGTTTTCAGTGGCAAGGCCTCAGAGCTAAAGTTGGCCCAGAATAAAAAAAAAAAAAGAAAGAAAACAAGGAGCAGTTGGAAGCTTCAGTCACTTGCTTCCGGAAAACAGCCCTCAGCCCCTCACCCAGGCTGGCCAGGCACCCCAGTGGGGACCCCCACCCTGATCCAGGACACCCTTCAGGGCAAACCAGCCAGCCCCCACCCATGCACCAGGCCTCTATCCTATATAGTAAAAGGGTAATCAGCGTGACAGGGGCAGCGCCCAAACCCCCTGATCGCCCTGCGGCTCTGTGTGTGACAGGGGGCGGGGCCACAACCTCCCTATCTGCCCTGCTCTGTGTGTGACAGGGTGCGGCGCCCCAACCCCCCAACCCCCCCCCCCCCCACGGGCCCTGCTCTGTGTGTGACAGGGTAGAGCCATAACCTCCCCATTGGCCCTGCCCTGAGTGTGACAGGGTGCAGCGCCCCAACCCCCTGATCCGCCCTGCTCTGTGTGTGACAGGGGGCGGTGTCCCAACTCCCCTATCGGTCCTACTCTGTGAGTGACAGTAGGGAGCTCCTCAACCCCCTGATCGGCCCTGCTCTGTGTGTGACAGGGGGTGGCGCCGCAACCTCCCCATTGACCCTGCCTTGAGTGTGTTACAGGGGGCAGTGCCCCAACCCCCCAATCGGCCCTACCCTGAGCATGACTGAGGGTGGCATCACAACCTCCCGATCCGCCCTGCTCTGTGCATGACAGGGGGTGGCGCCCCAACTCCCCAATCGGCCCTGCTCTGAGCCTGACCAGGGGCTGCACCTAGGGATTGGGCCTGCCCTCTGCCACCTGGAAGCAGGTCTAAGCCAGCAGGTCATTATCTCCCGAGGGGTCCCAGACTGCGAGAGGTCACAGGCCGGGCTGGGGGACCCCTCTCCCCCCGAGTGCACAAATTTTTGTGCACCGGGCCTCTAGTCCTATATAATAAAACCCTAATATGCAAATTGAACTAACAGTGGAATGACTGCTTGCTATGATGTGCACTGACAACCAGGGGGCAGACGCTCAAAGCAGGAGTTGCCCCCTGGTGGTCAGTGTACTCCCGCTGCCCAGCCAGAAGCCAGGCTCACAGCTGGTGAGAGCAGTGGCAGTAGTAGGAGCCTCTCCTGCTTCTACTACAGGCAGGCAGTAAGGAGTGAGGGGTCCCAGACTGTGAGAGGGTGCAGGCCAGGCTGAGGGACCCCCTTTCCCCCAGTGCATGAAATTTCATGCACTGAGCCTCTGGTCCTATATAATAAAAGGCAAATATGCAAATTGTCCCCTCACCCGGGAGTTTGACTGGGAGTTTGACCCAGAGTTCGACCAGAGGGCTGGGCCAGCCAACCAACCACCCTCGGCCCCTCCCCTGAGCTGGCCTGGCCCTATCAGCCCAGATCAGGGCAGGCCAGCCAGACCCCACCTGTGCACAGATTCGTGCACTGGGCCTCTAGTTTAATAGAATATGACACATAGCCTTTGTTTCCTTATTATTTGTGTTTATTGGGAACTTATTGATGCAGAACTTATTTATACTATTTGGTGCTCCCAGAGATGCATTTCTTTTTGCACGACTGAAAGGTTCAATTCATTCATTCCAGCTGTGTGTGTGTGTGTGTGTGTGTGTGTGTGTATTTGAGCACCTATTGGGTGCTAGACACAATGCTTGTCCTCAGGAAATAATGCTAAGCAAATACAAATGTGAACCCAAATGTCATAAATCTTATAGTCTAGTGAAGAAAAGAAACTTTAATCAAATTATTACTTGGATAAACATTAACCAATTAGTAATTATCATAAAAGTAAAGCTCAGGGAACTAGGGAACTAAAACAGAAGAATCTGGTTTCATGGAGGGAACTTGGTACTGAGAGGTGATGGGTGAGCCAGCGTTTAACTAGAGGAAGGAAGTGAAGTGGGGAACAAAGTCTCCAGGCAGAAGGGGGCATGGCTAGTTCCAGGAACAGAAAGGTCAGTGAGCTTGTAACAGAATGAACACAGGCTATTTGATTGAGGGTTAAAGAAAGGCCCAATCACTTAATCTATTAAGCCATGTCAATGAAACTGATCTTTATCCAAAATGTATTGGATAATTTAAGTGTGAAAGTGATATGATCTGATGAGGATTTCAAAAGAGCTCTCAGGCTATACAGGGGTGGGCAAAATAGGTTAATAATAATAGTAATAATAATAGAAGAAATAAATAAATAAATAAATAAATAAATAAATAAAACAAGAATAAACTGTTTCGTGTACTCACAACTATAATTTTATTTTTGCCCATTCCTGTATGTGGTAAATGGATTGGGGGTACCCAGAGTGGAGGCTGGAAGAGCAATTTGTAGTTAATTGTGAAAATCTGAGGAAGAGACAACAGGGGCCTGAGTCATGGTGGTAGCAGTGGAGATGGAGAGAAGCAGATGGATTCAAAAAGTCTTAGGAGTTGGCAGGCTCTGTGAACAATCCTATAAGAGTAGAAGATGAAAAGAGGCATCGAGGATTGATCTTTGGATTCTTCTGTAAGCTATGGAGCAGAGAGCACTGAGGAAAAATGCATTCTCTGGTATGATTGCAAGCAGGTTTTAGATACACTGTGTTAAAGGTATCTTCAAGCTACTCATGTCAGCACAAACTTCATTGGCTCATTATCTAATTTAGACCTCCAAAATGTGATAGGAGAACAAAGAAAATTATTTTTATGAAACAAGGTTTTACATTTCCAAATGAGGTTTCTACCTTGAGAAATGATGCATTATGCCAACGCTCATACCATTGTTTAAAAGCATCTGGGGTTCATCCATGAAAATTGCATCTGAGAGGCAGCTTGTAGTTTCTGCACTGTCAGCCCTGGATTCAAAGGGTGCTTTCCAGCTATGCCCCAAGCTCCTGTGTGCATCTCCACAGCAGGGCTCATTTTAGGCACCTCGTCGTCTTTTTACTTTGCCAAGATTCTGAGCTTTTTGAGTTTGAAAATATTTACTAATTAAGTATAGAAAATTTATTTCATTACTTTACCATCACACCATAGTTTTATCCAATGTGACCATCAAACTTGCTTTCTAAAATAGTCTCAGAACAACTTGCATCAGTTTCTAAAATTAACCAAATCAACTCACAAGAAACCAACAGAAGAGAGGGGGGGAAGAAGGAAGGAAGGAAGGGAAGGGAAGGGAAGGGAAGGGAAGGGAAGGGAAGGGAAGGGAAGGGAAGGGAAGGGAAGGGAAGGGAAGGGAAAAGGGAAGGGAAGGGAAGGGAAAAGGGAAGGGAAGGGAAAAGGGAAGGGAAGGGAAGGGAAGGGAAAGGAAGGGAAGGGAAAAGGGAAGGGAAGGGAAGGGAAAAGGGAAGGGAAGGGAAGGGAAGGGAAGGGAAGGGAAGGGAAGGGAAAAGGGAAGGGAAGGGAAGGGAAAAGGGAAGGGAAGGGAAGGGAAGGGAAGGGAAGGGAAGGGAAAAGGGAAGGGAAGGGAAGGGAAGGGAAGGGAAGGGAAGGGAAGGGAAAAGGGAAGGGAAGGGAAGGGAAGGGAAGGGAAGGGAAGGGAAGGGAAGGGAAGGGAAGGGAAGGGAAAAGGTAAGGGAAGGGAAGGGAAAAGGGAAGGGAAGGGAAGGGAAGGGAAGGGAAGGGAAGGGAAGGGAAAAGGGAAGGGAAGGGAAGGGAAGGGAAGGGAAGGGAAGGGAAGGGAAGGGAAAAGGGAAGGGAAGGGAAAAGGGAAGGGAAGGGAAAAGGGAAGGGAAGGGAAGGGAAGGGAAGGGAAGGGAAGGGAAAAGGGAAGGGAAGGGAAAAGGGAAGGGAAGGGAAGGGAAGGGAAGGGAAAGGAAGGGAAGGGAAAAGGGAAGGGAAGGGAAGGGAAAAGGGAAGGGAAGGGAAGGGAAAAGGGAAGGGAAGGGAAGGGAAGGGAAGGGAAGGGAAGGGAAAAGGGAAGGGAAGGAAGGAGGGAGGGAGGAAGGAAGGAAGGAAGGAAGGTCTTCTAAATTACCTTTTAGCTCTAGGATTCTTTATCTATGTCAATCTCTTCTGCTTTTCCTCCCTGAGAGTCCCAGCATACTAAAAATTATTCTTAGTTCATGTACATAGATTCTTTTTTTTTTTAATTAAATTTTTATTGTTCAGATTACATTTGTTCCTCTTCCCCCCCCCCCCCATAACTCCCCTCCTTCCAGTTCCCGCCCTACCCTCCGCCGTCACTCCCCACCCACTGTCCTCATCCATAGGTGCACGATTTTTGTCCAGTCTCTTCCCGAATCTCCCATTCCCCTTACCCCCCCAAAAATAGTCAGTCCATTCCCTTTCTATGTCCCTGATTCATTATAATCACCAGTTCATTCTGTACATCAGATTATTTATTCACTTGATTCTTAGATTCACTTGTTGATAGATGCATGTTTGTTGTTCACAATTTGTATCTTTACCTTTTTCTTCTTCCTCTTCTTAAAGGATACCTTTCAGTATTTCGTATAATACTGGTTTAGTGGTGATGAACTCCTTTAGCTTTTCCTTGTCTGTGAAGCTCTTTATCTGACCTTCAGTTCTGAATGATAGCTTTGCTGGATAAAGTAATCTTGGTTGTAGGTTCTTGGTATTCAGCACTTTGAATATTTCTTGCCATTCCCTTCTGGCCTGCAAAGTTTCTGTTGAGAAATCAGCTGACAGTCGTATGGGTATTCCCTTGTAGGTAATTGAGTCTCTTTCTCTTGCTGCTTTTAAGATTCTCTCTTTGTCTTTTGCTCTTGGCATTTTAATGATGATGTGTCTTGGTGTGGTCCTCTTTGGATTCCTTTTGTTTGGGGTTCTCTGTGCTTCTTGGACCTGTAAGTCCATTTCTTTCACCAGGTGGGGGAAGTTTTCTGCCATTATTTCTTGAAATAGGTTTTCAATATCTTGCTGTCTTTCATCTTCTGGCACCCCTATTATTCTGATGTTGGTACGCTTGAAACTGTCCCAGAGGCTCCTTACACTATCTTCACACTTTCGGATTCTTTTTTCATTTTGCTTTTCCAGTTGGGTGTTTTTTGTCAAATCTTTGGTTTGATTCTTGTGCTCCTCTGGTCTGCTATTGGGTATAATATTCTTTATTTCAGCCCGTGTATGCTTACTTTCTAATTTCTTTATCGTAGCATCGAGGGTCTCATTAGTTTTTGTGAGGCTCTGCACAAATTTATGGCAAGCCCTCAAAACTGCGATTCTTAGCTCCATATCCTCCATTTCTATCATGTTTTTTTGTCTCCGCATCTTTTATGCTTTCTTGGTGCACCCCCTTGTGGTCTTTGTGCGCAGTCTTGTTCTAGCCAAGCCTTAATTGTTGTAGTTAACACTAGAGGGATTTGACCACCAGGCCGACTGGCTGCAGGAAACAGCTGTGTGGAAAACGTCTGCCTTCTGGGGAGGCGCTAATCCAGCCTTTGCCTGAGGCGATCAGCAAATGGCTGTGCGCAGGGTTTGGGCGGGGCGGGATCCACAGGGCGGGCGGAGGGAGCAGTTATGGCCGCTCTCAGTCCCGTTCCCAGAGGCTCTGCTTCTCAGAACCCCGGCAGCTGCTGCAAACCTCGGAGAGAAAGCTGCCCTCAGGTTCCAACTGATGCCGGATAATCCCGCTTCTCCCGTTTGAGTCTGGGTCCCTAGAGACTCGCCCGGATCTGGAGCCCAGAGTCTGAGACTCACTCCCGACCGAAAACGACAACCGCGCCCTCAGCCACCAGCCCGCTTTGCGCGCGCACCTCAGTACCTTTGTATTTTCCACACTGCGCCGCCTCTGAGCCTCGGTTTGCTGTTCTCTTTCCTTCTAGTTGTAGAGTCTCTCTTCAGCCAGCTTTCTTGTGGTTCTGGGTGATGTCCGTTCCGTCTTTTAGTTGTATTTTTGAAATGGTTGTTTGCGGCAGCGGTCTCCGGTGTTTACCTACGCCGCCATCTTGGTCTCTCTATCAAGGTATCTTGAGATATGACTGAAGCAAACACCCTCCTCTGGAGGGCGTACATTCCCCTGCTGTTCCCTCTGGCCTCGAGCTGAGGGGAATGTTAAGATCACCTTGGTCAGCCCCTTCTCTTGTTCAAAGGAAGCCACATTTCTCATTGAACAACTTAGGAAGGCGAGTCCGTGTAATTTGTTTCATCAGTTTTCTGTTGTTGAAGGACTAGTTGAACTAGCCGAGTCTTGCCAGTAGAGAATATTTGTCGGATGGTGCAAGCAATTGGGCATTTAATGGGGGGATGTCTCAAAGGTGCGGTTCGCAGTTCAGGTTGGAGCGAGGAACGCGCGCGCGGGCGCAGGGGGAAATCTGCGTCCGCCAAAATCCGCGCTCTCCAAAATCCGTGCCTATAGAGGCCAGCGTGTCTCGCAAGGGGGGAGGGCTCCCGCAGGGCTGCTGCCAGAAGGCAACACTATAAATGAGCCCATAGTTGGACTGGATGCAAAAGGGCTGCCCCAGAGTTTCCCTGACAGCCGGCCACCCGCTGCTGCCAGGGGCTTGAGCGCGCGCAGACACCCCGCGCGGTTCTGGAGGGTGGAACCCCGCGAGCTCGAACAGCCTCCCAGGCTCTAGTTTGCACACCCCCTCTCACTTCTGTGAGTCCGATTGTTGAGCCCAGTGCATGTGAGTGATGTACATAGATTCTTATCCTATGTTTGGCTGGACAACCTGGGCCCCGACCTCACATTCATTCTCATAATTAAGATAACCACAAGATTGGCCTGGCCCAATCTGCAGTCTCACATTTTCTTCCACGCACCTCCAAACTCGACAGTGATCCCAAAGTAAAGGATCACATAGAACTGGGATTACATACTTCAGGGAACCCTCTAAGAATGGAAAGTGGCTAGGTTGGCTGAGCAGAGAAAGAACTCCAGGCAAGGAGAACAGCATAAGCAAAAGCATGGGGATAGGAATGGGCAAGGAATGCCCCGGGATCACACTACCACCACCAAGAGCAGTGGTTGGATTCAAGAGCAGTATTCTAGAATTCAGATTAAAGTTTAGTTTTGCTTGTATCTTCACATCCAAGCCAGAGATAAAGAGAAGGCTTAATTTTGCAAGCATAAAAACAGTGCTGCAATCATGCACTAGAAGAGTAAGGTTCTGTCATCAACTATGACAGTGATGGTTAATCTCACACTTTGCACATGCCATTTAAATGCCTCTCATGTATTGGCAAACAAACATCTGCAAATGAACAAAGGTAACTAAATGGGGAAGAGACCCTGTGTGTGTGCTTCCAGAGACCACACTTTCAGAAGTGGGTAGAGAAGTAGATTGTGCAGGCAGGAAACATTTGGTTGGGACAGGGCTTCGCTGCCAGCTCAGCCTCTGCCATGTCATGAGTCACAGAACTGGCAGGCTCTGGGTACACACGCAGTCTTAAAACCCTCTATGCTTGCCAGTTCTACTGAGTATATGGTACCCAACCAATGCCTGCTTCTTTAGGGAGGATTATTTTGAGTGGAATTTTTTTTGGGGGGTAGGATGGGAGGGAGGGGCGGCGGGGGAGTGACATACAAAACTTCCTTTATAATAGGTTGATAAACTGTTTCCAAAATCCAAAAGGGGGAAAGAATCTACTACATCCATGACTTAGATTTTCCTTTATCTGAGATAATTTAGACTGAAGGGAAGTTTGTTGGCTGCCAAGGCTCCCAGGACAGGCTTCTGGCAGCAAATTCTCTGTGAAAAGCAGCAGCTGTCCTCTGGGGAGATGGAAGTCAGCCAAGATTTCCCCAGAGAAACATTGGTTAGGTGTCCTGATTACTTTGGACACACAACTTCCAAGCCCCTGACCAAGTCCAATGTCCACTCGGAGTTTTTAAGCCTGAGGTCTGTGTGAGTTGTGTGCCACGGGAGACAATGGTCCCACCCATACAAGAGAAGCCAGTTTTCCCCAAAGTCAGCCCGGCTCCTGTGTGGCATCACAATGACTCCCTTCTCCCAAACCAAACCTTGAGCCCAGTGCTAATACTATTCCAGTTGACCTCATGGGTAGTCTTAGGGGGCTCAGGACTTATTCACTTGCCCTAGTCCTATCAAGTTGGCCAACTGGTTCGTGCACAGTGTTTGTTAACCATGAATTTGATAGAAATTGGATAACCTTTTCTGGCAGCAGTTTTATATTTTTGGAGGAAGTACACAAATAAATAGGAAGAGAGTTTTGTTTTTACCCAGATCCTCCTGGACTTAGGCTAAACCCTAATTTAACCTTGAGTCAACTCATGAGCACTCATTGGATACTCATTCCTATAGGGCACCCTCCATTCTAGGATGACAAAAGAAAATAAATACAGACTATCACACACACAAATGAAGCAATGTTAAAGCTCATTGATAAACAAGTATTGAGTACTGATTCGCTCAACACAATACTTCATTCAAGATACTAAGTGAAGGGATGGGTGTGGTCTCTTGGACACTTTAGTCTAGCACGGAAAATAGGACTCACACATGAAATGCTTACTAGGAAACAGGACAAAGCGTGGTTGGATGGATTGGTTCTAATAGGGCACTATTTTGCAAAGGGCCCATTATGGTACATGTTTCACTTGGGGATCTGGAAGTTTGGTGCAGGTGGTTACCTTTCCAAAGAAAGCCTTTCACATTCGATCTGCTAAGGAATTTGGAAAGGTGTTGGAGAGGTTAGATGCCACAGTGGAATCCTTTCTCCACCCCTCAAGACAGGGACTGTTAGTGACCTTAGCTAAGCATTTTGGGCTCAGAATAATACCAAGATGTTCTAATCTGGGCTGCCAGGTCATTCATTTTAAAAAGCTTCGGATGCCCTGCTCTTTGCTTGATAATATGAATATACTTCATTGTTTTGAGTTTTTATTTTCTTCTTTGTTGTTCTACTTTTATTTTATTTTTTATTTTTTTAATATATTTTATTGATTTTTTACAGAGAGAAAGGGAGAGAGATAGAGAGTCAGAAACATCGATGAGAGAGAAACATCGATCAGCCGCCTCCTGCACATCCCCTACTGGGGATGTGCCCGCAACCCAGGTACATGCCCTTGACCGGAATTGAACCTGGGACCCCTCAGTCCACAGGCCAACGCTCTATCCACTGAGCCAAACCGGTTTCGGCAAGTTGTTGTTCTACTTTTAAAAACATTTTTATACTGAAGGTAAAAAAACCAATCACATAACAGGAACAGGAAGTGAAAAGCATAGGCCTTGCATGTGCCTGGCTCAATGCCTGGGTCATATTGCTCTCTCTGTCTCCATTGCACATCTCCTCTCTGAACATCCAAATTCTCTTCGTCAGACAAAGCCTCCATCAGATGCCACTTTTAGGAAGCCCTTCCAAATCTCCATGCTCTCTCCCTAGAACATCCACTGATTCTCTCAGAACGTTTAGCACTTTCTTCCATATATAAATATTTACATATAATGACTCCTACAATATATATAATATGATCTTAAACATCTTCATGTCCCCTGCTCCATCCAGTATCTATCACAGTATCTTATAAGCAGTCCACACTTGGTAAACACACTGGAAATATTTACTGTCTGAATAGATAAATTAATTAAACAATGCATGGAAATGCCTGGAGATAAAAAACCATGTGTACAATTTAAGAAGATATGCACCCTAGATGAAAAGTGGTCAGTACTTCAGATCATTGCTCAGTTCATTCAGCACAAAATATCTTTGCCAGGCTGGAGATTTGGCTAAAATCAAACAAAGAATCAGCTTACAAGCAGAGAGACTCTATTTAGACACTCCACCTTAAGACTGCTTCTTTAGTAAGCACATCTTCCTTGCAATTCCCTTGAAATTGGAGAGATAACTGGGAAATGACCTTATTAAAATGTAAACATTTACCAGGAATTAGTTATAAGCAAAGTTCTCTTTCTTCTATGACTTGAAACCCAATCGTATCAATAAATCTTAAAATGAAAAAATAGAAATCGTGAACTATCAATAAAACAGTGCTGCCCCACCCAGATATTGAAAATGAATCAAAGCAGATTTTAATAAGATGAAAAAGAAAGACACAAAGATTAACGTGAATATTGGTAAAATGGCATGAGTATGAACTAGAACGAATTTTTCCCTAATGACCAAATTTAGGGTAAATATAACAGCTACCATTTCTTGAATATCTACTATATGCCAGGCAAGTGGAAAGCACTTTTTTTTATATATTATCTCATTTATTCATCACAACACTTCAAAGTTAATGTTTTGATTTTACAGGGGAGGAGATTAAAGCTCACAGAACTTAAAAAACGTGCTTAGGCTAATGTAACAAGAATGTATCATAGCCATTATAACTCACCACCTTCTGCAGGAAAAACAAATCATAGGATTTCCCATTTCTTCAACACTCACAGGCTCAGACACACACTTATCTCAGCTATGTCTCACCCCCACCCTCTTCTTAATTAGGCCGCACTTCAAAGGACTGACTTGTGGGCCTGTAACTGAGAAGTGGAGAAAGGCCCAAGAGCTGCTGTAAATAATAAATAAAGTGAGTCACCCACATCAAGGTATCCCATTGTTGACTCTAGTGTTTATTAATTCTCCTGGTTCCAATTATCTCTCCTACTACCCAAAGCTGCTCTTTATGCTGTATGAAAAGAATAATGCAATCAAGGCTTAAATTCACCATCTACAGTATATTAAGATCCTCCCGCTACTCAAGAGCGCTTTAGAAAAATACAACCAAGTCTTTCTTCTTTTCCCTCTCCACCTTCGTCTCTGCCCATCCCACAGGAAAGAGCCCAGGACATTTGGCCCTGGGCAACCCAGGAAAGAGCCCACGTCATTTGGCCCTGGGTAACTCTGGGAGGCTTGGTTGATCTAACAGAAATCCACTGGGTTTGTAGCCTAAAAAAAAAGAGATGAACCTGGAAAAGCTTCAGCTAAGCATTCATAGTTCATACTTTTATCGACCATAACTAAGTTTTGATCTCTCCCCCACTGTTCCAGCTGCCTTGAAAATAGCCTGAAAACACATTCCAAATCTGGTTATTGGGTGCAATCCCGGATTAAGCACACAAAACGCTGGTAGGAACAGCAGCCCCTCACCAGGCAGGATGCTCAGTGCTACCTGCTGGAGAAAGGGAAGGAGGTATTCATGGGTAGGGCCATCACTTCTGCATCTGCTAGCTTCAGTCTCTATGGAGATGTCTGAAAAGGACACTGGGGCAGTTGCAAGCAGACGTGAGCTTGGTCACCACAATGTTTAAATCCTTGCCTTTTGAACCACACTGCTTTGTAATAACCTGCTTTGCTAAACACCATGTCAAAAGTATGTTTTCTTGCTTTTTTGGTATATGGTCATAGCAGCTTTTTATGTGATCCAAATAAAGATCTAAATGTAACATTACAACAGCAAAGTCAACAAAGCAAGAGGTGCTACATCTCAGGGTGCTCACATTTGCATCTCTACATAAGAAGTAAGATTTACTAAGACTTTGGTGGCCAAAGATTAATAGAGTGAATCACCTTATTTCCCCCAAAGGTTTAACCCAGTGTGTGATTTGTGCCTGCTAAGCTGATATAACGATGAACAATTCCTTTTATTAATGTAGCTAAAAATGGAACCTGTGGTAAGACCTTACATAATCTGAAATGACACATAGCAATGGAAGGCTACTTCTCCCATGAGCTCTTAGACCTGGAATTAAGTTGGTACCTAATGAAAAGTGTGAACTTGGGAGCATTAACCCTTTTATCAGCGTTGTGCTTTATCTAAGATCTTTCCGCTTTCATAATGTAAGCAAAAGACAAGCACATAAGTTGGAGCCAGGCTATATTAGATGAACATTTTTAACATGGTCCTTTCCAACTTAGTCTTTAGTGCCAAGTGCTATCATTATCATTATTAGAAATAATAGTAGCAATTAACTTATAAGGTGTCTACCATTCTGAAGACCCACATTTTATATGGTAAATATAAAGTTACTTATAGAAACTTTTTAAGCAATGCTATGTTGTGGGATATCATTTCATTTCTCTCAGACCAGAAAGTTACAAAAAGCAAAGTAAGAAAAAAATTATTTGTGTATCATAAAAAGTCATAGGCTTAATTATAAGTCTGGGGATATATAAGATACATACACGCACAAATCCCATTTCAGTTACACCTTTGCTCATTTAGAAGTTAAGATTGTCTTATATTGAAATCTCTGGATGTGTTATTTCACTTGTCTATAGTCCCGTGACATTTTAGAAAAGATATTTTTAAAGCCTACATCTAGTCAAACAGCAGTTTGTTTTGAATTACTTAGGTCTTGGTTATGATGTGGTTTCTTGGTTGAATCTGACTACTGATTTTCAAAATAACCACTTGCTAAATTAAAAATTTTAATTGTACAGAAAATTGGTATGTCTAGGCCAAAGGTTGTACGCCTGGTTCATAGTTATGTTTTGCTTGCTCAGCATAGTAGTTTTAAAAATTCTTTAAGAGTTTATTAGTTGATAACTATTAAAAAATCAAGCCATTTTCATTTTTAAAAATTCTAATTTCTTGACTGCTTTGAAAAACCCCTCATCATCTGACAATGCTGGCCTTAAAGCAGTTGGCTGTCTGCTTTAAATGGAACCAGATCTTCAATTCATCATAGTCCCTGCTCAGCCTGTTCACTAACATATCCCCTACTCAGGCCCTGTGGGCAGTTCAGTTTGCAGGCTGTGGAGTATGCACAGCCTGACTATCTTCCCAGAGTCAGGGGCCAGGATCAGAGCCTCAAAATAAGACTTGCTTCTGGACTGGGCCAATGTTGGTTTGGAGGAATGTGTCTGTAACATGGCCAGACGTGGTACAGAAAGAACAGTGAACAGTGAATAAAGAACAAAAAAGGAAGAGGAGAAGGAGGAAGAGAATGGCTTGTGTGACTCACACACATAGGCATATCAACAAAATGCTAAATGTCAGAGACTCTAGCTTAGCATCTAAACCATCCTGAGGATGGGAATTTCAGATCCAATCGCTATTTCCTGAGCAATTACTCTGTGCAAAGCGAGCCGAGAGACGCTGTCACAGGTTGTCCCCTCCAATCCTCACTGCCACTCTGACTTAGAAGGAATTCCCGTTTTATAGGTGGAGAGCCAGAGGCTCAGAGAGGTAAAGTGACTTGCTTCAGGTCACACAGATAGTAAGTGGGAAAGTGGGGAATTTTTTAAACCTGGTTTTTATTATGATCATTATAAATGAAATACATGATCATACAATTCACAACATGGGGTAGCACAGGGGGGCGTCAATAGAAGGGGTGGTGGGAGATTGGAACTTGATGGGACCAGGAAAGATGAGAAAAATTCACATGGGAAGAGAAGAGTGGGTACACGCCAAGTGGGCACGGCATGGCAAGAGGCAAAACAGAGATGGGAGGCCCCAAATGTGGTGAGAGGACTCAGCATAAGCCCATCGGGCTGCAAAGGGGGGCGTGTGCTCCAATGTGCAGGAGCAAACGATGCCCAGTGCCAAGCAGAAAGTGAATGCTTACTGTGGAAGGAAGCCTTGCATTTTGTGGCTGCAGCACAATCCCGGGGAAATGAAAGGGAGTTTTCTCCTGCCGTCGTGGGAATTCTGCTGGATGATTAATTGACAGTCCTCCAGCCAAGCCCCCGTTCCTTCTGGAGGCATGACCCTGGGTTGCACCTGCCACCGCTGACTGGAGAAGAAAATGTATTGTCTTCCTCTTTTTCTTCTGAGCTCTGCAGCTGCTGGGCTGCTCTAAGGAAATCTTTACCTAGCGTGTAAACCTGAACTTGTCTGGTTTGCAGGGTCAAAGCTTCACTTTTTGGCATTTTCAGGGAAGTGATGCTGCAGAGGCTGGTTTTAAAAAGCCCATTACTCAACGTGGCACCAAGGGCTGCTCTTTCTTTCTTGCCTTTTCATTGAGCAGTTCTCTGACCACATTCCTCAATGCCAGCCGGTGCCCTGTGGCAGCTGGAGCAGCCACCCAGAATCTTGGGGAGGCAGACAGGCCCTCTCACTGTCACAACCAGGAGCTGTTTCCCTGAAGGGATAGCCCTCCGAGCTGTCGGCACCTAAATTCATGATTTGCCGCTCCATCCCAAACTGTTCCGGAAAGACAAAGCCAGTAGGGCAACCCTGCCTTGTTCAAAAGATTTTTGTGGCTTTCAAAGCATTAAAGTTTTCTTTTCCAGTCAAAGAAACACTGAATGTTAAGTTCCTCTGGGCTCATTAGCAACATTTGTGGCGGCTTCAAATTGGAGCTGAAGGACTTTCAATGAAAAATTCTAGAAGCCAGAGACTTTGGGAAATAAAAATGAGAGTCATCAGCCCATGAGCACTCACTATGTGGCAGGCAATGTCCTAGGTGTTGCACATAAATCCTCTCAGTTAATTTTATTTAATCCCAACAACTCTTCATTCATTCATCAAGTATTTATTTACTGAGTGCCTGTTATGTCCCAGACACACCGCTCTAGTGGATGGAGACACAAAACAAATATATAGAATAAGTAAATCATACAGTGAAGTTGGAGGTGATAGTGCTATGAAATATGATTGGGAGAAAGGGGTTCCAGAATCCCGAAGTGTGGCAAAGCCAGGGTAACAAGACCTCACTGAGGGGCTGGGTACACTTTAACAGACACAAGGAAAGCAAGAGGGGGAGCCATGCCACTCCTTGGGGGGCGGGGGAGAACGATACAAGCAGAGACAACCAACGCTGACTTGGAGTAGTGTAAGCAGGGAACGTAAAAATAATTTATTGGAAGAATATTAGAGAGTCTACGAAATCTAAGAAAAAGTGGAAATTGGGTATCATATTTGTGGTGGTCCTCAGGTTGTCCATGTCCTAATCCCAGGAGGTTGTGACTGTGAAGTTATATAGCAAGTGGAATTAAAATTGCAGGTGGTGTTGGTTAGAGCATAGTCCCAATACACAAGTTTTCAGGTTTGATCTCTGGTCAGGGCACATATAAGAATACAAGAATCAACCAATAAATGCATCAATAATTGGAATGAACACCAAATCGATGTTTCTCTCTCCCCCCCCTTCCCCTCTCTCTTTCCCTCCCTCTCTCTCCCTCAAATCAATTTAATTTTTTTAATTGTAGATGGCATTAAGGTTGCTAATTGTCTGACCTTAAAATAAAGAGATTACCTTGGATTATGTAGGTGGGCCTCATGTAATCATCAATGATCCTTAAAATTGTAAGAGCCTGGCCTGCATGGCTCAGTGGTTGAGCATCAACCTATGAACCAAGTCACGGTTTGATTCCATGTCAGGGCACATGCCTGGATTGCAGGCTCAATCCCCAGTGTGGGGCATGTAGGAGGCAGCCAATCGATGATTCTCTCTCATCAATTATGTTTCTATTTCTCTCTCCCTCTCCCTTCCTCTGTAAAATCAATAAATATATATTTTTTAAAAATAAAATCGTAAGAGAGGTGGCGCTGTGAGAAGGACTTGTCCCCACATTGCTGGACTTGATGATGGAGGAAGGGGCCATGAGTCAATGAGCAGGGCAGCCTCAGAAACCAAAAAAGGTAAGAAAACAAATTCTCCCCTATTGCCTCCAGAAAGGACCACAGCCCTGCCCACACCTAACTTTTAGCCCAGGGAGAAGGCTAACCTACTGAGTTGTAAGATGAGAAATATGAATTGGTTTAAGTCTGTGGCAGTTAGACAGCAGCTATAGGAAACTAACATGAGCATGTCTACAGAAAACTTCCCAAAGATTCATTGTCCTCAGCCTTTAGGGACAATAGGCACCAGGGAGGAGGCTGATCTCTCTGGATCACCCGGAATAAACCAGTTTTGCTCATTTTCCTTACTTGGGTCCCTGCTCTCTACATTCAGACTCTGCCTGGTGTGTTTGGAGAACATCGGGGTCAGTGTGGACAAAGCAGAGTGAGAGAGAAGAGAATGGAAGAAGATGGGGTCAGAGTAGTGATGGGGGCCAAGGGTTGCCGGGCCTCCTTGGCAACTGAGACACATATATACTCTACTGGGGAGATATGGAAATCTCCTATTTGCAGAGGTGGAAACAGAGATTGAGTAACTTTCCCAGGTTTAAACAAGTGAGATTTGATTCCAGGTCCCCTTGCTTTGAAAGCCCTTTTATCATCCCAGTCAAACTGCACAGAATAATGGGAGGATGAAAACTGGCATCTAGCGATGTCGTGGCAGCATCCTTGTGTCACCAAATCCTCATGATGGCATATTAAGGTGGCCCCATTTGTTGTTGCCACAGTGTTAGTCAAGAATATCTTCCTTTTAAAAAGTAAAAGTCCTGCTCCGTATTTCAGTAGAGCCATGCCATGCAATGCATAGACCTTCCCTCACACTCAATCTCGTCCACATTCTTTCTTTTTTCCTCACCTCCTGCCTTTCTTCCATTACTGAGGGACCAAAGGGGCCCTTCTGACTGTCCTGCTGTAGTTTTTGTTTAATTGAATAAGGAACTTCTACACAACTTAGTAGGACTTGCTCATGGTCTTATTGCTTTTTAACCCACACTAAACCCGTCTCTCTGCTTTTCCCCATCCTCTGAGATTCAACTTGAGCTACTCTCTGTGTGTATGTAGGTAGCAGGCCATCTGTTATTTCTGCCTGCCAGCATTCCTTCCCTCATCTCTTGCTAAGAGTGTCCTAATTTTTCTGTGGGGGACCACCCCTCCCCAAATCCATCCAATCTTGGTAGCTCTGTCAATCAAGATGTCCCTTCTTCCCCTGGCACTAGACTCAAGCTTAGCCAAACAGACTTCCTGCGATTTGAATCTAGAGACAGTGAACCAAATATGGACAATGGTTGAAGCTGATGCATTCTGGAAGAGCTAAAGAAGCCAACATATTCCACGGTGAATGCCTTTCCCGAGGCCATTAATTATTGGGGAGTTTTCTTTTTTTTTTTTTTTTTTCGCTTAAAGTATTACAAAGGGTATTACATAAGTGTCCTTTTTTCCCCCCCACCCTTGACAAACCCCTACCCTCCCTTACCCCCCAGTGTCTTATGTCCATTAGTTATGCTTATATGCATGCATACAAGTCCTTCGGTTGATCTCTTACTCCCCTCCCTCCTGCCCCCCAACTCTCTCTGTATTGGGGAGTTTTCTGAAGATATGATAATCCCCAATTTTCACTTTTTCTTAGATTCAGTAAGCTCTCATTAATCTTCCAATAAATTATTTTTAATTTTACCTGCTTATGTTAACACAATTAGTGTGGGTTACTTGCAATTAAAACAAACAAATAAACTTAACTGATAAAATCTTGCCTCTTGAATAACTAGCTTAATTTACTTAGTCTTTGATATACTGAACTTCAAAGGCTCTTAGTCGGATGTGCAGATCTTGCTACTTCAGCTGGAGTATATTTTTCTCTGCCTGTGTGTTTTTTTCTAATCATAAACTCCAAGGTTGGAATAAAGTAATTCATGTTGTAACTTATCCAATAACCAGCATCTTGCCTTTATTTCACCTTTTTTTTAAAGGAGTAAGTAAATAGATATTTGGTCCAAAATTTCAAGCCAAGATTTCCCTTTCTTATTTGCTTTAAACTTTACAGAAAACTCCCCAAAGATTTGTCTAGCCAAAATAGTTCTTTAGTTCTTTTACCTAATTATATGGTGTCTACATAAAAGTAAAATTCTAAAGTGAAAGTGCTATGTGCCTAGAAGTTCTTTTGAAAATGCAAAACAGTACTTGGAGAGAGAATTTATTATATGCTAATATCCTTTAGTATTTACACTTCCAGTTGAATTACTTTATAAAATAGTAGCATAACATAGTCAAAATTAATGGTATGTAATGATATGGCCAATAGTATGTAAGCAAATGTGCCACATATGATTCCCATTTCTCCTCCTTCCTGCAGCATGGATTGTAGACATGATGGCTGGAGTCCAAGCAGCTCTCTTGTTTCCATATGATGAGGATGATGGAGCAGCAGGAGAGAGGAGCTGGAGTCTCTGATGACTTCATAAAGCTGCTCTGACAGCTCGGGGCTGCCACACTTTTTTAAATATATAAAAGAAAAATAAATTCTTATCTTAGTTAAACCACTGCTACTTGGATTTTCTGTCAGTTGCAGATACTATCTTCCTAAATCCTAATTGATATAGTCAGGTGTATGTCATCCACCCTCTTAAATATGTATGGGATGAATTACATTTAATTATCTAACAACAAAAAAAGTATGAAACACACATGTTAAGTGTTAAGCATGCTGATTATATCCAGTCAGTGAATATTCCTAATGGGATAAGACTTGAGACTCACCTCACCACACCCACTGTAGCTACATTCCTTCCCTGACCAACAGGGCAAGATCTCAGGCTTGCCTCCCAAGTCCTTGTGACCTTATGGATTTCCTGGAACTCTGCAAGGCTCTAACTTTGGTCTTGTTCAAGGCCATACGGCTTAACTAATGACCCTACCACTTCTTGGTTCATTGACCTTGGGAAATTTATTGAACCTCTCAGTGTCTCAATTTCCTCAAAATGAAAATAATCTCGTAGAGTTATTGTAAGAATTGAATAAAACACATGGAGTGCTCTTGGTGCCTGATGTATAATACTCCTCAAGCAGTATTAATTAAAATTATGCCTATTATTTCACTCCACAAGAGAAAATTTGAATGTCATGAAGATCTCGACAAGGGATAACTCTGCCACTGGAGGAGACAATGGAGGCCTTGATGGATCACTGTCTTTCTAACCATCACACAAAATTAAGCTCCAGTTTCATGCTACTAGATGCAAAGATACATATCATCCTTATTTCTCATTATTTTAACTTAAAATAGATTTTCCCTGTCCAGTGTAGCTCAGTTGATTGTGATCCCATGCACCAAAAGGTCAGTGGTTCCATTCCTGGTCAGGGCAATGCCCAGGTTGTCTCTTTCTCTCTCCTTCTCTCTTCTTCTTTCTCCAAAATCAATAAAATATAATTTAAAGAAACATGTTAAAATAGATTTGTCTCTACTAGGTCCAGTTCTCTCTGTAGAGTCCAGGAGGACAGCAGCAATGACTTCTTTGAAGGAGAACTACTGGCAGTTGGCAATGGCTTATTCACCTCCTTTATCTCCACTCCACTGAGCTTGTAAGGCTCCCTTAACTCACCAGCATCTAACAGGTCCTCATGCCTAATCAAATGTATGAAAAAAGCAAAAAAGCCTTCACCTGCCTGGCCAAGAGAAATGCTCTCTCCTCAGACTTCAAGGACACCCCTTAGATCCTGAAATAAGGAATTTGCCTCTGATGTTTTATAGTGGATAACAACTTACATATGTGTGTGTGTGTGTGTGTGTTCTTAGATTCTTTTCACTACCTTATAGAGTAATCTTTGAGGATTTGTCTTATTACAGATTTTTTTTCCTTTTAAACAAACAATCATACTTAAAACTCCAGAAGACTTGACAAACAATTCTTGGTGAAATTTTCTTTCTGATGAATATAAAATTATGATGGCAGAACATTGAGAATTTGAGGGATGAGCTCCCTGATTTTTCTTTTGCTTAAAAAAACAACAATTCAGCCCTCATTTAACAATGTCTCTTGGTGGCTTTGAATCAATTCCTTTCACTGTTATTTAATTTGGGCAAATTTACCAGTAAGACAAGATTATGGTGCCCACACTCTTCTTTTCAATCTTTCTAGAACCTTATTTGTATCTCTATGTCAACAGAGTGAAGAAAAGATAGTGTTTCCTCTGGAGCAGCCCACAGCTCCTGGCGTGCTCCTTAATTAGTGTCTGTGACCAGTTAGCCTTGTTTAGATTTCATTCCACACACTTACCGGGAAACGCGCTCCTTCTCGGCTGCTGTGGTACGCGCCAGCTGTCTTTACTCTCTCAGGACCCAATTCACAGACCAGAAATTCTGTTATGAGCACAAATGTCTGCGAGCAGGCATTTGTTTATTTTCTGCTTAGCAGACAACTTTTATATATCTCTGCCATTAAAAATAAATAAGTAAATACACAAATACCCAAACAAATACAACAGACAAAAAGCAGAATAGCTCACTTCCACCTAAAGTAAACCAAAGGTTTGCCTCATATGGAGGTTGTACCACTTTTTGGTCAAGAAAATATTGCTCTTCTCTTAGAAATAATAAACTCATCCCTAAATGCCACTTTGAAGACTAAATATCCATGACAAAAGAAGGACAAAGAAGCTATGGGTTCCTTGTTTCCATTGGCCAAACGATGCACATTCCCTTTTGTATATAAGTGTTAATGAATGGCCCGTTAGTCCATCTCCTCTTTTCCAAAATGTGTGAACTGGAATGTCTACAGACAGTGCCTGCACATGCCTCTGTTGCATTCTTCTCATCCCAACATTTGGGGCCACTGGGCACACGTTTTCCTTGTTGAGGTCTGAGGAACTGGATGCTGGCAGAGAGGAGAGCCCAGCTCCCATTGGGTGCCCGGACTCTGCATTCCCCAGTAACTTATGCACATTGTATTATGGCTTCTGTTTCTATGACTTAATCATTGCATAAGCCCAGCACTCAGTACAGTTTGGGGCATACAGTGGGTAGTTGATTAATGTTTAATAATAGAAAACAGTGCTTTATACGTGTTTATTATCTGCCAGGCACTAAGGCCTTTGCAAACATTAACTAGTTTAATGCTCACAACAACCCTATGGGATAGTTATTATTGTTCCGGTTTACAGATGAGGAAACTGGGACATGGAGAGGCAGAGCAATTGGCTCCTATGTGGTAGACCTGGGATTGAAAGTCAGGAATTCACTATTCTTCCTCTCTCTGCCCAACCCCCAGGCACTTACCTATTTCTATGGAGTGCTATTCTAGCCTGTTTCTTGGATAATTGATGGGGCACATAGATTCTCCCATCACCTACCTTCTCTACCCCCCCAAATGTTCCTAGGATTAAATCCCTAATAAAATTACACAAAGGAGCATAGAAGCATGGCTTGCCCTTGTTCCAAAATGAAGAGGTTTCCATAAAAATACAACGATGAGAACAAAAAAGAAAATTGCACATGGTTCCCAATTCGTCCAGCATCATTTTAATAGAAACTTTAGGTCACAGGCATCATGAGGATTTCTAGAATTCCATCCAAGGGAAGCACTTCACCAGCAATGAACCAGCTCAGATAGCTGGGAAGCTAAGACACCACAAAGGGCCCTCAATGACGTGTGAGAGACCAGACAGTGCAAGCTCAGTCTTGAGCCAGCCACCCAGGACGGTGTTAGGGAGCCATGAGAGGGAAAGGAAGTGGAGGCTGTAAATACAGGTGTGTGTTTCCCCTGAGAAGCTCGGATATAAAGGAAAGGGTGAAATGGTCCGTGGCAACAACTGGGACACAGGGAGGAAGAAAGGTGTTCTTAAAGATAAGATAAGCATGTCTATAGTTTGCAGAGAAGTAACCTGTTAGTAGTGAGAGGTAGAAAATACCAGGGAGAGAGAGAAAGAATACATAAAATGTGAGATTGGTCCTAGACAGAAGGGTATGGGGTGAGGAAAAATGATCTTAAAATGGTCTTGACAGGAAAGAGACCTTTTCCTTTTACAAAGATGAAGTGAGAATGGTTCCCATGTGGAATCTTGAGGTAGAAACTAAAAGCCATCTTTGGGGCATTCATTGACCCAACACGTAGCTCTTTCAGGAAAAACTGAGGAAAACTAGTTGCAAACTGCTAGCGGCTACTGTTGGGCATTTAAAATGTGGTGCCAGTTGCTATAGACATTTATGGATAGAAACATGCAAGTCTAGGAAATGGGATCCCAAACAGCACATGCTGCCCTAAGTCAACCATCTGGTTCCTTAAAGAAAAGATGTATCAGAAAAGAAAGCAAGGCAAGGTGATACTATATTTTTTTTACTAGAGGCCTGGTGCACAAAATTTGTTCACGGGGGGGGGGGGGTGTCCCTCAGCCCAGCTTGCACCCTCCCCAATCTCGGACCCCTTGGGCAGTCAGACATCCCTCTCACAATTCGAGACTGCTGGCTCCCAACCACTCGCCTGCCTGCCTGCCTGATTGCCCCTAATGTTTCTGCCTGCCAGTCTGATTAGCCCCTAACCACTCCCCTGCCAGCCTGATCAATGCCTAACTGCTCCCCCGCCAGCCCGATTGCCCCCAACTGCACTCCCCTGCAGGCCTGGTCCCTCCCAACTGCCATCCTCTGAAGGCCTGGTCCCCCCCCCCCCCAACTGCCCTCCCCTGCAGGCCTGGTTGCCCCCAACTACCCTCCCCTGCAGGCCTGGTTGCCCCCAACTACCCTCCCCTGCAGGCCTGGTCACTCCCAACTGCCCTCCTCTGCAGGCCTGGTCACCCCTAACTGCCCTCCTCTGCTGGCCTGGTCCCCCCCAACTGCCCTCCCTCTCCTGCAGGCCTGGTTGCCCCCAACTGCCCTCCCCTGCTGGCCTGGTCACCCCTAACTGCTCTCCCCTGCTGGCCTGATTGCCTACAACTGCCCTCCCCTACTGGCCATCTTGTGGTGGCCATCTTGTGCCCACATGGGGGCGGCCATCTTTGTGTGATGGCATGATGGTCAGTTTGCATGTTACCTCTTTATTATATGGGATTCCCTGAATGACTATTATATACTCTCTGTGTGTCAGGTACATGTGCTAGGGATACAGCAATGAACAAAATGAAATCCCACTCTTGGGGATTTACATTCTATCTCCAAATTCATCAAGAGAATTGTGACCTCAGATTGTCAGCCGTGTTGTCTATTCTGCCTGTCTCCATCGAGGAGACCACCCTGACTTGTGAGAATGCCTACACCTGCCACTGTCAATGGAAGGCAATAGAAAGTGAAAGAAGCTAAACATTTACCCTCACAATGAAAGCAGAACTGGGGGAGGCCACCTGTCCTAGAAAGGGAGGAGGGGAGGAGACTGCCCATGCCTGGTGATGACCTGGAGATGCAGAGGAGGGGCAGTAGCCCATGATCTAGTGTCCTCTCTGGCCTCTGGAACCTAAGAGAGGTCAGTAAGGGTCCTCACTCAAACATGCTAGAACCCTGACTCTGCACAACTAGGAAGCTAAAGCCTCTAGGCAGTAGCCACTTAAATGTCCTGATATTAGACCAATAAAATAAAAAAAAACAAAACTCCTCTGTGGAAGTGGAGAAGAGTTGGGAAGAAGAGAGGGGCCATGAATTTGCTAGTCCCAGAAACCAAAATTCACCCTCAGGTTGTTCTTTCTCCTACTAACCCATGTGTTTGACAACCATACTAATGGCCCAAAACATTTCTGACCCAAGAACTCTTGATGGACTTGCACACAACACTATTTCTCCAGGTCTTACTGCTATTGTTACATTTTTCCCTGCAACCAACCAATGGGCAGTCTAAACCCACAGATGCCTTTTAAGTACCTGTTTAAAGTCTCTCAATTCTGTTACCCAGCCTATGAGGACAGCATTCACCCAAATACCAGTCAGGAATATAAAGTGATTCAAGTTGAGATAGAAAACAAAAGAGTGCCCATATTTTTACCCTATCCTTAGATTCCCAAAGCTTCAGATAAAAGAAATTAAATTGGTCTTCAACACCATTCATGACCTTAACTCAATCTACCTTTTCAATCATGAGCTACAGTTTGTACATTTTGTACAAGACAGTTTCCTTAATGGTCTATGTATTTCTCAGCTTTTGCTCCAAAACCAACATCTCCCACCTAGTCTGTCCTCTCTTTCTTCTCCACCTATTTACACAGTCTCTTCTCCCACCCCTCTTCTTCCAAGTGGCTTTCTCCAGCTGACCTGAACTCATAGAACACCCACTACTTCGAGCCAAAGGGTTCTGGACCCCATTCCAACATGTAAGTGTGTGGGTTTTCCCCTCATACACCAAACAAGCAAGTCTCGACACCAGCTGGATATCTTGCAATTCAACTCAATTCTGATACTATCTCCCCGGAGATAACATTAGATCTCACAGGCTAAGAGCTCAGTCCTACAAGTCTGCTCCCCTCCACTTCAAAAGTCCAGGTTCTCATTCACATTTCTGACTGGCTAGAAATTGGAGCTCCTCAGGTTCAATTAATTTACTACAGTACTCAGAGAAACATTTTACCAGATCACCAACCCTATATAATAAAGATGTAATATGCAAATTGACCATCATGCCCTTGCACAAGATGGCCACCCCCATGTGGTCAAAGATGGCCACCACAAGATGGCTTGCAGGGGAGGGCAGTAGTGGGCGACCAGGCCTGCAGGGGAGGGCAGTTGGGTGCAACCAGGCCTGCAGGGGAGAGCAGTTAGGGGCGATTGGGCCGGCAGGGGAGCAGTTAGGTGTCCATCAGGCTGGCAGGGGAGTGGTTGGGGGGTGATCAGGCTGGCAGGCAGGCGAGAGGTTGGGAACCAGCAGTCCCGGATTATGAGAGGGATGTCCGACTGCAGGTTTAGGCTCGATCCCACTGGGCCTAAACCGGCAGTCGGACATCCCCCAAGGGGTCCCAGATTGGAGAGTGTGCAGACTGGGCTGAGGGACACTCCCCTTCCCCCTAGTGCACGAATTTCGTGCATCAGGCCTCTAGTTTATTATAAAAGTATATAACTCATGAAGAGCAAGATGGTAGATGTGAGTATGGTATGAGGAAGGGGAGGAACTTCTACGCCCTCTCCAGGTGAGCCACTCTCCTCCAGATCTCCAGGTGTTCACCAAACCTCTCATCACAGGGTTAGTTTCCCTGGCAACCAGCTGGGGAATCCCTAAATTACCTAGGTGCTTTCCAAGTCACCTCATTAACATAACAAAAGATACCTTGATAGCTCTTCTCATTCAGGAAATTCCCATGGTTTTAGGAGCTCTGTAGGAGTAGGCCAAATTAGATAGATGGTAGGTTGGTAGGTAGATAGATAGATAGATAGATGCATATATATATTTCTTCTTATAAATCATGATATCTTGTAGTTCTCCCTGAGATTTTGCAATTACTGTACAGTCATGTATAGAGGGCTTCCTTCCCCTGATAAATTGCAACTCTATAAAGAAATCCTTGGTAAGCCCAAAACACATAATACAGCATCTTATATATATTTGGTATGCAAATAACCATTTTCATTTTTAAAACTACATATACCTGTTTATCTGATAGAGGATTTAAACAGGTGGTTTCTATATAGATTGATTGATTGGCCAGTTCATTAAAGGTCTTGTTCATCTTTATGTTTTAAAAAGTGGGGGTTCATACAGTATGAAAGGCCCTCAGTAAATGAGGCAGATCACTACTGCCAACCTGCTCAATTGTGGGATAGAAGGTTTTAGGTAAATTATAGTATAGCATATACTCTTTTGCTGCACAGGTGTGGAATCTGAGGTTAAGTTTCCTCCTCCACCTATAACAAACATAATGAAACAAATATAGAACAAATAATAGGGGAGTAAGTTATAGATGGTCCTCTAGAAGTCAATTTTATCTGAGCATCTAACCATAAAAGTAGCATCTGCTCTGCTAAATACAGGTGTTTTATATCCTTGTCATTAATTGGAGGGGACATTATGTCATCATACATCAACAGTTAAGGTTGGTTAAAGTGCCACTTATCTCAGGTGCTGTCATTAATCAGGTTCTTTTCAGCTTGGAGACTTCAGAGATTTGGCTCAAAGCTGCTCTATGTGAATGGGTTTTCCCTATGGGTTTAAGGTGTCTTTTTATTATCATTTTGAATGAAAACCTTGGGACCAGACATAAGTGGCAATTAAGGTAGCTGTTCTGATGCTTCAGAGAAAAGAAATATTTCCCCCCATCACATCATTCCCCCCACTCCCCCAGGCCTCCAACAAATAGCTACTGTAGAGAAAGGCACGTCAACCAAGCTGTTTTCTCCTCATGACTGAACCCATTAATGGATTTCCATGAAACAACTACAGTGAATAGCACTTAAACAGGTGGAGGGTGGGCATTGGGACCCTGTGGAAGACTGCACCTTCTCTTTCTGCCTGACACCCACCTACATCACCCAAATGCCTGCCTGGCTACCCAGCCCAGACAGGCTTTCAAGATGCAGTCTTCCTTAGTCTGCTTTCACTGAAAATGCCTGTCCTTTGTCCCATTCCTTCAAGGCACGGCGAGTGACATACATTGTTTTAGGTTAAGTTGTCAGGTACAATATGGTAGCTTTTAAAAATATTTGCCTTTCTACTTCTATCACCTGTAATGTAAAAATTAAGGTAAAATGTTCAGGCATTGGGTCAATAATTCAGGCAGGGGATCACTGGGTTCATATCACTCTCTCACTCAGACAGCCTCTATTCTGCCCTGAAGATAAAATCCTCTACCCAGCTCAAGTTTGGTGTCTGATTGTCTCATTCTGTGCAAGAGACTGGAAGAATAAGTGTGTGTGTGTGTGTGTGGGGGGGGGGGGGGTATTTTCAACCTTCATTCATTAATTCATTCACTCAATGGATGAGGCACTGTTCATAACACATGGTGCATCTTGTGCAGGTGGAGGAGTTCTGTGGATTAGTCAGGACAAGTACGAGTACAGAGGACAATGCCTGGCATGAAGGGTCAAGTGACAATGAAAGACATGGAGAAGAATTTGCCCAGGAGCCCAGAGTAACTACCTGGCTGGTCTCTGTCATTCTCCTCTCTTTTCTTATCTGAATGAATTGTCAGTGTTGAGGACTGGAGTGATGGAGGTGCTATCCTCCCTGGAGATTTAGGAGTGTTTGAAACCCTTCTCAAGAACATCCAATCTCTGAATGAGCCTCAGCACCAACCGGGGGGCACTGCATTTCTCAGTTGGCTGGGACTGAGACATGGGAGATGCTGAGCTAGGAATGACTCCTGCTGATCAGTCCCAGGCAGTTTTGGAGATTTGAAGAAAACATTAAAGTCACCCATCAACGTATCTGTGATCACTAGCTGTGGGAAGTGCATAAGTTAAACTGGACAAATGCCCTTAAAACAGTGGTAAATATTTTATGCATTTCCTTCAGTGAATTACAGGAAGCCACATATCTTATTATATTCCCTAAAGAATTATTTCACTTTATGTTCTTTACCTTCTTATAAAAAGAAGGTACACTACTTTCCTGGCATTCATTTACATGCCTTTGATAAATTACTGTAACCAGATCAGGGAGATAAAACAACCAGTCTATTAATTACAATAATTATTATTTAATGGAAAATGGGATTCTAGGCAAAGTGTGTAGTAAGAAGGAAGCTTAGCAATGCATTATATAGATGTGGTATTTTATCTTAAAGAGTAAGATAAGTGTCCAGTCTGTTCCACAGTCTAGAGAATATGTTCATTAACTCTGCAAGATTTATATGTACAATTGACCAAAATATTTTAACACTATTTGCTTGATTTGATGGTACATGAAGAACAAGAAAAACTATAATTTCAATTAAATTAAACCTCTCAATGAATATATAAAAAGCCAGGTCTGCCCAGCAATGTAAGGAAGCAGAGGGTTGAACAATGGTTGATTTTTTTTTTAATTAAACAAATTTTCATTTGAACTCAATGACAATTTCTTTTTTAAATGATAGGGGTTGGGAGGAGAGCTTCTCCCACATCACTTATCCACATAATTAACCTCAAAAATAATCGAAAGTATAATTTTTTTGCCCTAGCCAGTGTGGCTCATTTGCTTGGAGTATCTCCCATTCACTGGAAGGTGCAGGGTTCAATTCCAGGTCAGGGCACATACCTAGGTTGTGGGTTTGATCCCTGGTTGGGGAGTGGTAGAGAGAAACAACCCAAGAGACACGAATGGCAAGAAGCCTGTGATCTAGTAAGTAAGACACAACTAATGCACATTAGATAAGCTGGAGACAGCTCCATCCTGAGCACTTCACTCCTTTCTCACAGCCAGTGAACACCCACTAAATCTCCCCAATTGGGAGATGGATATGGACAGAGATAGAGATAAGGTGGGGGCAGAGAGATAAAGTATACAGGTTTTGAATTCATACCACCAGGGTTCTAGTCCAGCTTCTTCAGTCACTTGGGAAAACTACTTACCTCTCAATGCCTCAGTTCCTCAGCCATTAATGGAGATAATAATTTATATCTCCTAGAGCTGAAGTAATTATTAAAGTATATATGTATAGCTCTGGCTGGTTTGGCTCAGTGGATAGAGCATCAGCCTGCGGACTGAAGGGTCCCAGGTTCGATTCCAGCCAAGGGCACATGCCTGGGTTGTGGGCTTGATCCCCAGTAGGGGGTGTGCAGGAGGCACCCAATCAATGATTCTCTCTCATCATTGATGTTTCTATCTCTCTATCCTTCTCCGTTCCTCTCTGGAATCAATAAAAATATATATATTTTTTAAAGTATATATGTATACCTGTATTGTTATTTCTCCTCACTCTTCAGCTGTAAGGCTAGAAGATAGCTGGGAATTTTCATAGCCTAAAAAACAGTCATGGACCCCCCACTCATGCAATGAACTTGACTCTCATCATCTATGCACCTCACTTGAGCACCGTTCTTAATGGCCAAATATGAATTCATTGAAGGAAAGGATTATATTATACAGACACTCATCAAGTTACATTGCTGTCCTTTCCAAGAATGCTTCCAAAGCATAAATTTGGTGTCCATTAAAAATATATGTACCTGCCCTGGCTGGCATTGCTCAGTGGTTAGAGCATTGGCCTGTGGCCCCAAGGGTCCAAGGTTTGATTCTGGTCAAGATCACATAACTGGATTGCAGGTTCTTCACCCCGGTCAGGATGAGTGTAGGGCAAACAAACCATATGGCTTTCTCACATGGATGTTTCTCTTTCTCTCTCCTCTCTTCCCCTCCATTCCACTCTCTCTAAAAATCAATGGAAAAAAATATCCTCCAGTAAGTATTAATAAAAACAAATATATCTATATATAACAAAAGCCTTTAAACTACCAGATGCTCTTCTGAGTGAAAGACAAACAATTTCTATTTGCAATTTCGAACTACATTCGTCCCAAACTCAAGTGTATCTTTTGTAGCCTTTAATCCTGAAGTTGGTTTTAACTGTTGAAAATGTATACTCTTGGTGACATGCTCTCTTTAAAGTCAGTCTAATTTCATTCATAGAAAGACTTTCAAAGCTGTGTAATCTTCTGTATTTTTTCTTAATATTTCCAAATATATTTTTGTTGCTTTTGTGTCTATGCTAACAGTCACACCACCCGTTTTTTTTTTCTAAATTCCTACTTGACCCATGTACGAGGAGCCCCATTCTGCAGGAGATCATTGTACTTCCTCTTTCCTCCTTCTACTTCAAGATTTAACTTAAAAGGCCATAGGCTAAGTGACTTGCATTTTAAACTCTGATCCACCAACCTCATAGTGAGTAGATCTGCCATTTCTGTAAGTAACTTTTCCTTCTGAACCCTGCTTTGTTAACCCTGGGGGTTTAAAGGTGAAAAACATTTTTCATGCTTTTTATGCATCATCCTTCAAAATACTTCTCCCTGTTTAATAGGCCAAACAAGATTCATGGACAATAAATACTATGGGTAATTTTATGCTTCTTTGATATTTTCATTTTTTATTATAGATTCATCTTCTTACACTTACAAGCCGGTTTCTTCTTGCCATAACTGTGTCAATTTTTAGTACAGAGTGAAATAAAGCAAAGTGGAAAATGAAATAAGTCAACTGAACTAGTGCAACATAGTGCAATGAGAACCCACGTGGTAACAGAAACCACAGGGGACTGAACAGAAGGACCTTCCCTCCAGTAAGTGCTGGCTGCCTCCACACCTCCATTCCTAATATTCGTCTCTGCCATGAGATGCTTTGTGTTTCCATGAATCACACTAATATTTTTGCGCCTCTAACATGGTAGTCTGGCCCTCTGGAACAACTTATAAAAGACTGACATTATGAATGGACATATATCACCAGGAGGCTCTCACCTCTGCCTCGCACATTTTATTTCTTTAGTCAGTATTAGCTGATTGATTTCTCTCTAACGAGAGAACTCAGGGACCTTAATGCCTGTCCACACAAACCAAATAGAAATCCAATTACCATTATATTAGTTATCTATTGCTGAATAACAAATTACCCCAAAACTTAGTAGCTTAAAACAAAAAACATTTATTATCTCACAGGAAGTCAGGAACTCAGACATGGCTTAGCAGGGTGCCTGTGCTTGAAGGTCTCTCACGGGGCTGAAAAGAAGGCACTGGCGATCTGGGTGGTCCAACTGAAGGCTTACCTGGGGAGAAAGGCTTCCAGCTCCTGAAGCTGCTGCTGGCAGGAGATAATTCCTCACATGTGGTGCCATGTGGACCTCCCAATAGTGCAGCTCACAAAGCCAGCAAGAGAACGAGCCAGGCACGGGAGACGGACACCACCGTTTATAACCAAATCTCAGAGGTAACATCCCATCATTTTACCACATTCTACTGATGAGAAGCCATCACCTGGTTCAGACCACACTCTTGGGATGGGGATCACATAGGGTGTGAATACCAGAGGTGGGGCCATTGGTACTGATATAGTGGAGGCTGCCTATCACGCCTGCCGGAGACCTGTCTATCACACACCTCTTCATCCCATGGACTCAGCAGCATAATTCATGCAACTTGCCACTTTTATTTATGTCTGTCCTACAAATAAGTGCAGTCATTTGTTTGAGAACATCTCAGTAACCTCCACATCTATCAGTCTAGTAATTCAAATTAACATAAAATATTTTGCAAATAAAAATGGTCTTTCATAAGAGTTAAATCTCTTAAATAGACAGTAAAATGTGTCCAAATAAGATCTTTCTTCATGACATTCCAAACAAACAAACAATAAAACCTCACAAAAGTAAAAAGTAAAAGGCTGGATAAAGATAGACCAAGCAATACAAAAATATAATTCAAGGATTACAAACTGAACCAAAACTCGGTAGGAACTTTTTAATGAAATATCACAGAAACAGTATTCAAAGTAAAATATTCAATGGGACAAAGAGGATCATTTTATTTTTATAAAAGATTACAAGATTATTAAAGAAATTGAAAACAATTGTCAAAACTATTGAAAAGCCCACAACAAGTCCATAGTGTTGTTTGGGGGAAATTCTAACTACCTTCAAGAAACAAACAAACAAACAAACAAACCCCTACATCACTTAAATTTTCCAAACATAAAAAGATGGAAACATATCAATACACATTACAAGATGAAGACAATCTTTTTATGAAAAGCTGCCAAAGCACAAAAAAAAAAACAAACCTAATCACACTTATGCCTATTAGATACAAAATACTAATTAAAACATTAATAAATTAAATTCAGATATGTAACATAAAGGTTATTCATCATGACGACATAGGGTTGATGCGTATATTGGTTCAACTTGGAAATGGATTAATATCTACACTAATAAAAGAGAAACATGCAAATTGGTGTCACTCTGCTACCCTTCCCATTGGCTAATCAGGGCGATATGCAAATTAACTGCCAGCCAAGATGGCGGCCGGCAGCCAGGCAGCTTGAAGCTAACAGGAGGCTTGCTTGCTTCAGTGACAGAGGACTCCAATGTTCCCCGCCTGCCGCTGCCGGCCTCTGAGCTTGCAGTCTGAAACATTGTTACAAATATAGAAGCTAAACAAAACCCCAGAAACCTGCTTTCAGCCAGCCGGGATCTCAGAGCTGGAGTTGAAACAGTGTTTCGATTATAGAACCCAAACAAACCAGATACCTGCTTTCAGCAGCCGAGGCCTCAGAGCTAGAGCCAAGCCTCAGAGCTAAAGCTGGCCCAGAATAAAAAAGAAAAAGAAAAAAAGGACAGGTTGGGAGCTTCAGTCACCCGCCAGCCTGAAAACAGCCCTCAGCCCCTCACCCAGACTGGCCAGGCACCCCAGTGGGGACCCCCACCCTGAAGGGTGTGTGACCAGATGCAAACAGCCATCATCCTCTCATCCAGGTTGGCCAGGCACCCCAGTGGGGACCCCCACCCTGATCCAGGACACCCTTCAGGGCAAACCAGCCGGCCCCCACCTGTGCACCAGGCCTCTATCCTATATAGTAAAAGGGTAATATGCCTCCCAGCACTGGAATCAGCGGAGCTGCGAGGGCTCCCAGCACCGGGATCAGCGAGACAGGGGGCAGCGACCAAACCCCCTGATCGCCCTGTGACTCTGTGTGTTACAGGGGGCGGGGCCACAACCTCCCTATCCGCCCTGCTCTGTTCGTGACAGGGGAAGGCGCCCCAACCCCCTGATCAGCCCTGCTCTGTGCCTGATAGGGGAGAGCTCCCCAACCCCCTGATCGGCCCTGCTCTGTGCGTGATAGAGGGAGGCGCCCCAACCGCCCACCATGGGCCCTCCTCTGTGTGTGACAGGGTAGAGCCATAACCTCCCCATCGGCCCTGCTCTGTGTGTGACAGGGGGGAGCTCCTCAACCCCTTGATCTGCCCTGCTCTGTGCGTGACGGGGGGGGGGGGGGGCTCCCCAACCCCTGATCGACCCTGCTCTGTGAGTGACAGGGTACGGAGCCCCAACCCCCCTGATGGGCCCTGCTCTGTGAGTGACAGGGGCCAGCGCCCCAACCCCCTGATGGGCCCTGCTCTGTGCGTGACAGGGGGTGGCGCCGCAACCTCCCCATCGACCCTGCCTTGAGTGTGACGGGGGTGGTGCCCCAACCCCCCAATCGGCCCTACCCTGAGCGTGACTGAGGGTGGCATCGCAACCTCCCGATCCGCCCTGCTCTGTGCATGACAGCGGGCGGCGCCCCAACTCCCCAATTGGCCCTGCTCTGAGCCCGACCAGGGGCTGCACCTAGGGATTGGGCCTGTCCTCTGCCACCCGGGAGCAGGCCTAAGCCAGCAGGTCGTTATCTCCCGAGGGGTCCCAGACTGCAAGAGGGCACAGGCCGGGCTGAGGGGACCCCCCTCCCCCCCCCAGTGCACAAATTTTTGTGCACCGGGCCTCTAGTATTATCATAAAATAGGACAAAGGAGATTATCCATACTACCATCTTGGTAGAGGGTGGAAGTATAGTATTTGATAAACTTTACTATCATTTCCTATTTAAGAAAAACCTATTAATAAAATGGAATCAAATAGGTATTTCCTTAATATTATTTATAGAAGTATCTATCCCTCATCGATATTTCCAATAAAATCAGGAGCAATACAAGGATTTCTATCATCACCACTTCTATTTAAGATTATTCTGCAATTTTAGTTAATGCAATTAAATGTGAAAACAAAATGTTGTAAAGGAGGAAGAAAAACAGCCAGGAATTACGGATGTTATGGTTGCTTACCTACAAAAGGCATTGGAAAAAGGAGATTTATCTGAAAAAGTATTAGAACTGACATCTGGGTGAGTCTTCAGCTGCTATGCCATGGAAAATCTGTACAAACATTCCCACCCAGGATCTGTGCTGATTGGTTGGTTCTCAGGCTGCACAACTAAGTATTTTGAATTGTGGCTGCTAGGAAGCTATATTGTTAAGAAGGCTAGCAATCAACCAAAAACCAAACCAGCAGCCTCCCTACTTACCAGTTGATCAGTTAAAAATATATAATTGGTAAAACATGATCCTATTTATAATCATAATCAAAGATACAAAATATCTAGGAATAAACTGAACCAAAACTAAGTAGGAACTTTTAAATGAAAACTATTAAACTTCACTGAGGGTCATAGACGTTGAATACCTGAATACAGAAAATTGGAATACCTAATGTGCCCTAGCCGTTTTGGCTCAGTGGGTTGGGGATAGGCCCACAGACTGAAGGATTCAGGGTTCAATTGCAGTCAAGGTCATGTACCTCCAGTCAAGAGTTCAGGCTTGATCCCCAGCCCTGGTCTGAGCACGTGCAGGAAGCAACCAATCAATGTGTCTCACATCGGTGTTGCTCTCTTTCTGTCTCTCTACCCTGTCTCTTCCACTTCCTCTAAACATTAATGAGAAAATATCCTCAGGTGAGGATGAACAACAACTAAAAAGAGAATTCCTAAATTACAGATTCCTTGCAAATTAATATATAAATGTAACTCAATCCTCTTGAAAATACAATAAAATTTCTTTTTAGAGCTTGATAAAATTCTGATAAACATGCAAAAATGGTTTTGAAAAAGAACAAAGATAGTATTTTCCTTAGCAAATATACAAATGAGTTACAAAGCCACAATACTCAGAATAATTTGACACTGATGCCAACACAGACACATCAGTGAAATAAAGCAGAAAATTCCAAAGCAGGCCTATGTCTACCTAAGAATTTAGTGTATGATAAAGATAGCATTTCAAATCTGTGGAGAACTGAAGTTATTCAATGAATAGCCGAAGAAAATATGGTGATTCGTTTTTATAATCTTGAAGTTGGGAAGGGCTTTCTAAATATGACACTACAAGATAAAACCATATAATAAAGGATACATTTGACCTCCAAATTATTCTACTGACAAAAATTTAAAAATAAACTAGGAAAGATTGCTTTAAAAACAAAAGAGCCAATATCTTCCCGTTCATCAATGTATCCCTAGATCCTACAACAGTGCCTGGGACACGGTAGGCACTTATATAAATGGTTACATAAAGAGGTCTTGTAAGTAAGTCAGTAAGCAAGAAATGAACACTTCAATTTTAAAAATTAGCAAAAGACATGAATCTTAAAGAATATTAAAAGTCAGTTTTTTAAAAAAAAACCACAAGAATTATCAATCTCACCAGTAGAAAGTTAAATACTAATTAAAAAACAGTTCACCATTTTTACTTATTACTAACTTTCTTAATACTCTGAATTGGCCAATATGTAGAGAAAGATGTTCATGATATGCTGCTCATTCATAAAAGTCAGTTTCAAAGCAGCATATATAAAAATCACATCTTCATATGCATAGAAAAGCTGAATGACAAAAATCAAAATTTTAAAAGTTGTTTTTATCATGGTAATTTTATTTTCTTCTTCATGTTCTTCTAGATGGCCTAATTATTTTCAGTAAATGTGCTACTTCTATAATAAAAGTAGTAATTTTCTAAAATAATAGAAAAGTAGTGCTTAGCATTCTGGAAAGATATCTTTTTGTTTCTTTATTGATATTTCCATCTCCAGAGCTTACTGTTTTTCTTTGAATGGCTTCCCCCCACCCCCACTAGACCTTTATAATAGAGAGATATTTGCTAAAAGGTAACATTTGGTTATTATTAATGGAAACTCCTAAATTATTCTCCAACCACCCCCACCATTATATTCATTTACTACTTCCCACCCTCTTCATCCCATTACTCTGTTTTTTTAATCTTCTTTGTGAAATCATTTCATTTACATATTTGCCTACTTATTGATTATTTATGCTTTTCAAGCAGACTGTCATCTCCACAAGGGTAGGGACTTGAATTGTTTATGTTCAAAGCTATTTCCCAGTATCCAGAGCAGTGACTGTGATGTGATAGATGCTCAATAAATACACACTAAGTGAATGAGTGGATGAATGAGTTTGTTTTGGAAGAGTTGGTTTATATAATTAGGGAAAAGATTTGTTGCCTTTTGAGAACATTTTGGAAATTTACCTGCTAATTTCCTCTGTTAAACCGTGAGGCCAACCTATCAGGCAGTGGCGTATATAGAAATCACTCAAGACTAGAAGTCAGTAGAGTTGGACTGTGGTCCTGGTCTCCCCATAAACAAACACTCTTAACAAGTTGGTTTTGCTGTCTTCGCTACACAAGACTGGACCTACTCAAAAGCTGGAAAAATGAAAGAGACTAACCTGCTATCCTTCTTCCCCTCTGCACTGTTTCACCTGTTCAGCAGGGTTCACTCTCTCTCCTCTGTGCTCTCCCAGGGGATGCTAAGGCTGCTTACCCCTCCAGAGGGTACACTTTGTCCACCTCCAGGAGATCCAGTTCAGATCCTTGCACTCGTGATCTTCCTCACTTGTCTATCATGGAAACTCACTTTCTGGGCAATATTAAAAAAAAAGACCAAAACAAACAAAAAAAACACCTCATACAGATTGCTCACTCTAACTGCTTACTCATAAACCAAAACAATTCTGTTTTCAAAACAGCAACCTTTGGGCAGAATCATTGTCACCTTGTGACTTATAAAACTCAGATGACAAATATATGCTAGTTATTACAAGGCCCATTTACCAGTCACCTATGTGTGATCCAACAATAAAGTTATTTTTTTTAAAAAACCACAATACTTTATCATACAGATTAATCTAATTGAATAATAAATGTTATCACTCAGGAGCCATCCAAGTCTTTAAATGCCATCAGCCCTGTGGAAGGTATAAAACCTTGGATCCACTCCTAGTTCAGCGAGCTCAAGATCTAAATTGTAAATGTGAGATATTATTATCTGAACCTCCTAGGACTGCCTTGGCACTGGGAGAAACGGTATTTCAATCGTCGATTTAATCCTTGCCTATCTTTTCCACAGCTGTGGAAAGGTGCTCCTGGCAGGAAGTTGGCATGCAATTTCTCAGGCTGGGAACAAATATCTAAATCAAATAGGAAAAAAAAATCCAAATTAATGAATGTGTTCAAGTTTTAGATCTTGAAAAATACCTCCGTAGAGTTGAAGCACAGGTCTACAGAGCATTGAGTGATATAGCTCTTCCATTAATTGCTATTCCCTGATTAGTAGAGTCTACTATGTGATTTTGCATCAAAGAATAGATAGTTGTCAAGTAACCCAAGTTCCAATCTCTTTTTCTTCAATTTTCCAAGTAGCACAGGCCAAAGCCAACTTCCTTTTACTTATGGAGCTGGTGATCACTTCATTTGAAGACACTGCATACACGACGATTACTAAGCATAGACTTGATTTTCCAGAATCCGATTTTAGAAGCCTTTGGTATTTAAATAAAACAGCATTTATAATAGACTGCCCCTTTTGTGGGGAGGGATAGTTGAGGATGGAATTAAGTACTGTGTGGTTTTCATGATTTAAAAATATATCGTAAGGATGTAATTAAAAAACTTCAACAAAGATACTGAAAGTACTTATGGGTCATGGGAGACTTCCTGGGTTGGAGGGAAAGCAGGTGACTTGAGACTGGAAGACTTAACCATTCACTGGGCTCAGAGGACACCAATCATCTTTGTTCTATATGCAAAATCAGATAGTAGACTCTACTATTCAGGGAATAGCAATGAATGGAAGAGCTTAAAAGTCAAAGCAGGCTGAAGCATGCAATGATTGCACCTCAGCTTCTGGTTGTCTGAAGAGCTCCTGGCGATGACAGCACCCTCCACTCAGGTCACACAGCTGGACAGCACCCACATCCCTCAGCAGTTACCACTTGTGCAGCCCCTCACCATTAACAAAAGAGTAACACTGCAGCACTTTCACACACACATCACACATGATCTTCACGTTATTCTTTTGGTAGGAACAGGCCGAAGCTCACTTCTCTGGGGTATAGAACCAGATTAGCAACTGGCCTGTAGATATCTCCAAATCAGTCAAAAACATGGGCAAGGGGCAAGGCTGAAATGTCTCAAAATTTTAAAATCCATATGGGTATGTGAATGTCTTGTATACACACTTCTACAGCTCCTACTGCATCTACAGTAGTACTTTTTGAAATAGGTAATTAATTGCTACTCTGCTACTACTAACTGGTAATATTGAACATTTACAATTTTCCATGCAATTTCCTAAGCATACCACATGTATTACCTTATTTTATTCTCACAATAACTCCAAAAAACATTCAATAAACACCCATCACATGAATGGCCTACCTTAAGTCAATTAAATAGCATTCGGTGATACTTGTTTCTCCCTTCACAACCATGGCATCATGACCTTCATTTGACTCTAATCAGAAGTATCTGGATGTTAGAAAAAGTAGGGAATGATGGAAGCTGGGGAAGAGGCAGTCATTCACCTCATCAGAAGTTTGTCTTCCTTGTCCCCAGCTCCAGGAAACTCCACTCCACATTTCTTCAAATATAAAAGCAATTCTCTAGGACCAAGAGAGGGCCTAACCATTAGCCCATGATAGATTTTTTTTTTTAAATTGATTTCAGAGAGTAAGGGAGAGGGAGAGAGAAAGATAGAAAACATCAATGATGAGAGGGAATCATTGATTGGCTGCCTCCTGTACGCCCCCTACTGGGGATCAAGCCCACAACCTGAATCGAACCCTGACCGCCTGGTTCATAGGTCAACGCTCAACCACGGAGCCACACAGGCCAGGCAGGATAGATATTCTTGATCCACTCAGGAAGCAATTTCACTGGAGGAGTTTTTTATTAGGAAACTATAATGCATGTTTATTAAGTGTCTACAATGTTTGATATATTCTGGCTGCATAGAAGAAACAAAATATTATCCTCAGGTTCATCATCATCATATTATAAACTATTCAGTGCACCATAATAATAGAGACTATGGTGGTCAGAAGCCACAGATGCCAATGTCCTGTTGAATAAAAACTTTTTAAATCTGAAATCTCAGGATTGAATTTCCATCAGTATTACTTAGGTAGGAATCATCAGCTGAGATGGAAGTCACGTGGAAGCCATGGAAATGCATGTGACCACACTGATGGGATGTTATCTTATAGTCAGGGGGCTCTTCCTATCTGCTTTCTGGGTTTTTCCCGTGTGGAGGATCATCACTGCTGTTTGTGATGTCAGAGTGGCTTCTTGTCTTCCCCAGCTCTCTCCTTCCTCAGCCACCATCTGGGTGACTGCCACCGTGCCTTAAACAAACTCTGTCCTTACTCAGTTCGGTTTCTCCTTGTCTTCTTTTGATCACTTGAAGCATAAGCTCTCCATTGCCTTCACAGAGTGTTGATGGGTGCTATGCAGTTTTTCACTATAGAAGGCCTCCCCACTTCATCCAAGCTTCCTCTCGAATGATGGGGTTGACAGAGACATTTCTAAACAGCTGCTCCTGCCACTCTGCCCAGGGTTCAGAAAGAGCAGCGACGCCTCAACCAAGCAGAAATGAAGAGTACCATTTCCCTGGCCTTCTGTGCTCCGTCTCACACACCCACATTTGCATTAGTTCTCAGCTTCTTTCCACTCTGCCAGTTTCGTTTGCATGTCTGGCACTAGGGGTGGCTCCCAGGACTTTTTGCAGCCCTTTCCTTTCACCCAGAAGGAAGGTGGGCCACTCTGACCCCCACGGACTGCAGAATGCCAACTGGCAGGTGGCCAGGGTGAGGAGAGGGTGCTGACTCTGCCGGGCACTCCCAGCAGGCAGGGTGTCGGGGCACCAGTTGGCACCCATGGCTGCAGCTTAAAACTGTCAACGACAGCCAGAATCCTGGATGCTGAACCCTCCTGTCACTCCCCACAATCTTGGAATCTTCTCAGAGTGGTTTGAATACTAATATAAAGGAAATTCCTCAGAAGCCACATTCAGCCTAGGAGTCAGTGTGCTGAAATGGTGTCTCATCCTCATCTAGATTTGTGTAACATAAAGATTCACTACCAAACCAACCTGAATCCCCTCAAAGACAGGGAGAGAGCAATTTCTAGATACACACCATAAACAGTATTCTTCTTCTAGACATTATCTTGACTGGCTATACTGTGGTGAGCAAAGAGGGCAATCTCTGCCCTCACTGAACTTATGATTTCGAGAGGAGACTGACATGAAACACAAAATCATGACGTAAGTGTAAATAAAGAGTTATGAAGGACAAGTAGAAGGTGCGGTCGGAGTTCCCTGAGGTTTTAGAGAATGATTTGTTTTGATTTAATTATTTTTTTAGAATTCTTTTGTTTTGTTTAGGAGTTCAAGGAACTGAAAAGCAATGTTGCTGAAGGCTTGCAAGAAAATGGCGGGATGGCATGAGTTATTGGGAGGCCAATGAAGGCACTAGGGTAGAAGACCAAGGAAGAGATGTTCCTTAATGGGTTAAAGATGGTGGCAATGCAAGTGAGGAGCAATTGAATTTAAGAGGAAAACTCTACAGGACTTCAGGATGTATTTGACAGAGATAAGACTCATTAATTCAAACTCTTTGATATTTTGTTATTAATTGGAGAAAACTGGTTTAAAATGTTCTACAGTATCTGTAAAGAAAGTGTTTGTTGAGTCAATGAAGCAGATTTAGAGGAAAGAGATTTGGAAGAGAAAGTTTAACCGACTTCAGAGAATAAGTATTTTAAGGGCTTAGGTAAACACCATCATTTAAATAGAGAGATTTCCAGGATCTCTGCAATTTGAAATAAATTTCTGAAGTTCAGACTTCTCACAGATCCAAATGAGTCTTTATCCCAAAATCACTTATTCATTCAAAAAATTGTAACATTTAAAATATGCAAGAAGCTGTGTGGGTTGCAAAGATGAATCAGGAAAGGGCTTGTACAAAAGTAACAGGAACACAGATTGTGTCCTAACTTAGGGCCCTGACGACAAGTACAAACCAAATAACCTAGAGAAACAGTTTGTGCTGTGGCTTGAAAGATGGGCAAGAGTGGGGCATTCAGCAGATAAGCAGGCATTCTAAGAAGAATCAACAGTGCGGGTATCAACACAGTAGTGAGAGGGTTAGGATCATGGCTGGACCAAGTAGGAGTATTAAAATGTGTGGGTAATAACTAGACCGTGTTAGTAAAATATTTAGTTAATGAAAAGTAGAAAAATGGAAAGTTTTCCTCCAAATGCACTTAATGGATCACAGATTCATCCAATCATAGGGCTGAATGGGATCTGAGAAGGGAAGCTCTCCGATCTCATTGCTTGGCATCACTGCCTTGCTATGGCTTGGTCATCTGAGCCAAGACCTAAGACTTCAATGGCCTTTCTCCCTTGGTCAAAGGCAGGATAATATTGATCTCACGTCCAGGTTTCTGATCCTTAGGCCCTATTTTCACTTCACTTTTCCTATAAACTTTTAGAGAGAATATCCCTTTATAATTAAGCTTTGAGGTCACCCAAGTATTCCACCAGGTGTGACTTCCCCAGACAAGGCTCCAAGATAACAAGTAACCTCCTAAGCCTTTAATCCGGCACACACGTTTGAGGCTCTCCTGAGTTCCTCATGGCTACTTTTTCCTCTCAATCACAAACCAGGCTACATATTTGCAAGGAAGACGTGAGTGGAACCCAAGTGGGGTCGAGGCAATGTGGGATCGGTGGTTCTGCACACAGAAAAGCATCAGCAGACACCGCTCTTGCTGCCAAAAGAGCTGATCAACATCCTTTTATCCAGAATTACCCGATCATATTCTTGAAAGAAATTCTCCCATAAATGACATTCTTTACAAAATCAGTGCCTTTTACTAGTCAACTGTCAGTGTCTCACTCTTTCTGGCTATTTTTTTTTCAATAGTGGTCAAGAAGTTGAAATTATCTATCCATTCTTACTCAGCTTCTTGACTAATCCTACCCACTTAAAAGAATGACTTTTCAGGACAATCATAAAGTAGAACTAAGCCCACAAGGGACAGAATTCATGATCTGGACCTCGTTGCTTTGTCCTAACCTGAGCTTCACTGCCTGGGTAATTGGGTACCGCCCGGAGTCACAGCAATCAGCCGTCTCTGGCAGCCTGTCTGTATGCCAGAGATGTCACCATTTGTCAGGTCCTACGAAACTCAATGCCTGCATTTCCCTTGAGGGCCTCCTAGGGAGTTTCCCACATTGAAGGATGGTTTATTTAACTTATCACAGCAAGTGCTAATGAAAGATGGTGAGGTTCACAGAATAACGACCACCTGTCATCTCTTATTAGTTATATATTTCATGCTGGAGACTTGTTAAGGGCACTAAAATTACTTACATCAGATAACTGAATTATAATTAAATGCTCTGTAGATTATTAAAATGCCGTTGTTCCTATGATAGGGAAACATAAATAATAGCAGCAAAAGAGGCTTATTAAAAAATTAGCTCATTTCTAGACACTCTGTCAGTTAGTTGGTCATTAAGCAGAGGCCTTTCCAGACCTGCCTGCTCTCACCGCTCCTCTTCCACCTCCGCTCAGCCGAGAGCCCCACTCCCAGTGGGTGTAAGCCACACGCTTACAACCTTCTGGCAGACTGGGGACCCAGGAGCTGAGCGCTAACAGCTCTTGTAGGCTCTTCCCCTTCGGGCATCACTGGGCCCAAAGAGAATCCATGTAAAGAGGAAGCAATCACCCACCGAACCCCAGCTCCTCTGGTGGGCGTTGTGTAATATGGGCGTTACTTTTCTGAAGGGCACACGATCCGTGCTTCTTATCCCCCTTCTCAGCCCTCAGACTGTCAATTTTCCACATCTGGACTCACGTGAGAATGAAGCATATACTGTAAACACATAAGGAGAAAACCAGGGTGGCTTTTTGTGCAATCGATCTGGGACTTATCTCCAGGATAAGCTTATTAGTATTAACCAGAAAGGAAACTATTAAATAATAATTAAGACCAATACAGCAGCTTTTAAATAGCCTTCGAGTTCAGGAAGGAAAAGTCCTCCTGGGGACAATGCCCACTTGATACACACACACATACACACACACTCACACACACTCACACACACACAGACACTCACACACACACTCACACTCACACACTACAACTCAATGCATAATCAATATCCATAAGTGGCTGAACAATTTGTGTTATAGAGTTCAAAGCTAGGTAGTTAGGAAAGACTCTATCTAGAAAGGCCACAAATGCACTCCACACCAGTTGAAAATAGTTAAATTCCTGCAAATTCTTTAAAGCCAAGAAATCCATCCTCAGGGATCCTGTGTGCCCCCTTTTCATGTCTCTAATTCCGGCTGCATTTTCCTCAGCACATCTTTTGGGGTATATCTGTCCCATCCGCAGTCATCCCCATACACGTGTGAAATTCCTCCCCTTTTGTTCCTTCAACTTTCTTTGCAGAAGATGCTTCACAGCAACAATCCCATTAGCTTTACAAATGCTGTTTGGAAACCCAAGCAGAGCTATTGCTTTCTCAGATGGCTGGGAATTTGTTACCCCAAGTGATTTTTTCATCCCAATTTCCAGGTCATACCGCTCCATTATGCAGAGTGGGGAGAGAAAGACAGGGGGGAGAAAAGCTCCCCCCAACAGAGACATGCCACTTTCCCTGGAAGACACCAACGCCACCACAAACAAACAAATAAATAATAAATATTCTTTCGCTGAAATAAGTCTCACTTCAGTAAGCAACACATTATGCACCATACTGGTATAATAAAGCACACTTCCCCTTGAATCATTCCCACTAATACAATGTATTCAGTGCTCATATGATTACACTTTTACAGCCTGTTAGCAAAAACACATACAATTGCAAAGTGCTGCTAATGCAATGTGACAGAATACTGTTATTACAAGAAGAAGTTGTCAGCACCGAGCAATTGATTTTCCTTCATCTCCTTTCTGCTTCTGCCCATCCTCCCCACCCCTCCTGGAGATGTTTATTATGTACTCTGGGTGCAGTCCTTTCTCTGAATCAATTCCGATGGAGTATAGAGAAGGAATACAAAGACAGAAAAAGTTAGACATTCTAAGGGGGAAAACTTTCTTTGGGGGCATTTAAAAAATATACATATATATTATTGAAGGGAAAGAGATAGAAACATCAATGATAAGGGAGATTCATTGACTGGCTGCCTCCTGCACACCTCCTACCGGGGACCGAGCCCGCATCCCAAGCATGTGCCCCGACCAGGAATCAAACAGTGACCTCCTGGTTCATAGGTCAACGTTCAACCACTGAGCCATGCCAGCTGGGCGCTTTGGGGGATATTTTCTTCTTAGTCTTTATTAAAGCTTTGGGAACCACGGCTCCCTTCTCCCAGCAGAAAGATCCGTTGTCATTTGTTGTATTATGCCATGCCTATTTATTTGCCCCTTCTCTTTTCATATTTTCTTTTCATAACATAAAAATAGATACGCTTTAAAGTATAGGACACCTACCTTCCTGCTATTCATGCCCATGCATTTTGCAGAGCAATGAAGGGAAGAAATAAGGACTACAGGAAGCCAAGAAGAAAAGTTATTTAATTATTTCTTGGTCAATATTTTCCTTGTCAACATTTACCTTCACTCACAAAGGGACAAGAGATATATTAAACAATGATGTCTTTCTGGAAATGAAAACAGTTCTGTGGTTAGCATCAGCAACTTACCCCAGAATCATAGGATAGTATAATTGGATGGGTCAGAGAGATCAAAGGCAATGTAATCATTATACAGTTGAGAAAATCCAAGCTCCAAGAGGTAAGGAATTTATATCTGAGTTCTCAACACTAGTCAGTTTTAGAGTTAAATCTAGAAGCCTTTTTGTTTTGTTTTTGCTGCTGCTATAATATCCTAAGCCTTTAAAGGTAACACATGTATATCAATATATGCATTACTGAATCACCAAATGGCCCTTAACACCTCAGCTTTCTGTTTTGTGGTTACAATGAAATAGAAAAGTTCCACTTGTCAATGTAGGTTCCAGGGAGAATAGATAGGTCCCTGCAAATTGCTTGATTGTCTTTCCTCAAGTTACCAGAGGAAACATTGAAATATCTTGGTTTATAGATGCCATCTTGGGATATTGCAGCTTCCCAGAATACAAAAAAAGTGTGATTTTTCCACTACCCTATGTAAACATATAATTCACACATCTTCCTTCTCCCTGCCCCACCTCATTAAACGGATGCACCCTTGTTGGTACCCAACATAAATGCTGATGCTTCCTCTTTTGCTCAGCAGGATCTCAATATAACATGCTCTTGAATATATAAGAGCCACATGGACCAAAGGTTCCCTTGAGGTCCCCAAGCATTACTGTCCATCAGTATTAGAAAGCTGAAGCCTCAGCCAGTTGGGTTCTGACTCATTGGGGTAGACTTTACATTTTTTAATGGAAGATTTGGGGATCTTTTATCTTGAAGATTGCTTAAGGTACTTCATGTGTGACTGGAGGATGTAGGTGTAGGTGTTGTCAGTCTGATTTTGGTTCGGGTTTATGATGTCAACTAGCAAATATTCATGGGTGGAAAGCATTTAATTTTGGCCAAAAGTGATCTGTGCTGAGTAGGGATGTAGATGCAGCCTCTATTTGAGAAGAGCCACTCTCCTTCCTGGCTTCACCCCTTGAGCTGCTAAGAAGCAACACAGAAAGCAGGGTGTACTCGCATGACCTAGCATAGCCACCCTCTGGGAGCACAGGCCCGCTGAGACAGAGTGGCTGGTGGCAACATTCAGAGTTAGGGCGACTCACTTTGCAGTAGACCCATTCACCTTTATTGCCCTCCTTCCTCCATTTAACATCATTTCCTGGTGCCTCTTCCTATAAACCCTACTGGAATCTGTCTCCTTTCAACAGGGTTCTTAGCTCTCCTCTTACCATATCACAACGGCCACTTCCTAATTCTTCCCGTGCCCGTAAACCTATGAATTTATGCTAAGCCATTACCACCATTTGTGACCTTAAAAATGGCAATTCCCTATAATCCAACCTCATACTAATGGGTAGCAATGAAAACACTACCTCCTCTCTGGTTTCTTTCCTTTTTCTTTTTTTTTTTTACTTCTTTTTACAAAAAGCTTCTTTTGACATGAAGGCCTTGTGCAGTGGAAATTTCAGGACCAGCTGACATGTGTGTAGCGTAGGCGTGCCGGGATGTTTCTAAAAAGCCCGCTAGATCTCCAGCCACTTCACATTCCAATTCTGCAACCGATAAAGGAAGGGGACAGGGAGGATTTTCCTACTCAGATTCCAGCTCAGTTCAAACCCTCACATTCCCTGAACATCTAAACACGGCAGACACAGTACTGAATTCTGTGGGAAAGGGAGAGATGAAGAGGAAGGCACAGTCTGGGGCCTCCAGAAATTCTTAAGTCTTAGGAAGACTTAACTCGTGAGTCCCAAGTGGTATGGGAGAACCACCACAAAATGCTTCCATAGCTGAGACAGAAGTACATTCTTACTCAGAGTACAGGTCAGGGCAACATGGAATAGGTGCTTCCACCCTGGCCCTTAGGGAAGCAGCAATAGACCCCGGGTCCAGGGCATCCAGCAAGAAGCACCATGGGGATTAATAACCAAGCAAGCTCCCTTCCAGGAGCTGGTTATACTGTGTGTTTTCCAGTGGAGGCCATCATCGCCTGCTGTTAGAATGAGACGTTCAGGCCAGCCGAAGTGTTGGGGAGCATCCCGAGCACCTGTGTGCTTATATCTCTGTGTGTTCATTCATTTATCCAGCACTTGAACCAACCAGCTATGATCTTTTCAAGAAGAGTAGATAAAACGTGGGGTAATCATAGGAGGCTAAGGCAAAGTTTCGGGTTTCAATATATGCCTCTTCGTAGGCAGATAGGCCATAACATGACAATAATGAAATATAAATGACCTGCATTTTAAAAAAGATAAAAATCAGGTAATTATTGAAGCATCAGTTCATTGGGAAATAATTGGTAATGACCTTTGATAAAGAAATCAGGTTGTGATATTGTTGACAGGACAATTTTCCACTGAGGCAGTGGAGAGAAATGTAGCAGCTGGCTCCAAAGCAGGAGAAACCTAAGTTAATTTGTTAGCTCCGGCAAGAAAGCTGCTCATTTGTTGGTACAAGGCTGAATGACTACATATTTTTAACTGTTGGAAACAGAGAAGGCCAGCTAAATAATGCCATTCTTGAATAATGTGACAGGTCATCATTAGCGCCAGGCCCATGTTCTCAGGGGCCATTGTAGTCAGTGCGTGATGATGGCTTCCTGTGTCCCTCTCTACCTGGGAGGTGGGGAGATCCATCCAGACTGTTCCATAGGCCAGAAATATGGCTGCCTGAACACACTAGGACCAATCCTCAACCAATCAGGGGCTGAAACTGGTAAAAAATAATCCAGATTCATGTCACTTCAGTGCTACAACCCTGATGTATATTCTACAATTTGTCACTGAGGCCCCAGCCAGGGGACTCAGGGTTGAGCCTCAGTTTCCCACAGCTGTAACCCATTCATTAATGTTCCTCAGCTGTCGAATATATTTACCTCAGAGGGCTACTCTGAGGATAAGATTAAACAATACATTTAAAGGGCTTCACACTGTTCCTGGCCCATAGCAAGAGCCCAACAAGGGGTAGCTCTGTCTAATACCAGCAGCACAATTAGTACTAATATCATTCTTATTACTTGGTTCCCTTTTAAGTGGGTTTCTCTCTCCTGTGACCCAAACTGCCTTGACTAGAACATACCCCCACTTGTCTGAACAATGCCTTGAGGAGCCAGACATAACACAGAAAGTTCTTTAAAAGAGAACTTGTCAGCACAGAAATTGTTGCAAAAAAAACACCACCCCCCCAAAAAAAAAGATGGACTTGCATGTAAACTTTTTCAGAGAGTTTTGTAAATCACCTTTTCGCTTGCCTTCTTGCCTCAATGCATATAGCAATTGCTCAGGGGAGTTGTGAGTCAGTGCCACGGTCTCGTTCTCCTCAATTCTTCCTGCATTTGGTTTGCTGGTAAGGTCTTATGCATATGTAGCGATCCCTGACATCAGAATACCATGCGGGCTTAAATAAATAAGACTGCATCTTTGGGGAATAGTCTTTTTCCTCCTCTCTTCCTCCCTTTTCTTTTTCTTCCTTTCCTGTCCTCTCCTCATCCTATCCTTCCCCCTCTCCCCTTCTTCTATGATTCTCTCCTTCCCACATTCTCATTCTCTCCAATTCTCAGTGCATCTCTCTCTCTCTCTCTCTCTCTCTCTCTCTCTCTCTCTCTCTCCCCTTCCCTCCCTTCCTCCCTCCTTCCCTCCCTCAATTTTCCCTCCCTCAGTGTGCTGTTCATTCCCCCTCCCCTCTCTCTGATTCTTTCTCATTTCTCTCTCTCTTTTTCCATGTTTTTCCCTCTTTCTCTCTACTTCTCCCTCTGTCTCTCTCAAGTCTGAGCCCCAGATAGAGCCAGACTCTGTATCTTGCATTGTCCTTTAGAGAGAATTTCCTGATGTAAATGGAATGTACAACATTTAATACTGCTGACAGCTTAATGAGTGACACAGTACCAGCAGACTTCACCAAATGTGTTAGAGGAGGGAGAAAACGACCCTCTCACATAACTGCAGACACACACGAAAGCAGATGAACAAAGGAAATTAAACCAGTTGCATCCAACAGACTTTGAAACACACCCACAAACCTTCTCTTCCCCCTCCTCCCTCAGCAGATCTTCACACTTTCGCTAATACCAGCTGGTTCATACACTCCAGAAGTATCACCCTCATCAGTTACTGCAAGTGAGACTTCAGATATGGGTTAAATCCACTCTGGTCATTAGCCAGTCTTCTGTCTAATTTTCCCTGGAATTCTTCACCTGGAAAACCTCCCTACTTTATACATCCATCGTAGATGGAAAGGGGGAAAGGGGAACTGGGTAAAAGTGGCCCAGAAATTCAATTTTTAAATTGAAATTTAAAAACAAGCAAAAAGATCAGAAGGACATTGCTAGTCCCAATTTGGCAATAACTGAGTAAATACGTGCTCCACAGATAGAGAAATCTTAATATTTGTAATAAAAATGACTCATTCAAACACTTAACAAATGTTCAGTGACTGCTCACCGTGTGCCAAGCATTGTGCTAGATCAAGGGCCCCAAAGAGGATGGAGACAGGCCTGGTGGTCCCTAAACTCACAGAGATTATTACTGTCTAGCTGGAAAAACAGAAAACCAAACAAAGAACTATGGTACATCTTACAAGAGAACTGCACTAAACTACTCAAGACTATATAACAACATAGCAGAGACACATAACCAAATTCAAATGATGAGTGTGGGAAGGAGAAAGATGATGGGGGCAGGGGGAGAGTGAGTCAAGGAAGGCTTTCAAGAATCTTTGGGCACTGAAAACATCAGCAGGGGTGAACAACTAGTGTGCAAGATGGCTGGAGTAAAGAAAGATGAGGGTGGACTGGAATTATAACTAAAACATAGAACAATCAATGTGAGTAAACAGCTGAAGACTAATTGAATAGAAGGTCCTATAACCAAGGATTTACAGAAGAAGCCACATTAAGACTGCTCCAAACACGTTGTCCAGGGCCAGTCACAGGCAGCATGTGACACTGGCCTACACCAGAGTCCCTCCCAAGAGGCCCCAAAACCAACACACACATTGGCCAGCTTCTGACAACATCAGAGCAGGATCCAATTTGGATATACTTCACAAGTGGCATATCCAAAGGGATATCTTGGCAGGTACCAAACCCTGCCGAGGTAAATTCTGCTTCATGTGGTCAGCACTTGCACAGCAGCTCGTATATTGAGGTCAGGGTCAATCTCCACAGTCAGATAGGTTGAGGTTCAACCCCACACACGAACAAACCAATAGTAATCAAGACTCAATTACATCAGGAGGGCCCACATAACCCATACAAGGGACATTCCTGAAGCACCCAGAAGAGGTAATCAAGGACACTGCACCACTAGGTTCCACTGGACACCTACTACATAGGGCCACCCTACCAAGACCAAGAGTCATAGCAGATCTACCTAACACATAGAAACATAGAGGCTTGTCCAGATTTGAAGAAGGTCAGATTAATCAAGTTTAAAATATTCACTGTCCTATATAACATAAGCTACCAGTCAGAGCAATTTTTCCAGCAGAGTCAGTCAACAAGGCGCATAGCTGCCCGGTCCCTGAAAATGGAGCCACAGGAAGCAGATGATGGAGTTCTAACCCAGTTCCTGATGATCCTATAGTTGGATGAAGTGCAATATTGACAGATGAGCCTCAGATGACCATTGTAACATGGGCCCCGAGGGAAGGACTCACAGACTTTATAGTCCTTTAGGAAGCCACAGTGAGGGAGTTTAGTGACAGATAAAGCTCTCCTCCCAACCCCCCTCTTTTTTTCTCTCTCTCTCCCTCCCTCTTGGGAACTGGCTCTGTTAACTTCATCTGATACAGGGTGTCCAGAAAAGTGGAGACCCAATATCAGGACATGCCCATGCTTCCTGACCCCAGGGGCTTCTACATGGTTACGGGCACTTCATGACAATGTTTGATAGGCCATTGTTAATTGACTCTGTTTTCATTGTTTGTTTGATTTTATAACTAAACTAGACTCCAAGGAGTAAACTTTCTAGCCCACCATATGTACTATACAGTTAATTATAACACACTCCCTCTCTTACCCATGGACCCTGACATAAGGATGTTTCTAGTCTACATATGGTGAACAATACTGTTCATGCATTCTCCCCTCAACGCATTTCCTAGAGCCCCCACACAGTGGACATTAATGACTTCTTTGGGCCCCTTCTGGTTTCACCAGATGAACAAAAATAAAAATAAGCAGCTGTCATACTTTAACTTAAAAAAAAAATAAATTCATGAAGCCTATTTCAATTTGGAGAAGTATTTGGCTTAGAGAAGAGGGAATCGGCTGTACCATTGATGGCACAAAGCTCACTTACTAATGCACCACTTCCTGACATTTAATTTGCACAATTTGTCTCTTGTTATCTGGCAACTCTCAGAAGATTTTGGAAGCAGGATAAAAGAAGGCAGAAACCTAATAAGCAGGAAGATTAAAAGTGAAAAACGTGGGGGGCACCAAGTTCAGAGTCAGATAACTAAGTCCCAGACCTTGCCGAGCCATCAACACCTGTTGACAAAGCACTCCAACCAGAAAACAGCCATAAAAGGAAACCCAATGGAAGGGTATCCAGAAGACAACACACAATAATGAAACAAAAACCACTTCTGTTAACTTATCCGGCACTTTCGACACCATGGAACTCATTCAAGTCTAAACTTAGATGTGCTCTATTGGAGACGATAACCATACACCTAGGTAGGGAAAATTGCACATTTTCCATCATAAAAAAATATCAAAATGTTTTATCTGTGCTTCTGCAATTCAAAAATGACTGAAGCTGTGAACTTCAAATTTGGCAAGATTGTAGTCCTCATTAAGGAAGGGAATGGAAGCCAATTCTGAAGAAAAATGGTTTCCTAGTTTTGAGTGTAGAAGGTTGAAACAATAAGAGTTGAGCTGAACAGGAGGAACATTTCCTCTGCTGTTTCAGCTCCCATTTGGATAAAGATTATTAACCAGAGAATAAAATGAGACACGTCATGTTTTTGACTCATAAATGAAAACATCTTTCTTGATTCTTTTGTTTCTCTCCCACCTTTCTAAATCAAACTTTGACTTTTAACATGGAACTAAAATGCATAATTAAAACACCTCAGAATGCAGATAATTCCTGAAAGGACTTGACTTTGTCCAGCGTAGGCTTGGGGGGCTCCATGCCCAGGTGTTCTCAGAGTTAAATGGCTGTGGTGTGAAGCACAGGATGTGCAAGGGATGAAAATAATACTGTCGTAGGAAATGTAACTTAGGAATTTCCTGATTTAACTGCGAAGATTGCAGTCTTAACACTGTGTCAATATTGGTTTTAAATATATACATGTTTGTTTATTGGCGCACACACATGCACATAACACACAGGAATCCCATCCATAAAATGCACCCACATCTGTGGTTAAACACAGCAGCTGCTTAACAGCCCTGCATCACATTCTGCAAACACTGGGTCCTGAATGAAGGATCCCATATCCAGTGCCATGGGAACGGAGGTCCTGTATTAGGAACGCTGTCTGGAGAGCTCTCCAAGAGTCCCACAAGCAGAACCTTTTGTCAAATTCATAGCATGTTTCCCAACATTTAGAATAAAAAATGAAAGACCCTGACTTTATTCCTTGCTCTAATAATTTTATTGTAATAAATACTTTGAAGGCCAGCTCAAAGTCAACCCAGGGCAATGTGAAGTCTGCTAAATGTATACAGTGACCGTCCCAAGATCTCTGCAACACCGATGAACAAAAGAAGAAGAAGCAATAGGAAGGCTCTGCCCCAGGAGCAAGTGTTCCACGGGAGCTGGCCTGGGAGCCAGGGCACACCTTTGGTTAGCATTTCATCCCATGGTACCTCCTTTGGCCACATTGCATATGTCTGATAACCTAAGTGAGAATAATCTTGGAAATAATAGAGGAAATGTACAGCAATCTAAAAATGCACCCAGGTAATCTTCAATGGAAGGCCACCCTCAGTGATTTTTGTCATTGGCTGGGGTTACTGGAGAGCCTGCCAAAAGAGAAAGCATGTCACATTCCTGTCACCTATAGCTGCCCAAATCTCCAGATGCAGAGATGAGACATTTTTATGACAAATGAGTTCTCAGATTTTTGTTGCTGTGTTTCTCACTGAATTTCCTTTTTCTCTGTGCATGTTTTCTTTTTCTTTTTTCTAATTTTGCCTTTTAACATGTGAGCTAAATCCATGCATCTCACACCCTGCAACTGCACTTTCCTCCCAACAACTGCACAGTGAGTTCCAATTACCCTTGCCTGGCACTCCAGGTCCTCTCTAATCTGATTTCATTCATTCCTCCTTCATTCAGTCAGATGTTCATGTATTCTTTTTATTTAATTAAATTTGTATTTATTAAGCCTCTATTATGCCCAAGATACAATGATAGGGATTGGATTTTACCAAAGAATATGCAGAAGGAGGTAATAAGGGCTGTTATAAATAGAGGAAATGCTTTGAGCAAAGTCACTGTGTAGAAAAGAAAAAGGTGGGCAAGGTGGGAGAACCCAACATTTCAATGCAGCCATGCCCATGGTGGGTGATCCAGTTAAAGATTCTAGTTAACTTGTATTTTTGTAAAAATCATTTGAGCAGAATGTGCAATGTGGAACTGTGCCTAAGGAATTTCATCTCCCTCATTTCCTATCATTCCACCTTTCCCAAAGCTTACTGAGTTCAACTAATGCAGCGAATAGAAACCATTTCTCCAATCCAGGTGTGCAAGAACAAGCCTATCCAAATTTTAATACAACTCCCCTCTGCTCAGGGAATCCAGGGTTCTCCTTCCCACACCCAAGATCTTAAATTCCTACAGGGACAGTGCCTGGAGAATCTGCCGTTTTATCTGCTCCACGCTTATAGGGGGCCCATGCTGTTCCTCTATAAATGCCCCAACGTACCAGACTCATCACAGACAATGAAACCAATCCCTAGGAAAAAAATGTTACTCTTCCTTCATAAACTCTTTGCTTTACACTGAAGGCTTTTCACTTGCTATTTTTGCATGTCTTTTTAAAAATATATAATTTTATTGATTTTTTACAGAGAGGAAGGGAGAAGGATAGAGAGTTAGAAACATCGATCAGGTGCCTCCTGCACACTTCCCACTGGGGATGTGCCCGCAACCAAGGTACATGCCCTTGACCGGAATCGAACCTGGGACCCCCCAGTCCACAGGCCGACACTCTATCCACTGAGCCAAACTGGTTAGGGCTGCATGTCTTCTTAACCAGGACTTTGGGTAGATCATCTGAAGATCCTATTTTTCAAATTCTAATTCAGGTCAGTATGAAGTGAGGCCTGGGCACCTGCATTCTAACCAGTTCCCAGATGATGCCAATGCTGCCGACCCATGGACCACACTTTGAGTAGCTGGAATCTGCATGTCAATCATGTCCTACTTCTCCTGAGATGTGGCTTCTCTATTATTAATCTATTATTTGGGGTTTAAAAAATTGTCAGTTATTCACATAACTCAAGAATATCAGCTCTTTGTAGGCAAAAAATATGCCTTTCACATTCTTCTACCTCCCACATGAAGGTTAGCTATTCATAACTGGTGGCTTATTCCAATTGATTTGCTGACCATATGCTTCCTGCTGCTTTCAGTCCTTTCCTGGCTGTCAACTATCCTCAGAATTCAGTTCAAACTCCTCAGATAATGTGAAAAAGTCAAGTGTGACCTGGCCCCTGGTCCCCCTCTAACCTGATCTTCTGCTGTACCTTCCTCTCCTACTCTGTAACCCTCCTTCACATATGGGACATTTTCTTATTCCTACAGGGGTGGGTTCTGGGGTGGGGGTAAAGTACCTGACTATTATGTAAGATGTTGCCTCACCTAAAGACTCTGGGAAACTAAGAAAAGAATGGGAAATAGGTTCTATTTCTTTTTTTTAACCTTATTGTTGAAAGTATTACATTTGTCCCCTCCCCTGCATTGTCCTCTCCCAGCCTGCCCCCACCTCCCCAGCACCAGCCTTCACTCCCCTCACCCCATTGTTTGTGTCCATTGGTTATGCTTGGTCATGCATATAAGCATAACCAAGGTCCTATTTCTTTTGCCCTCAACTTCTTGCCCAGATAAAAGGCTCTCCATAGCTCAGATACAGGCATGCCCTCTCCTTGTACCAGAGGCAACAGGAAGCTGAGTGTATAACACGAGGATTAGACAGCTACTTCCTTTATTCCTCAGGTCCTTCATCCCCTCATCCCCCCTCCCCCTTTTTTCATTTTCATCTATGCACTGACAATTTCAGCTTTGATTCACCCTGTGGTCTAACTTCTAATTACTTTTCTCTCATTACATTATCATCGTGAGAATTGGTTTCTTTTTTCTCAGAATATACATGTGTGTCCTTTATTTCTCTTCCTTCAACAGTTTTTCTTCTGAGCCTTCATTCCTCACTCTCTCTCTCTCCTTTTGCCTCCTATGTTCAGCTGCCCTTATGGTAATTTGGTGCATGGTTGACAATGAACAGCTTTCCCTTCCCAACCGGCCAACGCACACACTTCAAGTTTAGCTTTCAAGTTGATTCTCCTTGTACCAGCCATTAAATTGGATGTTATGTCGTCATGGTCTCCCACACACCATTTAGCATGTATTCATCTCTTTCCTCATCTTAATTAAAGCCTGTTATACTCAAATGTACAAATTAAAACAAATTTTACATACATTCCCTTTTATAGTTCCTGGTGATTGGCAGGTGAGCATGGAAGTGAATACAATACCTGAGGATGTTACAGCCTGCAGCTGCTACCTGCTCCAGACACCTAGACAGGGTGTGCTGACAGGCAGCCCAAGTGGTCTCGGGGCTGGAATCCTGACAAGTACTGCACCTGCTGGGAGAACTGATCCAATCAGAGCTTATTTAGAGGCCAAGTGACATCAATGCAGATTTCCTTTCTTATCAGGTCACAGATGGCTTTCCCATAAGCCACTTGAAATCTAAAAGACTCATTGGAAACTTAAGGGAAATCCTCACCCAGCTGCTTTCTCCCCTAAACGACTTGCCTCTTGTTAGACTGGTGGCTTGGCGCTTGGCATGAGGGTTTCCTCCAGATGCGGTGGGCTTCAGGCCCCAGCACACTCTTCCTCTTAAGTGGTGGCCTGAAACCTGCCATCAGAAGACATGAGACGAGAGTGCTTTTAAGCTCTTTAGCTGATATTAGCATATTGCTCAAATGTCCTCTTGGGCAGATTCCCGTTTTCTTTGTGCATTTGATTAGCATGCTAAGGATATGCTTTCTCATGAGAAGTGAGGAAGAGCTGACACCTTCGGCAGCAGTGGCCAGGTTCTGTTAAATCGCGATGCTCCGGAGGGCATCAGCATATTAGCCTGGTTCATAATCACAAGCCCAAAGATATTACATAGGACCCAAAGGGATCCAGCTGTGGTCCACCCAGCATTTTAATCAAAACAGTGAGATTTCCTCTTCAGCAGCCACACTGTCCTCAGTGGAGATTGCTACGTTTAGTGGGAAGAAAGAGCCCAATGCCGTGCAGGTTGAAGGAATGGGAAACAGCTAAGCTAAACTGGGAAGTCATGAGAGATGCAAAGAAGATTGCTCGATTCCAGAGGAAGGACAGGAGGAAGAAATGTCGCCATGTGTGTAGAACTCAGACACCTGCTGTGCACCATTACGATGGAAAGAATTTTGACCATTGTTTCAACTTTATAACAACTTTTTAATGCGTTACAAATGCCTTGTAATTAAGGCCTCACATATAGGAATTAAAATGAATTGATTTGCTGCTTCCTTTACATTTCAATTTAAGGGTGGCAAAAGGAAGAAGCTGTATTTTTCTTTCTATCACTTTCCTGCAAAAGGGGGCAAAAACAAACACAGGTGCTTTAAAATTGTCAAGGTGCAAACTAAATTACACGATGCCCAGGAGTGTGCAGTAGCATTTCTTTGTTTGAGCATGGAATAAAAGACAGATAATTAGGAAATTGGGAGTCTATTAATTTTCCAAATTTACTCATGCAAGAACCACTGAGCTATGGTGATATTTGCTTACCTCGTCATTATGCAAAAATATATTAGCTAATTATTTTGACTAATGCAATTAAGATATGCATATTTAGCATAAACCATACAATAGAAATGTTACAGTCAGCAATTGCTGGGTTGCGCTCATGGGTAGCAGAGAGGCAAAAGTCCTGCTCAGTCTCCAATGGCAAGCCACAAGATTGCTACAACTCTGCCTACACTGTTATTATTAGTTTGGTTGCAGTAATTAATTTACTTTACAGCATGACTCTGTGGCACAGCTAGCAGTGGTATTAATTTCGGTTATGAGACACCTGAAGATGTCAGCTTTTGAGCAGCAGCGTCTGCACCTTTAATTGCCTTAATCAGTAGAAATGCAGTATCTCTTTCAGGCATCCAATTAAGAATGTTATTGTTATTTTTCTTTTCCCTCTAACCCTTACTAATGAATACAGGAGCTAGTGAAAGTTCAGGTGATGACAGTAGCCAAGAGGTGTATCTTCCCTTCTTAACCTGGGAACCCCACTGAGCCCCAAGTTCTTGAATGACAGAGCAAGGATTGCCTTGAGTCTCCTTAGACTCCATCAACCCATAGACTCTTGCTACTTGAGATGTAAGTGGACCAGCCTGGGCTCACCCAAGATGCTCTGAATCAGAATCACATTTTAACAACATCCCAGTGATTAACGTTTGAGAAATGCTGCTAGAGAGCAGGGGGCAGAGCCAGCCCTCCACCTAAATGAAGTTGCAATGGCTTCATCCATGGTGTGACTTGAGAGTATGCTACAGGGGAACACATACACAAACCTACAAACCCCAGTGCCTACCAGTAATTCCTTGGCATTTGAATGTATTTCAACCTATGGGAGTTCCATATGCTGTTGAGAGAGATGAAGGTCTTTCTCAGCTCTCATTTTACCCTGTGTCCACTGAGGCACCAGCAAAGTGAAGCAGGGAAGATGGTGAAGAGAAAAGCTAAGAGAGGAAAAGGTTTTGGAAAAGGGTACAAGGGAGACGATGCCTGCACCTCACAGATCTGCCTCAGAGCCTGGCCCACAAAGCTCTCTTCCTCGCTCCAGCATGAGCTTGTCTGAGGATATCAGCCAAGTCCTGTCAACAGGATATCATCCACCTGTACTTCGTCGCACATTCCCCCAAACTCCTCCTCTTAGTCCCAGATCTCCCTCTCTCTTCTTTGGTTCTTTCTTCCTTTGCCCATGGTGACCACAAACTGGTACACACAGCTATACCCCAAATCTGGGCCCTTTTATTTGTATCTACATTTCATGTCCATTTACTGAAATTTGGGGTCAAGCTTAGTTTATTGTCACCTTACTAGTGTCTGAAATTATCTAAGCCAGCATAGTTTAGGAATAAATGAAGTTGCCATTAGCAGTAGTCAAAGAGAGGCCCCTTTGCTAGTAAAGGCAGCAGGACCAATGAGCAGAATAGAAGGATTCAAACTTATAGTATAGAAACAGCTATCTTACAAACTCCTATGCCCCGCCCCCATCCCTGCAAGAAATTCATGTTGAAGGCTAACTCCTGGTACCTCAGAATATTTGGAGATAGGGCCTTCACACGGGTGATTAAGGTAAAGTGAGGTCATTAAGGTGGGTCCTAATCCAATATGACTCACCAGTACTTATAGGACGAGGGAATTTGGACACAGACACACACAGAGGGAAGATGACAATGGGGCACAGAGAGGAGATGGCCATCTACAGGCCAAGGAGAGGGGCCTGGAACAGATCCTTCCCTCACAGTTCTCAGAAGGAGCCAACCCAGCCGATACCTTAATACCCAAATTCCAGTCTCCAACATTTCGAGACAATAAATTTCCATTGTTAAAGTCAACCAATCTGTGGTACTTTGTTATGGCAGCCCTAGATAATAAATACAGCTCCTTAAAAATCAGAAAATTTTGTTCACATATGTACCCCTACACAACATCTAACATAATAAGTATCACATGGTAGGTGTTCCATAATACTCATGGAGTGACTGAATAGATGAATGAGTGAATGAATGCGTGTATGAATGAATGATTTAAAGAACCACTCCCAGGTCTTTAGGATAAGGCATGTCTTTTTTCATTTGAACCCCGATGATTCTGTGGCACTGTGTGGTATGTGCTTTCCATTCCAAAGGGAAGCAGAAGCTGATCCATGAACAAATCCCCTGGAGAGAAAAAACTGCTGGCTTTGAGGCCCCTCTTTCCAGCCACAAGGGGCTTTTGTTGATCCTTCAAAGAGTCTCCAGCATCCCAAGGAACATGAGTCAGCTGGGTGGCAAACATATTTGTTTTCACATATTAGTCATATATTTGATAGAGTGTATAGCAAATGTATGTGATAACATAAAATATATTTTAAAATTACAAATTTGGACAGCTGTCATGACATTTGAAAGAGTACATTAAAAATGTTGCTATATCCATTTTTAAATGCTGTGCCGAACGGCTAAATTTGTCAGCCTTTCCACATATTTTATATTTATGTATTTGCTTTGATTTTTTTAAAAAGGAGCTCACTGGGTGATTTCTGGGCAATTGGTCAATATTAATGAAAACTCCACTTTGTAAATGCTAAATAAAAAATGAGTCTAAGACAGACCCTGCCCAACTCCACCCAGTTTGTCCTATTCCACAGCCTATCTTGAGCAAAATAAACAGGAAACTATTAAGAACTAAGGGAGAGATTTGACAAACAGGATTGACAGACGAGTAAGGGAGCAAAATTTGAGGTGCAGGAATCAGCATTTCAAACACTGTGTGCTTAGATTGACATCAGCACCATATTGCGTGTGCCCCATCCCCCTCCAATGGAGGGATAGTTGCTGCTTGGCTCCTATCCATTTTTTGCCATGAAGAAACAAACCCATATCTTGAGCAAGAAAACCCAGGAATGCAAATTTTTTTTTAAAAAAAGCTTCTCACATTTTCAATTATAACTTTTTAAGAGCACTACACAAAATGAAATTAAGCATGTCAAAGGGCCAGATGTGGCCTGTGGGCTGACATTTTGCAAACTTGACATTGCTCAATACTAAAAAATGCTGGAAATCAGGCCGAAGACTTTCCTTAGCACAATGGTTTCTCACCATACACCTATCCTAAAGAATTTGGCTTTGGGGCTACCTTACATGTGAAACTGCCTTCTACATTTATTTTATATACTAGTATTATATATTTTAAAATTTATTTTATAAAATTCTCATAGTGGGAAAGAGCAAGCATTGGCAAAGATAACCCAATGTATTGTGGGGGCTTTTTGTTGGTGGTGGTGGTTTTTATTGGCAATTGCAAGATGTGTCTTCCTGATTTTATCTAAGTTGAATCAAACTATTTTGTTTTATCTGAACATCTAAGAGCTGTGAGTGAGGAGTGGAGGCTCACATGCATGATGGTGGCAGAAGGAAGATTACCCAGAACCCGAAATTTGCCTCGGATCACCAAGTGTCAACTGTACTGTGGCAACGTTAAGTTGTCCTTTGGAACTGAGCTAATCCTTAAACTGTGTGCATATCCAAAACATTAGCTGTCTGCTGTCAGGCCTTTATGTGCCACATGCTGAGTTAATTAACACAGAGACGCTTGATACTGGAACCCTCCAGAGGGGAAAGCAGAAAGAGGCCCAGGCCTGAGAACAGACAGAGCCCTCAGGGGGATGGAAAGCACAGGGGTATGTTCGCGTTTCATTTCTTTCTGCTCTTGTGATACAAGGTCAATGGGTTAGTCAACCCCATTTCTTTCCTATTGTTTGTTGTAATTCCCAGGCAGACATCCGCTATGAACAGTGAAGCCTCACTTCATTCCAAGAATTGAACTTCCAAGTGCCCAACATTCCCTCCACGATGGCCAAAGAGAAGAGTTCATCAGGTAGATGGCTCGCCCCTAAAGACAGCAGCTCTCTTCTTGGAACCCATTATAAAAATGATGACAATTGTTTCTACTTGTGATTTCATACATTTGTGGGAAACATAGCCAGTTTTATATTCTATCACTGAGGTGAATGCAAGTACACACAGGTATCTCTTCTTTTGCAGTTTTAGGGGCCAGTTCATAGAGAAGCCAAACTGTTATCACCTACGTCTAGAATGTAGGCTGGCAGTGTGTGTCTCCAAGGCTCATGCCCAGAACTCATGACACAATGCAGGGCAAGCACACCATGTGGCAAACATTGTAATAATACTGTGAGTGACAAGAAACCTCTTTTGGACTTACTGAGAGGGATAGGGATAGATAAGGAAGGAACAAGAAGGGGGAGTAAGTAAGTCTGGGAGAGGAACTAAATATAATGTTAACACATCCCTGATGTCTCAGGCATGGAAACTGAGGAAGCTAATCAGGATAAGAGAGGCAGCTAGAGAAGCAGGTAGAGAGGAGATAGTCTAGTGTGGTGACCAGTCAACACCTATGGAGTAAAACAGACTTGAGTCTTAGACATGTGACCCTAGGGAATTCCTCCAACTCTCCCTATATTAGGTATGATGACAACGTCTTCATAGAGTGGTCACAAAAATCTAAAATGTACATATCAAAGGCAATAGAGAATAGCATATAAAAGCACTGACTGGAGTAGAGAATTTTCCCTGCTTTTTTTTTTGTAAATTTTTTAAAATTGATTTTGAGAGAAAGAGGAAGGGAGAGGGAGAGAGAGAAAAACATGAATGTGAGAGTAAAACATCAATTGGCAGCCTCCTGCACACCCCTTACTGGGGATTGAGCTGCAACCCAGGTATGTGCCCTGACCTGGAATCAAACCGGCAACCTTTTGGTACATGGAATGACATCCAGCCAACTGAGCCACACTGGCCAGGCCAACAGATTTTCCCTCTTAATAACCATGTAACCTTTTAGTCTCCTTTTCCTGTGTGTAAAATAATAATAATAATAATAATAATAATAATAAATAATAATAGTAGTAGCATTTGCCTCTTATTTTGTTATAGGGATTAAATAAAAAATATATGTAAATCATTCCAACCTGACTTGATATGTAGTAACCACTCAATGTGTATTATCAGGTAGAGTATTTAGCATAGCATTTGGAACAAAATAAAAGTTCAGATAACAATAGCCACGATGATGCTGATGGCAATGCGTAGAGTTTTGTATGAATAATGAAAGGCCACTCGACAGAGCCACAGCCACAGAACAGCAATGACAAGCCAAGTGAGAACACAAGAGACCTCCCTGGCTCATGAGATTCAGTCCAGGCTGGATCACCGTGGTCGTTCTAACACCCTTGGCCCTGGACATTTTCAAACACAATTTACACATCGGGGTTCATTAGAAGCACATAAAGCACCATAGTGCAATGATGGAGAAGCATCTCAAACTCTACTGTCATCTGCCCTGCCAGCCATCAAGGAGTGTGTCTCCCCTTAGTCTTTCTTACATCTCACCCCACAACAGCCCACTGCTGCCGCCACCATCATTTTGGCTAATTTTGCATTAGCCATGTGGACTATCGGATGGTTTCTGCTGTATTTTGTTGCCCTTTCAAATATTTCTTAAATAGAAGATTGTACCATCTGGTGGACAATCTGCCTGTGTGCTATCTCACCTATCACAGCGTGGATTCTGCTCCTATTAGGGAAGGAGTGAGGCAGACAGGAGAAGCCGTTTGCTACAACGCTGCCTCTGACCGCCTGCAGCCCACTGTCGCTGGCCTGCTCCCTCTCTCCAGCGGCCTGCTTCTGCCTGCACAGCAGTCCGTTTCCGTGTGCTAAGCAGCTGTTTCTCCCACTCACTCCATGGCCAGGCTATTACTCATAGGGCTTCAGGGAGCAGATGTCTCCATAGCTAGGCCTCTCTGACCTGTGCTGACATTTTATCTACATAAGCATCACATGGCAGTGCAGCTACACTTCATGGGTGGGCGAGAGAGTGGCTAAGGCTCAGTTAAATTCCTACTTTATCCAAGGGAAAAAATTGATGTAAGGTGCTCAGAATATTAATGGTACTTAAAGAAGGAGGGTATCCATGTATATATTAAGGATGAATATGTTTACATATATATAATCTCATATACCTCAGGGACTGTTACAGAGAGGCTTATGGCAATATTTACTTTTTATTTGGCTCCAGGGAACACCATTTATACCATGGTACCCAGGGAGAAATGGGGAGTTGGTGTTTTCGTTTTAGAAGATGATACTATCAACAGTAGCATTAAGACTTGAGAACAGTGTCTGGCAAACCTTGCTTGATGGGAACAAAATCAACTCTCCTAATTTGTTTTCCATTTGGGGATGAGCAATGTGGTCTCAATGAGGCCCATGGCAGAATCCCAAATGACTGTGTCAAGTATTACGATTGTCAAGTGGTCAAGAATGGGAAATCTAGATGGCGTCTGGCAGGACAGAGGTGAGGGAGAGGATGTGAGTGAGTGAGAGGGTGAAGGGAGAGTGTGTGTATGCGTGTGGTGTGTGTGTGAGTGAGTGAGGGACAGTTAGATCCGACAGGAGTGCCCGGGGCCGGCGGACAGGGAGAGACTCTCCTGGACAGGGAGAGACTGCTGCCACTGTGGGCACTCCCAGGACTGCGGGACTTGGGCAGGGAGCCCACGCCATCTTGAAGGGGAGAGCGGCCGTCTGGGAACTCATCGACACCACCACCCAGACAGGCCTTGGATGCTGACCTAGCAGCCACTCCAGCCAAGGTCCAGCTGCCCCACCCTCAGTCTCCCAGACCCTGGGATCTCCACCTCCAGAAGCATCGCATCCGCAGTGGTGAGTGCAGCCTCCCCCTCCCTAGCCCTTCGGGCGCCACATTTGTGAGTTTCCAGCGTGCAAACCTCTGGAGCCCACCACCCCACAGGCAGACCCTGGAGGCCAATGCAGGCTCCTGCTGAGTGCGATACTGTGCAGACGGGGTGCATTGCCCCACAGTAAAGATTCTGAATTCACTCTCCTGAAAAACTTCCAATAGACACTGTCGCACAATTTCAACGCCAGGGCCCTTTAGGGTGCGTCAGAGCTCTGCTCGCACTGCCAGAGCAGTGGTCGTCAGCAGACAGGCATCTGGAGACCACCACCCCACAGGCAGCCCCTGGGAGCCGCTGCGAGCCCCCCACTCGGTGCGATATTGTACAGACAGTGGCGCACTGCCCCACTGGAGAAATTCTGAATTCACTCTCCTGAATAACTGCCAATAGACGCTGTCGCACAACTTCAGCCCCAGGGCCCCGCAGCATACCTTGGAGATCCACGCGGCAAATGCACCACGGGTACCCGTGAGCTGCCACTGAGAGTGTGTGTATCCATCCACAGGCACAGCAGCAAAAACTGAGTCTTCCCACTCTCTAGCTGCAGAACTCTGGACACTATAGTCGTGCTTTTTCAGTGCTCAGGCCTCCTGAGCCCACCGGGCCAAAGGCCTGTTCTTATCCTAACAGGGGTGCTCTGTCCCAACAATAGAAATTCTGAATACCCTCATCCTGGATACCTGCCCACAGACGCCTTGATCGCTTGGCTTCAACAGGGCCCTTCAGAGTGCGCCAGGGTGCCACACTGGCAAGCACACCGTGGGTGCCCCTGTGAGCTACCACTGGGAGCGTGGGTATCCAACCACAGGCCCAGCAGCAAAAACTGAGTCTTCCCACTCTACAGCTACAGAACCCTGGACACCAGAGTAGTGCCTTTCCAGTGTGCAGGCCTCCTGAGCCCTACCACCCTGACAGACAGCTCCTGGGTACCTCCAAGAACCCCTGCTGGGCACGGGGAATTTTAGCCAAGGACGCAAGGCAGCAAAAATTGGAACATATCCTTCCCCAGCTGCTGACATCTGGACACCGCGGTTGCACCTTACCAGCTCGCAGGCCTACATCAAGAAAACCCAAACAGCTTAAGTAGGGAGCTACGCTAGATAACCAAACTCAAGAGATCCAAGAGATCACACAAGCAGCACCCTCCTCAAAAGAACCGGGGTAGCAAAACAGTCAGAGCTAGGACACAGAAACAATTCAAACGTTAGAGCAAAACATTGGGAGACAAAAAAAAGCAACCCTCAAAGGAAAGAAAAAGAGGCACCACCAGAGAGGGAGTTAAATGAAACCGAGGCAAGTAACTTCTCAGAGACAGAATTCAGAGTAATGGTTATAAGAATGCTCAAACGGCTGGATGACAAATACACACAACTCAATGAGAATTATAAGGAGCTGAATGAGAATGTCACCAATATGAAAAGGAACCAAGAGGAAATGAAGAACGACATAGCTGCAATAAAGAGCACAACGGAAGGCTTGAACAGTAGACTAGAAGAGGCTGAGGACCGCATCAGCGAGCTAGAAGACAAGGTAGGAAAAAACACACAAAAACAGCAGCAACTGGAAAAAAAATTAAAAAGCAAGAGGAGAGCCTAAGGGAGCTTTGGGACAACACAAAACGAAACAACATCGCATAATAGGGGTACCAGAAGGAGAGGAAGAGAAGCAAGGAATACAAAACCTGTTCGGAGAAATAATGACAGAAAACTTCCCTGATATTGGCAAGAAAAGAACCATGGAAATCCCAGAAGCACAGAGAGTCCCAAACAAGATGAACCCCAAAAGACCAACACCAAGACACATCATAATTAAATTGGCAAACATCGACGACAAAGTATGAATCTTAAAAGCTGCCAGAGAGAGACAGAAAGTTACATACAAGGGATCTCCCATTAGAAAATCAATGGATTTCCCAACAGAAACACACCAGGCTAGAAGGGAATGGAATGAAATATACAAAGTGATGCAAACCAAGGGGCTGAATCCCAGAATACTATACCCAGCAAGACTATCATTCAATATTGAAGGTGGAATCAGGAGCTTCACAGACAAAAAAGGACTAAGAGAGTTTATTACCACCAGGCCAGCAATGCAAGAAATGCTAAAGGGACTGCTGTAAAAAGAAGAAACAGAAAGGCAAGAAGAAACACAAACATTAAGAATAAAAATGACGACAAACAAGTACTTATCAATAATAACATTAAACGTAAATGGATTAAATGCCCCAATCAAAAGACAAAGGGTAGCTGAATGGATAAGAAAACATGACCCACATATCTGCTGTCTACAAGAGACCCACCTGAGAACAAAGGATTCACACAGACTGAGAGTGAAGGGATGGAAAAATTTTTTTCAGGCGAATGGAAATGAGAAAAAAGCTGGGGTTGCGATACTTATATCTGACAAAATAGACCTCAAAGTAAAGGTCATAACAAGAGATAAGGAAGGCCACTACATAATACCAAAGGGAGCAATCCAACAAGAAGATATAACTCTGGTAAATATATATGCACCCAATACAGGAGCACCCAAATACATAAAACAACTTCTAGAAGATATCAAGGGAGAGATTGATAGCAATACAGTCATAGTAGGGGACCTTAATACCCTACTGACATCACTAGATAAATCCTCTAAACAAAAAATCAATAAGGAAACAGCAATCCTAAATGACTCACTAGATAAGATGGACTTAATTGACATCTTCAGAATATTTCACCCCAAAGCAAGAGAATATACATTCTTCTCCAGTGCACACGGGACATTTTCAAAGATAGACCATATATTGGGACAAAGTCTCTTCAAATTCAAGAGGATAGAAATCATAATAAGCATCTTCTCAGATCACAGTGGCATAAAACTAGAAATCAACTACAATAAAAACAGTGGGGGGAAAATCAAACACTTGGAGGCTAAATAGCATGCTATTAAACAATGATTGGGTTACCAAAGAGATCAAAGAAGAAATAAAAAGCATCCTGGAAACAAATGACAATGAAAACACAACAATCCAAAATCGATGGGACACAATGAAAGCAGTCCTGAGAGGGAAGTTCATAGCTCTACAAGCCTACCTCAAAAAAACAAGAAAAAATGGTAATAAATTACCTGACCCTGCAACTTAAAGAATTAGAAAGAGAGCAACAAGAAAAGCCCACAGTAGTCAGAAGGAAGGAGATAATAAAGATCAGAGCAGAAATAAATGACATAGAGACCAAAAAAAAACAATACAAAAGATCAATGAAACCAAGAGCTGGTTCTTTGAAAGGATAAACAAGATTGACAAACCTCTAGCCAGGCTCACCAAGAAACAAAGAGAGAGAACCCAAATAAACAAAATCAGAAATGAAAGAGGGGAAATAACAACTGATCCCACTGATATACAAAGAATTGTAAAAAATACTACGAACACCTCTACTCCAACAAAATGGACAACCTCGATGAAATGGACATATTCCTAGAAAAATACAAGCTTCCAAAACTCAACCAGGAAGAATCAAAAAACCTGAATAGGCCGATAAGTACTGATGAAATTGAAACAGTAATCAAAATGCTTCCAGCAAACAAAAGCCCTGGACCAGATGGCTTCACAGCGGAGTTTTACCGAACATTCAAAGAAGAACTAAAACCAATCCTTCTCAGACTATTCCAAAAAATTCAAGAGGAAAGCACACTTCCAAGTTCTTTCTATGAAGCCAGCATTACCCTAATCCCAAAACCAGATAAAGACACCACAAAGAAAGAGAATTACAGGCCAATATCCCTGATGAACATAGATGCTAAAATCCTCAAAAAAAAAGTCTAGCAAACCGGATCCAGCATTACATTAGAAAGATCATACACCATGACCAAGTGGGATTTATTCCAGGGATGCAAGGCTGGTACAATATCCGCAAAGCAATAAACATGATACACCATATAAACAAATTGAGAGACAAAAATCACATAATCATATCAATTGATGCAGAAAAGGCATTTGACAAAGTCCAACACCCTTTTCTGATAAAAAACACTCAGCAAAGTGGGAATAGAAGGATCATACCTCAACATAATAAGAGCCTTATATGAAAAACCTACAGCCAACATCATACTCAATGGACAAAAACTAAAACCATTTCCCTTAAGAACAGGAACAAGACAGGGATGTCCCCTCTCACCACTCCTATTCAACACAGTACTGGAAGTGCTAGCCAATGCAATCAGACAAGAAGAAGAAATAAAAGGTATCCAAATTGGTAAAGAAGAAGTAAAATTGTCCCTATTCACAGATGACATGATACTGTACATAGAAAACCCTAAAGACTCCATCAAAAATTACTAGGATTAGTAAATGAATTCGGCAATGTAGCAGGATACAAAATTAATGCCAAAAAATCAATGGCCTTTTTATACACCAACAATGAGCTTACAGAAAGAGAGATTTAAAAAACAATCCCATTTACCACTGCACACAAAAAAATTAAGATATCTAGGAATAAACTTAATTAAAGAGGTAAAAGACCTCTACTCAGAAAACTACAGGACGTTGAAAAAAGAGATAGAAGAAGACATAAACAAATGGAAGAACATACCATGTTCATGGATTGGTAGAATCAACATCATTAAAATGTCCATACTACCCAAAGCAATCTATAAATTCAACGCACTACCCATTAAAATACCAATGGCATATTTCACAGACCTAGAACAAACTCTCCAAAAATTCATCTGGAATAAAAAAAGACCCCGAAGAGCTGCAGCGATCCTGAGAAAGAAGAACGAAGTAGGAGGGATCTCAATACCAGATAGCAAGCTGTATTACAGAGCCACTGTTCTCAAAACTGCCTGGTACTGGCACAAGAACAGACATATAGATCAATGAAATAGAATAGAGAACCCCAAAATTGACCCGAACCAATATGCTCAATTAATATTTGACAAAGGAGGCAAGAACATACAATGGAATCAAGACAATCTCTTTAATAAATGGTGTTGGGGAAATTGGACAGATACATGCAAAAAAATGAAACTAGACCACCAACTTACACCATACACAAAAATAAACTCAAAATGAATAAAGGACTTAAATGTAAGACAGGAAACCATAAAAATACTAGAGGAATCCAAAGGCAACAAAATCTCAGACATATGCCTAAGCAATTTCTTCACTGATACAGCTCCTACGGCATTGGAAACTAAAGAGAAAATAAACAAATGGGACTACATCAAAATAAAAAGCTTTTGTACAGCAAAAGAAACCATCAACAAAACAACAAGAACCCCCCCTGCATGGGAGAACATATTTGCCAATGTTATCTCTGATAAGGGTTTAATCTCCAACATTTATAGGGAACTCTTACAACTTAACAAAGGGAAGATAAAAAATCCAATCAAAAAATGGGCAAAGGACCTAAATAGACACTTTTCAAAAGAGGACATTCAGAAAGCCAAGAGACATATGAAAACATGCTCAAAGTCACTAATTATCTGAGAGATGCAAATCAAAACAACAATGAGGTGCCATCTCATACCTGTCAGAATGGCTATCATCAACAAATCAACAAACGACAAGTGCTGGAGAGGATGCGGAGAAAAAGGAACCCTCATGCACTGCTGGTGGGAATGCAGACTGGTGCAGCCACTATGGAAGACAGTATGGAGTTTCCTCAAAAAGTTAAAAATGGAACTCCCATTTGACCCAGTGATCACACTTCTAGGAATATATCCCAAGAAACCAGAAACACCAATCAGAAAGGATATATGCATCCCTATGTTCATAGCAGCACAATTTAGCATAGCTAAGATTTGGAAACAGCCTAAGTGCCCATCAACAGATGAATGGATTAGAAAACTGTGGTACATCTACACAATGGAATACTATGCTGCTGTAAAAAAGAAGGAACTCTTACCATTTGCCACAGCATGGATGGAACTGGAGAGCATTATGCTAAGTGAAATAAGCCAGTCAGAGTAGGATAAATACCACATGATCTCACTCATTTGTGGAATCTAATGAACAACATAAACTGATGAACAAGGACTGATCCAGAGACGGAGAGGCATTGATTGGACTGTTGGGCCTTGGAGGGAAGATAGGGGAGGGTGGGGGTAAGGGGGAGAGATCAACAAAAGGACTTATATGCAAGCATATAGGCCTAACCAATGGACATGGACAACGGGGGGGGGGGGGGGGCGGAGGGGAGGGCATGAGCAGCGGGGGGGGGGGGGGCGGGAGGCGTGGGGATAAGGACACATATGTAATATCTTAATCAATAAAAAATATATATTTAAAAAAAATGGGAAATCTAGAACCAAACTGCTGAGGTTAGACTTAGTAGAAAACCTTCTACTAGTTGTGTGACCTTAGGCAAATTATATTACCTTATATTTGCCTCTTTAAAATGAGTATAATAAATGATAATACCTACCTCATAGGGTTACCTGATTTAAAACCCTTACAGCACTTTCTAGATGCCAGATACTCTCCTAAACACCCTTTAAACAGCCAAAGAATAGCTCCCCCTTTACTTAAGTAGAATCATGGCATAGCACCAGTGCCCATTCTGAAGGTGTGTTAACATCTGCATCTCCTTACCCATGTGGCCGTACAGTCAATGCCCCTTACTCCCAAATCGAGCAAGCTAAGGGTGGACTCTCTTCCCTCCCTTTCCCTTCCCTCCCATGCACAGGGGTAAGGGCGGCTGCTAGGCCTCTCTAAGGCTCCCACTGCCTTTCCTTTGTTATTTGAAACAAGGCAGGATATGAGCAATTTGCCAGATCAGCAGGTTAAAAAAAAAAACAGCTCACCACAAAACCAAAAATTAAGTTCAGCAGGTGACCTGTAGTCAGCATTCTAACTCTATTAATTTTGGATTTTTACTGATTACAAGGCTGATGGAACTGAGGTACGAAAACCATTCATGGCTACCATACTTTGTACCATGAACTAGAGCAGCCCCATCCACCTAAAAGTAGGTGAGAAAATTCTTATTTCTCCCTCACTACCCTCTCCCACATTTCTATCCACTCACACCAGAAACACGGTGACCATTTACCCGATCACAGAGGTGCTGCTTTGTGAGATAAAAACCTGAGCGAACATTTAGTGAGTAGTTACTACGTGGCAGGCACTATGCCAAACACTTCATGTATGTTAACGTATTTAATATCTACAACAATCTGAAAAAGTAGGTACTTCATTATTACCCCCACTGTAAAATTGAGGAAACAGAGGCAAAGAAAAGTTAAGTCACTTTACCAGGGTCTTATGGCTAATAAATGGCACATTGGGATTTGTACCCAGGTAGTCTAAGTCTAGGATTTGAGTTCATATTCACTATACATGACTCAGTTATTGCTATCATTCTTCATCCATAGAGAGACTACAAATATATGAAAGTAGGTGGAACCCACAGTGTAAAGTGCATTAGAAAAACATAGGTTTTACAAGTAAAGGAATATGGACTATCGTGGGAATACAAATAGCGTGGGTTTCAGCCCAAGCTTGCAAGTCTAGGTTTTCCTCTATCATATGCATTCACAGTACAAGAGACTAGGCACTGAGAGTAGAGAATGATCTCTCTCCGGTCCATTGAAGCCTCACTAGACGAAGGCCAGCTCAACAGTGGAGCCAGGGCTGAGAATCATATACATTAACCTGCCCTCCAACTTAGATTCAGCCAATAGAGGACAGCAAATAGAATCAGAGGGGAAGCCACACACTTTTTTATTTGACAAATGGTCATGTGGGTTGATTTAACCTTCTTTGAAGTTAAGTAAAAAGAAAAATAATATAAACAGATGATAGACTAGAACTGAAGATTAAAAGAAGTGGACATTATTCTAAGACTAAGAGGGAAAAAAATGAAAATGATTTAAAGACATTTTTATAAAAATCTTCAATAACCTCAATAGAATTGGAGAGGTCATGGTCTCTATAAAACAGCAGCAGAAATACAGAATAGATTGACATAAACATTGAGCAGGACACTGTAAGGAAGATTTGCAAGAAAACTAAATTTCCAATGGCAAAATATAAGCTAATTTAGAGGCAGTAAAGAGCAGATCTGACACTGTCAAAAATGAAATCAGTAATGTGAAGGACAAAGCTGAAAAAAGATTTTTAATGCAAAGGAAAGAACAGAGATAAAAATGATACCTAGGACAGAACACATAGCTAAAACTTAGGGAATGCAGAAGAACTACCATGCCAAAGAAATAAGCAAAGATAAAATTTAAGAGAGGTTTTCAGGACTAAGGTCTGCATGCTAACAGAGCTATGACAGGCAAAATTAAAGAAAAACTTAGAGAGTATCAGAGAAAGAGGGATGAGAAAATAAAAGAGAGAGAGAAACTAAGAGAAAGTGAGAACCAGAGAAAGTGAAAGGGGCAGGAAAGAACAGAGAAAAAATGTGGAATTAAAATCAACCGATTATCCAAGCATCAATCATCCGCACAGAAGACAGCATCCCCCCAGAAGCATCCTGATAGCCTGACTTCCACCTGCCAACTCAGGATTCTTGTCACCAGGCCTTCCTCTGACCATTGGCCACTGTGCCTGCCTGGCAGACGGCTATAGTGCTGAGAAATGGACAACTATCAGCGAGAGGCAGGATTTGGTGACTAAACACCCTGGCTTTCTCACTTCCCTGAGAAGGTAACTTGGAGAAATGTGTTTTTGATGGACTTCCAGAATCAATACTGCATGATTAAGCTCCAGGTGCACAGTGTGGCATCTGCCTTGATAGCACACTCTTAATTATGCAGCCTTTTTCAGCTGCCTTTCTTCCCTGTCTTGACTCCTCACTCTCTACTTTCACCTCTCAAATAAGCTACTTGCACTTGAATCCTTGCCTCAGAGTTTAATCCTAGGGGCACTCAAAGGTAAGATGTCCTCAGCGGAGAACTAAAATCAGGCTGGGTTGCTCTCAAATGCTGAATGTCAGAAAACCCTGGTGCAAAGTATATGCAGGTTTGAAAAGAATGATTTAGGGCTCATGAATTTAATGCTCATCCAAGTGGTCATTCAGATGTGACCATTACAGACTTTCCCAGCTGGGCAAGAACTCAGAAAATTCTCTTATTTAAAGCATCACTTGAAGACAACCTCCAGCCTCTGATGAATAAAAGAAACTCAAGAATGAGGCCTTTGTGATAGTCAGTGGCCCCTAATCCTAACCAGATACCCTTCTCACAGCTCAAGGTTTTACTACTGTGCTCTTCTCTGGGAGATTTTTAAAAATCAGTTTTCTCATGTTTCATATCTTTGAATTTGTTAGTCAAAGAATTACTTCCATAATGAAATTCCTAACTTGAGCAGGTTGTGAGAGTAATAAAAAAAATAGCTAACATATATCAAAAGCTCACTGGCAGTTATGCACTGTACATTATCTCATTTAATTCTCCCACTAATCCAGTGAGGTAGGCATTATTATTATTATTATTATTATTATCCTCAAAGAGGAAACTGAGTCACAGAGAGGTTACTTCCCCAAGATGGCATAGCTTGTGAGTGGATTCAGAAACCACAGCCTGGCTCTAGAGTTCTTTCTCTTAATCACTAGGCTTGCCCTTTAGGATCCTTCAAGGAAATTCCCAAATATAAAGCCTCATTTTACTACCCCCCCTCCCATTCTATCATGGGCCCTGAAGAATAAGGAATAGAGTGAGTATTAAAAAGTATTGCTGGACATTCTCTTCTTATTTTTATCTTTCATTTAAATAGTTCCCATTCCATGTAGAGAATCTTGCATTGACTGGAAAGATGATTCTATGTTGGTTGATAAGCTGTTTTCAAAAACAACCTCAAAGTGACCATCAGACTGATGAGTTGGTCTCATTCTAGAGCAGTGCTTTCCAGCAGGACTTTCTGCGATGAGCAAAGTGTCTCATAGCTGTACTGTCTGATAGGATATCGAACAGCCACAGGTGGCCATGGAGTACTTGAAATGCCACTAGTAAGAAGGCAGAAATGAGTTTTTAATTTTACATAATTTTCATTGATGGTGAGAATTTCAGTTTCAGTGACCACATATGGCTAAGGACTAACTACTGCATTGCACCACACAGCTCTAGGACCCTTAGAGCCAGGAAGGGCCTCCAGGCTCCTGTCTCCAGCATCCTCAACTTGCATGGCACCAACTAGAGAAAGTCTGCCATTAATGAAAATTGGGGCAGAAGAGTTGTTTCAACAACCCTCAAATGGGAGATGGACCTCCCTCCAGAATGGTCATGGCTCTTAGGGAGGCACATGTGACTCCTGTCTCACCAATTTCAGTGGCTTCGCTCCCAAGATGCTGCTGGTGCTGCCACAATCTCTCTGGAAACACCCTCGTGCAAAGGTTCCCACACCACATTCTTCACCCTGGAGTATGCCTGGTGCTTCAGGGATTCTGCAAACATTTCATCTGCATTGCATTTCTAAATGTTCAACCACTGTCAAACCACAATTTAAAACATTCAAGTGATATGAACAAATTTGGCACCACTAACTGTAACCTGGTACTATCAGGTTAACTTGTTTTTAGGCCAACTTTAGAACTCCACTTCTGTGGCCACCTCCTTGGAAATAGAGACTGTTTTGTGGTTATATGGTAAATTTAATAAAAAGAAAAAGATCTTACCATTTCTCACTATCTAACTGTCTAAATCAGAATTATCTCTATGCTCTGTAACCAAAACAACAATTCATAAATAAACAGATAGTCTTGGGACATGAGGCTGTTATAATGTGGCAATAGTCCTCCCTAATTCCCAATTTCAATTTTTTGTGTTCAGCCAAAATACTTCAGAATTCTCTTTGAATGCCTTTAAAATAAATTAAGTTTAAAATTAAAGTTGCATACATTTGTAAATTACAAAATAAATTCAAGTTCCTCAAATGTTCCTTTCTCTGCTCTGCATACTTAATTGCCAAATAATGTATTATTTGAAAAGAAAACAGAACATTTCACTGCTTAATAAAATGCTTGAAAATCACTGAGTGTAGTGATGAAGTGTCCAGCAAGCTAGTGACACCCTAATGCCCTCACTGAAGTGTTCTTTCAACTCACCCACCTTGAGTTGGGTCTGTGCTGTGTGGCCAGGGATAGAGAGAGAAGTGACAAACATTAGATTTCAATGCCACCAGGAGAAAGGCCAACTAATAATGATCACCACCACCTTGTCAATGTGCTTGAAACCCAGCACAGCGGACTTGATTTGACCTTATAAAGAGTCTTACTGTGTGTGGGCACTCAGCACCTTGAGAAGAGATGTTCATTGAAAATCCGCAGACCATGACAAATAAACACCAAACCCCCCTCTGGGATGTTGAGGTTCAGGTGCCTGCCAGTCGTCGCTAAGGCTTTAACCCTGCTGGTCTTGCTCATCGAACTTATTTCTATTTCCTTATCTTCAGAACTAATTTTCTTCTTGGGACCATCCGCAGCTTTGGTGACTGCCTGCCTTTTTAAATTGATGAATGGCTGTGACCATGGCTGTTGCATTTTTCCAACATAAACAGAAAGTTGTGGCCAGCAGCATTAAGATTGCAGCTGGATTTCAATATTTTCAAGAACATACACTTCCACCGGGACTTCATTTGGGGAATGTCTGTGAGGGGAAAATGTCTCTGGGAAGGGACTTGAGAGTATGCAGTCTGAACAATGCAAAAGGGACGCCAGCGAGAAATGTACCGCACGGCGATTCATCAGTGTGAGGCGACCCAACCACAGGCTGCTTTTTTCTGCTTATCTGATCCTTGTCCACACTAGCTGATTGCAGGATAATTTCTCTAACCACCTTTTCTCCCGCAACACCCTAAAAAAATGAGAAAAGGGGAAAAAGGCTGCTTTATGTTATAGCTAATTTGCTAAGCACATAGCCCAGCTGCTCACCGTGAAGTAAAAGAGGATATGAGAACAGAGTGAACCTTCTAATGAAGGAGGGTGGGAGCGGTAAGGAGATGGAAGACTAGGCTGATGCTGTTCCTGTGATTAAAGGCAAGCAAACAGCAGTGGGAAGGTTCACCCCCAGCTAAGGACAGAGAAATAGGAGATAAAACATGACTGAAGAGCAAATAATTTGTTTGAGATGGAGTTTCAACTGGCCAAGAGAAATCTCTCCCACTTTTCCATCACACAAAGTTATGTTTTGGGTTTTGCGCCTGAACGTGTGTTATCATTGGCCCACTCGTTGTAGACAAGGGATACTTTTAAAAACAGATGTTAAAAGAATTGCAGCTCTGTAGGAAAGAGCACAGAGAGGCGAGTTTCATTAATTAGATGAGGAAAGATTCTGATGAAATAGTTCGGGGCCAGTGGGAAAATGACACCCTAAACTTCTGAGTTAATAGACTGCATGCATCGTTCTGACGAAATATTTCCTTTGAAAAATAGGAAAGATCATATTCTTTATTGCATGCTCTCCTTTCTGCCAACTCAGCACACGCCCCTTAACAAGACCTCCTCTCTTTCCCCTGGGGCCCTGTCAGAATGGGGTACATGTTAGACTTTAGTACTTCTTCAAACTGCAGAATGTGATATTCATATGGAAATGAAGAATTTCCTGAAGTTTCAGTTCTTATGGGGGACAAGGCAGGAGGGAAGGGGAAACAGCTTATGAGCTACGAGAGAAAATAAATAGGTTTTAATATTCAAAGTTAAATAAATGTACTGGATTGGTCTGTATGATAATAGTGCCAAAACAATTCATCTGCGCCTGGACTTCTCATTTGTCAGTGAGCAAGGTGCTGTCCTCGAAGGCTTCTGTGAAACAGTAAGAGTCGGCCCGTCATCACTTCCTGCTCAGGGATCCGCTATACCTTCCCTTGGTGGAAGCTGAGGCCTAATTTCCTCTGGCCCAGCTGGGGTTTCTGTGCGGGCTGGCCCCAGAATCCTAGTCTGAGAATTGTTTCAATACCAAGGGAGTTTCTTGTCCCACCTCATATCCTGTAACATTTTCTTTGCCTGCTGATCTTCAGAGTAAACCAACATTTTTAGTTGCTATTCGATAGCAACGATGGGGAATCCCAAGTTTCTAGGTTTAATCCCAAGTAGTAACTTGGATTCATTCCTTAGCCATCACAATTGGTGACAGGGTTTGAGGGCCACTGTAGTGGACAGAGCACTCTTTATGTTGCAATAAGATTTTTTTAAATCCCCCAAATATGAAAATAAAAAATTAAATGTAGTGCATAAAACTGATAAAGCATTGGGCAGCATACACGTTCAAATCTACCCACTTGCAAAGTGGCACTGGCCATACCTATAAATCGATCCAGCAATGATAAAACAATTAAGATAATGCCAAAAATGTACTTCTCTTAGATTTGAACAACTTTAAGCTTTAAGACTTAAAGTTTATTTTTTTAAAAAAGCAGTCATTGATGGGTAAGAGAGAAAGAAACTTTGAATCAAGAGGAAGATAAATCCCTGTGTTTTAAAGTTCGCTGTCCAATTTTTCTCATCACTTGGGCACCTGAAACTCTCAGAGTGCTAGCCCGATTATGAACCTATTCTGTATACCTGTGTATAAAAGCTGGAAGTAGGCAAAAATGTAAGAAACAAAATGGGACAGTGGAGTACTATGCAGCTGTGAAAAGGAAGGGGGAATATTTCTACTTGATACTTAGGAGTGATTCCCCAGGATATATTTTGTTGAGTAAAAAAGTAATATGGAGAAAATAGGTATAGTTTGTTATTATAGTAAGGAATGGAAGAAAGAAATATATATATAAATAACCATATTTATAAATGTACCTATATGTGCAAGCCAGTGATTCTCAATCAGATGTGATTTTGACCTCTAGGGGATATTTGGCAATGTCTGGAGACATTTTTTATTGTCCCACCTGAGCAGATATTACCAGCATCTAGTGGGTCAGAGATACTACTAAATATCCTATAATACAGAGCATGGCCCCCACAACAAAGAATTATCCAGTCCAAATGTCATAATATATATAGTGTGTGTGTGCATGAATCTTCTATCTTAAAAAATTGAAAGACAAACCATAGAAATATAGATAATGGGTTACCTAAGATAGAAGAAGGGAATAAGGTGAAGGCAATAGGAATAGAAGTAAAACTTACATGATTATACTTTGTTTTGAAGCTTTAACTATGCAAATACATATATGCTTAAGCTCCCCAAGTGCCTGTGGGGATCAGGCTGAAACCAGCAGTCCAACATCCCCTGAGGGGTCCCGGATTGCGAGAGGGCGCAGGCCAGGCCGAGGGACCCCACCAATGCACAAATGCGTGCACTGTGCCTCTAGTATTTTACATAATTCCCAAGAAATTAAACTGTAAAAAGAAAACCCTGAAATTCATTAGCAAAATTAAACATATGAGTCTGTGTTTGGACCAGGCAGCATTGCCACACACAGAGTAGTCAGTGCATTTAAAATACAGACAGTGACTCTACATCCTCACGGGGAAAACCCAAAGGACTGCTATGTGGGCTAAATGTCCCCATCCCCAAGCCCCCACCTACACTATTTGATAAATGTAGTGCATTGGAGACACTTGAGAAATTTTAAAACTCAGATTACCAGATACACCAAGAGATTGTGATTCCATATGTCTAGGGAATGGGACCAGGAATCTGTATATGAAGCAAGATTCTCATTGCAGATGGTCTGGGAACAAAGCTTGAGAGACACTTTCCAGATCCATCAGAATCTTAAACTTCAAATGTGTCACAACATGATCTTTGATGCTTTGGTTCCTGGCAACCCATTCCCTTAAATGAATAAGCAGTGAGTCAGCTGTTTCAGAACGTCTCTTAACTCATGTTCTTCCTCCCTTCAGAATAATATCATAATCATAATCATAATCATAATAATAAGAGCACTAGAACCAGTGTTCCAAGCAGTCTACAGGCCATGCCAACAGTTACATGCCCCTTCTTCAGTCTGGCCTCAATGAGTGGAATTTAAAATTCCGGAAGCTCCAAGCTGTAAATTACAATCAAGACCACCAGCCACATCCACTCAGTTCAGCTCAGTTTCTATCACAACTGAACTCTCCCCAAGTGCCAAGTGCATGAAACAGCAGACATGACACAGATGAGCGGGACACAGGCTTCCCTTTGAAAACTTTCAGAAGCAGAGATATAAACAAATTGACAAATAAATAAAACAGTAGAGCAGAGAATATGCCCAAAAAATAAAAAACAGAAGAATGCTACGGAGGAGACCCTTATTTTCTCTAGGTGGCACTAGGGAAGGCTTCTCCGTGATGGGGAATGATCTACACAGGGTTTGGGAGTCTGCTGCACAGAGGAGAGGTCCATTTCTGTATGGAACCCATAAAAAGGTGAAGTCCTGGAGAGCCCAGGTCACCCTGCTACCTTGTTTGGGGCGGCTTTCAGGGAGCATGAACTCGGTTTTTTTTAGAGATGTGCAACAGGCAGGCCTGGAGTAATTAATCATTTCTCTGTGATCCTCCCAGGCTGCCTGCCCTTGGGACTCCAGGTTACGTGTTACAGTGCACACCACTTCCCACAATCCGATTCATATTCGCTCAGGATTGATCAGTCACATAAATGGGTTTAACCTTTTGAGCTTCAGTTTGGCACCTCCTGCTTTTCCACCCTCGAATGTTGTCTCCCACCCCATCTGGCTGTGGCAAGACTCCTGCAAGGACCAGACATTTCTAAAATTAGGCATCGGCTGAGATTTATGCTGATTCTCTTGATTCAGTCCAGACTTGTCAACTTCCCTGGAAGGAGGAAGATAGTTCCATAAATTACTGCAGCCTTTAACCGACCAAACTATTTTTAAAGGGTGGTCTATATCAAATGCAATTAAATCTGAATTGTCGCCTCAATAACTTCGCCTTCCTTTTTTTCTTACTTGCTTGTATCCCCATGTGTATTTAGCTTGTGATATATTTCAAGCTCAATTTATCATTTTTTATTTTTTATTTTTGGAGCCTCTGGAGGAAGGCTAAGAGCAGTGATACTTTTTGTTCCAAAGTGGGAAAACAAAGTCTCATCACACCATTTCTTAATGTGCACCCTGGTTAACCGTTCCTCCCTGATACATTTGGTGCTCATGAATGGAGGTGCCCAAGGAACTAAGTCCCAGGGAAGTTCTAGGACCCAGGAGCTAAAGCAGATCTTAAGGCTCCATCAGGTTCAATGATTCTGGCTCAAACACTAGTGAATCCTCTGTTACCTAACTATGCTGTAGCCACTGGATCCTACCAGTGCCTGGTGCTTCTAGAGTCCCTATCATTTAATCTAAACTGAAAAAGAGCCCTACAGGGCTGGCAGGAGTATTAGCATATCAAGGCCCACACTTGCACACAGGGCAACTTGAGTTGCCCCCACCTCACCTGTTGGGAGACAGCCTGTGCCACCTCACCTCTACCCAAACTCAGAGTGCCTTGCCCCTTAACTACCTCTCAGGTGGAGGGCATCTGCTTGCACACTCTGGTGTACTTATCACCTACAGCAGAACTGTTGACCACTGTAGGCATCTCAGCTCATCTCCTCTCAACAATTGGTCACAGGTTGCCTTGCTCTTTTGCCTGGAGAACAGGATGGCAAGTGCCCCTGCATGGGAAGGGAACAACAAGGCAAAACATGAATTGACAAATAGAAATATTGAGTCATTAACTTTTAAAAAATGTGGGCAAGTGCTAGATCAAGATTTCTGCTTTACATTTCAATGCAATGTTTTAAAGTTTCCCAAAGGATTTCTGTGTTTATTATTTCAAAATCAATGTTGGGTAAGTAGGACCAGCATAACAGGATTGGTTGTCTACCCATCATCTTTGTTTCTTGTTAATTGACGGTGGTTTTGATCAGACACCCACTCTTTTTTTAACACAATAACTTTTTATATATATTTTTATTGATTTCAGAGAGGAAGGAAGAAGGATAAAGAGAGATAGAAACATCAATGATGAGAGAGAATCATTGATAAGCTGCCTCCTGCATGCCCCCTACTGGGGATAGAGCCTGCAACCCGGGCATGTGCCCTAGACTGGAATCAAACCTGGGATCCTTTAGTCCACAGGCTGATGCACTATCCACTGAGCCAAACCAGCTAAGGCCAGACACCCACTCTTAACAAATAATCCTATCTCATCTCAGGTATAAATCAAAGCCAGACATTGGCAAAATTTGCCTTTCTGCCTGTTTTTGCATGGCCTAGAGCTAAGAAGCAATTTAATTTTATGTGCCAAGTTGGTTGGGCCATGGTGCACAGATATGGTTAAACATTATTCTGGATGTTCCTGTGTGGGTGTTTTTAATGAGATTTACATTTAAATTGGTGGACTTTGAGTAAAACAGATTGCACGCCATAATGTGGGTGGGCCTCATTCAATCAGTTGAAGGTATGATAGAATAAAAAACTGACCTCTCATGAGTAAAAGGGAATTTTATAACTAGGTAGCCTTTGGACAGAACTGCAACAGCGGCTCCTACCTGGGTTGCCAGCCCACTAGCTCACCCCGCAGATTTTGGACTTGCCAATCTTCATAATCATATGAGCTGACTCCTTAAAATAAATCTCCCTGTGCATATACATACATCCTATTGGTTCTGTTTTTTGAGAGGGGAGGACCCTCTCAAAAAGGGCATAGTTTTTATATTTTTAAATGATTATATTTTAAATAGTTATATAAGTACCTACATAATGTTCTAGATTTTTGCCTCACAGCCAACAAAGCCTGAAATATTTACCATCTGACCTGTTAGGAAAGGTTTGCCAATGTCTGTTCTAAGCCAATCATCTTTATCCTATTCTCCTTTCCTGTAATTCATTAAAAGATAGAGTTAGTCTAACTCAGAGGTCCTCAAACTTTTTAAACAGGGGGCCAGTTCACTGTCCTTCAGACATTCTACACATGCGTACTGCGGGTCCGGGACGAGTCGGCTGCTAAGCAGGACAGGCAGCGGCAGCAAAAACACCCAGCGGGCCGGATAAATGTTTTCGGCGGGCCACATGTGGCCCGCAGGCCGTAGTTTGAGGACCCCTGGACTCTAACTAGTCAGATAAGGGGGAAGTTCTTCCAGTGACTTATAAGAAAGGCTTATTTTCTCATGAGAAGAAATAACCAGACGTGATGCCTGGAACCGCTGCAGCCATTCTGCAGGCATGAGGCAAGCCTGTGAGCACAAGGCCACCTCACTGAGGATGCCAACCAAAAAGATGCAAAGGATCCCCATGACATCATTGACACTGTATCTCAAGGCTTCTTGTTGTATGAAACAGCAAATTCCCTTAATGTTTTGATGCTTTGAGTCAGAGTTCTTGTTACTTGTAGCTAAACACACCTTCATAGGTAGAGCTGGAAAGGGGAGTGTCAGAGAAGTCTACTTCTTTGTTAAGGTCCCCAGTTAGTTAGTGAGAGAGCTAGAACTAGAAGATTGTCTTGTCTAAACTGAGAAAATTTAAGTTTCTAGCAATGAGGAGAAGTATGGCTTTTCATGAACAGACTGAGAATATCAAGGTAGATTTAGCTGATTTAATTCGAATTGAAGTTTTGGGGTAGCTGTTTCATAACAAATGAAGATGGCACCCACCTTCCTTGCATTTATTTTATTTTTTGTTTTAAATTTCCAAGGGACCAAATCATTGATATTTTTCCAAGGAGGGGAGACTTATAAAAATACTGAGTTCTATGCAAACAGAGGAAATATACACCCCCGGCCTTGCCATATTGTTTTTGCTTGTTTGTTGTTGTTGTTTTTCCATTACTAGGACAAACAATTCAACATCGCTAGCTATTGCCACATGAATATTCCAACAGGCAAGATATTCTTGTTCCCTAATGTTACTCAGATAGCCATTTTCATGACACAAGGTCAGACAATTAACCAGGTGGTTAACCCTTACTGAAGCCCCTGGAGTGGTTTTGTAACAGGTTTTACTGTCCTCATTTCACAAAGGGAACAGAGAGGTTAAAGGACTCTCCCAAGACTATACAAAGTACAGCTCACTTCCTCCAATTGCATATGAAGAACAGAGACAATTACTGGATCCCTCAAGCCAAAGCTACCACTTTTTGGCCGCATCCCTTAGATAATTGGCTCCTGCCCTCCTACAGGTGTTTCTGTAGAGACCTCCCCATGCCACTTGGGTATCATTATGATTACTCTCTGCCTATGGTCTTCCATGTAGAGATCTCCGAGATCCTACACAGACTCATCTTCCCTCTGGGAATCTGATTAATTTGCAGATATTTTTCAAGACCAAGAACTAATGGGAAGCCAAAACAATTTACAATCAATCCAGCTTACAGCCATAATTTTGTTCTATTTCCAACATTTCAGAAGTGTGTAATTGTGGTTTCTGAGCTGTGTTAGAAATACATCCATTCTCTGAAATTATGGACCCAGACATAAAGGATCATAAAGCCCAGGATGGGAAGGGGTTCCCCCCACCCTACTCTGCATCAATCCTGTCCAATTGATCCATCCCTGCTTCAGCACATCGAAAGCTCATTGTTAGAAAGCTCTGTCCAGCATTGGGACATAAATTTTTCTTCCTGCCCCTTTTACCCACAGGTTAAAGTTCTGCAAGCTGGTGCCTCCCTGAACCAATACATTTCCTCTTTCAGAAGACAGTCCCTCAGATATTTTAAGGCTGTTACCTTGTAACCCAGCATTTTCTCTTCCCCATGCTAAACCTCCCCAGTTCACTCAGCCTTAAAGCAAACTGCTCACTGGTCTGACTACTCGTCTCCAAATATGAGCCCCAGGAAATGAGAGCAATTTCACTGAACACTAATACCCCCAAACTTGTCCACAAATCCACATGTCCTGTAAATTTTCATTGACTAGCACTTCCTTTTATGGGCTTATTTCTTATGACACTTTGGAAAGATATAAATTTAATTGTGCTCTTATTATTCTACTAGAGTCCTGGTGCATGAAATTCGTGCATGTGGGGGGGGGGGTGGAGGAGTCCCCTCAGCCCGGCCTGCAACAACACCAGCGTCCCTCGCCCCGGCCTCTGGCCTGAGGCCCCGTCCCTCCCGCCGCACAGCCAGGGCGGGGATGCTGGGCTCGTGTTGCCATGAGCCCAGAGTCCCTAGCTCCAGCCCGAGGCCCCTCCCCTCCTGCTGCACAGCCGAGGTGTGGATGCTGGGCTAGCGTTGCCTGGGCAACACCACCAGCGTCCCGCCCCGGCCACTATAGGCGTTGCCATCTTTGTCGCAGAGTGATGGTTAATTTGCATATTACTCTTTTATTAGATAGGATTTATCTGGATTTATACCACCTAGAAAACCCTTGCATCCCTGTGGCAATCTGAGCGGGTTCCCTTTGCCATAACAAGGAGCCCAGTTTCTTTCTAACATCATTACCAAGGGGCCATTTTGTTATGGGCCGATATAATTAACACTCTGTGTTTGATTTCAGATGCATGCTAAACACTGTCACATCTATTTAAAAATCAGTAAATACCCCATTATTATGTGTGAACATCTTAGAAGTGAGTCTAACATTTCCATGTACTAGTAACAAAGGGAGGTGCTCAGAAGGCTCAGAGACCAATTTGCATCAACACGGAGAATGAATAATAATATCGCCTGAGTCCTAAAGATTCGCCCTAAAGAGTCCTATAACTCTTCATTGAGTCAATGAAGGCACAATCCTTTGTTGAAGATCATGAGTCAATAAGTAATCAATCAAGAATAATTTTTGAAGACCTACTATGTGCTATGCGAAATGGTAAGTTGGAGTGAGTCTGAATATAAACAAGTCTGACATGAATCAACCTGGAATTAACCATTGAGTTGTGAAGCTAAGACATGCATCAGCAATTTAAGGCCACACCTTCTAAGTACTAACACATAAAGCAGATAATTAGCACAGAAGTTTTGCAAAAGAGAAAGAACCTAACATACGAGTGCCTACTACGTTCTCGCTGTGCTACAGACATCATCTCCTTTACACTGTCCGACAGCTTAAGCTTAAGTGTCACTGGTCCATTCGGAGATGAGAGAAGTAAGTGCAAGATGACAGTGCATACGCTCAGTCAAGTCTTCCTAGGATGCAGGAGGAAAAGACCTGTGAAAACTTCCCCTTCAGTTGCTCTCAGAGCTAACAAGGTGACACTGAGCAGCAAACATCCCAGCAGTGAAGGTGAAGAAGGAGCTATGTGGTACAGAGGGGGGAAGGAGGTTGGAAAATGCCCTGAGGGAGATGACCCCGAGCTGGTTTGAGGAGAGAACGGTGTCACTTGGTCCAGTGGGGAGGTCAGGACAGGCCAGGTCAGGGCCCTGCTTTTCCACTCACTCAGCCACGCTGCCACTCGCTCTGGCTTTCTGAGTTCCTGGAATCAGAGTGAGAAGCGACCTCAGCCTTCCTCTAGTCCAGTCCTTCACGCAGTTCAAGAATGTGTCAAGCCAGAACCGGTTTGGCTCAGTGGATAGAGCGTCGGCCTGCGGACTCAAGGGTCCCAGGTTCGATTCTGGTCAAGGGCATGTACCTTGGTTGCGGGCACATCCCCAGTGGGGAGCGTGCAGGAGGCAGCTGATCAATGTTTCTCTCTCATTGATGTTTCTGGCTCTCTATCCCTCTCCCTTCCTCTCTGTAAAAAAATCAATAAAATATATTTTAAAAAAAAAAAAAGAATGTGTCAATATCACCTCCACAGTCCTGCTCAGGCCGGATCACAGGCTCCTGATCCGCAGTCCGTTCTCTGTCCACTAAAATCACACCCTCTGCCAAATCAGCTTTTTTAGCACCCCACTTCCTCATGCCATGCTCCCCAGTTTTCACATAAAGGAGGAGCTTCCAGCACCCTGATAGCACTTTATACAAAAGCCTGTGAGGTTGCCACGGCACACACTCACAGGGCAAAGGGAATCAGCAGCGGGCATAAGGAGCTATAAATAAAAGCCTCACACTAGTGAAAGTTCCTACATCTCCTTTTTATTTACATGTTCCTCATTTATATGCAACCAATTCACAAAAGCCCACACACCAATCTGTAACGCACCTGGTATTGTGAGAAATTGCCAATTCAGTGGTGCCGTGCTTTTTCCCACAATAAAACCTGCACAGAGTCATGTCCTGTGGGCACATCAGCTCCCCCTTTCTGTTTCTTCAATGAATCCCCCAAAGAGAGGTTTATAAAATACACCCAACCAAGTGGGCTCTATTTATTCTATCTCATTCTAGGAACCATCTAGGGAGGTTTTTGGAGGATGGGTAAGTCCAATAGCTGTCTCTGGTGAGACCTTGGCCACACTTGCACCACACCAAATCTGTTTCAGCCGGCCAGGGCTGCTGTCCCAAACTACCACAGACCGGGCCTTAAACAACGAATGTTTATTGCCTCACAGTTCTGGAGGCTAGCAGTCCAAAGTCAAGGTGTCAGAGGGCTCATTTCATCTTCGGCCTCTCCCCTTGGCCTGCAGATGGTCATCTTTTCCCTGTGTCTTCACACATCGTCTTTCCTCGATATGTATCTTTGGGTCCAATTTCCCCCTTTTTATAAGACATCAATCATTCTGGAGTTGAGTCCACCCTAATGACTTCATTTTAACTTAATTAATTTTTAAAGACCCTATCTCCAAATGCATTTACATTCGGAGGTGTTGGGGGGTTAAGACGTGAATTTGGGGGACACGCAATTCAGTCCAAACACTCTGCCCTCCACCCCTCCCTCAAATGCCATGTCTTCTTGCATGCAAAATACACTCACTCCATCCCAACACCCCCCAAAGTCTTAACCTTTCCACCATCGACACGAAGGCCTCTACTTCAAGCAATTTTGGGGACTGGAATTTAGAAAGGGAGAGCAGGATTAAAATAATGTGTAATTCCCACCCAAGACTGGAGTTTGGTGCTGGTTCACAGCACTGCAGAGAGCAGCCCTGGCTAACTGGGCAACGTCCATCAGCAGAGCTGTGGGCCTCTGCAATTCAGAACAACTCGATTGCGAGAAAGAGTTCTGTTTCTCCTGCGGCCACAGCACGAAAATTCCCAGATAATCTAGGTAAACATCTATGGTGAGAAAGAATGCATTTCCTAGCGCCTCTTGTCCAGCAGGTGCCAATCTCCTCTGTTCCAGGCAAGGAAAACAGCTTACTGAGGGAAAAATCGCTAAGTGGACCGCCTGAGTGAAACTCGCTGTTCACCTGTATCAGGGACTGCAAAGCCAGAAGCCATTGTACAACTAAGGCTCTGTGTAAAATCGATCATCTGAACTGGAGAAGTGGCGGGGAGCTCGCTCAGATTGAAAAGAGGCAGCTGCTTTGCATGCCTCTCCTAGAGCAGCTGCCAGGGGGGCAGCAGGCACCAGGGAGCCTCAGTGGCACAGGAGCGCACCAGGAGTGCACAGGGCACACTTGCAGCCAGCGATGCCAGCAGATCACATCCAAAGGGGGAGGCCGGCGCTTCCCATCATCACTTGCTAGTCTTCCCCAGTTCAGTGTGGGTTTCTAGCGAGCCCAAGTGCCTTGGCCGGCCAAGGTCCAGTTGGTTTTCAGTGGTACAGGACTGGGTCCCTTTTCAGTAAGGAGCCACATGTATGTTTGAGTAACACACCTACGATTCCTGAACCATAACATTTGAAGTGACAACTGGCCCCTTCGGGCTGGCTCACTAGCAGCACGTAGAAGTTGCTGGAGGAGGTGACTGGAGAGACTAGACAGCCTTTATTTTAGGTCTGCTGCTGCCCCTGACGCCATTTTGATGCTTTAAGAAACCAAAATCTACACTCAATTCTACAGAGACTTAACAGAGCCAACTTAGGGATTTGATAAGGAAGAGGGGAAGTAGAGCTTCGAGGCTTAAGGGAAAAAAAGGTTTTTAATACACACACACATATATGTTTACTTTTTAAGAGTGAACAAGAGGTGGCTTGAGACGAGCAGACATGCCTCAGTTTGCCCATCCTCAAACGTTATAGATGAATCTGTCATGTTGACAAATAGCCCCCACGAAGGGCAGACCTGGCAGGTGGCAAGCACAGGCAGGGTTTGCTCCTGCTCACTCCAAATGCAAATTGTGGAATTCGGGAGGCCTACACAGAGGGTGCATATAGTCTAGAAGTGCCCCGCCTGCCCTTCTCTGTGGGGATCTGCTTCCCAGGCCACAGGGGCCCTGAGGCCCGGGCCCTGCCCAGGGGAGGGGCCGGGGCCTCGGTCTGCACCAGAGCTAATTACCCGAGGAATTGGAGGGGCAGCTGCGCCCGGCTCTTGCTTTGTGAGCGCCTTGCCAGGCAGTGGTTCTAACTTTAGAACCACACTCCAAACTTTGATCTTCCAGTGCTGCTTAGCTTTAGGCAAAACATAAACTTGAGAGCTGCAACATGTTTTTTAAATTTTATTCCCCTGGCAGTTTTCGAATAAGGACAGGAATTATTTTCAAATGAGAATCTTTGACTGCAGAACACAGGCTTCCAGAATTAAGCAGAAACACATGACGGCTCTTATTATTAAATTTTCCTTGAAAAACAATGGTTTAAATTATGGGGTGGCAGGGGTGGGAAGCAGTTTGATAAAACTTTGAAATGTAAAGCCTCAAGTTATAAAAAAAAAAAATAGCTCTAGTGGGTTTTTCTCCCCAAGATCATTATGGAGTTTTTCTAGCCCTGCCATTATTAATCTCTATCTGCCGATGCTTTAAAAATTAAATGCTTGGGGTTTAAAGTATAAATGACAGTTTTTAAAGCTGAAAATCAGGTGCTAAGGGGTTTCCTGAAGTGCGGGGAGACATTTGGACAGCCCGATTAGAGCATCTCCCCATAAATCATATTTTTAGGGAAATTATAAAGGTAGAATTTAACTGTATCCTAATCTGTACCTGATTCTGTGCAGAAAACAGAAACTCCTAGCAAGCAAGGTGTGCTGTGCCTCCCAAGCCTGCCTTTGGCAGCCAACACTCAGGTTGGCCACAACGCAGGCCGTTGGCATCATCTGCAATCAACATAAATCAAGGCACTTTCCTCTTCCCCCTGAGCCATTCCCAGAAAGGGATTTGGGCAAGAAAGTGTTCTTGGAAGCTGCACTGCCTCAGGCCTCCCGGGCACTATTTAATTCTTCCTTCCCTTCCAGGACTAAGTCAGTTACTACCTTCAGTGAAGCCGTTCTGATCACCTCATCTGAAAGTTTCCCCGTGTCCTCCTCAGCCCACAGCCTCATCGTGCGGATCACACGTGTGGAAATTACGATTTCCTGCTTGATGTGGTTGGTGATCTTAAAGATGTGGCTCTTCCATTCCCAGCTACCTTAAAAGATCCTCAATGGAAAGAACCAGCACTTTTATCTTTTTATCGTTTTTATCTCATCTCCCAGGGAGCCTAACTCAGTGCCCCGGGCCCACGGTGGACTCCTGTGCTGGGACTGCAGGCGATAATCCCAGGGCTCTCGTCATGACAAGAGCTTATCTTCTAGCATCACCCAGAGGATGCCCTGGGTAGCAAACACAGAGGGGGAAAGCCCAGCTACTTCCACTGTCTTCCCACTCCCGCCCGAAAGAGAGCCCGGTCACGCCCTCTGATAGAAGCTGGGCAGCCAGGTGGGCTCTCTGGTGAGGAGATAAATATCACTGCGATTGCTCAGCTGGACGGAGAAATAAAAGAGGAGGTGAGGCAGCAGTTGTCTCTGATTCTGCAAGTGACTTTTATTTTTTTACTTCTGCCAACTCTCATAACCTTGTTCCACCTTTGAGACCTGGCCTGTTCATAAGCTTCTCTGATCAAAGAAATTACTTCTGCACATTGTTGGTCCTAATAATATCCACCCACCTTCCCCCCACCACACACACACACACACACACACACACACACACAGAAGCTTCCCATGCCCTCTTTGCAGCATTTTTGAAACAGCATTAACTCCAGTTGTAGGAAAACAAGAACATCATTCATAAACCTCTGTTTATGTAACTCAACTCCAGTTTGGAATGACTTCCTTCTCAGTTATAAGAAACTTCCCTTCCCCTTTCAAATAGTCAACTTAATAAGCTCATTCAACATCTGGGCAAAGATTTCATTGCCTGGATCATGTGAAGACATCACGGGTGTGCAAGAGCGAGCTTTGCCCAGGTGGCCTCTGGGATTGAAGGCCTCATTACTCAGGGTGGTCTCAGAGCAGCTCATCACCCGGGAGCCTGTTAGAAAAGCCGAAACCCGTTTCCACTCCAGTCCCACTGAATCGGAAGCTCTGTTTTAACAGGATCCCCGGAGATTCATACACACATTAATATTGATTACAAGCATCCCATGAAAGCTCTCTCCCCACCAAAAAGCTTTCTCCCACCCATCCGTCACTCCCGCCTGAAATGCTCATTGTAGAGATTCATGGGGTGAGGTTATCCATGGGTTTTTCACTTTTAAATAGGAAATTCACTCAAAAGGAACACTTTATTAAGGCAAGTCAGCTATGAGGACTGAGATGTCCAAAGGAATTCATTTGCTCCTTTCTACGTGGAAAGTAAATTTGCAAGTGAGGAAAAAAGGGGGCCAATAATTTGCACCCTCTAGGACAGCGGTTCTCAACCTATGGGTCGCGACCCCTTTGGTGGTGGAACGACCCTTTCACAGGGGTAGCCTAAGACCATCCTGCATATCAGATATTTACATTATGATTCATAACAGTAGCAACATTACAGTTATGAAGTAGCAAGGAAAATAATTTTATGGTTGGGTCACAACATGAGGAACTGTATTTAAAGGGCCAGAAGGTTGAGAACCACTGCTAGGACAATGTGCAAGTGGGTGCCCCCTGGGATAAGGATACCAGATGTGGAGAGAGAATTTCTAGGACTTTCAACAGTTAGGAAATAATTTTCCCAAATGGATCCTCACATCCAGAGGGGCCTGAGAGGCACGGAATAGAGTCAGGGAGCCAGTGGGGATGAAAAGAGGAAAGAACAAGATGAAACGGGTAAATGGGAGTGGGAACAGTGCCAAGGCTAGAGACACAGGCCTGTGGCTCCACTCTGGGCCTGCCCACAGAGGTGAGTGCCTGTGAAAGCAGAATGGATCTCAAAGGCCAGAAGCAAGCATGTCCTCCATTTCCATCTGCCTGTGCATGTGTAAAAGGTTACAGTCACATTAATAATGATGTTTACTACCCCACTAAACCCTGCCATTGTGTCTCCAGAGCCTATGTCGCTGTGAAGAGTTCCTCCTACCATCTCAGATGTCTCTAGGAGACCCCAGGAGCTACCTAACTTCTCCTGAGGTGACAGATGCTCCCTGCTCCACTCTGTGGTCCATCTTCTCACACATGAATGCTCTTTCCTTTGTGGTCCAGCAGCAGCCCCAGAAGCCACTGATGGGATAAAGGGAAAGTCCATCCTGGCAGCCACACACTGAGCTGCGACTGAGTCTGTTTAGGCAGCAGCAGCAGAACACCAGAGCCTGGTGATCAACAACGAAAATGTAGTTCTCACAGTTCTGGAAACTAAAGTCCAAGATCAAGGTGCAGGCAAATTCGGTGCCAGGTGGGGGCGCACTTTCTGGTTCACAAATAGCCATCTTTTCTCGGTGTCCTCACATAGCCCAAGGGATGAGAGCTCTCTGGGTCTCCCTTTTACAGGCTCTAGCCCCATGCCTGAGGGCTGCACACTCATGACCTAATCACTTCCCAAGGGCCCCACCTCCTGATACCATCCCACGGGTTAGGTTTTAGCCCAAAATGCGTGTTAGACAGATCCATTAGCTGGGCTGTGGATATCAGGGGACACAGAGTATAGAGAGACCTCCCTTTCCCCTCGCATCCTCAGACCCACCTGTAGAGCAGGCTTCAATTTTTCTCAGAGGAGCCATTCTCTCCGGGACACCAGGGTGTCTTATGGAATCTGGTTTTTGTTCCTTCCTATTCCTATCCTGTCAGCTCACCAGAAAGGCCAGTATATGGCTTTCCCCTAATCATGGCTAGGGCCCAAATTCTTTTTCCAATAGGAATGGCGAAGATAGACATAAAAATGAAAATTGGCAGGGGTGGGGGGAAGGGAGGGTGAAGGGTGAATACTTGTGGGGAGGGAAGCCACCAGACACCCTCCCTTAGCATAGCCAGTTCACACCACACTACTGTTCATTAGCATGTTAATTAACCAAGTGAAATAAATTTAAAATAAACTTCAAGAGGAACACAAAGGGACAGCAGCCTGAGGGAACAGCAACAATTCTACCCATTTTTGCCCATTAGCTCAATTGTTCAACACCTAGAACAGTGTCTGGCATAGAACAGGCAATAAATATTTGCAAATGAGTGACCACATGAATGAATGAATTTAGCCGACACAGGCAGGCGGAGTGCCTGAATGTGCAAGTCTTTGTGCCGGGCACTAGAATGCAATAGGCAATCATCAGTCCCAGCCTGGCAGGGGATCCAGGGAAACAAACAGATGACTCAATGCCACAAAAGTAATGAAGTGGGGAGTAGGGGGGCTGCAGGAGTACATAGAGCCCCCCCCAGGATGGTGGCTCAGCGCACTTAATTGGGGGGGGGGGGTGCAGTTAAGAGCCAAGGGCACAGATCCTGAGTCACTGGGCCTTCAGGAGCCTGCCGAGGGGAGCACCTCCTTTGGCCTCTTTAGACATCTCCCAAGGGGTAATGGCCATAAATCTCCAGTCACATCCGTGGTCTCCGGCACTGCCGACTGAGGCTGGATTTCCTTTATTCTTGGGATAATTCAAGTCCACTGCCAATAGCTGACAGTCATTAATGCAGAAGGCGGACAAAAGAAATATGGAGCCGTTGTATACACAGAAGGGGAGGAAAAAGTCGAGGGAACAAAAAGGAGGTTATTATAGTCCAAATACAATGGGTCTTTGCATTTTAAGCTTGGAGAGAAAGGAATGGGCAGGTTAAAAAGTGAAAAATGGGAGTATACAGAGAAAGCCTAGCTGTGGAGAATGAGTAAGAGAAGGAGGGAAGCAGCTTGATAACAAAACCAGAGGAATTAGCAGTTATCTACCAAAATCTACAGCTTCAGAGAGAAGCTCAGAGTCATCTAAGTGGCTTTATACAGGGAATAAGACTGAGTTTGGATGGGATTTCATTGAGTAATAGGATAAACATTCAGTCACTGCTCCTTCAATTCCAAGGCTCTCTTGCAACCCAGCTCTGAGCTGGAGGGAATTGTGTTGTGGTACATATTTATGTTTGAATGCAAGCCAATACATATTCTACAGGCACAAAGTTCTTTCATGCTCAGAAAAAAGAAAAAGTTTCCGATCTTATATTTTCTTTCATCCTAAATCTGAAGCACTTAATAAGAAATCAGTCTTGGCAAAGGCCTGGTAGGAAGCAAGGCTGTGTGTGCGCACGCACATAGGAGAAATATACATCTTTGCTGCAATGGGGAATGAACTGGGTTTTCCACAAATGGATAAGAGGAATCTGATAAAGCGTTTGCAACATTGCATGTGCTGTGGCTCACATTTTAGCGTGCATTGTTCCCCAGGCTCCCCTTTGTCTTTCTTTCTAACCAGTTCCCACCTGCTGCACATGCCACATTCATCAAGGCTTTCAATAGGTCTGGTTTCAGTTTCCATAAACTGGATCAGGTGGTAGTGGAGTCCATGGTTAGTGGAGCCAAGCATCTTGGCAACCCCTCCCCCGAGCTCTCTCATGTCACCAAATTCAAATCATCCAAAAGCAGAAGGTAAAATGCAGGCCGACTAAGGCCTTTTGGAATGTGGGCATTCGGGGGCAGATAAATACCTTAAAGGTTTCCCCTATAAGATTTGAAGCTTTGAAGTCAGAAATCAATAGCCAGCTTTTCAAAGAACAGGGTAACAGGTGTGCTCAGGTGAGCCCTAGACAGCTGGGTCTGTGAAAGCAAGTGCTTGTGCAGGTGCGGTGGCTGCTCTAGCCATATGTCCTGAGTGGACATGGGAGGCAGAAGGAGGAACGAGACAGTGAATCAGAGAAGACAGGTCTCTTCAGCCATCCGTGACTCATTTGTCTCTAGGTATGAAAGTTGAGAACAAGAACACAGCAGATGGGACTTTCCAGGAGGAAGCTGCTCCCTGCTCCAAAGCATTTAGATATGAATAAGATGTAACCAATAAATGTTTGACCATATAGCTGATCTCAAAACCAAGAGCCTGAAACTACCAGGACCCATGAAGAAGAATCTTGCAAAGACAAGTACTGGTAGTAGTGAGAAGTTGGAGTAGAGGCGGCTCTAGGTGTTACCAACAGTGTCTACGCCCTCAAGATATCTTGCTCTTCTCTAAACGTTGGAATGCCTCAGGTTTTGGTTCTGCTCATGCTTTCTCTTTATCCGCATACTCTCTAGGCAACCTCATTCAGCCTCATGCTTTTACACACAACTGATGTACTGATGGTTCCCAACTCTAAATCCCCTCCTTGACTCCTCTCCTAAGCTCCAGACTTAAGATCCAATGGCATGTTCATCCTCTTGGATGTTTAATGAAGCTTCCAAAGTTGGTGTATCCAAACTTAAACTCCTGATTTCCCATTGTACTTCTAAATCCTACTACACCTTAGTCCTCTGCAGAAAGTAACTCTATCATTTACCTATTTACCAAGGTGCTCTGGCCACAAGCTGGGATTTATCCTTAACTCTTTCCTTTCGCTCACACTCCACATCCAAACCATCAGCAAGTTTTGTCAGTTCTACCTTCAAAATATATCCCACTCCTACTTCTCATTGCATCCACTACTACCCACCTTGTCCAAGGCACCACTATTTCTTGCCTTAATGACTGGCATATCCTCAGACTCATCAAGCTGATCCCTGATCCCCCACTTTTGACCCTGTGTCTAGTTTCCACCCAGCAACTCAAGTGACTTTTTAAAAATGTCAATAAGCCCTAACTGGTTTGGCTCAATGGATACAGCATCGGTCTGAAGGGTCCCAGGTTTGATTCCGGTCAAAGGCATATACCTTGGTTGTGGGCTCAATCCCCATTTGGGGGCGTGCAGGAGGCAGCTGATCAATGTTTCTCTTTCATTGCTTTTTCTAACTCTCTATCCCTTTCCCTTCCTCTCTGTAAAAATCAATAAAATATATTTAAAAATTAAAAATGTAAATAAAATCAGCCTGTTCTCATGCTCAAAAACTCTCGCTGGTTTTCAATTACCCTTAACATGAAGTCCAAAATCTTACAATGGCCTACAAATGGCTTGACCTCCAACCTCATCTCCTCCCATCTCCCTTTCCAGCCCATTCCAGCCACACTAGCTTCTTGGCTATACTTCAAACCACACCATCTGATACTTGTGGTTCTGTCCACCTGGAAAGAAAGCTCTCCTCAAAATATTTTACATCCCACCCCTTGTGTCATCCTCTCTTCCCTTATCTCATCCTACTTTTCTTAAGAGCATTCATATAGGATGTTTATCATGTTTTTTGGTTGCCCAGCATATTTTTAGCATTCTTGCTCTGTTGGGAAAGATATCCCAAGGCAGAAACCTGTGTAGTGGGTTTAATAGTGTCCCCCCCAATCCATGTTCACCCAGAACTTCAGAAGGTGACCTAAGTTGAAAATAGTTTCTTTGCCAGTGTAATTAGTTAAGAATTTTAAGATGAAATCAGACCCTGAATTTAGAGCCCCAAACTCAATGACTGCAATCCTTTTAAGAGAAAAGAGAGGGATATTTGGACACACAGACAGACTTACAGGGAAGAAGGCCATGTGACAACAGAAGCAAAGATTGAATTATGCAGCCACAAGCCAAGACATAGGGAAGAATTCTTCCCTAGAGCCTTCAGAGGGAACATGGCTCTGCCAACACCTTGATTTCAGACGTCTAGCCTCCAGACTGTGAGCCAATAAAGCCATATACTTTGTGGGGATTTGTAATAGCACCCTTAGAAAACTAATACAGCCAGAAAACTCATTTCTCTGGATGCTTGGTAATTAGGAGGCTAGATCCCCTCTAGTCAGATATACCTATATGAGTCTTCCATTGAGAATCCTGTTCATATTTTCCCAGCCCATGACATCCAGGAGTAGGAAATGAGCCATTCCTGTGTGTCCTGTCCAAATCCATGACCCACAAAATCTATGAGCATAATAAAATGATCAGTGTTTGACAACATAAAATAGAGGTAATTTGTTATACTATACAGCAATAGTAACTGCAACAAAAACAAATAATTCCCTTACAATGGGACTTGGGAAAAATGGAAGGAAGAAATGGTTTGGGTTGGGCCTTTTTCAGAAAGATAGTGTGTTTGTTTGAATAACTGTTTCTTGGGGTCACACCAGAAAACCATAAACTTGAGGTCGTTCAGGGTCCACAAAAATCTTCTAGGATGCTAAAAATTTAGAGAAATAGTTTAAAAATCTGGGTATATTGTACATGAAAGAATCCTTTGTGTCCTTGCCATGATAATGATTAATAATAAACATCAACATGGCACCAAGCATGTCCATAGTCGCAGTTTCATGTAATTCATCCAGGATCTCTGAAAATCAGACATTATCATTCCCATTTCACACATGAAGCCTGGAGAATAGAAACTTCAATTCATGCTTGAGTCCTAAAGAGACTTGAAGTCCTGAGTCCATCTCCCAAAGTTGTCTCTAAATAATAACACCGTGTAATGAGGAGGCTGAAATGCCAAGTGATCTCTACGATCCCTTTCATGATATTTTAAGGCTACTGCCAAGAACAATGTTGTCTGAGGCAGCTTAGGGTGGTTACCAACATGGGGAAAAACTGCCAGGGTACCTGCAGAGCCCACGATCGGAAGTTCAGAGCAGCAGGTCATAAATTATTTTTATAAGAGAAAAGGCCAAGCAAGGGTCCGTTTTAACGGCCATCTGGCATGTCTAGCCTGCAGACTGGGCTAAGTTTATACTGAATTTCATGGTTTGGGGCAAAATTCCTAGCAGAAAAAATATTCTTTGATACATTTTGGTGCAGTTGGCTAGAGCCAGTAATTTTTTCAAATTTAAATTAAATGACCCCAAAGCTGGTATACTATAATAAATATTAATCAGGTAGGCCCAGTAAATACTGATAGGGTACCCAGAGGCTGCTGAGCATGGCCAGGAATTTGCTGATATCACTGGAATGAAAGAAAATGGTGGTGTTTTTAGCGGACAAAATTCACATCTATAAGTTAGTGAGAAGAATTGTCATGTTCAGTTCAGTGCTTACTTGGAGACAAAGGGTACTTGTAAGGGGACTAATTCACTTAAAATAATCAGTACCAGGGCAATAATTTGTCATCCTCCCAAGGATACCACAAGGACCTTGTCAGGTTTCATGAGAATATAAACCATGACAAAACCAACCCCTCAATAACCCAGAAATCCAGATACATAAGCTACCTAGAATCCTACTCTTTCTGAGCTACAATTCTACTCTTTCTAAATGATAAACAAAAGATCATTTGGTACAACTGCTTCATTATACAGTGAGAAAATCTAAGCTCACGAATATTAAGGGACTTTTCAGTGAGAGTTAGCTCGTGGTTGTGTTGACCTCAATCTTTAGGGCAGAGAGACCTGGGTCTCTACCACTTACTAGCTTCCTCGTGACCATGACCCATGGCAAGATAATTCCACTCCCTACACCTCAGTTTGTTTCTTCATCTCCAAAATGGAGATGCTAATGGTTTTCACCTCATATTGTTATTACAAGGAACAAAACAAGGGGTGTAGAGTACCTTCTGTAGGTAAGTACTCAATCACCTTGAATAGTGGTTGTCCTTTCCCAGGGTCATACAAACAAATTCAGGCTGAGCCAGGATTAAAACTCAGTTACCAGACTTTTAGGCTGATTCTCATACCATGCCATCCCATCAAAGAGAAGGGTATTCTCCCACTTGTATTCCTGGGTCTACATTCTAATCACTCAGACATTGACCAACACCTCATAAGTTGAATGAAACATAAATAACTTCAATAAATCTCTCTTTTTTCCCCAATAAATCAAGTTCAGCAAGCCATCAGCTGACTTAATGCCAAATCCACAAAACTGTAGGCAGCTTCCTTTGGGACCAACGTTTTCTGGCTAATTAAGATGAATGTTGTATCGATGAAAGATTATTTTAAAATGGCACTGATAGTGTTTAGACATTGTCATAACATCAGCCGGTGGATCACTAATTTGCAAATTTTACTAAAGATCTTGCCAATTAAAACCCCTTCTAGACACTCTCAAACACACTGACAGTGACAGCTGATAGACCACATGGTAAAGACACGATCACATTAAAATCACACAAGACTGTTCTTCCTGGAAGGGCTGAGGGAGAGAGACGAGGGCATGTCCCCGAAGCGAGTGCCACTGAGTCAACCCAATCAGACTGTCGGAGGAGAAAAGTAATGCTTTGGGTTTTATTTTAACCACACTGTTTCCACAACAAACAGTGGAACTTCTCAAAAAATCTGCGGGAAATTATCATTCTGTAAAATTGTTCCTGTGTTTCTCTCAGCGAAACAAGCCAAGAAAATTGAATCTCTGGACTAAACTGAAATTCACCAAGACACAACTCAGCTTACCTGGGAGTCAGTGGGTGTTAGTTAGCCCAGGGTCCTATGGGGACAGTTTTCACTTCTCCAGGAGTGTTCAGAAGGGGCAACAGTCGTGATCAGACTGTGTCTGGGAAGTCACCGCAATTAACAGCACAGTGAATTCCTGTAAAAGTCAATTTTACAAGCTCTGGTCAGCAGTGGGTGTTTAGGGGAAATTTTCCAGATCTGAAGTTAAGATAGTATGACAAGGCATGTATTTAAATGAAAAATTTCACATGCATAACCCTAGGCGCTTAGCATTTATTTGAGTGCCCACCATGTGCATTGTATCATTTATTCATTATAACAATACTGTAAGATTGGTGCTATTATTCACACACACACACACACACACACACACACATACAAAAAGATGAGAAATTAAGGCTGAGAGATGATGTAGAACTCATTCTTGTACACACAGTTGCCATGTGGTAAACTTGGATTTAAAAGTGATCTATTCAGCTCCTGAACCCGGGTGGCAAAACGCTATAGCATATCTGGCCTTATAGCTGAGATTGGTGATCTGACCAGACACCAGCCTGTGGGAGATTCTGGCCTTTTCTGAGATCCATGTGTACTGTTTCTCCATTTAGTGAGCTATTCAGGAATATATCAAATTATGTAGTGTAACCACACATGCAGTAACTGTGAATAGACATTCTATATAGAAACAGTGTGTACTGAAACCTTATTAAGAATCCAGACTCAAAATATGTAATTATTTATGAAGACTAGGAAATTAAAATGGGTTTATTAAACAAGATGGCAATGGTGTTTCGGTAACTGTGGCTCTGTAATACATTACCCGAAAGCTTAACAGCACAGACAACCACTTATTATACCCATGAATTTTGTGGTCAAGAATTATACAGAACACCTGGGGAAAACCTACCCTTGATCCGTTACATCTGAGTCCTCAGCTGGGAGACTTGAGACTGATGCTGGCATCACTTGCAAGCTCCCTCATGCACATATCTGGGGGTTGGTGCTGGCTGTCACCTGGGGGTCTCAGCTCCTCTCCACATGGGCATCTCCATGGGGTCAATCTGCAGATGTTCTCAGAGCATGGTGCAGGGTTGTAAAGGCAGGCATCCTAAGAGAGAGAATGCCAGGTGGAGCCTATATCACCTTTTGTGGCCTATCCTACAAAGTGTCACAGCATCATTTCCACTCCAATCTGTTCATCAGAAGCAAGCACACATTCAAGAGGAAGGGAATCAGACTCCACCTGTCAAAGTCCTGGGGGAAAAAATTCGACCTTTTAAGGAAAATAAAATATTTATTTATATTGATTATATTTAAAATAACAATTTATACATATACTATATGAACAGATTGGAAGCATCTATTTCTCTAGAAACATTCTTATCTATTATCTAAAGCAAACTTATAAACACCATATTCATTACAAAGCATTCCCATTATAAAGCATCAAAATATTTTCATTTTTATATTTCACATTTGTTTTTAAAAGCAATTCCTCAAGCTATGCTACCTGAAACAGTTGGCTAAATATCCATATATTAGGTTCAAAGGCAATAAAGTTATATTCGTCTTTAAATATTATATTACTACTAGAGGACCAGTGCCCGAAATTTGTGCACGGGGTGGGGGGCCAGGGGTCCCCTCAGCCCAGCCTGCACCCTCTCCAATCTGGGACCCCTTGGGGGATGTCCGACTGCCGGTTTAGGCCCGATCCCAGGGCAGTTGAGCATCCCTCTCAAAATCCTGGACCACTGGCTCCAAATCGCTTATCTGCCTGCCTGCCTGGTCACCCCTAACTGCCCCCCTCACTGCCTCTGAGTGCCGGCCTGATCGTCCTTAACTGCCACCCCTACCGGCCTGGTTGCCCCTAACTGCCCCCCCACCAGCCTGGTCACCCCTCACGGCCCCCCCCCTCATGCTGGCCTGGTTGCCCCATGGAGCCTGCTGTTCAGTTGTTTGGTCATCCCTCACTAACCCCCCTGCTGGCCTGGTCATAGGCAGCCATCTTGTGAGGGTGTGAGGGTTAATTTGCATATTGCCTCTTTATTATATAAGATGTATTTTAAATTTTAAAATAAGTTTTTTCCTAAGAGTTTGCGTGATTTTGTTCTTTGTGCATAAATACTTTGAATACAAAAGACCATTAGGGTTGAAACTGTTCCTTCTACTCTTCCTGGATAAGCAAGATTGAATCTAAACCATCCCAATGTCTTCACTCTTTTATGTATTAAAATCCCAAGCAGAAGAGAAATGTGACCAAATACCTCCCACTAGACCCAAAGACAGGCAGGGTGCATTATTTGGTTTCAAAATACCTGGGGATTTTCCAGAAATCTTTCTGTTAATGATTTATAATTTAATTACACCATGGTCAGAGAACACATTTTGAATGCCTTGAAAGTTTTAAATGTTTTGAAACTTGTGTTACAGCCCAGAAGATAACAAATGTCCCATGTGCTCATGAAAAGAATTTCTATCCTGATGCTTTGGGATAGAGCGTTCTATAAATGTCGACTAGGTCACATTGGTTAAACAAGTGTCCAAGTTTTCTATATCCTTAATGGTTTTCATGTACTTGTTCTGTCTATTATTGAGAGAGTCATATTAAAATCTCTGACTATGGTTATGAATTTATCTTCCTCCTTGAAATACTAACAGGTTTTTGCTTCATGCATTTTGAAGTTCTGTTACTAGGAGCTTGAATTTTTAGGATTATTATGTCCTCCTGAAGAACTGATCCCTTTATCTTTATAAAATGACCTTCTTTATACCTGATAACATTATTTGCTATTATGTTTACTTTCTCTGATATTAATATAGCTCAATTTTTTAAAAAATTAGTGTTATTATTTTTAAACCACTACTTTTAAATCTACTTGTGTAATAATTTAAAGTCCCTTGTAGGTGTATAGTTGGGTCTTTTTTTTTCATTGAATTTATTGAGGTATATATATATATATATATATACACACACACACATATACTAGAGGCGCGGTGCACAAAAATTTGTGCACTCGGGGGGGAGGGGGGTCCCCCAGCCCGGCCTGTGCCCTCTCGCAGTCTGGGACCCCTCGGGAGATAACGACCTGCTGGCTTAGGCCTGCTCTCAGGTGGCAGAGGGCAGGCCCAATCCCTAGGTGCAGCCCCTGGTCAGGCTCAGAGCAGGGCCGATTGGGGAGTTGGGGTGCCGCCCCCTATCATGCACAGAGCAGGGCGGATCGGGAGGTTGCGATGCCACCCTCAGTCACGCTCAGGGTAGGGCCGATTGGGGGGTTGGGGCACCGCCCCCTGTCTCACTCAAGGCAGGGTCAATGGGGAGGTTGCGGCGCCACCCCCTGTCACTCACAGAGCAGGGCCAATCAGGGGGTTGGGGCGCTGCCCCCTGTCACTCACAGAGCAGGGCCCATCAGGGGGGTTGGGGCTCCGTACCCTGTCACACACAGATCAGGGTTGATCAGGGGGTTGGGGAGCTCCCCCTGTCACGCACAGAGCAGGGCCCATCAGGGGGTTGAGGAGCTCCCCCCTGTCACTCACAGAGTAGGGCCGATAGGGGAGCTGGGGCACCGCCCCCTGTCACACACAGAGCAGGGCGGATCAGGGGGTTGGGGCGCTGCACCCTGTCACACTCAGGGCAGGGCCAATGGGGAGGTTATGGCTCTACCCTGTCACACACAGAGCAGGGCCCATGGGGGGGGGGGGGGCCACACCCTGTCAAACACAGAGCCGCAGGGCAATCAGGGGATTGGGGAGCTCCCCCCTATCAGGCACAGAGCAGGGCTGATCAGGGGGTTGGGGTGCCTTCCCCTGTCACGCTGATCCCGGTGCCAGGAGGCATATTACCCTTTTACTATATAGAATAGAGGCCTGGTGCATGAGTAGGGGCTGGCTGGTTTGCCCTGAAGGGTGTCCTGGATCAGGGTCGGGGTCCCCACTGGGGTGCCTGGCCAGTCTGGGTGAGGGACTGAGGGCTGTTTTCCGAAAGCGGGTGACTGAAGCTCCCAACTGCTCCTTTTTTTCTTTTTTTTTTTTTTATTCTGGACCAGCTTTAGCTCTGAGGCCTCGCTGCTGAAAACATCGATACAATGTTGCAGTCAGGCTGGCTGAAGGCAGGCTGACTGAAAGCCGGTTTCTGGGGTTTTGTTTAGCTTCTTATTTGCAACATAGTACATAGTTGCTTAGAGTTGCAGTTGAGAGGCTGGCAGCAGCAGGCGGGGAAGGTTGGAGTCCGCCATCACTGGAGCAAGCAAGCCTCCCTGCTTCCTTCAGTGCATGGCTGCCAGCCGCCATCTTGGCTGACAGTTAATTTGCATAAGGATATGCTGATTAGCAAATGGGAAGGGTAGCGGTCGTACGCTAATTACCATGTTTCTCTTTTATTAGTGTGTGTATATGTATATATATATATATATATATATATAAAGTAATCTGCAAATGAGGTTGGGACTCCATAACAGTCCCAACCAGCTCAGGAGGAGGGGCCACACACGGCCTCAAGCCTGAGAGAACAACCCACAGGCATGGCCCAGAGCCTGAGAGATCAACACAGAGGAGCGCCTGCTCCAAGCCTCCACGGTGCGGCTGGGGGCAGGCTCCCAATGGACACACACACACATACACACATACACGGGGCGCCTGCTCTGCGGAGTGGCTACGAGTAGGCCCCCAGCTGGCACATGCACACACACACACAGCACCTGCTCCGAGCCTCCACGGCCAGACTGCGGCTTAGGTCATCAGTAGGACATCCCCTGAGGGCTCCTGGACTGTGAGAGGGAGCAGGCTGGGCTGAGGGACCTCCCCCCCTCCGCCCCCCCCCGGCCTGAGTGCAAGAATTTCATTCACCGGGCCTCTAGTTGATTAATAAAATTATATAGGTTTCAGGAATACAATTCTATAATACATCATGTATACTGTATATTGTATTGACCACTCCAAGTCAAGTCTCCTGTCATAGTTGGATCATTTTTAATCCAAATCTGATGACTACCTTTTAATTGGGGTGCTTGGGCCTTTTAAATTTAAAATGAATGGTGATATGATTAGGTTTGAGTCTATTATCTTGCTATTTGTGTTTTATTTTTCCCATCTGTTCTTTATCCCCCCTTTTCTTTCTCTGCCTTCTTTTGGATTAATTGATGATTTTTTAGTGATTTATTTTATCTCCTTTGTTAGCTGATGAACTATATCTTTTCTTTGTTACACATTTTACTGGTTACTTTAGGGTTTACAGTACACATATGTAACTTATCCCAGTGCACCTTCAAATGATTTTACACCACTTCCCATATAGTATAAAACCATGCAATAGTATACTTCCACTTCTCAACTCTCAGCCTCTGTGCTGTTGCCATAGATTTTGTTTTAATATTTGTTATAAAACCCACATCATCTTGTTATTATTTTAGTTTAAATGAACAATAATCTATGACAGAGATTTAAAAAGTAAAAAAAAAAAAAATTTACATTTATCCACATAATTCCTTTGTTTAGGCTTTTCTCAACCTCATTACTATTGGCATTCCTTCCTGGAGGGTGGGGGCAGTCCTGTGCATCATAGAATGTTTAATAGCATCCCTGACCTCTATCCACTAGACACTAAGAGCCTTCCACCCGCTCCCCTCTCCCCTCAAACTGTGACAACCAAAAATGTCTCCAGATATTGCCAAATGTCTGCAGGGGTAAAACCACCCCCAGCTGAGAACCACTGGTGTAGATCCACATTTCCATCTGGTGCCATTTCCTTCTTCTTGAAAGACTCCCTTTAACATGTTGTGTAGCATGGGTTTGCGGGTGGTGATAAATTCCTTCAGCTTTTGTATTTCTTAAAAAAAAAAAAAAAAGCTTTCTTTGCCTTCGTATTTGAGAGTGGTTTTCCCTGGATGAAGAATCGCAGGCTGACAGTTTTGTTCTTTGAGCAGCACTTTCAAGATGTGGCTTCGCTGCTTTCTCACTCGTATTGTTTCCAACGAGAAAGCTCCGATCATCCTTATCTTTGTTTCTGTGTGTAATGCCTGTGTTTTCTCTTGCTTGCTTTTAAGAATTCCCCTTCAACACTGGTTTTGAACAAATTGATTATGATGTTCCTGTGTGTAGCTTTCCTCATGCTTCTAGTGCTCGGGGCTCATTTAACTGGTATGAATCTTACTCTACAAACAGGTGTGCAAAAAATACAAAATTTCTTTGTTGTGTTGTGTGTTTTTTTTTTAACTCAAGTTAAATCTAACTCAAAGCCAATTCCTCCCCAATATATTGTGGGAAATTCAATCAGAGTCGTGATTTTTCTTCCCCCACTAGAGAGGGGAAAGTAACGTGGGCCAGGCACAGATGGGCAGGTCTCTCCAATCCTGGGTCAGGGGCATGCCTGATTGCCATGGTGACACCCAGTGTTCTTATTCACAGCCAACATTTCCTCTAATCTGTGCCTGGGACATGGGACTCTTTAGGTGGCCAGAGCGCCGAGTCTGAGCTGTTATCTCTAGGACGGTACCAATCTTACTTTCTCCTTCTCCTTAGGCCTGCTCCTCTCTCCTGGAATGCTGCAGTGAAGTCATGCTTCTTTCCCCACATCTCTCCATCCCTCCCCAGGTACTCTCTCCTTGAGGGTCACTCCTGCCTCCTCTTCTCCCTCTTTCAGATCCAGCACAATCTACTGAATAAGTTTGGTCTTGAAGAAAACCAAACAACTTCAAAGGTTTGCTTTCCACCCTCCAAAAATCCCCAAAGCAAAATAATACCAATAACATGACCACAATAACAGGAAAAGAGGATAAAGATAAAAGTTTGGAAAGCAAAATTCAGATTAACATCCAAGATTATCATGCCAGCTGTATAAATTATAACAGAAGGTGGTAAATGGTATTATATACATTAAGAAAGTGTTATGGGAACAGTTAGGACAGAGCTACCCCTAAAGAAAACAGTCATTGGTCTAGCTCTTAAAAGATAATGAAGAGTATGCAAAAGGAAGGCATTTGACGGAAAAGAAGCTTCTGCAAAGGCCCCAAGTTGTGGGCTGTCCTGGGAACAATGAGAAAAAAAGAGAGTTGTGTGGAGGTTTGTGCAGAAGAACTGTGAGACGGAGAGGATCATAACAGGAGCTAGAAAAATTTGTCAAAGAGCTTTGTATGCTAAACAAAGAAGCTCACAGAATATCACCACAAATTTAGTGGTTTAAAACAGCATACTTTTATTATCCTAGTTCTGTGGGTCAGGAGTCCAATACAGCTTCCCTGGGTCCTCTGCTCCGGGGTCTTTCACAACTCTTCAATCAAGGTATCAGCTGGGGCTGGAGTCTCATGTGAAGGCTGGACTAGAGAAGAACCTGCTCCAGGTTCATGTGATCGTTGGCAGTGCTCAGTTCCTGATGGTTGTTGGACTGAGAGCCTAAGTTCCTTGCTTACTATTGGCCAGACACCACCTTCAGTTCCTTGCCACTAGGATTCTCTCCAGGGCCACTTGTTTCATGAACACCAGCAAGAGAGTATGTGAGCATGGGAACTATAATTCTCATGGTCTTAGTAAGAATTTAGTCAATCTGTTTATTAAATATCAGATACGTTTTTAGTCGCTTGCTTCACTAAATTCAGTCATTTTGTTTTGGGCCAGTATAGTGTTTGTTTTTTTTGTTTACTAAAATAATCTCATTTATCCACATGGACAAAACTTCAAATCACATTTTAGAAAGACTGGTCTTAAATTCATTTTCAATAACTCTTTCTTATATGACTACCCTACTCAAGATATAGCTTCCTGGATCTTGTATAGAGTTTCAACTACAGCTCAACTATTACTAGAACACTTTACTGTCTATACAATTTCAGCAATAACTCAGATTCTAACCATTTCAAGGAGGCAGTCTCCCAAAATTTTCTAATGTTTTTCCCAAAATTTCTAAATCCAAGTATAGCCAACATATTTCAGGTACTCTAGAGGTTAACCTTCAGGTTTACACAAATCTTCCAAATTCCAAAATATTCAGTGGTATTAGAGGTTCCAAAATGTGGAAGACACCATAACTCCATCTGATATGCCTTGGCATTTGCTAATTCCTCCCCATCTTCCTAATCCAGTCTCTTCTTGTTCCCATCTGTGGCATATCAAAAACCCTTTCATGTAGGGTTCCTTTTGACTCTGGTCTCTGAAATTATGTTTATTTTTCAGTTATTCTTTGACTCTGAAGACTTATTAAGCATTAATGAAGAAAACGACTTAACAGGCGTCAAAGGAGTTTCCATGAAGAGTTGCCAAGGATAGGTTTGATTACAGTCTATGAAAATAATGGAGAAGGGTTGAGTTCTGTAATTAAATCTCTAGGTGCCTGAGCTTACACAGGACTTCAAAAAAGATAAGATGAACCCAATATAGGCGATTAATAAGGCATATTAGCAATCCAAGCCAAAAAACATAATAATCTATAATAATAAAAGTGTAATATGCTAATTAGGCCAGACAGCCGAACAACCTTCCAGACATCATTCCGGGCGTCCTTCTGGGTGTCCTTCCAGACGAAGCCGCTGTGGCAGGGGCCGATGCAGAGGCAGTTAGGGGCGATCAGGCAGACAGGCAATTAGTTAGGGGTGATTAGGCAGGCAGGCAGGTTAGCGATTAGGAGCCAGCAGTCCCGAATCTCAAGAGGGATGTCTGACTACGGGTTTAGGCCTGATCCCTCTGAAATTGCGAAAGGGTGCAGGCAAGGCTGAGGGACCCCCACCCTCCTGTGCATGAATTTCATGCACTGGGCCTCTTGTAACTCATAATGTAAGAGAAGATTTTAATTAAAAAGCCAGTGTTGAGAGACTACCTTTCACAACCTGAGTGGTGAATGACAAATAAAGTTACTTTTGCACACTGTTCAGAAAGCTTCCCTCTTCCACTTCAGAACAACTTTTTTTGTGTCATATTTGCTCCCTTTGATTTCAACTGCTCTGTTCCATGGGCACTGATGAACTTTTCTATAAGTAAATAAATTGTTAAATACAAATAATTCAATTAGTAGATAAGTAGTTTATTTCATCAATGAATATTTTGTTTAAGTGCCTACAATTTGTCCAGCACTGATGGGCAGAACAAATGTAGCTCTAACTTCCTGGAATTTGTAACCTAACGGAGAGAGCATCATTAAGTAACTCATGACATACATTAAAAATCGTGGTGCTACAAAGAAAAGGTCTAAGGTATTATAAGAGGTTATAACAGGGAGTTGTGACATCAGAGGCTTGACAAGGTGGAGCTCACTGTGACCTTAGTCTGAGTTCAGTAAGCAGGGCAAAGTTTGGAGTGAATTGAAAATAAATGAGTAGAAGGAAGAAAGAAAGAAGGAAAGGAAGGAGTGGGGGATGCATCATTAAATAAAACAGACAAAACTCCCGCCTTATGAAGCATCTATCCAAGAACAGACACTCTCTAGGCAGGCAGAGCACTTGAATGGGAGATCTGAACTGGGGCCATCCATGTAGAATTAATGGGCAGAGATGCAACTGTGGACATAGTCACCACGGGAAAGAGTGTCAAGAGAGAGAGAGCCAATCAAGAATGAGCCCGAGCAAATATGCCCTGTTGGAAAGGGTCAGAAAAATGCAGAAAAGGATACAGTTAAATGTCTGAATTGGAGATAAGAACACTTTAGATTTACAAGATGATTAGAACAGGTTGTCATCCAGGGCCGTGACCTCCCAGAAGAGAAGAAAGCTTTAACCATTTTAAATCAAAGAATCTCTTCAGAGCCCGACTGGCGGAGCTCAGTGGTTGAGCGTCGACCTATGAACCAGGAGGTCACAGTTTGATTCCCAGTCAGGGCACATGCCTGTGGGCTCAATTCCTGGTATGGGGCATGCAGGAGGCAGAGGATCAAGTATCACTGTTACTTGGATGTTTTTCTCTCTCCCTCCCCCTTCTTCTCTCTTTAAAAATAAATAAAACTATTCTTTAAAAAAAAAAAAAGTCTCCCCTCTCCCCTTTTATCATCTTTCTCTTCCTTCTCCACCCCACCCCCACTCCTAGCTTCTCACTTCTCCTCAAATGCAACCACTTTGTTAGTTTCTTGCGGATCCTCCCAGGGATCTTTCACAAATATATGTAAATCATGGCACCTTTCACAAATATAACCCTGATTTAATACGCTCTGGGATTAGGGAGATTATCTGTTATTATCTTCATTTTGAAAATGAGGAAACTGAGAGACTCAGAAAAGCCAAGTTACTTACCCAAGATTGTATAGCTAGGGTTCAAATACATACTCTTCTACACAGTACACCACGGCCAAAAGAGTGGCTCTTTTAAAATAACATATCTTATAAAATGTGTAATAATGTTGTGTTTAAAAGAGAGAGAGAGAAAGAGAGAGAGGGAGAGAGAGAGAGAGAGAGAGAGAGAGACTGAAAAAGGCTACTAGTATTTGGTAAGTATAGCCTTAATCTCAGAAGCTGTGGTCTGCCATCCCCTTTTCACCCCACTCTTCTTCAGGATGTCTTCTTTCCCTCTCTAGACAAAATGGTAATATTAGATGTCAATTATCTACGTCAGGGGGTGGAGGATAGTCTTTCACATTGGCAGGTGCAAAAATCATCCACTGCAGAACGTCAGGAAACTTCTGGGGTTTTAAACTGAAGTTGTAAATTCTTCTCTCTTCCCTCCTTCTCCCTGCCCAATCAAAAACTTGTGCTCAGTACTTTTCTTAGTAGTTTTTATTTATTTCCTCTCTAGTGACAATACCTGCACACCTTCCCCATGTTTCTATGTTTATCCAAACCTGGACATTCTTTAATGAATGTCAGGCCAGCCTGGTTTGAAAAGCCTATGATAATATAATTGTGGTAAAATTCTCGATTACAAAGCTCTCATGTCTAAAGTTGATGGTTTTAGTCTTATTATCTACCTTATTGTATAACTTTATGCATGGCTAATATCAAAAAGACTTTCTCAAAATAAAAAACATATGTCTTATATTCAATAGTATGTCACCTGTCCATCGCCCTCTGCCCCCCACCTCATGCCATATGCAGCTCACATAGCAGGTGTTTGATAAGTATTTGTTGAATAAATAAATGGAATGAGATACTTAAACCTTCAGCTAGGAAAATACACTTACCTTCCACAATTCTCTTCAAGGGTGTTGTTGAGTACATTGCTCACTGTAACATCAGCACCTTGTCCATGATGTGATGTCCCACAGCCTTAGTACCAAGAATGGATATGCATTACCTGCAAGAAGAATAGCCACAAAATTCAGTAAAGGATGCTATTTTACCTTAAATCTTACACAAAACCCACACCACATAAAACACATAGACTTAGAACTCCTCTGACTAAGCAGGATGGTGGAGGCAGCTCTACCCTAGTTGGTCTCACCTGCTGTAAATTCCCCTGGCAACCTGCTGGGAAGTTCAGGGATTCATGGAACAATAATGGAACAAAGGGGTGTGGGAGATGCGGGAAGAGACTGGACAAAAATCGTGCACCTATGGATGAGGACAGTGGATGGGGAGTGAGGGCGGAGGGTGGGATGGTAACTGGGAGGAGGGAAATTATGGGGGGGGAAAAGAGGAACAAATGTAATAATCTGAACAATAAAGATTTAATTTAAAAAATAATGGAACAAGATTTCCTCTCTCTCTCTCTCTCTCGAGTAGCCACTAGAAATTTAGCCCACATCTGGAAAATACAGAGGACTCATTCAAACTTAGTAAACTTATTCTTGGCTTTACAGATTGGACAAAAGTAGGTTTACAGTTGTTCGTACAGAAAATAATACAATAATTAATAAATATAAGAATAAACTTTGTTTTGTGTACTCACAACTATAAACCTACTTTTGCCCAATCCTGTATTTAATCTTTTTTTACTATTCTACTTTTACCTTAGATTTTTTACAGAATCTGAAATTATTTCAGATGGATGATGGGTGGATGGATAGATAGATGGATGCTAAATGGATGGGCAGTGGATGATAAGTCTCTACAAAACTTGCTCTAGTGCTATATTAATTGACAAACAAGCTGCATAGCACTAATTTTAATGAGAAAATTCTCATTAAACAGTTATCCATAATACAAGTAGAAATTCTTCATAGAGTTTACCACCATTCCCTTATCATAGAGTCCCACTGGCACCATGGATGGCTGACTTAGCATTTCACTGAGCAGAATGGTGCCAATAAAATCCAAGGTACAAACCACACACACATAAATGTATAAAAAATGTATTAAAAATGTATAAAAATGTATTGAAAGAATTCCTGTTAACAATTTGTTGCTAAATAGCTAAAATCTTCACGATTGCTCTATGGAGTATTGGTAAAAAAAACTTCCAAACTGGGAAGCCAGTATTTTTTTTTTTTTTGACTCTGAATTCTTTTTTTTTTATTATTTTTTTTTTCGCTAAAAGTATTACAAAGGGTATTACATAAGTGTCCTTTTTTCCCCCCCGCCCTTGACAAACCCCTGCTCTCCCTTACCCCCCAGTGTCTTATGTCCATTAGTTATGCTTATATGGATGCATACAAGTCCTTCGGTTGATCTCTTACTCCCCTCCCTCCTGTCCCCCAACCCTCCCTGGCCTTCCCACTGCAGTTTGACAATCAGTTTGAGGCAGCTCTGCCTCTGTATCTATTATTGTTCAAAAGTTTGTAATGGTCTTTATTATCCATGAATGAGTGAGATCATGTGGTATTTTTCCTTCATTGACTTGAAGCCAGTATTCTTGATGATAAAAATCAACTCTCAAACATCTATTTAATAGAGAGAGGAGGAGTGAAATGATGGGCCAAATCAGTAGTGGACATCCCCATTCCTTTCAGTTTGTTATCCTGGAGCATTATTTCTCAGCGGAATTATTTCCTTATTGGTTTTCCTTTATCATCACACAAACTTCAAATGGTTTGCATTGGTTTTATCTGCCTAATGCTATTACAGTTGTTTATCCTGTTAGTTTGCTTAGATCTTGGCACCTAAACTTTCCCAAACTCACTTGCTGATGACTATATAAAGTTCAGGATCAATGGTTTTCAATGGTTCTTACATGAGTGAATAGAAATACTGATTAAAGACTGGTAATGGAATTACAGACTTGCCTGCATATCTCAAAGCAATTTACCAAGCACCATTATATGATCTTATAATGTTGAGGGCAAGTGATTGTGTCTGCATTTGCACGTGGAACTACGAAACCCAGGTCCTATTTTTCTTACTGTGTTATGCCCCACCAGGCTGACGATAACCCTGGGAACTCTTGAAAACTCAGCAGGGGGTCAGTGGAAGCTCTGCACTGCAGGGGGTTAGGGGGTAAGCAAGTTTCTGAAGGTGGAGCCTGCCGTTCAGTTGTCCCACCAGGAATCACACAGCAGATTGGGTACTTCCAGAGATTAGCTCTTTCCAGTTGAACTAATGAGTATTTTTTTTTTAAGTTCAACCAGTGTTTCACATTTTGGACTTGTTGACCCAGATCCTACTCATTCAAAGTCTCCCTTCTACTGCTAAAGCAGGATCAATTTCACCCACTGATTCAAGGAAAACAAACAAGACTTGAGATTCTGTCTCCTTCCAATAACTAAGTCAGAACTCTTTCTTTGACCTTTTGGTTGTCTTTCTCTTTAAAAACACTTAAGTTTTTCCTTTCTGAGTATAAAAGCAATTAGCATAGAAATTATGAAAATACACACAAAAAACAAAAAATAGGAACATTTAAATTATGCAGAAGTCCATTACTCAGCAGTGAACATTTTTTAAATATTTCCTTCCAGTCTTTTTTTCTAGACATCTACACTAATAAAAGAGAAACATGCAAATTGATGTCACTCCGCTGTGCCCATCAGCCAATCAGGATGAGTATGCAAATTAGCCCAACAAAGATGGTGGTTAATTTGCATATGCAGGCATGGAGCGAAGACTGAAGGCTCCGCCCGAGTGAAGACTGAAGACGACTGAAGACTGAAGAAGACTGAAGACGACTGAAGAAGACTGAAGACTGAAGACGACTGAAGACTGAAGAGGCTTGCCTTCTCTGCTGCGGTCAGAGCGAAGAAGCCTCCAGGCTTGACTTCTCCGCTGTGGCCGGAGCGAAGGCCTGGGTCCCAGGTGTCAGAGGAAAACCAGTGCTGGCAGCCAGGGGAAGGAAGGCCTATTGCACGAATCTCTTCATGCAATGGGCCTCTAGTTTGTATATATAAAAGCCAAGCAACCAGAACACTGGAACAACCAGAATGACTGGTTGCTTTGATGCACATTACAGCTCTGATTGCACCCTCCCCCATCGAGGGTGGGACTGGCTGGCCAACCTCCTGTGTCCCCTCCCCCTAGCTCGCCCAGCCTCGATTGGCACCAATGCACGAATTCATGCACTGGGCCTCTAGTCTTATATATAAACACACGTAATGATAGAAGCTAAACCATATGTGTTGTCTATGCATTTAACAATTGTGAACATTTCGCAGGTAAATAAATATTCTTTAAAACATGATTTCTAAAAGTTCCACAGTGGTCCCCTCTGAATCATAATTTAATTTATTAAATCATTTACCATTAAAATTTAGGTCAATTCCACATTTTCACCATCTATACTAATAATAGAGGAATATGCAAATTGCCCAGGACACCATCACAGTAACAGTAACAACCAACAGCCGGCTGTGTGGGGGGTGACCAGGCCGGCAGGGAGGTTAGTGAGGGATGACCAAACTACTGAACAGCAGGCTGCTTGGGGTGACCAGGCCAGCGGGGGGGGGGGGGGGGGGGGGGGGGGCGGGGGGGAGTTGGGGGCAACCAGGCCGGCAGGGGGGGGGGGGCATTTAGGGCGATTAGGCCATCAGGCAGAGGAGGTTAGGGGTGATCAGGCTGGCAGGAGGGGCAGTTAGGGGCAATCAGGAAGGCAGGCAGGTGAGCAGTTAGGAGCCAGCGGTCCTGGATTGTGAGAGGGCAATCAGACATCCCCTGAAGAGCCCCGGATTGGAGATGGTGCAGGCTGGGCTGAGGGGACCCCCCTGCACAAATTTTGTGCACTGGGCCTCTAGTTATAAATAATGCTGTTGAATATCTTCGCATGAAAATTGTTATATGCATCTTCTGATTACTTTCTCAGGATCCCATGGAACTGATAGGTTAAAGACCTGAGCATCTTAAGTTTTTCATACATTTAACTCAGTTGTGCCACCTCTCATCTCAAAGATTGTACCAAGTTATGCTCTGATCAATAGAGCATAAGAATTTCCAAAATGCTTCTGTTATTCCCCCTCCTCTAGTTTGCTCTTAAGTTCATTTTAACATGATTTTTCCTGGATAGAAATATTGTTAGGGAGTGGTATGAGGTGTTTAGAACACAGTGTGATTTTTATCAAGGCCCAAAGTGAATTTGAGTCCTTTCTATATTTAGAGATCTTTAGGAAAAGTAATAGCATGAAAGGGGGAGTTGATTCATGATTTTGTCTCCACTCCCAAATTAAAAGAGCTCCAAGTGTATGTCTTGCCCCATGATTTCCTAAATTCAAAAAGAAACACCAAATATGAACTGGCTTTTCTGCATATAAAGAATCAAGTCAAATGAATAATCTCTATACAACAAACTTGAAATGCTCTTTCCCCCTGCTACTGAAGAGGACAGCTTTCTTATTTTTCAACCGGTGTAAATGGCTCAAAGTTTCTATTTTTCTCAAACTGTAATGAAAGGGATTCATTATTCTTTGCACATACACGTCTACATTTTGCTGTGAAAGTCAATATTTATTGCACTTTTTTCCTGCATTTCTTAATGGAACATGTGTGTGATTATTGAATAAACATGAATGTATTGAGTTTTGCAACACTTCTTCTCCAGTAATTTGTTAGGATTTTTTCACTCTTCTAACTCAAAACAGATTTATTTTTCTAATAAGATTTTGTAAGTTCTTCATCCACAGTATCCACTAGATTTATTTCATTTTCAAAATATAAACTGCTGCACCTGGGCAGCAAATTTTTTGATTACCCCAAATGGTTTGTGATGGTTTTTAGCGTAGAGCAATGGTATGCATACTTACCAGGTGTACTTCAGTTCATGCATTACTTTCTGGTTTAATATTTTTTGGTCTGCTTATTCCATCTCAGTCTCCCTGACCACATTCTCAGGCTTTATTTCATCCTCATTTGCACATCATGCAAGAAAGCATTTCAGCTGAATAAAGAATCCTTTAAAAGATTTCACATGGAGATGGAAGATCTAATAAATTTCTGTTGAGAGAGTTTATTATTGTTGATGTAATTATTATTTAGCATGGATGAAGCATTCTTTAAAGCTGAAGATACCCAGCTTTAAAGAATCTCTACATGGTATTGTCTTCCCTCTTAAGTCATTCTGGCTGTATTCCCAAGTCATGTTCTCTATATGAATTTAGTGGCCCAATAAATTAGGAATTCAGAGGACATTAAAGGGATACTTCAATTTTGAATTTTTGAGATGTTATCATGATAATGCTGCCATATTTATACTCTTTTTTTTCTAATGACCTCAAAATACCTCATGAATAAGCAATAGGGTTTTCCTCAATGCCCAAGTTAACAATAAGATTTTATTGGTCTGAAAAATATCCACCACCCATTCCTATATCTCATTGTAATAATGTGAATCCATAGTAGTAAATGCAGGCATTTGTAATACACCAGGGCTTAAAAATTTACAAAATAGTCAATATGTTTCTTTTTATTAATGTTTTTCTTACTGAAATAATGGTGTTCTTAAGCTTGGAAATTTGGTCTGGTGATTAAGCAGTCTTTTTCATAGAATTATCAATATATGTGAAATTTTTATGATCATTATCAAACCCCTAAAAAACACAGTATTCAATAAGTGAAAAGAAATCAACCTACATTATTTACTCCTCTAGGCTAAGTACATGCCTAAATTTATTATTTCCAACCATGACCTTTGCCCTGATATCAGAGTAACAACTCATATGATAGCCAGCCACTGACATCACCACTTCCTTGATGTACTTCTCCTCAAATCAATCTCTTCTCCAGTCTTTTCCATCTCAGCAAATGACACAACCATCTGCTCAAACTAAAACCCTCAGGGCCATCATTGATTGTTCTTTCTTTCTCTCCAACATCTAATTCAACACCAAGTCCTGTTGGCACTAACTTTAAAATATATGCCAATTTAGTTACCTTCTCTTTGTTTCCATTGGTACCATCTTAATTCAAGGCACCATTGTATCTCACCTGAAATTCAGCAGCATCTCTATTGGTTTCTCTCTATTTCTATTCTTGATCCACTATAATTAGTATACTGCAGAGCAAAGGGTAAGCCAGCATATGATACTCCCCTGTCTTAATCCCTCACTGGCTTCCCCTTACACTCAGAATAGAGCCCAAGTTATATCATGGCTTGCAAGAACCTACATCCATAGGCTCTGCCCCTTCTATAACTACATCTCATACCACTGTCCCCTCACTTCCTGTTATCTAGACTCCCTGACCTTTTGTTCTTCAAGCATTCCTCTCTTAGATTTTGTTGTTTTCTGTTTTCTACATGGAACACTCTTTCCTTCCTTATGTTTGCATGACTGATGTATTCTCATCAGTCAAGTCTCAGCATAAATACTATGTCCTTGGAGTGGTCATCCTTGACCACCCCCATTCTGTCTCCAACCACCCTACTTTATTTCCTGCTTAGCAATAATTTCTCCTTAAAATAATCTTTTTTGTTTGTCACCTTTTGATAGCCTGGCTCTGCACTAGAATATGAAGCCCCATGGAGAAGACAGTTTGTCTCTCGTTCACCACTATTACAACCCTAATCCAATCTTGACATGGTAGGTGCTTAATAAATACTCATTGAATGAATGAATTTCTCAATCAATCTGAAAGTCAAACTCATGCCACTCACAATCCAGCTCTACCTATGTTTGTAGCCCATCTCTCAGGAAGCTACATACAAGCCATATCAGATGAGTCACCATTTCTTAAACACACAATGAAATTTCACAACCCAGTGCCTCTTATTAGACCATTAACTCGTCCTCACACATGCTTTCTCTCCCTTCCCCCACAACCTCCCCAGTTCCACTGAGTGACATTCTATTCAGTGCTCCAGGGCCAACTCAACTGTCTCCTCCTCCACTGAGCTGCTGTCTTTTTCTCCTTTGGATTTATAGCATTCTGTCTCCGTCAAAGGGCCCTTACCACAGCCCTCCTTTCATAATTAGATGTGTCTATTTCTTGCTTCCCCAGGATATAATATGTTCTCTGAGAGCAGAAACTTAATCATCTTCACATCCTTCATAATACATAGTCTAGTCCCTGGTAGGGGCTCAATAAGTGTTTTTTGAATTGAACTGAATTAAACTGAAACAAACTATGAGATAGATGGCCCAAAAACTAAACTCTGTGCCTCCTAAAAGGAGCTCTGAACTCTCAATTGATTGTGAAATACATATCTCTCTAATTTAATGGAGGGGATGGTGGATTTTCTGTGTGATGAGGAATTTTCTGCCTGTTTCAAAGAGAGATAAGGTCAGGAATCACTGACCTTATGTTTTCTGTATCTCTGTCTTAAATCACCAGCTGCTTGTTTAGCCTTTATCCCAATGTTTGGCAGAACCTGGGTTGCTTCTCTCACACATGTTTTTCCTTCAGATTGTTGATATTGGGCTGTATCTTATATGATAACAAAATACCAGACTTCTTGGGTCATTGGTTTAATGCAGCTGTGGTTGGTTGAGGTTCATGAAAGTCACCACTTGTCATTTGTTTATATCACTGCTCTAGTGAATTTAGGCCTCTTCTTCGCTAGAGAGTTGGAAATTTTATCCCCAGACTCAAACATTCCCCCATTTCTTGTAAACAGACATCAAACTGGGGAATAATATGGAGCAAGGTATCCTGTGAATGTTCAACAGAGACTCTATAGCAACTTAGTAGAGAACTCAGGAGGAAAGAGACTTTAGTTCCTTCTTAAATCAACCCACTCTTGTTCCATTGGAATAAGGGGAAAATCCATAGTGTAGCAGGGTGAGACATAGCTTTATTAGACAAGGCTGGCTAGAGAGAATATGTGTCCACAGAACATAAAAAATTTTTGAGTATACCTGAAGACAATAGTTATATCCAGGTATTTCTGGAGCTCTAAAAAGCAGGGTTAAGGCCTTGCTGAAACAAAGCAACAATATAGAACAGGTATGCAAAATGCAATGGATTTGGGTAACCTAATAACAGTTAGATTATAGCTAATAAACATCCTTTCCTCAACTTTGATCCATAAGTCTCCAGGTACCTAAGGCACATCTATTCCTGAGATGCCCACATGTTGATGAACTGACTATCATTAGGTAGCAATCATCTTGGTGTCTGCCATGGGATAAGGTAGGAGATGCCTGAAATTGGTCAGAAAAGGCTTGTATCTTGCATCTCTTTCTCATTCTTTCTCCTTAATAACTTCCCTACTCTTCAGGTGTCCTTCCTTCTGCTTGCTCCCCAAAAGAGAGACAAATCACTATTCTAAAGGAAACACAGGTCTAAGCCATGGACTAAGAATAGACCACAAAAGCTTTCATTGCACATGGCCCACAAAGCTTTCAGAAAGAGGATGAAAATGGAGGCTAGCCCAAGACTAAGTGACAGTGACTTCAATTCAGTTTCATTGGTTCAGTTTAATTCAATTGTTAGGATCAGAGAAGAATGGGAAGAGTACATTTGAGGCTGAATGGGCAGTTCATTGCTCTATAGAGTGATATGGCTACTAAAAGGTTTACCAAATGCTGGTGAGAAACAAAGACAAAAACTACACACAGATTTGTATTAAATGTGCTGGTAAAGAAAACCACGACATCACAGGACAAGAGAGCAGTGCAACTAATCAGAGTCAAAAGTGGCTCCTCCTAATGGGGTCTCCCTATCTGATTCTGAATTTAAAGTCAGTGAGGATGTGGTCAGTCCTCCTGCTTCCTTGCTAAGTCCCACCAGGCCAGGGTATGTAAATTAAGCATTGGAAGGAACTATAGTGGTCACATGATCACACAACTCATCAGCTACTGAACCTTCTCCATTTTTTCCCATTGCAATGGACTCTGAAATGTGTTTCTATGACTTCATGTTAATGAAGGTATGTTTAATGTTTGGGAATTTACTTCAAATAAAACAAAGAAGCTCCACTGAGATGTCACTCCCGAAGTCCTTACAAGAAATTCATGCCTCCACAGAATCTATCCTGGTTCTGCTAAAAAACAGGCAAAGGGACACATCCTCTTTTAAAAGACATTAGCTTACTTACAGTCTGATGGATAAATGAGCCATTTTCTGTGTGTGTAGTGCATGTGTGTGCACACATATATGCACATGTGTGTTTGAGTATTTGTGGGAAAGTGTGTGGGAGTTTATTTATTTAAAGGACAACATACTGTGTTGCAAGTTTCATAAAGAAATAAAAGTAAATAAGAAATAGTAAATAAGAATGAAGCTTGTTGATATAGGACCTTACCATCCACCCTGCTGAGCTTTGAGAAGAATTTGAAAGCATGTTTTGCCAAGAACAATTTGCAGAGTGGATATTCAGTCCTTCAGACACTACATATTATTAAGACAAATGTTAGATGCCGATCTCTTGCAATTAGATTATACCAGAAGACTTTAATATCAGTTTCTCATTATATGAAACAAAACTACAATGCTCCACTAGGCTTGACCAAAGTTCCCTAAGAACATCAGTATAATCCCCCATGGCCCCTAGGACTGCCTCTTCATTCAAATATCTGCTAGAAATTCCCACTGAAGTAAAATGTTTGCCTTATTCCAAGAATAAAAGACAGTGCCTTATAAGTGAGAGAAGAGAGATATACTTAGGCTGGATTACAAAATGAGAAACTAAGGAGACAAACAAGATTCCTTGGGGTTCTGAATCAAATGTGATGAAAGTGGCATTGAGGTTGCTGCCACATTTCGTTTCCTTAAAACATCAGAATTATATTTGGAGAAGGCAGGAGTAGGTGAGTGTGCCGTGTGCATTTGGATCCTGTAATTACAATGTCCAGACCAAGAGGGCAATTATCCTGCACTTTGATTGGTTAGTTGCACCTGGAGCTTGGTTTTTTCTGGGGGCTATATTTTGAGAAAGGGGGTTCAGGTAAACCAGAAAGGCTCCAGAGTGCAAAACCAGAGTGATGAGATTCAAGAATTATTTCATGGGAAGCCGAGTTGAGGAAACTGGAAACTAAATCTGGAGACAAGAATAGAGGAGGGAGGAAATAAGAAAGACAAATTTTGAAATTTTTAGAAGTTTTTTATACTGCATGTATTCTATTTCCCTAAGTATACTACAAGTTATCTGTCTGTATATTTTCTTAAAATATTTACTTAAAATGCTCTTCTCCCTTTTTCTGACTATTGATCCCTCTGATCCAGCTCAGCATCACCTTCTCCAGAAAATCTTTCAAGAGTCCCTTATAATTTTCTTCCTTCCTGCCACAAGCAGACAATGAGGCATTCTTTCTCTGCACCCTATTATTCTATAAAACAATTTCATTTTATAGTAAAACTTTGTACTCCAATGCCTATCAATTTTCAATCTTACATTAAGCTATGGACATGGAATGGAGTAGGTCCTATACTTCTTTCATTAATTTTTTGACCTTTTCTAGATATCTGCTATTTCCTAAATATTGTGCTAATGACTACAAAAAAAAAACACACACACAAAAGATTTAGCTCTTATCCCTGCAGAACACAAAGCAAAGAAAGAGAAATGCAAACATCAGAAACAAGATAAGGATGTCTTCTCTCACAATTCTCTTCAACATTGTACTGGATATTCCAGCTAGTGGAATAAGGCAAGGAAATGAAATAAAAGGAATCCAGGTAGAAGGGAGAAGTAAAATTATGCTTATTTGCTAACCACAAGATAACCTATGTAGAAAATTCAAGAGAATATGGAACTAATAAGTGAGTTTAGCAAGATTGTGTGATAGAGCCCTAGCTGGTTTGGCTCAGTGGATAAAGCATCGGCCTGCAGACTGAAAGGTCCCAGGTTTGATTCTGGTCAAGGGCACATGCCTGGGTTACGGGCTTGATGCCCACTGGAGGGGGCATGCACAAGGCAGCTAATCGATAATTCTCTCTCATGATTGATGTTCTCTCTCTCCCTCTCCTTTCCTCTCTAAAATCAATAAAAAATATTTTTAAAAAGATCATGTGACAGAAATTCATACAAAATCCACTGTATTTCTATATACTAAGAACAATAGGAAATGGACATTTTAAGTCAATACCATCTAAAATAGAGTCAAAATATAAAATAAGTATGGGTAAATCTTTACAAAAATGTAAATGACTTTTACACTTAAAACTAAAGAATATTACTGAGAGAAATTAAATAAGGGTATTTAAAAAGAAGAAATATTTATATTCATGGGTTCAGAAAACTCAAATTGTAAGATGTCAAATACCTTCAAATTAATCTCTAGATTTGGTGCAATCCCAGTCAAAATCTAGGAGGCTTTTTTTTTCTTTTTTCTTTTTTTTTTTTTTTTTTTTTTTTTTGCAGAAATTGACCGAATGATTTTAAAAACCATTTGAAAATATAGAGGATAGAGAATAGGCCAAACAACTTTGAAAAAAGATAAGTTTAGAGAACCAACACTATGGAATGTCAAGATTTATCATACAGTGGCTATAATCAAGACAATGTGGTTTCAGGTAAAAATAGAAAACTGGATCAATCAGAGAGAATAGAGAGTACACAAATAGAGTCATGAGTATATGGTCAATTTTTTTCTATTCTTGTTAATTTATTCAAGACTAGAAGGATCTTCATTTTGGTTACTTAATAAAAATACTTATAGGAGTCATATTAATGGTGCCATGATAAGTAGTAAGTATACAAAGATCAGAATAAAAACTACTACTCTTTAGTTAGCATTTACTATGAACAAACATTGTGTTCACTCAGTCTTTTATGTATATTACTTCATTTAATCTTTCTTAAATCCTATGAGTTAGAAATGAAATGGTCAATTTTTAATAAAAGTACAAAGGCAATTCAATGGAGAAAGGACAATCTTTTCAACAAATGGTGTTGAAACCATATATTCATATGCAAAAAAATACTTCAACCAATAATTACACACACAAATTAATTAAAATGAATCATTGAGCTAAATATGAAACCTAAAATTATAAAACTTCTAGGTGAAAAATGGGGTGAAAATCTTTGTGATATTGGATTAGGCAAAGATTTCTTAGATATGACACCAAAATCATGATCCATAAAAGAAAAATTAATAAATCTGACTTAATCAACATTCAAAACATCTGCTTTTTAAACAGATACTGTTGAGAGAATGAAAAGGCAAACCACAGCCTAGAAGAAATATTTGTGGTACATATATCTACATCTGGAATATATAAGCAATTCTTAAATTTCAATAATAAGAAAACCTATTTTTTAATGGACAAAAGATCTGAACAGATACTTTATCAAAAAAGTTATATAATGGCAAATAAGCACATAAAATTCAGTATAATTAGTCTCAGAAAAATGCAAAGTAAAATCACAATATGACATAACTACATATTTATTGGAAACTAAAAAAACAAACTATATGAAATATATTGGCAAGGATATGAAGCAACTAGAATACTGATACACAGCTAGTGAGAATGCAAAATGGTAGCACTGCTTTGGAAAACAGATAGGTAGTATTTTCAAAAGTTAAACACACACCTACCATATAATCTAACAATTCCACTAAGTCAAAGGTACATGAAAACATATGTCCAGCCCAAGACTAATGTTAATATTCGTAACATGCAAATACTGAAAAAAACCCAAGTATATATAAATAAAGTATGCTATATCCATACCATGAACTACTACTCAGCAATAAAAAGGAATGAACTATTGATCCACTCTACAACGCAGATAAATCTCAAAATAATTCACATTGAAGACAAGGATTAGAAAGTATACAAGGAAACTTTTGGGTGTGATAGATAGGCTCATTATCTTGATTATGGTGTTGATTTCAAATACAAACCTACTGAATAATATACTTTAAATATGTTCAGTTTATTATGTATTAGTCATCACTCAAAAACCCTATTTTAATAACATAGTTAGTAACAGCAATTTTTAGGAACTTAATTTGAAGTATGCCTAGGACATAGCAAAGGCCCAAAACGTGTTGTTAAAGCATTGAAAACATGGGAGTGTTCTGATAGGTTAATTCTCTGTTACTCTAAAGTACAGAACGGGCCAGGAAGGCAGATTTCCATTTAATATGTTCATTAGAGTTGTCAATAATGGAATGAGCTCCTTGAATAGAAAGGTGTTTATCACAGTGATTAAAAGTCAGGTTCTGGAATAAAGAAGACTCAAGTTCAAATTATAATTTTGCTTCTTATTGTGTGGCCTTGAATAAGTCACTTAAATTCTCTAAGCCTCAGTTTTCTCATCTGTAAAGCAGAAATAATAATAACATCTACATCATGAGACCAAGCATGTAAAATATAGCATTGAATTGTCTGTGTCACTGGGTAGAAGGTTGAGCCAGTTCATTACAAGTTGGTAGGTAACAGTATTTATATAAATATGATAATATCGGACCCTTCATTCAGGGCATAAATTTCTGTATGCACTGTGGGGAGGGTGATAGAGTCAAAGGGAGGCTCAGGTAAACTCAGGTGTAAGTCTTCTCATTATTGCTCAACCTTCTCTCTAATGGTTTATTCCATCGAACACTATAGCACTGCCCTGTTTCATCACTAACATTTATAAGCATCCTGTGCTACAAACTTAGGTCCCCACAAATCTTCCATGCCCTTCCTCCAAGGTATAATAATGAAATCTAAAAAGCTCAATCACATTGTTTGAAAGGATTTTAAACTGTAGGATATTCCTCGAAGATGAGTACATCCCAAACTCATTTGTGCAGAAATTTTTACACACTCCAAAAAAAAGACTATTGTTGTAATACAACTATAACTCACGATGGCAACAAACTCTCCAAAAAGGGATTTTACGGAGCCTATTTTGAGGACATTGTTTATGGATGAATTTCTCTTTGTTGAGTTTCCAGTTATCGATGTTCACATAAATTCTTGAGCAATTACAGAACTGCCTCTTTGAAGGCTCCAATTGACCATACAAACTGTGCAAAAAACAAACCAACAGAAAAACTTGCAACGGGCATGTTCTTTAGTGCTTCCTTCATCTTATAGGCCAGGAAAAGGGATAATTTCCTTGCTCAAGGCCATGCAGAAAGAAAGTACTTGAAGAGTCTGAGGACCTCAAGAACTTCGAATTGTCAATCCCATGTATGATGTCCTAGGGCCCAGTGTTTTCATGTGTGTACGTGGCCAGCGAGCTCTTTGTTCACCTGATGCTGTGCTAGCATTGAGGACTGCCTTCTTCCAGGCCCAGCCTTTTGTTTCTTTAGACTGATGATCTTAAAACCACAGATGCATGATGCTTACTTATTAGGTGAACCTGGGTTTATTTTTCTATTTTTTGAATCAGCAGGTCTCTGCTCTAACGATGTGCAATCACAAATCTGGCAGACTGTTTCATTCCACATGCTGAAAGAAGGCCACAGGAAGTATTTCCATTCTGTATTGCATAGAATTTGTGATTTGCATGCACCTTTTGAGTCAAAATCAAACATGTGCCCTGGATTGGCCCAAGTTTAATTAAAATGATGAGAATGTGTGATAGGCATTTGGTCTAAGGCAAAAAGGATGCAGAGTATTGAAATTTGGAACAAACATTTTTTAAAAATGAGAAATGCATGGTTGGCAGTGATAAGAAATGCCAAGACTATGTATTACACGGGATCACGGGTTGAAAATAGAAAATACCCTAAAAATTCTGGCTCACTGTGAAACTGTCGTAGGAAGGTTTGGATGGGATTACATACTTTATGGATAATGTCCCTGTAACTAACACTATAGATGTTTATAGTCTTTTCTATAGTCTTTTTGTGGCTCACCATGTATAGCTGATGGGCTGCTCATCAGTCCTGGCAGATTTTCCCATTTAACCAGGCAGGGGAGGAGGAAAAGGATTTTTATCTCAAAGGGTTAAGCTCTGCAAAATTGCAGATCCTCCAAACACACTGATGCCAACAAAGTCAGCATGAAACAAAGTCTAAATGGCCAGGCACAGAAAGTGTATAACTAATCGTTTGAATTGAGGATTAAAACTGGCCGCTTTTTTCTGCTGCAAAAATTTTAATGTGGCTGATACTAAAGAATGTTTGCTATTATAATTTAAGTTCTATTTAAATAAATACACATATATAGTTTCCTAAATCGAATTGCAGGTACATATTACTTAGGCTTTTGAAGTGAAGATAGTTGAATGAAGAAAAATCTGAGCTATGGAGAGTCTCTCATTTTACAGGACACTTTTTTAAGCTTCATGGTTTACATAGTAAATATTAAACCTTCTAAATAAGGTACTTGGAATCATTTGCAAGAAGTATCACATTGTAAAGACATCATCTTCATTTTAAGACAGATCGGTCTAACAGAATGAATCTCATTATAAAAAATGAATAGAGTTGTCCCCATAGATGAGTAGCCTAAAGTTTGGTATAATTAGGACCAATCATTGGTTAATTTATGCCAATATTCATGAAGACATTCCCAAATTCCACTAAGCCCTAACCGGTTTGGTTCAGTGGATAGAGTGTTGGCCTGCGGACTGAAGGGTCCCGGGTTCGATTCTGGTCAAGGGCATGTGCCTGGGTTGCGGGCAAAAAATGTTGATTAAATGACCTCATATTGTATCCATGAGACTCAAACACCCAACTTGAATGTCATCTTGAAAGTCTGCAAGTCTGACCTTGAGCCCTACATACCTCAACCAAAGAGGATGAACAGGAAATAGAGTAGAAAATGGCAAATGGGTTATACCCAACTCCCCACATCCGGAAGATACAGACAGCTACTGAAGACTACAACCAACGTGGATTTCCATTTAGACTGTAAAGAGAGACCCATGGTCTGCTTGCTGTTTTTAGTAATGATCTTTGTCTTCCAAATAGCTCCTACTCCAGTTTCAATGCTTAGTTTTAAATACTATCAGCTATAATTTCAGTATCCTTAGGGAGCTTAATTTTAAAAAAAGAAAAGAAAAGCTTTACATTTAAAAAGTGATACATTTAAAAAACATCTTGAGTTTTAGAAGCTGCAAAGTTTACAGTTCTACTCTGCTAACATGGTTATATCTTAGGTAAGCATATTAAGAAACTAGTATATGACAAAAGATCACCAAATGCCCTCAACATGAAATTGGGGTACAGGTCAGCAGTTTGCTCAAAACTCTACATCAGTTCAAAGGTACAGAAAGGGAGGGGTGACTGCCTTAAGTTCAGCAGAGGAGTGAACATCTGTTCCAAACATCCTCTCCTGGGTAGAGCTAGACTCATCTAAACAACTTTATATGCCAGACAGATACATTTTATGGGAAGAATGTGTGGCTGAAGACCTCACAGAATCAAAACTCACACTTGTCAAGATTGAGTTTTTATAAGTGTAAATGGGAGAACGTGCAAAAATCTACAACCCTAGTAACTTCTTTCTGCTTTAAGACAGATTTTTAAAACACAGTCCTCTCTCTCTCTCTCTCTCTCTCTCTCTCTCTCTCTCTCTCTCTCTCTTTCACACACACACACGCCAAACAATAGATACCTAATAACAGTATCTATTACATCTGAATTCAACAGCAATATTACTTTTTCAGTACTTTTTAAGAGTTGCACTAAATACCACCATAATAAATGATCAGATGATACTCATATAGGATGCAAAGGGAAAAAAACCCACTCAATTTAATTTATTCATCCACTGACCAGTATTTATTGAGCAACAGCTATATGCCAGAAGTGTCCCAGGAAATAAATTTTAAATTATAATAATGGTGCATTTTAAAATAACAGTACAATAGTCATCAGAATCATGCACAGAGGTTCCCAAGCAGGTGAAAAACAGGTGACAAAGAAGGGTAAATATTTCTGTAGCCAAGCACAAGTGGTGCTACCAGGTGGCAATGGAATCACATGGTTTATAAATACTCAGCCCCCAGCTTTGAAAATTATTCATTAAGGTTTCTTACTTTTTTGGAATTCATATTAATTTAATTTCTGTGCATAAAGTTATTAATATTTTATATAGTGCTACTACAAATTTGCATGATTAAATCTGCATACTATGCAATCATGCTGGTTTGCCAGGTCTGCTAGTTGGTTGACTTGTCTTCCAAAAAGTCACTAGATAACCAGATTAATTCTTTCATTAGAGAATCTAATCTCATATTTGTGTTTATATTTGATATAAGAATCAAAGAACTGTAAATGCTAAAGCACCATACAGCCAAAAACCTTAATGATACATTACCTATTACAGTACAGGAACTCACATTTTCTCTTTTAATTATGTTTTTTTCTATGAACCCAGTGTTTAAAAAGTTTTAATCTTCTAAAAAGTTGTTAAGCAAAAATTTAACTTGTTTTCCAGCATTTTGTTTATTACAGACCCAGGTGACAATCGTAAAAACTTTAAATCACAGTGCAATAACTAGGTCTGCACACTTTTTGTATATATATAATATTAATGCAATCTTATTTCAGGCAAGCATACAATATCCTTTAGGTTTTGGGGGAGTTTTTTGTTTTTACTAATTAACAACAGCTCACAGACTCCTTTACTCCCATTTGAGGGTTATCAGCAGAAATTCATATAGAAAAACCTGTAGGTGGGAATATGGCTGACCTATCACTACTTTTCATTATAGAGTATTCTGCCTTGAAGAAAAATTTATGTTTGTAATAACTTCCATCTCACAAATTAAGTAGGTGATTTCATGCACCATCATGTTCTATGTTCTCACCTGTTTCATACAGTTTGTACAGTTTTCCCTTGTGAAATATCACATTATGGCATGGAAGGGCTTGTTATAACGTAGGAGGAGGAGAACTTGGCATTGGGGAGGGGAATGCCCCACACAAGGCCTGGGGATCTCACTAATAACCGTAACAAAACAGGCTGTTTTACTTTCAAGACAAAGTAAAAGAAAAATATTATGACATGTAAGTTTCAATTATAAACTCTTCTGTAACAAGATGAGTTTGGGAGTTATCTTTCTTGGAATTTTTGGAAGGAGAATCTAAAACTTCCCTTGTCTGAGCTAGTGTGAAAAAACAAGTTCTCAAGTCTTTATCAACTGACTAGAGGCCCGGTGCATGAAATTTGTGCACAGGTAGGGTCCCGAGACCTGGCCGGCGATCAGGGCCTTCTGGCTGCCAGCTGAGGCCTTCCTTCATTCCACGCCACGCCCTGGTGGTCAGCACATGTCATATTGAGCAATCGAACTCCTGGTTTCCCGGTCAAACTCATAAGGGAACAATTTGCACATTAGGCTTTTTATATATATATAGATTCCTATGCTTGAGCTTGCATCCCCTCACCCCTTCCCCTGCCCTGTAACCTGCAGCCCTAATGACCATGTGCTCTCCATTTAAGAAAAGCACATTAGAGAGCCTAAGGCTGATATAACAGACATTGATTGCTAGAGGCTGAATGTAGGTGTCTCAACACAAGTTAAATGGAAGAAGCACAAATAGTTTTCAACTTAAAAGTCTGCACATCATAAGCCCTTGGGCTAAATATTGTTTCTAAAACAGGTGGTAATGAATTCAGAGAAGAGAAATCCCAGAATTTACAAGGATTGCCTTTTACCTACAGAACAAGTTTGGTGGGATTTCTGGAACACCTGTTCATACCCAGTCCTTTGACTTCAGAAGTTTCATTTTCTTAGGACAGAGCTTGCTCCCAGCAAGTAAACTTCAGTGGGTGGCAAATTGTCCTCTTCCTTCTCCTCCTCTTTCCTCCTGCCCCCAGCATTCTTGTTTCGATTTCTGAATCCTCAAAGTCAGAGGATGCTCAAGATAACAGTCCAATATACCTGCCTAATTTTTAAAGGAAGACATTATTTACATTTGGAATTTGATCTCAATTCCTGTTTCAAATGGGACTTCTCAGTCTAAAATTCTTGTGCTATTCCCATTCTTGTAGTTCATCTTCTCTGTCTCCCCCTTTTACAATGTCCAAATCCTGGGAAGTTTTCTCTGAAATTAGTTGACTTCAAAGTCTTTCCCAAGCATGGGCATGGGTGTGGCTCTCAATGAGCAGCACTGCCTGCTTCAAACTGATTAAGGAGCCATTGCAGATTCATAGAACAGATCAAGTTCATGGCAATGGCAACCAGCATATCTGGGCTGTCACACCCCAACTTGCTGGGGAGGGAACTCTGAGTTTTTCATCTGTATTTTGCAGAATGCCAAATGTGCTCTTGGCTTTTTTCTTTTATTTTTTTAAAATTCTCACCCAAGGATATTTTCCATTGATTTTTAGAGAGAGTGGGAGATAGAGGGAAAGACAGAGAGAAAGCTTGATGTGCCCCGGCCATGACCTGGGCCAGGGAGAAGCTTGCAACCAAGGTAAGTGCCCTGGACCAGAATAGAACCCGGGACTCTTCGGTCCACAGGCTGACACTCTATCCACTGAGCCAAACCGACTAGGGCATGTTCTTGGCTTTTTGTAAATAATACTAATTATGCCTTCCAAATTACAGGCTGAGCAGATGTGTTAACCAGGCCCTGGGGAGCATTGTCAACAGGTGTAAAACTCAGGGCACTGGGAATTTCCATAGAAGATCCCAAAGGGCATAGCCAAACACATAGCAAACTATGAAGGGCTGTTCAGCTATTTAGAATCAAATTTCACCTCTTCGTTGCCAACTAATTGTAAGTTGCTTCCTTAAAAAACAAAAAGAAACAAAAAAAATTAAACATTAGGACTTCCCAGGCATGTGAGGACACTTTCTCCCCAAGGGTGCTTTTCCTGTTTTCTAGTTTCTCTTTCTCCTGCCCCTGCTCCGGAACTGCTCACAGCATCTCCCAGATTAGCGATGTGGATAACAGCAGTTTACCCCCCGCCCCCAAAAGAGCGCACGGGTAGGCAGTTGCTTTATGGGAAAGTCTTCTGCCCCAGAATATACCTCCCTCACCTGTTATTTCTAATGCCTAAACCTCTATGGCCTCATTTCTTTTTTCTTTTTCTCTTTAACTTTTGATTTATTTTTTCATAGTATTTTGATCAAGGAGGAGTAACATTTCAATTATTCATGTGAATATTTTTCAGACCACTAACAGGAAGCAAGTTTTGATGAAAAGAAAGAGAATGGGACAACCAAGATGGCACGTAGGCAAATGCCTGTACTCGCTGCCTCCCACAACCACATCAAAATTACAACTAAAATACAGAACAACCATCATCCAGAACTGCTGGAAAGCTGGCTGAATGGAAGTACTATAACTAGAGAAGTAAAGAAGAAAGCACACTGAAACTGGTAGGAGGTACGGAGAAATGGAATGGGCTGGTCTGGCACCTGCATGTGCCCCTTTTTTAATCCAGATGGAGATCACCTCTGTGGAGGCCGCCTGGAGGAGCAAGGGGTCCCAGCCCCACACCAGATGCCCAGCCCAGGGTCCCAGAACTTGGAAAAGAAGTCCTTACGGGCAGTAAGAACTATGGGCTGTAAAATCCAGTGCGGATTGGGGCTGAGTGACACACAGGCTTCTGGAGACACAGCTGCTCCTCTTAAAAGGCCGGCACCATGAACTGAACTTACAAGCCCCTACTTCCTCTGAGCTCCAGTGCTGGGCGAGGGTTTGGGCGACCCAGACACATACCAGGAGAAACTGGACTATCTGGCATCAGGGCAGGAACTCAGGGGCAGCTTTCTTCCAGATACAGGTGTTCTCAGTGGTCATTGTTCCCATGCTGGAACCTTCCTGGTTGCAGGGCTGACTAGCAGCCATTTCTGTTTGCTCTGCCCTGGTGATTCCCTGAGACCCCGCCCCACCCAATTTTCAACCCCACCCCACCCAATTTTCAACCCCACCCAAGCTGTGCCCACCAGCTTTTGCATATGAATGGCCTGTCCTTTCTCAGGCTAAAAACCTGACAAACAAGCTGCAGCTGGGTAAGGGAGCCCCAAACCTATCAATGAAAGGCCCAAGACCCAGCACCAGCCTGCCTTGCTTCACAGCTGGGTCTCCTCTAAGCACTTCCAAACCTGATACAAAGAGGAAGAATCTGCATATCTCTCTGTAGCTCCTGCTGGGTGGCTCTAGGCAGTGGTTGACTTTGCACCCCACTGGAGACCCAAGAGGCAGTGTACCCAGTGGTCAGTGTGAGACCATATCAGATTACAACTCTTTACATCTATAAGTGACACACTCGAGGGGAAGACTCAGTGAGCACCAAAGCCCCACTGAAGCAAGTCCTGCCCCATAAAGGTGTCTCCTGCACAGCAGCTCTCCCATTGAAGTCGCAGCTGGTCCACAGCCAATTGGCCAGGAGGTCAATTCCTCCCAGTCACACCAATAGCAATCAAGGCTCGACTACACCAAGGTTGTGCACACAGCCCACAAAGGGGTGCACCTAGAGGGTCCAACTCAGGTGATTGGGGAGGCTGAGCCACTGAGCCCTATAGGACACCTACTATACAAGGCCACTCTATCACCTCAAGGAGACTTAGCAGCTCTACCCAATACATAGAAACAAACACAGGGAAGCAGCCAAAATGCAGAGACAAAGAAACATGTCATAAATGAAAGAAATGGAGGAAAGCAAACTACTGGATATAGAGTTTAAAACCACAGTTATAAGGTTACTCAAGAATTTTTTAGAAACCTTCAAAGGACTTAGTGAGCCTTTCAAGGATCTTAGTGAGAATGCCAAAAAAATGGAAAAGGACCAGTCAGAAATTAAGCATACACTGACTGAAATAAAGAATACTACACAGGGATTCAACAGTAGACTAGAGCAGTGGTCGACAAACTCATTAATCAACAGAGCCAAATATCAACAGTACAACGATTGAAATTTCTTTTGAGAGCCAAATTTTTTAAACTTAAACTATATAGATAGGTACATTGTTATTAACTTAATTAGGGTACTTCTAAGGCTTAGGAAGAGCCACATTCAAGGGGCCAAAGAACCGCATGTGGCTCGCGAGCTGCAGTTTGCCGACCACGGGACTAGAGGATTCCCAAGAATCAAATCAACTATTTGAAATATGAGGAAGCAGAAAACACCCAAGCAGGAGAGCAAAAAGAAAAATAAATCCAGCCCTGACCGGTTTGGCTCAGTGGATAGAGCATCAGCCTGTGGACTGAAGGGTCCTGGGTTCGATTCCGGTCAAGAGCATGTACCTTGGTTTCGGGCACTTCCCCAGTAGCAGGTGTTCAGGAGGCAGCTGATCGATGTTTCTCTCTCATTGATGTTTCTAGCTCTCTATCCCTCTCCCTTCCCCTCTGTAAAAAATCAATAAAAATATATTTTAAAAAAATAAATTCAAAAAAAGGAAGATAGTGTAAGGAGCCTCTGGGACAACTTCAAGCATATCAACAACCAAATTATGGGGGTGCCAGAAGAAGAGAGAGGGCAAGATATTGAAAAACTATTTGAAGAAATAATGACAGAAAACTTCCTCTACCTGGGGAAAGAAATAGACTTACAAGTCCAGGAAGCACAGAGAACCCCAAACAAGAGGAACCGACAGAGGACCACACCAAGACACATCATGATTAAAATGCCAAGGTCAAAAGACAAAGAGAGAATCCTAAAAGCAGCAAGAGAAAAGCAGTTAGTTACCTACAAGGGAGTGCCCATACGACTGTCAGCTGATTTCTCAACAGAAACTATGCAAGCCAGAAGGGAGTGGCAAGAAATATTCAAAGTGATGAATAGCAAGGACCTACAACCCAGATTACTCTACCCAGTAAAGTTATCATTTAGAATTGAAGGTCAGATAAAGAGCTTCATAGACAAGAAAAAGCTAAAGGAGTTATCACTACCAAACCAGTATTATATGAAATGCTGAAGGGTGTTCTTTAAGTAGAGGAAGAAGAAGAAAAAGGTAAAGGTAAAAAAAAATATGAACAAAAGGGTAAGACAGAGGCTTTAAAATGGCGACCAGCAGGAAGGTAGGGAGGGAGAGAGTGTGAGAGTGCAAGGAAGTGATAGAGGCGTGTGTGGACGTGTGTGGTGAGTGTGTATGAGCTAGGGACAGTTAGACTCTGCAGGTCTTCTAAGGGGCTGCTAAACCCAGCAGTCCTAGGCGGCGGAGTCCCGCTCCTGGCGCAGACACTCCTGGGCGGCCAGCAAAGGCACAGCGACCACGCCATCTTGGGAAACAGAGCTGCTTGAGACTAGGATCCTGGCCTCAGCACCACCCAGTCTGATCTCAGACGCATACCAGGACCCTGCAGCCACTGGGGACAGAGACCTGCGACCACAGCTACAGACCTTCGGACACCAAAAGTTCTGAAATCCCTGAGGCAGATCCGAGATGACATAGTACTAGCCAAGAGGAAATGATCCATTTGCAGAGTTGGATAAATAAAATTCAAAGAGGCAGAATATGAATTATACGTGGAAGGAAACTTTTAGCTTTAAAACATTTCCAGTGGAGGGGGAAAAAATGGCGGAGGCTTAGACGGACGTGTTGGTGCTTTATCCCGGAGCAGATAGGGGCGAGCAGCTGAAACGGGTAACAATCAGCCCGATCAAGCTGGGGAGGTTCAGCTGAGAGACAGTCTGCAGCCAGGAAAGACAGAGAACTCCTAAAAAATGCGGATGGTTAGAGATTGAGGCTGAAACCTCCCCCTGGGCGCCAGCGCAGCGGCGAGACCACGCCATCGTAGGTAGCTGGTACCAGCATCCAGAGATCGGCTACTAACCCGGCGGCTACTAACCCGGCGGCTACTAACCCGGAGGCAATGACTCGCAAGCAACGTGACTGTAAGAGCCCAGAGGAGACCGGCACCCCTCCACGGAAAGATTCAAGCAACAGCGGCCTCCTGATCACCACACGCTCTGCCTGGGGAACAGTTGCTGCGTGTGAAGCCTCCCTCCACCAGCCAGAAGAGCCACCACAGCTGTGAACAGCACCCACCAGAGGCCCTGCTATCAACAGAGGAGCCGCTGCTACCACAACCGCCCAAGGAGCAACCACAACCCGAGGAGCCACTGCCACCCAGGGAGCAGCCACTGCCACCCAGGGTCCAGCCACTGAACGACTCAACAACTAGTCATGTCAGTGAGATCAAACATGGGTAGACAAAGAAACCCCCAAAGGAAAGAAAAGGAGGACTCGCCAGAAAAGCAGCTAAGTGAGACAGAGATATGCAACATGACGGAAAAAGAATTCAGAATAAGGTTCCTAGAGTACATGCACCAGATGTTCAAGAAGCAAGAAGAAACAGATGAAAAACTCAACTACTTATGCAAGAAGCTAGAAGAAACAGATGAAAAAATCAACAACTTAAGTAAGTCCCAAGAAGAAATGAAGAGCGACATAGCTGCAATAAAAAACACCATTGAAAGTATCAATAGTAGACTGGGAGAAGCGGAGGACCGAATTAGTGAATTAGAAGACAAGGAAGCAAAACACACTCAAACTGTACTGCAAATGGAGAAAAAAATTAAAAGACAGGAGGAGAGCCTAAGGGAGCTTTGGGACAACATGAAACGAAACAACATACGAATAATAGGGGTGCCAGAACAACAGAAAGATGAACATGGATTAGAAAACCTATTCGAAGAAATAATATCAGAAAACTTCCCTGAGGTGGGGAAGAAAAAAGTCACACAAGCACAGAGAGTCCCAAACAAGGTGAACCCGAAAAGACCCACACCAAGACACATCATAATTACCATGGCAAATGTTCAGGATAAAGAGAGAATCTTACAGGCTGCAAGAGAGAGACGGAAAGTAACATACAAGGGATCTCCCATTAGATTATCAAATGATTTCTCAACAGAAACACATCAGGCCAGAAAAGAATGGATAGAAATCTACAAAGTGATGCAAAGCAAAGGACTGAATCCAAGAATACTCTATCCAGCAAGGCTATCATTCAAAATTGAAGGGGAAATAAGAAGCTTCGCAGACAAAAAAGGGCTAAGGGAGTTTATCACCACCAAGCCAGCCATGCAAGAAATGCTAAAGGGACTGGTGTAAAAAGAAGAAATATCAAGCTCAGAAAGAAAACAGCCACACACACAAAAAAAAAGAAATGGCTACAAACAAGTACCTTTCAATAATAACTTTAAATGTAAATGGACTAAATGCTCCAACCAAAAGACATCAAGTGGCTGAATGGATAAAAAAACATGACCCATACATCTGCTGTCTACAAGAGACCCACCTCATTAGAAGGGACTCACACAGACTGAAAGTGAAGGGATGGAAAAATATCTTTCACGCAAATGGAAAGGAAAAGAAAGCTGGGGTAGCAATACTTATATCTGACAAAATACATCTCAAAGTGAAGGCCATAACCAGAGATAAGGAAGGCCACTTCATAATACTAAAGGGATCAATACAACAAGAAGATATAACCCTGGTAAACATATATGCACCCAATGCAGGAGCACCCACATACATAAGAAAACTTCTGGAAGATATCAGGGGAGAGATCGACAACAATACAATCATAGTAGGGGACTTTAATACACCACTGACATCACTGGATAAATCCGCTAGACAAAAACTCAGCAAAGAAACAGCAATCCTAAATGACTCACTAGATCAGATGGACTTAATTGACATCTTCAGAACACTTCACCCCACAGCTGCGGAATATACATTCCTCTCAGGTGCTCATGGGACATATTCAAAAATAGACCACATATTGGGTCACAAGCAAAGTCTCCACAAATTCAAGAAGATTGAGATCATAAAAAGCATCTTCTCAGACCACGATGGCATAATGTTAGAAATAAACTACAATAAAAACAACCCAAAATACTCAAACACTTGGAAGCTGAATAGCATGTTATTAAATATTGATTGGGTTACCGATGACATCAAAGAAGAAATTAAAAACATCCTGGACACTAATGACAATGAAAACACAACAATCCAAAACCTCTGGGACACAATGAAAGCAGTCCTGAGAGGAAAGTTTATAGCTCTACAGGCCTATCTCAAAAAACAAGAAAAAATGGTAGTTAATCATCTAACTCTACAACTCAAAGAATTAGAAAGAGAGCAACAAGAAAACCCCAGAGTGAGCAGAAGGAAGGAGATAATAAAGATTAGAGCAGAAATCAATGAAATAGAGACCAAAAAAACAATACAGAAAATCAATGAAACCAAGAGCTGGTTCTTTGAAAGGATAAAAAAGATTGACAAACCTCTAGCCAGGCTCACCAAGAAGCAAAGAGAGAGGTCCCAAATAAACCAAATCAGAAATGATAGAGGCGAAATAACAACAGACCCCACAGAAATACAAATGATTGCTAAACAATAATACGGGCAACTCTACTCCAACAAACTAGACAACCTGGAGGAAATGGACAAATTCCTAGAAAAATACAACATTCCAAAACTCAATCAGGAAGAATCTAAAAACCTCAATAGGCCAATAACTATGGAAGAAATTGAAGCAGTCATCAGAAAGCTTCCAGCAAACAAAAGCCCAGGGCCAGACGGCTTCACAGGGGAGTTCTACCAAACATTCAAGGAAGAACTAAAACCTACCCTCCTCAGGCTACTACAAAAAATTCAAGAGGAAGGAACACCTCCAAGCTCATTCTATGAAGCCAGCATCACCCTAATACCAAAACCAGGTAAAGACATCACAATGAAAAAGAATTACAGGCCAATATCCCTCATGAACATAGATGCCAAAATCCTCAACAAAATCTTAGCAAATCAGATCTAGCAGTACATCAGAAGGATCATACACCATGACCAAGTAGGATTTATCCCAGAGATGCAAGGATGGTACAACATCCGTAAATCAATAAATGTGATACATCACATAAACAAATTGAAAGAAAAAAACCACATGGTCATATCAATTGATGCAGAAAAAGCATTCGACAAAATCCAACACCCATTTTTGATAAAAACTCTCAGAAAGGTGGGAATAGAAGGATCATACCTCAACATAATAAAAGCCATATATGACAAGCCCACAGCCAACATCATACTCAATGGTCAAAAACTAACACCATTTCCCCTAAGAACAGGAACAAGACAGGGATGCCCACTCTCACCACTCCTGTTCAACATAGTACTGGAAGTATTAGCCATTGCAATTAGGCAAGAAGAAGAAATAAAAGGCATCCAAATTGGAAAAGAGGAAGTAAAACTGTCCTTATTTGCAGATGACATGATATTATACATACAAAACCCTAGAGACTCCATCAAAAAGCTACTAGACTTAATACATGAATTTGGCAATGTAGCAGGATACAAAATTAACCCCAAGAAATCTGAGGCATTTCTATACACCAATAGTGAACTTTCAGAAAGAGAGATTAGAAAAACAATCCCATTTACCATCGCACCAAAAAAATTAAGATACCTAGGAATAAACTTAACTAAAGAGGTTAAAGACCTCTACTCAGAAAACTACAGGACGTTGAAAAAAGAGATAGAGGAAGACATAAAGAGATGGAAGAACATACCATGTTCTTGGATTGGTAGAATCAACATCATTAAAATGTCCATATTACCCAAAGCAATCTATACATTCAACGCACTTCCCATTAAAATACCAATGGCCTTCTTCAAAGATCTAGAACGAACTCTCCAAAAATTCATCTGGAATAAAAAAGACCCCGAATAGCTGCAACGATCCTGAGAAAGAACAAAGTAGGTGGGATCTCAATGCCAGATATCAAGCTGTATTACAAAGCCACTGTTCTCAAAACTGCCTGGTACTGGCACAAGAACAGACATATAGATCAGTGGAATAGAATAGAGAGTCCAGAAATTAGCCCGAACCAATATGCTCAATTAATTTTTGACAAAGGAGGCATGAACATACAATGGAGCCAAGATAGTCTCTTCAATAAATGGTGTTGGGAAAATTGGACAGATATACGCAAGAAAATGAAACTAGACCACCAACTTACACCATACACAAGAATAAACTCAAAATGGATAAAGGACTTAAATGTACGACAGGAAACCATAAAAATTCTAGAAGAATACAAAGGCAACAAAATCTCAGACATATGCCAAAACAATTTCTTCACTGATACAGCTCCTAGGGCAGTTGAAACTAAAGAGAAAATGAACAAATGGGACTACATCAAAATAAAAAGCTTCTGCACAGCAAAAGAAACCATCAACAGAACAACAAGAAAACTCACCTCGTGGGAAAACATATTTGCCAACGTCATATCTGATAAGGGCTTAATCTCCAAAATTTATAGGGAACTCATACAACTTAACAAAAAGAAGATAAACAATCCAATCAAAAAATGGGCAAAGGATCTAAATAGACACCTTTCAAAAGAGGACATTCAGAAAGCCAAGAGACATATGAAAACATGCTCAAAGTCACTAATCATCCGAGAGATGCAAATCAAAACAACAATGAGGTACCATCTCACACCTGTCAGAATGGCCATCATCAACAAATCAACAAACGACAAGTGCTGGAGAGGATGTGGAGAAAAAGGAACACTTGTGCACTGCTGGTGGGAATGCAGACTGGTGCAGCCACTATGGAAGGCAGTATGGAGGTTCCTCAAAAAATTGGAAATGGAACTCCCATTTGACCCTGTGATCCCACTTCTAGGAATATATCCCAAGAAACCAGCAACACCAATCAGAAAGGATATATGCACCCAGATGTTCATAGCAGCACAATTCACCATAGCTAAGATCTGGAAACAGCCTAAGTGCCCATCAGTAAATGAATGGATTAGAAAACTTTGGTACATCTACACGATGGAATACTATGCTGCTGTTAAAAAGAAGGAACTCTTACCATTTGCAACAGCATGGATGGAACTGGAGAGCATTATGCTAAGTGAAACAAGCCAGTCAATGAAGGAAAAATACCACATGATCTCACTCTTTCATGGATAATTAAGACCATTACAAACTTTTGAACAATAATAAATACAGTGGCAGAGCTGCCTCAAACCGATTGTCGGACTGCAGTGGGAAGGCCAGGGAGGGTTGGGGGACAGGAGGGACGGGAGTAAGAGATCAACTGAAGGACTTGTATGCATCCATATAACCATAACTAATGGACATAAGACACTGGGGAGTAAGGGAGGGCAGGGGCTTGTCAAGGGTGGGGGGGAAAAAAGGACACTTATGTAATACCCTTTGTAATACTTTTAGCAAAAAAAAAATATGAACAACAATGTGGCAACAAATACATATCTATCAACAATTGAATCTAAAAATCAAATGAATAAAAAATATGCTGAACAGAAAAAACTGGTGAATGGAATAGAATCAGGGGCATGGAAATGGAACAGACTGACGATTCTCAGAGGGAAGGAGGTATGGGAGGGGGTGGGGGAAGAGATTAGACAAAGATCTTATATGCATGTATGCATTACCTATGGACACAGACAATAGGGTGGTGAGGGCCTGGGATGGGGTGGGAACTGGGTGGAGGGGAGCTATGGGGGGAAAAAAGAGAGACCTCTGTAATAATCTCAACAATAAAGATTAATAGAAAGAAAGAAAGAAAGAAAGAAAGAAAGAAAGAAAGAAAGAAAGAAAGAAAGAAAGAAAGAAAGAAAGAAAGAAAGAAAGAAAGAAAGAAAAAGGAGGGAGGGAGGGAGAGAGGGAGGGAGGGAGGAAGGTTGGTTGTGTGTGAGAAAGGGAGTCAGAAAGACAGAAGGGAACGTAAGGAGGGAAGAGGGTAGGGAAGAAGGAGCAAAAAGAGGAGATTGTGACCAGTTGAAAGGAGTGCGAAAGAGATGCTTGGGGCCCAGAAAGAAGAGACTGGGAAAGTACGAGAGACAAGCCCCACCTACTTGTGAGAGTACACCAAGGGCAGCTGCTTTTACCTTCTATTCCAAAACATCTATTTGTGAGGGAGATTTTCCAGACCAAAAGGTCTCAATTCCAGTCTGAGCAATTAGATTCACAAGTCAAATTTCCATGAATCGCTGAAAATCAGTCAGGCCCACAATTATCTCCAGACAGAAACTAAAGACTTTATTGCATCATTTAAAAGTATAATTTAAGCATAGCTCCCCAAGTTATTAGCAGTTTAACTGTGAGGTGGTATAAATCTAACCTGGAAAACAATTGCATAAAGAACCCAAGGCTGACTCTGCAGAGGGGGGATGCGATGGAGCCCCTCCCTCTGACTCTGCCCTGGGGGTCCTGCTTCAGGGCTGAGAAGTCAGGTTCTCCTTTCAGGGATGTTCAGAGTGGAAGGTTGATAACATTTAAAGTGAAAACAACAACGTCAACAAACAAACTGATTTTGAACCTTGTTCTGAGAGTCACTCAGAAGACTCATCATACAAGTCCCTCCCATCTGGTCCTTCCAGAATATTCCTGCTCAGAAAAGAAAATAAATAAACAGATTGTCGTCAGCTCCCGTTCGGTGCCAACCGCCAGAGGCTTCCAAGGGTACAGGCTGGGCCCTGAGGTCCTAGAGAAACGCTGATCCGCGGGCCAGGCGTGGGAGGAGCCCCCTGGTGCTGTGATCATCACCACCAAACATGCAATTTTCTGTTTTCAAATCTTACCTCAGATATGACATAAAAATATCAAAATATTCACCCAAGTCTTACCAACCACAGTTGGAGCTATCAATCTGTCCACTGCTCCGACGCAGGTTTGGTATTTCCAAGTGCTAGGCCTCCTGTTTCCCGCGGGACTGCTCAGCTTCTGAGCAGCAGGAGCCCAGGCTGATGGGAGACGAGGCCGCTCCTCACTCCCAATAATGCAAAGCAGCAAAGCGGCGAGGCCCCAGCCCTTCTGTTTGACGCTGCACACTGATTTGGAGACAAATATTTTTCCAACAACATCACCAAATTGAAAGCATTTTGAAAAATCGTGAAGCCTTCACAGAATACTGTTTTGGAAAAACCTGCTGGGGGTGGGGTGGGGGGCGTCTGTCAGTGACATAAGCCTTCCCGGTCCGTTTAGTTTGAGAACCAGAACTCAGGCTGTCACACAGCTCTAAATGACACGTATTTGCAGATGTGAACGGAGCGCAGGGTATCCCAAGATCCCATCAAAAGGTGGGGAGTGAGGGAAGGTTAAAAGATAGTTTTTCGTCATTCTCTTCTCGTTATCAATAAAAACAGTGGTATCGTCTAGCTTTTAACATTGATTCGGGCTTATTTATTTGTGACTAAGGTATCCAGGCACACCTGTGAATCTGAAGTGTTTAATTATGAGTTTTTTAAGCTATCATTCACCCAATGCCAACCGAGGTACAAAAGGCTGACTGCAGACAAGTCTCTATGTTAGATTTTGTGACAAGTTTAAAGTTATTCAAGAAATAAAGTCAGCAGTTTAAGGAACTTACTCTCAACGAGGAGAGAAAACAAAGCAAGCAAATATCTCAATTATGAGACATCATTTTTTAAAAATTCGTTTTAAAATCAATGTTTAATGAATTTAAACTAAATGAATGGTGCATCTCTTTTCTTTCTGAGCTCTGTTGATTTGAGTCAGGCATCAGAATCACAAATGGTCATATCACATGTTCCTATCTTGTCATTTATCAATATTTAAGGGAAACTTGTAAAATAAACTACCTATAGACTATGCTTTTCTACCTCAAACTCTGATAACACATTCTACTACCTCAAACCCTTCAATCTGTCACATTGACTTTTCCCCCTAAACTTTCTACTTTTATTTCCTTCTGGAAATTTTCAAATACATACAAAAGCAGAGTGAATATATAATGCACCCCATATACCTTTCACCCAGTTCTAATGATTAGCAACACTTAATCAATCTTGTTTTATCAGAATCCTCACCAGCCCCTCGTCACTACACACAGGCCGGATTATTTTGAAATTAACTCCAAACATCATATCATTTCTTAAGTAAATATTTCAGTGTTGTATTGATTTTGAAATTTAGTTTACATTTTAATGAATCCCTGATATTTTTAGTATTAATCAAACTACCTCACATCTTGCAATGTATGCTAATTTTCATTCTATCTACACATATAAGTGGTAGAGGTTGGCCCATCTATTTTAAACAAACTGTCACTGAGCCTATAAGCATCATCATTTTAATCATCATGAAACATTTCCAACTATGTATCTGAATTTAAAAGCTCACACTTTGTCAGTCACTTCTACACTATTATTTTGAGGCTGTTAGTACTTGCTATTTATTTATTTAGAATATTTGTATATTATAATGAGTTTTTGATATTCTTGTTTTCTTTCCTGCTCTAAGGCAGTTATTCATCTGTGACAGCTTTACCCATTCCAGGGAACAATTATTCTGTCTTATGGGATGGAGCTATCCCTAGTTCATGGGTCTTCATTCCAGGTGGTATTTAAAGGACAGAGCATCAAGTTCAAAGAAATTTTCAGGAAAGGTATCCAAATACGTTGGGGATTCCTATGGGCCAGAGAAAATTCCCTCTGGTGAAATCAGTAAAAGAGGGAAATTGACATCATGAGGTTAAATAGACGAGATGAGTTGAAAAGCCAAACTTCTTTATTCTAAGGGAAGCATTGCACTCCAAAGCCTCACCTCTATGGGAAAAAATCAAGTTTTGTATTCAGAGGGCAGAACCAAAGCATGAAAGGGGAAAATCAATTCCCTGGTGCCAACAACACGTCATTCTGCGTTAGTCTCTCCTTGCTGCCCAAAGTAAAAGCAAAAGTTTTGAGACATTCAACAATAGGTCAAAATAACATTCTGTGTTCTGCACACCATATTCCAACTCAAGCAAAATGTCTATGGATATATTTTTTTAAATTTCAAAGCCTTTTGATTAAAGTATACCAGAAGGGCACTGGCAGAGCGATCTGTTTCTGTTCTTCTGTGGAAGGTTTCAATGGCCGCCGTACACTCTCTAAATCTATTTACTTCAAGGCTGGAATGAAACAAACATGACAGATGGGTTTTTTAAAAAATCAAAGGGGAAGTTCTTGGAACACATCCTTCAAAATAAAATTTTGTTTCTTTTTCTTTTTTTTTTTTCGAGCAGCTGAAATGATTTTTCAGAACATCTGATGAGCAATTTTAATACTTCAACTTTCTCCTCCATGAAGCGAGCCCATTCATTTGGAGACTTCTGTTCTTTTGTTTTATTTCTGTGAGTGTCTTTCTTTGACAAGACGTAGTCTGGAAACGACAATATGCTAAATGAATGGACCCGTAGCATATTTGACTACACGAGGGCTGCTGGAGCATACTTTGGATTTTGACAGGAGAACAGAATACTTAATGGAAGAAATCTTGAAGATATAATAAAAAAGAAAGGTAATGAGCCTCCATGTTATTGTTCATGTATAAAGTGCCGAGCCACTTCCCTTCCCCCACTGCAAAGATGATAACTAGCAGGTTAGTCTATTCTCCCGAAGGCCGGAGAGCTTGATGGTTGGAAAATGCCAGGAAAGTGGAGAGAGGGTTGGGGGCCTTGAGGAGGGTGAGGAGTGGTCCTGTGCAGAGCTTGCTTTTTTCCACCCATATCAGAAGGGTACTGACTTAAACACCCCCAAGTATGGTCTCACGAAGCTAAAATTTAACCTAAGGGAACATGTGAAACTAACCATCAACATTAGCACAGTCTGTCAAAGTGATGGCCCTGGCTTGGTTCTGATGTGGACTGGATGCGAGTGAGAGTGAGGAGTTGATACAACTCCCACGCCTCTGGGCTGGTTCCATGGGGGAGGTTCCATGGATCCATGGAAGACAGGAGAAAGAGCAGATTTGGATGCTAACACATTTACTTTCCAAGGCATGTTGAAAGATACACGGATATAGATATCATGCTATGTGTGGTTGTCCTGCTAGAAACCGGAGAACTTAGACATTCACAGAAAAGCAGATAGTGTTTTAAAACATGGACTCTGAAGTGAGAGGGGCCTGGATTAAAATCTCAGCATCTCCACTTCCTGGCTATGTGACCACAAGTGATACAGTACAGCCTTTCTGGGTTCTGTATCCTTGTCAGTCAAACATGGATCATCAAACTTACTTCTTAGAATGTTAAGAGGCCCCAAAGGGGTAATGTGTAGAAGAAAGCCTCTATCATAAACATAAGACCTTAATACAGCTACCCCTTGCCTCAGGTCCCTAGTACTAGTCAAAAGGAGAGTGTATTCTACAGGGTCACAAAGGTCTATCCTGATCAGAATTGCTACTCAAGAAAACAGGGCATGATGCTAAGTGAAGTAAGCCAGTCAAGGAAGGACAAATACTGCATGATTCCATTTATATGAGGCATCTAATGTAGTCAAACTCATAGAAGCAAGAGTATAATGGTGATTGCCAGGATCTGTGGGGAGGGGAGAGAAAAGGGTGCCATTCAATGTGCACAGAGTTTCAGTCATACTAGATGAAAAACTTCTAAATGTGTGCTACACCACACAATGTGTATAGTTAATAACATTGTACTGTACACATAAAAAATGTAAGAGGGTAGGTTTCACATTATGTGTACTTTACCACAATAAAACAGGAAGAAAAAAGAAACATTGCTATCAAACCCCTGCCAGCTGCCCCATGGTCCCATCCAAAGTGTTTCAGAAAGTACCGTTGCATGAGAAAGGAAAATCCAGGAATAGATCAACAGATTCCATCCCTAAGTACAGTTCTTGGCCCAAACTTAATGTTTCATAAACATTTGGTGAAGGAATGTAAAATCCAAATTTTCCAGAACCACTTGTTACACGTATTATTTACTTAGCAAACACAAGTCGATATTTGCAAAGCTTATCATAAGCCATTTTGTTTGGCAATGCCATTTAACACTAATGATGAACTTATGCTTTGACCCAGCAATTCCAAGTCACAGTGTCTGCCTAAAGAACCCTTCATAGAGCACAGCAAAATATGTACAAAGATGTTTGTTACAACACTGTTTGTCATGTCAATGGCTGACTAAATAGCAGTAAACTCGCACTATGGACTACTACACAGCACTGAAAAGGAATGAGCTAGGTCATTTAGAAAACAAGAATGATGATCTTTGGATTATTTGTTCTGAGCTGACGGTGCCACTTCAGAAGAGTCTTCCCTAAATCCCCTGGACCAGGCCTGATCTAGACTGATAGCCCCTTAAGCTTTGCTATAGAATCATCACAATAATAACTGATCAATCCATTGTGAAGGGCCTGCATCCTGCACAGAGCCTGGCTCAGTAAGTGCTAAGTAATTATTTGTTAAAACACTGAATACTAATAGCATGGCAATAGCATAAATATTTATTGAGAGCTTTCCTTGTGCCTATTTCAAAAATTATAAAATAGCTCATTTAATCCTTGCAATACCCTCATGAGGTATAAAACACTACTTTCATATAATGAAGAAGACAGAGGTAAAGAAAATGCTTGAAAAAAATAGAAATTCAGGAAAACCTTCGAATCAGTCCATCTGGGGATGAGATCCTATAAAGCTGGCCTTTCTTACATTGGGCTTTAGTCAGCTGAGATAATCAGACTTCTACCCTCCTGGATCATATCGCTTCCTTTAACACACTGAAACACTAGGAAAATATTTATTCTTTCTAAGCAAGCTTTTGCCCACATTATTGTGAACTGGAATTTTCTAGAAAAGATAATAATGATCCAGAAAGTCAGTTGCATAGCAGAAAATATGGTCGGGTAATGTTGCAGAAATGCTCATGGGAGCACTGGAGGTTGCTGCAACTCAGGAGGTTGAAGCACCTGGGAGACCACCTCCCCGCCCCCCCCCCCCCCCCCCCCCGCCCGCCTCCCAAGGAAATGGGTAACTCTAGCCCTCTGCTAGAAATGACATAGGCCTGGTCATGACCATGGGGCACATTTTGGTTCTTAGGAGTGCCCACCCCCAAAGGATGCATCTTTCCTCCATCACTGGGATAATAAGGGTCATTCTCTAGTTGAGAGAAAACAATCTGGTCACTTTGGCTAATCTAAGTTAGACAAGGAACACAAGACATTAGGGAAAGTGCAAGTAAAAACTGAGGGCTCAAGGAAGAGCACCTCGGAGGCCATGGCAGAGAAAGATAAGACACGGAACAGATAGATTGAAAGGATTACTAAGGATATATGATATTTAATTCAAGAAAGAGGTTGAGCCCTAGCCAGTCTGGCTCAGTGGATAGAGCGTTGGCCTGCGGACTGAAGTGCCCCAGGTTTGATCCCGGCCAAGGGCACATGCCTGGGTTGCGGGCTCGATCCCCAGTGGGGGGTGTGCAGGAGGCAGCCGATCAATTCTCTCTCATCATTGATGTTTCTATCTCTCTCTCCTTCTCCCTTCCTCTCTGAAATCAATAAAGAAATATATATATGCCAACATGAACAAACGGAAGCTCCTGTGAGGAAATGCAGGGTTATGTCAAACATGACAGAAAGTTTCAACTCAAAAGTCTCTTATAAATTGTCCATCTCTTTGAAAATCACATCTGTCTTAAGGACGCCAAAATGTTATCTTGTGTCTTGGTTGTGAGGCCATCTACTTACTGATTTGTTCAGGGTGACTAAAATGAACTCACCAGGCTCTAGGTACACTCCAGTCGGTTGTCTTCTGATTACTGTTCCCTTGAGTTTTTATTCACAAAATGAAGCGAGTACATTTGAAGTTTCTAGGATCTTCTTCATATCCTTTTGAAAATGCAGAGTAAATATTATGTTGGCTCCTTTCTGCAGTCAATTAATGTATCCTTCTTGCCAATGTCATAAATATAAAACTTTTTTCAACTGATGCCTCTCTTATTACATACACATGCTATTGATAATTACTTGTTTTTGAGTTCTTAACCACTTGTGCATGGAAGTACTTCTGAGGTTTGAATGTTAGGAATATTACATTACTAAATGTCTTATTTTATAAGCGAGTAGGCCATCACAAACTCTGTTCTATGCGCTAAGATCGTACTCACCAAGGGAATCCATTTACCATACTGAAATCCTAAAACAATCAGGCATTCATGTATGAAAGTTAATACACCAGCCCTCTCTGTAATCAATTTCCTGTAGCTTCTGTATGACAGCAGCTTGCGTAATTCTCTGGTTTTATTTTCTATGCTTAGATACAAACAACGCTGATTCGATTAACGATGCTCAATCTTGAAGATGAATTTGAGGGAGGTCTTGTTTGGGTCTAGAATAAATAACTCTGGCATGCTTCTATGGAACTATGAGGGATCACGGGAGTGGGGAGGACCAGAACAAGCAATGGAATGAATCACTGCAGAGACATAAGGTTCCCATATTAAAATATTTATGCCTGTCTCTGCCCCTTTTTATCACAACGAGTGGCAGACTGTTGCTTTGTATAGCACAATCAGGAACTTTTAGGTAGACCCCCAAGGAAAGAGGATAACACAGTTGGTTTTTTAAGTGTGAATATTGTGTCTTTAAAAAGAGCACTTGAAACTTGGAGCTTAACGGGCTGCTATTCTGTAAATTTCTGCATCTTTGAGCATATCTCTGCTGTTTCCTCCGCCGTGATGAGCCCTTGACTATAAAATGGGATGCTGCGGGTTTCCTTCTGCCATCACCCTGGAGTGAGTGTCCCCATTGTCATGCATGCCTGCTTGTTTTATGAAATGTGTTGCAGTTATAGCTAAAACGAACTGTCCATAATAAAAATAAGACTATCAGTAATAGTTTCTACCCTCATCCAGGATTCTGACTCCTCACATCTTCAATGAGTCCCAGGTGCCCACTTCTCAAACCTGACTTATGTGTTAGGGTGTTTTCCGACTCCTGTTGCCTAGCAGGTCTTAACTGAGAGACACTTTGTCTATTTGGCCTCATCTTTGTAACAATAGTACTCAGCTTGATGAATAAGGAAAGGCCAATGGGTTAAGCCACAGGAAATAAACTCAAATCTCTTTAGGTTTATTGGGAGGTCTGAATGAGCTTCTTCAAAGTTTGAATGGTACATTTTTGAAGGAATTATTAACTACTAATTATATCATTTCAGCTGGAATACATTATTACCAAGTAAAAGTCCTCTGACAATATATGCATATTTGTATTTTGCATGATTTTCTCATTAGTCATCCAAATGTAAGGGTGCTCCTAGGTGACTATTACATTATTACTCTTAAGTAGGTTCAAACCTATGGTCAAACCAGTTCCCAGTGTCTGTTTGCTTAGTAAACTCCTTGTATATCGATCAGGCAAAAGGACTACTAGCCTAGCCCTGTGTAAACTATTGACGTTTACTTAATGACAATGATGCTGCCTTAATAGGGAATTTGCTTTGGATCAAGAAGATGTTTCAGTGAATAACCATACATGATTTGCCTAACCCTTAAGAAACATCGGAGCTATTTTAACCCAACACTGTCTAATAGAAATAGAATGGTAGTCATATATATTGTTTAAATTTTTCTAATATTCACTTTTGAAAAAAAAGAAACAGGTAAACTTGATTTTAATTACATATTATGTCTAACCCTACATATCCAAAATATGTATCAATGTAATACCAAGGGAGGATAGAGAAACATAAGCATCCAAATTCACCACCAGTTTCAGGGATTCACAGAAGCAAGCAGCAATTTCAGTCATAAATGTAGTCAGAAACCTGATTTCTCTAGAATTATCTGGGTAAAATTTTTATTTGAAAATAAATGAATACAATGTCAAGTCTGAAAAGGTCAAAGAGATTCTGGATTGGTTGCCTATTGATTAATCTTATACTATTTCCCCAAAAGATGATTTCCAAATGCATTAAGAGAATTCTTCCTTACATGAGTCTCTCCATCATGGCATATTTGGGAAAATCCAAAATGTAGTGAAAATGGTAATGTACACAATAGGGCATTGCCTAAGATTAGGACCAAATTTAAGTTTTGATTCATTTTGATGGTTTGGGGCATTTTCTTGAGGGGAAAAGTGCTGTGTGGTTCTGTTGTTGTTGTTTTTTAATTGAACCTAATCCAAATGCCTCTTTTTTTTGTTACTGAACATTATTTAATATTCACTATACAACTTCTGCAAACAATATGCAAGGCAAAGACCTTGCTCTTTTGGAACTCAGAGAGAATTCAGGGAGGAGAGGAGCGGATAGGATCTACATTATGTAAATAAAATGATCTCTAATGAAAACATTTTCCTTGAGGCGTGAACAAGCGTTCTAACTACCAATTTTGTGATGCAGCAATCAATCCCTTTCCAGACCTAACACCCACTGGTATAACAGCCGTGTAAAGACTGCTAGATTCAGGATTTAAGAATTCCCCCTTCCTTTCTTTAACCCCACAGGACTGATTTCAAGCTATGCCCAAACCCCCTTCACAAAGGCCCTTGATCTACTGTGTGGGCATCTTGACAGCCAGAAGACAGGCCCTTCTTATTCTGTCCATTTACTTCACTTTTTTTTTCTCCGCCTTCTTTCTCAACACGATCCCTGCTGGCCACATACTGCTTATGCGTGGACCTTGTCAAAGCCTTTAAGGATTATCATTATTATCAGTCATGATGTTAATGGGCTGTCATCATTGGCTGAAGTTGACTTATTCTAGATGCTTTGTTTACTCAGCTAACAAAGAGGCAGCTTGGAATTAAAAAAGGAAACGTGCCAAGCAATTAATCCATAACTTGGTTGGAATGCTTTGGGGATTTTCTAACATTTCTTTTATTGAATTTTTGTTTAAGTGCAGTATCCTTTTTTCCTCTGAAATTTCATTCTGGAGTGTTTTATTACATGCCATTTCTGCAGGAGGCACATTGAACCATTGGGACCTTCTGGGTAAATACCACGTGTTTTAAAATATTTATCAGTAATGAGACTACTTGCTCACACTTTCCCTGAAAATGCCAGGCTAGGAATTCAATTCATTGCACAGGTTTTAAAAAGATATCAAAATGCTCATGCCATAAACATTTTTGTTAGAAGGCACTTTTCTTTTGAACAGCATACCAACATAACAATGATTTAAAAAAAGAAAGAAAGAAAGAAAACCCTGCAATTAGAAGGATGAAACAGTTAAATGTCTAAACATAGGAATGAATACAGGAATTCTTTAAATGTTAGTCTAACAGGCAATATGAAAATCTCTCTATAGAGAGATAGTAACAGCCATCTATTAAGCATATATTCTAGTTACACTTCTTTATTTCCTTGAGAATATCAGCTCTATCTTTTGGCTTGGTTAATTGATTGCCAAAACACATGAATCTGTCCTTAACCAGTTAGCTGTGCACACACACACACACAAAAAACTCACTGTATGATTTTTCCAGAGTATTATCTTGACCTCTTTGCTGTCCAAAGAATTATATCAAAAGCTTAGTTGTGAAAAAATTATATCCATAGTGTATTTATTCCCTGAAGAGTATATATATATAGTCTATTGATTTCTCTAGATCAGTGATGGCGAACCTATGTCACCTCTGACACGCGAACTCAGTTTTTTGGTTGATTTTTGTTAAATGGCATTTAAATATATAAAATAAATATCAGAAATATAAGTCTTTGTTTTACTATGGTTGCAAATATCAAAAAATTTCTATATGTGACACGGCACCAGAGTTAAGTTAGGGTTTTTCAAAATGCTGACACACCGAGCTCAAAAGGTTCGCCATCACTGCTCTAGATAGTCTAAATTTGCCCTTTGTTCAAACAAAACCATCAAATAAACTACATACTTGGGTTGCACTAATTTGCATCCTAAAATAGCTCTTATTAAATTTTGCTTTGGCATCATGCCAAAGTTTGCTTTGACGGTACAAATAGAATCGTCAATGAGACAATGGAACAATAGGACAATAGAGCAAAACACGCTGGGTTTATTGTATTCATTGAGGTTGTTGGTGAGGATGTTATGTCACCATATCACACTGTGTCCTCTTTCAGGTCTCTGAAATGCTGCACTTCTAGTCAACTATTTTGTTCTGCGTTTGTATTTTGTTTTAACCTTAGGAACACTATGTCACTTTGTAGTGATCATTTCCTTCTAACTGATCATTTTTTTTCTTGGCTTTGAATGTTCAGAACCCCAAAATGTGGCTCGCTTCTCACAAACACACAGGTTGTATTATAAACTTGCTGTGGATTTTGAACCCTAACTCTCCCCTTAGGCTTATTTTGTTTTTGTATTCTCCTTTTGCCTTGATGTTCTCATTTATTTATCTTTGTGTTTTCATCAGTCACCTTATGTGTGTTTTTCTTAGCCATCTTACATCAATTTTAGGGGTAAGATAGGTTTATGTCAGTGTTACATCTATAATACTGACCTTATAATAGGTCAGAACCAGATGTGCTATAGGCCCCATCACAGTAAAAATGAGAGCATCAGAGAAAATAAAATCCAAGAATTCAAGGCAATAAAATGAACCCTGCGGACAGACAATGCATCCCTCAGAGCCTGAAGCTCTGACCACATAGTTAGTGCCTCTCTCTGGGCCCTGCAAAAGACCCTGGACTCCAAGTACATTTCCAGGACAAACTAGAAAGGCAGAGCAGGGGCAACAGGATAGAGGCATCCCATATGTGAATCCTGGTCTTGCTTATGTCCTCTGTATTGCTCACTTGCTGGTTCAGAAATCAATAAAACTAGAAGCAACCTGAAGTGCTCATCCTCATCCTTTCTGCTCTAGCTCAGACCCTGCTCATGTCCCTTAGCCACTTGCCATTCTAATACATGCCTCAGGATCCCACCGAAGCACCTGCAACTCTGCCGAAGGGATTTCTCTCAGACTGCACCTGGGCCTGGCCAGAAGTCCGGCAACTGGAAACTTTCTTCCTTATTCTTCTACAGCTCACAGAAATATGTTTGATGATAACAGCTCTCATTTTCTTCACATATATTTATATTTCAAATAGAATTTATTTAATATTTATTATAAAATTAGTACATGCTCATTATAAATAATTTCAGAAAATAACAAAAATTATAAACCATTTTTAATAGTTTGGTGAACATCACCTAACATTTTTCTCTTCATATACAAATATATATATATATATATATATATATATATATATATACCTTTCTTATGACTTACCTATTCATTTTATTTCTCAAACCAGTTTATTAAAAATGTAAGAAATTAAAAATTCTTGATATAAAGATGGATTTTTACTCTCTGTACAAACTGCTTCATACTATACCTTTTTAGTTCTTGGACATCCTTCCATGTGATTAAAGAGATCTTTAATAAGCATTGCAGTGGCTGCATGGTATTCTATGGTGTGAATATAACATAATATTTCAAGTCAGTTTCTTATTGATAGTTATTTGGATTTATATTTCCTGCAATTAAAAGTATTGTCTTTGTTTCATACATTTTATTATTTTCATAGAAAAAAAATGTGTAGTTAAAATGAGTAGATGCCTGATTCTCATTCAGAATTACTGTACAATTTACATTCTCAAAACTGAGTAGATAATTTTTACACCTTCACCAATAATAGGACTGATCTTTTTTTCATTTTATACAATAATATATCTCAACATTTTCTTTTACATTTCATCATTAATTTGGAGGGATGTTAGTGTCAATGTTGTGTAAGTTCCCCATTTATATTTCTTTCCCCATTTTATTATTGAAGTATTCATCTTTTTTATTATTGACTTGAAAAACTTCAATATAATTTAAAGGCCAATATCCCTTTAAATGTATGCTTCAAATATATTGCTTATTCTGCCCTTTTAATTTATAAACAGTACTTCTGATCATATAAAATTTTGTTTTTTACATTTCAGTTTTGTTTTGTCTTGACTTTATGTGGTCTCCCATCCATCTTTTCTTTTTATAATTTCTATCCTGGGTATCAGGTGAAGAAGGCTATTCCACTTTAATATTACAAAAATATTACCTTAAGTTTCATTTTAGTTATTTTATGTTTTCATTTTTACCTTGAAAATCAGTTTTATTCTAACCAGAATTTAATTTAGGTATAATATGTACATTATAAATTTAACTGTTTAAAAATCATTTAATTTTAATAAGATTAAATTTTAGTAATTTAAATAATTAGCCTATTATTTCAATGTTAGTTACTAAAAGTATTATTTCCCTGTTATCTGAAATACTACCTTTATGATATAACAGCTTTTACATATAATTTAGTCCTTTTCTGACCTATTTATTATGTTTTATTAAACAAATCTTAATGGCTTTAATCCTAACTGCTTTTAATGCATCTTAAAATTATTGGATTTAAAATTACTGCACATAAATTATTGGATTGCTTTTTAAAGAATATTGGGTCAGCTGAAGAATTCTCACTTCTCATCTGTTACATGCATTTCTTTCTATTAAAACAAATTCAGCACTATATCCTCTTTGTTTTAGGGAGGCAAATATGAGGTATCCCCAGTCAAGTTCAAGTAAATGCATCAAATCACAATGTTTTTGATCAAATATCATAGTCATTATTTTTCAAGCCTTTCCTTATTTGCTTTATAATGTTTCTTATATCTGACCTTTTTCTTTTGTTTTCTCCTTCTTCATTGTTTCTACTCAACTGTCTGAACCTAAAGCCACCCACCACCTCCCACAGGCATCTGCATCCTCATTACTGCCCTCTGTTCCTGCCTACCACCCCTCAACCCCCACCCCCCACCACCACTCCTCTTCCATAACCAAAGCCAGCAGCCCCTGTTAAAAGCAAATAGTGAAAGAGGCATTTAGGAAAGATGCAGACTCACTTCACAGACATCGGGAGCACAAAGGACCTTAGGAAATACTTTGTTCTGGTCTCCCATTTTATCGAGGAGGACTCTGAATTCCAGCTATTACAAAATCCCACTCACTCTGACCCTAATAAGTACTGGAAGCCAGGTCTCCTGCTCTCAGACCTGGACTCTGAGTCCCACTCCCCACTGTCCCTCATTGAGAGGTAGGACGATTGGGGTTACCATCCCTGGAAACAAGCTTTGCCAAAGCCCTCCACGAGCAAGAACATGATGTTACTTTATTCTGGACTTTAAAGCCCAATGAGCACATGGAGCGAACACACTGCTGTATTTAAGGATCTAAGATTCCTCCATTAGATTGTCTTCAACTAAGTGACTCTCCTTTATTATGGATAAAAGAAACAGTGGAGAGAGAAGAGCTAGCCCTTAAACCTCAGAGCTGGAGACAAACATTCATGCAACTGCAGAATAAAGCTACATTGGTTAACATTTATGGAACACGCTATGTATCAGGTGATTACATGTGTTATCTCATTTAAGTCTCCCACCAGCTCAGTGCAGCAGAGTCCCAGTAGCTTCATTTTACAAGAAGGAAGGGACAATTCTGGGAGGTAGAGAAACCTGCCCAAGACCCAAGAGGAGAAAGCAGCAGAGTTGGCCTTTCATCCCAAACAGCAGGACTGCTACCCATGCCCTACACTGCCTCTGAGACATGGTAGGATGATCAAACCTCCAAGCTTTAGCATCAGCTTGCCTGGGTCCAACTCTCAATTATAGTACTTACTAACCAGGTAAACATTGGCACACGTCTCAATCTTGTTAAACCTCAGTTTATCCTTCTGTAAATGGGGATAATAAAGAACCCTCTCTCAGATGATTGTCATGAGAATTGAATGAGTTAAATAAGCAAAGCTTTTTGTGCCTCTCAAGCAATGGGAAAATATTGGCCAAATGGGAGAGTCTTTCTGACTATTTGAATGTGAAGTCAATGCATAGCAAGAACCCCACCAGAAACTACCTACACACCGCTGGTCCTCAAACCCATTCAGTAGGTAGGAGTAGTTTTCTCAGACTGAATTGAAAATGACCTGCCATTAAATAAAATGTTCCCTGGAAGGTGTTACTTTAAAAAAAAAGAAGAAGAAGAAGAAAATGGCCTGCATGAAGCCACACTCCCACATGTACTGCTAGGAGAATGAAGAACATCAGGATTTGGCATGGCCATAAGATCCATAGGGAGTTCTGTAGGCTGTAATGGTAGATTTCGCATCTTGAAGACGTACTCGGGTGAACCCCACGATCAGGGAAGCACTGCCATGCCCTGAGTAAAGATCGTTTTTCTGACTTAGAGTCTCTGCAGAGGTAGGGAAAAATAAGCCTCTGAGGCCTCCTGGCTCTAAGAAGAACTCAAAAGGAGTCTTTAGGCCAATCACTACAATTTTCTGATGTGTCTGTTGCTGATTGCCCAGGTAGTTTGAATTTGCATCATTAATGCTCCCCACGAAACATTGTCATCTTAGAATACAGAGAGAAGAAATCATACATGTGCATTCTAACAATACAATCATGGAAGCAATTTATTTTGAACATTACTTTGGAGTGAGGCCTTTAAGCAACCAGAGATTTAATAAATACATGGATATGAGACTGCATTTTTCACTTAGGTTCATGAAACACAGAGAGATTTCCCATTATGGAGAGAAAGAGTTTGGAATCAGGCTGAGGTTTCCCTTGCAGAGATTAAAAAGACAGATGGCAAGGTGCTGTGCTCAGGGAAAAGGCTTTTACAATCAAAGAATTAGAATTCATTTCTCAGTCTGGCACACAGGGTCAACTCATATGCTACCAAAAGATTCCATTATTTCAATTTCCTGAGGACCATCAATCCAACATTACCAATTCTGTGAATCTCAGGGTAGACACACTTCAGGAAATTAAAATATCTATTTCAATGGTGTCTAATTCCACTGCATGGATGTATGCATATGGGTGTAAATATACAGTCAATAAATGCACTTCCACTATAATGATAACTCCTATTGATTTAGCCCCTGAGTTTTATATGCATTACATCTAATCACCTTGACAGCCTTATAATGTGTGTCATCCAGATGTTAGCTACTCACTTGTTCTCTTGTGTTGCTCTGTTTTAGCCCTAAGGCAATCTGCACATGAAACCAGCTCTTGGGTTTCTCCAAAACATCCAGTCACATCAAGTATTCTACAGTTTTATTTTTGTACTTATTCAAGAATCACAGGATCTTGGCAAGAAATCACAACCACAATATTGTCATTTGTAAAAACCAGGGAGGTTGATATAAGAATTAATTTGTTATAATTAACAGAAGTAATATGAGGTTCTCTGAAAATGTAATTTATTATTTGAAGACCATCGTTTCTATTTTAAGGAGTGCATGCATTAGTGAAGCTAAATCAACAAGTGAATCCCTATCTGGAGGTGAGTAGCATTCTGTAGTTCCAATGATCAATTCCTTGAGTATCCACTATGTACCGGGCTCCATGGGACTGGAGAAAAAAATAGTCCCTAACACCAAGAAGCTAAAGATCTGGTTGAAAACAAAATAAATATGACCAAAATGTTCAGGGAATAAATAACAATGAAACAAATTTGTCACAAAGTAAGGCACATGAATATATTTAAAAGATTGCTTGCCAGACGCCGAGACCGGTTTGGCTCAGTGGATAGAGCGTCGGCCTGCGGACTGAAAGATCCCAGGTTCGATTCCGGTCAAGGGCATGTACCTGGGTTGCGGGCACATGCCCAGCAGGAGATGTGCAGGAGGCAGCTGATCAGTGTTTCTCTCTCATCGATGTTTCTAACTCTATCTCTCTCCCTTCCTCTCTGTAAAAATAAATAAAGTATATTAAAAAAAAAAAAAGATTGCTTGCCAGAGCTGAAAAATCATAAGATGAGGATTTTTTTTCTGCAGAAATGAATAAGTACAGGCCTTGGAGGTAGGTGGGCTTAAGAAGGGCAGAGAGAAGGGAAGGATGGGAGGCAGCCAACCTGAGCAGACAATGGGTCAAGCAAACCTGCCCTTCTCAGAGACCAGAAAAGTTGGAAAATATGGGAACCTTGGCAAAGCCAAGGAAAAATAAACCAGCAGATTCATTATTGATGCTCCTCTCATGTAAATTTTCTTATAGGTCTTAGGTATATTATCAAAGGGTATCTTGTTCATACTCTGTCACTGCAAGTCTCTTACGCCCAACTGTGCTCCTTGGTACAGGGTTCAGAGGTGGTAAGGATACCGGAGGAGGCTGTCTCTGGCTCTACCTAACAAATCCATTCTTCACACCCTAAATGATGCCAGAATGAATAAAGAGCTTTGAAAAATGACCATATTACATGATCACACAATCAGTCAGTCAAAAAAATGTATCCTGGGAAAGTACTTTGTGCCAAACTCCTAAAATAACATTAAAAAGCACCTTAATATGCCAATATATGCTTCAGATTCTGTAATGAGAAGTAGAAAAAAATGTGGCTTCTCCACATATGGCCAACTCATCTCAAAAAAGAAAAAAGATATTTAAGGCACTAGCTGTGGGTTGAATTGTAACCCCCCAAAATGTTGTCCTAACCTCCTATCTTAGTCTGTTTGGGATGCTATAATAGAATATCATAGACTGGGTGGCTTATCAACAACAGAAATGTATTTCTCACAGTTTTGGACGCTAAGTCCAAGATCAAGGTGCTGGCAGATTTGGTATCTAGTGAGAGCCAACTTCCAGATTCTCAGATGCTATCATCTCTGTGTGTCCTCACATGGTGAAGAGGCAAGATAACTCTCTGGGGGTCTCTTTTATAAGGTCACTACACCCATTCCTGAGGTCCTCATCCTCATGACTTAATCACCTCCCGAGGCCCTACCTCAAATACCATCACATCACATTGAGGTTAGGTTTCAACATACGAATTTCGGTGGGGACACAAACATTCCGTCTATCTTAGAACTTGACCTGATTTGGAAACAGGGTCTTTGCAGAGGCAATAAAATGAAGATGAGGTCAATCGGATAGGCCTTAATCCAATATGAGTTGTGTCCTTATACAAAAGAGAGATGTGGACACAGAGACAGGAAGCAATGCAAGGACACACAGTGGAACTGGAGCGATGCACCTACAAGCAAGAAGCACCTGAGGCTTCCAGAAACTAGGAGAGAGGCCAGGAACAGGTCCTTCCCTAGCGCCTTCACAGGGAGAATGGCCTTGTCAACACCTCAGTTCTGACTTCCAGCATCCGGAACGCTGAGACAATAGACATCTGTTCTTCTGAGCCCCGTGTGTGGTACTTTGTTACAGCAGCCCTAGAAACTAGCATAGCACTTTTCAAATCCCGTCTGAAATCATGTGTAGATGGGGAATGAGAGTGAGCAAATAGACATGAGTCCATCTTTAGCCACTTTAATGTTTTGAGTCCTTTTTTAGGAAATATTCCAATAATCAAAGATGCCTCTTTTTTTTTTTTTTTTTTTTTTAACTTCACTGGGTTAAATTCCACTCTTGTTTCCAACTGCAGGGGATGTTTCCTTATTTCTACCTCCTACTACTGTTTAGAGAAAAAACACAAGCAGGCAGCTCTTCTGTAAGTCATTATACTCTGAAGATATTTAGTATCAGGCTGATTACTGAATAAAAAGATCTGGTTACCATCACATCTAATCCGCCAGAACTGAATCATACCCACTGCGTGGCTTTTTCCTCCATTTCCTCTCATTTCCCCCATTCAACCACCTTTGACTACATTCCAGTTTCTAGCAAATGCTGCTGAAGCTTCAGCTATTTTCCTTCGATTATATAATTTTCCAGAAAATGCAGAGCTGATCTGCTTAACAATGTATTCACTTTCCCTCTAAAGAACAGTATTCTTTTCCATCTCTAAGAAAGTGAGCTTTGCAATATTTCCTCTCCAACTTAAAAGGAGGCATTAGCCAGCTTGCACTGAATATTAAAAGGAAAAAAACCTGAATACTACTCTGATTTTCACCAGAGTGAAACATTTTCTCCATGGAACCAGAAATAGTGATGGAAAAATCTTTTCCTTTCACAAAAATATTTGAGCATAATTGGTAAACGCCTTCAATTATGGAGAAAGTCTTGTAAGAAGTAGTCTTTCTAGCAACAAAAACTCTAATCCGTTTGGATTTATGTGACTCTATTAGCTGAAGCATTTCTGTTTAGTTAATAATGTGAAATCCTTTTTTCTAGTTTGCATATACTATCTCCCATGAATGTCTCCAGCTATTTCCCCTGTTCATCATAAAATTTAGATGTAATAACACTTTGTACCTTAATGCTATTTTACATAAATACCACAATACTAGCAAATTACAATAGTACTCTACAAATTGAGCCTTGATGAGATAAGTTAGCTTAAATAATTGAGCATTATACAAATAAATTATTAAATCCAAAATAATCTTTAAGATAAATCCTCCCCTTTCTTATAATTAAAAAGAGAGTTGATTTTGAACAGTGCTTAACAGATAGTCTAAGACCTTCAATTTGAAGGAATTTATTGGACAAATCATAGGATATCTTGATCCTTATACTAATTTTCTATAAGTTCATGGGCAAATAACATCATCTCTCTTCATCTTCACTCCCAGTCTATAAGACAGAATAGTAATATCTACCTAATGGGATTCTTAAGATTATTCAGTAATATAACATGTACAAAAATATAATATTATTGATTTCTCAGGCTTTATAAGAACCAAGGTGGTTGTACACACACAAATCAAACTTGTGATACAAATTAATGACAATGAGAAAGTCTACACACATGTATAAAGAACATACTCATGTCTATCAATATTTAGGAAATATTCCAATAACCAAAAATGCTATAAAATCATAGCATCTTAATCTAACCTTCCCACCAAGGCAGAAAAGTTTCTAAAAATCCCTCCAAAGGTGGTCACCATGCCTGGTGTGAACAACTCCAGCGGCAGGAAGCTCACGGCCTCACAGGGAGACCCATCCCATGTCGGAACAGCTTCAGCTACAAGGAAGTTATCTTTACTGTCTCCTTTTTAATTTCTCATATTGTAGATCTATTCTCTAGTGTCTGATGTCATCTCTTTAGTTATTTAAAGAGTAATACCCCCCTACACACACACACACACACACACACACACAAAATAGCAGATATCATTAATGTGGAACCTGATGTAGGAGTTTTATTTTTGCTGCTCATAGATGAAAGAACTGAGGCTCAGAGAGGATAGGTAACCTGTCCAAGGTCACACAGCTAATAATAAAAGAGCCAAGATACAAACTCAATCTGCCAGACTCCATATTCATGCTCTTAACTGCTATACCTTTCTTCTAAATATATTTTTCAGGCCAAATATTCTTTAAGTCCAGTGTAGTTAGTCCTTCCTCACATGGAACATGTTCCAGACCTTTCTTCAGTCCTTCTCCATTTACAGGATTCTCTTAATATCTCTGTTAAAATATACCAACCTCAAAATGAACCACATACAATGATCAGTGCACATGACAACAATTCCAGAATATCTTCCTCTACCTCTCTGACAGGTTTGCTCCCCCACTCTTCAAAAAGATAATTTCATACTTTCTCCTTTCTAAAAATGCCTGTACCTCCTCTCAACCGATGACCACGCCTCTTCTCCTCTGAGAAAAAAATGCAAACCAACTGGTGCTCCCTCACAGTTCCATCAGTAAGCATAAGAGCCCAACTTCGAAGTGTCCACCCCTCTCCCACCCATCCTGAATCATCTCTGCTTCCTCTCCAGGGCTGGCACCTGTGTCCCTGCCTTTGAATGGACTGGCCTCTTGGAATTTAACCTTCTTTCGCCTGTACCATTGTTCTCCCTCAGTCTAATGGTTTATTCCTATCAGAACACCAACAACCTCAAGTATTTCCCACTGCAAAAGAAGAAAGGAAGGCGGGAGGGAGGGAAGGAGGGAGGGAGGGAGGGAGGGAAGGAGGGAGGGAAGGAGAGAGGTGAGGAAAGATAGCAGGAAGGAGGGAGGGAGGGAGGGAGGGAGGGAGGGAGGGAGGGAGGAAGGGGAGAGAAGGAAAGAGGTGGGAAAATCAGTTTTCATCTCCACTATTCCATTTCTCACATTTTAAATGAGATGTCATCATTTCCTCCTGTCCTGTCTATCCATGCCACATTCCAACCAGCTTCAGTCCACAGCACACCCTGTAAGTAATCCTACTACTCCATTCTTATCTCCCACACTTTTCTTCCTGGTTCACTTTGCTCCAGTCACATGGATCACCCTTACGTCTTCCAAAACTTGACGTACCAGTTGTGGTGTTATAACTGCATCTCATGATTCAGGTCTCAGCCTAATTTCATCTTCTCAAAATGGCCCCCCTCCCCTCACTAACCCAGGCATAGTCTATCACAATTTTCCTATTTCATTTTCTTCATGGAATTCATTATTCTCTGAAATTATCATATTTATTTGTCTCCTTGTTTATTCTGTCTTTTCTCACTAAAATGAGAGCTGGAATCTTTCTTGTCTGTTCACCATTATATTCCCACTGACTAGAGCAATACCTGGCTGCATAATGCACGCTCAATAAATATTAATTGAATGAGTAAATAAAATCAACAAATTTTCCAACAACATTTTATAATACACAAGTTATCTTAACCATGACCATTATTTTAGATTCAATGATGTCATTTTATCAATCATCATCCACTTCATTAAATTAAACGTAGTGTAACTCAAAACAAACTTATTAAACATCTATTATGTGCATGGTACGGTGATGGATATTTTGTGTAACCTGAGAGTAAAATATTGTCACAGTCCCTGCCCCTGATGGGAGTGAATAGGAAAAGACATATCCAGAAATAGTGGGGACATCTTTGAAAGTTTATTCCTCATGTAATTTATAATTTTGAGTGTTTTGGAGCTATGGGGAGGTGACACAGCAACCAAAATAAACAGAAGGGCTATCAGAAGATACAAAACACTATAGACTTTCTAAGGACATTGAAATTCCTCTTGGGAAAAAATCTTGGTAAATTTTTTTAGCTAAATCTAGAAGAATACACTTGAGTTTTGACAACCACATATTCTAAAAGGAGGGAATGGGGGGGGAGGAGACATATGTAATACTTTCAACAATAAATATTTTTAAAAAATAAAAGGAGGGAAAACATGACGAACACATGTAGGCAAGAATGATGATGTTCCTTGTAGAGTAGAGTATTTCCCTAAGCCTTTCTCTGTGACCACCAGCTGTTTCATCCCATGCTTAGGTTCTACAACAGCTTCAAAGTCCATAATACTCTATAGAAGATTTCTAGGTTCTAAGTTCTCCTCAAAATTTAATCCAGATCCTAGAGATGGTCGCACCTGGTTCTATTTGGAGGTGGACCCAGGAAGAATCTTCTCAGCCAGAAACACCAGGTTTGGATAGACAAACAGCACACGTAGAGACAAATCTAAAGAGGAAGCTGATGGAAGCATTTTGCAGAGTTAAAACCGCTGTGTTAAAATAAGATGTTGTTGCTGTTTAAAAAGTAAACCCGTTTATGGAGGATTATTATTGAGTGATGCCAATATTAGTGACTTGGGATAAGTGAGTCCAAAGAGATGAAGCATAGTTAATGTAATTACACATCTATTTCTTATGATGCACGACCATGTGAAGCATTACTAATCCCCAAACAGATACCTGCCGGGAAAGCGATCGAAAACAGCTGTTTGGCCACCAGAAATGAACCAAGTGAATGTAAAGTACTGTGGGCATTCAACTGATGGATTCCCTGAGTCAGACCCTGCCCACTAAGCCCAGGATTTATAAGGAATTAAAGAGGATTCCATCAAAAGGTACATTTGTTTCAAGCATAAATCATTCTGCCAACTCATTTATTATTGTAATAACCTCTCTCAGCATTTCTATTATTGGAGAGGACTTCTTTTCAAATGAAAAATGGCGTACCTGATTACTTGCATGGGACTTGGCGTCATACTCATTTTGGCTTCTTGTTTGAGGCAGTGAGCGGGCCAAGGAAAGGCCTTTACCTCCTTGCATGCCTGTCGATTACAGTTAGTGGAGTCTGTAGGTTTATTGTGCATTGGGGAGTTAAAAAATAAGAATTATAATGACAGAAGCCATATTAACTCTCCTTGTACTATATCCAAGAATTTTTCAAGATTTTAAGCACTAAACATAGGGAAAACTATCTCAGAAATTGTTTACACTCAGCAAGGACAATTATCTGAGTCTGTAACTACTTCTCATCATATTAGCATATTTTAATAACCTATATTTTATTTATATCTTGTTGCTAAGTGTATTAGGGCTTATTATAGGATATGTTCTTAATTTTATGTTTTACAAAACAATTTGAATAATCAGAATTACTTCTGTTAATCTTTTTCCACTTGCAACAAGATGGGTGAATTATAAAAAGCCATTTTCTAAACATGCCAACAGGTGCAGGAAAGATTGACAGAGCAATACAAGAAAGTATTCTTAATGTGGGCTTTCCAAGATTTTAAACAGAATTTCTTTAATGGGTGGATATCACTTCTAATGGTCCAGGATTAGGGGATGCTGATCAGGATGTAACTATATATTTTATTTAACAATAACCATAAGCGAAGTGACATGTACTAGTATGTATAAAATAAGAACCAACTAGAATCAGAGATCAGTTATCTAAAAAAAAAGACATTTAAGAATCATTGGTAGAAAATGCAAAGCAATAGAAATTAACAATTTTGGAACTTCACATTACAGGTAGAGATTTTTTGAAAAACTGCAAAAGGAGGTGATGATTTCTAAGCTCTCCTTTATGCCTATGACCAGCTGGCTTACTGGTTCTGCCAAGTCCTCCTAAGTACTGACTGTGTGCACTGGGATATAAAGAGAAATAAGGCACAAGTTCCCACCAACAAGAAGTTCCTCATACATCATAAACCTGAATCAAGAACTTTTCTGGTCTTTCAAATACATAACCCCTCTCTATGTCACTGGAGTGTGTCATAGTTATTTTTAAAGTCGCTGTATATGAATCACCAAAATTCTTTCTGGTTCTCCTTTACAGTCTTTCATTCCAAAAGGAATGTTACCTGAGTAAGATTCTCAGAACTGAACTCTGATGTGAGGCCTTTAGGAAGTAAGTCACCTTTAAGAAGTTCTGAACATAAATTGAATTACCAAGAATTCTATTCATTGAAAAAGACATTATATTGCATCATGTCCTTTTCAAATAGAGTGAAACTTGCTTATATTAAATTTCTAGGAACCCGAGGAAAAAAATTTGATATACTCTAGAAATATTACATGTGTGTGTAATAGACCTGGATTTCCAATTTGATTGCTATACACAGGGATTCAATATAGGTGGGTTCAATATTAAGGGGCTTCATTGAATTTGCATTTTTGTTTTTCAGGACATATAAGGTATGTGTTTCCTTGAGATAAAAATCAGATTGATTTCTGAGTCCAGGAAAGCTAAATATTCACAGAAACAGGAATTCTGGGAGGAATCTGACCAGATGAAAGTAGTTAAAGCACTCGTTTTCACTTCATTCCAGTTTAATATTAATTTAATTGACTGGAGTTTAGAATTGAATTTTGAAATGGCATTTTTCTCTTTCCCTAGGTCTATAATTCTCTGGCCTGTAACTTCTCTATCCCTTTCATTCATTTAACATTTTAATATTCATTTGAATGGAAATGTTCAAAAGAAGGGATTTACGAAAAGGTTTCAACATGTGCAGAATTTTTCTGTTTCTAAGGATGTTGCAAACTTAGAAAATCATAAAAATAATGAAAAAAGTAGTGACTATTATAAAACTGAAATAAATCATAATAATAATGTTTATATAAAATATACCACCACCCTTAACTTATAGACACTGAAAATTATCATTTTTGCACGCACTTTTATTGTTCCATTTTTTTGTTTGTTTCAATTCTGAACCTGAACACCATCAGGTACTCACACTTGGGTGGAAGGAGCCTGGAATTTATAAATCTTTCCCTTGCCCATGAAAGACTCTTACACAAGGCATGCCATGGAATCAGTGTTCTTCACTGAGGCAATGAATGGGTGAACTAAGTGTACAAATCTATTTTAGGAAGTCTTGGGTATTTGACAAACAAGCTACTTTTCATGAAAGAACCAAATGCTAAAATCATAAAGTTTGTCACTATACAGCTCTATAATCACCTCTAAATTCTACTGATTCCACCCAGTGTTCCAAGTAAGCAATCCTACATAATAAAGCCCAGCGACCATAATGGCAGAACAACCAGGACGACTGCTTGACCAGTCACTATGAGGTGCACTGACCACCTCTTGGTCCCTTTCCCCAGCCGACAGGCTCCCATCACCCGATGGAGAACAGGGACCTGGGGGTGGGTGGCAGGGGATGCGGGCAAGCCAGGCCAAGGCCCCCCACCCCACCTGCCACCCCACACATAGAGGGCAACCCGTGGCAGGGGCTGGGCCACGAGGGGGTGGGACCAGCCGACCTCTCAGTCCCTCCCCCCAAGGCCGTCAGGCTCCAATCACCCAATGGCAAACTGGGAACCTGGGTGGCTGCCAGCAGCTGGGGAAGATGGCCCTGATTGTAGACTAGGCCTAGGGACCGAACCCACACACACATTTTGTGCACTGGGCCTCTAGTAATAAATAAACAGAAACATATGTTTTCTGTACCTCAACAAATAGACTTCCCAGCAGATTAGAAACTCTGAGCTACTTCCTGTTACAAACAAGACAGGTCATGCCCCCAATCTTCCCCCTTTGTCACCCTCACTGACTACAGGGTGTAACAGCAAAGAGACTTTGTATAGTAAGTAGCAGAAAAGGAGAACTTGATAGCTACCTGGTCATTGTCCTCCAATTCTGCGGCCACTTAGCCATAAGCCTTTGTACATCCCTCCTTGTAGGCAGGCTGTATTCAGCAAAGGACATTAGTTCAGACTGCCTGCTGATGAGCTTCTCTCCTGCTCTTTACCACCCTACCTTTCAGACCAGGTTAAAATCTTGGGGGCCTGTGGAGTGAAATATCTCAGGGAAACCCCTTCTTCCACAGTGTTGATAACTCCAGTTTGGACCTGTTGAAGGTTCAAGTGCATAATTTTATAAAATAATTTATTTACAGGTTAACATTCTCTTGACCACAATGACATTGTCTTTTTTACCGGTATAGGCACCCCCTCTTTCCAAATACAACTGTTGCTGTTGTAGAGCAGAGACCCTTTCAGAGAGCAATAGGAATTCAACTATTACTGAATACAGATGCTCCTCTACATGGGGTTATGTCCCATTAAACCCATACTAAGTTATGGGTTCATGAAAACACCATGAGTGGAAAATGCATTTAATATACCTAACCTACCAAATATCATGGTTTAGCCTAGCCTATCTTAAACATGCTCAGAACACTTCCATTAGCCTACAGTTAGACAAAATCATCTCGTAGCTGCAGCCCAACGCATGAGAGACTATCACACCACCACATACCATTAGCCCAAGAAAAGATTAAAATTCAAAATTTGAAGTACAGTTTCTATTGAATTGTATTACTTTCACACCATTCTAAAGTCAAAAAATCATAAGTCAAATTACTGTAAGTCAGGAGCTGTCTGTACAAAAATTGGACAAAGACAGTCCTATAATTTCCCTTAGTAATTACTGCTAATATTAACCTTTCCTTTCTTCCGTCAGTGTAGAAAAATGTAAAGAAACTGCTTAAAATACCTAAAACAAGTTATTTCTAAAAATCCTACAGCAATTCAGAAGTATACATTCACTTCAAGTTTTACTCTAAACTCAAGTTTGTTCATTCATATGTATTTATTGGTGGTCTCTTAATAACTGCTACTTACACAATATTTTGTTAGCCTGGCTTGTGGTATTTAAAAATAATCAAATGGCATTTTTGTAATCAGCTTGCCAGGGATTTCCTTCCAAACAGGCTAAGTTAATATGAGAGAGGCAAATGCAGCCCCTTTGCAGACAGGCGTGCTGCCAGAAAGCACCTTTTCTCTCTTCCATGTGGCCCACCCACTCCCTGCTGCTGGCACAGGCCCATCACAGGCTGACACTAGGAGCGGCCTGGGGCAGAGGGTGTGCATAAGAAGATCCAGCCTCCCAGAATCCTCAGGCTCCATTCCTTCATCCAAAGCCTCAAACCCTAGTTCCATATCCAAACCACTTGTTGCCAAGACTTTGGTCTGGGCATCTCATTAAACCAACTCCAACTCTGCTTTGACTCCAGACCTTGGTCTTGACCCCTGCCACAACTGTCACCAAACTCCTCTCTTCCCTGCATCCTTCCTCCCTCATCTCCGTACCCGCTACCCAGCCAGTCACAGCAGCACAGAGCCCCCAGTGAAATACACAGAAGTCCATTAAGAATCACCTAAAATGTCAACACAATTTGAAAGCAGGATATTAACAGTGTATATGGGAAGTTGACAGTACTTGTGATAAGCAGGAAAAACAACAATGAATACTAATGTCTTATATTTGTATAACACCTTAGTTTTCAAAGTGCTGTCATAACACACTGTTGAGATAGGCAAAGAAGGGTATTATTTTCCCATTTTGCACATGAAAAACACTTGAGTTTGGAAGGGTTAAGCGAATGAGGCAAAACAAAGAATAAATTTAATTCTTAGTAGCTAGTCTAGCACTTTACAGGATGCCCCATTGGAAGGTACCTGTAAAATAGTCAGGCTTTGGGAACTTGTTTGTAAAATACTGTCAGTTTCTCCAAGGTGGCCATGGATCCCCTGCATCAGCCACAGGACCACTTATCATATAAGTTTTCCCCCAGGCCTTGCCCCAGCATGCAGAATCAGAAGCAGGAGAAGGACTTGCTTTGTTTCCATCACCATTTGGACTTGAATTTTTATTCACTCCCTAAGTGAGACAGAGTGCTTAAAGAGCCAGTCCCCATCTGAATGAGATGAGCAGGAGTCACCAGATGGACCATTACAGAGAAGCAAGGTCGGCATGAACTCTCATTCTGAGGAGCAGCCAATGAATCAGGATGGCACTGAGATCCTACTCATCAACCTGTGAAACCAAGTAACGTGGAGCATCACCCATGAACAAAAGCCTTATTATACCTCATTGGATTGTGAGATCAAATGAATTTAGTGGAAGTAAAGCATTTAGAACAGTGCCAAGCACAGAGTAATTGCTGAATGTGTTCAATATTCATAAACAAAGGATAGCCTTTCCTTCTTGTGGATCTTTGAGTTGCTAATCGCCAACACGAGTTTTTCGGTACCTGGTATAATGTGTACAATTAAATACTTGTCATGGTAAGTATTCAATACATTTTCATTAAATAGTCCAACATTTCACCTGGATGGACAATTTAGAAATGAATTAGATGGAATCTAGCATCTGATCTTTGGTCCTACAGACCAACCCAACTCCCATGGCCTTTGAAGTGTCTTGAGAAGAGACAAACTATATATTGTGAGTTTTGTCTCATTTTGTTTTAATAAGCCTTTGTATAAATTCTAGCTGAGATCAGCCTTTCTGGAGGCAAAACAAGGGACTCTCCTTGCTGAGTTGTGACTGTCCTGTGTAAATATACACTCCAGCAACCCTATTCACCCCTGCCCTTGGATTTGCCTCTCCCTGCCCCTCCTCTGACAACAGGCCAGCAATCACAATCTATTTCTGCTGTTTTATCTTCTTAATTCAGCTCCATCTCTTAGACATTTTAAAAAGCAATGGGACAACATTCTCTAGAGTTATTATTCACTTTCTAATGAATAATTGAATTGTGAATATACTATTTGACGACAAAAAGATGATGAGTTTTGAGTGCTTCTCGACTTTAATGTGCACACACGAGTCTACCCAACCGTATTTTAGCATTATACTATTCGAAAAAGCATAAAGAGAAGCTGTCACTCTGCGCATGGTAAAAATGGCAGCCATTTGGAGCCACCCATGAAGATGTTAAGGCTGAGCTCTTGGAGAGCGGTAGATATTTTCAGCCTGGGCAGGAAAGAGCAAGTTTCCTAAAAGAAAACACATTGACTACAAGGGAACAGGTTGCTTCTATTGTCAATGCCCTAACTACTTTCTTAAATTAGCTTTTTATGGGAACCCTTTCTGCATGCTTGATGACGCTCAGACCACCCAAGTTAATTTGATACAAATGTAATTTAAGAGATTCCATGTGTGTCTTCAAGAAAATTTGGGTATGTGGAGTTTAAGGCTGTTTTTCTTTTCTCTTGCTTTTTCTTTTCTTGTTTTTTTTAACTTGGTTCTTCTCCATGTACATGCTTTTGAAGTGAGGATTTTCTGCTTAACTATTACTTATTATCTAAAATAACATTTAAAGTAAATGGATTATACAATCTCTATTAACATCAAATACAAATCAAGAAGTTGGTTCTGCCGAAACCGGTTTGGCTCAGTGGATAGAGCGTCGGCCTGTGGACTGAAAGGTCCCAGGTTCGATTCCAGTCAAGGGCATGTACCTTGGTTGCGGGCATATCCCCAGTAGGAGATGTGCAGGAGGCAGCTGATCGATGTTTCTCTCTCATCGATGTTTCTAACTCTCTATCCCTCTCCTTTCCTCTCTGTAAAAAATCAATAAAATATTTTTTTTAAAAAAGAAGTTGGTTCTTCCATTGAAGCATGTGGACATAATATCAAGTGGAGTTCAGAGGAGTAATTGATTAGAGATGTTGATGAGTAGGTGATGTACTTTATACCTTGGGCCAGAAAATTAAAATTGAATTATTTTATTGAAGACTGAAAGCAGAGAAGGAATTTGAGTTATTCAGTTGCAACTGCCTGTTTTAAGGACGAGGCCACTGAAAGGAGACCTCCAGTGCTGTCGCCATGACTCCTTGACACGTTTCTGGTATTCCATAGGACATTTAAAAGTAATCAGAAATGCTATGAGAAGAATTTGTGGGATGGTTCTGTTTATTTTTATCCATCATACTTAATTAGCAGTTTCTTATTTTCTTATATGTAAATGTCAAACTAAAATTACCCTAGTTTTGGCTAAACATGCCACAAGTCAAAATTTGATTCTATATTTTTAAATATCTGTAGAGTGAAGAATGCAGGCTTTGTAGTCAGATCTTTCTAGGTTAAAATCCAAGTTCTGCCACTGTTCCTTTTTGAACTTTTGGTTTACTTCTCTGTGGGTTAGTTTCTTCAGCTGAAAAGCATTGAAATGAGACCATTATAAGAATTAAGTATTGTAACCTCTGTGAAGTACTGAATAGATAATAAACTAAAATAAAAATGGCAGTGATTCAGGTAGGTGTTTTCTGCTCAGAGGTCTTGGGTGCTCTGAGGGTTCGCAATGTGCTCAGCCCAGTCCCCAAGTCTAAGATATACTAGACGTTGACATTTCTTGACTGAACTCCATTCAAATAAAATTTTTTGAAATTTATAATAATAGTACATATGCAAAAGTAAATTCATTTTAAGATGTTATGGTTTCATGTCTCACATTTAAAACTTTATTCTATTTTGATGCCCTGGCTGATGCAATGGTTGGAGCATCATCCCTCGAACCAAAGAATCTCCAGTTCAATTCCCAGTCAAGAGCATATACCTGGGTTACAGATTCAATCCCCCTTCCCAGTCAGGGCACAAACAGGAGGCAACCAGTTGATGTGCCTCATATCTCTCACATCAATGGTTCTCTCTCTCTCTTGCCTCTCCCCCTCCCTTCCTCCCTTTCACTGTAAAAGATCAATGGAAAAAAATATCCTCAGGTAAGGATTAACAAAAAATAAATAAATAAAACTTTCATCTATTTTGAATTCATTTTAGTGTATTATTCAACTTAAAAAGAAGGAAATTCTACCATTTGCAACAATATGGATGAACCTGGAGGGCATTATGCTACATGAAATAAGCCAGAGAAAGACAAACACAGCATGTTATAACTTACTAGAGGCCCGGTGCATGAAATTCATGCACTGGTGTGGTCCCTAGGCCTGGCTGGCAATCAAAGCGTGAGTGTCTGGCATGGAAGGGCAGGTCCCAGCTGATCTCTGGGCCCTGGGCAGCATCTGGGCCCCTGGGCCCCCACGCGCTCCCCTCTGCCTGAGTCATAGCGCCCAAGTCCCCACATGGAAATGCAATGAGTACCACCAACTCCATGGGCCTCTGGGTCACCGAGCAGTGCTGCACAAAAGCCAGGTGGGCAGCGCACTGTCTCCCAGCCAGCCTGGAAGACCGGCTCCTGCACAAACCCATGGGGAGCCAGACCAGCCCCTGCGGTCCCTGGTGGCTGTGGCCCAACTCACCCGGAAGAGGCTGTGCAGGTGCTGGACAGGCTCCTCATGGGTGCCCGGCACCTGAGCGTGGGGGCTTCCCAGGCACACAAGCCCTGGCATCCCAGGAGGAGGGTAGCAAGGGGAGTGACAGCAAGCTCAGCAGACACCCCGCATTCTCACTGCACTTCAGTCCCCATCACTCCCGCCCCCAAGTAGCCAGTGAGAGGTCGCAGCCCTCCCAACCCCCGCGCCCCCCCCCCCCTCTGGGAACCATGGGAGGTTAGTCGCCGCCACCCACCCCCAGTTCCCCATCCCAGCCCGGGGCCTGGCCCTGATCGGGTGATCAGGGCTTTCCAGCTGCTGGTCGCCATCTGGGAGGTGATCAGTCGGGGCCGGACTCCCCCACCTGGCTCCCTCAGCGCTGGTGGCCATCTGCGGGGTGATTGAGCCCCTGCTCGCACCCATCTTGGCCTGGCGTGGCCTGCTTACCTGCTCCACCATCCTCCCACAGTCCAGCTTTCATCTGGGCCCATCAGAGCCAGCAGCACCTTGTTGCCACCGCCGCTGTGTTCCATGCTGCCCACTGGTAGTCAGCGCATGTCATAGCGAGTGGTCAAACTCCCGGTCTCCTGGTCAAACTCCTGGTTGAATGACTGCCCAAGGGGACAATTATGCATATTAGAATTTTATTATATAGGATATGTGGAATATAAAAAAAAAAAAAGGAAAACTTACAAAAGAGAAGATAAAGTTGTGGTTGCCAGGGACTAGGAGGTGGGGGAAATGGGGAAATATTGGTCAAGGGTACAAACTTTCAGTATTAAGATAAATAAAGTTCTACAGACCACAGAATGGTGACTGCCAGGGGGAAGGAGAGTTGGGGAAGGTAGAAGAAAGGAAAATAAATGGTGATGAAAGAAGACTTGACTTGAAGTAGTGAACACACAATACAGTATGCAGATGATGTACTATAGAACTGTATACCTGAAACCTGTATAATTTTATTAACCAATATCACCAAAAAAAATTCAATTTTTAAAAAAGATGAATAAAATTCTGCAGATCTAATGTAGAGCCCCATGCTTATAGTTAATAATGCTGTATTGTATACTTATATTTTGCTAATAGTAGACTTTAAGCTTTCTCAACATCAGTGACCCAAGTGTCGTTATGTGGTACATGACTGTATTACAATTTTATTTGTTAATTATACCTCAATAAAGCTAAAAAAAAAAAACATTGTTAAAGAAAAAAATTAAGGGCACATAAGAAAAATAGAGATTATGAAATAAAATAAAAAAGTACCTACTATATTACCTTGCCCATAGATTATATCCAGTAAGTGATAATATTATCACAATTATTATTATTATTAAATAAGTATATCAGCAGTCCAAAAATAATCTTTGTTCAAATAATTTTATTCCATCTCAATGGCTTTGATCCCCACACAGCTGTTTAAGTACATTAAATCGTTAGCACTAAGGGCATAAGCAATTTCACATTTGTATTAATATTTTCTCATCTTTGTAACTCGTAATACAAGTTTTTCTGTCTCTTATTATAGACTAGAGGCCTGTTGCACAAAAAAATTTGTGCAATAGGCCTTCCCTTCCCCTGGCTGCCAGTACCGGTTTTCCTCTGGCACCTGGGACCCAGGCCTTCGCTCCGGCCGGAGCCACCTTCAAGCCTTCGCTGCTACGGCCAGAGCCACCTTCAAGCCTTCGCTGCTCTGGCCAGAGCCGCCTTCAGTCTTCGCTCTGCCACTTTGCGCTTACATATGCAAATTAACCGCCATCTTTGTTGGTGGTTAATTTGCATACCTTGTTGATTAGCCCATGGGAGCTGTAGCGAAGGTACAGTCAATTAACATGTTTGTCTATTATTAGATAGGACTAGAGGCCCAGTGCACAAAAATTTGTGCACTGGGGCGGGGTCCCTCAGCCCAGCCTGCGCCCATTTGCAGTCCAGGACCCCTTGGGGGATGTCCACCTGTCGACTTTGGCCCACTCCAAGGGGGATCAGGCCTATGCTTGCAGTCAGATATCCTTCTGGCAGCCAGGGAGCCCTCGGGGGATAACCGACTAAAGGCTTAGACCCCCAAGGGAGCTGTGATGAGGAAGCTAGGGTGACAGAGGAGCCACGCTGTCCCGCACCGCTGCCCTGTGTCGGGTCACACATGGGACGCCCGGACGGGCTGGCAGATCGCTGCTGCCCCGCCCAGCCGCCCAGGGTCGGGTCGCACATGGGATGCCCGCCACCCCGGGTCGCAGATAGCAGGCCCAGATGGCGGCAGGGCAGGTGGAATGGCGCTGTCGCACCCCACCGCCCCGGGTGGCAAATAACAGGCCTGGATGGCAGCGGGGCAGGTGGGATGGCGCTGACCCGCCCTGCCTGCAGTATGCAAATTAGCCGCCATCTTTGTTGGTGGTTAATTTGCATATCATGCTGATTAGCCAATGGGAGGCGTAGCAAAGGTATGGTCAATTACCATGTTTGTCTATTATTAGATAGGATTCTGTTTTTCAATCCTTTGATCTTCTTTCTAGACTTTATCCTCAATTTTTTCTGTCCTCCCTCAGTGTTCTTTGTAGACCAACCATCACTCTAATAATACCTTGTATTTCACATCCTGGCCCTCTCTGTTACCTGTACTTTTGACGATACCAACCACACTATTTCTAATTTATTTACTCCTGCTATTCGGTTATCCAGTCATCATTCACTCTTGTATTAATTCAATGGCCCTCAAACTTTTTGGTCTCAAGACCCCTTAACACTTTTTAAAAATTATTTAGGATGCAAATAAGCTTTCTTTTTTTATTATTTTAAATGTAGATTACAGCTATCAGTACTAATTGTATTAGAAGTTAAAACTGAGAAATTTAAAAATATTTCTTTTTTAATGCATTTTAAAATAACAATCTTAATCCTTTTATATGTCAACATATCTTTATGAAAATTAACCATAGTTTTCAAAACGAAAGAGATAATGGGGAGAGTGACATTGTTTTACATTTTTGCAAATGTCTTTAATATTGATTTAATAGAAGACAGTGGGAGTTGGGAAGATGGCAGCATAAACAAAGGCCTGTACTTGCTGCCTCTCACAAGCACATCAAAAGTACAACTAAAATACAGAACAACCATCATCCAGAACTGCCAGAAACCTGGTTGAATGGAAGTCATACAACTAGAGAGGTAAAGAAGAAAGCACACGGAGACTGGTAGGATGTGCGGAGGTACGGAACGGCTGGTCCAGCACCCACGTGTGCCACTTTTTTAATCTAGAGGGAAATCCTCTCTGTGGAGGTTGCCTGGAGGAGCAAGGGTCCCAGCCCCACACCAAACCCCAACCCAGGGTCTCAGAGCTGGGGAAAAGAAGTCCCTACAGGGAGTAAGAACTATAAGCTGTAAAAACCAGTCTGGATTGGGGCTCAGTCTGGATTGAGGCTGCTGGAGACCCAGCTGCTCCTCTTAAAAGTCCGGCACCATGAATTGAACTTATAAGCTCCTGCTTCCTGTGAGCTCCAGTGCCAGGGGAGGATCTGGGGGACCCAGACATATAGAGGAGGAACTGGATTATCTGGCATTAGGGCAGAAACATGGGGATGGCTTTCTTCCAAATGGAGGTGCTCACAGTGGTCATTGTTCCTGTGCTGGGACCTCCCTGGTTGTAGGGCTGACTGGCAGCCATTTCTGTTTGCTCTACCCTGGTGATTCCCTGAGATCCTGCCCAACCCAACTTACAACCTCACCCAAGCTGTGCCCAGCAGTTTTTGCATATGAATGGCCTGTCCTTTCTCAGGCTAAAAACTGTCAAACAAGCTGAAGCTGGGTCAGGGACCCTCAAACCTATCAATAAAAGGCCCAAGACCCAGCACCAGCACCAGCCTGCCTTGCTTCACAGCTGGGCCTCCTCTGGGCACTTCGAAGTCCAATACAAAGAGGAGGAATCTGAAGATCTCCCTGTAGCTCCTGCTGGGTGGCCCCAGGCAGTGGCTGACTTGCACCTCCCTGGAGACCCAAGAGTTAGTGTACCCAGTGGTCAATGTCAGACCATACCATATTACAACTCTTCACATCCATAAGCGACACACTAAAGGGGCAGACTCAGTGAGCACCAAAGCCACACTGAAGCAAGTCCTCCTCCATAAGGGTGTCTCCTGCACAGCAGCTCTCCCACTAGTCGCAGCTGGTCCCCACAGCCAATTGGTCTGAAGGTCAATTCCTCCCAGTGACACCAACAGCAATCAAGACCCAACTACAGCCCTGACCGGTTTGGGCTCAGTGGATAGAGCGTTGGCCCGCAGACTGAAAGATCCCAGGTTCGATTCCGGTCAAGGGCATGTACCTTGGTTGCGGGCACATCCCCAGGAGGGGGCATGCAGGAGGCAGCTGATCGATGTTTCTCTCTCATCGATGTTTCTAACTCTCCATCCCTCTCCCTTCCTCTCTGTAAAAAACTCAATAAAATATATTTTTTAAAGCATAGTGATTAATCACAAAAACAATATGTAATTATATATGTGTTTTCCAATGGTCTTAGGCGACCCCTGTGAAAGGGTCGTTTGACCCTCAAAGGGGTCACGACCCACAGGTTGAGAACCGCTGACCTCGAGTGTCCATCTCAGGTGATTGGGGAGGCTGAGCCACTGGGTCCTATAGGACACCTACTACACAAGGCCACTCTATCACCTCAAGGAGACTTAGCAGCTCTACCCAATACATAGAAACAAACACAGGGAAGCAGCCAAAATGCGGAGACAAAGAAACATGTCATAAATGAAAGAAATGGAAGAAAGCAAACTACTGGATATAGAGTTCAAAACCACATTTATAAGGTTACTCAAGAATCTTCTAGAAACTTTCAAGGGACTTAGTGAGACTTTCAAGGATCTTAGTGAGAATGCCAAAAAAAGGGAAAAGGACCAGTCAGAAATTAAGCATACACTGACTGAAATAAAGAATAATACACTGGGATTCAACAGTAGACTAGAGGATCTCGAGAATCAAATCAACTATTTGAAATATGAGGAAGCAAAAAACACCCAACCAGAAGAGCAAAAAGAAAAATGAATCCAAAAATAGGAAGATAGTGTAAAGAGCCTCTGGGACAACTTCAAGCATATCAACAACCAAATTATGGGGGTTCCAGAAGAAGAGAGAGAGCAAAATATTGAAAAACTATTTGAAGAAATAATGACAGAAAACTTCTTCTACCTGGGGAAAGAAATAGACTTACAAGTCCAGGAAGCACACAGAACCCCAAACAGGAACCCACAGAGGACCACACCAAGACACATCATAATTAAAATGCCAAGGGCAAAAGACAAAGAGAGAATTTTAAAAGCAGCAAGAGAAAAGCAGTTAGTTACCTACAAGGGAGTACCCATACAATTGTCAGCTGATTTCTCAACAGAAACTATGCAGGCCAGAAAGGAGTGGCAAGAAATATTCAAAGTGATGAATAGCGAGGACCTACAACCAAGAATACTTTACCCAGAAAAACTATCATTTAGAATTGAAGATCAGATAAAGAGCTCCATAGATAAGATAAAGCTAAAGGAGTTCACCATCACCAAACCAGTATTATATGAAATGCTGAAGGGTATTCTTTAAGAAGAGGAAGAAGAAGAAAAAGATAAAGATAAAAAATATGAACAACAAAGTGGCAACTAATACATATCTATAAACAATTGAATCTAAAAATCAAACAAATAAAAAATCTGATGAACAGAATAAACTGGTGAATGGAATAGAATCGGAGGCACGGAAATTGAACAAGACTGATGATTCTCAGAGGGAGGGAGATGTGGGGGCGGGGGGTGCGGGAAGAGATTAGACAAAGATCTTATATGTATGTATGCATTACCTATGGACACAGACAATAGGGTAGGAACCGGGTGGAGGGGACCTATGGGAGGGAAAAAGAGGGACATCTGTAATAATCTCAACAACAAAAATTTAAAAAAAGAAGAAGATAGTTGGATTATAATATCTGCTTCTGCATTCAGTATGTTGAGATATATTGTATTGGTGGAGATAAATTGATAATATTCAGCCTCACTTTCTCTTTTTGTTGGAAAATGGAGAAGTATTTTCATAGCCTTTTTAGATATTCATTGACTTTCCTTTTTGACAGTACACACTCAGCAAGAGTAGATTTTTAAAGGTCAGTGCAATATGGAATCGGAAATCATATCAGTGAAACGTTTGTAATCTGTTGCATTAAAACCAATTGGTCTATCTTGCACATGAAATGGTTTGAGGGCCCATGTATGAGTTTATATTATCACCATTAGTCTTTTGGAAAATATTGGTTCCCCAAGTCATGTAGCTCTTCCAAATGTTAACATATTTAATTATACAATATAAAAAAACCTGCATTTGTTAATATCACCACCAATCTCATAACAAAAGTCTTTAAGTATTGTGAAACTGTCAAGTTCATGGTGGTGGATAGAAGTTATCCAAAATTCTAATTTTCACTTGAAAGCTCAAGTTTTTATCATAAAAAAATACTGTCAGTTGTTTCCCTGGAAGTGACAGGTTCACTTTTTTTCATCTTTGAGAAAGTGTCTGCCAAATAGACAAATCTGAATAACTCTAGTTTTTCTGCCAGTCATTCTTTCAAGTAAAAACAGTTATCCATGAAAGAATGGCCAGTTCAGTTCACAGCTCAAACCATCTCACGAATACTGCTCCTTGAGGGGACCATCCATGGTCCTTGAGTAACCAGGAGAAGTGCTTTATTTCTCTCCATCAAAATCATTTGAAATGTTAAAAAGATATCGTCAAGAGCTTCATTAAGAACATTCTTAAATGAAACTGGCTTATTTTCCCTCACAAATGCATGACAGTGATGAAAACAATGACTACCAGTGGAGCTTGGGTCCACTCATTTAATTTATGCTAAGGGGTCAGTAGTGCTTCCCAGGCTTGAGAACCATTGTTTTAGATGTCTCTGCAGCCTTTTTAAAACCACACTTTCTCTTTTTGATGGCAGCTTTAGGAGATGCAATAAATTTGCCCCCCCCACCCCACACCATACACTGAAACTTGTGCATACTGATATATCCCCAAGTCCCTCCAGATCTTCTCTTGCCTTCATACTTTATATTTAAGCATTTATAAGAACCACTGAAGGGATATAAACTCTTGCTGATTGCTTGATTGATTTTTAAAAGCTTTAAAAGGCAATTGCACATTTACAGATTAGAGTACACCTGGCTGAAGAGTTCCGAGTGACTGGCTCTTCAGGAAAACTGAAGGGTGTCCAGGAGAGGCCAGCAGGGTTAGTGGAATAACTGGAAAGAGCCACATTCTGTCAGTACCTGTTGTAAGAACTGAAGATGTTCAGGCAACAGGTCTTTTGGGAGGATAGATAGACTGCCCAAGAATTGTGTTGTGTGGAAAAGAGTTTAGATGGCTCACTATACATTCTAGGAGACCAGGGAAGGGCAAATGAGTGAATGTTACAGAAAGATTAACTTCAAATCAAAATTTTAAAAAAGATTTTCTAAGAATTCCCTATGTTCACCAATGAATGGGTTAATACTGGAATCAACATGCCCAACAGAGGCTGGAAAATGCAAAGACATATCCAAGCACAGAAATAAACCCAAAATTATAATATCCCAGACTACTTTTATTTTTTTTATTTTTTTAACTCCAACTACTTTTATTTAATATGTATTTTTATTGATTTCAGAAAAGAAGGGAGAGGGAGAGACAGAAACATCAAGAATGAGAGAGAATCATTGATCGGCTGCCTCCTGCACACCCTGCACTGGGGATTGAGCCTGTAAACTGGGCATGTGCCCTGACCAAGAATTGAACCGTGATCTCCTGGTTCATAGGTTGATGCTCAACCACTAAGCCACATTGGCTGGGCCCAGACTGGTTACTTTTTAAAGTCCTTCCAACTCTTGGATTCTATAATTCCACAAATTTTAGGCACTAGAGTGCCTTAATGAACTCTGATTTTCATAACTTATTTTTCTATTTATTATAAGAGTAAAAAAGAAATGTATGGTGAATTAAAACTAGAACAATACACTCTCAGCCAAATCAAAATATTGCCACCTATTAGATATCATGGGAAAGGAGTTATCTTTATACTCATCAGAGAAGCTTAAGGGCTCACCATGAAGAGAAAACACGTGGAGGTTGGAGGCAATCTGATGGAGTCAGAATTTGTATCTTGACCTGAATGTCCTGAATCCCACCGATAAAATAGAACAATGTTTTCTCACACACACACACACACACACACACACACACACACACAGAAATGTGGTTACAAAGTCAGTGACACTGTAAGAAATAATTGAGGTTTTACACACACACACACAAACACTAAAGTTCTAGTATACAATGCTAGGACTTATTAAAATTTGAATGCTTGCCTCAGGAAAGTATTTGCTGAGAGAACTGAAAAAATTAGCTGGGCTAAAGAAATGCAGCTAATACTGTGTGATTAGAGTGACACATTTAACACAGCGTCTCATTAAAGGTTCTTTGATAAATTCACTCAGATTATCTTGGTTATGACTGGGGACAACAACCACGAAATGCCTTGAGGGCCCTGCAGGCCAGAGTGACAGTAAATGGTCACTGAATTGTGAGAAAATGCAAAGGGGAAGGGGAGGTGGGTGGGGAAGAGAAGGGTGCTTCAGGGATTGATGTTTGATCTGGTCTTATTTAATATCTTCATTAATGATCCGGAAGAGGGGTAAATAGCCTGTTAATTAAATTTACAAATGAGACTAAATTGGGAGATTGTAAACATGCTCAAGGACAGAGAAGTAACTTGAAGGCACCTTGAGAGGCTGGCAGGATGGGCCTGAATAGAAAAGGCCGAAAGCATGTTTGTACTCCAGGAATACATGGTGGGCCAGCAGCAATAGGGCCCTATGTGCATGTGCTTGTGCTCACTTGTTCCTTCATTTATTCTCTCGGTGGCACACTTGACCCCTGCCACTACCACTCAGAGGCTCCACTTCTGTATACCTTGCAACCTGCTCACTGATTCAGCCTGAGGGCTTCATTCTGGCCACAGCAGCAGGACAAGCCAGGAGGGTGGGGAAGTTAATGTCCCCAAAACAGCTCAGTGATGATGAATCGGATGGGTTTGGATAAATCCTCCACCTTCTTTGCCCCTCAATTTGGGTAACTCCAGATGTCTCCCAGAATTCCCAGCAAGACTGAGCTCCAGCTGCCTACAGAGATAACTGGCTTAAAGTCACACCCTTTACTCACTCACTCCCAAACCGTGTTGAGTGGGCATACCGTCAAATAAATGACTTGCACTAAAATCCTTGTCTCAGTCTCCTTATGGGGGAACCCAATCCAAGGCATTTAACAACTTTTTCCATCTGCTAAGCACATAGAGGTCTTTGCCCTCAAGGAGCAGGTTGGATTGGCTAATCAAATAGAGAATGTCAAATGGATGTTACTATCTGTAATATCCTCATGTCTGCCATAGCACATAAGGGAATCTTGGTTCTAAATACTTATTATGCTCAAGAAAGCACAGGACATTCTCTTCATCACCCACTTCACTAGGTTCTCCATAATATTGTTCAGTTTTAATGCTCTTCTTCTCCATTTCCACAATAGTAGTGAGGACTTGATCTGGGACAGAGTTCTTCTAAGCCCCTCATTTCGTTCTGCGCTACACTCAGCAGTAAAGATCCTTCCTCCCTAAGCTACCATGCTGACCATATCATGGCCCTTTAGGTAACCCTATAAAGTTGTCCAACTTCCTCCAATGTTCATTAAGAATGCCTCAGGAATTTGGGCTGCTGTATAAATGCCTTACTTCTTTACCCATTAGTCTCTCTTTTTCTGTCCACATTAGCCAACATTTTTTTTCATCTCTTTGCCTCTTCCTGAAACTGAACTGTTTGCCTCTATTCTGAATTTTTACTCATTGTGTTTCTTTTCCTCGAAGATCTTTCAAATGCCTTTCTTCAAGTCTTTTCTTATTCCTTTGAGATCCTGCTAAAGAATCCTCTCTCATAAAATCTAAGTTAACTGTTTCTAACTCTATCCCCCCAAACTCTAACATGTCAAGAATATGTTTCATATACTGATATAACTCTCTTACAAATTTTCTATGAAGATGTAATTGGACAATGTACATAAAAATTCTTACTCCTTTACTTTCTTTTCTTCTGCATCTTTATTTTATGGTGGAAAAGATAATGGCTGTGTTCTCTCCTTTTATTTTGCCTATTTGACATTTAAATTTGATACTTTATTAAGTCAGGGGCCACATTGTCATTTTCCCTACCTATGGGTACATACTCAGCATCTCAAAATGTCTGCAAAGATGTTATTGATTCGTTGCCCATCCTATCGTAAGTGAACAGAACCTTTAGGTGACAAACTAAGAAGTGTATTGTGGGTTGTATTTTTCAAAGATGGCTGGATAGGTAGGTACGTAGGTGGATAGACAGACAGATAGGAGTCAATCAACTGGGCCTACCTTTCCAATTTGACTACGTTTCTGAAGATATAGTATAAAACAGGGATTCTCAAAGAATAGTCTCTAAACCATTAGCATCAGCACCACCTGGGAACTTGTTAGAAATGCACATACTTGAGCCCCACTCCAGACCAACTTAATCATCAGCTCTGGGAATGAGACCCAGTGATGTTTTATTGAGCCCTCCAGGAGATTCTGATACCTACAAAAGTTTGAGAACCATTTGGATACTAGAACTCACACATACCAAGAGACCTTACCTAAGGTCTCCTATCCCCAGTTTCCTCATCCATGAAAAAGGGGATAATAAGAATAAAACCTTCACCAGAGGAATGTGGTAAGTATTAAGCAAAACAAACCATGTTTGAAAGGCTCTTTGTGTATTATTTCTCACACTGCAGCTTTCCAGTGTCAGTTCCCTTTCCTCCTTCCCTTTTGCCTAAGATTCACAGATTACAAGTCAGTGAGGCCTTAAACTATGGTGAATTGTGTTTTGTCCCATAGACTTTGCAATAAGGAACTCTTTTAACTCGTACACTCCCACATGACTCAGATCAGACTGGGAGAAGAGGCTGTAGAATGTACCGACATGTATCAGGATAGCATTGCTGGAAGAATCTTTAGTCATATCAAATCTTTCTTGTTCAAGTTACTGCCTAATGTTCCGCTGGCTTATTTATCATCAGGAACAGATACACAAGATAACGAGAGCCTGAAGATGTGGCCAAGTCTCCAAGGCAATGACCCCATTTCTCCAGCCTTGGAATGGTATCTCTTTTGACTTTCTCATCATTATGTAACTTAACCACATGCCCCTGGCATCCTCAGCACTGATTTGAAGGGCTAATTGGTTTGTTTCCTTGTATTTCTTATGCTCAAAAGAAAGGCATGATGCTTATGTCCCAATATCCCAATGTCCCAACCACAGAACGAGGCATTTAACCTCACCATTTGTCATGAAGCAAGAAACCAAATGTCACCTCAGTAAATATTAATGGAAATGAATTGACTTACAAACCAAAAACCCATGGGACATATGGAATTACACTAGACTCTGTGAACAATAGGGTGATAATGGTAATAACCTACGTCTGAAGAGAGTTTTTCGGGGAATTGAAAACATTTTACAATAGAGTGCCATGTCAGTGCTAAATTTATTAATGGTTAATTGGATGCAGCCTTAGCAAAACCCAGGCTCAACAATACCGACCCAACCCAGTGGGACACTATTCTTCCCATCACTACCAAATAAGCTTCCCCCAGCATTCTCTGTCAACAGGAAAATACAGCAGCTTTGAATCTGAACTCTCATGAGCCAGATCGAGGTTATTTCAAAAGCATTGCAACTAAAAATACATCTATCTTTTCACAACCTAAAGAGATAATCCACATCCCAAGATATATTTCTTTAGAATGACAATAGTTTCAGCAGGAGTGCTATCATACAGTGGAGTTCAAGTATCCTTTTCAAAATGTATTCAAATCTCAATGCCAAGGACTTTGAATTCTTCTTTGTGCTTGATCCTGAAGAATGTTTATGGGAAACACAAATTAATGATTTAAAGGGTTTGTAAGAATGCAAAACATGCAATCTCATTATGGTATGATACGAGAATGATAGAATATCGATATCATAATAAAACAAAAGAGAAGGTTCCATCATTCCTGGCTTAGAACATGTTTAACAAGTTAAATCTGAATAAAAACAGAACTGCTTATGGCAAGCAGCTCTATGGAATGAAAGAAATCACCAATGAAACATATTTTGGGTTCATGTAGCTAACTGGTTAAATTTGCTAATTTATATTTGAAGACTGAGAAATAAACATAAAGAATTTCACCTTAATATTGAACTGGATAACAGCTCTGGACACAACACCATTAGCCTTTCCAGAAAAATATACCTATGAAGACCCAGAAGATGAAACATCACAGCAGTAAATAAAACTGATTTTCAGTCAAACTCTTATCAGAATCTTGGAGGAAATTCTATTAATTAAGATGCAGATCAAACTAGATTGGAAATCCATTTTTGTGACTCACCATTTGGACTGATTGAAAATATCCTTCCATTGTCCATCAAAATTCAAGAATTTGACATCTGTACCAATCACAAAATTGGACAGCTGCCTTAATACCATGAAGATGCTTCTTTTTGAAGCTATGAATGTACTCTTTTATTCCCTCTACTCTTATCAATCTCTCTTTATACCTCTATTTAAAGACAGAATAGTAATATTAATAATGGCAAGAGCAGTTAATCTTTAAAATTTACTATGCACTCTCCTAAGTGCTTTACAAGCATTATCTCCTTTAAACCTCACAACACTCCATAATAACAGCAATATTATCTTTATTTTTGGAGAGTGAAGCTCCAAAGTTCACAAAGTTCACAAAGCTGATCAGCAGTGGAAGTGAGGTGTGAATTCAGATTAGGAGACTCCTCAGGAAGTAACTATTGGTTTATACCATACCCCCGATACGATATTTTTTAAGAAATACAGAGAAGCTGAGCGTAACATTTAGGATCACAGGAGATGTTATCCTTCCAGATGATGAGATACAAGGGGCAAGGGGGAGGAGAGACATGGAGAGCTCTAGTAGAAATACCTGCTGGGAATTTTCACTTTTGTGCATTCTGCCTTTCAGCACAAGAAAGGCAGAAGGTTAGAGTGAGGAAGCACAGAAAGAAATTTTCATCTCATTTCTGAAGAGTCACCCTAGAAATGAAATCTAACTAGACCTCTAAGTAAGAGATGTGACCAGCACCAGAGAGCAAGGCCAAGAATAAGTGAAACATCCTTTCTATTTGAGGACAAAGTCAAAAGAAAGATATTAAAACAAAAAGAACAAAGAGGAAAGTTGAATTTGAAAAAAAACAACAATGTAAAAATTCAAATGATGAGCAAGCTTTGGTAGTTCTCCTAAAATTCAGACAAAAATGTAAATTATGGGAGAAAATATAAAAACATACAATAGAGATCAAACTTAAAAAGTAGAATAGTGGAATCAATACAGTATCCACAGTCATAGTTAAGAAAATCTTCCTCCTGCCGAACCGGTTTGGCTCAGTGGATAGAGCGTCGGCCTGCGGACTGAAGGGTCCCAGGTTCGATTCCGGACAAGGGCATGTACCTTGGTTGTGGGCACATCCCCAGTGGGGGGCGTGCAGGAGGCAGCTGATCAATCTCTCTCATCGATGTTTCTAACTCTCTATCCCTCTCCCTTCTTCTCTGTAAAAAATCAATAAAATATATTTTTTAAAAAAAAAATAAAATCTTCCTCCAGAAAAAAAAATAAGAAATATGAATACACAGATCAGACAGCTCATTATGTTCCAAGAAAGTCATTGGGGTGGGAAAAAGGAGTATGGGGGCAGGGAACCACATGGACCCATCCAAAAATGTACAACTACTAGGATAGAGTTTTAAATATTACAAATTTATAGGCAGAAAAGAAAATCAATGTATACACAAAGAAATATAAGTCTGACCAGCCTCATACTTTTAAATACTAAATGCTGCCCTAACCGGTTTGGCTCAGTGGATAGAGCGTCAGCCTGCGGACTCAAGGGTCCTAGATTCGATTCCGGTCAAGGGCATGTACCTTGGTCTCGGGTACATCACCAGTAGGAGGTGTGCAGGAGGCAGCTGATCGATGTTTCTCTCTCATCAATGTTTCTAACTCTCTACCCCTCTCCCTTCTTCTCTCTAAAACATCAATAAAATATATAAAACAAATATATAAATACTAAATGCTAAAAAAAAAACCAATGAATTGATGACTAACATTTGGAGACAACATTGTAAACCAAGAGTATTATACCCTGTCAAGGTATCTTTCTGAGTAATGGAACAGAAACACAGACTTGGAGAGACAAGGAGTCTGCTGATACATCAGCTATTTGCCCTTCTATTAAAATTAAAATTAGGAACTCAACACAGGGGAAGTCATACTATAAAAGGATTGGTGGGCTGTCTTGTGGGATATCACTTCAGAGAACCATACCTGAATGAACAAATTGACCTGCAGGAGCTATTGGAGGCTTGGGAGGTAGTCTTTCTTTCACTCTGGATAAAGCTTAAAAACAAACAAACAAACACCACAAAACACTTTTATAATGAACTAGAGGCCCGGTGCACGAAATTCATGCACTGGGAAGGGAGGGCCCCCAGTCTGGCCTGCGACCTCTCACAGTCCAGGACCCCTCACTCCTTACTGCCCACCTGCTCGCTGCTCCTTACCGCTCGGCTCACTGTTCCTTAGTGCTGCCACAGAGGTGGGAGAGGCTCCCACCACTGCCACTGTTCTCACCAGCCTGAGCCCGGCTTCTGGCTGAGCAGCACTCCCCCTGTGGGAGCACTCTGACCAGCAGGAAGCAGCTCCTGCGTTGAGCATCTATCCCCTGGTGGTCAGTGCGCATCATAGTGACCGGTTGTTCTGCTGTTCGGTTGATTTGCATATTAGGGTTTTATTGTATAGGATTCTTACCTTAATTATACATATTTAGAAAATCATTCTGGAAAATAAAATTTAGAAATTCAAATAAATAGAAATGCCATGATGTAAAAATTAACAAACAAACCAAACAAAAAACACCAAAATACCCACCTACTTTCATTTCAAAGATTGGGGGAAAGAAATTTTGAGGTCATCTTTAGTGGATAGAATGTGGTATGTGTTTTTTTCTTTTACCACATTTCCTTTAAGGAGCTCATATTATTTAATTAAAAAATAAACTATTTAAGAGAGAAAATAGCACATTCCAAATCCATCTCACTTCATCTAAAAGGATTGTATGTTTGGCTTCATTCTGCTGACAGTAAAGCGTTCCAAGTATCTATTTTAAAGAAGTGGGACGCTGCTTCTGTCTGGTGTGTTCTCTGCACACTGACTGGTACACAAGGGGGTTGAAGAGATGACCTCTATGGCCCCTATTCAAAAATCCAATGGCTCCTCTGAATCCAGAAGATTTGACCAAAGCAGCCAGCCATCCCGCTGGTCAGACTTGCCCTGAAAAGCTAAGTCTTGTCGACTGTGGTGCATCTCAGAAGCTTGCTTCCCTGATTTTATAAATAACTTTTTTCTAATTACAAATGTAGCCATGCTTATAAAAGGATATCTGGAAACTCTAAAATATAGAAAAAACTAGAACATCTCCCCTACACTCATGATTCAGAGTCATGATTTTCCATTTTTAAGATTGCTGGGGGGCAAACCATTTAAAGGCAGAAGACCACATCCCAAGGGGTTGCCGCAGTGCCCATGGCTCCAGTTTGGAAGGGAGACAGGGCGACTTAAGCAAGCTGATGCAGGAGAATTTGAGGGCTTCACATCTGAGCTGTCCACACACTCCAAGCTCAAATAAAATCCATCAGATGACACCCCGTGGAAGCACTCTGTAAGCTTTCAAGGATTATACAAATAGAACTTGTAATTATTCTCAGGAGCAAATGGGTTGGGATCTTGGCATTGTCACGATCGCACAAAGGGGAATTAGTTTCCAAGGAACTTTTTCTGAATTTTCTGCCTTTGGAGGTGTTGCTGCCATTTCAGCTTTTCTTTGTGGTGGCAGGCTGCTCTCTGGAATTTCCTCTCCCAAAGGACTGGCAGGGCCCGTGGTTGATCCTGGCAGATGTGCACCTCATCTCTGGAAATCACTGCTCCATTCTCGGTGCTCCCCACCTACGTCTGTTGCTCAGATCTGTTTTGACCCCAAATAAGAACACCACTTCAAATGCTTGATTTTAAAGCTCACCACAGTTCCCAAAAGTTGCCTCCCAGAAGAACGATTGCAAGCATGCGCAAATTTATGCTTCCTTATCATTGTACATCATTTGCTCTATCCAAAGGAAAAGCTGTAAGTTGCCAGGTTGTACTAATAAGTGGTGGGGTATGTGGGGATTTTTGACAGCTCCTTCCTTTTAGGTTCCTGTCCCCTCCAATAGGGATTTAGCCTGTTATTCCTTATACTGGAAACTCTGTTCTCTAGGCTTGCCTAACACACTCCCTCCTGGTTTTCCAGCCACCTTCCTGGCTATTCATTCCTGGTCCCCTTGGTTGCTCCTCCTTCTCTGTTCAGCCTATAGCTTCCAACCACCCAGGCTCTCATCTGGAGGTTTACTTCTCTATCCTCAGTGCTAAGAATAATGTGTGACACTTAGAAAATGCTCAATAAGTATGTAAGTGAGTGAATAAATTGCTAGCAAACTCTCCATTTCCCTAACATAACATTTCCATACACTTCCAGACAACTCATTCTCACTCCCAGAGTTGCCATCATTACCAGGAAATGTCATTGACTAGATGTGTGGATCCACCTGTAATCCAGACCTAAGGAATCCATTCCCTTTATGGGGCTGCCCAGATCTCTGAGGCCTATGGATCCCCTGCCTCAAAATCAACTCTCAACAGAGCATCCTCCTTCAAGCTCCTCCTTATTTTTCCAAATCTCTGCGACCAAAAGAATTACAGTGCCTTGTCAGCAGCATCCCCCCGCAACCCCACCCTAATCAAGGGAAGCTCACATCCATACCAAACACGCTGACCTTCTGGGTAACTCCCATGATATTTTTCCTCTATAGGAAGACTTCAAAAAAAAAACTTCCTGTAGGATGGGGCCGTGTAAAATTCCTCCTTTCAGAAGCTCATTATCACCTTAGGGAAAACTGAGTCATTTTCTAAGCCTTGATTTCCCCTTCATGGAGATGGGTATCTACAATACTAAAAGCATAATATGCAAATCAACCAAACAACCGAACAGCAGAACAACTGTCCAGACGACCTTCCAGATAACCACTCTATGACACGCACTGGCACCAGGCCAGCCAAAGCAGGTGCACTGCAATTGGTCAGGGGACCCCACCATTACCCCACAGAGGGAGGCCCAGGCCACCGGCTGGTGGGGCGATCAATGTGGGGAGGGGAGCTCCGCGATCACCCCAAAGAGGGAGGCCCAAGCTACCCAGCCGGCAGTGCTGCAGTGGGTGGGCGGGGCCTCCCTCTGCGCAGTGATCAACCTGGGGGCTCCGTGATTGATCTCCCCACAGAGGGAGGCCCAGGCCACCGGGCAGCGACTCTGTGGCAGGTGTGCGGGGCCAACTAGTGATCACCCTGCAGAGGGAGGCCCAGGCCAGCCAAGCAATCGCACCCCATGCCTGTCGACCACAGAGGGAGGCAACCAGTGGCAGGGGGAGGGGGACAGCACTGCACAGATGGCAAGCAGTGGCAGCGGTGGGGGCAGGGGTGGGGCCAGCTGCCTGCAGCCAGGGGAAGGAAAGCCCTGATAGGCCCTGATCGCTGGCCAAGCCTAGGGACCCTACCCGAGGAATCCCAGATTGCCAGAGGGCACCGGCCGGGCTGAGGGACACACCCCACCCCACCCCCAAATGCATGAATTTCATGCACTGGGCCTCTAGTAATGATGTAGAAAGAATTAGGTAAAATTATGCATCAGAAAGTGTTTTTGAACAATGGTTGGGACACAGGAAGCACTGAAAAGACGCTGGTTGAATTTTCAGTCCTTATAAATTCCATTTCTAGAGTTCGTTTATTCTCATCCCAGAGAACAGAAAACAGAAACCACACAAACAGGGGGGGTACAGGGGTTGCCACTGGGAAAGGAGGGTTTGAACTGGTGAAGGAGGGAGGCCTTAAGGCTGAGAATGGCATGCAGCCAAGGGGTGAGGGCATAGGGTGGGGAGGCCAGAAGAAGGATGGTCACTGGGTGTGATAATTAGTTCTTCCCCACCCAAAGCAGTGCTGAGAGAATTCTCAGCAGCTCAATTCTCAGCAGGTCCATACTGGGGGGAAAGCACTTGCATGTACCTGGAAATGACTCCTTGAACCTTGCACCCTGGGCACCTTGCTAACCTCAACCTAGTCCTGGCCCTGCCCAGTAGGCACCAATCTTAGGGAACAACATGGAAAACCCAGAACACCAGCTCCACACCATCAGCATCTGTGTACTATGGACCAAAACTCACATGGTTAGGAATCTGGTGGCAACCAGTAAAGCACTGATGGCAACAAATTGATGCTGTTTTTTATTTGTTTGTTTGTTTTTCAGAGGTCTTCTTTATTTATATTTTGGATAGAGAAGATGATGTGATGTTAAGAGCATGATTTTTTGTTTGTTTGTAGTATGATTTTATTTTTATTATTATTTTAATTAAATCTTTATTGTTCAGATTATTACAGTTGTTCCTTTTTTTCCCCTCCATAGCTCCCCTCCACCCGGTTCCCACCCCACCCTCTGCCCTTACCCCCCGCCCCCCCCCCCCCCCCGTCCTCATCCATAGGTGTACGATTTTTTTCCAGTCTCTTCCCACATCCCCATATCCCTTTCCCCCTGAGAATTGTCAGTCCACTCCCCTTTCTATGCCCGATTCTATTATAGTCACCAGTTTATTCTGTTCATCAGATTATTTATTCACTTGATTTTTAGATTCACTTGTTGATAGATATGTATTTGTTGTTCATAATTTTTATCTTTACCTCTTTCTTCTTCTTCCTCTTCTTAAAGGATACCTTTCAGCATTTCATATAATACTGGTTTGGTGGTGATGAACTCCTTTAGCTTTTTCTTATCTGTGAAGCTCTTTATCTGACCTTCAATTGTGAATGATAGCTTTGCTGGATAAAGTAATCTTGGTTGTAGGTTCTTGGCATTCATCACTTTGAATATTTCTTGCCACTCCCTTCTGGCCTGCATAGTTTCTATTCAGAAATCAGCTGACAGTCATATGGGTACTCCCTTGTAGGTAACTGACTTTCTTTCTCTTGCTGCTTTTAAGATTCTCTCTTTGTCTTTTGCTCTTGACATTTTAATTATGGGTCTTGGTGTGGTCCTCTTTGGATTCCTTTTGTTTGGGGGTTCTCTGCACTTCCTGGACTTGTAAGTCTATTTCTTTCATCAGGTAGGGGAAGTTTTCTGTCATTATTTCTTCAAATAGGTTTTCAATATCTTGCCTTCTCCCTTCTTCTGGCACCCCCATAATTCAGATGTTGGTACACTTGAAGTTGTCCCAGAGGCTCCTTACACTATCTTCATATTTTGGATTATTTTTTCTTTTTGTTTTCCTGGTTGTGTGTTTTTTGCTTCTTCATATTCCAAATCTTTGACTTGATTCTTGCGATCCTCTAGTCTGCTGTTGGATCTATGTATAATATTCTTTATTTCAGTCAGTGAATGCTTAATTTCTAGTTGGTCCTTTTTCATATCCTCGAGGGTCTCACTAGATTTATCGAGAGTCTCACTAAATTTATCGGTGGTTTCTAGAAAATTCTCGAAAAACCTTATAACCGTGATTTTGAACTCTATATCCAGTAGTTTGCTTTCCTCCATTTCTGTCATTTGTGACCTGTTTCTTTGTCTCCATATTTTTTATGCTTCCCTGTGTTGATAGAGTGGCTTTCTGTGCTAGGTGTCCTATAGGGCCCAGTGGTGCAGCCTCCCCAATTACCTGAGGTGGACACTCGTGTTGCACTCCCTTGTGGGCTTTGTGCACAGTCTTGTTGTAGTTAAGCCTTGATTGTTGTAGGTATCACTGGGAGGAATTGACCTCCAGGCCCAATTGGCTGTGAGAATCAGCTGTGTCTACGGTGGGAGAACTTCTGTGCTGGAGACACCTTATGGGGCAAGACTTGCTACAGTGGGGCTTTGGTGCTCACTGAGTCTGCTCCCTGAGTCTGCTCCCTTATGGATCTGAGGAGTTGTAATCTGGTCCCACTCTGACCACTGGATACACTGGCTCTAATGCTGTTTTTATACCAATTCAAGTTTTACTACCACTCTACAGTGGGAGAATCTGTTTTGTATTTCAGATTTCCCAAGAATGCAAAAAATAAAAAATAATAAGAGAGGAAAATAGCTAACCCAGCAATAAAACCACAGATCTAATTGCCTGGGAAATTCACAAAAGAACACACCTGGCTTGGGCGTTACACCTGAATGTAGGCAATCGCCCAGATCACAACAGTCTTTAAAATTAAAGATTAGGGGCTGTCAGCAAGAGATGACCACAGCTCTGGGCAAGAAATGACTTTATTAAGAACCAGTAACCCGCAAGTTTGTCTACGGAAACATGAAATCGAGAGAAATTTAATTTCCATCCAATTTTCTTTGTTTTATGGAGTGTTTTTCATATCTTTGATGAGTGAGACTATCCCTTAAAGAACAAATGATAAATATCAGGTATGCATAAATATGAAGCAACCTTAGGCATTGTCAAGTCCAGCACTTTAATTTCATCGTTGAAGAAACTGAGACCCAGAAATAGTGTGTTACTGTTCTAGCACGAGATCTCACAGGTGAGCCCAGACGGGAACCCAGAAATCTTCCACTGTCCCCATTCTTTCTCTGTCTGCTAACCACTCCTATGTGGTTCACTTCAGAGTTTTTAAGTCAGCACATTTTTTTTCTTACACTAAGTTTTTAAAAATGGAAAACCTATACCACTTACCATAAAAAAGACAAACATAAACAGAGTTAAGAAACAATGTTAAATTCTAAGGAGGAAGACTCTGAGACCACTTCTGTTTAGTGATATTAGTAAGTGAAATGCCTGATAACACGGGCAGGAGTGAAAGAGAGAAAGACAAGTCTTCCCCAATATGTGACTGGATGCCACTTAAGATTGCCTTTGTGTAGTTTCATCCTGAAAAGCTCTGCAATCCCCTATAAGAAGAGGCAGGAGGCCCACCTCCTCCAGGCAGCCACCAGAATCCCAAAGAAGTAGCTTTGTCAGTGAATTAAGCACCACTTTCTTGGTGACTACCTACAAGAACCATCCCTGAATGTTTAGTGAAAATTGCTGAGAATGTGCTCAAGGAGTTAGAAATACACTAGAAAAGTGTATTTCTGACCCCCTAAGAATAATCCCTGTGGTTCAGGTGCCCATAAAGGAGACAAACCTTTAAGGACATATACCTGCTCTGTGCAGGCAGGACACATGCTGCTCTTATTGAATCTCACAGCAATCTCAGAAGTCAGGCATTACCAGCTCCATGTCACACAGGAGTGGTGGAGGCTAAGACCGGCAGGTCATAATAAATGCAAAAAGTCCTCAAAAGGCTGATAGACTTCATGATATTCACCAGGGCTGAAAATCTGCATATTATTACCTGCTGCTGGATGAACAGCTGAGGGCAATTCCCCTAACCTGATCATCTTTTACTGTTTACCAAACCTTACCTTTGATATGTATGTTTGCTTTGCTAAAGGACAAAATGTGTAAATAAAAAGCCGTGGGTCCAGAGATTCTGCGAGCCCACTTCACTAGAGAATGAGGCCTCCGCCTGGCTTTCCCCCATGCCTTCCACATTTATATTTCTTGTCTAGTGTATCCATTTATGCGTCAGCCCCTTCTCCAGATTCCTGAACCCTTGCTGTGAAAAGACTGCGGCAGAGGAGCAAGCCAAACCTCAGAGAGGTTAAGTAACTTGTCTCAAGTCACACAGCTAATAACAGCAGGATTCAAATTCAGATCTTTCATGCCAACTCTGGCTGGACATGATAACCATCTGGGAGCTTTCTCAGTGGTCAGTCAGGACCTCACTCACACTGATTTCAATTGGTGTAATGTGGAGGCTTGTATTTTTTATTTATTTTTATTATAGTTGATATACAGCATTATATTAGTTTCAAGTGTATGATGTCACTGCATTTACTTTTAAGCTTCGGAGGGAGTTCTAGTGTGTAGCTGGCATTGAGAAACTCTTCCTTTATACGATAACCTTGTTTGCTGTCATTCCCTCATCACTTTTCCAGTTCTTTGTAAAATCTGATTTCCTATATTTTCTTTATTACTTTCTGGTAAAATTTCAGCCAGCAGAAGAGACCAAATCTATAAGAAGCGGGTCAGTGCCCAGTGCTGGGGAGGCCCCAGAACAGGGCTCCTGGGCCCCAGCCCGGATTGTGCTCTGATTTAGTTAGGTAGGTAGGACCTTGGGCAAAGGACTTAACTCAGTTTCCTCATCTGCAACATGAAGGACTGGATCTAGTAACCAGTAAGCTCCCATCGGCTCTAAATTTCTGTGCTCAGGTTCCAAATGCTCGCAGGTGACTGCAAAGCCCTGAGATGTACAGCCTCTGCCATTTCAGCCCTCAGGTCCGTTTCTGTTTAAGAGCTTTGGCCCAGTGTGCCTGCCTGTGTCCCCAGTCCGCTTGGCCTAGACCTAAGACCCTAGATTACATTTTACCATGGAACATTTTTATTACTAATTTGCCCCTAATTTTTTTACCCAACTCCACCTCACTGTAGGCTATGGGGACTCTTTTTTTCTTTATATTTCAGAGAGGAAGGGAGAAGGGGAGAGAGAGACAGAAACATCAATGATGAGAGAGAATCATTGATGGGCTGCCTCCTACAAACCCCCTACGGGGATCTTGCCTGCAACCCAGGCATGTGCCCTTATTGGGAATTGAACCTCCTGGTTCATGGGTTGATGTTCAACCAGTGAGCCACACTGGCTGTGCTGTAGGGACTCTTCTACCCAAGTGTCCTTCCATGGATCTTAATTGAGCACAATCATTTCCTAAAACTCCTCCCAAAGTGGGGCCTAGGCCCAGTGGGTGAGGGTGGGGAGAGGCCTGCACAGAAAAGAGGCAAGTCATCAGGTTAATTATAGGATAAATGTTATTATCAGATTCCCCCCAAAATCAGGGAGGATAAAATTCAGTGTGTGCTGGTGCATACAAACACACACACACATGCACATGTACACGAATTTCTAAATTTGAAAATGCTTTCAATATCTCTGCTCTGGATCCATTCTCTCCCATAAATTATTTCACCTGGGGGAGTGTTTTTCTGGCCGTGGAACTAATAATCACTCCATGGGATTCTTTTACTTATTTCTGTTTCTATATTTGTTAGTTTGTTTCTTAGACATACAGGCCTCAGGATACATCACCATGAAGCAGTTTAGATAAACTCAGGATACAGGTTAATTCTTGCCCTTCTGTCCTATGTTGTATATAAATCTAAGAGTGCGAAGTATCCAGAATTCCAAAGGTCTGGGCCAATGTCAAGGGCTGGTGTGAGCCACGGGCCACACCACACCCCATCGCACAGGTACATCTGTCTCAGCACAGGCTCCTTTCGTCGCCACTAGCCGCAAATTTCCCCTAATTGCAACAGGCCTTGGGAAATGTGTGACGTTAAATCTGAGGCTGATTATTCCACAACGACACTCAGACTTTGTTAGGGCATGACAGAGACTTCATGAAGCATTGGAGCAGCTCCATGTCCCACAGGAAGAAAGAATAATTTCCAGGATGGTATGGGGAGCAGCCGACAGTTTTTCTAAGGGAAATCGTTCTGTCGATTGGAACAATATTTTGCAAATGACTACTTAGTTTTCAGAGGTCGCAGTTTTTTTTAATCTCCCAACATCGGGTTTTCATTTATCCTTGCTTGTTGTTGCTTTTTTTAAGTGGAACTAATAATCAAGCCTCGCAGGGCAAGTTCATTGTTTCGGATACAACTGTTCCTCATCCAGCTCCACACAACCACCTTCCCACGATTAGGTGGGAAGAGAAGTGTTCCGTTCCTTTCATTATTCCTCCTCCGTCATGAAACCGTTGCTGTGGTTTTGATTTCCAGAGGGAAAGGAGAGTGTGGTTATGGTTTGGCCTTTATTTTTAGACTGTGTTCTTCAATTCTTCTTCTAACAGAGTATATTGTCATAGCAATCTCAAGCTCTAATTTATTTATTGTTAAAATGCTAATTAGGCATTAGCCTTGTTTTTATTGAAACTAAGTAACGAAGAGCATTTACAAATATCCTACTGATGTCAAATCAAGTTCCAAAGTCAAACCAAGTCTTGACAGACAGTGGGACAGAACCTGGGGTTTCAGACCCAGGGAGGCCCTTTTGGGTGAAGTCACTAGCCATTTCAGCAATGAAGCATCTAACTATTCCAGTGGCTACTTTTAATTTTAAAGAGCATATGGTGCCCTAGCCGGTTTGGTTCAGTGGATAGAGCGTCGGCCTACAGACTTAAGGGTCCCAGGTTCGATTCCAGTCAAAGGCACCTGCCCAGGTTTCGGGATCTACCCCCAGTAAGGGGCGTGCAAGAGGCAGCCGATCAATGATATTCTCTCATCATTGATGTTTCTATTTCTCTCTCCCTTTCCCATTCTCTCTGAAGTCAATAAAAAAAATATATATTTTTAAAAAAAGCATATGGACCATGGGGAGGGTACAAGCCCCTCATTTACATTCCACCTTTATGTGGAGAGCAACAAACAGTGCCTTTAGTGACAGCATGGGAAGTCTCTGGTCTTTTCAATGAGTGTGATGGAGGTGAACCCTAAAGACCCTCCAGGACCTATGCCGCCACCTGTCCACCACAGAAAGCCCACCACTGAGTCAGAATGTCAGAGCTGAATGGAACTTGCAGACCACTCAGCCCTGAGTCCCATCTGATACTTGAGGAAACTGAAGCCCAGAAAAGGGAACTTACTTAGTCACAACCACTTAGCAAGTTAATGACAGCGCCATTAGCCCACAAGCTTGGCCTCCCGATTCCCTGAACAGCGATCTTTCCCAAAGTGAGCCCAAAGCCTCGTCAGCATAAAGCAGCGGAGGATCCTCCACTCGGCACCTACTGGCTCTGAAATGGTAGAGGGGGCCCCTGCTTCTGAATCCTTTAACACACTTGCTCAGCTCTGTGCCAAGTGCATTGTCTACATTATCTCATCAATTCTCATAACAATCCTGTGAGGTAGGTATTATTACACAGAATTCAACTCTAAAGCAGGGAATTAAGAAACTTGCCCAAGGTCATAATGCTGGTAACAGGCAGATCGTTATGAATTCAGTCTTGGGTCCTCTGTCTCCATAGCGCATGGTCCAACCCACTGCTTAGTCTGTCTCATACTGCTTCCCTCAACTCTTAGATGCAGGACACCAGCACATCCCACAGGCTGCACACACCTCCCTTCCCTGACCATGGAACTCTGACAGTGAGCTCAGGTAGCAAGAAGATATCCCGAGATCTCAGGGAAGGTGGGTCTCCCCCAGCACCAAGAATGGAATAATGGCTAATCCAATAATCATCCTGCCTCAAAAACCGTGCAGCGTCTTTGTGTGATACCATTCTGAACAATGAGAGTAAAGGGGAGAATTATCAGGGCTCTCCTTACTTCTAAAAAGGCAGAGCGTCTGAAGATAAGATCTTTAGCCTCTGGCCTTCATTGTCCATGTAGGATGCTAGCATGAACATGTAATGCCTGGAGCTGAGGCAGCCATATTGCAAACAAGAGGTTTGCAAAAAATTCTGGCTCCTAGATGTTTAAAGACATTGCTGAGCCATTGCACCAACCTACAAGTGCCTACCTCCATATTTCTTGTTTTCAAAAATTCAGTGTCTATTGCCTAGGCCACCAGTATTCAGATTTTCTGTTCCTGAAAGCCAGGTGCATTCCTGTTGGTTCAGAGGATTTGAGGATAACTGCCAATCCTCAACCCCACACCCGGCTTCACACTGTTCGTACGTAAAATAGGGTACTAGCTGGGGTCATACCAAGAATGTGGGTTTTATGTTCAGTATCATTTAACATAAATCTTAAAGCATTTGCCATGTGCTAATCAATATCATTTCAAGTATGGACTTTTGATGAAGTCACAAGAAAAATGAATCCTGATTCTTTGAGGATAACATTTAGATATAGGGATACATGCTCCACGTATGTGTATAAATTAATTATTTTATATTCACATGGGTTTGTAAATCACAGGATTATTCATATTCAATAGCAAGTTGATAAGGGTACAAACAGAACCCAAGTCTTAGGCCTTCTAGTTCGGCCTGAACCATATACGCCTGTCTACAGGTCACCCAGAGAGAAGAGAAGAGCAATGCCCGAGGATCTCTCCATTCTTGCAATGTTTCCCTCCCCAGTTCTACAATCCTTTCCTTTCGCTTCCCTATAAGCATATTTTAGAATTAGTTTTGAATCTATTCATAGTAGGCATAAATTAAGATTTGCTGTTTGATGCTCTTATTTTGAAAGACACTACAGAACTTTATGACACAGAAATATTTTCTAAGATGCTCTGGTTCCATGCCTGTCATCCCTGGATTGTCATTTGTTCAATCAACAAACACTGATATACCGTGTTAAGAACTTAGGATTCTTGCCTGAAGAAGTTGGATCATGAGGTTTGTTCTTTTTCAGCAACAACACAGATAGCAATGATCCCAACATGAAGATGTCACGGGATCCTCTTATTCTCACCTACCAGTTCCATCCCCAGCCCTAGGAAGGGACCCAGAATTGTTGATACTCCATTTTCTCTGCTTTCCTGCAGGGAGAAGAATCAGTGTGAGCAAAGCACCTGGCTCAAATGCTGTAGGACACAGTATCACATTCCTTGAGCTCTCCACTCTTCCATGGACTTGGGGTACAGGGGAAATAGGAAGGGATAGACTCACCTTCCTTGTTATCTAGACCTTTTGTATTCGGAAGGTCCTTTAGGAGAAGACGAGATAACTAGGCAAGACAACTGGTTTTATAAAACCCACAGAAAAGAGATTCACTGAAAAGGCTAAACTTCTTGAGGGCACCGTGTGTGTTTCCTATTCTTTTTTGTATCCTTAGCACTTAGGATAGTGCCCACACAAAGCAGGTACCCAGAAAGTGTGTGTAATGAATAGTGTTTAATACTATTATTGGGCTCTTTATGACTATTATTTATTATACTCTCCATCACCATCATCATTATATATAAGTAGATCTAACTTTGCACCTTTCATTTGGGATACTATAGATAAAGAAATATAGTCTCTAACAAAATACAGTATTCTGGTCTAGTTTTCAAGGTCTGCACTTCAAAAGCATTACAAAATGTAGAGCTGTGTTTAAATGAAATCTTATTTTAAACTCGGATTTTAAAAACCTTGGAATGAGAATCTAAGCTGGGGATCTCAACCTTGTTACAGAGGGACTTATTAGACCCCTTTTTCAATACACTCTAAAGTGAGAACATCAACTTGTAGATGCACCCACAGTGTTGGGTCCTCTTAAAACACCCACCAGGAAAAATTCCCTTAGACAAAAGCACCTGATCTCCTGATTGAGCATTGTATTTGTCAGAATAGATGATTGGGGTAGCACTGACAGAAATTTTATCACATATAACATTTGTTCATTTCACACTTCAGGCTCTCTCTCGATCGCAGACTTCATTTCATTGGCATTTGTCATATCTCGGCTATCTTCCTTCACCACTTTGTAGATAGTGGCTTTTTTAGGCGACTTTTTCTGAGCTGAGGATTTTTTTTTCTAGGATGCCAATCCAATCTGGTATTTCAAAATGCCAACACCATTGGCCCTGCTGGAAACCGATTAAACAATTTCTATGCCTAACAGCTCTTTTCAAGTTGCTGAGTTTTTGATTTTCATTTCTTAAGGCTAAATTTTCACACACACAAAAATTGCCCACTCTTTGCATGCAAATGAAGCAGTTTAGAAATGGAAATTCAAGCACAGTGAGCCCTGCATTAATTTACAAATCCATGGCATATTTAAAATATTTTTTCAAATTGCTTCACACGTTTTGGGTGTGTGACACATCGCCATTTAACTTAGTCAAAGTTATTTTGCTGATAAACTTTAGATAACTCTAAAGAAGGCATCTTCGGGAGAACTTCATTATCTACTCTGATATATACATTTTTTTTTGTGAAAATGGGGTCAAGTTGGGTGAAGTAGAGCTTTCTGTAAAGGCAGTACTTTCTCACTCAGGCGGGCCTTTTCGTGTTTGTGTGAATGAGAGGGAAGAGTGGAATGAAAGTCCTCGTGAGTAGAAGTCCATGAAAGTATGAGTTTGTATGTCTTCAACACTTTACATTTTAACTGCTGATTTCTGGTTCCTGCAAGAAGAGAACCCAAATGTATCTTCACACCTCTGTAAAGAAAAAACTAGGCAATCATCACTAGCCTTCAGCAAAGTATATCCTACCTTTCTGTTATATATTTGCAAAAGAACGTACATTTGGTTCAAATATAGCTATTGAAGGAAAGACTTCTTTTTTAATCATTTCATTTTCTTATAATACTCAATGCCAATGCCAGCACATTTTAGAACTGACATGCCTGAGATTTTTTTAAGTTAAATGGAAGTCTTTTATTTGTTTAATAAAAAAAGGAAGTCTTTTATTTATCCATCGGCCTAGAACTGACCAATTCAGATTCCAGTCAGACTTGAAAAGTATAGTATGCCCTAGCAGACAAGAATAATTGTAACATCATAGAAAATAAGACAGTGGAGTTGATGCAGAGACAAATAATCTGTGGAACAGAATAGAGAGATCCGAAGAGACCCACACATATATGGAAGAAGTGACATTACAATTAAGTGGAAAAGGAGGAACTCTTTTATAATGGTGCTGGGGCTAACAATTGAGGGGAGAGGGGAGAGAGAAGAAGAAAGAAAAAAAAAGTAATCTACCCCTCACAGCATTCACTAAATCAATTCCAGATAGATCAATGACAATGGAAGGGAAATCTTTACAATTTTTTAGGGGAAAAAAACAGAAAAACATTTTTTGTGACCTCAGGATAGAGAATGGTTAATAAACAAGTGAAACCAAGAACAAATATTTTTTAAAATAGTGATTGATTCAACTACATTCACTCTCCACTTCAGAAGGCACAAAAAAAAAAAATGGTAAAAAGACAAGATACAAACTGGAAAAAGATATCTGCAATACCTATAATTAACAAAGGATTAATATCCCCAAAATAAAGAACTTCTATGTCAATAAGAAAAAAGATAAACCCAAGAAGGGACAAACAATTCATGGGCAAAAGAGATGAAGAGGCATTTCATAGATGAGGCAAGATAAATGCCCATTACATACGGGGAAATGTTCATTAATAATCAGGAAAACACATAATGAAACCACAGTGAGATACCATTCACTCCCACCTGGCGGGCAAAAATTTTGAAGTCAGACAATATTGGTAAGATATGGAATAAAGATACAGAATAATGGACATCCGAATACACAGCTGGTGGGAGCAAGCCACCACTTTTTACTCCCATTTTGGAATATCGTTTAGCATCACCCAGTAAAACTAAGCATGTGCACACCCCACAACCCAGAAACTTCACTCATGCACATGTGTATCAGGTGACATGTACAAGAATAATCATAGCAGCAATGAGTTATAACAATAGACACAATAGAATGCAATATGGCTACATAACATCAAGTTTCAACAGGGATTCCTACCAGTTGTAGGGGGTGGAGGTGTCGACAAAGGTCCCAGAACACAGAGACCAATGCCACATTCCCTAGAGGCTGAAAATGACTGCCTGACAAAGCCCATACCTGAAAGCCACTCCTGTGGGCAGGAAAGTAGAAGGTGCGGGAAGAAGGAGCAGTTTGAACAAAAACACTGGTAGGTGTTTGCTTCAACTTTTTGTATGTTCACTTCAAAACACACCAACAGAAATGCATTAAACCTCAACTGTTAACGACCTCCGCAAGACCCTGACTTTAGAAAACTTCAAGCATTGTTCGAAATGTTCAACCAAGACAGATACTGGTAGTGACACTGCTACGCCAACCCCAGCCACAGAGCCTGCAAGTAAAGCTCAACACGCGCATCCAGGCCGCACGGACTCTCAGCAATGCCAATGAGAGCAAGTCTGCACCAGCCATCTCCAAGTGCTGAGGACCAAACTGTTTCCTTCCTGCAGGTAGGAAAAAACACAACTTGCCCCATCCTTAAAGACTTCAAGAATTGATAGTCACCACTTTGTATCTATCTTGCGTCCAACTGCACCATCCCTGCACCCCTATATCAGATAGATAGCTAGTTATCAACTTTGGACAGAAAATGCTCCACAGCTCCTCAGCACCTTGCACCACATTCATCGAACACATGCAGTTCATTTCACAAACACCAGCACCAGACCGGCTACTGGGTGTTTGGTGATGGCAATCGAGGCAGGAAAAAAGCACGTTTGACTGAGCTTTGACTCAGAAAAAATAATGAGTCAGGGGACAGCTTGCCATCCACAGTGTTGAGAGGATAAAAGAGGCTCTTTATCAAAGTCTCTGGTTAACAGAGAATAAATCATGCTGCCCAGGTGGTCTTGCACAAGTGATATGATGCATATGACGGAATTGACTTGAATGAACAAGCAGTGATTCATTAGTCATCGGGACTTGCAAAACCCCATGGAGCAAAAATAAATAAATAAAACGATGGGGGTCCCCCTTCACTACCTAATCCGACCCTAATTTAACTGTTTTATTTTAGTAACCTGTCATTGATGTATAGCATTAGATTGAGGATTTACCAAATGATGTGGCAATATGTATTTTTATATAGAGTTTCTAAAAAGTGTTATTTCTACAGATCCTTTACGAACAATTTAATGGGCTGCTATTTAAGAATTATACGGTGTTTGGTGGGGTTTGGGATATCAAGATGAGTTTTCTTGGGGATTTCAAGATGAGATGCTTTCCGTGTCCGGCAGGAATTACCTAAACTTGCAAGAGTAGCTTCAACAGCTTTCCACCTGCTCATGGAAAAGTCTCCTTAGATAAGGACTTACTAGAAAGGGGTTGGGGGAGGCATGATTTGGTTTGATATGTTATAGGTGGGTGGAGCCAAGCCCAACACCATGAACTTATAGCACTTAGTAACTACAGACTGTTCGGAGTGTAAAAGGATTTAATCTGGGCAGAAAAGAAGAGCAGAAATCGATCAGCGCCTGTTTGGCTTGTTTCGAGAAAATAACATTGATCTGACCTCACATGGTCCAGATTGATGTGGTCCAACCTGCTCACACTCAAAGGTTAAGTAGCTGGTACCCCACTTCCCTGAGGGAAATCAGGATAGAGATACAGCTTCCCTTACAATTAAGGAAACTTAAGCAGAGAAAGAATGAATGGAGGTAAAACACCAGACTGGCCTTGCCACCTGGCCATTGTAACATCCTCAGAGTTCCTGCCAATGTCACACTTTCTCTCCAGTCCATGGAATAACACTCGGTAGTCGTTTGCCTCCAGCGCCCTGACATGTGACAGTTTCCTACATTTTATTCTTATTTGGCATTTGAACTTTGAAATGACTCCGTGATTAATGCTTCCACACTGCACGTGGTAATTGCCTTGGCAGAAAGGGATGTCTTTGTTCTTGCCCACTCACCTTTTGTATGGAGTTTCCCACTCCTGTTCCCTTATTTATGACTTGTTGACGTTCATCTATATTTAGCAAGTGTTTTGCTAATATCTAAGGAGTCATCGAAGGTGCAGCTGCTTCATCTCTACAGGAAACCCCCACTTTAGGGGGCTAGCGCTGCTCTATAAAGATCTGCTCCAGAACATTCTCTGCATGAAGATAAGAAATTCACCTCTTGATTTTTAAATTAGCCGGCTAATGCTTTCGGTCCTTTCCCCCCTTTTGGAGCACGATGAACTCATATGTTATTCTTGGTTGGTTGTCAGACCAGCAAGGATGTTTTTCTGATCGTCTTTCTGTGGAGTTATATTTGGCTGTTTTTTCCTCCCTTTCCAGAGGTTCCTTTCTTCATTGTGTGCGCATGTGACCTTGTTTTTAGGTTTCAGTGTCCCAAGCTAGGAAACTTGTGATAGCCCTTTCCTGTTCCTTCTTGAATCACTGGTTTGTGTTACAAATGCTCGGCTCACTTCCTCCAAGTCCTCTGAAAGGGGGTGCTCCCAAACAAGCCCCACTGCTGCCTCTGTCATTGTGTGGGTGCCGAGGCACAGGCCAGGCCCTTCACGAGTGCCGTCCGTTCAGGTGAGCCAACAGTGGACTCCAAATGCTGTATTTTAAAGCGATCGCACCATGAGACAGTCACTGTGGAGTTCTCATACACTACGAGCTGCCTCTTTACAGGGAACCATCACTCAAGACAACTCCCCATAAGCCTCCTGGGTTTCTCCATCAGCCAGTTTCTATTCCTTAGAAACAGAAATTGTTTATTCTCCATTGGTCAGGGCTTTCAGAAAAAACAGAAATAAAAAAATTTATCCTTTTCATATGTATCTTAAAATAAGCAAAGGGGAGAATTTTGAAATAGATTTTATAAGTTCTTCTTTAACTGATAGGAATCCACCAGAGGAGGAAAACTAAACACAAGAAATCGGAATAGATTGGGGAAGGGGGCATTTCAAGTGGGATATTCTGCTTTTACTATTAGCCCTTCCATCTGGAATCCATATGCTCATGCGGCAGAAGCAGAGGAGGATGAGAAACCAGCTTTCCCAGGCAGCCTGCAACGTACAGTGTTTTAACACACATTTTGGAGAGTCAGTGTGGTGCAGGGGTTGAGGGCACAGTCCCTAGAGCCAGGTTCGACTCCTGCCTCCACCACTTACAAGCTACGTACCCTTAGCCAGTTATTTTAATCTCTCAGTGCCTTGGTTTCCTCATCTGGAAAATGGAAGTTATAATAATACCTCCCTCATGGAGTTATGAGAAGTAAGTGGGTTGATAGTAGACAGTGCCTGGCATATAATAACTATTATGTAAGCATTTTACAAGCCTGAAAATTAAACAAATTAAATAAATATGCCCATTTGGGATAGGTATTTGTCATAAACATCATTGTTGCTGGCTCGCCTCCTCTTAACAGAAGTTACAAATGCCATATGCTCACTTTCCCACTATTCTTTACAGCTGCGGCATGAACATGGAAATCAATTCTGGCCAATGGAACCTGAAGTTTTTGCTGGTGTCTTTTTGTTGTTGTTGTTCCTCTAGTTTTAAAATTCTGCTTTTATTTACTCAGGTGGTATTTTTTTTATTAAAGTATAGTTGACATACAATATTATGTTACTTACAGGTATACGACAGTGGTTTGACACATATATCTTACAATGTGATCACCACAATAAATCTAGTAACCATCTGTCAACATACAAAATTATGACTATATTAATGCTATATTCTCTGTTCTATACATTACATATCTGTGACTTATTAATTTTATAATTGGAAGTTTGTCCCTCTTAATCCTCTTCACCTTTTTAACCCATCTCCCTCTCCCCTCTGGCAACCATCAGTATGTTCTCTGTACCTAAAAGATATGAATACACACACTGGAATATTACTCAATAAAAAAAAAAAAGAAAGAAATCTTGCCCCTGGTGGTTTGGTGGGTGGATAGAGCATTGTCACCCCCCACCCCGGGCTAAAGGGTTGTGGGTTTGATTCCAGTCAAGGGGGCATACCTTGGTTGCAGGCTCAATTCCCAGCCCTGTTCGGGGCATGTGTGGGAGGCAATCATTTGATGTGTCTCACATGAATGTTTCTCTCTCTGTGTCTCTCACCCTCCCTTTCACTATCTCTCTAAAAATCAATGGGAAAATAGCCTCAGGTGAAGATTAACAAAGAAGAAGGAGGAGGAAGAAGAGGAGGAAGAAGAGGAGGAGGAGGAGGAACTGCTCTCGACATTTGCAACAACATAGATGGAACTAGAGGGTATTATGCTAAGTTACATAAGACAGAGAAAGATAGATGTCATATAATTTCACTTGTATGTGGAATCTAAAATAAATTTTAAAAATGAGCAAACAAAGCAATACAGAAACAAACTCACAGATACAGAGGACAACCTGATGTCTATATGTGTCCTTTGGAAAGATTTTCCTGCTTATAAAATAAACATATGAGGAGAAACCCACTTCTGTGCTTTCTGTCTGCTGACAGAATTCTGTAGCCATCATCTTGTTAACCCAATGGAAAAGCCAAGAGAAGCCAATCTGGTTTCATTGGACCAATCCTGGGACCACCTGTGCCCAGGCTTTTTGTCAAGGGTGGTGGTGAGATAATAAATGTTCTTATTCTTTAAGTCACTTTCAGTCAGGTAGTCAATTATTTGTAGCCACAGACATCTCAAGTAACACATGATTATTTTAAATGAGGAAACAGAAGGTTAGAAAGATTAAATAACTTTACTAGCCAGACAGGTGGTAGAACTGGAATTCAAACTCAGTCAAAGCTGCTCCAGGACACACCAGCATAGACCTCACCAGCTGGACAACGCTAGTTAAGAGTCAGCGCACTAAGGTGACCACCTTAATCCCTTAGTCCTTACAACAAACCAGGAGGCAGATACTGCTATTCATCCCATTCTACAGATGGAAAAACTGAGGCACGGGGAGGGTGCCTATCTTGTCCAAGGTCACAAAGCTGGAATATAAACTCAGGCAGTGTGGCTCCAAATTCCTTGATCTTGTAACGTACACTCTCAAGGCTCTGCTTCTGTATCTTGGGCCTAGCTTGTAGAAATGTTACTTTCATACAAAGTGTAGTAATACTCTCATACAACGTGTAATCAATACCATAGGTGCCAACAAGGTCAGCTTTACGATTATGGACCCCCAGCCTGGCTGGCTGGCACTGCAACCAGCTGATCACTGCCCACATGAAGGGCTGATTGTCCAGAGGCCACACTCATGTGAAGAACACCTATAAATTAGGGGCACCCAGAAAAGGAGAAAAGCTCAATTTCATAGAACTTACCCAGAATTTTGTAATAAAAAAATCTGAAAAGACACACTTTTAATTTTAGCATGATGGTAAGCTTTGTGTTTTGTGGATTGGTATTGTCACCCCAGCTGTGATCCCAGACACCATGGAGCAGGGAAGTTTCCATGAATTTCTGATTCACAAAATCCACGACCATAGTTTGGGATAGTGTTACACAGGAATAATTATCAGAACACTACCACGTCATAGGAGACAGTCATTTTGACAGATTGGGCCCAATTTATTAAGCAATTGATTCAGAGCTTCAAGTCCTTCTCTCACTCCTCTCCCTGCAAACCCTGCAGTACAATTTAGTCCTGATGCTGACATCCTGAGTCAGAGGCAGACCCACAGGTTTAAGGGCACAGTCCCTAAACCTGTGGAGTCCCTACATCAGATGCCAGTTGCAAGTGCAAGAGTGCCCAGACCAACTGGCTACAAGTCTGAGGGGTCCCGCAACCCCCTCAGGTTGATAAATTTGTTATAATGACTTACAGAGTTTAGGAAAGCACTGTAGTTATGATTACAGTTTTGTTATAAAGGATTCCAATCTGGACCAGCCAACTGAGGAGACACAGGGTGAAGTCTGCATGGGTCCTCGGCAGAGATTCTGTACCCTTGAGCCATGGAATCAGGACACATCCCCCTCTTGGCACACTGATGTGTTCATCAACCAGAAAGCTCCACGGAGCTTTGGTGTCCAGTTTTTATTGGGGTGTCATTATGTAGATAAAATTGATTAAATCATTGGCCATGTGATTGAACTCTCTGAAGGCCAGGCAGTCTCAAAGCCCTAGCCCTCTAATAACATGGTTGGTCTTTCTGGTGACCAGTCCCCATCTGAATCATCAATAGCATAAATTCAGGTGTGATCCAAGGGGCTCTTGAATAGCAAACACACTCCTATTATTTGGGAAATTCCAGGGATTTAGAGTCATCCTCCCAGGAGCCAGGGACAAGGGCCAGTCACATTCCTTATTAGACAACACCCACCCCCCAACCCCACATTGTGCTTCAGGATGTTGAGGCCGGGATTTCACCAGCTGGCTCCCTGCTAGGTTTTGCCAAAAGGATGCCAGAAGACTGGAAGGCAGAAGGAGGGTAGAGGGTTTACTCCTTTATGCTTGCCACCTGTTTTCCTCCTGTTTTTTTTTTTTCCCTGTTTGGGGAAGCATGACCCCAGCCACATATTTCACCTCTATAGTGTCTACAGTTGATTTCATCATTCAGTTTTTTAACACTCCCAGAACAGCCTTATCGTGCCATGTCAGAGACATTAGAACAAGCCAGCCATCAACAGTCCCCTCCCTCCTTAGAGGTCTGGCTCCCAGCCCCATGGAACCCTTCCTCCCGGCTCAGAGATGACAGCCCAGCTGAGCAGCACCCTTTCCTTAAAGGTCTGTGTTCCAGCCCCGCAGGACCTCCCTTCCCAGTTCAAAGACTCTCGAACCAGCCAGCTGATACCCTCTCCTCAAAAGCCTTAATGTCTTTTTAAATGTCTTAATTTCAGCTTCACACATCCCATTTCCGGGCTTCTACATTTTAATAATTATGACCACTATTACACTGTGTTTCCCAAGCCCTGAGAGTGATACTTTAGTTTCCTCTTTGCCTTTTCATTTCTCTAATATGTAGATAACAATTTTTTATATTTAATTACTTCTGTTAAAAACTAGTGTGGTGCACTGGCTGGGTGGCTCAGCTGGTTGGAGTGTCATCCATATACCAAAAGGTTCTGGGTTTGATTCCTGGTCAAGGCACATACCTGGGTTTCAGGTTCGATCCTGGTTGGGGTACGAATGGGAGAAAACTGATTGATGTTTCTTTTCTCTCTCTCTCTCTCTCCCTCCCTCCCTCCCTCCCTCCCCCCCGCCCCCTTTCTCTAAAAAATTCAATAAACATAACCTCAGGTGAGGATTGAATGAAAAAACAAAACAAAAACTAGTGTGGTTTTTATGTACTGACTGATGGACAAATTGTCAAAGATGATTCCTCTCCAGAACCAGACGACAGTTCTATCACCTCAGAACTTCACCCTTGGCCGCACAGAACTTACTACTTCATTTTAACAGTAGCTCAAGACCTGCACTGTCCCACAGGACCTTCTGTGATGGTGGAACTGATGCACACTGGCCCTGTCCAATATGGTAGCCAATAGCCACATGTCCTTGTTGAGCACTTAAATTTGACTGATGCAGCTGAGAAACTGAACTTCTAGTTTTATTTAATTTTAATTAAATGTACAGTAAATTGCCACATTTGTCTAATATATACTGCATTAGACACCATAGCTATATAACTTTATTACCATCTCTCTCACCTACTAGAACTTTCCTGTTTTTCTACAGCACCTTGTCCTATGAAATACTTTTCACATTGTATTTGAACTATTTACTGGTATGTAGTAGACTCCCTTACCAACTGTGGACTCCTTGAGGGGCCATTTGATGGTTGTGGTACCTGGACACATGGCAGAAGAAGGTGCTCAAAAATGACTCATGAAATGAGTGTAGTGTCCAACCAGGGAAGAGCATTGTCGGGTTCTATGTCAGGGAGGAAGGACATACCCTTGGATTGTAGAACAGGCTACATACTGCTTTGTGTTTCCACTTTCCTAATGTGTAAAATAATTTCTATAGGAAAGGTGGAGCTTATTAGGAATCATTATGTCACTTACAAAGCTGGTCTGGAAGCTAAAGATTCACCTTGGCAGTAACCTTAACATTCTATCTCTCAAAACTAGATTCAATTGCCTCATCGTCTTACTCCTGTTCTTAAAGAAAAGAAAAATATCTATCTTTCAAGCATAAAATACACAGAGAAAGTTTATAAAGACTTGTCTCTGCAACTTGGCATGAAGGAAAGCATGAAGGACTATATTTCTATCATCCATTTATCTAATTGTCATCCAACAAATAATTATTCCACAAATACCAAGCAAGTGCCAGGCTTTGTAATCCCCAACCTACTTTTTTTGAGATTATATAAGTTAAATCTCTCTGTTAATCTCTTTTATGGCAACTTGTACTTTTGTAACATATATTATAATTAAATGTCCCACAAATTATATAATTATATTCGTTGTATATTCACCCAACCAGATGGTAAGCTACATGAGGGTGGAAACCCTGTCTGTCTTCTCACACATGCAATTAACTTTTTCCAGAAACATCAAAGGGTAGGGGGATTTTTCAACCATCACTGTTTTCTAGGAGTACACAACTCAGGTGAAGTTTAGCATTGTCACCTCAATGTAATATGTAATCACTAAGTCATTTTTTAATAAATAGAAAAAGAATGGCATATACAATATTTGGAAAATTAGTTACCAATGCCATAACCTGACAAGAATTTGATAATTCCATTTAACAGGTTTTCTTAAGAAAATAATCAACCAAGAATTAGAAAGCTCCAAAATGAATGTGGCAGGATAAAAAAGAAAGACAATACTTGAATTTTCTTTTTCCCATAATTCTCTCATCACAGTCCTCCATTCATTGAATTGGTGGCATTCAATAAATCAGTCCAAAACAATGAAGTCAATAGGGGATATACACAGAAGTTTTGAGTTCAAAAAAGGAGATGAAAGTCTTGAAAATTGAGTCTTTTCATTGTAAGAGCAGGGCTCTTTGAAAAAGAAAGAGTGTTCATCTTCAAAAAGCTAAGTCTGAGAAACTCAGAGCATAGAAATTACCCCTAAACCAGAGAGGAAGGGAGATTGCCTGATGGTGTAACAATATTTTTCTGGCTCAAAATCAGATGGATACTGAACATCAAAGAGAAGAAAGAGGAAGCAAAAGAGGACCCCAGAAGAGTTAGATTCTGGTGGACTTAGGTGGCACACTCTCTCTTCCCTCTGGTCCAACCAAGTCCTAGAGTGGGGAAGAAATTCTAGAAACACCAATAGGTTTAGAGAGGGCTCCTTCAAGCAGATATTGAAGTTTAGGCAATCAACAGTCAGTCTCATGGAGAAGACTCTTTTTCCAACATAGCTTTGCAACAGTCCAAATAGCCATGGGACAAGTCTGCGGAGAGGATCTACAATACCCCGAATCTTCCACAGCACCGGTGAGGCAGGAGGGGCATCTGAAGTCTCCTGTGCACATAGAAGAAGACTTAAAAGCTAAGGAAGTTTAAGCTTTAAGGCTTCATGTGCATTCCCCCTTGCAAAGTCCCCAGAGGGTCGTGGTGGTGTATTCATAGTAAAATATTTTTGTAAACTTAGTAACAGTAAGAAGCTTGAACACCAATTGGTTAATGCCACAGTCTCCACTCCAACTTCCCCTCTGACATACTTTCCCCTGTGTCAGATGGTGCTGGGGTAGCAGAATACACTTATATTTGAGTTTAGTCAGATATATGATATATTTACATGATTCCCAGTCACTTCTGCATATAATTGTTTTTGCTAGCCATCCAAGTATATGTATGAGTGTCAAAAATCCTCCTAACATCCACTGTGCCAACACCCAGAGTCATGGCCCAAACTTACAGAGCCAGAAGTTGCAATACGATACGAGCATATCCTACAGCACCAAGAACCAGAACATCATGGTTAGTGAAGGAAAAGGGTTGTAAATGTATGCAGCCAGATGCTAGCCTATGGAAAGTTCTTCCAGTCACGAGAAGTGTGAAATTATAAGTGAAGCATTTAGTGTCCATTCATGCCTCGTAAAAATGGAAGTTCTTCCCAGCCAGAAAATATACTCAGGAATATACTCAACCCAACAAAATCATAGTTTTATATTCTGTTTCTTAAAGGTAGATCTCAAAATTAAATTAGATCTCTCTCTATAAAAGCTAGATTCTTCCCTGCTGCATCCAAAGGGGCATGGGAGTGCTGAAAGAATGATGGTGGACTTGTGAGGACCTTACATGCAGGGGACAAGGACACAGAGGGACCTTCATGGACACAGAGGAGAGAGACCCTTAAGATATTTCAGCAGAGAATGCAGAAAAGAGGGACACTGATGATCCAAGACCAGAGGGACGGAATGTCTGTTCCTGATGCCACAATAATACCTGACCCCCTAGAACTTTGATCAACAAACACCTGAAGAGAATGGGGAAAGAAGGGATGGCCTAGCTCCACTTTGGAATTTAACTATCAAGTTACCACTATCCTGAAGTAATTAAGTTGACATGAAATTAACTGATATTTAGTGCCCCAGCATCAGTGGGAAGGAAGAATTGACATCTTTGTTCAATTTAGTTACAGAAAAAGGTTAATCTCACCCGGCTGACACGGCTCAGTGGCCAAGCATCAACCTATGAACCAAGAGTTCACAGTTCGATTCTCGGTCAGGGCGCATGCCCCGGTTGCAGGCTCGATCCCCAGTGGGGCATGCAGGAGGCAGCCGACCAATGATTCTTTCTCACCATTGATGTTTTTCTTTCTCTTTCTCTTTCTTTCTCTCTCTCTCTCTCTCTCTCTCTCTCTCTCTCTCTCTCCCCCCTTCCTCTCTGAAATCAATAAATATTTTTAAAATATTTTTTTAAAAAGGTTAATTTTCGTATGCCTGAGTGACTATAAAATAAAGACCCAGTAAATAGCTCAAAGAAAAATTTTGCCAAAGTGACTGAGTCAACTCAACATGAAACTATGCTGTTGGTGATAATGCTAAACTTCACCTGAATCCTGTACTCCTAAAAAAACAGTGATGGTTGAAAAAATCCCCCTACCCTTTTGTGTTTCTGGAAATAATTAATTGCAACAAATCCCCTTTTCTTTCATATTTGAGGTAAGACATTCTCTAGCCTTCCTCTTGACTCCCTTAAGACTCATGGATGACATCATTGTTTACTTTCCTCTGTAAAACTCCATGTCCCCTTCTCCTTCCCCCCTGAGACATTTCTCATTCATGAACTTATCTCTATTGCAATAGCCTGAATAAAACCATCTCCTTTATTGTTAGCAGCGTCAGGTCTTTGACACTGGTGTGTTCTCAGTAAATGGTAACCCAGAAACTTATTGGGTTTGGAGTTAAAATCACAAAACCAAGATCTTATAAGCACAGTGAAGTCAGGTATATGAAGGACCTAAATTCCTTCAGAAGAAGTTAAAAAAATAAAACTCCAGACTTCCAAATGATAACAGTGATGTTTTAATACCTATAGACTGAGAAAATCATGACCAAAAACTTACCCTGAATTTAGCAATGCTTTCAATAAATTTTATTTTATGAATCCCTATGGATCTATACACCTCCATAGATTTTTAAAAGTATCTCTATGGTCCTCAGAGGTATGTGGACCATAAGGCAGGAACAACTAACTTAGAAAGTTTCTGGTAGTAGCTCTAAAAATGTGAAATCTGAAAATGTGAAAAAAGAAGAGCTGACTTGGCTGGGGTAAGCTGTGTCCTAGCGCCTGGGGCTGTTCCTCTGGAGGGCTGTTGGCCAAGCCTCATAAAGCACAGACATTTCATCCCCTTTCCTATTGTATCCCCCACCCTGGAGCTGGGAGGATACAGAACCACCCTCTTCCTCCAGGCTTTCCATATCTGGGCTCACAGAGAGGTACTGCCCTGAATCCTGCTCATGCCTCTTCTCCCATCCTCTCCCCAATGCACACGCACGTGCACACACATGCGCACAGGTGCACACGCATCTCATCTCTGGCTCTACACTCAACACCCTACTCCCTGGTGAACCTAATCCTTTTAGAGGAAGACAAAGAAAAGTCTCATTTTGGATAAGATCAGAGACCCCTCTTCTGGGGACCCACCTGAGGGAGAGGAAAGAGAGAAAGAGGAGAGCCAGGTCGTGGTGAATCGGAGCTGCACTCGCTCCCTGGCTTCATCCATCCTTTACAACCTGGGGTCTAGCCCAAGTCTTGAAAATGCCACAGAAAAGGAATGCCACAGTTTTTGAGAATACTGACAATGAATTTGTGAATATTTCCAAATTGATTTTAAAGCATGCCTAGTGAGCCCTTTACAAATGTTATGAGAGGAGTAATGTCTTGGTCATAGTTGCATACAAGCAAATGCATTTATTATCTTCCTCAAAAACCACACTGCCAGGCCCACATGTATTTTGCAGGCTTCTGTAGAAATATAATTAATATTAATCTAATATCCAAAGTATTTAAAAACTAGCTTTCATGCTATTTGAAGTACAGATTTGAATATATATACATATACATTATATATATATATATATATATATATATATATATATATATATATTTATTTATTTTTTCCCCAGTCTGCACATTCTCCCCATGTTTGCATGGTTTTCTCCAGGTCCCCCAGCTTCCTCCCACATCCCAGAGCTATAGGCATGAAGTGAAGGGTCCTGTCTCAGTTGTCCTAGTCAGAGTGAGTGTGGATGTGAGTGGCCTCACAATGAAAGGGTGCCCTTTCCAGGGCGGGGCACACCTGCTCCCTGAGCTGCCAGGGACCCTAAACTGGAATCAGTAGGTTAGGGAAAATCATTATCTTATTTGCTTTTATGCTTCTTTCTTAAATATACATATAGCTCACATTTATTTCCACGTTTACAACTGGAAGTCGCCCTTTATTTAGAAGTTTGGTGATGTTTTTGTGACCAGGAATATACCATAGGAACTTAACTCATTTTTATCACTTAGCCCGTGGGAAAATTGGTTTCACTGTACATCATTTGCTTAAAGTCACAGTTTCTAAGAGCCTACTGACAACATTGAGTACTTACTGTACATCCCAAGTACCATGTTGATGACATAAACATTCTAAAGTGGAATTATTCATTATCTTTTCATATGGCACCATCACATCCTTATTTAGGATTTTATTTTAGATCCAAAATTGCAAAATAAAGTTAAGACATTGCCTATTTTTTGAAAACTAGACAAACGTACTCACATTATTCTTAACTCCAATATTCATTTCTAATGGAGGAGGTGGGATTTTTAGAGTTTGGGTTTTGAAGCAATCCTGGCAACTTTATACCTCCATGTCTGAGTTTCATTTCCTTCCCCGAGATCAAAGTGTACATGCCTGCGGTCGGTAGGAAAGACCGAACGCGGTGAGATGAAAACGTGCTGTGTGTGTACCAGTGATTTATGCTGGGTGCGGAAGTGAGCTGTGATGTTTATGGACGGGAATGACTTCCCTTCTGTTTAATATGTAGGCCGTGTCTCCTGCGGCACCCGAGCCGTTATCTTTCTCCTCCTCCTTCACACTTTCCTGAAGCCTTCTGGTTTCACAGCGGACACGCTGTAAATCTTCTCCTTCTAAGTGTCCCACATATGTTTCATTAAAAGTGTTTGTTTCTTTCATCAGCTTGACGTTTCTAATGTGAAAAATAATAATAATTTTGTCCCTGGGGCTTGGAAATGTATAAGCCTGAAGTCAGGAGCCGGAGAGTCAACTACAGGCTGCAGGGGTCTCAGTGTCTGATGTTCATGCTCCTCCAGGGTGTGAGCCCCCGCTCTCCCCCAACGGCCAGGTTAGCATGGAAGGGATAAGATAAGAAACAATGTGCATTAGCCCAGCCAGCGTGGCTCAGCGGTTGAGCGTCAACCTATGGAACAGGAGGTCAAGGTTTGACTCCCAGTCAGAGCATATCAATCCTGGGTTGCAGGCTTGATCCCAGTGTGATGTTTCTCTCTCCCTCTCCCTTCCTCACTGAAATCAATATATATATATATATATATATATATATATATATATATATATATATATACTTTTAAAAAAGACAAGAAAAGAAACGATGTGTATTAGTCAGCAAAGGCTGCTATAACCAAGTACCAAAGACTGGGTGGCTTCAAACAACAGATATTGTTTCATGGTTATGGAGGCTAAAGGTCCCAAATCAAGGTGTCCACAGGGTTACTTCCCTCCAAGACTTCTCTCCTTGACATGGAGATGCAGCATCTCCCTGTGTCCTCACATGGTCTTTCCACTGTACATGTGCATGTCTGTGTCCTAATTTCCCTTTCTTATAAGGACATCAGTCTTATTGGATTAAGGCCCATCCTAATGACCTCATTTTGACTTAGTTGCCTCTTTAAAGTTCTTATCTCCAAATACAGTCATATTCTGAAGCACTGAAAGTTAGGACTTCAACATATGAATTTTGAAGGGACACAACTCAGTCCATAACACCTAATATTCATTATACTTTGGAAAAGTACATGAAAATGAGGGAGGGAAAAGGTGGCAGGCAGAGGAGACTGCCATGGATTCCTCAGTGAGGTAGGGTGAACTTTTTTTTAAGACTTTTTAGAGCAGTTTTATGTTCACAGCAAAATTAAGGGAAAGGTACAAAGGTATACCTCCTGCCCCCACACATGCATGACCTCCCCATTATCAACATCCCCACCAAAGTGGTGCATTTATTACAACTGAAGAACCTACACTGATATATATTATCACCCAAAGTCCATAGTTTACATTAGGGTTCATTCTCAGTGTTGTACATTCTATGGTTTGGACAAATGTATGGCATGTATCCACCATTATGGTATCAAACAGAGTCTTTTTACTGTCCTAATAGGGTGGGCTTTTCCATAGGTTCTGATTCCATCTATTAAGGGGCTCATACTCACCGAGAGTAGGGAACCAACACTGCAGCAAGCAAATTAGGCCTTCACAACCAGGGCAAGGCAAGCTCTGAGTCATAGATAAAGGTCTATTTGGGTCTTTTGCCCTCTAAGACCAGCGGGGGGGAATGGTACCAAGTATGATAGGCCAATAATTTCCCCCCCTCCTCCACCTCCTCCATGCCACCATTGCCAGTGGTGATCTCAGAATAATGTCACAGGCACCACATGCACATGTGTCCCCAGGGGTCCAAATGACTAAACTCCCATTACAGCTCCAGAAACATAATTTTTAGTACACAAAAGGGCACACCATTAAAGCACTCTGTCCCCAAGTAACTGATTAGTGTGCCCCCATCCCACCCCCGATGTGATTTTCTTGGGAGGGCTAGAACACACCCCACATCAAGATTCCTGTGTTTCAATCTGGGTCCTGGAATGTTCTCAGCAATTAGCATGTGGAGTCCTCCCTCTCAGTTACCCTTATTCAAATTGCTTCCCAGATTGCGATGGCATCAGCTTCAGAGGCGATTTCACAGGTAGAATTGGGCTTCATTTGTTTGGATTAAACCATTGGATTTTCCAAATCTGTATGAAGCATTATTTCAGAATTTGAGTCCACTTTCTTCTCATGGCTCTCAAGTACATTTTCCCCTTTGCTTCATAGCTTGAAAGTGTACTCAGGACAACAAATGGCATAAATGTTACCACTACCCACAGAAAAGGTGGGTACTTACATTAACAGAAGTAGAGTGAGGAGGAACGCTAAAGAAGACAGGGTAGATATTTACATATGTACACACACAAGGGACCACCATCCAGATCGAGACTATTTCCATCTCCCAAAAAGTTCCCTCATGCCCCCTCCCAGTCACTGCTCTCTAAAAATAATCATTATCCTGACTTCACTCATCATGGGTTGGTTTTTAAGGAATATGCAATACTCTTACAAGGTAAGAAAGAATAAATTACATTTTTAATTATAAAAAAATAGAAATTACTTAAATATAGAATATAAATATCTTATAGTAGCACCAATACATGTTCTTACTCAAAATGTTGACTTATATCCATGATTGTCTGTGCCTGCAAAATCTTCTCAAAAAGAGAGAGAAATAATCCATGTGAGTTGAAGGTGAACCTCAAGGGCTCTACAGGTTTGCTTCAAAATAGCATGCGTTGTCCTAATTGGCACACATAAGAAAGTTAATATTTATATGAACTTGCAGAGTTTTCCAGCTCCTCTCGAGAGACTCTGCATGAACAGACTCCCCTTTGAGATTTCTGATAATTATCAATTCTCAATGAGCGGAACTCACTTGCTCTAAGTATCTTCTTTCTAAATATAGTTGCATAGGTTTTTCACCTACCCAACCTGGCCAAAATCTGAAGTAAAAAAATTTTTTAAATTTCCTTATGAGATCCAAGTGAGCTGAAAATATCTCCTATTTGGATAGTTGATATAATGAGCTTCTGAAAGTTCCTTTCAGATCTAAACACCGTTATGGGGGGCGGGGGAGGAAGGTCGTCTCTTCCTTTTGTGTGATCAAGTGCAACATAACATGGGGTGTGGCCTTTTCTCTCTGGTGTCTCCTTAATGGACACAGCCAGGTACTGTCAACATGCTTTATCTCATAAACCTCCATGTACCTGAGAACAGTTGTCAAAATTCCCCCTCTGATGTCTTTTGCTAAGTTTAAATAATTTATTCTTCTTACTTTTCCATATGGAAGTGATTTGTGTAACTTCAAACATTTTAGGATCTCCATTCCTCTCTAGATTCTCCATATGTACAGAGGTGTGGACAAGAGTTCTGTGAGACTCTGAGCGGTGCTCCCATAGAAGAGAGGAGGGTTCCCATTTATCGTGTGCATCTCCATCGTCCTACAAGGAGGAGCCCTCTCTCCATTGTGTAGTTTTGCTCACTGACCTCCACGCTGCTGCCAGGCATCTTCTTTTCTGTACTAAAGAACATTTGCTTTTCTTGATAGTGTTATTTCTGGAGTCAACATCCTCCCTCCAAACCCTGTCAGATCCCCTGAGGGGCTGCTCTTCCCTTTCCCTTTACTCATCGCAGCTTCCTTTTCCTAAACATGTTTTGGCCAACATTTTTGTTCTTCTGTTTTTCAAATCTGGTTCCCCGACCCTGCTGGATAACCACACCCCCCTCTGACAACTGACTGATCTTCCAAGCTGTGTCCCTATCATACGGGACATAACTCTCTCTAAAAGCAAATCTCTACCACACCCAAAACTAGCTCTCCTTGGCTTTTCGGTGACTGCTCATACACTGTGCTCTAATCACCCATTCTCAGTGGGCTATTTTGTGGACACACGCCCTGGATGAGAAATAATGATTTTCTCTATTCCCCTTTAGATGTTCAACCTGATCCCCACATAATATTCTACCCACATAACAGACCCCTGTCCCTTTTAATGTGTTTACAGGATATATTCTAAGTGTTCACAGTATTTTGGCATGGAGAAAGGAACCTGGTCCTTGCAGGCAAACAGGCTTGGGTTCAAGTGCCAGTCAAGTAACAACTTCCAGCATCTGAGTTTCCTTATCTCAAGAGAAGATAATAAAAAGCTACTTCAGAGGGGAGTTGATAGAAAGCATATTCTTTTACATAATGTACCTAGCCCAGCATCTGAAACATAGGAGGAGGTACTGTACAATTAGTTCTGTGACCATTCCTTTCTGTTTTTCTTTAAAAACAAAATGTTGACATGCATGTGCATACACACACATACACAGGTAGTAGCCGAAACTCCCTGAGCTAACCCCAAATTAAGTTGTCTCTCCTCTGGGCTTCACAAACCTTATTTCTTCTGCCTTTTCTTAAAGCAGCCATCCTTGATGAAATCTCTCTCCTCCCCTAGACACACAGCCTGAAATCGCCTCCACAACCACACTCTCTCATGAACTCTGGATTTATATAGCCTCTCTCTCCATCCCACCAATATGATGCCACCATGTGTTTTGGTCACTTCTTAACTTGACAAATATAACTGTTGTCCAGATGGCCTAGTCTCCCTATGTGCTTCTCAAGTCTAGTAAATATTAGAGGCTGCTGCCAAAATTCTCTCTCCCTCTGGTCATTCTGAACCTAGTTCAAATCCCTACCGTCACTTTTGTATTCACTTTTCATAAAATTCAACATATCTACAATTAGGAGTGAAGTAAAATGCCTTCTCAAACATGTTGGGTTACTTCTTTTGTCCTTCTAAATTTTTAATTTTGGGGGTGTTTCTACTTCTTCCAATTTTTTTCTTTCTCGTTCTTCATCTGCCACCTGGACTTTTTCAATTCATGCTATAGACTTTCCATTCCTCATTCAAAAGTGTTCCTAAAACTCCATCTAAAAAGGTAGTGATACCTAAGTTATTATATATTCAGTAGAAGAATAGATGAAGAGAGAGAGGGAGAGAGAGAGGGGGAGGGAGGGAGGGAGAGAGAGAGAGAGAGAGAGAGAGAGAGAGAGAGAGAGAGACATAACATATAAAAAAGTTATTTTGGTTTAGAGAAATCTCCCAGACACAGCATTATGAGTTGGGGGATAAAAAGGTATGGAAGAATATATATAGTTTGAACCTTTTTAGTGTAAAAATATACATCTATGAATACATACATGCACACACATTCTGCAAGGATGCACAAAAAATTATTTCATTTTTTAATTTTTTAATATATTTCTATTGATTTCATAGAGGAAAGGAGAGGGATAGAGAGATGGAAACATCAATAATGAGAGAGACAGAAGTCCTCCTCAGCATGAGGGAATGACTCAGCACAGGAAACCAGAGTGTCTGCCTTCTGAGCTCTAATCCAGAGCCCCCAGTCCTGGCTTCTGCTCATACAGCTCCAGTCCACTCTGCCCTCCCTCTGCCAGAGCTCAAGCAGATCCAAGCAACAGCAGCCCCCTGATCACCGCAGCCTCCTGATCACCACACCCTCTGTCTGAGGAACAGCAGCTGTACGTGAAGCCTCCCCCCACCAGCCAGAAGAGCCAACACAGCTGTGAACAACACCCACCAGAGGAGCTGCTGCCAACTGGAAAGCAGTTGCTACCGCAACCGTCTGAGCAGCAACCACAACCCAAGGAGCCCCTGCCACCCAGGGAGCAGCCACTGAACATCTCAACATCTGCATATGTCAGCGAGATCAAACATGGGTAGGCAAAGAAACCCCCAAAGGAAAGAAAAGGACGACTCGCCAGAAAAGCAGCTAAGTGAGACAGAGGCATGCAACATGACAGAAAAAGAATTCAGAATAAGGGTTCTAGAGTGCATACACCGGACGGAGGAAAAAGTCAACAACTTATTCAAGAAGCAAGAAGAAATAGATGAAAAAATCAACAGCTTATGCAAGAAGCAAGAAGAAACAGATGAAAAAATCAATTACTTATGCAAGAAGCAAGAAGAAACAGATGAAAAAATCAATAACTTATGTAAGACCCAACAAGAAATGAAGAGCGATATAGCTGCAATAAAAAACACCATTGAAAGCATCAACAGTAGACTAGGAGAAGCGGAGGACCGAATTAGTGAATTAGAAGACAAAGAAGCAAAACACACCCAAACTGTACTGCAATTGGAGAAAAAAATTAAAAGACAGGAGGAGAGCCTAAGGGAGCTTTGGGACAACATGAAGCGAAACAACATACGAATAATAGGGGTGCCAGAACAACAGAAAGAGGAACAAGCATTAGAAAACCTATTCTAAGAAATAATATCAGGAAACTTCCCTGAGGTGGGGAAGAAAAAAGTCACACAAGCACAGAGAGTCCCAAACAAGGTGAACCCGAAAAGACCCACACCAAGACACATCATAATTACCATGGCAAATGTTCAGGACAAAGAGAGAATCTTAAAGGCTGCAAGAGAGAGATGGAAAGTTACATACAAGGGATCTCCCATTAGACTATCAAATGATTTCTCAACAGAAACACATCAGGCCAGAAAAGAATGGACGGAAATTTACAAAGTGATGCAAAGCAAAGGACTGAATCCAAGAATACTCTATCCAGCAAGGCTATCATTCAAATTTGAAGGGGAAATAAGAAGCTTCACAGACAAAAAAAGTCTAAGGGAGTTTATCACCACCAAGCCAGCAATGCAAGAAATGCTAAAGGGACTGGTGTAAAAAGAAGAAATAAAAAGCTCAGAAAGAAAACAGCCACACACAAAAAAAGAAATGGCTACAAACAAGTACCTTTCAATAATAACTTTAAACGTAAACGGACTAAATGCTCCAACCAAAAGACATCGAGTGGCTGAATGGATAAAAGACCATGACCCATACATTTGCTGTCTACAAGAGACCTACCTCATTAGAAGGGACTCACACAGACTGAAAGTGAAGGGATGGAAAAATATCTTTCACGCAAATGGAAAGGAAAAGAAAGCTGGGGTAGCAATACTTATATCGGACAAAATAGACCTCAAAGTGAAGGCCATAACCAGAGATAAGGAAGGCCACTTCATAATACTAAAGGGATCAATACAACAAGAAGATATAACCCTGGTAAACATTTATGCACCCAATGCAGGAGCATCCAAATACATAAAAAAACTCCTGGAAGATATCAAAGGAGAGATCGACAATAATACAATCATAGTAGGGGACTTTAATACACCACTGACATCTCTGGATAAATCCTCTAGAAAAACAATCAGCAAAGAAACAGCAATCCTAAATGACTCACTTGATCAGATGGACTTAATTGACATCTTCAGAACACTTCACCCCAAAGCCACGGAATATACATTCTGCTCAAGGGCTCATAAGACACATTCAAAAATAGACCACATATTGGGTCACAAACAAAGTCTCCCCAAATTCAAGAAGACTGAAATCATACCAAGCATTTTCTCAGATCACGATGGCATAATATTAGAAATGATCTACAAAAAAAACAACCCAAAATACTCAAACACTTGGAAGCTGAATAGCATGTTATTAAATATTGATTGGGTTACCAATGAGATCAAAGAAGAAATTAAAAGCATCCTGGAAACTAATGACAATGAAAACACAACAATCCAAAACCTATGGGACGCAATGAAAGCAGTCCTGAGAGGGAAGTTTATAGCTCTACAGGCCTATCTCAAAAAGCAAGAAAAAATGGTAGTAAATCATCTAACTCGACAACTCAAAGAATTAGAAAGAGAGCAACAAGAAAACCCCAGAGTGAGCAGAAGGAAGGAGATAATAAAGATTAGAGCAGAAATAAATGACATAGAGACCAAAAAGATAATACAGAAAATCAATGAAACTAAGAGCTGATTCTTTGAAAGGATAAACAAGATTGACAAACCTCTAGCCAGGCTCACCAAGAAGCAAAGAGAGAGGACCCAAATAAGCAAAATCAGAAACGATAGAGGCGAAATAATAACAGACCCCACAGAAATACAAATGATTGTTAAAAAATACTATGGACAGCTCTACTCCAACAAACTAGACAACCTGGAGGAAATGGACAAATTCCTAGAAAAATACAACATTCCAAAACTCAATCAGGAAGAATCTAAAAATCTCAATAGGCCAATAACTATGGAAGAAATTGAAGCAGTCATCAAAAAGCTTCCAGCAAACAAAAGCCCAGGACCAGACGGCTTCACAGGGGAGTTTTACCAAACATTCAAGGAAGAACTAAAATCTACCCTCCTCAGACTACTACAAAAAATTCAAGAGGAAGGAACACTTCCAAGCTCATTCTATGAAGCCAGCATCACCCTAACACCAAAACCAGGTAAAGATAACACAATGAAAGAGAATTACAGGCCAATATCCCTCATGAACATAGATGCCAAAATCCTCAACAAAATCTTAGCAAATCGGATCCAGCAGTACATCAGAAAGATCATACACCATGACCAAGTAGGATTTATCCCAGGGATGCAAGGATGGTACAATATCCGCAAATCAATCAACGTGATACATCACATAAACAAATTGAAAGAAAAAAACCACATGGTCATATCAATTGATGCAGAAAAAGCATTCAACAAAATCCAACACCCATTTTTTATAAAAACTCTCAGCATGGTGGGAGTAGAAGGATCATACCTCAACATAATAAAAGCCATATATGACAGGCCCACAGCCAACATCATACTCAATGGACAAAAACTAACACCATTTCCCCTAAGAACAGGAACAAGACAAGGATGCCCACTCTCACCACTCCTGTTCCACATAATCCTGGAAGTATTAGCCATTGCAATTAGACAAGAAGAAGAAATAAAAGGCATCCAAATTGGAAAAGAGGAAGTAAAACTGTCTTTATTTGCAGACGACATGATATTATACATACAAAACCCTAGAGACTCCATCAAAAAACTACTAGACTTAATACATGAATTTGGCAAAGTAGCAGGATACAAAATTAATGCCAAGAAATCTGAGGCATTTCTATACACCAATAGTGAACTTTCAGAAAGAGAGATTAGAAAAACAATCCCATTTACCATCGCACCAAAAAAATTAAGCTACCTAGGAATAAACTTAACTAAAGAGGTAAAAGACCTCTACTCAGAAAACTACAGGACGTTGAAAAAAGAGATAGAGGAAGACATAAACAGATGGAAGAACATGCCGTGTTCATGGATTGGTAGAATCAACATCATTAAAATGTCCATACTACCCAAAGCAATCTATAAATTCAACGCACTTCCCATTAAAATACCAACGGCATACTTCACAGATCTAGAAGGAACTCTCCAAAAATTCATCTGGAATAAAAAAAGACCCTGAATAGCTGCAGCAATCCTGAGAAAGAGCAAAGTAGGTGGGATCTCAATGCCAGATATCAAGCTGTATTACAGAGCCACTGTTCTCAAAACTGCCTGGTACTGGCACAAGAACAGACATATAGATCAATGGAATAGAATAGAGACCCCAGAAATCGGCCCGAACCAATATGGTCAATTAATATTTGACAAAGGAGAGAAGAACATACAATGGAGCCAAGATAGTCTCTTCAATAAATGGTGTTGGGAAAATTGGACAGATATATGCAAGAAAATGAAACTAGACCACCAACTTACACCATACACAAAAATAAACTCAAAATGGATAAAGGACTTAAATGTACGACAGGAAACCATAAAAATTCTAGAAGAATCCAAGGGCAACAAAATCTCAGACATATGCCGAAGCAATTTCTTCACTGATACAGCTCCTAGAGCAGTTGAAACTAAAGAGAAAATAAACAAATGAGACTACATCAAAATAAAAAGCTTCTGCACAACAAAAGAAACCATCAACAAAACAACAAGAAAACCCACTGCGTGGGAAAACATATTTGCCAACGTCATATCTGATAAGGGCCTAATCTCCAAAATTTATAGGGAACTCATACAACTTAACAAAAAGAAGATAAACAATCCAATCAAAAAATGGGCAAAGGATCTAAATAGACACCTTTCAAAAGAGGACATTCAGAAAGCCAAGAGACATATGAAAACATGCTCAAAGTCACTAATCATCCGAGAGATGCAAATCAAAACAACAATGAGGTACCATCTCACACCTGTCAGAATGGCTATCATCAACAAATCAACAAACGACAAGTGCTGGAGAGGATGTGGAGAAAAAGGAACACTTGTGCACTGCTGGTGGGAATGCAGACTGGTGCAGCCACTATGGAAGACAGTATGGAGTTTCCTCAAAAAACTGGAAATGGAACTCCCATTTGAGCCTGTGATCCCACTTCTAGGAATATATCCCAAGAAACCAGAAACACCAATAAAAAAGGATATATGCACCCATATGTTCATAGCAGCACAATTCACCATAGCTAAGATCTGGAAACAGCCTAATTGCCCATCAGTAGATGAATGGATTAGAAAACTTTGGTACATCTACACGATGGAATACTATGCTGCTGTAAGAAAGAAGGAACTCTTACAATTTGCAACGGCATGGATGGAGCTGGAGAGCATTATGCTAAGTGAAATAAGCCAGTCAATGAAGGAAAAATACCACATGATCTCACTCATTTATGGATAATAGAGACCATTATAAACTTTTGAACAATAATAGTTACAGAGGCAGAGCTGCCTCACACAGATTGTCAAACTGCAGCGGGAAGGCCGGGGAGGGTTGGGGGGCAGGAGGGAGGGGGGTAAGAGAGCAACTGAAGGACTTGTATGCATGCATATGAGCATAACCAATGAACATAAGACACTGGGGGGTAGGGGAAGTCGGGGTATTGCCAAGGGTGGGGAAAAAAAGGACACATATGTAATACCCTTTGTAATGCTTTAAGCAATAAAAAAAAATTTTTTTTAAATAAAGTAAAATAAGTACTACAAATGTCACAAAAAAAAAAAAAACAATGAGAGAGAATCATTGATTGGCTGCCTCCTACATGGCCCACACTGGGGATTGAGCCCACAACCAGGGCATATGCCCTGACTGGGAATCAAACCGTGACCTCCTGGTTCATAGGTTGATGCTCAACCACTGAGCTATGCTGGCTGAAAAAGAAATTATTTTAAATGTTTACCTTTGAGAAGAGGGACATTTTATACTATTTGAATTTTCTAGCTATATGCCTTATTTCTTCTAATATTAACATGAATTGTTTGGGTAGTGGGATTCTGAGCAATTATTATTTCTTTTTTAATACTATTCAACATACTAACATCTAAGAAATGTTATATTTTTTTAAAAAATAATAAAAGTAATGTTGCCCCTACTGTAGAAGCTCTAGCCTAGAAAAAATTGTTAGAAGATGCCAACACGGGTCCATCACAGCTCCTATGCTGAGAACTTCTAAATTCTCAAATGTCATGAGTGCTACTATTGTTTTCAAATGTCATGAGTGCTACTATTGTTTTTGGCACTAAGGTGGAAAAATATAAATACACTGGGAAAATAAAAATGAATAAAAGACAGTGCCTATCCTTAAGTGGTTTCTGAATAAAGAATGGAATAGCTGCTACTTTCAAAGCAAGACAAGATACTGGAGGAAACCAGGATGGGAAACCCCCTCTCTGGCACAGCAAGGAAAGCTTCAGAGTAAGTGACATTAGAGTCAGACCCTATATCAGTCAGGCTGTGTTAGGTTATGCTGCATAACAAAATAGCCCTGAAAGTTCAGTACCTAATCAAGTTTATTTCTTGTTCCTATAAAACCCATAGCAGTACATCTGAGCACCTCTCTAATTTTCCTGCCACATGAATCTCGGGATAGGCTGCCATAGGCAAAATGGTAAATGAGGCATTGGTCTTTTGAGTTCTCTCATTTTTCCTTTCTTCTTCAGTACAATTGTCCTTTTTTCTCTTCACTATTGAAAATTAGCTTTCTTTACAGTCTTTCTCTTCACCCAAGTAAGCCAGCTCTCTTGTACTCATACTATCTGTTTGAATAATGAATCTACCTTTATCCAAAAAATGGGTATGATTGTGCTTCTTCTTCATGATTCAGATTTGTATCCATCCACCCTCCCAGGAGCAAAACTTACCTGATCTATGTCTTGCTCTTGGCTCCTTGATGGGTATGATGCAACACACAAATGCAGAATCATGGCTCTTGATACTCAATGTGAGAAACAAATGGATAATGGCCCCACTAAGAAAGAGCCTGTCAGAGTTTGAAACAAATCCAGAAAACTTATTTGATGAGGAATGAGTACCCATCCAGGGTGGGGGACTCCTGCCCCATGCTCTTTATTCTAATTTCAGAAGCAGAGGCCTGCAAACATAAATGTGCTATGCTGAACTGGAATGGAGCTACTGTGCATATTGTCACAGTAGCTCTCTGATATCCAGTGTACCTCCAAATTCATTTTATCCCTTCTCTACTCTGCTCTGTGTGTAGGAAGGTTCTCTGGGGATTATAGCGCTGGTCTCCCTCGACCTCTGACTTCAGCCAATGGAAGTAACTATCAGGTAATCAGAGGACAGGTTAAGAAAAAGGTTAGGACATTTATTCTCCAACTTTCCCCTGCCTTGCTGCGGTGTGACAGTGGCTACACTCCCCTTTCTAAGGCCACACTCTGCCAAGTGGTCCCTTGTCCATGCCTACAGCACTCACTGGGCTCCAGGACCAACCAACTCTCAGGCCTAGAGGAGGTAGATTTCCCACCATTACTGGGCCCTGGGTTCTCCACCATCCTTAACTTTGTAGAACCTATGTTGAATTATCCCTTCTTTAAACTCTAATTACCCTTACACGTGCCATCTTTTACTTGTCAAGTAACAACCAGTTCAGTTTATTAGCCTTCTTCAGGACAAGGGACTCTACCAGGAGCCCACTGAAGTCAGGTCAGCCCAAAAACACAACCTCAACATAAGCTCCTCTATTGGAACCCTGTGCACTGTGGGTAGGAATATAAAATGGTATAGTTGCTATGGAAAATAGTATGGTGTTTCCTGAATAAATTCAACATAAAACTACTATATTATGTAGCAATTCAGTTCCTAGAGATGTACCCAAAAGAACTGAAAGCAGTGACTAAAACAGATTTCCCTACACCCATGTTCATGGCAGCATTATTTATAATAGACAAAAGTGAGAACCACCCAAGTGTCCATCAACATATGAATGGGTAACAAAATGTGAAATATACATACAACAGACTATTACTCAACCTTAAAAAAGAAGAAAATTCTGACACATGCTACAACCTGTATGAATCTAGAGGACATGATGCAATATGACATGAGCCAATCAACAAAAACACAAATACTGTATGCTTCTACTTATGTGAATCACCCAATATAATCAGAAAGTAGAATGACTGCCAGGGGTTGGGGAAGAAGGGAATTAGAAGTTATTGTACAATGGGTATGGAGTTTCCATTTTGCAAAAATGAAGCATTCTAGAGATAGATGGCAGTGATGATTGCACAAAAATGTGAATGTATTTAATGCTACTGAACCATAATATTTAAAAATGGTTAAGACAGTAAATTTTGTTACATGTATTTCACTAAAATTTTAAAAAAAAATTAGTTCCTTCTGCACCCTGATAAATAGGCTTTCTTTCATAAGAGCAAGCGTCGGACATGCTTAATTCAAACAACTCCACTGCATCAGGCAGGACAGGAAGTGAAGAGATATGCCCCTATAAGCTTTCACCAAATGGACTAAAATGTGATGCCAGGGAAGCCAGAACCCAACAGCAGGTGAAACCCCTGGACACCCAGGAACATACATACACACAAGGCTCTGTGCTAGGACTAAGGACTGAGAGCAGCCCTTATACAGTAGGAACAAATGTCTGGTTCTGGGTTCTCCTCCAGCAGCCTAATTTTGTGGTTGAACCTCTGTCCTCAAAACAAGGCAGCCTTCTTCACTTCCTCCTCCACTTGAGTGGAGTAAACGTCATAGATATCTGAATCAAGATGACTGGTGGTTAAGTTTTAAAAAAAAAAAAAAAAGTATTCTGTTAACCCTTCAGTTCCTGGAATCCATGTTGCCTCTGAAGCCCAGGATCTGGTCACAAGTAAAACTAGAACATGGAGCCTGATATATCTCATTACATAATAGGCACAAAAGGTCCAGACTGTAAGGAACACCTGGTCCTGTCTCCAGGGTGAGACAGCACTAGAAAAGCCCGGTTGTGACTGAGACAAATTTCCATCACACAGACAGTGTGAACATGAATAGTAATCTAATCCAGTGGTTCTCAAAGTGTGGGCCCCCAACTAGCAGCAGCAGCATCACTTGGGACGTGACCAGAAATGCAAATCCATATGCCCACCCACCCAGATTGGCTGAATCAGAAATTCTGGGAGTGGGGCCCAGAAGCCTGTGTTTTATATAATAAGCCCACCAGGTGATTCTGGGGCCCGCTCAAGTTTTAGAGCCGCTGGTGTACACCTGCAATGCACAGTCGCATGCTGATTCCACAAAGTCTGACTTAGGCACAGTTGAGAAACACAGACTAGCAAGTTGTATGAAAGAAACCTAACAATGAACCAAGTTCGCAGGCCGCAGAAATCTCATCCCAGTGTGGGTTTTGGAGACAGAACTCATGCCCTGAGGGAGTGGGGGTGGGGGTGGGGTGGGGGATGGAACAAACATTGAGAAGAAAATGGAACAGATCAGGAATTCCTAGAGAAGGCATTTAGCCCCGTGGCACAAGATACAGATGCAGCCACCATAAGTGGAAACACAAATTTAGTTTTAAGAAGCCCATTAATCATTGAGGAGCATAAGATCTGAGGAGAACTACCCCAGTGATGAATTCAAATTCCTCCAAAACAGCTCAGTTAGCTCTCAGGTGGGGGGCGGGGGGAAGGCGGGTAGGTGGGACCCACCTGGGGGGGGGGGGGGATGGGGAGCAAGCTCATCCTGAAAGAGACATGTTCAGGTGATTGACAACTCATTAAGCTCATAGTTGGCACTGAGATTCTCATGAGAAATGTCCTGTGGGTGCTTTTCAGTCTTAACTAAAACATAGACTTATTTATGTTCATTTAAAACATTGTTACCAGGCAAACAACCAAGGGAGCTAATCACATCCTTAATAAGGAAGGTAAGTTATCAAGCCTGTCCAGCTACCATCCATGCCCCCTGCACCTCCCGACACACACACACACACACACACACACACACACACAGCAAATCTTGCCAGGGGAGTTTAGATTTCGGTGTGTCAGTCCCCCCCTTACCCACTGGGGTTCAGTCCAAGTCCCCAGTGGATGGCTGAAACCACAGAGAGTACTGAACCCTCTATATACTGTTTTTTCCTGTACATACCTACCTATGATAAAGTTTAATTTATAAGTTGGGCACAGTAAGATATTAACCACAACAACTAATAATAAAATAGAACAATTGTAACAACAGACTGTAGTAAAAGTTACATGAATGTGGTCTCTCTGAGAATAGCACACTGTGCTGGACTCACCCTTCTTCTGATGACGTCAGATGATAACATTCCTACGCGATGAGACGAAGGGAGATGAATGGCGTAGGCCTGTGGCGCAGTATCAGCTGCTATCGTCCTTCTGCCGCAGGTGAAAGCGTTTCACAGCTTCTCTGTGGCATATGCAAACTGCCAGCATCGCTGCTCTTGCGCTTTAGGGTCCGTATTATTAAGAAAAATAGGGGTGACTCGAACACAAGCGCTGGAAGACCACCACGGTCGATCTGATAACCAGGATGGCTACTGCGTGACTACCGGGTCTCTACCGCGCACGCGCAGACGCCGGACAAAGGGGTGAGTCACGTTCCAGACCTCGCGAGATTTCATCACGCTACTCGGGACAGCCCCGCAATTTAAAACTTATGAGTTGTTTCTTTCTGAAATTTTCCATTTAATGTTTTTGCACTGCAGCTGACCACCGGTAACTGAAACCGTGAAAAGCCACACCTCAGACGAGGAGGGACTGCTATATTCCAAGGCACCGTGGGAAATGCCACTGCGCAAAGTCTTCCTTCTCAAGTAAGTTCTCCTCCGCACAGATACGCCCTCCTTCTCCCCCAGGGGTTGTTCTCAACGCCCACAGGCCTTCGGGGACCCTGCGTGCTGGACTAACCCTTCATAGATCACGGGTCAGCTTTGTATATAACTCAGGAAGAAGGGTTGCAAAATAATTTAATGGAACTCTACTTTCATTATTTCTCTTTAGGACTATTAAGTTATACTGATAATATGGCAGTAGCTTATGTGTTATATAACACACACACACACACACACACACACACACAACGGGCTCCCAAATGAGCCTCATTTTAAAGGAATGGACCCTAAAGTTGTGATGTCTTAACTAAGGGTCAGAGTTCCATCAGCAGAAGATACTTTGTCCACCTAGTTGGGTAGAAAGTGGGGACAAAGAGAGTCTTACACATCCTTCAAATTACACAGAAAAAGAAGCTACATTTTTTTTCAATGAATACACCAACCCTAAATGCCCAATTTCAGAATAGCTCCATGAAGGGTTTCAGGCTCTCTGCTCTCTACCAGGAAGGCAATATTGGGTATTTACCATTTGCCTCACAAAATCACACCTCCGGAGCCACCTTAGAGAGAACAGAGTCAATTGCAAAGTATATTCATCAAACAAATGGCTCTTCACCTCCAAGAGAAACGAAACATGCTAGCCTGTGATGAGTGTCGTCACATTACTAGACAGATCACATTGTTGTGCTCCCAAACCTGTGACATTCATATTGACCAAAAAGTCTCCAAAAATCATCCCAAACACAGCATCACTGCTGAAAGGTTCCCTCATAGGCTGTGAAACTCTTGGAAAGTTCAAGGCATCTAGATTGAAGAGGCAACCGGTAAGAGACCTCCCCGTGCCTGCCTTGAGGGAGTGACATCTATCAAACCCAAATTGTCCCACAACCTCCATGACAGCGTGATCTCCACACAGCATCTGTTCCTTCCTGTCAGCAAGTGTGGATGATGAACTACCACAAACAGTAACATCTAATTGCTGCGTTTAATATTTGGGGTTAGCTTTGAGGATTCCTCATTCAAAGTGGGAAAGCACAGTTCTAACACCCAGCCAGATCCTGAGTAAATCGTGAAAAGAGGGCAGATGTCCCGGTCTTCAGTGTTCCTCTTGCTGCCATCTCTCCCCCACCTGCATCCCTGCCTTCCCTCCATGCTCAGGGACCTAGTGACCTCAACATTATCCTTCTCCCAGGTAGATAAAACATATTCAGCACAAGTAATGATTAATACCGCAAAGAGTGGTGGTTAAGAGCAGAGACCATGGAGCCAGCATGTCGGGGTTGAAATCCTGCTCTTCTCCCCTCTGACTATGTGACCTTGGGCAACTGATTAAAATCCCTGTTGTCCCAGTTAAAATAGGGATGATGATAGTAATAGTACCCATCTTGGGTTGTTGGGAGGATTAAAGGAGTTGACATTTTTAAACATGTGTAGTAGGCACTATCTAAGTGCTTGCTAAATAAGTAGCAACATGTGTTATCAATAAGAAACACTAAGTTAGCGCCTATTGTGTGCATTATGGGAAATATACCTGGGTGGAGATGTTAAGGCAGCAGGGACTCATGTTCTAGAATGAGCATTTTATTTCCTTTATAGATGGTAACTTTCCTTAATTCCCATCAGTGTCTTGGTCATGGGCATTCATGCAAATTCTATTCCTCTATCTATTTCAGCCCTGGGCATGCACTGCTATTGCTCTTCCAGGACTGACTTTGGCCCACTCTTCCCCCAAAGCCAATGAAGAGGACAGTTAGTTATCAAGGACCTATGTGTTCCAGAGTTTGCAGGAGCAATGAGAAGCTGGTGCAGAAAGGACACACACACATTCTCAGCAAATCTTCTTTCAATTCTGCTCTCCCCCACACCACTGCATCTCCCATTACCCTTCCTCACCTTTCACAACACATTTTTTTCAGCAATGAGGTATTTGAGTGAAAACTGAGCTTTAAGACAAAACTGTGGCATGTCAAATCTCCATAAGGAAGCTAGTTTCTCTACATGCAAATCTCAAACAACCAATGGGTATGAAGTTTTATCATGTGCTCCAGGATAGGCTGGGCCTGGTGGAGGACACAGAAGGAGCACAAGACATGGTGGCCACCAACCATTCTCCATGGAGCTCAAGAAGACACAAGAACAGAGCAACCACATGGAATAGCCATGAGGGGCCTGGGGAATTCAGAAGCAAGGGGAATAAATAAGTATAGGTCCAATCAGTGCAACATTTGTGGGAGAGATGGAATTTAAAATTTAAATTTTATTTGCAATATATGGAGCAAGCAGAGGCCATTAAGAGATAGGGATAGAATCTAAAATACAACATCAATCACAGCATGTCTGTGGAACAGCAAGACTAGCCCACCCATAGTGGAGGATGAAAGTTGGGAAATAGTAAGATTAAAAGATGGATAGAGAGGTTTTCCACCAGTTTACAAATGGCTTTTGAAAGCTCAACTAGGGAATCTACAATTTGATTAATTGCTAAGTGTACAAAATATTCTTTTCTATTAGCTCTCTTAGAAGCTGGATAAATACATTCTCCAGCAGGACCCCTGGGAAAGTTATTTCTCTTGTCACTCCCCCCTCTCTTTTCTGCGCTCTTTACATTGATCCTACCAGGCCTGATGCCTCACCTGGACTGTGGCACTAGGCTCTCAACTGGCCTCCAGCCTGCGCCCTCTGCTTACTTAAATACATCCCACACCAGCTGTCAGGTTCATCTCCCTAAAGCTTAGCTCTCATCAAAAGCCTGTTCAGTGGCTCCGTACTGCCAATTAAATTATATTTCAACTCCTTGTTCTTGAATTCAAGGCCATCCAAGTTCCAGCCTCAACTTACTGCTCCCATCTTTGCCCCTATGTCTTCATACTGCAGTCAAAACAGATTATGCAGGGGCATTTTCCCATCTCTACCTACTTGACTGTGCACAGTTCTCTTTCTGGAGTGGTCTTCCCAGCTGCAAACTGAGCAGGAAACAAAGCATCCTGAGATCATGGAAGTAGGTAACATCCATGCAGGCAATGGGGCTAACGAGAGCCCAGGAAGTACCAAGGAAGTTTGCTAACAGGTATGTGTGTGTGCACGCGTGTGCACACATGTGCAGACAGAGGCACCACAGCCTAGTGGTCATGGGCTCTGAAGGCAAGCAAATTGGATTAATACCCTGGATCCTGAACACCCTAGCTGTGAGACCTTAGATAAGTTCCTTAACCATTCTAGGCTTCAGTTTCCAATCTAGAAAGGTAGGTTACTATCATTACCCTCCTCTTAGGGTTGTTGTGAGGCCTAAATGAGATGACATATGTAAGTACATAGCACAGTGCTAGTGAAATAGCAAATACTAAATAAATGCTAGTATTGTTTTTAGGAAGAGCTCAGTGAAAGAGAGTGCAATAGGCAAGCAGTTTTCTATTTCCAAATGTCTTCATATTTATCATTTCTCCTCTCTTTCTCTTTCCCAAAGCTACTAGTAAGCTTCTCCAAGTTATTCTAGGATCTTCTTTTCCTGCATCTCCAGTTTTTAGTTTTTTTATTTGATGTTCCCTTTCACCTACAAACATCTTATTCCCTGATCCTACATAGTCCAGCATCTTCCACACATGCCAATTTGAAGAGTGAGTGAGAGAATAAGGTGTAGGGCTAGAGTCTGCAGTTGAAGGCAGGGTGGGAGATGTGGATGTGGAAGATATTAGCAGAAAATTGACATCCTTAAAACAAATGAACTCTCTGAAGAGAGAACATACAGAGAGAGAGGCAACAACCTGGAATGAAACCTTTAAGAAATGTCTACCAGGCATCAAGGTACCTACAAAAGAAGGCAGGTTTCTCCCCCAGACTTCCTACTCCCCCATCCCCTTACACTAATGTCTCATCACCAAGGTGCTGTTCTGGGTCCTCCTCTCCTTACTCACTACACTCTTCTGTCATGTTGACACAAATGGCACTCACATGTCTCTCTGATATCTCACCCTACTGTAGAACTTCGCCCTAAAGTCTCTGCTAGAAGTCTAACATATGTATGGAATTCATCCTCCATATGTGTCTTGAGCTGCTGTGAAAGTAGAGAGAGGTGGTCAATAGTGTCAAATTAAAATTGTCTTTTAAGGCAACCTCCAGAGCAAAATAATAGCCAGTCTGCTTTTCTGTGTGGTTGCTGTATCTTCAAATGTAGTGAACATCCAACACAATTCCAAATACAGTCTTTTGAAGGTGGGTTGGAGTAGGCATTGCAAATTTCCTTTCCTTCTCTGTGAGATGAACTCTGCAATCCTAAAGGGAGAGTCAGCAGTGACCCACTAGAGCTGCACTGAATGAGCAAAAGAACCAAACCCAATATGACAATTTCAACAGTGAACCAGCTCTCAGATCTCTTATAGCCCAAACTTTTATAATATGTGCTTTTACTTTGAGGCTATATATATGCCTATTCATAATCCGCTTTACTAATATTAAGGATATTAGTAAATATCAAATGTTTACTAACAAATGTTTACATGGGAATACACTTGTGTAACCGTCATACAAATCAAAATATAGAATTGCAGCCCTCCCACCCCAAGGTTCCTCTGTGCTCTTTTTCAGTCACTGAAGTGGGCACCATGCAGACTTCTATTACCATTGATTATGTTTGCCAATTCATGATCACTTAATTTAACCATCCAGTACGAACTCATTTGTTTCTAGCTTCCCCCCCCTCAGAATTATGCCAAATTCATCTGCATTGTTGTGTGTATCAGTAGTTTGTTCTTATTGCTGTGTAGTATTCCATTGCATGAATACCACAATTTATTCATCCATTCTCCTGTTGATGGACATTGGGTTTGCTTCCAGTGTTTTGACATTGTGAGAAAGCCACCAAAATCATTCTTATTTGTGTCTTTGTTGTTATGCACTTGTTTCTCTTGTGTATGTATATATGTCTAGAAATGGTATTCAGGGTCATAGGGGAGGCATATGTTCAACAATTTAAGATACTGCCAAAAAGTGTTTGAAAGCAGTGATACCATTTTACACTCCCATCCGCAGTATTGGAGAATCCTCGTCATTCATAACCCCATCGTGGCCCAGTCTTAATCCAACTATAACTTCATTTACAGCAAAATAATTTATGATTTATGGTTTTCTTGCCCTCGGATTTTCAGAATCAAGTTTTCTTTCAAACATCATCTCTCTCCTAGATTGAGAATATGAAGATTTTTTTTTTTCCATTTCATTCTACAAAGGCCTTGAGATAGTTTAGGAAGGGGTATGCACCTACATAGAAAAATGCAGAAGGGAAATATGGATGCATAGAGCAAAAACCTGACTTAGAAAACTCCTGGTTTAGGAAAGTGTTTTAACTTGATACACATCATTTAGGCCACACATTCCTTTCTTAGTTAATAACACCATTCGGTAAGTAGAAAGCAATTGTCTCATAAGATGCCATCACTCACATAAGAGCAGACATCTAGCCAATGGGCTGGAGGAATGAGTAACGAGGCTACTTCTCACACTGCACTGTTAGCCACTCTAACGTGGATTGTGGCATAAGTGGTCTTTTTGTTGTCATTAGGATTTGTCCTCCCCCTGGCTGTTCAGAAGTTTTGGATGAAATTTTTCTGATGTTTTTAATGAAAGATGATATTTGCTTACCCATCATAGAAATGCTGTCGAACATGTTGCATTCACAACATGACACAAAATCTAAAAATCACAGAGAGACTAATTACTGGAGGAAAATTATACCAAAAGACCTATTTCCTCATGATGAAAATGACAGCCTGGTGCCCCATTACCTGGCCTGATGGGCAGATCATCTGCAACACTGTTCTAGCACTTTGCCTTGCAGGCCACAGCAGAGGAGAGAGGCACTGCGGTCCTGTAAGCGGCTCAGCGAGAAACCAAGGTGAGCTGTCAGTTAAGGGAGGTCTAATTATAAGTCTCAGTTACAGTATTCATGAATATGACTGACAGGAACCAGGGCTTACCTCCATCTATACACGCTGAATATATACTTATATAATATAGAAATAGAGATGATGATGATAGATAGATAGATAGATAGATAGATAGATAGATAGATAGATAGAAAGAAAGATACACTCCTGCATCCATACTTAACCGCTAGCAGCAGTTCTCAACCTGTGGGTCGTGAACAATGAAAATACATCCTGCATATCAGATATTTACATTACGATTCATAACAGTAGCAAAATTACAGTTATGAGGTAGCAACGAAAATAATTTTATGGTTGGGGGTCACCACAACATGAGGAACTGTATTAAAGGGTCACGGCATTAGGAAGGTTGAGAACCACTGCGAGCAATTCCTTCTCTCTTTTTATTTTTTTAAATATATTTGTATTGATTTCAGAGAGGAATGGAGAGAGAGAGAGAGAGAGTGAGAGAGAAACACGTCAGTGATGAGAGAGAATCATCAATTGGCTGCCTCTTGCACACCCCACACTGGGGTCCAGGAGTGGAACCGTGACCTCCTGGTTCATAGGTCAACGCTCAACCACTGAGCCATGCCAGCTGGTCAGTTCCTTTTCTGTTTGTGCCGACATCTGAATTATCATCTGGAAGTTTTGACACTTAGTGTTGACAGCCAGGGCCTGCCCCAGCCCAAACTGGAAAGTGAGCATCACCTCTCCTCTCTCACTCTGCTCTGCCTCTTCTCATCAGCTACCTAGGACTAAAAGGGTCTGTTTCTTTTCCAATCAAAAACCTATTTAAAGAGATAGAAAATCATCGTTTCCTCCTTAATATGAATTTAAATCACTTCTCTTTCCAGTCATAAAAGATCACATTACTCCGTTTATATGAAATGTCTCAAATAAGCAAATCTATAAGAGACACAAAGTAGATTAGTGATTGCCTAGGGCTGGGAGGGTTGGAGGGAAATAGAGGGTGACTGCTAATGGGTATGGGGTTTCTTTTTGGATGATGAAAATGTTCTAAAACTTATTGTAGTGATAATTGCACATATCTGTGAACATACTAAAAACCACCGAATTATACCTTAAATGGGTGAATTGTAGGATATGTGAGTTATATGGCAATAAAGCTGTTTTAAAATGACTTCTTTTTATTTGTGGTCTTTTTCCCAAATGCAGAAAATTTCAAGCATCCAAGAACAAGTGAGGAAGTTTGGGGGTAGAAAGTGAATGAGGAAGAGATAGAATAATTTCTGTTCCCCTGAAATCACACTTATAAGGCCAGTCTTGGTAATTATATTAGAAAAGGGGGATGTTGCTTGATATCAATCAGTTTTACTCAAAACTTTCTACCCATGATTGTTTTTGATCAACACAAAGGTCTCATGACTTCTTTTAAGCAATTTGAACATTCAAACTACATTAATTATCACAATTACAGGCAAGTCATCAAATTATAGCATGATCTCTCAGAGATGATGTTACACTCTCTTCACTTGTTCAGAATCATGACATGGAGTGAGCATTATATTTTGTTTCTAAGACTGCCTATAACCTTCTCTTCAGAGCATGTCAGAGCTGGAAGGGACGTTAAGAAGTTCCCTTTATCTGTATAGATATTGATGTGATTTTCAGCAGAAAGGGGTTTAGAAGTAGAGGGTTGAATTCAAGTTCAGATATGGCCATACCCTGGGATATCAATCATTCCATGGAAATATTTTTCTCAAGCATGCTCCCCCTCATGGTAAACATGGAATTTTATGTTGCCTGAGTAAATGATGGTATTAATAAATTGTTAGTTGTTATTAAAAGCAACATAATGCAGGTGTGGTTATCCTTTTTAAAACAGCAATTATCGCCAGGCCAGTGTGGCTCAGTGGCTGAGCATCAACCTATGAACCAGGAGGTCATGGTTCAATTCCCAGTCAGGGCACATGCCCAGGTTGCAAGCTCTATCCCCAACGTGGGGCATGCAGGAGGCAGCCGATCAATGATTCTCTTTAATCATTGATGTTTCTATCTCTCTCTCCCTCTCCCTTCCTCTCTGAAATAAATTTTAAAAATATTTAAAAATAAAATAAACAGCAATTATCTTTTAGAAATGCATACTGAAATATTTACAAATTAAATTATAAAATATACAGGATTTGCTTCAAATCAATTCCAATAATCTCACCCATGAGTATATACAGATTAAAGAAGTTTGGGCATGAGTTGATAATTGTTGAGACTGGATGATGGGTACATAGTGATCGATTATATTATTCTGTCTTCTTACATGTATTTTATAAATTAAATTATAAATATACAGGATTTGCTTCAAATCAATTCCAATAATTTCACCCAGGAGTATATACAGATTAAAGAAGTGTAGGCATGAGTTGTTAATTGTTGAGGCTGGATGATGGGTACATAGTGATCAATTATATTATTCTGTCTTCTTACATGTATTTTTTAAATTTTCCATAAAAAGAAAATTTAGGAAACATGCTTCCATCACATGGAGTAACAGTCACTGAATTTATCCTCCTACCTTAGAAAAATTAGCAAACCAGGAAAAATTATATATAAAACAACGGTTTTCAGACATTGAATCACAGGCAATGCGTGAAGGAAAACAAAGTAAGTAAGACTTACAGTTGCCCCAGCTTATGGCCTGGAGAGTTTCCATGCTATGGGACAGAAAGGGGGGACCCAAAGGAAGCCCATCATTCTCATTGGAATGGGGTGGCAAAGATTAGAGTTCAGGGAGACCAAGATGAGAGAGAGAGAGAAGGAGAAGGAGAGAGAGCTCCAGAAATCTGTAAAGGAGTCCCCAGGGTTATGCAAGCATGAGAGGAAACTACTGAAGATCGGTGAAAGAAACCCTGGAGAGCAGTAGGTTGAACAATTCCTGAAGCTCATGCAGGGCTAGATATCACTTGTGTTTTCATAAACCAGGGTAGAAAGACTCAGTAATCCATAAGACATAAGGTAGAGTCTTCAGAAAGGTTTTACCCTAACAGTGGAGCTAAATTAACCCAAGACTGAAGGCAGATTTGGAACTGAATTAACAAATCTTAGACATAACCCTTGAAAGATCAGAGAGATTCCAAACATTTAACTGCATGCCAGAATAAAGTCTAACTTGTGTAAAGAAACACCACAAACCTTAAAAGGCAACCATGTAAAATCCATGATGCCCATCATCCAATCAAAAATTACCAGGGATGAAAGAAGCAGGGAAAGATCCATAGCCAGGAGAAAAATCAACCAATAGAAACAAAGTAAGAAATGACAGAGATGATTGAGAGATAAGCATGTTAAAACAGGTGTCATAAGTGTGCTCCAAATGTTTAAGAAGATATAAAAAAGCATGCACAAAATAAAGAGGAACTGGAAGATATAAAAATAATTTGATAAAATTGGAGATAAAAACCACATCAGAAATGGAAAAGCATTGAAGAAATGATCAGTGAATTGAAAACACAGCCAAAGAAACTATTCAAAATGAAGCACAAAAAGAAAAAAGCCTGGGTAAAATGAGCAGATTACTATTTCATACCTGCAGTTCCAGGAAAAGAGATGAAAGGAATAAAAAATATTTTTTAAAAATAATGGCCAGGAGAGAAACCAAGATGGCAGCATAGGTAAACACCGGAAATTGCTGCCTCCCACAACAACTTCAAAAATACAATGAAAAGACAAAACGGACATCATCCAGAACTACAGGAAGGCTGGCTGAGTGGAAATTCTACAACTAGAAGGAAAGAGAAAAGCACACTGAGACTCAGAGGAGGTGTGGAAGTAAAGTGCAGAGGTACGGAGGTTCGAGCGCACACAGAAAGGGGCTGGCACCTGAGGACGCGGCTGTCTTTTTGAATCGGGAGGGAGTCACAACCTCCCAACTGCTCTGAACTCCAGTTCCGGGTGAGTCTCTGGGGACCCAGGACTCATACGGGGAGAAACTGGAATGTCTGGTAGCAGGCAGAACTCAGAACTTGAGGGCGGCTTTCCCTCAGAGGTGCTTGCAGCAATTACCGGGACACTGAGACACAGGGCCCCTTAGGGCAGGGCTGAGGATCAGCCATAGCTGCTTGCTCTGCCCTGTTGATTCCCTGAGACCCCACCCCACCCAGGCTGCAGCAGAGGCTTTTGCATATGAATGCCCTGGCCCCTTGCAATCTGAAAATTATCTAACAAATTGCAGCTGGGCCAGACAGACCCAGAACTTCCAAGAGAAGGCCCACGGCCCCATAGCAGCTTGCATTGCATCACAGCTGGGCCTCATCTGGGCACCTCCAAACCCCCAAAAAGAAAGGGGAATCTGCAGATCTCTTCGTAGCTCCTGCTGGGTAGCCTCAGGCAGAGGCTAAATTAGCACCTCCTTAGATCCAAGAGCCAGTGTACCCAGTGGTCAGAGTGGGACCATCCAGATTACAACTCCTCAGATCCATAAGGGACACACTCAGGGGGCAGACTCAGTGAGCACCAAAGCCCCACTGAAGCCAGTCTTGCCCCAGAAGGGTGTCTTCAGCACAGAAGTTCTCCCACTGTAGACACAACTGATTCTCACAGCCAATTGGCCTGGAAGTCAATTCCTCCCAGTGATGCCTACAACAATCAAAGCTTAACTACAACAAGACTATACAACAAGACTGTGCACAAAGCCCACAAAGGGGTGCACCAAGAGTGTCCACCTCAGGTGACTGGGGAGGCTGAGCCACTGGGCCCTATAGGACATCTAGCACAGAAAGCCACTCTACCAACACAGGGAAGCATAAAAAATGCGGAGACAAAGAAACAGGTCACAAATGACAGAGATGGAGGAAAGCAAACGACTGGATATAGAGTTCAAAACCATGGTTATAAGGTTTTTCAAGAATTTTCTGGAAACCACCGATAAATTTAGTGAGACCCTGAGGATATGAAAGAAGACCAACTAGAAATTAAGCATACACTGACTGAAATAAAGAATAATATACAGAGATCCAACAGCAGACAAGAGGATCCCAAGAATCAAGTCAAAGATTTGAAATACGAAGAAGCAAAAAATACCCAACTGGAAAAGCAAAAAGAAAAAAGAATCCAAAAATATGAAGATAGTGTAAGGAGCCTCTGGGACAACTTCAAGTGTACCAACATCCGAATTATAGGGGTGCCAGAAGAAGAGAGAGGGCAAGATATTAAAAACCTATTTGAAGAAATAATGACAGAAAACTTCCCCTCCCTGGTGAAAGAAATAGACTTACAAGTCCAGGAAGCACAGAGAACCCCAAACAAAAGGAATCCAAAGAGGACCACACCAAGACACATCATAATTAAAATGCCAAGAGCAAAAGACAAAGAGAGAATCTTAAATGCAGCAAGAGAAAAAAGTCAGTTACCTACAAGGGAGTACCCATACGACTGTCAGCTGATTTCTCAACAGAAACTATGCAAGCCAGAAGAGAGTGGCAAGAAATATTCAAAGTGATGAATGCCAAGAACCTACAACCAAGATTACTTTATCCAGCAAAGCTATCATTCACAATTGAAGGTTAGATAAAGAGCTTCACAGATAAGGAAAAGCTAAACGAGTTCATCACCACCAAACCAGCATTATATGAAATGCTGAAAGGTATTCTTTAAGAAGAGGAAGAAGAAAAAGGTAAAGATAAAAATTATGAACAGCAAATACATAATCTATCCACAAGTGAATCTAAAAATCAAGTGAATAAAAAATCTGATGAACAGAGTAAACTGGTGAATATAATAGAACCAGGGGCATGGAAAGGGAGTGGACTGACAATTCTTGGGGGGAAAGGGGTGTGAGGGTGGAGGAAGAGACTGGACAAAAATCGTACTCCTATGGATGAGGACAGTGGGAGGGGTAAGAGCAGAGGGTGGGGTGGGAACTGGGTGGAGGAGAGCTATGGGGGGAATAAAGGGGGAACAACTGTAATAATCTGAACAATAAAGATTTAATTAAAAAAATAAAAATAATGGCCAAAATTTTTTCAACTTTGATGAAAACTATAAGCTCATAGCTCCAAGAAATCTCAATGAACCCCAATTAGAATAAACATAAAGAAAATAACCCAAAGGCTCATTTAAAAAAAAACACTACAGAAAATCAGGACTAACTAAAAAAGAAAATCTTAAAAGCAGACAAATAAAAAGGACACATTACATAAATAGGACCACAAATAAGAATTTTTTGGGGAAAATCTATGCAAACCAGAAGGCAATGGAGCAACATAGTTAAAGTACTTAAAGGAAAACATTTACAGTGAACTCATACAACTTAACAAAACGAAAATAAACAACCCAATCCATTACAAATGCACCTGCACTACTATCAAAGGTTCGACATACCTGGAGTTCCAGAAACAGAGAGGACAGGGAGAAAAAATATCTGAAGAGGGAAAAGGAGAATGCAATGCAGTCTCTTACATGTGCAGAGACTCCCTCTACTCATCAAGCTATTGGTTTTCCCCTTGACTTTCAAAGTCGTGTTTCCCTGCCACCATTGATTGTGAACTCAGATGTTTTCCTCGTTTGCTGGTACTGCTTTTCAAGTGTTCTTGGGAGCTTAACCTTGAGAGTAACCCAATGTCAGATTATATTCCAAACTGAGTCTCCCTCAGCAAACCTAAACTCTTCAAATGCAGGCTGAGGGGATGTGAGCACCAAAAATCCACTTGCTCTTTTGTAAAGTTGCCTGGATAGCTAATCTGCCTGGATCAAAAAGTTCTACTAACAACCAGGGAAATTTCCCTGAGCCAGAGGAAATACCTGATTAACCTTAAAAAAAAAAAAAGACATCTCATTTGGGCTGTCCATGATCCCCAAAGTTTTCTGACACAGTACCTTCCATGACCCAGAACCACATGACTAGGAGAACAGGCATGGGAATCAGCCACAAGATTGCTCCATATTCTGGCTTACAACCCTAATTCTAGAAGAGATGTCTTAATAGCCTACAAGGCAAGAATTTCAAAGATATAAATGAAATTGTATCAGCATTTTAAGTATCTGCCATGCAGAATACCAACATTGTTCAGAACACTTTTCAAAGCTGGCAATACGACATTTCTATTCGTTGGTGGTAATGATATTAAGAGTCTCATGCTCTACCAACTGAGCTAGCCGGGCAATGGTGGTAATGATATTAATTTACTAAATATCATTTCAAATACTTTGCCTACTGATATTTTTAGCATGATCATGCAACCCAAAAAGTACACTTATTTCAGCAAAGTTGTTTGATTCAGAGGACTATTAAAAGACTTCTACCCAAAGATCACTTTTTGCTGTGGTTGCTAAAAACACCAATTGCTTATCAGAACATAGTTCCAAGCTATAAATAAAATAAACTTTTTAAAAGGACACTTAAGGCTCCTATATTTTAAAGAAGTACCCGCCCATCCTTTCAATGTATGGCTCAAAGAAAACCTGAATGAATATCTTTAAGGTCTGAAAACATTGGCCACAGAGTCCTATGGCATTTGAAGGGAAAGGGCTCTTTTCATTACTCCACACTAAACACCTTTTATCATTTTACTGTATCATAAGTATTAACTTCCTGAATAATACCAAATTTTTATCAGCTTCCCTTGAAATACAAGAAAGTGGGTATATTGAATATTTATATATTGTGTATTTCACATTATAGATTTTTTTCTTACATTTTTATGTGGCCTACCATGGTTTTCAGCTAAATCAATATAAGAAGAAAGTCACAGGAAGTTATAAAAACTTATGATTCTGGTTTGTTCTAGAATTTCCTTGCCTAGATTGCTTAAGGCAGTGATGGCGAACCTTTTGAGCTCGGCGTGTCAGCATTTTGAAAAACCCTAACTTAACTCTGGTGCCGTGTCACATATAGAAATTTTTTGATATTTGCAACCATAGTAAAACAAAGATTAATATTTTTGATATTTATTTTATATATTTAAATGCCATTTAACAAAGAAAAATCAACCAAAAAAATGAGTTCGCGTCTCATAGGTTCGCCATCACTGGCTTAAGGAATACACTTTCTTTAATAATAAAATTCCCACAAAAAGTGAATAATATGGGAGTCTAAATCCACTTTCCAGACTTGCTTCCCCTGTAATATCTGTAATAGAACAATCCTGAATTAGCTGCTACTTTCCATAATTCTTGTCAGCAAAATCTATCAGTAGTTCTAACTCTGATTATACATGCTGGTAATGTAATTAAATGTGTTTTAAGCCTATCTCTGATGTCACAGTTTCAAATATAGCCACATAAATTTTAGCTATGAGTATTTCATACATAATTTATATATACAAATGTGTTTGCATGTGTACCTGGATTAAGTATAATAAATGTAAATTGTATAATTTATATCTATATATGTTTAACTGTGTTTAGTTTCAATCAGACAATGGTTTGATATATAGTTTTAATGAGGGAAAATCCTACTGCAATATTAAGATTTTGTGTTTTGCAGACTTCATTTCTTAGTATTTTTTTAATTAAAAAGACAAATACATTTCAATGTTCTTTTCAGTAAATGTTATGCTTCCTGTTCCAAAACAACCTTAAGTTTATAAATAAGAGTTAATGAATCCAAGAACCATGTTATTCCATGAGCTTGTAAACTAGACTTCTTTCCAAGTTGGATTTTCAGATGGTACAATTTATAAACAAGTTCTGGGGGTGGAAGGGTTGTTTTTGTTTTGTTTTGTTTTGTATATATATATATTTGTTGTTAATCCTCACCCAAGGCATTAACTCTTAGAGAGAGTGGAAGGGAGGGGGAGAGACAGAGAGAAACATTGATGTGAAAGAGACACATCGATTGGCTGTCTTCCACACATGCCCCAACCAGGGCTGGAGATCAAGCCTGCAACCTAGGTATGTGCCCTTGACAGGAATTGAACCCACAACCCTTTCGCCTGGGGGTCAAGGCTCTATCCACTGAGCCAAACTGACTAGGGCATGTTTTTCTATATTTTTAATAATTAAACTTCTGCCTTTCAAATGACTTAAAGACTAACCAGATTCCTAACATCACAAAAATGAATTTGTGCTTCACTGGGCTTTCTCAGGCCATCACATCCTCATCCTGCATTTGTCTTTCTCTCCGAGAGCATGCCGGCTGGCACATGAATGGCTCAGAAGCATTCTGCAGTATCACGTGATGCTGCTTTCATTGAAGAAGGAGGGAGTCTGCATGGCATCCATTCCTGAGACCTGATCAGCAATCGTTCCTGAGAGAAGGAACACTAACCTTGGACTCTCTCACGCTGTAAATTGTCTCTTCTGTAATTGTGACAGACACTCCCCCAGGTTCTCTCTCCCATATGCCTCCCGTGATCACTTTATTCTTTCTCTCTCTGCTGCCAAATCCAGTGGAGTTCCCGGAGTTTTGACACCTTGTAAAGACATTCCAGTGGATTCTAGCACACCCAAACAGATGGTGTGAAAGGAATACAGGGGAAGAAAATAGAGACCCCTGCCAGATTCTCATGTATTCTAGGTAACATCGTGTTCCAGGAGAAGAAAAAAAAATAAAAAGGAACTGATATCATTGTTACTGCCTGCTTCCTGAGCCAAGCCACCATGCTTCTGCCAAAGATAACACCGTCTTTAAGATGCCTACAGAAACTCCTAACATTATGCGAGGTAAAACACGAGACCTAGGAGGGGGTATAAAACAATAATCTGTATTATTGTTATACTGTGTTACACTGAAGCTTACATAAAACAGAATTTGTTTTTCCTGTAGCAAGGAATGCCATCCAGCTCAAAATAGCATCTACTTCTTTTCCTTGTCCAGTGTGCTAGAAATTTCTACTGTTTCCTCTATGAAAGCTATGACGTAGGAACAACGTGTATGAAATAAATATTAAAGAACAATTAAGTGCTTTTTTCCCCCAGAAGCAACCATGTGTGTGTGTGTGTGTGTGTGTATATATATATATATATATATATATATATATATGAAAAGAGGTTTACCATAATTAGCCATTAGAAAATGCAAATCGAATCCACAATAAGATACCGCGACACACCTATCAGAATGTCCAAAATAACAAATAGTGGCAACCCCAAATCCTAGCGAGGATATGGAGAAGCTGGATCGCTCATGCATAGCTGGTGGGAATGTAAAGGGAAAACAGTTTGGAACTTTGGAAAATGGTTTGGCAGTTTCTTTAAAAACTAAACTAGCAACTACTATACACCCAGCAATTATACTCCTAGGCATTTATCCCAGAGAAATGAAAACTTATGCTCACACACACACACAAAAAAAACCTGTACACAAATGTTTATAGCAGGTTTATTAATAATAACCCAAACCTGGAAACAACCAGATGTCCAAACTGTGCAAACTGTGGTTAAACAAACTGCGGTGAATCCACCCTATGGAAGGGAGGAGGGGCGGCTCTAAAAGGGCAACAGGCGGGGTTGCGTGGCAATGGAAATGTGCTGTATCTGACTGCATCAACTTCAGTATCCTGGCTTTCATCTTATCCTATAGTTTTGCAAGATGTTACCATTGAGAGAAACTCAGTAAAGGATACCTTGAGTCTCTCTGTATTATTTCTTACAGCTGTGTATGAATCAATAAGTGTCTCAAAATAAAGTTTCAAAGTATAACTCCGTTACAATAAAAAAATTTAATCTATGCAAAGACACAAAGGAAAATATGTATCTTTTGAGTAGATAAATTTGAAGATGATAGTGATGCAAACAGATTTCATACATATATATATCTATGATTGATTTCAGAGAAGAAGGGAGAGGGAGAGAGAAAGAGAAACATCAATGATGAGACACCACCTACTGGGAATTGAGCCTGCAACCCGGGCATGTGCCCTTGACCGGAATCGAACCTGGGACCCTTCAGTCCTCTGGCTGACGCTCTATCCACTGAGCCAAATAAATTAAGGCCAAATAGATTTCTTTTAAGCCTACACTTATAATATATTGTGAAATATCTGCCATATATATATATATATATATATGACAATAGATTACTTATATTTAATAAAGAAAGAAGCCATTGGTCTCTCCATGTCTTCTCTGCATCAACGTATTCAAAAGCTCTAGATCAGAAAAAAAATTATGGGTACTCTCCCAAGGATATAATGGATGGATGATACAAATAACATTAAAGCAGCAATATGCTCTCTGAATGTGCAAAAATAAAATTAGTCAAGTGCCATTCCCTGGTCATAAATTGGCTTGTCTAGAAGCCATTCACGCTCTTTCATCCATGCCCCTGTGTTCAGTGACATGAATTATTGAATGGCTAACCCAAATTGAGGTAGGGAATATAGTTTAGAGCTGGCATGGGACCCACACAGATATAAAACTCCCGACCTTGGTCTCCTTGCTTTTCCTGCTTGTCAGTCACACACGCACATTTCATTTTGAGAGACTGGAAGGTCACACTACAAAAGTAAGAGAAATCACATTTTTTCAAGTCCTTTGGTTCTTGCAGTGCTCACCAGATTATCATGCCCACATCTAATTCATCACTTTGCCTTTTCTCCAACTCTGGCTCTTCCTGGTCCTCTCATTTCTCTTCCTTCTCATGTATTCTTTTTCTCCACTTCTCCCTCATATGCTATCTCAATCCTATTCCTCTCCACACACAGGCCTGGCCTCCTCTCCAGCTCAATTGCCCCTGCTCAGCTCATGATTTCCCTTTCCTGCATTTGTTCCTCCTTACTCTGCCGTTATATAATCCAGAGCTCAGCCACACACAGGCCTAGCTAGAAAGGAAATTATTCTGTCCTTAAATAGATGCTTTTAACTCTATGAAATGTTATAAATAGAACTGGATGGGTTTTTTTTTTTTCTTTTTAGTTGCATATGACATTTCCCTCAACTCTCCAGAGCATCTTTCTGGGCACCTTGGCCCAGAAAAGGTTGATGAGGATACAACTGTTTGCCCTACATCTGTCTCTCTTCTCCTTTCTATAAACCCTGGTTCCTCTTTCTGTCTTACCAGACCTCCCTTGTGTAAAATTTTATGGTTTTATTTTTCTTACATAAGTATTATACCACACATTTTGGTTAGGAATATATATATATACCACCACCACCACCACCACCACAAGCAGCAGCAAAGTTATTTTCAGGTAAAGTCACTAAAAGTCACTCATGCTACAATTATTCTAAACTCCTTGGCTCTGCCCCAGCATATATGCTCCTGTGTTCTGGGTTCTGACAAACCTCTATAATGTGGGGTATGCGGAGTAGAAGGAGGGCTCATATAGGACTACAGTCACAGAAATCATGCCATTTCCATTAGGAAGAGCTACTCGTGTGTGCTTTTATTGCTACCCATGACCATCAGCACCAGTCATTGGTGAACAAAACCAGGTCAAAGGAAACAAAGAAAAAGAATAGTCTCCGGTTTTGAGCACAACCTCTTAGGCAAGCAATGCCCACAAAATCACTGCTTTCATTGCTTCACTTTGTCTTGGTTTTTACTGAACCATTTTATGGTCAAGTGACGACACACTCCAAACAGGCAACAAAATAACCAATAAATCACTGGAAAAGCTTAAATGTAAAAGCTAGTCTACCCTTACAATGAAGCCATTTGTGTTTTTCACTCCAGAAATCTTTCCCTGGGAAAAACAGCTTGCATTGTTTACCTGAGGCAAAAGAAAGGCAGAGAAGTATTGATTTACATCATCATAAAGTTGAAAATCACATGACTAGATCTTTCCAGTCCTAGGCTCTCCTTAAAAAACTCAGTCCTCAAAGGGAGTGCGTGGATGACAGATGGTCCTCATTGGTCAACAGGTGATATATGTGTTTTCTGTGTGATTCTGAGAACCCAACATGTAAGCAATAAATTTTATTATTAAATGAGAAGTAGTAGTGAAATAGCTCAACAATTTAAAAATAACTTCAGGATTTTGAGATGCATTATGGGAAATCTAAAAAATGTGTTTGTCTATAATTGCCTGAGAAATACTGTTTCAGGAATTTATTGAATAACCAACCTAATGGCTAAAACAACAATTCATTATTCCTCGCAGTTCTGTGGGTTGGCGGAGCCCCGGTAGCAATTCCCTGTTCCATGATGTAGAGACTGAGATTGCGCCTGTGGTGGCCGTCAGTGGGGACCTCAGCTGGACTGGCGTCATCCGAGATGGCCTCTCCTCTTCCAGAACCTTCCTCCTGTGATTTTTCATCATTTAGGAGTGGAGCCTGAGCTTGTTTATCTAGCAGCTAGAGCATAAGAGGCTGGAGCCAAGAGGCTGACAGACTGCTTACGAGTGAGAGGCATAGCTGGCCTCGTGTCACTTTTGCCACAATCTGTCAGTCAAAGCAAGTCAAGGCCAGCTCAAATCAGAAGGAAGAGGGAATTGCTTCCACCACATAATGGGAGGAGGAGCGTGCATGTTCATAGATAGGAATTTTTGGCTGCCATCTTTGGAGATGATCTACCACAGATGAGGAGGGAACACAGACTACTTCTACAATGAGTATGCCACATTTTAAAAAGGAATGATGCCCTGGCCAGGTGGCTCGGTGGTTGGAGTGTCGGCCCATACACCAGAAGGTTGTGGGTCCAATTCCCAGTAAGGGCACATACCTAGGTTGCAGGTTCAATCCCCAGTCAGAATACATACAGGAGGAAACCAATTGATCTCTCTCTCTCTCTCTCTCTCTCTTTCTCTCTCTCTCCCCTCCTCTCTCTGTAAACATCAATAAAAACAGATCCTCGGGTGAGAATTTAAAATATATATAAATAAATAAATAAGGGGTGATGATCCTGATAACATTAAGAAGAGTAACTCTACCTTGACTCTATCTTATTGTACTTACGTGCATGTTTTCTTGTGGAGAATGAGTTGGGAGGCTAAAAGAAGTTTGAGAATTACTAACAAGCCCAATGCTCTGATTTTCCAAGTGATAAAAAGTGGTACTTAGTGAGTTTAAACATTTTCCTCAAAGTCTGGAGTCCGAGCTGAACTACAGATGTGCTTCCTGTTTCCGCACCCTTGATGCTGTAAGTTCTCTAGTCTGCACACTACCTCGCACCAAGCACTGGCCCGCGACCTTCTCACAGGCCAGCGTGTGGCCTCCCCTCACTTCAATACGTGCTGTCCTCTCCAGCCAGGGCATCTGCAATCAGGAAACAGCCAGCTGATAAGTCAGGAACTTAGGGGAATTCCTGGAGGAAAGTAGCCTGGGTTTGGGCACAGGAAGGGAGACTACGAGAGCTCTGGAGAACCCACGGAAGAAGGTATCTTCATGCTGATCTCATTACCAGGCTGCGAACTGGTCCTGACTCTTCCCACAGCCTTCTTTTTCCACCGGAGAATGGATTTGAAGTAGCAATAAACCGCATTCCTTTCTTCCTACAATTAATGTGAAAACACACTGTCCCTGATCACTTAACTCCTGACAGCCAGAAAGTGCATTGCAAAGTCATACACCATATTCCATGCCTTCCAAAATGCCTAAAGGAGAGAAATGCTAGACAAACCCCAATAAAGATATGTGTATAGAGTTCTACCCTTGCAATGTTAATGGGCCTTGACTAAGACCACTGTGATTTTAATACGTGGTATTGTTTTATTCCTACTGTAGTTTTAAATAGAACATCTCAAAACAATTAGATTAATTAAATATCCACGGGGATGCAGGAAATGTTTTCTTAGCACACTTGGGGACTTGACCAGCTCAGCTCCTTAGGTTTTTTTCCAGAACCTCTTCATGCAGGATTCTCACTCCATCGGAGCCTTGACAACAATCTCACTCTGTCATTAAGAAGAACATTTCAGTACCTGGAAAAATATAAGACTTCTTGAGACTTCAATTTACCAATGTAGCTGTTTAGTTTAAGGGGGAGCCATCCTGTCAACCTCCCTAGCTTATTGTCTGAGAATGCAAAGTAGGTCGTGGTCTTGGGGAGTAAAATACAGGTTAGAAAGGTTAGAAAAAGTCAGCGAGCAATTTTTATTGTCTATGTTTCGTCAAGATACTGAAAGTTGAAAATTTCACCCCATGCTAATAACACAGTATTAGTTACACTTGACTGCTTTGTTGGAGCCAAACCAACCTCACTTCTGTTCTCTCAAGCCTAAATTCCCAGAGCGGCCAGCTTTTTAAGAAAACAAAAGCTGCCATAATCTCTAGTATAGGCTGATTGTCAAACCACAGGAGTTCTAGCAGAGACCACATATTATCATGAGCTCCAAACATTAAAGTCTGTGGCATGACAAGCTCTAAGAAAAAAAAACTCGTAAAAGAGACTCATTTTTCTCCTCGATGTCAGCTGCAAGAATAAACTAGCGATGAACAAGAGGTTGAGAGTTGGAAATTAAAAGACCATGGGCTCCTTGGTTTCATAGCCAACTAATCTGATAATCTTGGGTGAGGCATTTCATTCATCTGTCTCTACACTGAGACTTACTCTTTGTCCCCTCTGTGAGTGTTGAGTTTGCATAGTTGCATGGGAGACTCTCCTTTTGTAGAATCTCTGGGCTGTCTGTATCCCAGAAAGTCTACTTCTACTCTGCTGAAGCAATACAGCATGATGGTCAAGAGCATGAACATGGTTCCATCCATATCCTGGCTTTCTCCCTGGCAACCCTGTGACATTGGACAAGCTATTCAAAATTCCTGCATCTTAGTGAATATTACATTGACTAACCTTCCTGTCCTCCATGCGATCATTTTATTCATCTTATAAATAAATCTGGGCTCTTTCACATAATAGTCATCGCATTATTAGGATTGGGAGTTTACTTGAGTCTTGAACATAGAGTTGGTTCAATATCAATAGATAGGGATGCTATGTCTAACACAGCATCACTATAATTTCCTAGTGATGTGGCTGGGTATAAAGATAGTATGTGTGCAGAGAAGGGAAATTGGGAGTTTGAAATCTAGTGGTTTTACTGACTAGTTCATCTATTCAGGTTTTCATTGTCATTGATTAGGCAGTTTAACCACTGTGAAAAGAAAAGTTAACTTGTAGAAGCCTGGTAGTAATTCAACTAATTCCTGTCCAGAGAAATGCAACAATTTGCCCAGTGGAGGTTCAATGGACATCCCTCTCCCACTGTAGAAGAAGTCAGTTTTGCATCTATTTAAACAAATTCATTTGCCATTCCTAATGCCTATAAATATATCTGGTCTTTGTATTCAACTTTGAACTAATTATAACATTTTCCTGGTTGAATTAATAAATAAAATCTCTGACATGCATATATTTTACTTTTAAAAAACCCTTTAACATAAGTAGATAAATATATGTAAAGTCTCTCATTAACTCACTTATTTTTAATACATTTTTATTGATTTCAGAGAGAAAGGGAGAGGGAAGGAGATAGAAACATCAATGAAAGAGAATCATTGATCAGCTGCCTCCTGCACACCCCCCACTGGGGATTGAGCCCCAAACCCTGGCATGTGCCCTGACTGGGAATCAAACCATGACCTCCTGGTTCATAGGTTGACACTCAGCCTTTGAGCCACACCAGCCAGCTGGGTCAGACTTATTTTAAAAGGGGGCGGGGGGGATCTTTCAGATCAGAGATGTCCAAAGAAATAGTTTTATTACTTTCAAGTCTATACTAAGAGGAATTATCTAATAGAGATCAATATTTAATAAATGATTTATAATGGATATATCACTTTTTGAAATAAATTGATGCTTCTAGAGCATTTAAACACAGCAGCATATTTTAAGTGTTTTTAAAATCTTCATCTAATCTTATTTATACTCTTATAAAGGGAAATAATATGTGCTATGTAATAAAAGCCCTCAGCCCAATTATCCCAAATTACAAATTAGTGAAATCTTACTTTAATAAAATTTTATGTATGTAAATTGATAGAACACTCACTGATTCTTAAAATGCTTTTAGTTTGATCAGATTGAGGACTAAGGTGTCAGAAAACACAATGTAGGAATCCCTTCTAAAGCGAGCTTTTTGGGTAATCAGGCAGCCCCTGCCTGAACACATCTATTAATAGGGAGCTCACTATCTTTCAAAGAAGGCCATTTCATTGTTAAAAGCTTCTATGGTTTGGAAGTTTTCTTTGCAATTAATCAAAATCTCCCTCCTTGAAACATCCATCTATTGGTCTTAGTTGTGGTTTCATTATAAATAGACACATAACCAGTCTTTATCTTCTTTTTCCTCTAGTGGTGTCACTTCTCTGACATTGGGGATTCTTTTGGTAACAAAACAGGTCAAGAAGAAAGATCAGAAACTAGGTCTCCTGTATCACCTCAAAGTCAAGAGTTAACAATTATGTACATAGGCATCTTGGTTGCTGCTGTAAGCTATCCAAATCAACCCCACATAAATATGAGTCTAAATTCTCACATAGAAACTACAATGTTATTCCTTAGCTTTCATGGATATTTCTATAGCTATTCCTTGAAACCCTGAACCTTTTATTAAAATTACAAAGTATCCCACAGCCAAAACACCTAATTCTTTCTAAACCAAGACAACTAACAATAAAAGGTGTTGCCCTGTTCAATTTTATTATCCTACTAGAGGCCCGGTGCACAAAAATTTGTGCACTTGGGGGGGGGGGGGTCCCCAGCCCGGCCTGTGCCCTCTCAGAGTCTGGGACCCCTCGGGAGATAATGGACCTGCTGGCTTAGGCCTGCTCCTGGGTGGCAGAGGGCAGGCCCAATCCCTAGGTGCAGCCCCTGGTCAGGCTCAGAGCAGGGCCGATTGGGGAGTTGGGGTGCCGCCCCGTCATGCACAGAGCAGGGCGGATCGGGAGGTTGCGATGCCACCCTCAGTCACGCTCAGGGTAGGGCCGATTGGGGGGTTGGGGCACCGCCCCCTGTCAGACTCAAGGCAGGGTCAATGGGGAGGTTGCGGCGCCACCCCCTGTCACGCACAGAGCAGGGCCGATCAGGGGGTTGGGGCGCTGCCCCCTGTCACTAACAGAGCAGGGTCCATCAGGGGGTTGAGGAGCTCCCCGCTGTCACTCACAGAGTAGGGCTGATAGGGGAGCTGGGACACCGCCCCCTGTCACACACAGAGCAGGGCAGATCAAGGGGATGGGGCGCTGCACCCTGTCACACTCAGGGCAGGGCCGATGGGGAGGTTATGGCTCTACCCTGTCACACACAGAGCAAGGCCCGTGGAGGGGGATTGGGGCACCACCCCCTATTACCCACAGAACAGGGCCGATCAGGGGGTTGGGGCGCCACCACTGTCACACTCAGGGCAGGGCCGATGGAGAGGTTATGGTTCTACCCTGTCACACACAGAGCAGGGCCGGTCAGGGGGTTGGTGTGCCGCACCCTGTCACACACAGAGCCGCAGGGCAATCGGGGGATTGGGGAGCTCCCCCCCATCAGGCACAGAGCAGGGCTGATCAGGAGGTTTGGGCGCTGCCCCCTGTCACGCTGATCCCGGTGCCGGGAGCCTTGCTGCTCCGCTGATCCCAGTGCCGGGAGGCATATTACCCTTTTACTATATAGAATAGAGACCTGGTGCACGGGTGGGAGCTGGCTGGTTTGCCCTGAAGGGTGTCCTGGATCAGGGTGGGGGTCCCCACTGGGGTGCCTGGCCAGTCTGGCTGAGGGGCTGAGGGCTGTTTTCCCGCTGGCAGTTGACTAAAAGCTCCCAACCGCTCCTTGTTTTCTTTTTTTTTTTTTTATTCTGGGCCAGCTTTAGCTCTGAGGCCTCCCTGCTGAAAACATGGATACAATGTTGGGTCCGGGGCTGACTGACAGCCGGTTTTGTTTAGCTTCTTATTTGCAACATAGTAATAGTTGCTTAGAGTTGCAGTTGAGAGGCCGGCAAGTGAGGCGGGGAACGTTGGAGTCTGCAGTCCCTGGAGGAAGCAAGTCTCCCTGCTCGCTTCAGTGCATGGCTGCCGGCCGCCATCTTGGCTGACAGTTAATTTGCATAAGGATACGCTGATTAGCCAATGGGAAGGGTAGCGGTCGTACGCCAATTACCATGTTTCTCTTTTACTAGTGTAGATAATTCTAAGAATGCCATAAGAACTCTTTTTGTGCAGGTATTGGAACAGTTTCATAGTTTGCCAGAGAAATAGCCGACCTACTGTTTCATATTACATTACTAGAGGCCCGATGCATGAAATTCATGCAAGGGGCTTGGCCCTCGCAGCCCTGGCTGCCTCTCGGCCCTGCCCCCCGCGCATTGGTCGTTCCGGAAAGTCATCCCGGAAGGTCCTCCCACCATCCAGTCTAATTAGCATATTAGCTCTTTATTATATAGGATGATACCAAAATGGTCCAAAGGATTTTTTTGTAGCACCCTTTATCTAAAATCAAAGCATCTTAAAAATAATGTACAGTATAATTTGTCCAACTGGTGGGCTCAGGGGTTGAGCATCAACCTATGAACCAGAAGGTCACGCTTCAATTCCCAGTCAGGGCACATGTGGGCTCGATCCCCAGTGTGGGGCCATGCGGGAGGCAGCCGATCAATGATTCTCTCTCATCATTGATGTTTCTATCTCTCTCTACCTCTCTCTTCTTCTCTGAAATCAATAAAAATATTTTAAAATAGTAATTTACAATTTAAACATTGACATCTAACAGTTTCCTACATGATTTTCTCCTTCCATCCAACCCTCTCCTTAAGAGGAAAGACTCTGATGACCAGACAATAATGCTAGAAATAGATTCTTTAAGGAAGGGGACAAGCTGTGGAACACAGGCTCTCCCCCTGCACTTCTGAGGGGAGAGAAGTTCCTGCAGCTTTTACAGATTATTTTGCTAGGGAATAAAGAAAATCTTGCCATTTTCCCTATGTCAGATGTAAAAATAAAAAGCATAGAGGAGAAGAATGGGGCCATAAACTTGATACAATGTACTGCTAGACTTTCCACAGATAAGCTACGGAGACAGTTTCGATGATGCTCTTGTCAGAAAACACATGGTATGATACACTGTATACGTGCCAGATAGCTTCTGCACTTTCAGAAATGACATTTCTAAAAATGTCTATCCATTTGGAAAATAAGTATGCAATAAATCTGTAAATATTTATTATAAAAGCAATAAGAAAACAGTAAAGAATGAATGCAGCTTCTGACAACACTGCGTAAACTGTTAACAACAGACCTTTGGAGCCTGTCGATTCCGTTTCGAGATCAGGGGCTGGAGTCCAGACGTTGCAATAACGGGGGCAGTGTCAGTCCATTCCATGCCCACCCTCCTGCCATAGCTGGCCCACCTAAGGGAGGTGCCAAATGATGACATGTAAAACATACACATCTTGTATTTCTGAACCCACATGTGTTGCTTGATCAATGAACCAAAATAGCTACTCTTTGGAACTGGAAATCTGTAAGAACTCGCCACTGTTCTTTTTTGTTCTGGGTCCTATAGAAAGGGACTGGGAGACAAAGAATAGGGAAAGAATCTCCCGCAGAAGAGAGAATATTCACACTTCTGCAGGATTTGGATCACCCTAAGACTGTCCTATGAAAGCACCCCTTCCCCCTGGCACTGGCCTCACTTTTGCTTGGTAGCCCAATTCTCTGCAACTGACTGAAGAGATGGTTATGAGCTAAAAGATGGAGGCATGAGGTATGAGTGACCTCCTTCTTGTATGTAAGAAAACCAAGTTTCGTATTGGTTTACCTGTTCTAAGTAACTATCCTCTGGACAAGTTAGCTCTACACTTATTTTTTAAATATACATTTTTATTGATATCAGAGAGGAAGGGAGAGGGAGAGAGAGACAGAAACATCAGTGATGAGAGAGAATCATTGACCAACTGCTTCCTGCACACCACACACTGAGGATCGAGCGCGCAACTCAGGCATGTGCCTTGATCAGGAATTTGAACCGTGATCTGGTTCATAGGTCAATGCTCAACCACTGAGGCACACCGGCCAGGCAGCTCCACACTTCTTGACTTAAACCACAGAATTGGAACATCTGCTTTAATCGAAGATTTACAGGGAGAATTATACCTACTCCATCTAGAGAGGTTTGCCTCTGATGTCATTCTTGATTAGATGATTTTGGGATTTTGATTGCTTCACATTAGATCATTATGATTTCAAAATGCAGCTTGTAAATGTATTCAGTTCATCAAGGGCTATAAATATAAATCTCCAACTACACACTTCTTTGCTTAGGTCCTCTTAGATGCTCTTAGGTTCATGGGAGACCAAAAGAAATATCTTCAAGAAAAGCTGAGAAAGTCCTCCATTAGAAATAATTTTCTAAACATCTGGTCTCATGTTCAGGAATTTGATCATCATGAGCCATTTCTGCTTTTAAATTTAAATTTAAATGACTTCAAGGTAATGAAGGCTGACTCTTTGAAAAAATAGATGTAAAAAATTTAAGGACTACTTATGCTCCATTCAGTAAAACAATCACATGATTAAGTAATAAACTTCCCCCAGATTTTTCTACATGGTTTTGGTTCTATCTTCTACTTCCTATTTCAAAAGAAACTATCCATTTTCTATTCATAGTTCCTTACACTGTAGTGAGATTTGGATCTAACAGGGTGAGATAAGGGTAATAAAAGTTTCTATTTATAGAAAAAAAATTTTCAAAGCTCCTAAATTAAAATTACAGTAAGTGTATTTTAAAACCAAAATTCTCTAGAATTTGACCTCTTTATTTTAATTAACTGGACATACCCTAAAGATGTAAGAGTCTATGAGTCAACAAGTTTTATGTGAGATCTACATGAAATCATGTCAGCTTAAGAAGTACAAGAAAAAGGAATAACGAGATGAGTATCAGAGAGCTGGTGGGTCAGTTTGCAGGGGAAGGAATAAAAGGCATCATTTATTTCCACAAGACTGCAGTTCAGCATGAAAACTAGCCCATCTGACACGCAATTATGTGTCATGAGTTACAGTGGTAATTAAGTCTGTAGAACAGCGAGCTACCTCGAGAACCCCCCAGGATTTCAGGTGGCTGGCTCCCAACTCTGAATCATCTAGTACTTCACAGTGGCTCATTCATCTACATCATTCCTTTATTTATCACCATTCTAAGCCCGGGGACCACATTTGGCTCTAAAACACATTTTTTTTTTCTTTGCATGCTTACTAGCCTATCTTCCCTTTTCCCAAGTACTTTTTTTCTTTAAAGTAAGCCCATTTATTGGATAAAACAAAGTGTCTCCATCATTTCTTGGTGTAGTTTTCCTTCCTCTTTTCCAGTGTCCCTATTTGCCTCACCAAGAGAGTGAGCAAGGTCTCCCATCTAAGGTCACCACCCAGTAAGGGTCAGTTACCTCTACTTTTCACTCACCCTGGCACATCCTAAGAGTTGATACACACAGGCAATAGTATTTCTCATTCATTCAATCAGCAAATATTTATTTATTTTTTAATTTGCTTTAAATACATATTTTTAAAATATATTTTAGAGAGGAAGGAAGAGGGAGAAGGAGAAGGAGAGGGAGAGGGAGAGGGAGAGGGAGAGGGAGAGGGAGAGGGAGAGGGAGAGGGAGAGGGAGAGGGAGAGGGAGAGGGAAAGACAAACATCAATGATGAGAGAGAATTATTGATCAGCTGCCTCCTGCATGCTCCCTATTGGGGATCGAGCCTGCAATCTGGGCATGTGCCCTGACCTGGAATTGAACTGTGATCTTCTGATTCATAGGTAGATGCTCAACCACTGAGCCCCATGGCCTGGCAGCAAATATTTGTTGATGCAACAACTGCTGAGGCATGTAGACCAATTATCCAAAAAGGGAGAGAAGAAAGAAAACAAATGAATGAAATGAGAGCCATAAATCTAAAGGGAGATGTGCCTTCACAGGAACACCCATAAAGCCAGGCTGTTCTCTACTTCTCAGTCCTTGTGGGCCCCTCCTCGAATTTGCCAGCACTGCCACCACCCTTAGTGGAGTATTATGTAAAGAGTGAAGCCTCAAAAAAGTGTCTTGTCATAGAATGTATGCAACTTTCACGTAATTGCCCAATGGGGATGTTGAAGAAGAATGAGGGAAGAAACTCTCACATCAATCTGTAGTGGGAACCCTGAAATAGAGCTCCCCTTCTGTGTTAAAATGGTCAGGGCCGAAGTTGATGGAGAAGAAGCTGGGGTTTGATCACAGCTTGTGGTACACAGAGGACTTGGAGAGAGAAGGTGGTTCGTGATTGCAGGGAGAGCCTAAGAAGATGAGCACAGTGTGCTCCGGGGACCTTCCAGATTCAAACAAAAATGACACCAGAAAGGTTGGTCGGAGGCTTCAGTATCAGGGTGAAGAGGAGAAGGGGTGCTAGTAAAGGTTATTCAGCCTGGAGGCACTCAAGCAAGGCGGGGTTTCAGAAGACTGACCCAGCCGTGTAGGCGGCATGGATTTGAGGAGGAAGGGCACGGTGATAAGGCTTGTGTTTCCTAAAGAAGAGCTCCTGGAACAGGAGGCATCATTCTGGGTGGTCAGTGACATGGTGATGACTCAGTGAGGAAGCTGCTATCAGCAGGGACAGCTGGAGGAACCACCAGCAGGCCAGAGACCCAGGAAGAAGCAAAGGCAGGGGGACTTTCCCTATTTACACCCATTGCAGGGTGTGCCCCCGGCTGCAGACTCAGTGATGGTCCCGTTCAATAGTCCACAGGCTTTGGCAGTACCACTATCCACACTACCACCCCAGGGTGCCAAAGATCAAATCAAGTCTCAGCCCCCAAACCCAAGAGTCCGTGTAGTCCTCACTAAATACGGCAGCCGTCTGTATAGCATGCTCAGGATCATTCTGTCTATACCGTATTTCCATTTAGAATTGGCTAAGACAGTCATAATTTCCCCTCCTGTCACTGAGAGTTCGGGACTTTGGAATCCAGGAAACAAAATTGTTCTCGCATTGTAGAAATATGACTTTTGTCCAAGGAAGATCCTGAGGACTGCACTTGTTGGACTGATGATGCTGGGGTTGGTGAAATTTGAGATTTTGAAAAAACAGGCAGGCAATTATAAGATGTAACCATTGGAGAAACTGGGTGAAGGGTACATGAAACCTCTCTGTATTCTTTTGCAACATTCTGTGAATCAATAATTATATCAAAAACCAGAGGCCCGGTGCATGAAATCCGTGCATGGGGGGGGGGGGGGGGCGGGTCCCTCAGCCCGGCCTGCACCCTCTCCAATCTTGGACCCCGTGGGAGATGTCCGACTGCTGGTCCCTGTGGGATCGGACCTAAACCGGCAGTTGGACATCCCTCTCACAATCAGGGACTGCTGGCTCCTAACCACTCGCCTACCTGCCTGCCTACCCCCTAACCACTCCCCTGCTGGCCTGATTGCCGCCTAACTGCTCCCCTGTTGGCCATCTTGTGGTGACCATCTTGTGACAATGTGGGGGCAGCCATCTTGTGGTGGCCATCTTGTGACAATGTGGGGGTGGTCATCTTGTGGTGGCCATCATGTGGTGATATGGGGGCGGTCATCTTGTGATGACATTGCAGTGGCCATCTTGTGACAATGTTACACAATGCCACCTAGGCTTTTATTATATAGGATAGGAGCCCAGTGCACAAATCCGTGCACCAGAGGGTCCCTCAGCCTGGCCTGCAGGATTGGGTCAAAAACAGCTCTCTGACATCCCCCAAGGGTTCCCAGATTTCGAGAGGGCACTGGCCAGGCTGAGAGACCCCACCTGTGCACGATTGGGGCCAGAGAGAGATGCGGGAGGTTGGCCAGCTGGGGAGGGACCGTGGGAGGGCCCCAGGGCGTGTCCAGCCCTTCTCGCCCAGCCTGATCAGCCAGACCCCAGCAGCAAGCTAATCTACCAGTTGGAGCATCTGCCCCCTGGTGGTCAGTGGCCATAATAGTGAGCGGTTGAGCGGCCTTAGCATATCATTAGCATATTACACTTTGATTTGGTTGAATGGCCAACTGGTCAACGAGACACTTAGCATATTAGGCTTTCATTATATAGGTTTAAAATTTTAAAAAATAAGCATGTTTAGATGTTAAAGAGGAGGAGGGAGGGAGGGAGGGAGGCTGGCAAAGAAAAGGCTTAGAGCAGCGATTTTCAACGGGTGAGCCACAAGAATTTTTAAAATATGCAACACCTGACTATTTAGTCAAGGGCACTGACCTCTTTTCCCTTAGATTATCAAATCAAAAAAATGTCAACAGTGGACACATAGGTGTCCAGTGTGAATGAATCAAAATTATGCCTATTTTTTGTCAGATCTGCAAAAAATATATATATTTTATGGGCCGCAGAATTTTTGTAATTAGTTTGTGTGTGCCATGCGATGAAAAAGGTTGAAAATCGCTGACTTAGAGGAACAGACCTCCAGGCCAGAGGCCCAGGCAAATCTTTCTCTAACTCCTCGAGGCATCCCTCCCCCCCATTCACCCCACTCTGCATCCCCACTCCCTAGACCCTACAAGACTGTCCTCTCCCTCTGGGGCTCCAAGTACAGGTCTACAAAGGAACAGCAATAGTGTCTGACAGTCCCAGTGTTTTCGGTCCCTTTACAGGCATCAATTGCACTAAACACAGAGGAGTGCTGTCGAGAATCACCTCAGCACCTTCTCCAGGTTCCTGAGCCAAGGTGACTGACCTACTCTCGGAGCCACACTGAGCCTGGCCACAGGAATGATGGAAGTGAATACTGAGGCAAAGGGAGGGGATCCGAGGTCTTCTCAGCTCAGCAGACACCCCCCCCCCCCAATTGAATAACTTCATCTCCTAAGGCCTCCATTTCCCTGGCTGCACAGTGAAGGTGTTAAATGACTTCATGAGTACATGAAGGGCTCTGCCCGCCCTGAGCGCCTACAATGCTATGAGTTCCATACATCTATGTATTGCCTGCTACAACCCTCCTAACACTAGAGAGCTGGTGGGAATAGCATAATTCCAAAGAAATACATGGCACTGGAGGAATTCATATGTTCCCCTGTAAGTAAGCTATGAACCAGCCTAGAGTGGAGTCCCCAACTTTACTCCAAGTGGAAGGCACCTGTCCCCCTTCACATTCAGTGCACTCCTTCCGTAACACCTGCCCTGATCATCAAAGCCAAGGGCACTTCACCGGGCCCGTTGGCCTTGGTCAGTCTCTGCCGTGAAGGTCATTTTCAACACCTGCCTTTCTCCCCAAGTCAAACGCAAACTCCTTGAGAACAAAAGTTGTTCTTTTTGTACATGTGTACCCATATGGCAACAGTAGATGCTCACTTATATGTAAGCTGAATGAAGAAATCAATGAATGAACGATGCCAAAAAACTCAAAGCAAAAAGGCACAAAAGGTCACTTATCTGTACCTTATCTGAAAATTCTCATTTTTGTGCAGAAAATACTCCATCTTATCAGAGGAAGACAAGTTTGCGGGTAAGTAATCACTCAGAGACATTTATCACACTCTACATGACTCATTTTGCAAAATGAAAGATGAAAGCTGTATGAAATAAACAGTTACGGCTGGGTCTCTGGGCTACGGAGGAAACTACAGCAGCATCTGCCAGTCCTGGCAATGGAGTTTGCTCAGGCCAAGCTTAGGAGCAGGCCTCTGATAGGGGCTGTCCTTACGTTCAACTGACCCCCTTCCGAGTAAGTGCAATATAAAAACATCTCCGTTTTCTACTTTGTGGAGTATTAAAAGATCACAAGAACCAGCTTCTACTTCTACCCAGAAATCTCTGACCTGCAGGTGTGCTTGTGTACGGTAAATAAAACCAGAAAGGGAAAAGAAATAACTATAAAAATGCTGCAAAATACATTAGATTACCACTCGTCGGGGCAGATAATTGAAAGTTGACTATATTGTAAAAGGAAAATACAGTTTTAAGCACCACCTGTTGCTACTTCCTGTCAGGGTGATGGTTTGTGAAATCTTTAAAAAAAAACAAAAACCCTTCCTTTTTATTCATCCTCCCTCTCTCTCCCAGGCTTTCTTCCTTACTAGAGACCTGGCAACTAAATGCAGTGTGTGATTCTGAACAGTACCGTCTTGCTGTAAAGGACATTGTCCGGACAACTGGCCAAACTTCAATGAGGTCTGAGAATCAGATGTTGGTAATGAACCAGATTTAATTTCCTGGTTTTCATGGTGTGTTGTGTGATGTGGAGAATGAGCTGGTTTGCAGGAGTTATACACAAAGTATTTGAAGAGATAGAACATTGAGCTGGCATATATACTCACAGGTGGTCTGTAATTTCAGAAGTTCTTTGTTCTGTTCATGTAACTTTTGTTTACATTTAAAATTCTATTTGAAAAAATAAATCTGAAAATAAGAAGAAGGGTCTTCCTTGGAGGCATGGCCTTCATGCAAAACCACGCTGCCTTCCTGCAGTGGCCTAGGCCCGTCTTGCTCCTTTCTTCATGACCATTTTCATATCTCCACGTGTCATGTACCACAGGCTCCTCACATATACCCCAACGCATTTCTCTCTCCCTCCCTTGGCTTCTCCTCCACCATTCTCCTTGGCAAACCCTGGGCGCCAGCAAACTGCTGCTTCCTGCCCTCTAGACAGACCTTGGGAACTTCTGCCTTCTCCTACCTGGAATGCTCTTTGCCTCTGAACCCTCCCCATCCATCAAGGCCCATTTCAAGGCCCACCTCCTCTGGGACCCTCCCTTAACCTACCAACCCTCCTCTGAATTGCAGATTGGTTAGTGGGTCTCATTTGGCTCTAAGCACACATGGTCTTCTGTTGCAAAGTTATCTTCCCCTTTAAACACCCTGACTTCTCCATTCGACGAAAGGTTTTTAGAGAGAGGGCACCCTGTCTCACGTCTTACAACAAGCCTCGGCTCAGTAAGAAGGACTGGTTCAGAGTTCCCATCTTTCTTCAACATCACCTCCTTCCAATCTCTAATGCCCATTGTCATCACTGATGGTAGGGCATGGACACACACACACACACACACACACACACACACACTTCAGCCAAAATGGAAATCAATAGGTATGCCCTTCTTCCCCCTTACATCTCGAACTGAACCAATTTGATCCAATTTGCTGTTTCCTATACTTAAGAAACTAAGCAAAGCATTTCATTAATCCTTCCCTCTGATTCAGTCTGTAACTCTAAGAAAAACTGTGAAGCAGAGGTTGGAAATCTTTCTGCCACTCATATCATTACTCTTTCTCTTTAAAATTACCCATTCCCTTGGAGCTCCAGTGGCGCAATCGGTTAGCGTGCGGTACTTATAAAATTACCCATTCCCATCCTGTTTTCTTCAGAAGGTTGTTCTCCAAAGAATAAGTGTCCACTAGCATATTAACAGCTGGCTATGGTGCCAATTGGTAAGGTGATCAGCTCCTAATGGAGTTTCATGATAAAAAAAAACACACACACACAACAAAAAACTAGAAACAAAAAAACCTAAAGAATAGAAAATCTGCAAAACCCCACAAATGGGGAATATCAGACAAAGGAGCAGGTAGCTACTTAAGGCAACTATTTATCCCATGGCTAGTTAATTCTTATTCACACAGTATATGCCAGAGATGGGGCTAGTTGAAGGCCACCTAACCAACAGAAAGACAAGAGAAAGGGAAGAATCTTTTCAGAAGACAGCCCAAGAGTAAACTGTAAAAGTGGGGAGAAAACTTTGCGAATGATTATAGCAATAAAACGTTTACGTTGGGAGAGCCTCTAAGGCAGCGGTTCTCAACCTGTGGGTCGCGACCCCTTTGGGGGTCAAACGACCCTTTCACAGGAGTCGCCTAAAACCATCGGAAAACACATATATAATTGCATATTGTTTTTGTGATTAATCACTATGCTTTAATTATGTTCAATTTGTAACAATGAAAATACATCCTGCATATCAGATATTTACATTATGATTCATAACAGTAGCAAAATTACAGTTATGAAGTAGCAACGAAAATAATGTTATGGTTGGGAGTCACCACAACATGAGGAACTGTATTAAAGGGTCGCAGCATTAGGAAGGTTGAGAACCACTGCTCTAAGGAAAAGAATGATTTCACAATTGGGGGTGGAGGTGTCTATACTGTAGCCAGTCCAAACTTTAGAAGGTAATTATTGGGAAACCAGCAAGGGAAGAGGCAACAGGGAAATTTTAGAACCCAACCCACAGCAGAGGGGGTTCCCAGGTGGGTATGAAAAGCTCATAAGGACACAGCTGTCCCTCTTGGCAAAGGGCAGCATTAGTGTCTGCCATCTTCAATATCTATGATGCTAATTCAGGGCTGCTCAAGGAAAACCACCACATTCAGACCCATCTGTTCTTGACGTCCCAACAACTATATTCTTTGCAGATTTAAACACAATTTCCAATACAGTGTGGCAAATCCATAAAACAGACTCTTAGCTACACTCTACATTTATTTGATAATACTTAAAATGGCAATGTCCAAACGACAGATGTAATGACATGGGAAATTATTTGTTAGATTCCGACATGAATCACACTGGCATTTGGGGTAGGGCATGCACTCTTGAGCCTCCCATTATATTTCAAAATCATTCATAAAATTGATCAGTTGGTGACCGAAAAAAGTTTGTACAGCCTTGCAGAAACATTTTCTTTTTTTTATTCTTTATTGTTGAAAGTATTACATATGTCCCTCTTTTTCCCCCATTAACCCCGTCTAGCCCACCCCCACTCCCCACCCCAGGCCTTCACCACCCTATTGTCTATAGATTATACATATATGCAAATTCTTTGGTTGATCACCTCCCACCCACCCACCCTCTCCCACCTTCCCTCAGAGATTCCGTGCTCTTATCATTTTCAAAACTCATTCTACCCATCATCTTTTCAAGCCTGCGCAAGTGGCACTGAGCAGATTTGCAGGGTCCAGGACACCCGTGTTCCCCTCTGCATGTTCTCATCCCCTTTTTCTCACCAAAGGAAAAATAAATATCCATCTCCTTCAGACCCACCAGTCAGTAATGAGTCAATGTCAAACCACATCATAATTCCAACTGGCACAGAGATTACTTTTCCCAGACTACAAAGTACTTCCTTCTACATTATCTCATTGAAGCCCTTCAGTTACTCTCCCAAGGGGAAGAAAAATAAATGTTTAATGAGTCATATGCAAAGCATTATGCTGGATAAACACACATTTATATTAATTTACTATTCACAAGAACCCACAAGGGAACTGTAAAATCCCCCCTAATACAGATGAGGAAACTGAGATTCAGGTGAGATGTCTGGCATGTCCCATGGCTAGTAATGGTCAAGTCAGGATGTACAGCTAGGTCTTCAGGCTCCAGAGCCCATGCCTGTCACCCTGGTCAGTGTGTGGTCAGCAGATCACATCAAATCTCTCCCCTTTGTCACTCTGCAGTCTCACTCAGACCCACTGGGGCTTCCCTTGGGTCTTTAATATAGAAAACAATAGAAGTTTGGTGATAAATTGAGCAGCTTCCAAGAACTGCAGGCTAAGTGTCCATCTCTATTTTTCTGGCCCAGGGTGAGGAGACAGTGGGAGTGCTATTTTAATAATGGAATGCCACATTTTGTGAGCAAGGAGAATATCCCATTGGATAGTAAGGGAGAGACTCTCAGGTGAGCAAGGCACAGGTTAGGGTTGGCGGTCACCTTTGGCCCAAATGCCATAGGTTTTTGAGTATGTGTGTCCTCAGAGCTACTTCATGTCCCTATTGAGTACCTTTATTATACAGTAACATTTCAAACTTCTAAGAAAATTGTATACCAATTAAATATTATTTGTACATTTTATTGATTGAGGACTTATGTAATATTAACTTTTGTGAAAAAATTAAATCATCTTCTACTTTTAAAAATAAGTTTGAAAACATGGTCCAAAGAAATGGACCCTTCAAAGACATCACTTTTGATAAGTGTATTCGTTTGCTAGGGCTGTTGTATAACAAATCAACATGGACTAGACAACTTAAACAACTAATTTATTTCCTCACAAGTCCAAGATCAAGGTGTCAGCAGGGTTGGGTTCTCCCGAGGCCTCTCTGTCTAGTTTGCAGATGGCCTTCTCCCTGTGTCTTCACAGGGTCTTCCCTTTGTGTGTGTCTGTGTCCTAACTTCCTCTTCTTATGAGTTCAGCAGTCATATTTGATTAGGGCCCACCCTAATGACATCATTTTAACTTCATTATCTTCTCAAAGACCCTATCTCCAAAAGTAGTCACATTGTAAAGAACCAGGGGATAAGACTTCAACATATGAATTTTGAGGAGACATAAGTCAGCCCATAACATCAGATTCTTAAGCCCCCAGCCACTACCTAAAGAAGGGATGTTCTCTGTGGCCAGTTAAGAGAAACATAATGCCCTAACAGATAGTTAACTGAACTGGACATGGAACAAACTGATAAAAATGAAGAGCTGACAAGGCCAGGCTGGAATCCAAAGCTGCTTGGCCCCTGCTTAGATGCCAATGAGGGAGAGCCCCAGGCAGAGCAACATACCTTCAACTGTGGAAAGTTTTCCAACTGCATTTTCCAAAGATGGCCACCACAATATTTCCCATCCCGTATACTCTCTTTATAATGGGATCTGGACGCTCCTTCCATTGAGAGGTAGGGGCTGTGCTTCCTCCCCTTGCATCTCAGGGGTGAAGTGATGTAATGTGACCTCGGGTTAGGTTATAGGAGGCCTCATTCTTTTAGGACACATGTCTTTGGAGTGTTGAGCCCTTGTGTAGCAGTCTGACCACCCCGAGGCCACTGGTCCACATGGAGAACCCATGTGGAGGGGCCCTGAGACTTCATGAAGAAAGAGCTGTCCCAGCAGCCACTGCTTTGGCTCCAAGTAACATCTAATTGCAACAACATGTAAGACCCAGAGCCAAAACCACTCAGCCAGGCACCTCCCAAATTCTTGACCCACAGATTCTATGAGCATAATAAAATTGTTATTGTTATTTTAAACCACAAAGTTTTGGGGCTAAATTATTACACAGAAATAAATCATGAGAACAAAAATATTCTGATTAAGTATTTCTGATGCTAATTTGACTTTGCTTCTTCCAAGAATTAGTCCAAATGAGTAAAATGATCATTTCCTTTTGGAATGACTACAGATTTTCTATTCAGCATCTTCTACATCTACCAATGACAAGGTCAAATGACCTATCTGTAAGATCTGTTATGAACTGAGTTTTGTTACCCAAAATGTATAGGTTAAAACCCCAGTGTAACTATTTGGAGATGGGGTAATTACAGTTAAATGAAGTTGTAATCACAAGGCCCTAATTCAATAGGACTGGTGTCCTTATAAGAAGAGGAAGAGACACCAGGAATCGAAGTACATAGAGAAAAGGCCATGTGAGGACACGGGGTGAAGGTGGCCATCTGCAAGCCAGAGCGGCCTCATCAGAAGCCAACTATGCCTGCACTTTGATCTTAGACTTCCTGGCTCCAGAACGGTGAAAAAAAATTAAATTTCTGCTGTTTAAGCCACCTAGTCTCTGGTACTTTGTTATAGCAGCCTGAGCAAACTAATACAAGCTCTTTCCAAACTTTCTAACTCTAGTTATTTTTTCAATGATTCTGTTTAAAATGCAAATAAACCTTAATCAATCATGGATAACTTTTTAGATATCAACCTGTCTAAATTTTTGCAGTGGGAGAACTGATTGAGAACAGAATTCATCTGGGTGAAGGAAGAGAGAAGATGGATATAAGAGAGAGCCAGAAGGCGAAGCTGAGGAAACCTGCACAGGTAAGGACGGAGGCAGGGGGGAGCAGGTGGAACATCAAAGGCAGAGCAAGGAAACCTGTTCTTAATGTACAGTTCACTGACTCTTTAAATAAATTTATAGAGTTGTGCAACCATCATCACAACCCAATTTAAGAGCATTTTTATCATCCCCCGAAAGATCCCCATGCAATGCCCACAACCGAACCACTAAAACGCTAAACTCACGCCATAGTAGAGGACACTACAGAGTGCAAGACATTGGTTAGGAGCAACTAGGAGCCTTTGTAGATGGCTGTCCAGAGTTTAAATGGGTACCGCCACTTTCAAGAGCAATTTGGCCACAGAAAGTTGAAAATGCTCATATCTATGGACCCAGGAACTCCTCTTCTAGATATATGCCCTAGAGACTCTCTCACATCTGCACAGGGAATCACATACAGAAATGATCACTACAGCATCCACTGTAAAGTAGACATTTGGAAACAACCCTAATGTCTATTGACATGAATGGATAAACAAGTTGCCGTGTATCATATAACATGATCCACTTATACAGCCATTAAAGTGAATAAACTGTAACTACAGGAATCAATATGAGTAAATCTCATATGAGAATGTTGAGTTAAAAAAAGGAAGTTGCCAGGTAATATACATAGTAAAACACTATATGTGTCAAAATTTAAAACCATAAACAACACAGATTTTTGTATGTAAGTTTGATTCCTTTAAAGAATTATTGTGACACAAATGCTGAGGTTTTGATGAAGCATAAAGATAATATACTATACTTGTAATATTTCATGATAATAAGTTACAAAGAAAAGCACAGGAGTTCCATTTCATTGTGTTCACTAGTTCTTAATCCATTCTTTAAAAATGTTTGTAGGTATTATATGCATAGCCCTTTGACACAGGCAATAGGGTAGTGTAGAGGTGGGAGGTGGGTAGGGGCTGGGAGGAGGGGGGTAGGAGGGAGGGAATGGGAGATATCTGTAATACTATCAACAATAAAAAACACATTTAAAAATAAAATAAAAACTAGGCATTTCTCAGGGGGGAAAAAATGTTTGTAGGTAGATCTGTACTGACCAGGTGCTATGCACAGTATTGTGTGCATTCACCTGCCTTTTCTCATTTCATCGGCAGGTTAGCCCTCCGGGCTTGTGTCTCCAGGGCTTGCTCTCACCCCCCTACACGCCGCTGCACTCACTCATCTATCTTTGCTGCCTTTCCTTTCCTCCTAGTCAACAGTTGAATGCCTGCCTCAGGCGATGATGCCTTTGTGTTTGAGCAACAGAAAACTAGGACTGTTGGGCTCATAAAAAGATAATTAAGTCTTTAACCATTATTGAAGTGGCAGAGGGGAAAAACACAGAGCCTTTACCTCTCCTTCTCAGAGGCCACTCAGGGGAGAATGAGCAATTCTGGAAAACCTTAGGCCAGACAAGGATGGATTTAGCATCTTTACCACTATGGGCTTTTATCAAGATAGAACATTTTCCAGTCTTAGATTTTCCCATCAACACATTCCAAAGGAAATTGTCTCTAATGAGGCCTTTTTTACATGTTGTACAAAAAATGTAGGACTCTTGTATTGAAATTCAAAACCTGTGTTATCTGTCCCTTTAATCCTCTGCTCCATGCAACCCAAGCTGGGGCCATACCAAAACAGTGGTTTCACCGTATACTCCCATGTGTTCCCTCTCTCTTCCTGCTCATCTTCGCCCAGCCTGCTCCCACACCTCAGGATATGCAATTCTTCCCCAAAATCAGGAGCACCTCCAATGGAACCTTCCTCCTCAAATTCTTCCCCTCTAGAAGTAATAGTAAGCCCCCATTGCATTGTGCCTGTACATCTCTCTTGAATCAAACAGACTTTGCTATATATTATTGGTATTCAATTTACATTTTTTATCTCTCTGTAGTATAAAAACAGGAAAAGCAATGTCTTATTTATTTTCATACCATTCAAATCGCCTAAAACTGAACATATAAGAGATGCTTAACTAATGTTTGCTAAATGACTAAATATTTCTATCTTAACACATCTGCACTTCAGGCTGTTTTTTTTACTTTAGCAGTTGGGATAGGTAGGGGATCCAGGTAAACCTTTTGCTTTCTGGTCACCTAAACAGATCTGCTTATAGAAATCAGAGGACCAGATAGTAGACTCATTAACATAGTCTCCTGACCAATAGTTCTCAGCTTTGTGTGCACATTATAATCACTCGTTATATTTGAGGAAATATCAATATCCAGACCCCTTCTTGAAGGAGCTGATCTGGGATAAAGCCTGGATACCTGGACACCAAAATTCCCCAAGGAATGTTAATGTGCAGCCAGGGCTGAGGGCCAGTGCTCTGCACAGCCATTTGAACACCTGGGGCTGGGGTTTGGGTACACCAGCTTCGAAAGGAAGCTTGAACAATGTAGTAAGCAAAGGGAATGTCAACCTTATTTGCATCAAAGACCACAAACTGCTTAAGCACCACCTTCCCAGCAGTTTTTATTCAAACCATGGATGAGCTCATTTGAAGCACATCTTATCTGTTTGTTAAAGCACTCACAGGATTCTCTTAAATGCATAGGCAACTTCCACTTTCCCACTTCCCCTTGTCCTGTCAGCAGTTACTGCATGAATTTGAAAGTCGTAAAACTCCTTTTCTTAAATAAATAAATTTTTAAAGTTCTATAAACTAGGTATCTACTATAAGAATATGAGTGCTGGACCATGTAGCCGTAAGCAAATAGGGATACAAAATCATGTCCAGGGAAAAGAGTAGAATACAAAATAGTACTAAATGCAACTGTATACAAAGGAATGCAAATATCGGGCACTTTATGTTAATGGAATTTTTTCATCAATCAGATACAACACACAATAAACATTCAGAATTATTTTAATTGTAGATAACTCATATTTTTACTGGAAGGGTTGATTTGCCATCTAATTGGGGCATATTATCACCGATTTTACAACATTCTTTAAGCAAAAGCTCTGCTGTATTTCTGTCTGAAATGAGTTTCTTTCTCTAATGCTCTATTTTGGTGGTCTCCTGACAGTGGGTTCTTTAGAAGGTTCTAGTTCTGTGATTGGTATTTTTTATCTTCCCCTTGAAAGCAGCCCTTCTTCCTTTGGTTGACATCACATAATTGGACAAGTCTGGAATTACATTCTTGCTGATCTGTCAGCCTGGAAGTTAATTCCTTGCAAACTGAGCAGTTTTGTCAACCACCGTGGTGAGATGACACACGCTTTGCCTTAAAAATAAGTTATTTTGGCTTGAAAACAATTTTGTCTCCCTTTTGTCTTTGGAGGAAATGAAGTCGCAACCTGCCCTCTTCCCTTCACATAATGCATATGTTTAGAAAATTAGGCATCAATCTAGTTGCATTTTAAAATCCTCTGCACAACCTAGGAAGGAACCCTAAAATTTTTTCATTGATAAGGGAATGGATCTTTTCTAAGTAAATTATAGTGACAAGTAAAGTATTTGATCATATATATATATATATATATATATATATATATATATATATTAGAGAAATATGCTAATTAAACAGGTAGAAGGGACAGGAGGAGGTTGCGCTTGCAGCCTTGGGGGCGGGGTGGCAGGGGCCTCCACATGCCTGCGCTGGGGGAGGGCCTGATCAGCAGCGGCCAACCGCAGCTGCTTCAAGGGCCAGAGAGGGAGGCAGGGCCAGATCCGGGACTGGAGGGTGGACGGCGCTGTGCGATTTCAAATCGCACGCTGGGCTCCTAGTATACTATAACTGACAGTGTTAGAGAGAGGGCATTCTCAACCACAATAGGAGTATACTGGTATATTATTGGAGAGAATGTAAAATGGTGAAGCTACAATGGAAAACAATAGGGACATTTCTCAAATAATTAAAAATAGAAGTACCATACGATCCAGCAATCCCATTTCTGGGTATATATTCAAAAGAACTGAAAGCAGAATATCAAAGAGATATTTGCATACCCAATGTTCATAGCAGCATTATCCACGATAGCCAAGAGATGGAAGCAACTCTAGGGTCTGTTGACAGATGAATAGGTAAACAAAACTTGTTATATACAGAACGTGGGATAGTACTCAGCCTTAAAAAGAAAGTAAATTCTGACACATGTTACACATGGATGAACCTTGAGGACATTATGCTAAGTGAAATAAGCCAGTCACAAGAGGACAACTACTGTATGATTCAATTTATATGAGGTACATAGAATAGTCAAATTAATAGAATGAGAAAGTAGAATGGATGTTGTTGGGGGCGTGGCAAATGGGGCAAATGAGTTGTTTAATGGTACAGAGTTTCGGTTTTGCAAGATGAAGTTCTGGAGATTAGTTGCACAACAATGTGAATGTATTTAACAGTAATGGACTGCACATTTAATTAAAATAGTTAAGATTGTTAAGCTTTATGTCATGTCTTATTTACCACAAAATTTTAAGATTTAAAAACAGTAGAATTGTAAACTGATACAACTTCTGTGAAGAAAAAGTGACTAAATATCCATTTATGGATATAAAATATAAATTTTTATTTATAAATATAATAAACATATTTATAAATATATAATTTATATTTTTAAATATATAAATTTATTTTTATATAATCATATTTTAAATATATAATATATTATTTTTATATTTATTTATAATCTATATATATAAAAGCCTAAGCAATCGTTCAACCATTCAACCATTTGACTGTTTGACCAGTAGTTATGACACAGACTGACCACCAGGGGGCAGACGCTCAATGCACAGGCATGGAAACATGGAACAGACTGATGAATCTCAGAGGGAAGGGTGGAGGGGGGAAGGGCGGGAAGAGATTAACCAAAGATCTTATATGCATAGTAGAGACCTGGTGCATAGATTTGTGCACCAGTGGGGTCCCTCAGCCTGCCCTGCGGGGATCAGGCCGAAACCAGCAGTCCGACATCCCCTGAGAAGTCTCTGATTGCGAGAGAGCGCAGGCCAGGCCAAAGGACCCCACCGGTGCACGAATCCGTGCACCAGGCCACTAGTTTATTAATATTTATAAATATATAACACCTACAAAAGTTTAAATTTTACATTCCCTCTGACTCAGCAAGTCCACTTATAGAAATTGAAACTACAATTATATTCACATATGCAAAATTAGGTACCTAAAAGGTACCTAGTTGCAACATTGTTTAACACAGCAAAAGACTAGAAACCACTTAAGAAGTCACCCATGCATCCTTTAAATAATAAATTCAATGAATTTCTTTACATAACATATCTTTGAAATTATTCTACAATAATTTATATAAACTGTGGTAGATCCATAGAATGTTGAAAGAAAAAAGAGGCAGCTCTATATGAAGTTTTATGGAATAATACAATTTACATTGTTTAAAAAATAAAAAGCAAGGGCTGGTGTTTTCAGAAATATCAATGTGAGAGAGACACATCAATTGGTTGCTTCCCCCGTGGGGCCAGGGATGAGCCTACAACCAAGGTATGTGCCTTTGACCCGAATTGAACCCGGGACCCTTCAGTCCATGGGCTGACACTCCATTCACTGAGCCAAACCAACCAGGGCTGTACTTCTTTAATTTTTTATCATGTATTTTGAATCTGTATCATACTAAGTCATTGGGCCCCAAATATCCTAATCCTAAGAAAAGGTTGCTATCCTAGGTGGTTACTTTTGTCTTCCTTCCTTCCCTGCTAACTCCCTACCTGTCTTTCAGCCTCATCCCTCCCAGACATAGTCTTGTCTCCCCAAGTCTCAGCAGTTTGCCCATCCATTTTGTTCCTCTCCAGAAAAAGGTGTGTCCTGTTCAGTGGTAACTGGCTTAAATTAAGCACCCAATAATAAGGGGTCAGGTAAAGGCTAGACTCTCAGATTAACACTAACATGCTCTAATACCTTAACCCCTTGTAACAGGGATAAAAGAATATACACTGAGTTATAAGTGTTCATAATAAAAAATTATATGTTTTAAAAATATTCTGTTTTAGATCTGGAAACAGCCTAAGTGCCCATCAGTAGATGAATGGATTAGAAAACTGTGGTACATCTACACGATGGAATATTATGCTGCTGTAAAAAAGAAGGAACTCTTACCATTTGCAACGGCATGGATGGAACTGGAGAGCATTATGCTAAGTGAAATAAGCCAGTCAATGAAGGAAAAATACCACATGATCTCACTCATTCATGGATAATAAAGACCATTATAAACTTTTGAACAATAATAGATACAGAGGCAGAGCTGCCTCAAACTGATTGTCAAACTGCAGCGGGAAGGCCAGGGAGGGTTGGGGGGCAGGAGGGAGGGGGGTAAGAGATCAACCGAAGGACTTGTGTGCATGCATATAAGCATAACCAATGGACATAAGACACTGGGGGGAGGGGGGCCAGGGGATTGTCAAGGGCGGGGAAGAAAAAAAAGGACACATATGTAATACCCTTTGTAAGACTTTAAGCAATAAAAAAAAATATTCTGTTTTAACATTTTCACAAGAATCTGTAGCGAGGATTTTAATTGCTTTAAAATTATTTTGGGTGCAGAATGAATATTTCTTTGAATGCAGCACAGTGAGATAGGACAGGAGGGCACTAGGCTTTATATGGGTTACATGCATAAATATTACATTCTCTGATACACTTGCAATCTCATGAGAGGGGATGGTTAACAGCCAGCCAATTTGTCATCAATGCAATCTCCTTCCCATCAAAAACTTAGTTAATATACAAATTTACATTTAAAAGTTAACAATAAATAGAGAGTTAAGTATAATTTTCAAAATTATAATGATTGCTAAAAGAAGAAAAATGATAATGTAACTATCAAATACTGGGAAGAAGAAATTAGTAAAACTTAGGTAAATCCTAAATTTTCACAAAAGAGAGTCAATAATCTTGTCTAATATTATAAATCAAGAAATAACTTTGTAAGCAGATAATGTAGACTATGGATGTGGAGAGAACTAACTGGAACTATTGGTGGGAACTGGTGATGAGAAGTGAAGCAAGAGTGCTGCTTTCTATCCTGAGTTCTTCTTTACTATTTGATATATTATCAGATGCATACTTAGCTTTGATAAATGCTTTGAAGCAGTCAATAACTTCTTATTGACAAAAAAAAAGTCTATTATAAGCCTACAACTAAATCAAGTATAAGGATATCCCCACACTTGATTAATAAATAAAATTAATTTAAATTTTAAAAATCTGAGACATGGGCTCTATCCTCAGAAGGACAACCATATTTGAATACAGGTGAACACACACACACACATGTATAATGTATACATGTACACAACTGTATGTGTGTGTGACCATACAGAAGAATAAAAATGGAATGTTGCTTAGGGGAAGAGGAGACCCAGAGAGTGGAAGTCCAGGGGGACTTCACTGAACAGCTTGGCCCTGCAGACTCTTAACAGGAAGAGGAGTGGAGGATGGTTATTCTGGGCAGGGAGTTGTGGTGCAAAGGAAGGATTGGGCCTTACATGTTTGTAGGACATGGAGAAGACCAATCTGACTAGAACTAGAAAATAGGATTGGTGGAGTGGCCTGGAAGGCGGGGGGAGGGGGGAATGGAGGTAGGATTACAGAGGCCTGTGAAGTCCAGACAGAGGACTTGAGGTTTTGTGGAGTAGAATTTGATGATGAGCTGTTGAAGTGCCTGGGTGGGGGAGTGCCGTTGGTCTAACAGTGTGGAGGGGATGTGCCCACTGAGAGAGGAGAGTCCAGGGTGTCATGGGGAAGTAGATGTGAGGTGATGATGCTCCCATATAAGAGAGGAGGAAGAGAAGTGTAAATACTCCCCTTTACTCCATGACCCTGGTGGTCAATAGACCCCAGATGACAGCTCAGACTTCCCTACTTTTTTCTAACTAAATTTCAGGGGTTCTGATACCAGCAAGGTCATATTCCCACCCTTCCTACAGACAGATGCCTCTGTGTCATCCTGGACAGAGCTACATTTGTTTAAAAAAAATAATAAAGTCGGGAAATGGCAAATAGCCAAGGAGTGTTTGGTTAGATGGGCTGGGCTTTACATGTTGGTTAGATGCATAAAGAGTGTTAGCAGGGTCTATAGGCACAGGTTCAAACCCCAGCCCATCTGGCATTTATCACCACAAGTCACTTCATCTCTCTAAGTCACAGTGCCCTCATTTACAAAATGGTGGGAATAACAACTTCCTCACAAGAAGGATGGAAGGTTTGCTTGAGAAAACGTGAATAAAGCACCTAGCATGTGGCACTCCGCAAACTGGAGGTTCCCTTCTCTGGTGCCCATTGCTGCCCAGCATCCACTCAACCTGTCTGCTCTCAGTCCTTATGCTTCACTGGATGTGCTCCAACCCCACCTCGAGGGCAGCCTCGTGGCCCAGGCCTAAGCCAATCAGTGCATGACCCGGATGAGCACATGATCCAATTCAGGCCAAGGAAAATCAGGACAAATCAGGACAAACGTTGTTTTTGTCAACTGTTGGAGCAAAATAAGCTATTTAACCAGCAGACAGTAATCTGAAAGGATCCTGGCCTGGAGGTGCAAGCAGCTATTGTACAAGCCTGCAGAGCTCAAGAGCGAAGTGATGGGGAAGAGAATCGAATGGAGAGAGAGAAGATCTGCACCTACTCCTGAGGCCCTGGATCCAGCTATCCCTGTGGCCAGGCTGCCCTGGGCCTCTCTAGAAGGGAACCTGAAGTTCCTTTTATAAAGCCTGTTGGGTTGGTTTTCTCTGGCACTTGCAACTCGTTGAGCCCTAACTGACACATCTCTGTCCCGTCTCCTGCCCCTCGGTGACTACAGGTTACCAAATTGAAGTTCTTCTGTGGGAAAAGAAAGGGAGTTTTTCCTGTGTCTTCCCTCTTCCCAGCAATAGAGCAACACGTAAACAGCTTGCCAGTGGCTCCGATTTTCCTTCCCAAATGAGCACCCCTAGGTCACTGGAAGCAGGTCCTTCTAGAGTCAAAAAGAACCACCTGCTTTTCTCTTCATCATCTTGGAAGGAGTAGGCACATTTCTCATTTTTTTCTCATCACGTCTTTTCTTTGCAGCCCTCCCCCTCCGGTTTCCCAGTCAATGAAGGTCCCATATGGACACACTGATTTTAACACCGTCCTTGGTCTGCAGTCTTTTCGTACCGCAGTCTACGGCCTCAGTTGCTACTGCCATACGTTTCCTCTCCTCCTCCATATTTCAGGTCAGGAAAACGCTTGTTAAACATTTGCTCCCAACACCTACCAGTAGGCTTCTTTTATGAAAGAGGGAGCTCTGTGTGGTGGTGAGATGGTTTCAGTCAACCTTGAGTTTATAAATAGCTAACACTCCAATTGGTTGCAAGTCTGGCAGAACGGGGAACATATGCATGCCCCCCATTTGAGTGGGCCCAGCTTATGTTATGTTGAGCAATTTTTTTTCTAGAAATGAATAAAAATTAAATTACGACAAAATGCCTTAATTCCCTATTAGTCATCTCAGATGCTAGTTTGTAATCGTGCATTCCATAACTTTCATCAATAGCCCCATCATTTGAAGGCAAATAGCTAGTCTCTTTCCATAGAAGGAAGCTTCAAGATGTATTTGTGAGCCCTATAATTGTTTACAACACATGAAAATTGTAGTTTGGGTTTGCTTTCCCCAAAAAAACACTGAAATAAAAACAAAATGACAAAACATAAAGCAAAACGAATCCTCGAGAACTGAGGATATTTTTACAAATTTATTGTCTCTTTTTTTTCCTTAAAAATATCATAAATCCTTGGAAAGTCCAGCCAACCTTGCTGGAGTCTCTGGTCATTTGAAACAGAAAGAAACTGAACAAAGATTCACCAAACTATCTCATCTTACCTGTCAGTTTTAACCTCTCAGGTAAAAAACTCACAACTTCTAGGAGTAGCCAAACTGACTCACATTGGTTATTTTTCTCTACTTTCAGCCCCTTTGCGTCATGGGGAAGTGGTAACATTAGAGAAGCACAGCACCGGCAAGAGCGAGTGAAGGAGTTATGACTACAGGCCCAGGAAATCTGCCAAGTCTCCAAACCGAAACATTGGTGCCCACACAAGGGGCCTGGCTCCACTGAGGTGAATCAGCCCAAAGAAGAACAAACCTGCAAACCAGTGAGAAGGCACCGGCAGCCGGGAACTTGTGCTCCAACAGAGGCAAAACTCACCACTGAGGAGAGAAATTTCTCTTAAAACAAAAACAGTTGCTCTCCCTCAGACCCACCGAGTATTTGTATAACTACCTGAAAGCTAGCTGTTCCTACAGTCATGAAATGCCCAACGCCTGGAGTCGCCCAGCTGGCCAGTGACCACGCTGAGACAGAGTCTAGCCTCCTGACCTCGTGGTTGGGCGCCGCCCATGACCCTGCTGGTCCGATAACACATTTGCGATGAACCCAGAGATTCTGTCTTGGGTGGTGTGCCCTGGACAGTCAAATGCCTCTCTTTCACAGGAGCCCTCGGATTTGGTTAGAATGAAAAAGGGAGGAAAATTGGTCTCCTGGACAGAGCACTGGCTCAGGAGTCCTTGGAGCCAGCTCAGTGGTGGTCCTGCAAGGCTGGCTGAGCATCACCTCCTCCTCGTGGATTTGCTTGGCTTCAACATCGGGATTCCACCCTCTCTTCTCTATCTGACAGGGTGGCCTAAGGTGAAGGACACAACCTTTCAGAGGATTCCCCAAAACATTCTTTTATTATTGTTGTTATTATTATTATTATTGAGATATACTAGACATATAACATTATAGTGGTGTTAGGTGTACAACATAATGATTTGATGTATATACACATTGCAAAATGATTACTACAATAAATTTAATTAACATTCATCACCACCATAGTTACAATATGTTTTTCATATGATAAGAACTTGGAAGATCTGGAGGAAGCAAGATGGCGGCGATATAGGCAGACGCGTCCCAGGTCTTGTCCCGGAGCAAACGGAGTAAGCAGCTGAAACTAATAACACCCACCCCGAATTGGCAAATTTACTCAGCTGGTGAGACGGCTTGCAGCCTGGAAGGGCAGACCTCCCCTGGAAAGGTTAAAAACCAGGGATCTGGGCAGGAAAGTTTGCCAGACCTGAGCCCAGAGGGTCGGAGGGAGACCGCATGGCAGACAGCCGCGTCTCTTGGGACAGACACAGACCCTGACCAGGGTAAGGAGTTCCGCGGGTTTGCTGGCGCCAGGAGATTTGAGATTTGGATTTTGTGATTGCGGAGAACTGAGACTAAAGGGGGCATCCTGAGGAACTGATCAGACCGTGCAGTGCCCATAAGAGAGGAGCGTTTCCCAGACCATGCAGTGCTGGTAAGAGGAGCGTTTCCCAGACCGGTAAGAGGAGCGTTTCCGCGGCCGGCCGGCGTTTGTCTGTTTCTTTGTTTTCACTGAACCCTGCTCATAGGACAGTTCGGATACAGACACTCACCTGTGCTGAAGAGAGGGTGAAGGTGCAGACGAGGGGAATCTGGGGAGAGGCTGAGGAAAGAGGGGGAGCCGGAGGAGGTGGCAGCGAATTGAGTGCTGAGACCCCCCTGGGCCCAGGACTGGGGCAGCCATTCCTCCAGAGGGTGGAATTCCTCCCCCCAGCCCCCCAGGCAAGGAGCACAGCCACACCCAGATTCCACCCTGTATGAGATAAAGGACTAAAACAAGCTGATTAGTCCCTGGGAGTTACCAGGGTCTGGCCTATAGAGGGATTTTCAGTCCCACCAACAACACAGAGCAGGGTAAGGATTAAAAAAGGATAGAGAAGCTGTATAGCCTCAGAGGCCAACCCAAAAACACTGCCACCCAGAGGTTGAGCCACAAACTGACTCTTAGGGGAATACAAATTAAGGCAGACTGGATCACAAATACGGCCTGCTTTAAAATCAGGACTGTGATTTACAACACGGAGGAACAGTGTAATGCAGGCAACACTCTCCTAAATACCTGGCAGGACCAAGGCGAACCAGGCTGAAGAGTAGAAGAACCGAAAGACCATCACTACTGCAAATTTTTTCTTTTTCTTTTTCTTTTTAATTTTTTCACCTTTTTACTAAGAAACCAATTTTTTTTTCTCTTTTTCTTCTTTTTCCATCACCTGATTTTACCCTTTCAATTACCACATTTTTATTTTTAACCAGTATTATTACTCCTACCATTTTACCATTTTTTAAAGTGCCATTTTATTTTCTCTTTATTTTCTTTTGGGATTAGTGTTCTCCATTCTATTTTCATCGTTCCTTTAGCATTAATTTTCCCTATCTCAATTCCACCTCTTTGCTAAAACCCTCTTCCTTACTTTTCCCCTTTTGGTGTCCTGTTTCTCTTACCCTATTCCTGCTCCAGACTTTCCCAATTCCCTCTTTTTACCCCCTGTCTAATTCCACCCTACTTATATATCCTATTTCCAATCTACTGCTCTAAATCCTTATACACCTATTCTTTATCCTTCTTCACTTTCCAACCATTTTTTTTTCTCTCTTATCTTTCTATTGTTTTCTTGATTGTTGAATATATTGGGCTTTTTTTTTTTTTTTTTTTAATTTGTTTGTTTGTTTTGTTTTGTGTTTTTTCTTCTTTTTTAGGACTGGTTGTGAGGTTGTTTTTCTTTTTCTTTTTCTTTTTCTTTTTTTTTTCTGCTGGTTTTTCCCTTCCCTCCCCCACCCCACCCCAGCTATTTTTGTGCTTCTGTTTTCCCTTACCCCTCTGGATATTATTGGTGGTTTGTAGTTTGCATTCATCTCCAGGGATCTGTTGCTGGAATTTGTTGAGATTAGTGGCAGTTCTATTGGAGTTTGCTCCTCATACGGGGAGTCTCTTCCCCACTTCTACTTCATTCTCTTTTTTCGCTCTCTTTTTTTCCCCCCTCTTTTTTCCCAATTCTATTTTTGCACTCCTTTTTTGTTTGTTTTTTTCTTATTTTTCTTTTCTGTTCTCTCTTTTATCTTCTTCTCTTCTTTCTCCCTTATCCCCTAATTCTCTTAATTCGGGTGGTCACCTTTATTTGGAGTTATTAATATTGTGAATATACTTGTGTTCAGTGCCTGGTACGTTGTGCCTTGCTCTGTTGTATTTTGTGCCTTTAAATCAACGCAGCAGATCCAAGCAACAGCAGCCCCCTGATCACCGCAGCCTCCTGATCACCACAGCCTCCTGATCACCACACCCTCTGTCTGTGGAACAGCAACTGTACGTGAAGCCTCCCCCCACCAGCCAGAAGAGCCAACACAGCTGTGAACAACACCCACCAGAGGAGCTGCTGCCAACTGGAAAGCAGCTGCTACCGCAACCGTCTGAGCAGCAACCACAACCCAAGGAGCCCCTGCCACCCAGGGAGCAGCCACTGAACACCTCAACATCTACATATGTCAGCGAGATCAAACATGGGTAGGCAAAGAAACCCCCAAAGGAAAGAAAAGGAGGACTCGCCAGAAAAGCAGCTAAGTGAGACAGAGATATGCAACATGACGGAAAAAGAATTCAGAATAAGGTTCCTAGAGTACATGCACCACATGTTCAAGAAGCAAGAAGAAACAGATGAAAAACTCAACTACTTATGCAAGAAGCTAGAAGAAACAGATGAAAAAATCAACAACTTAAGTAAGTCCCAAGAAGAAATGAAGAGTGACATAGCTTCAATAAAAAACTCCATTGAAAGTATCAACAGTAGACTGGGAGAAGCGGAGGACCGAATTAGTGAATTAGAAGACAAGGAAGCAAAACACACTCAAACTGTACGGCAAATGGAGAAAAAAATTAAAAGACAGGAGGAGAGCCTAAGGGAGCTTTGGGACAACATGAAACGAAACAACATACGAATAATAGGGGTGCCAGAACAACAGAAAGATGAACATGGATTAGAAAACCTATTCGAAGAAATAATATCAGAAAACTTCCCTGAGGTGGGGAAGAAAAAAGTCACACAAGCCCAGAGAGTCCCAAACAAGGTGAACCCGAAAAGACCCACACCAAGACACATCATAATTACCATGGCAAATGTTCAGGATAAAGAGAGAATCTTACAGGCTGCAAGAGAGAGACGGAAAGTAACATACAAGGGATCTCCCATTAGATTATCAAATGATTTCTCAACAGAAACATATCAGGCCAGAAAAGAATGGACGGAAATCTACAAAGTGATGCAAAGCAAAGGACTGAATCCAAGAATACTCTATCCAGCAAGGCTATCATTCAAAATTGAAGGGGAAATAAGAAGCTTCACAGACAAAAAAGGGCTAAGGGAGTTTATCACCACCAAGCCAGCCATGCAAGAAATGCTAAAGGGACTGGTGTAAAAAGAAGAAATATCAAGCTCAGAAAGAAAACAGCCACACACACACACACAAAAAGAAATGGCTACAAACAAATACCTTTCAATAATAACTTTAAATGTAAATGGACTAAATGCTCCAACCAAAAGACATCGAGTGGCTGAATGGATAAAAAAACATGACCCATACATCTGCTGTCTACAAGAGACCCACCTCATTAGAAGGGACTCACACAGACTGAAAGTGAAGGGATGGAAAAATATCTTTCACGCAAATGGAAAGGAAAAGAAAGCTGGGGTAGCAATACTTATATCTGACAAAGTACATCTCAAAGTGAAGGCCATAACCAGAGATAAGGAAGGCCACTTCATAATACTAAAGGGATCAATACAACAAGAAGATATAACCCTGGTAAACATATATGCACCCAATGCAGGAGCACCCACATACATAAGAAAACTTCTGGAAGATATCAGGGGAGAGATCGACAACAATACAATCATAGTAGGGGACTTTAATACACCACTGACATCACTGGATAAATCCGCTAGACAAAAACTCAGCAAAGAAACAGCAATCCTAAATGACTCACTAGATCAGATGGACTTAATTGACATCTTCAGAACACTTCACCCCACAGCTGCGGAATATACATTCCTCTCAGGTGCTCATGGGACATATTCAAAAATAGACCACATATTGGGTCACAAGCAAAGTCTCCACAAATTCAAGAAGATTGAAATCATAAAAAGCTTCTTCACAGACCACGATGGCATAATGTTAGAAATAAACTACAATAAAAACAACCCAAAATACTCAAACACTTGGAAGCTGAATAGCATGTTATTAAATATTGATTGGGTTACCGATGATATCAAAGAAGAAATTAAAAACATCCTGGACACTAATGACAATGAAAACACAACAATCCAAAACCTCTGGGACACAATGAAAGCAGTCCTGAGAGGGAAGTTTATAGCTCTACAGGCCTATCTCAAAAAACAAGAAAAAATGGTAGTCAATCATCTAACTCTACAACTCAAAGAATTAGAAAGAGAGCAACAAGAAAACCCCAGAGTGAGCAGAAGGAAGGAGATAATAAAGATTAGAGCAGAAATCAATGAAATAGAGACCAAAAAAACAATACAGAAAATCAATGAAACCAAGAGCTGGTTCTTTGAAAGGATAAACAAGATTGACAAACCCCTAGCCAGGCTCACCAAGAAGCAAAGAGAGAGGTCCCAAATAAACCAAATCAGAAATGATAGAGGCGAAATAACAACAGACCCCACAGAAATACAAATGATTGTTAAACAATACTACGAGCAACTCTACTCCAACAAACTGGACAACCTGGAGGAAATGGACAAATTCCTAGAAAAATACAACATTCCAAAACTCAATCAGGAAGAATCTAAAAACCTCAATAGGCCAATAACTATGGAAGAAATTGAAGCAGTCATCAGAAAGCTTCCAGCAAACAAAAGCCCAGGGCCAGACGGCTTCACAGGGGAGTTCTACCAAACATTCAAGGAAGAACTAAAACCTACCCTCCTCAGACTACTACAAAAAATTCAAGAGGAAGGAACGCTTCCAAGCTCATTCTATGAAGCCAGCATCACCCTAATACCAAAACCAGGTAAAGACATCACAATGAAAGAGAATTACAGGCCAATATCCCTCATGAACATAGATGCCAAAATCCTCAACAAAATCTTAGCAAATCGGATCCAGCAGTACATCAGAAGGATCATACACCATGACCAAGTAGGATTCATCCCAGAGATGCAAGGATGGTACAACATCCGTAAATCAATAAATGTGATACATCACATAAACAAATTGAAAGAAAAAAACCACATGGTCATATCAATTGATGCAGAAAAAGCATTCGACAAAATCCAACACCCATTTTTGATAAAAACTCTCAGAAAGGTGGGAATAGAAGGATCATACCTCAACATAATAAAAGCCATATATGACAGGCCCACTGCCAACATCATACTCAATGGACAAAAACTAACACCATTTCCCCTAAGAACAGGAACAAGACAGGGATGCCCACTCTCACCACTCCTGTTCAACATAGTACTGGAAGTATTAGCCATTGCAATTAGGCAAGAAGAAGAAATAAAAGGCATCCAAATTGGAAAAGAGGAAGTAAAACTGTCCTTATTTGCAGATGACATGATATTATACATACAAAACCCTAGAGACTCCATCAAAAAGCTACTAGACTTAATACATGAATTTGGCAATGTAGCAGGATACAAAATTAACCCCAAGAAATCTGAGGCATTTCTATACACCAACAGTGAACTTTCAGAAAGGGAGATCAGAAAAACAATCCCATTTACCATCGCACCAAAAAAATTAAGATACCTAGGAATAAACTTAACTAAAGAGGTTAAAGACCTCTACTCAGAAAACTACAGGACGTTGAAAAAAGAGATAGAGGAAGACATAAACAGATGGAAGAACATACCATGTTCTTGGATTGGTAGAATCAACATCATTAAAATGTCCATACTACCCAAAGCAATCTATACATTCAACGCACTTCCCATTAAAATACCAATGGCCTTCTTCAAAGATCTAGAACGAACTCTCCAAAAATTCATCTGGAATAAAAAAAGACCCCGAATAGCTGCAACGATCCTGAGAAAGAACAAAGTAGGTGGGATCTCAATGCCAGATATCAAGCTGTATTACAAAGCCACTGTTCTCAAAACTGCCTGGTACTGGCACAAGAACAGACATATAGATCAGTGGAATAGAATAGAGAGTCCAGAAATTAGCCCGAACCAATATGCTCAATTAATTTTTGACAAAGGAGGCATGAACATACAATGGAGCCAAGATAGTCTCTTCAATAAATGGTGTTGGGAAAATTGGACAGACATATGCAAGAAAATGAAACTAGACCACCAACTTACACCATACACAAGAATAAACTCAAAATGGATAAAGGACTTAAATGTACGACAGGAAACCATAAAAATTCTAGAAGAATACAAAGGCAACAAAATCTCAGACATATGCCAAAACAATTTCTTCACTGATACAGCTCCTAGGGCAGTTGAAACTAAAGAGAAACTGAACAAATGGGACTACATCAAAATAAAAAGCTTCTGCACAGCAAAAGAAACCATCAACAAAACAACAAGAAAACCCACCTCGTGGGAAAACATATTTGCCAACGTCATATCGGATAAGGGCTTAATCTCCAAAATTTATAGGGAACTCATACAACTTAACAAAAAGAAGATAAACAATCCAATCAAAAAATGGGCAAAGGATCTAAATAGACACCTTTCAAAAGAGGACATTCAGAAAGCCAAGAGACATATGAAAACATGCTCAAAGTCACTAATCATCCGAGAGATGCAAATCAAAACAACAATGAGGTACCATCTCACACCTGTCAGAATGGCCATCATCAACAAATCAACAAACGACAAGTGCTGGAGAGGATGTGGAGAAAAAGGAACACTTGTGCACTGCTGGTGGGAATGCAGACTGGTGCAGCCACTATGGAAGGCAGTATGGAGGTTCCTCAAAAAATTGGAAATGGAACTCCCATTTGACCCTGTGATCCCACTACTAGGAATATATCCCAAGAAACCAGAAACACCTATCAGAAAGGATATATGCACCCAGATGTTCATAGCAGCACAATTCACCATAGCTAAGATCTGGAAACAGCCTAAGTGCCCATCAGTAGATGAATGGATTAGAAAACTTTGGTACATCTACACGATGGAATACTATGCTGCTGTTAAAAAGAAGGAACTCCTACCATTTGCAACATCATGGATGGAACTGGAGAGCATTATGCTAAGTGAAACAAGCCAGTCAATGAAGGAAAAATACCACATGATCTCACTCATTCATGGATAATAAAAGACCATTACAAACTTTTGAACAATAATAGATACAGAGGCAGAGCTGCCTCAAACTGATTGTCAAACTGCAGTGGGAAGGCCAGAGAGAGTTGGGGGGCAGGAGGGAGGGGAGTAAGAGATCAACCGAAGGACTTGTATGCATGCATATAAGCATAACTAATGGACATAAGACACTGGGGGGTAAGGGAGGGTAGTGGTTTGTCAAGGGCGGGGGGGGGGGAAAAAGGATACTTATGTAATACCCTTTGTAATACTTTAAGAGGAAAATAAAAAAAAAAAAAAAAAAAAAAGAACTTTGAAGATCTATTCTATTAACCACCTTTAAATGCCAAACAGTGTTAACTACAGTCACCATGCTTAACTATAGCCAGTACATCCCCAGGACTTACCTTATAACTGGAAGTTTGCACCCAAAGCCATTCTTTGATTATTATTAAATTTATGGTTTAGCAGCTGGAGACTCAAACCAAAGGACCATCTTTACACGTAAGAGCATAAAAACAGAGTTCAAATATTAAAGTTCATAGTAGAACTACTCCAAAACAGTATAACCGTAGGTCCTTCAACTCTCAAGACAAAGCCATATTTTTGGTTCATAAATTTCAATGCTAAAACCCATCAATGTCCAAGCAGGTGATATATTTTCCAGTTATTCTTAACTGGACTTCTGTTTATCTCTGTTCTCATTACTACTCGTTTGCTTCGTTAAGGCTCCCATCTCAGAAGTTTGAGCATAAATGCAAAATCTGTGACGCTGAAATACAGTCAGGTGCTATAATCACTCAACTATGGCCAAATGAAAAAGATTCTCAATTAGCTTTCAAAATAGTCATGTTTTTTAAAAATATGTACTGAGATGCAATTTGTAAATGTGCCAGGTTGTAAAACTTAGTGACATTCAGCCCATAAATAAAATTTTAAGAAATTAAGATAGCAAGTTTAAACTATTTCAACCCCATTTTAGAAATAAGCAGACTATGAATAAATGCATAGAATATACATAATGTATTAAAACTGATTCTGTTCTGGAGTTCCCCATTTCTGTCGGATTTTTATTTCCATCTGTTCCTGCCCCCCAGTTGGTGTGTCCCCCCTCACCCCGCCCCCCACCTCTTCACCTTCACCTCCGAGGGGTGTGCCGCTTGTGTGGATTCTGGAGTCAAACTGCACAAGTTCAGACTCCAGCTCTGCCTCGTACTATTGACTCGGTCAAGTTGCATAACCTTTCCAAGTCTCCCTTTCCTGACCTATCCAGTGGTGATAATAACAGTGTCTATCTCACAGGATCATTATAAACAAAGCTGTGGATCACAGCCCCTGATACAGAAAAAAGATCCAATCCATTCTAATTAGTGTGGTGGCGCTGGTTCCTGCCTAGACTCCCCCCTGGCATGTGTGTCTTCAGCCTCTGCCTGTTCCCATCCCTATGGGGCCTTTTTGCCAGACTCTCTTTCTTACCAGAGCCGTGTTGCTTAGCCCACTGAGCAGGTGGCCGCAGGGACAAGAGGAGGCCCATCTGGATCATCTTTGGGCCGTCTCATCTCTCAGGAGACACAGACAATGAATCACAGAGGACCTCAAGCGGCCAGAGAACACGGGGGTGATAGCTGCCAGTGCAGAACTGAGCAGCAAGGGCAGCTGAGCCACCGCCTACGCCCCAGCGCCCCCTGCCGTGTGCTTCTCCTGCCCTATCGCACAGGGGTCCTTGCCCGGGCTGGCTTCCCAGCAGTCAGCCCAGCCTGTCACACCACTTTACTAACTTGCTCTTAGAAGAAAAGAGCTCCTCGATAGTCATTTTAGAACTGGATTGGAATATGAGGAACTCTAATCCCAGTGCGTATCCCAGCCCCTCTGGAGTAAGTTTTTTTCTACTTGTTATCCTATGCTTCGAAAATAAGCCATTTCCCCAAAAGACAGTGTCACCATTCAAACAGCCTAAACACACGTGCGGGAGCAACTTTCTCTTTTTAAACAGGATGGGACTCTGGTGCATAAGACTGAGAGTCTCCGGGGGTCATGGTGGCCGGGCTCAGGGGAAGCCCGTCCTTCACAGACATGCATCTTCCATGTTGGCTGATGCCCAGGAAGTGGGTGTCTCAGAAATTCTCATCACTTGTATAGCACAGTAATTACAGAATAATTAAGTTTAGCCCTCTCTTCAGTTTTCTTGGGGTTTTTGTTTTGTTTTGTTTTGCAAATAGGCTTACAGGGTCTCGCAGATATTCCAAAGTTATACTTACTGGTCAGTGTAGCATTTTTCTATTATTGTTACTTTTTCAAACATTTTTATTCAACTTATAATTATTTTGCCTTGTAAATATGTACATTAAAATATTTTTTAAATAAGCTGCATGTATTTTTGGCACAGGAAGCTATTCATACTACATTGCTGAGTGAAAGGTTTACAAAATATCACTTGATCTCACAGTCACTCTCTTTTGCACATTATAAAATCTGGAAGCTGGCCGTTAGAATGCCAATAGTAGTTATGTCTAGGAAGGTAAAATTACAGGGAGTTTTCTTTTCTCTTTTTTTTTTCTAATAATTTTATGCATATTGTTCAATCACATATAATTGAATACATTTTTATTTTCAATTTTCAATTAACACAAAAAGCATATTCCTAAAGCATGTTTCACACCACTACTCCCTTGTTAATTTCTCCATAAAGTTTGGAAGTTTTACCCACTCCACGAAAGCTCTCTGGAAACTTGCTGATGACAAGGAATCTGGGATAAAATCCTGCCACTGAGGACACCACCTTCCTTTCAAGTCCCTTAAAATGAAGCTGGTCCTGCATTTGTCTGACTTAGTCACTTCAGGCCTCCTGCTGTTAGGCTGTTACCTGCACTTCCTTTCCTGAAGAAGCAACGATTTTCTGACTGTAATTGACAGTGATTGCTTACTCACTCTGCAGGGTCTGCCCTCCGACCCTGCCGCTGCGCTGGGCCCCAGCAGAATTCATCACTCTCCTCTGCACTCCTTCCCGCCTCTGATGACATATTGGGCACAACTTGCTTGTCCATCCCCCCTCTGTTTAAACTGAAACCCCTTGAGGACAAGGCCCGGGCCCGGGCACTTGGGTTGAGTTGCTTTGTGCCCTCCCTCCCAGCACAGTGTGTGGCCGTGACACCAGCACAGTACCTGCTGGCTAACTGAACGCACTAGATTAATGAATCCGTCCAGCAGACCCTTCTCAGCTCCTCCAAGTGAAGCCAGTTTCAGCTGAGTGGCATCTGGGAGGGGGAAAGGGTTAGATTATAAGGCTAACATCACAAATAGTTACTTTAACATCATCTGTCAAAATCCTCCAATTGCCCATGACATTGAGTAACACGTTGGGAGGAAAACCCACTTTTACAAAACAAGGGTATAAATTTATAATATATATATCTAAGAACATACAGTACATAATAGAATACATATGAAAGTATAGTCGTCCAACATATTTAAGAGAGAGAAAGCAGACCACGCATGGTTTGACTTACGGAAGTTAAATATGACTCCAATGTCTGGGTCCCCGTGCACTTGTAGCATTTTGAGCCTTCGATTATAACATGCATCACACTGTCTTATAACTGTCTACATGTGTGTCACCCCATGTGATTTGGTGAAAGGACCATGCTTTCCTTTTTTGTCCTTCAAGAGCTTAGCACAGAGACCCAGTAAATTTACCTAAAGCTTATTAAGCACTTAATGTGTGTCAGGCACTATACTAGGTGTTTACACATTATCTCATGTTATACTCAACAACACCAACAGAACTATTCTCCTAATTTTATAAGGTGACCCAGCTAATCTGAGAAAAGCCAGGATTCAAACACAGGTCTTATCTGCCTCCAAACCCCATTCTCATTACATGGCACTACTCTGTCTCTCCATTATAAAGAATGTGATTTGATGAACATTTAATGAACATATATTAATCTGTAATTACTTAACAGAGAGACTTGGAGTGGGGACATGGCTAGGAAAATTATTAACAAAGGTGATTGACTTGACTACAATAAGAAGACATTAAAGTCCAATCAGAATTAAGAATATCAGAAAATAGCTCTGGCCGTTGTGGCTCAGTTGGTTGGGTGTCATCCTGTGCACTGAGAGATTGCCACTTCCATTCCTGGTCAGGGCACATGTCTGGGCTGTAGGCTCAATCCCCTGTAGGGGGCATGTCGGAAATAGCCATTGATGTTTCACTCTCACATCAATGTTTTTCTCTTTCTCTCCCTCTCCCTTTCTCTCTCTAAAAATTAAGTAAAATATTTTTTTAAAAAAGAATATCAGAAAATATAATTCAGGAAGAATAGTCTATTTGAAGAATCTGATTGCCCACAATCCTTTCAAAACACATCCACTAGTTACAACAGCTACTGTATGAAAAAACATAAATCCAAATGGATATAAGATACTAGAGTATATTGGGAATTGCTGACTGTTGTAAGTATACTTTATTGTCCCACCATGATAGGGAAATGGTAGGGAGCATCAATCAAGATACATTATTAATGTATTTTATTTTCAGACAGGGAAGGACCCAGCTAGGAATTAGAAGTCAGAACCCCAGAGCCCTTTCTGTCTCTAATGCAGTTAACTCCATGACCTTGGGCACATCCCAGAAGTTTGGGTTACCCATCTGTGAACTTGGGATAAATTAAAAGGTGCAGGGGGGTTTGTCGACAGCCATATGCTTCTTTTCTCATGTGCATCTCCAATGGCCCTGTCACAGGAGCCACGGTCCATGGCAGAGCGCGGTGGAAGGCAGCCCAGCTGCCCAGGACGCGGCTCACCTGCATGAAATGGATGCAGACGTAACTGAGTTTCCCCACAATGGGACGTTAGCGAAGTGCTCGCTAATGTGACTCAGACACAAAGCATGGTGCGTGTGTGAGCAAGCAAAAGTGAGGATTCATTAAAACAAGTATTCATATACGACCTGTGCCTTTGCCTCACTTATTCAATACGTATGAAATATATAATATAACTCACACCCCTCAGTGCTCTGGTGCACGCAAAATCCACAGCTTCTTGTATTTCATACTCTGTGCTCGGGTGAATTGGCTAAACACAGAAAATGTTCAAAAATAGCTTCTGGATCCAGTTGAAAGGCACCAGAACTTTGTACTTGCCCGGGGCAGTGACAAGAATGCAGAAACCGCTGAAACCGGTTTGGCTCAGTGGATGGAGCGTCGGCCTGCGGACTGAAGGGTCCCAGGTTCGATTCCGGTCAAGGGCATGTACCTTGGTTGCAGGCACATCCCCACTAGGAGATGTGCAGGAGGCAGCTGATCGATGTTTCTCTCTCATCGATGTTTCTGACTCTCTATCTCTCTCCCTTCCTCTCTGTAAAAAATCAATAAAATATATAAAATAAAATAAAATAAAATAAAATAAAATAAAAGAATGCAGAAACCTGCTAAGGAAGCAGCCTGGAGGGGGAAGGCCCCCTGGGCTCCAGGGCCTCATACCAGCACTGAGAACCCAGCACTGAGAACCCAGCTGTCCCTTTGCCTCTGTCCCTTTCTCACCTGCAGCCTCCGCCGTACCCACTGGACCCCTCAGCACGGCAGGAAGAGGGAAAGGAAAGAAATTGAAAACCACATCGATCCGTGCTGCTTCTTGTTAGCAGTTGTGAGAAAATATTTAAGAGGGGGAAAAAGAGCCGAAACCGGTTTGGCTCAGTGGATAGAGCGTCGGCCTGCGGACTCAAGGGTCCCAGGTTTGATTCCGGTCAAGGGCATGTACCTGGGTTGCGGGCACATCCCCAGTAGGAGATGTGCAGGAGGCAGCTAATCGATGTTTCTCTCTCATCGTGTTTCTAGCTCTCTATCTCTCTCCCTTCCTCACTATAAAAAATCAATAAAATATATTTTAAAAAAAAAGAGGGGGAAAAAGAAGTTGAAAGTTCTAAATATAAAAGTACTTACAGATGGTTGGAGAGCTGGGTACCTAGGCTGTCCTTGACACAGTGGGCCCAGTCTCTGCATTGCAAAATGGTACCTGAACCGATCAGGACCGCGGCCTCCTGCGTCAGCGGGGTTCAGAGGTGTGTGTTGGTTTAATGCCGCCTCTTCGAGGCAGCCTGTACATCAGTTCCCCAGCATGACAGGTATCTGAAAACACCTGACAGTCAACAATGTTTGTGAATGGGAAGTGCAGCTGAATGAACGGATCTAAACTAGCAATTCTGCAGATGTGCTCCTGCCTGGGAACTGGACTCAACTCCACCTCTGTGGATGTATCCATCATTCACTCATCCATCCATTCATTCATTCATTCAGCTCATCATCATTTACCGAGCACGCACAGTGCACCAGTGTGTCTCCACCACACAGCAGCTTCCACACCCCTCTCGTCAGAGAGGTGCTTCCGAGGAGCCTAGAAACCCAGGGACTGTCAAAGGTGGGCAGGGAACTCGCTCCACCGAAGCTCCAAAAAGAGATAATAAAGTGGAAGCCAGCAGCTTGGATGCAGAGGGTGTGGGATTCATGGACTGAGCCGTCCCCAGGCACCACCAGTACATGGGAGCCTTGAGCAAGTTAAGCTACCTTTCCACTTTCCCTTCTTTATCTGTAAAATCAGAGGGTTCATTTTACATACTTTACTTTTACTAGTTATTCACCCTACACTTAGTAAGAACAATGTTCTGTGTTTGTGGGAGGCAGACATAATATAAAATGTATGCGGAAGCACCCAGGAAAGTATAGGAAGGCACTGTTGTTATTGTTAAATGTATGTTGACCGTTCATGTTTGTAGAACATTCTAATAAATCGCAACACAAAAAGAACAGACTCCGTGTGGCAGTGGAGAATGTGGTGTCAGAGCAGAGAATCAGTGAAAACCCCAGGGAGTTTTCCTGGGGTTGATGACAGAGAGGACTCCGAGGTGTCTCAGCTGGGAACACCGATCGGGTGGGAAAGGAGAAAAGGGTGATGTGTAGAGGCTGGTAAAGGAAACTAGAAATTTCAACAGGAGAGTCTGAAGCAGTTTCAACGCTTTCCTGAAATTTCATAGAAGCTTTTGAGGGCTGGAAGAAAGTTTGAGTTTTCCAATAGTCCATCTCTCTCACTCACTAGATGAGGAAACAGTGACTCACCCAGGGACAGTCTGGTTTCCTGCCTCCCGGGCATCTTCTCCCCAACCTGCAATAAAAGCTTCACACTTCTACAGAAATGGTTATCATATAATTATACATTGCTGAGCTATGATTATTGCCTCACCCAAGAAGACGGTTATTTTTAAGTTTAAAAAACAGAGAGAACAAATTCTCAAAACTATGGGTAAAGCCCTACAAATTGTACAGTAGATGACTAAAGAAAAGTTTTAAATCGTGGAGGCCTCTGAAAAAATCACTTCGATGAAAAACAGGAACTTTCAAGAAAGCTTTTTGGCAGTAGGGAAACACTGGTATTCTTTCTGTTATAAATGCTACCGTAGCAATTAAGAAAAAAATCAGACAACAAATCGGGAGGCTGGAAGACTGTAATTCAAGTTTTCTAATCTGCCACTGGTCACTTACCACGCACCTGGGGTAAATCTCAGTCACTACAACCAAACTACAGAAAAGGGGAAGCTAGTCAAATGCCCAAGGGAACCTAGAAGGTAAACCCAGTGCCCTCGGGGAAAGTGAGGGGGAAAAGGAGCAGACTGACAGCATACGGGCCTTGTTAATGGCCTCTCTGCCTGCCGGCCCAGCCACCAGGAAGAGAGCAGATCCCTCCTGAGCATCCCAGGAGTGACTGTAGGGTCTGTAGGGTCCTCCTGTGAGAAGTAGCTCAAACACAGGCTGCCATGTTCAAATCCCAGCTCTGCCACTTAAGCTGTGTGACAAAGCAAATTGTCTCCATTTCTCAAATGGAATGAAGATAATATTGCCTACGTCATACAGTTGATACTAGGAATTTTTTCAGTTAATGTGCATAAAGCACATAGAACAGGAATTGGTTTATGGAAAACAATCAACAGTAACCACAATTATTAGTTATTTGCCAGTTCTGAGCATTTCTGCTCCAACAATAACCAGTTACAGTTCTGATGTTGGACTTTAATTGAATTCCACAAAGAGGATACAACCACAGCTAAACTGTATGTAGTAGTGAAACTGAACAATGAATTGCAGGGTTCTCTACACAAAATTACAGACTTACGAGTTGTAACTGTGAGTCCGGATTCCAAAGAGGAGTCGCTCACCTCACACCATTGGTCCCAGTGCACATGCTTGGGGCTCCGTGGGCAGGCTGCTGAGGGGGATATCCTAATCCCTGTGCTCTTGGACAAAACTCTCCATCCCCAACCACTGGCACCTACTGCCCTTCATGTAAAAGTTTATAACCTCGTGCCTGCTGCTTTCTACCGGTCCACACCCTCCCTCATGGCTGCAGCCAGCCCAACAGCCATGCCGGAAAAAAATAATCGTTTCTAAGCATCAACCTGGCCCAGCCCAAGACAGAGAACCCTAGGAAGAGAGGGAAGGCCTTTCCCTGCGTGTGTCTGCTGCACATTAGCCTCCTTGGATTCCCAAATGCCTGGGGTCCCCCATGCACGTTAGAATTCAGCGGTTCTCATCTTGTGGGTCTCGACCCCTTTGGCAGTTGAACGACCCTTTCACATAGGTCGCCTAAGACCATCCTGCATATCAGATATTTACATTACGATTCATAACAGTAGCAACATTACAGTTATGAAGTAGCAACGAAAAGAAAATTATGGTTGGGTCACAACATGAGGAACTGTATTTAAAGGGCCAGAAGGTTGAGAACCACTGCGTTAGATACAGGGTCCTGGGGTCCACAACACAGGCCCACTCCTTGCCCTCCAGGAGCTTACAGTCTAGTTGGGTGTATAGATAAGTATGCAGGCAATTACAGTGGCGTCCTGAGTCTCACAGTGGTCTTGGGGAGATCAGAACTCAGGAAGGCTTCCGGGAGGAGGTGATCGCTAAGCTGAGATTGAATTAGCCAGCCCATCATCTTCTGTCCATCGCTTTCTGGCTTTTTGCATATCCCAGACTCAGTGCATGATATTTGGGCAGAAAAGAGGTGGCTAGGGAGAGTGCCACTAAAAGGAACTTCACTGGGGAAGGAGGGTTCAGGGGACACCCGTCGCTGTTTATCATTTCTCTCCTTCCCTTGCTAAAACAAAGCAGCAGAATCTCACAGCTGAGACCAGAGAGTGGGCTCGGTGCTTCTTTCTCACCCAAGACTGTCCTTTCCATGTGCACTAGGGAGGCAGGGTCACTTGGCAAAAGCCTATTTGACCTCGTTTGGAAAGCAGTCGGATAAGGCTCAGTTCCTCTTATGGTCACCATGTGGTTACCTGTGCCTCGTGCAGCCAACCAGCCCTCTGCGGGCCCTCACCAGACAGTCCCACCTCTCCCACTGGGGCTGCAGATGTGGCCGTTCTGTTTCAGACCGCACACGAGGAAGTGGGTTGGCACAAATGGCCCTCCCATTTCACGGGACAGCTCCGGGGCCTCAGCTGCCTCTGCCCCTTGCCTCAGGCTTTCGGTTGGAGTCCTCACAACTCATTTTTTGCTTGTATGTTTGCTTGTTTTCACTTGCTTTTCCCTTTTTTAATTCTTTTAAAATTATATTTATTTGGGTGACATTGGTTAATAAGATCAAGTGTGCAATTCTATAATACATCATCTGCATATTAAATTGTGTGCTCATCACACAAAGTCAAATCACCTTCTGTCACCATATATTTCACCTCTTTACCCTTTACTACCCCTTCCATCCTCCTTCCCTCTGATAACAACCATACTGTTGTCTGTGTCTATGAGTTTTGTTTGTTTTTGTTTGTTGATTTGTTGTTTTCTGTTTTATATCTCACATACGAGTGAAATCATACGGTTCTCGACTTTTTCTGTCTGACTTATTTCTCTTAGCATGGTATTCTCAAGATCCATCCATATTGTCGCAAATGGCAGTATTTCATCTTATGGTTGAGTAGTCTTCCATTGTCTATAAGTACCACATCTCTTTAAGCACTTTACAGTGTATGAGGCACAGATGGCTCTTGCTCTCTTGCAGACTGAAAATTTATTGGGGTGACATTGGTTAGTAAGGTTATATAGGTTTCAAGTGTACCTTCCTATAATACATTATCTGTATGTTGCATTGTGTGCCCATTACCCAAAATCATGGCTTTGAGACCCTGGTGTGAACTGTCAAAGATAGCACAGCATGTCAGAGACAATATGGAGTGAACCCAGCTCTCTCCCACTTTGGTCCAAGCAGAATGCACAGCTCCTGGCAGAACCAAAGAGTGTGTGCTTTAGTGATCCCTTTAAAGGAAGAAACTTTAGCCCAGCCAGTATTGCTCAAGGTTGAGTGTTGACCTATGAACCAGGAGGTTACGGTTTAATTCACCGTCAGGGCACATGCCCGGGTTGCAGGCTTGATCGCCAGTGGGGTGGTGTGCAGGAGGCAGCCAATCAATGACTCTCACATCATTGATACTTCTATCTCTCTCTCCCTCTCGCTTCCTCTCTGAAATCAGTAAAAATATCTTTTAAAAAATAACAAATAAATAAAGGAAGAAACTTTTAAAGGCCATGGTTTCTAAAATCAAAGATGGTATGTATATGCACTCAATTATGAGAGCAACTATAATTTTTTCAAATCCTTAGGAGTTGGGGGGATAGAGAAAATAATAGAGAAATAGGGAATGTAAGATAGAGAAGATAATAGAGAAATAGGGAATGGTAAGAAAGAGAACATTTAACATTTGTTTGATTCTCAAGGAGAGCAATATCACCACCCCCATGCTTGACACATCATTGACACTCAATAAATATTTGTTGAATGAATACATCCATTACACATATGCCACATATAGAAGTAGAATTAGTGTATGGATATTTTGGCTGAGGCTTGACTATTAGGTAATGTTGACAACAAGAAAAACTGAACAAACTCATGAAGTAACTCGCTACTTCCATTTTCCTAGTTCAGTTTCAAAAACAGTATATATATATATATATATATATATATATATAATCTTCTAATGCAGTTCAAATTTGAAAGTACCAGCTGGGCTAGGCTTCCCAGTTGTATATGACCCAAGAAATCAAATATTCTTCCCGATTACTCATGTGTTTTTACCCTTAGAGGTCACTTTTGGTCTGTAATCAATGCAGAACTTGTTAGCTAAACAAAAAGTTATCTCCTGTGCTTTAAGCGTAAGCTAATAAATCAATTTATTATTTGTTCTCCCTGCTGTCAGCATTTGGTCTCTAGCTCTGATCTATATTAAAATCTATTGTGTGAACCGTATGTGAGTGTGTGAATATAGGCAGCTCTTACATTGATTGTAGAGACATATGCAAATGCATGTGGCATATTTCTGATTCCTGGGACCAGTATAGTAACATATTCTTATGCAGCTATTGAGATGAAACACACACACACACCCTGAAATTTGTACAGCTTCTCGGTAGGGGGAAGCTCCAGGCGCAACACGAAGAGTCACACCAGCTGCTGAAGAGGAAGCTGTCTGGGCTTTGAAATACTGCCGCAACTGGGCTGATGTCTCTGATATTGTGTCATTAATAAAAATCTATCATCCCATCCTGGTGTATCTGACTCTCATTTTTAAAATGTGCTTTTAATTTTTGTCCCCGAACTAATCTGCTTCTCCCAGGTCTTGCTGAATTCTGCGTGGAAAGGAGAGAAGAGGCAGACCACAGGCCCACGGGCCTGGAACACTTGGCCATTTTGTCTGGGCAAGAACGCAGGCATCAGAGCTACCTAAAGAAAAGCTACCTAAGGAAAAGATCATCACAAATGAGAACACATTAAAAAAGAAGAAGAAGAAACAGAAAAACCAAAAGATGTAATCAGACCAGTGTGTGATGTGTGCAGTTTACTTCCATTGGCAGCTAAAACTCATCTTGTATTTAAGAACATTTTGAAATTTGTCCCCGTAATGTTTTCAATTACAAGCTTTCTTGCATGGGATGCATCAAGGGAGAAACAACACTTCGAGTTAGAACAAAGGTACTCCCAGAGACAAGTATGATTAATGGGATAATCTTGTAGATTACAATAGTTAAGAGGCATTTTCTGCCATTCCCTGCTCTCCAAGGACTGGGACAACTCACTCCCTTACAAACAGCTGCACATTCCTCAATACCATTATTATCCAACACAAGGCGCTTGCGCATGTTCAAATTCCTACAGTCTCCACATTTGGCAATTTCCTATTGTGCAACTTCAGTTTCAGAAGTTAAAGCCTCGAGTTTCGTGTGATTACTTGATAGAGTTTACAAACGGAATTGATTTTCTAGAGCGTCATTAAAGGTTGCTCTGTGAGAAACCAGACAAAAGAGTGCCCCGACAAGCAAGGCAGCTTTTATGTGGCACGTTGGAAACAGAAAGGGCGGGTCCTGTCATCTGCCAGTCGGTCCCCCAGAGTCCCCCTGAGAGGCAGGTGAATGTTTTTATTCCTGGTTTACGGGGAAGAAACAGGCAAAGAGAAATGAAGAGACTCACGCTGGGCTTGGCAGAACGGCTGGTGGAGTTAGAATTAAGAATGCCAGGTTCCCTGTCTCCGTTGTCCAGGCTCTGCCCACCAAGCCAGCCATCTCCTCCTAAGACAATTGCTCAGCCCTCCATGAGACCCAGTGGGAAAAAGATAAACTCCCCTATGTAATAGCCAATGCAAGTGACTGGGATATTGCTGGAAATGTGATTACATACCTGGGAGATACTTTGGGTTTGGCTCCACACCAATGCAATAAAGAGAATATCACAATAAAGTGAGTCCCACACATTTTTCTGGGTTTCCCTGTGCCTCTGAAAGTTATGCTTACACTATATGGTAGTCTGTTATTAAGTGTGCAACAGCATGTAATAACAATGGACACACCTTAATTTGAAAAAGACTTCATTGCTAAAGGATGCTATCCATCGTTTGACTCTTCAGTGAGTCGTAATGTTTTTGCTGGTGGAGGGTGTTGCCTCAATGTCGATGAAAACACAACACTTGCGAGGTATGCCTGCATAGGCTTTTTCTTTCTGGGGTGGAAGTGAAGCTTTCAGAGGCTCCTTAGTAAGCTTCTGGACCGACAATATTTCCCCCTTCCATTTGTCCCACTCCAGTTCCGTGTTCGGTTCTCTTCCTCATTATTAAAATTGGAGGGGCACACTGACCAATCTTCACTTTTCCAACTCTAAGCAAATCTCTTCCTTGTTTAGTATGTTGGATCCTTCAATGTTTTTTCTGTGTGCCCAGGAGTTTTTAGCCTCTTGACATTCCTCTGAAAACCTTCTCAGATGAACAAGACATAAAGTTCACGCTGAATAAAATTATAACTCAAAGGAAGTTTTTACTCAGTGCCCTGCTCCCTCCTGGCTGCACTATTTTCCTCTCAAAGGCTGGGGCATCCCTCCCCACCTGAAGGTCAGCATCTTGAGTCCGTTTCTCTAGTAAAACCAGAAAAATGTGAAACTGTTCCGAGAAGATGTAAATAACGGATGACAGCTTAAAGTGCTCGTAGGCATTTGCATCTTGCAGGATCCAACGCTTTAAACTAAGAGAAGATGTTAGTCTGATGAAGATTCAGGTGTGCCACAGGTGGAGGGAGGTTGACATGGTGTGGAGTGAAGGGGGCCGTGGGGGAGTTCTCACAGTTCCTGAAATCATCATGTGTACCAGTGGTTCCTAAACTTGAGTGTTTATTGGGATCACCTGGACAGCTTATTAAACTACAGAGTGCTGGCCCTATCCCCAGAGCTGCTGACTTAGTGGGTACGGGATGGAGGCCAAGAATTTGCATATTTAACAAACTCCCAGATGTGGCTGCTGGTTGGTGGGCCATGCTCTGAGTAGCGCTGATGTCACTGATGTCAATACTGTGTGCTCCAAGGACTCTGGGAAGCAGCCCCAGCAAGAACTATTCATGATGCCCAGAATCAAATAAATTAAGCTCTAAAGAATGGGTGAGTACCCAAACTGAGGAGGTAAAACGACCTAAGAGAAGCCAGGTGGTTGGAATGGAGATTATGGCTGTGGCCTTGCTTTGCAATTCTTTCTGACCCGGGCCAATCCAGGAAGGGAGCCTCGAGAGCTGAGGATACGTTATCAAGGACAGCTTTTCAGGGTGTTTAGAGGTGGTGATTGTTAGCCAGCACTGTAATTGACCTCCGCTGTCACAATCGTATACAAAGAGATGTAGCTTGGTACCCAGGGAGCAACCATCAGGGGTTTATAGATCAATATCCACACCTTGAACTGCTCTTGAAAGCAAATTAAAAGCCAGCGCTGACTGCACAGAGTACAGGCCAAGGTGTAAGCAGTGATTTGCAAAAGTTCTTTAATTAGAGTCAATAAGAAGTGTCTCTTGCTTTTTTTTCTTCCATTCCCCCTAGCTTGCTAGTGATCTTATTTTTCTTTCAGATGTCACAGATGTTGTTTAGGGGGATGGTGCAACACTGACAAGCTAACATCCTGAACTTTTATAAATGTATACTAATTGAAACCTATTACCATGTAGTATATGTGAGTCAGTAAAGAATGTGTTGCTCCCGTAGTGTACAAAGAGAAAATAAAGAAGAAATGTGAGATGAATTGTCAATGTCTATAGCATGTCCTTTGGCAAAAAGTACATCTAAATTACAGTTTTGTCTCCATGGAGTTGGAGAGCACACCATACGTCCTTTAGATGGAGAGGAACATAGCTTCTCCCTGTTCCTCTCCCTTCAACAGAAAACTTCCTAAGGAACCTGAAAGGCAGGCTCGGCTGCAAGCTCTGTTTAAATACACACGGCAGACTTTTGAATGAATATAAACATCTTCATTATATTCTGCTTTCCTCTTTTATTCTCGTTTACGTCTTCTGTGGTTTCAAACTTCTCAATGCCAAGTTGTGGGCAGTCATTTTCTAAGTCAGTTAAAAGGCCTTTAGGTTAAGCAGTAATTTAGACTATAATAATCTGTGGTGGTTTCCCAATACAATCCTGTAGAAGGAAGAAAACATGTCAGTTCTCTAAAAGTTGGCTTCTCTTTTTCCAGAGCTCAAGTATATTTGAGGTGCCTTAAAACATGACTATCTCAGAATTATACAATTGGATGGAAAATTAGATCCGTTCCTTTTTTATATATTGTTCACATTTTGGAAAATAAATAACTTCCCTTTTCTAAGCTGGAAACTATATAAAAATGAATTGATACATCAATGTGTTTGGGGCTAGAATGTTTGTTTCCTGAGTCTATTCAGATGTGCAAATAAGAGTCAAGATCATCACCATCAATTCACTCTTGTAAAATATCTTTACATGGAACCTTCTCTTCCTCACTGACTTCCCTACTCTACTCTTTGTTTCCTTTTGGGAGGGGTGGGGAAGGAAATTGAAAAGACTTAAAATTCTAGTCTCCCAGAAAAGGTCATGTAGTAGTTTAATAGCATTCAGGAAACTCAATCCACTTCACCAAACAATTCATTGAAGACCCATTGCATGCCCCAAACTGGGTTAGGTAGTGTGGGAAATTCAAAGCACTTAAAGAGACAAGATGAACACAAATGCAAATACTGGAGAATAATGAAAGGTGGCATGTGACTATACACTGCATTATGACATGTTGATTATAAGGAAGAACATGAGTGTTGAACCTTATAAAATTCTGGATTCTTATCTAGTATCCTGGGTTGGAATTCTTCTGTGACTTGGCTGAGAATAAATGGAGAGAAGAGCTGCAGGTGGGAAGGAGGCAGGTTTGACACCACAGGCACTAGGTGTGTGACCTCTGTGAAATTCCCTCTCTTCTCTAAGCCTCAGTATTTTGTCCCATAAAGCAGAGATCATAATACCGACCTCAGAGTGGAATGAGGATTAAAGCCCATAGTGTGGCGCTCATAATAGAAAGTAAAGTGGTAGCTGTTGTCATTACTAGAATGTGATCCAATCCTTCTCATCATTTGGCCTATTTGCTTTGGGCAAAGAATAACTTACCTCCCCAGGCACAGCTGTGGAGTCAGAAAACAAACCTTCAACACCCTCTTCTCCTACATGACCCCTGTGTGGGACTTCACAGACCCAGCATGCCATGTCCCTATTCCCTCCTCCTTTGCATCTTTCTCTCTCAGCACTAGACTCAGAAGTTCTCGTTAGTCTCTTTTGAATGTGCACTAAATCTTGGGAAGGAGAATATCCTCCTACATTTGAATGGGATGTAAAATTCCTCAAAGTGTTCATATGTCTTATCTCATTTTACTCTTACAAAACCTTGTGAAAGAATTAAGCCCAGCATCAGTTCTCTCATTTATAGAGTGGGGACAGCAAGGCACAGAGAAGTTCTGTCCAAAGTCACAAGACGAGCCTGGCTGAACAGCCCAGTGCTTCTCACCCAGTTCTGCCTGATTTCCAATAAAATGTTGCACCTAGAGCTTACTGCAGTATCTCACTACTTTGCCTGGAAACCCTGGAGATCATAGCCTAATGTGAAATGGGATATAGTGAGATGGCTTGTGTTCGTTCATGTAGTCCCTCAATAAATATGTACTGAGTGCTAACCATGGGCCAAGCATTCTTCTAGGCACTAAACACCACTGTAAACAATTATTCCTATCCTCTTGAAGTTTACATTCTCTTGGGAGAGAGAGGCAATAAACAAGTAAAATATTTGGCTTCTTAGATATTGATAAGGAGAAAAATAAAGCAGGGAGAGGGGGCGGAAAGTGGGGGAATTGGTGTTGATGAGTTCCCAATAGGAAGAGGGGTGTTACATTTTAGTCAGGGTGGCCAGGGAGAGGTCAGTCAGCAGGTGGCATATGGACCTGGGCTTTGAGCTACCTGGAGAAGGGAGTTCTATAGTCCGAGGGACAGCGAGCACAGAGGCCCAGAGTTGGAACTGTTGCTGCCATGATGGTCCACCAGTGTGACTCAACCCAGTGAGTTGAGCTGAAGAAAGGAGTGGGAGACAAAGTCAGAGGAATAAGGGGGTATCCAGGGCAGGAGGAAGAGCCAGAGTGGGGAGGGGTGAGGAGCTGTGAGTCATTGTTAGGACTTTGGTTTTGCTCACGTAAAATGAGAAGGCACTTCAGGGTTTGGAGCACTGGACTGTTAAATGGCATTAACAGCTGCTCCATTGAACATAGACTCAAGGGCTATGGGGCAGGGTGGAAGCAGGGGGACAGTGAGGAGCCATTGCAATAATCCAGGTGCAAGATGACGGTGGCTTAGTTTGTGCTCTCACCTCACAGTTATTATTCCATGAGGACCCCCCGGGTGACTGAGGGGGTGATGATGGAGTCAAGGCCAAGGAATCTTGTGAGTACCCTGAGCCTCCAGGCCTTCAGGTCCTCTGCTGGTTTCTACATTTCAATGCCCCTAAAGGAGATCATTTGGAAGGTTGCTCAGGCTGAAACATCGAGTTTATTCACAGTGGACTGGGTGTGCATTATTCTGGCCTTTTATGCTGGTCAGAAGGTCAATGCCTGTCTTTAAGCTTTTAAAATAAGAAAATAAATGCATACTTAACAAATGGGGTTTGTTTTGTAGACCTAAGTTTTCAAAGCATGGGGCCAACTATGGAGGGCAGTAAATACATTCATTCCTTGGTGATAAAATACAAAGGACCATTGAAGTAGATGATGACAATCCACCCTATTTCCACTCCCACCCAGACAGCTTTGTTCTGGATTCCCTGAGGGACAGATGGAAGGGTGTGTGGGGGTCAACGCCAATGTCTCTCTGTGCTTCCAGCACTTGCCCTCTGGGAAGGAGAAAGTGTGGAGGGACAGTGAGCTTCTGGTCAGAACAAGTCCCCCTGGGCCTCACTTCTCTCATCTGGGGAATTAAGAGATTGGGCTGCATTACCCCTGTGGCCCACCCCAGCTCTAACTACCTGTGATACTGTGGATGGTTTTTGTCCATGGAGAATAGAAGAGAAAGGATTTCATTTAATATCTGGCCAAGAGTCCAGGTAAACAGTCCAGCACTTAACTTCTGCACGCCTAGACAATGTGAGCATGCGTAAATCTTTTTCACTATCGGTATAAGAAGGAAATTATAAATCCATGTGATATTTTACCAAGCTCTGGGTTTAGAAAGATGTTATAAGACCTGGCATTTATTGGGTGTATTTGGATAGACTGTCAAGTCATGCTCCTGATACATGCTGGGGTAATGCACTATACCTCAAGATCTCTATGACTATTCCTTAAGTCATAGCTCGACTGTAGTTTGTTTGTTTGTTTGTGAACAAAGAATATGTGGAAATATTTTGTTTTGTTTTTATCAATCCCTGGAGTTCACATGACATTCACGTCAGAGACCATCCATACTCTGGGGTTTATCGTCTTGGCAGGAAATGCAAATATTAGGAGGTCAAGCAAGGGCCCATTTTCTCACCTACAGCCCAGCCAAGACCTACCATTCCCAGGCTGACTATCAGGTCTTTCCTTTAGCCTGAGGCATTGTCCCCTAACAGAATGCAACACATGGACAAGATTGTCACTTAAGTTACTCACAAATTTACTTTTTAAAGGTTGAGTCAAGATCAAGTTTGGGTTTGCAGAAGTTTTGGTGCCCTGGGGAGAGAAGAGCCGAGTCCCTGGGATGGAGGCAATTCAGAAACCAGAGTCTGGAAGTGCCACGTCCCATGCACCTTCTTAGCAGTTTTTCCCAAGCAGAGTCCCACCAACCAGCATGCCTCCCCCACCCCTCTCCCACCTCCCTGAAGCTTCAGGAACTTGATTTTCCTTGGTTAAGTAAACCAAATAGTTATTTGTATTTACCTAAGCCCACTTTCTCAACTCTTTTCTTGCTGCCTTCCTGGCTGTTGAGTAATCGTCATCACTAAGTGTAGACTCATGGATCTGAGTATCTTACAGTCACTCAGCCCCACTTCCCAACTCACATAGAGATTCTCTCTGGCCCCCCAAGGGCCATTCTGTTGGTTCTCAAATATTTCCAGTGGTAATTGCTGCTTCATAAGGTGCAGTATTTAAATGATGGGCTATTTCCTTTTCAGGATGTTCTCCTTTACATTGAATCAAATTCTCACTCTCTAAATAAACGTCAGTCTATTACTTCTAGTCCTGCAGAATGACTTTGATTAGTGGATCTCAAATTCGAATGCAAACTCTCACCTGATCATCAAGCTCCTTTCACTGGCCTAATTTTATGAGCAATCGTAGGAAGTCTTGCTGACTGCACAGCTGGTAAGCCCAGGTCTGTTTCAGAAAGAAAGGAAGGCGTGGGGGTCCTGAGCTAACCGGAGTGCAGCTTAGCATCCACATGCACATGCCATTCTCCTTGGAGATGTTCCCCAGGCTGTAATAAGTTCATTTCCCTGCATTGGATAAACGGTCACATTTTCTAATAGTTTCTAATATCTTACTTAAAATTAATCCACGGTGACTATTTTGACACAGAACCCCAAAGGAAATTGCTTCCTATCCAAATTAGCTACAAAATCAGGAAAAACTTTAAAAGGTTCTGTAACAGACTGTATTCAGGAAGACTGCCTATTGCATTTCACCGGACTCCTCCTGACATCTAGTGGTGAAGTCTGGAAGCGTTTCCAGTACTCTGAAAGCAACGGGGGTGGGGGGGGGGGGGGCGGGGGGGATGGATATAATCTTATTTAATATTTGCTCTTTGAATATTTCATTCTGTGAAGTTGTAAACTGGATTCATTCCTCAATCCATGATAATGATATACTCATCTTTATTTCCAGCATCTTTGCTGCTGTATACTTTTTATATCTGAGCTTGCTTTGAAATCAGTCAAATCTATTTTTTTCACAGATGCCAGAAAAACACACCATCCTCCTTTAGGGGTCAAAAAAAAAAAAAATTTTGGATAAGCACAAATAACTATATTTTGCTCTATAAGCATACTACAAAAATGTTTTTTGCATAAATATATTCATCTTCAAATGTAGTTTCAGGACTTTGGATTCCTGTGAAATGGGAGTCATTTATAGCTAACCTTGAATGCATTGTTATTCGCAATTAGAAGTAGATACATTTCACAGGCAGAGAAGCTGACAAGTCTTTAAGACTTCACACTTAGTTTTGCAGGAAGAGCTGAAGTTAATTAGAAGCGATTATACATACATTGTGTGTGTGTGTGTGTGTGTGTGTGTGTGTGTGTGTGTGTTGTTGTTGTTGCACACACACACCACAAAGGCCTTGGGAAGGTTGCTTTTTTTATTTTTATTTATTTTTTTTTACGTTTTAAAAATAAACATAATCTCCTTCCCATGTGTTGCCATAAGCCCAGTAAATCTAGGAAGCTCAGCAGGATTGAACAAGGTCATTGCTTGTCAGGACTCCAAGGGGGAGCAGGAAGCAACCCTGGGCATCAGATGCTGGCATTCTAATCCCCGCTCAGCACGGGCTTCCCAGGCGCGGGGGGCGCATCGTGCCAGCGACGACACGCAGGCAGACTGAGGCTTTGCCGCCAGCAGGATGGGTATCAGGAATGTGGCTCTCTACCTACGGTGCCCCTTGTGAAATGGAAATATATCCTCACCCTGGTAATAGAGGCAAAATTCCAACCGCGTTTGCTCACTTCTTGGTTCTGGTAAACAGGAAAGTAATCACGAAAAGGCATATCTCATCACTACCTCAAAATCAAAGAGGCTTTATTGATTTGTTCCAGGGTTTGTTGAATTTAAATATACAGATTACATATATTTTTTAATTATATATTATATATTTAACGCAGGAGCTAGCCTTTCACCAGTCAGCTCATCCAGAGGCTCTGGGTGGGTCAGCAGGTATGGTCCGCCGCAGGCTCATTGCTAGAGTCCTCGAGCGCAGGTCTGGTGCCTGAGTCAGCGGGTGGGAGGCTGATGCCTGAGGAGACAGGGGCCAGCCTGGTGCCTGATACACGGGGCGGGCCTAGAGTCTGGGTCCACTAGGTTGGACCTGATGGACCTGGGACCTGGGACCTGGGTCTGTGTGGGTGGGCCTGGAACCTGGGCCCACAGGAGCCAACCAGGCCTTGGGACCACTGGGATAGACCCAGTGGTTCAGTGGCTGGGGCCAGACCAGTACTGAGGGGGCCTGGATCCTGGTTTCATGGGAGCCGTCCTGAGGCGTGGGACACAGGGGCCAGCCTTCCACCAGGGTGAGCCTAGATCCTGGGGCCCAGGGAGCTGGCCTGTAACCTAGGGCCTCAGGGGCCAGTCTAGATTTGAGACTTCGAGGGCAGCTCTGGCAGTGGGACTGCCCAGGAGCCTGGGTCTATAGGAGCCGGTCTGTAGTCCCTGGTGGCTGGACTGGCCCTGGGTGGGCTGGGGATCTGGGCCCCTGGGGAGCCAGCCTGGTGCTGGGGGGTCTGAAGCCTGGGTCCCTGGTAGTCAGCCTGGTGCTTGGCCTGGCCAAGACCTGGGTTCACAGGTGTCCACCTGAAACCTGAGTTTGCAAGAGCCCACTGGGAGCCCGGGGCCATATGAATTACCAGGGCAGCTGGAGCTGGAAGGTACCATGGTGAGTGAGCCAGGGGCCTGGGTTCACTAGAGCCAGGAGTCAGCCTGGTGGTGGGGCAGGTGGACTCTGAGGTCCACAGGGCTCACATCATCTCCTTCCATTGAAAGTCTGTCCCTCTCCATGCTGGGCTACCCAGGCTTGGGGCGGGGGGCGTGAGGGAGTAGCGTGAGTCTATCTCTCCTACCCTCCTCAGTGCATCTTTTTCTTCTGTCTGTGCTTCACTCAGGTGCTATAATCCCTCACCTGGAATCCTTAGCTCTTGTAAAGGTATTTTTGAGTGTGAAGAGTTATTCATATTGCTGTTTGGGGGCAGGGGATGAACATGAGAAATTCCTATGCCACCACTTTGTTAACATCACTCTAGCTCCTGTTAAGAACTCTTACAACTCAGTAATAAAAATAGGAACAACTTAATTTTTTTAATGGGCAAAAAAATCTTATACTAAAGACATTTTTGTCAATGAACTGGCTAATAATCACATTAGTAGATGCTAGACACCATGAGTCATCAGAGAAATGCAAATCAAAACCACAACGACATATCATTTCACAGCTACTAGGATAACTAGAATCAACAAGTGATACAATAAAAGTTTTGGTGAGGATATGGAGAAACAAGAACCCTCATACACTGCTGGCAGGGATGTAAAATGATGCAGCCACTTAGGAAAAGAGTCTGGAATGCCTCAAATGGTTAAACAGAGAATTACCATATGAACCAGCAATTCCACTCCTAGGTGTATGCCCAAGAGAAATGAAAATATGTCCACACAAAAGCTTGTATATGAATGTTTACTTATAGCAGCATATTTATAATGGCCAAAGATAGAAACAACCCAAATAACCATCAGCTAATTAATGCATAAATGAAGGTGGAATCATCCGTACAATAGAGTATTATTCAGCCGTAAAAGAGAGTACTGATACATTTCGATGCGCCCTGAAGAGCTGCTACGTGAAAGAAGCCAGTCACAAAGACCACACATCATATGAACTGTCCACACTAGGGAAATAGAAACAGAAAGTAAATTAGTAGTTATGTAGGTGCTGTAAAGGGGATGGGGTTTCTTTTTGAGATGATGAAAATGTTCTAAAATTGACCATGATGATGCTGCACAACTTTGTGACTATACTGAAGACCTTCAAAGTATACACTTTAAATGAATGAATTGTATGATATATGAATTATCTCAATAAAGCTTTTTTTAAGTATCTTTAAAAGTTTCTCTTATCCTAATTCATTTTGTCTCTAAATAACATGTATCTTTCTTATTTGAATATCTACGTTTCCTTGTAATATTTTCAAGCCTTATTTTTCATGAACGCACATTTTTATCAATCCAAATGATGGTTAAAGTATAGCTAGTACAGAGGGACTTGGCTTTAGACTCAAAATTATTTCTTACCATAGACTAAACAATTTTAGGAAGTCTATAAATAAAAGTGACTTGATTCAAAACTTCAACTTTCTGTTAAGACACCCTAGGTAAATCAGACTAGCCACCAACTAAAAATTCTAGACACATTTTAAAATTTTTTCTTGAAAGTATCCAAGAGATTAGCTCTAAAAAACAAACAAGACAATTTTGCCCTGAGGGCATTTGCCAACCCTTGGGGAAGAAGCTATAAAGTTTGGAACACATCAGGGGGATGAATAAAGAAAAACTATCCCCGAACCTGAGCAGGAATCACCAAAGATGAGGCTCTTGGGAGAGAAGAAGGAAAAGGGCATGAAATAGAAATAAACCTACCCCAGCCAAAGGAAAGCAAATACACTATAGTTAAAATAGACACACTAGACTTTGAGGCAAAAAGCATGACTAGAAATTAAATTCACTTCTTAAATATAAAAGTTCAACTTACTAGGAAGAGAAGACAGTTTTAAACCTATGTGTCTAATTACATGATATCAAAACTAGAAATTAAAAACTGACAGAACTTCAAAAAAAAGCCCATAAACTTAATCTAATAGACATGTAACAAACAAATTTAATCTAATACACATGTAAACTGTATCCACCAATTAACCAATACACATTCATTTTAAGCTTATTTCCAAAAAACAAATTTAGAAAACATTTATATTAATATATAATTGTAATAATATTATACTGATACTATTAATTAATTTATATACATTAATTATATTAAAACTAGAGGCCCGTTGCATGAAGAGATTCATGCAATAGGCCTTCCCTTCCCCTGGCTGCCAGCACCGGTTTTCCTCCGGCACCCGGGACCCAGGCCTTCACTTCGGACGGAGCCTTCAGTCTTCGTGGCTCCGGATGGACCCTTCAGTCTTTGCTCCACTGCTTTGCCCCTATGTATGCAAATTAACCGCCATCTTTGTTGGGTTAATTTGCATACTTTCCTGATTGGCTGGTGAACATAGCAGAGGGATGGTTAATTTACATGTTTGTCTATTATTAGGTAAGATGTACGTATTATAACACATTCCTCAGATCATATCTACAGTTTTAACAGATTTCAATAGTTAAATCATATACAATGGGTTTTCTAACCTCAATGTGATTAAGCTGGAAGTTGAAAAAATTCCCATTTATTTGAAAATTAATGCATATACTTCTAAATAGCTCATGGGTCAAAGAAAAAACAGAAAACATTTTGATCTAGGCAACTATGAATCTGTGGAATGTAGTTAAACTAGTTCTTAAACATATATAGTTTTAAAGCATATATTATAAAAATATCGCTGAGGATTAATCAGGTAACTCTCTACTAAAAGTAGGTAAAATAATGGTAAATAAATCTATAAGAAAGGAAATAAAGATAAACCTAAATTAATGAATCAGGAGAAAACACACAACATACAGAGATTCAATAAAACCAAAGTTGTTACACTAAGGCATCTAATAAAATTGATAAATTTTTAGTGAGACTGATTAATCTCACCCAAATTTTTATCAACAGATGAGTGAATCAATAAATTTTGGTATATATAATAGAATACTACTCAGCATTTCAAAAGAATAAACTATAAATATACATAACAACATGGATGAATCTAAAAATAATTAGGTTGAATAAAAGAAGTAAAATTATGGGTTATACTGTATAATATTATTTACATAAAATTTTGAAAAATGCAAACTAATCTGTAGTGGTAGAAAGTTGATCGGGGTATGGCTGAGGAGAAAAGTAGCATGGGTTATGAAAGGCAAAAGCAAACTATTAGGCCTGTCCAGCATGGCTCAGTGGTTGAGGGTCAACCTATGAACCAGGAGGTCATGGTTCAATTTCTGGTCAGGGCCCATGCCCGGGTTGTGGGCTTGATCCCCCTAGTATGGGGCATACAGGAGGCAGCTGATCGATCCATCTCTCTCATCGATGTTTCTAACTCTCCTTCTCCCTTCTTCACTCTCTAAAAAACAATAAAAACATATTTTTTTTAAAAAATACTAAACTTGACAACTGCACAATATTATTTCTTTTGAATGCCCATGAACACTCATCAAGACAGACTATTATGCTGTTCTCAAAAAAGTCCACAAGATTAAAATCTTAGAGCATGCTCTCTTACAGAAATGGAATTAAGTTAAAAATCAACAAAAATAAGATACCTAAAAAGATATCTAATTCATGAACATAGGTTGTTTTATCATTTATTGATATCTTTCAATGTTTTGTAATTTTCAAAGTATACATTTTATGCTTCTATTGTTAAATTTATTCCTATATATTTTGTTCTTTTGATGCTACTGTGAATGGAATTGTTTCCTTAATTTTATTTTTGGATTATTTATTGCAAGTGAGTGTATAGAAATACAATGGTCTTTTAATATTGATCTTGTATCCTCCAATTTTGCTGAATTCTTTTATTAGTTCAAATAGTTTTCTAGTGGAGTCCTTTAGAATTTTCTACATACAAGGTCATGTCATCTGCATATATAGATCTACTCTCCCCCTACCCCAAATCTGGGTGTTTTTTATTTCTTTTTCTTGCTTTATTAACCTCACTAGAATCTTGTCTTGTTTCTGATCTTAAGGCTTTGACCCGTATGTTAATTGTGGGGTTTTCATAAACACCCTTCATCAGATTGATGAAGTTCTTTTCTATTCCTCATTTGTTTAATGTTTTGTCATGAAAGGGTTTTGGTTTCCTATTGTTTTGTGTTGTGTGTGTGTGTGTGCATGTATACAGTTTAAATAATTTTTGGCTTGTACCATACAGAGGTAATTAATAATCTGTGGTTTTTATCTAACTACTAGAAGCCCAGTGCACAGATTCGTGCACCAGTGGGGTCCCTTGGCCTGGCCTGCAGGGATCGGGCCGAAACTGGCTCTCTGACATCTCCCAAGGGGTCCCAGATTGCAAGAGGGCAGTTCTTGGGTGACACACCCCAGAATCGGGCTCCTCACCTGAGAAACACAGCTGCCAAGTCACTGCAGCTTGGCAACTCCTACACTGAGCATCTGCCCCCTGGTGGTCAGTACACATCATAGCTCCTGGTTGGATGGTCGAACGGTCACTTAGGAGGCTCGGTGCACAAAAATCATGCACTCAGTGGGGGGGGGGGGGGGGGATCCCTCAGCCCAGCCTGCACCCTCTCATAGTCTGGGACCCCGCGGGGGATGCCCACCTAAGCAAGCAGTCAGACATTCCTCTCGCAGTCCGGGGCTCTCGAAGTCTAGAACCCCTCGCTCCTTACAACCTGCCTGCAGCCGAGGCAGGAGAGGCTCCCACCACCGCTGCTGCTCTCACTGTGCTTACCAGCCATGAGCCTGGCTTCTGGCTAAGCAGCACTCTCCCCATGGGAGCATACTGACCACCAGGGGGCAGCTCCTGCAAGGGGCCGGGGAGAGATATGGGAGGTTGGCCAGCCAGGGAGGTACCATCAGAGGGCTCCAGGGTGTGTCCCGCCCATCTCCCTTAGTCTCGGTCAGCCAGATGCCAGCAGCAAGCTCACCTATCAGTCGGAGCATCTGCCCCTTGGTGGTCATAGCAAGGGGTTGAGCGGCCTTAGCATATCATTAGCATATTATGTTTTGATTGGTTGAATGGCTAACCGGACAACCGGACACATAGCATATTAGGCTTTTACTATATAGGACTAGAGGCCCGGTGTGCAAAATTCATGCACTGGGGGGTGGGGTTGTCCCTCAGCCCAGCCTGCACTCTCTCCAATCCCTCTCACAATCCAGGACTGCTGGCTCCTAACCGCTTGCCTACCTGCCTACCTGATTGCCCCTAACCGCTTCTGCCTGCCAGCCTGGTCACCCCTAACTGCTCCCCTGCCAGCCTGATCGACACCTAACTGCTCTCCCCTGCAGGCCATCTTGTGATGATGTGGGGGTGGCCATCTTGTGATGACATGAGGGCGGCCATCTTGTGGTGTGAGGGTGTGAGGGTCATTTTGCATATTGCTTCTTTATTATATAGGATGGGTAGGACAAAAGTAGGTTTATAGTTCTGAGAATGGGAAACACAGTTTATTCTTGTATTATTTTTGGTTAATTATTGTATTATTTTTATACAGACAACTATAAACCTATTTTTGCTCCACCCTGTATATCTGGACGAGAACTACTATAAATAGAGAAAGGTCAGTAAACCATCTAAAAAAGGCCTATCCCATTCCACCAAGGAGGTCACCAGCTTTATAATAAAGTTATAGATCTGTATAACAGTTAATTCCAGAAATGGCACACATATATTAGAGAGAGTCCTGATAACAACTGCATTAGGGCACTCAAAAAGTGAGCATATTGGATCAATTCCCCAAATTCAATGGATTCGATATTTTCATGAGTTGTGGCTTAAGCATTTTCCAATTCCAGGAAATTTTTTTAAAATGAAAAGTTAACCCAAAATGTAAACACCCAAAGAGCATCCCCTTGCAGTTGCTAGATCCAAATAAAAAAGCAGATGAAGGGGCAACCTAATCACCACACCTCTTAATAGACTCCCATTCACTTCTGTACAAGCCCATCCTTGTGGTTTGTGTTGCCTATGTGCCCAAGCTCAGGTTCCCTGCCATTGTCCTTTTTGAGTTAAATGCCCATTTTTAAAATTAAAAGTCACCTCAAGGCTAAATCCGTGCAGAGCATTCCTGATGCTGTCAATGTGTTGACTCCTTTGAGAGAATCCTGCAGCCAGGAAGTGAAAGGGCACCACTATTTTACAGGGACCCAGGAAAGGAGGGCCCAGTTACAGTGGCCCCCCTTGTCCACGGGGGAAGTGTTCCAAGACCAGTGGAGGTCTGAAACCATGGATAGTACTAAAGCCTCTTTACACTATGCTTTTTCCAATACGTACATACCTATGATAGTTTAATTTATAAATTGGCACAGTAAGAGATTAACAGCAATAACAAGAACAAATATAACAATATACTGTAATAAAAGTTATGTGAATGTGGTCTCTTTCTCTCTCTCAAAATAATCTCATTGTACTATACTCACCCTTCTTGTGATGATATAGAGGATAAAGTTCCTAGATGATGCAATGAAGTGAGTGACCTAGGCATTGTGATGTAACATCAGGCTACTACTGACCTGACATACGAACAAGCACTTTACAACTTCTCTGTGGCATATCCGAACTGCCAGCATTGATGAGGAAAATAAGACATTTGGGGGGAGGGAGGGAGTATGTCAGCAGCCTGACTCTGTATCCCTAATGCACATTCCTGTTAGCCTATAATCTAGTCACTGCCCCTTCCTTAATTATCTGGTCTTGCAAGACCTGTTTACCTAAATACTCCCATTTTACAGAGGGCGTAAACCATGAACAATACACAACCCCTAGAGGGGGTTATCAGTGCTGGCACCAGGCCAGGCCTTTAGCTGTAATCTCATGGCCCCCATCCCAACACACGGGGCTCTTTGCAAAGTCCGAGAAAGGTCCGGAAGTCCCATCCATATTTGGGGGACAAAGAAACCAAAGGGTATAAAGGGAGAGCTTCCTCCATATTGGTTTGCTCAGGATTTGCAGAGAAACAATCTTCCCTGAGTCACTACTAGTATATGTGAAACATCTAAAAATAAATGGGCTTTTCCTGTATCTCCAAGTACTCCTGTGTATTTTTCGGTCGCCTGGTAAATTCTGTAACAGCATCACGATTCTTGCACTTTGGGTCATTTATTAAGTAAAATAAGGGTGATTGAACACCAGCACTGCAATATCTCCGTTAAGACCACTACTAAGTAGCCAGAACCGGTTTGGCTCAGGGGATAGAGCGTCGGCCTGCGGACTGAAAGGTCCCAGGTTCGATTCCGGTAAAGGGCATGTACCTGGGTTGCGGGCACCTCCCCAGTGGGAGATGTGCGGGAGGCAGCTGATTGATGTTTCTCTCTCATCGATGTTTCTAACTCTCTATCTCTCTCCCTTCCTCTCTGTAAAAAATCAATAAAATATTAAAAAAAAAAAAAAAAAACCACTACTAAGTAACCAAAGAAAAGCATCTACACTGGTTCTCAACCTTCTGGCCCTTTAAATACAGTTCCTCATGTTGTGACCCAACCATAAAATTATTTTCGGTGCTACTTCATAACTGTAATGTTGCTACTGTTATGAATCGTAATGTAAATATCTGATACGCAGGATGGTCTTAGGCGACCCCTGTGAAAGGGTCCTTCGACCGCCAAAGGAGTGGCGACCCACAGGTTGAGAACTGCTGATCTATAGTGTGGAGATGGACAAAGGGATGAGTCACCTCCGGGGCCTCAGGAGATTTCATCAGGGCTTCTGAGAGCAGCGCACAATTTAAAATGCATGAAGTGTTTATTTCTGTCTTTTTCCACTTGATATTTTTGAACCACAGTTAACTGTGGGCAACTGAAACTGTGGAATGTGAAACTGTGGTTGGGGGGTGGGAGGCAACTCCTGTACTCGAAAACCCAGAAAAGCAGGTTTTAACAACTTACATGTTAGTCCTCCCCTACAAAATTAGAAATCGTATTACCAAGGAACCTAACGCCCTACCAAGAACTCGGACAGAGGAATCATCTTTGTGAAATTAAAAACTTTTAAGAGAATAAAAGCAGTCAATGAGAGAATTTCCTAGAATGACAGATGGAACAAAATTTATAATGACCAACAAAATACAGGAGAAAAAGCACTGATTATAAGGAAAGACTATAGCCTCTAAGGACAACTTCAAAGCAGTGTTTCATATTCTCTTATGGAATGTTGCCTCCAGTTTCCATGCCTTGCTAATAGTATTAAAACTGTGTTCAATGGTAGACTACAGAAAACCTCTACATTTCTTTGCCAGAGGGGTTTCAGAATCATTGTCTGCGGAGTCCCCCTTCAACCAAAAGAATATTAATATAATCAATGATTATCATTGAAGACTACAGATTGTTTCCACAACTTGAAGGACTGACAATTGGATAGCCTACTAAGTTCAACATTTCTACATTTGGTAATTATTCCCTCTGGAATGCCTTTCCCACTTTACCAACTCCTCCTGTTTTTTCTTTTTGTGCTTAATTAAACTCTGCCTTCCAGGCCTTTCTTCTTCTAATTCCTTAATATTTATTAGTATTCCCTATTATGTGTCTTAGTTTCTCCCCCCCCCCTTTATATTCTCACCTATTTCAACTTTCATCTCCTAAATGACTCCTAGTTTCCCACTTATAGCCCTAAACTCTAAAATTACATTCCTTTGTACCTACTAGACATTTCCATCTGAAAGCCAAGCATTTCAGATACACTGTTCAAAGAAATGTACCCAAAACCATAGTCAACTTCTCCTCCTAATGTACTGATTTTCCTAAGACTTAACATATTTACATCCAATGGTGAAACCTTTGAGCAATTAGATTCTCCTCCCATAAACTAAGGAAAGGCTGATTGTTTTTCTCATGGCAAGAGTATCTTCATGATATGGTTTCTATTTGCCTCGCCAGCTCTGTCTCCTCCCCCGATCTGAGAAATCTCTTCAATTCTCATTCTATGTACATACTATGCACTTTTCCTTTACCACTGCTAAATTCTCTTCCTTACTTTGCTCAATTGCAAAATTCTACACTCCCAGACTTAAGCATCTCCGCTTAGAACCTAAAAATGTGTTCAATATTGTGTTTACTGATGATAAAAATCCAAGTAACTTTGTTTTGGTACTATGGACAAATCATTACTGCTCATAAACTGGTAGAGCAAATAAGATTACAAATAGCCCTAGCAGTTTTGGCTCAGTGGGAAGAGCGTCCGCCTGCGGACTGAAGGGTACCGGGTTCAATTCCAATCAAGGGCACATGCCTGGGTTGCGAGCTCGATCCCCAGTAGGGGGCGTGCAGGAGAGAGCCAATCAATGATTCTCATCATTGATGTTTCTCTCTCTCTGCCTTTCCCTTACTTTCTAAAACCAATTTTTTAAAAACTACAAATAATTACATTGTAGTTTACTAAGCACCAGAATGAAATAACCACAGTGAGCTATGGCAACAGAGAAGGCAGACACAATCATTGTGCCTTCTCTCTACCAGTTTTGCTTGGATTGAGCCTTGTATATATGTATTTGTCAGGTGGACAAGGTAGATGGGAGGAAGGTATCAAGTTACCAGGATATGTTCTGGCAACAGCTAGTACAGTGCAGCACACAAGGGAAATAGAGAGGGAGGGATCAGATTATGAAGACCCAGAAAAGGAAAAAGAACTAGGAGCCATGGGAGGACACATTAGAGACCAGGTGAGAGGGAATGAGACAATTAGGAGGGTAGTGCATTATAATAAACAACAAATGATAGACTAAAAGACAATGGCAGCGAGATGGGACAGCAGGGTACAGAGGGAAAGTACTTATCCATGTTTTAAACACCAAGTTATGCACACTTTAATCTTCACAAGCCTAAGAGGTATGTTCCTATTTTGACCAAGTCAAGCTTCTAAGAATGTCACTTGCTCAAAGTGACACAGCTTACAAGCAGAAACAGATTCGAACTTCAAAGATCCTACTACTAAGTAGCATAATTTAAATAAAACTTCTCATAGAGCATAGCAAGTGTAGAGGAAGGAGAAATATCCTAGCAGGTTTAGGGTTACATAAAAGATTTTAATATTATTGCAAGCTGTGTAGTTTTAGTTGCATATCCAAATTTTAAGTTATTGTATGGGCATAATTTACACATTCTCCAATTAATAATTTTGCATGGGCCATAAAGTTTAAATCTAGTATTACTAGCCTGGAATATCTGCACTCTGACCACTTATTCTTATATTGCTGGGCATATTTTTCTTAAAGTATTGATCTAAAAATAAAACCCAATGTGAAAATATGCTTCATATGACATCAATATATCTCCTTATGCAAGTGGCTTAATTGGGAAAGGAAATATTCAATATCTTAAAATTCATTTACCTAAGAAACATGCTATATGTATATTCTAAAACATAAACTGTTTGGAAATCTTGGTAAAATGCAGAATAACACCTCTAATAATGAAGTATTAAAGCTGTGTGAACACACATTTTTCCAAGTTTTCCTTTAAAAGGCAGTCAATGAATTTTCTTATTGGTAGTTTTCCTTAAAAGAAAAAATTGTTTAAGGTTAGAAATGACCAATTCCAGAAGAAATGTATACCTTCACAAAACTTGGTCCATCAAACTGAACTATATAAATACAAGCAATGTGGGTAAGCCCTAATTTTATTTCATTTTTTAAAACTTAACGAGTATAGGGTGTAAGTTGACTAATTTTCTAAATTCCAATGTTTTATTCTTATTCTAGTATTAAGATTGATTTGACATTAAGAAGAACATGGGGAGAGCTAATCTTTTTTAGGTAAAAAAGCCCATCAAGTGTATTAAAGGCAGCCATACATAAAATGCTGAGGTGTACAATCACAGCATACCTATAAATGCTGCAAAGTATTAGTATACATCCTCAAGCCTTGAGACAAAGATGACAGTTAGGTTTCAAGTCACATGTCAACTCCAACAAATTAAGTGGCTACCTCCATGACCCTGGGGGACAATTTGGGCAAAATCAATCATAAATGCCTGCCATAGGAATGAGAGTGTGGCAGCCTGTGTGCTAGTCTTGCCGTCAGCTTTTTGCCAGCAAAGACTCTGAACTGAAATAGTTCTATTATGGACAGGATATTTCATTATTACTTTATTATCAGATAATGCATCCTGATGTGAAATAACAAAATATGCAAAATCAAGGGAAAAGTTTTGAGAATTTTTTGGCCCAAGTCTAACAAAACAAACAATAACCCTACTAGTTTTCTATAAAACATCTAATGGATAGCTTCAGTTAAAATAAACTAGGGTTACATTTTTCAAATGCTCTTCTTAATCATCAGGAAAATTCAGTGTAATATACGTTATATCTATGTGTATGTGTATATATATACACACACATACTATTTTAGGAGAAAACATCAGCATTTCAGCTTGGTAATTTAAATAATGTCAACTAAGCATGTTTATTTGTAAAACTTCCCATAGTGAAACATGTTACAGTTACCTATAAACATTCATTTTTCCCTACTTACAACTTGAATTATGGAATGGTTATATAAGGCAACCAATTGAGTTATAGAAAAGTCACATAAACAATATAAATCTGATGCCCAATCCTTTACAAATATGAAATTACTTTCATTGAGTTTTCAAACTGGCAAGTATAAATAGAGGTCAGCAATACTTCAGATAGGCACTTTAACAATTATTCAAAAAGATGAAGTGTACAAAGGGTAGAACAAATTTCAATATTAGTCTAATCCTTAACTTCAAATGTGATTAATCTGAGATAGTCTATATTAAGGAGTGTTAGAAACTTTTATTTCTTGCCCTTCTGCCTCCACTTGACCCAAGGCAACATAAAAATGAAATACACAGATATAGACATTACCACAGACCAGTTAATGTGCTTACATTAGAAGGAACTAAACATTATCTAAGGCCCTGGGGTTTCAGAAAGTGACTATTTTAACACAAAAACTGATACATACTTTTCAGAAACATGTATAAACACATTGGTCTCACAAAGACAAAATGGTACCTCTACCATATTCCTAGACAAAAATGTCTTTAAATGTACTATTTAATTAATTGAATTAAAACTATTAGTGTGGCTCAGTGGTTGAGCATCAGCCCATGCACTGAGAGGTGGCTGGTTCGGTTCTCAGTCAAGGCACGTGCCTTGCAGGCTCAATCCCCACTATGGGGTCCGGGGGACAACTGATAAATATCTCTCATCATCGATGTTTTTCTTTCTCCCTCTCCCTTCCTCTCTCTTAAATCACTAAAAACATAAAAAATTTAAAAAAAATTATTAGTCTTAGGTACTCTTTTCAAACACTGAATTTTTTAAGTATTTAGAGAAATTAAAATATTACATTTTAATTTTTAAAATAGATAAACTGAAAAATTATATTTACCAATACTTTATAGTTTTAAGGGTTAAATAATAAGGAACAGATATTTTGTTTTACCAGCCTTTTGTGAAAGACCTTTTAAACATATATCTTTGGCCAACTCATTTTCAACCTTAAACCAAGTCTTCCGAATATTTACACTGTATCTTTTGGTAGTTAAAATAATACCTGACTAGAAGATAATAATTCACGTTGCTTCATGAATTCTGAGTTCTGTATTTTCCCTATTGTCAAACTGGCTAAGTCAAATTTTTAAAATTTACCCAGGAAGGGTTAAAATATGAGGTTTCATTAACTAAAAATTTTAGATGAGAACAGTTAAATTCATTAAATTTGTTTTATTTCTGGTATTTTATAATTTGAGTAATTTCTATAGCCCAGGTACCCAAATGTAGTTTAATAAACCTGAGTTTTTACTCATTTGAACCTGGTTAGCTGTTTCAAGTGCATTTATCAAAATCACCTGCTGTGTATGTCTGTATATGAGGGCACATGTATTTCTTAATTCCCCAAAACAGTTGTGCTCCTTTAAAAGGAGAAACTGGCTTTCGTTCAATATGCTACCTGACACTTAAGTCTCTTCTAAAATCCAAAGTCAGCCAATTTTCAAATAAGTGGAAAGTGAAAATAGTTATTTAGAATGACAAAAATTAAGCTTGGCAAAAGTAGTGACTTTTATTTACAATTGCATGTATCAAGATTACAATAGAAACACTAGTGATATCATCGGAACAAAAGCAATGATTTATTGGTAATGGCAATGAATGGAATAGTGACAGTCTGGCGAGAATCAAGCAGTCATCCAGGAACTGTAGGTCTGATTGCAATGTGGTCTTCCCGTGTCTTTTGTATCTTAGTGACTTTCTCCTTTTTTGCCAACTACCTAGAAAAATAAAAATAACTTTATATGTACATTTTATTCAGAAATGTGGGTTATTTTCAAAATAATATTTAAAAACAGTATTAATTGATAATCATATCTAAAACCTGGCATTAATTTTTATCCCTGAATTTTGTTTGGCATGCAGTATATTTCCATTGTTGAAACACACTGTGACCCTCCTTCCCTTCCAGCCTCAAGGAATTAAAAATAAACCACATGCAGGCTATTTTTGGTTCCCAACACCGTTTTAAGAAAAAGTAATGCAATTTTTCAAAACAAGGTTGACAGTTTAGAGAAGTTAATAAATAAAAAATGCTATGAGTGAAACATATTTGGCATACTATTTTTAGACAATTAGAAATCAAACACAAATAATCTAAAATTTAAAGAGTATGCTAAACTTGTCTTCATGTCCAAAATGACAGATTTCTAGACATTTCTCTCAATATGTAGACATATAATAAAACACTAAAAATGACTAATTTTGCCTAGTTTCTATTTTTCAGAAACCCTGGTGGCTATAAATGTACTATAAGAAAATGTAAAGAATATCTTGGTTGGTCTGGCTCAGTGGTTGATCATCAATGTATGACTCAGGAGGTCGAGTTTTGATTCCCGATCAGGGCATATGCCAGAGTTGCAGGCTTGATCCCCAGTAAGGGATGTGCAGGAGGCAGCTGATCAATGATTCTCTCTCATCATTGATGTCGATGTCTCTGTCTCTGTCTCTCTCCCCCGCTCTCCCTTCCTCTCTGAAATCAATAAAATATATATTTTTAAATGTACAGAATAAGTCTTGTTTCTATCAATGATTAGAAAAATTGTCTATTAGAGAGGTGTTTAAATGTCCTAGTTGCTATAAATGTGGCAGCATAAAAATACAAAGAATAAACTTGTTTCCTATCAACAGTTCTTTTTCTTTGTGTGTTTCTTTTCCTTCTTCTTATACTACCAACAGTTCTAGAAAACAAATTCTCTATGGGAAAGTTCTAAAACTATGTTCTAATTGAATTAATATACTTCAAACCTAAAGTTTATCATTAAATAATGTATTCTCATAGTAGAAATACCTTTAAAGAAATCTACTTGCAAGCTATTAAATATGTATTTTTATACAAAAATATTTCTATATACATTTGTAATAGTAAATTTCATATTTAAATTGACTCTCTTCCAAATGGTAGCATCTGAATCAAGGAAAACTCAAAAAGTTCTTCAGTACATATCTGGTCTAAAAATAAAACATGGCTGGGTCAATGTCTTCCATGAGAGAAGACTATAAAACCCCTTCCACTGAATATCCAATCACTTAATGCTAAACTGCTGTTTTCCCCACTTCAAATAAAATCACTTTTATCACCTGAAAGGAATTCCTCTCTGATCCAAGGAAACAATGTGATAGCAAGTCCAAAAAGCCAGACAGATGCTAAAGAGATAGTTTCAGAAAAGAATATGTGGATGGGAATAAGGAATTCAGGTTTAAGACCTAAGAGGAAACTTCTTAAAAAAGGAGATGGAACTATTTTTATCACAAATGAATACAAGCAGATAGACACTGAAAGCATTATTGATCACTGTTATCACTTGGGAACAAACAAAACACAGAGCTATTAGATTAAGCAAAAAAAAAAAAACCTCCAAAAAGAACTAATATTAAAAATTAGCATTTTAGCAGATGTGATACAGAAGACACAAATCTGCATACTGTTTCACAGGTTGATAGCTCTCAACTTGCCAATGTGTATTCTCTGCAAAAAAAGAGAAACGCAACATTCCAATATGGATTTTCTTACCCAAACGTAAAGTTCTTTTATTTCTTTTCAAGTCTTTATGTTAACACCTCACAGAAACAAAAATCTAGGTACATTAAAATTAGGTATCCATAGTATTTATTCAGTAAAGAGTCCACTTTTCTTCCATATTAATATTTTAAACCAGCCTAATACTCAGTCCGTAAGTCTTTCGACTGGCCTTGAGTTTGCTTGGGCAGGCAAAGCATAGGATACACCCACAATTAATAAGCAAAATGACTTTTGGGCCACAGTTTCAATGAGATAAAAAAGAAGAAAACCGCATCTCTTAACTACAGCCTAATCAATATATTACACTAGTACTTGTATGAAAGAACTTGATGAAACTGTTTATATTTGGCTTCCAAAATGATTTTATAGTTCCTAAAAAATCAAATTTACATTTCAGATTGGATTAAAAACATTATCCAACAACTAGTTAAATTTGAAACTACAATGTATATTTTATTGCAATATTATTTCGCAAAGATAGTACAAAATTAAATATGAGACAGGAGAATGTAAAACAACAACAAAAATTCGGGGGAACAACATAATATGGTAATAAAATGAAAGCACCTAGTCGCAAGCCCAAAACAAAAACCAAAACAAAATGAAAAGCCAGTGGAGAAACATGACTAGAATGAGATTTGAGGAACGAGATAGCTGAGGAAATTTAGGTAACAGTAAGGCTGATCCAGATGACAGAAGCTGTAGACATCCTGCACCAACAATGATGAGAACATGGGAAGGGTGAGAGCAGACAGGTGCAAGATGAGCAGAGAAGCAAGAAGGGGAGTGGAGTGAGATAAGGTCAATCTTTATATTACTTCATTTTTAAAAAATCTTCTGGTTTTAGTTCATTTGAGTTGGATTAAAAAAGCTGAAAAATAAACAGACAGAAAAGTTACAAAAATAGCTGATACAGTAAATGGCCAGTTTAGAAAAGTCTATTTTTATAACGGGGATAGAAAACCTGCTCTGCTTTTTGCATGCACCTCATTCCCTAAGAAGCACAAGCCCCTTCAATTTTGCTCATTTCTGTACTTATGTCTTATTACTTTTGTATTAAAATAAAGCAATTGGTGTAAAGAGCATTATTTTAGCAAAGAAAACATCTACTTCCAATTAGGATGGCAAGCTTTTCATGCTGCAACACACAGAATCCATTTACAACAGCAAACAGCATAAGTGTATATTATAATCTGTGCACAATGCTTATAAGAGCCAAAAACAGATAAATGGAAGGTGTGTTCAAGTCTACCAAATCTTAAAGGTACAACCTCATGAAGTTGTAACAGCATGCAAGGTGGTGTAAGATTTCTACTCACATCTAAGGTTCATTAGCGTTACCTTAGCTTCTGTCATCTTAGTGACTGACCATAGGGAGAAGTTCAATGACATTCTGAAAACTAAAATTATCTAGGAACAACTCATACAACATAAAAATGTAAACCGAAAATGCTAAATAATTTCATTTTATCATGCATTAAACCATTTCATATCATTCTTTCCTACACAGAGGTATCAAAATTTTCTTCTCTGTGCTGAAAAATGTGTACCAGATCTATTTTGAAATTTTAAATTCTAATTATTATGCATAATCCCTTTAAAATCCAGACTGACTAAAAAAGGGAATGAAGGGCCATACGTGACTGGTCCTAGAATGAATCTGCTCGTTCCCACTTTGATGCCAAATTCCTATTTTTCATTCTACCTAGAGTGCCACTGCTGTTTTCTCCTCCATCCATTTCTACTACTAAAGTTTAATTCAAGGCCCTCTTCCTTCACAAAATACTCCCATCCTCTTCCAGCAATCATTGTAAAGTATAAGGATACTCCGTGGAGGAAGAGAGCCTTGAGCTAAGCTTTGAGACACTTAATTGACTTTCCAGATGTTATGTATTATCTAAATTTGCTCTAGACAGGGATGACTGTACTTAGCACAGTACTACAAAAACAACAAATACCATACCACATGTCAATTAGCTCCCTCACTAGGAACCAAAATCATTTTTTAATAGGCAACTCTATATAAGGACCAAACTGGCCGATTTCAGTTAGTACACAGACATTAATTATATTATAATTTTCCTATACTGAAGTTGTTGACTTACCATATATATTTAAAAAATAAAAAAATTAGCTTACTTTTGAGAAATAACCCTATACAATAACTATACAAACAAATCTCACTCAGAAATTAAAAGAAAACGTAATGTAATATTAATATACATAAGAAAACCATTCAACCAATTAAAATGTATTAAACATTAAAGGCCAGGGAGAAAGAAGTCCAGAACACCAAGAAGGAAGTCCACTCGTTATAGTAATAAATTATTCTCACAGCAGTTCTCAGAGTGGTCCAGGCTGGAGGTTCCTGAGACCCTCTCAGGGAGTCTTCAAACTAAAAACTACTCTCATTGCTACATTGTTATCTGCATTTTTAACTCTCATTGTTTCACAAGTGTACACAAATGGAGTTCCTGAGAGGATATATAACCTGTGATAGCAAAAGTGAGTGAATGCAGAAACAGAAGAGAGAATTCTACCAAGCTTAACAGTAAAAAAATTTATAAAAGTGAAAACAATACACTTCCTCTCACTAAGCTGGTTTTTGTTTTGGAAAATATACTTCGATTTTAAAATATTATTTTTGCTAATGTACAATGTATTTGTAAATAAATATTTTTTAAATTTCTCAGTTTTAATTTCTTAAATGGTAACTATTAGATAAGTATAGCACACAGAAGCAAAAAGTCTTATTGGTCCTCAAGAATATTTAATAGCGTAAAAGCATCCTTGAGTCCAAAAAGTTTGAGAACTACTTCTCAATAATAATTTTAAATAAGGTAAAAAGGTATTTAGTTAAATGAACACATAGCCAAATTATAAAACAAACACAAATACTCTCAAGAATAGTCTACCACCTTTGTTACCACAAAAAGTAGTCTGGTAGTCAAAAACAGAAAAACTAGTCTAAAAGAGATGGGATGGGGGATGTTAAAAACGAAGAGGTAGAGACAGATTCTTAGGTGGACAATTGATAATGCACATTAGAAAAACTAATGAATGGCAGGCTAAAAAGAAGATAGACAATATTAAAGTAGTGGTTACTGAGAGTAAAAACGAACTCCAATAGCATAAGCTAAGGTGAGAAGCAGGAAATATATAGCTGAATTAATAGTAAGAGAAAATAAGAAAACAGAGTAATAGATCTTATGAAAATATTAAGCTAAAAACAAACTATGTAAAAAACAGTTAAAGCTAAATCCAATGGCATTTAATTCAAACAGGCAAAGTAACAAAGCAGGCAGCCAAAATGTCTTTGATGCTCACACATTTTCCCAGTACAGTACATTTCATATCATAAATATGTAGATGTTTAATCTCTGCTTCGTCTGACCTGCCATTATACATTATACATGTCAAACATTTAACATGACCGATCTAAGTACATGACTGTTCATACAGCTCCCAAAAATTAATTATACTGTGAGACAGGAAGATTATACTTGTAAAATGACCAGTTAAACTATCTATTGTCAAAGTTATAAATTTTGTAAAAACAGCTAAAATTTTATAACTTTATAAGGGCATCCAATGTTATACAATTTTTTGAAATTTTCTGTAAAAACAGCTAAAATTTTATAACTTTATAAGGGCATCCAATGTTATACAATTTTTTGAAATTTTCTGTAACTGAATTAAAATTAGATCTGTGGATACCATAAAATAGATGAATGAATGAATGAATGAATGAATAAATAAATAAATAAATAAAAGCTTTCAGGATGTTCTACAGCTCCAATGCCCCCCAAACAGGGGTCAAACTGTTAGGCTGGGTGCCTCCTCTAAGCATTGGCAACCCTAGAAAAACTCTTCCTCTTTTATAATCATCTCAAGTTCTAGACTGCCTGCCAGATGCAGCCACCAGGAATACGACGATAACTGCATCTCCTATGCTGCTGCACATTTAATCTGTGCACAGCACCTGTTTTCTGTACTGATAAAATTCTTGGTGGCAATTCTTTAACATTGTATTTTTACCTCCCCTAAATATAATTTCAACAAACTTACTCGTTTGAAGTCATTCATATTTGTTGCCTGGACTGGAGTACCAATGAAAGTAAAATATGAAATTCTTGTTGTTTCTTCTTCACCTTGATTGGACTGAACAAATATCTACCAAAAAATAATAATAATAATAATAATTTTTACAGTAATGATTGCAATCCTTTCATAAAAATGCCTCAGTTTCATCAATTTCCTTAGGTTACTAACAAATTTACCTTCCACTCTTTGTAAGGATTAATCCAAATTGCATTTAGACTAGTACTCATACAGGACCATTAATTCCGCTGTTTGCCCTGCTATTCTCATATATTCCAGAAATGTCATGGCAAGACACCCACATATACAAGTTCTTGATAATTTAGTGTGATGGCATGGAGGGGTCAAAATTAAAGTCTTTCATAATGAATGTTGAAAGACTATGAAATTCACAATTACAACAGGCAGAGTGCTGTTGAAATTTTATAAAAAATTATAGTAGTTCACTGAGGAGTATTTCTGCAGTTATAGTCTTTCTGATATTCATTCATTCAATTTTCTAGACTACTAAAAGGAAAAAAACTGTATTGGAAATCATCAGTCAGTTTTTGTTGTTTGAATAGGCAACCACATTTTCATCTCAAACTGAGCTGATCAATGAAAAACCCCAAGTCTATAATTAGTAGACTATTAAATCAGCTCTCCATTTATTTGTAATGCTCTTTGAATCTAAGCACAAATGTTTTTATATTTACTGCTTTTAAAATTCATCCACTGACTTTGATTAGACTTTCTGATCAAAAATGTCATTTCAATTTCAATTTTATCAAAAAAAGTCACAGACATGCTTTCTGTGTCTTAACTGAAATTCTGACTGAGATAGGACACAGTACATAAAGACTTGAGCCCATCACGAGATAACTGTGTTCATGATTCTAATGACAGAGGAGAAAGCATCGGGATCTCTGCGTTGAAAGGGCTTTCCCAATAAACAGCTGCCTTCCTCTCATCATTAATAAAGCAAAAGGTGGTATCATGAACACATGCTATAGCATTCTTCTAACTTACCAAAACCAGAATCATTCCACTAAAACAAAGAAATCACATTAGTTTGGCATAACCTGTTCTCATTGACTGTGCTGATTCCCAATTCTCTAAGTGTTCTATTCTACTCTAACCCTCTGTCACCTCCTCTGAAGGACAGAGCTGAGGTGGAGAGCATGTGGTGGGTTTTAATACCCAAATTCACAAAGGAGTTAATAACTGCTAACAAACAGCATACTTTTTCAATACAAATTAAGATAAAATTACATTTTTAAGTCATTTTTGCTGAGATCATGATCACTACATTATTAAAAACTCAGTATTCTAGAAAAGTACACTGAATTTTACAAATGCATCATTAATTACCAGGTATGAATAATGAAGCACAAATATACTCAGTTAAATATGTTATATAATAAACTTTTAATAACAGTTGCCAAATATGTATCAGATAAGTAAACTGACAATCCACAAAATTTAAAAATATCAACCTGTCCTTCCCTTAGGACAGGGGTCGGCAAACTGCGGCTTGCGAGCCACATGCGGCTCTTTGGCCCCTTGGGTGTGGCTCTTCCACAAAATATCACATGCGGGCGTGCACATACAGTGTGACTGAAACTTCGTGGCTCATTCGCAGAAGTCGGTATTTTGTGGAAGAGCCACACTCAAGGGACCAAAGAGCCGCATGTGGCTCGTGAGCCACAGTTTGCTGACCACTGCCTTAGGACACACAGATAAATTAAGAAGAAAATTTAAGCCCTGGCCAGTTTGGCTCAGTGGATAGACCCTGCAGGCTGAAGGGTCCCAGGTTCGACTCTGGTCAAGGGCACATGTCCAGGTTGTGGGCTCAATCCCGGGGGGGGGGGGGGGAGGTGTGTGTGTGTGTGCAGGAGGCAGCCAGTCAACGATTCTCTCACATCATTGATATTTCTCTCTCTCTCTCTCCCTCTCCCTTCCTCTCTGAAATCAATAAAAATATATTTTTTTAAAAAGAAAATTTAATTAGCTCATCATATATTTTTACTCATTTCAAACCAAGTAGACAAATAACTACTTTAAAGGATAATATCTTAATGAAATACTACTTACAGTTACACTGTTAACATTCTGAAACTTAACATAGCGAAGTGGAACAATGCCATCTTCTTTAATATCATCCTCTGTTAGTTCCAGAGCTTGAGTTGGTTCACTTCTTTCTGCTTCTTCAAAATCCATAGATCGGGGCAGATTGATAAAAATTTTTACGTATTTAGGACCTTGACCTATAAAATGGTAGAACAAAATGCTAAAAATCAAACATATATTTTCTTCCCTTTATTATTTCATTCATACTATAAAGACACACAAACAAACATATGCACATATCTACATACATCTTTAGGAATTCTAAGAAAGTCAGAGTATTTTCACAGCCACTTCTTGGCCTGCTAGCACTATACTCCAGGAATTCTAGATCAAAACACATACATATATATGTACCCACATACACACAGTTCTTGCCCTCAAATAAAAGATGTACTATGTAAATGTAATACTACTAGTGAGGAGGTAAAGGGAAAGTAGCAATGGAGTCCAACAGTATATGCAGGTTAACAAGTTTCATAAAAGAAACAACATTTGATCAGGGTCTTAGTTGTCAACAACTAGTACATTTTGTTAAGAAGGAAGCTTTAGTGTATGATTAGTCAAAAGGAGGTTAATTATATAAATTGCCAAATTTCATCTTGGGAATTAGGATGTGCTCAGTGGTAAAATCACATTCATAGAGTGTCTTAGTCCCTTTAACTCCAAGGTACAATTTAAACCCATATTTTCTAGCTGATTAAAGAATCTTAAAATATTCACATTGCTTAAATACTCATTTCTACAGCATTTGCTTTTACAAATACTTTGGATTTTCAGAATAAAGACACAGTTGCATTAATAAAACTTAAATATATAAAATTTTAGAATAATCAATGAGAAGGAAATGCTATGTGATACATAGGGTACTGGCTGTTTCTTCTAAGTAATTAAAAAACAAAACTAAACCAAGAAATCTACTCTCTCCTCCCTCCCGCCACTCCAGCCTACCCCAACAACAACAACAAAACTTCCACAGACACAGGAAAAGGAGGAAAAGAGGGCGGGAAGAGTGAATAAGGAAAGTTCTTTATTTAATACAAATAGAAATGCCTAGTCTGTGCAATCATGTTTACAGCATCATATCTATAAATAATATGAATCTATTAATAGGGCACAAATAAGACTATCTTGAACCTTAGTTTTATCATCTGTAATAGGAGTCTGAAAGAAATAAATTATACCCAGTTTTGATCCTTAGCAATGACTACTTCAAACCTAGAGTTTTAGAGTCATAGTTGGAAGAAAAGGTTCACTTGCTTTCAGACTAAGAGGAAACTTAAATTGTAAAATTAAAAATTTTAGAAATAAATCTCACATTGTTTGCCCATTCATTTATATCCTTGCTTTGTTCCAAAAACAATTTCACTCTTTCTTCAAACAAGGAATATCTACCTTTATTGAAAAAATAGAGGTAGACCTTCTAACAGGTCTACAGATCAGAAAGTTAGTTTAGAGAAAAACTGTCCATTACTTACCATTATCTGGCCCTTGAAATTTCATTGAATAAAGCTTCACAGGTTGATTAAATGCCACAGTAATAAGCAGCTGTGAAGGAAATAATTGTTTAACTTTAAAAGGGCTCTTGAACACCTTGAGCACACACAACAGCTAAGTAGAATTAATTCAGAGACAAAAATTTTTTAATTTATCTAATAAAACTAATGTAACATGTAAAATCAGTAAGTTGAAAGTAACTTGATTAGACTGACATCTGAAAAATACAATTATCTATTATTCATATAAGAGAATGAAACAAAAAGTTTAATGGAATAATTAACTATAATTATGCATAAGAACATAAGGTCTTGTGACCTATAAACTGGCAAACCATCTGCTTTCTAAAAACTCAAAACAAATTCCCCAATTAAATTAAAATTTATACTATTTATGCTAACATATAAGCTTACTGTTTTCCAGGATGGTTTATTTGTCAAGCACCTACCTATGTTACTTGATAATTTGGAGACAATGCACAGGTTATGTGGAAAGACTAACCCTCAAATGGACCCTACTTGATCTAAAACTCCAGAGAAGAGGATTCCTACAGGTCTACAGTCGTCTCCAAACCTCCATCCTTAACGTATTTGACTAACTTAATCTGGAAGGCCACATAAGAAAACCGATACAAAATACTGTCACAATGCCTGTCTCTCAGAAACTTGGATTCAATCGCTTTATCTTCTTAACCAAAATTGTGTCTGATGTAGGTGCCTATGCTTCTATCCTGACAGGAAGATTTTAGGAAAGTTGTAGCCAGGCTGCTGATATGTACCATCAAATTATATTCAGAGCACCATTTACGAGGAACACAGTATGAACAATTTTCTCGAAGTTGTATGTTAAGTAGATCTGGTTGGAGCACAGAAAATGGGGTTTAGATTTATGGTTTTAGAATCATTATGGTATGTCTGCCTAAGATTATACCTAGACTATATCCTTTAGTTATATAAGTACTTTTTATACTTGATCTCTAATAGTGTCAAAAAATAATAAGCACAACATGTTTAGGGACCTGAACCACAGGTGAAAGGAGATGAGAGTAAAAGCTAAAACAGATCAAGTCAGCAAGAATGTGACACTCTAAGCCAATGAAGAATCATTTAACTCTTAAGAAAGAAGCATGACTAGATTTATATTTAGAAAAAAAATAGCTTTAGTGAACATGTAGAAGATGAACTGGAATGGGAACAAAGCAGAGTCAGTGAAATACAAAGTAAATTAAGGAAAATAACAGTCAAGATGAAAGATGGCTGATCAAGGCAGTATGACACTACTTCCTCTGTGACAACAATGCAGGGAAGTACAACACAGGTTTACTTCTGGGAGTGAGGATTAGATATATAGGGAGTGCTCATTTTTGGTGAATAAAATGTATGAAAGTTGGGTCAAGAATGAACAAAAGGACTAAAGAGTGGTGAAGGTTCAACTCAGCAGTGGAGTCAACCCAAGAGTTCCACGATTCTCCCTAGCACACTTGGCAGCTCACACAGAAAGAGAAAAAAAAAGATGGGTCTGCATTGGTCAAGGGACAGGGGTCAAAGAAAATCAAAGTTTTAAAAAGAAAAGAAATAGTGGTCAACTGGGAAAGAGAGACATAAAACCATGAGATGGAAACATGATAAAGAAACAAGAGCAGACATAAATATTGATAATCCCTATGCTTTAACTCAGACATCCAATTACCTGTTCATCACAATCAGACTCCAAGAAGGTCATGTCTTTTCGTAAACAGTTGTCAAATCCATGCTCATCACTTTCATTAAGACATTCACAGCCAGCTTTGTTAATAAAAGGCATTAAATCCATCTGAAAAAATTAAATCAAGATTTTAGGCAAAGCATTTGGATTTGGTTTAAAAATCTTAGTAAAAAACTTAAATTATAATTCTCTCTACATTAGGCTATTTTAGAGAAAATATCTATCGCTTTTAAAATAGTGATTAGCTGTAGCTGGCTTGGCTCAGTGGAGAGTGGGCCTGCAGAGTGAAGGGTCCCAGGTTCGATTCTGGTCAAGGGCATATGCCCGGGTTGCGGGCTTGATCCCCAGCTAGGGACGTGCAGGAGGCAGCCGATCAATGATTCTCTCTCATCGATGTTTCTCTCTCTCTCTCTCTCCCTTCCTCTCTAAAATCAATGAAAATATATTTAAAAAATAATAATAAAATAGTGATTAAACTTTAATAATACTTTCATTTGATTTCTGAGATCTACCTCTAATTATTAAAGCCAAATCTAGGCTTAGCCCATTTAATAAGGTATCAGAAACCAAGTCCTTAACACTAAGATTATAAAATATTGACTGATATTCTTTTAATATTGGTATTTAACAGTGGAAAGTATGCAAATTAAAATATCTATAAAATTTGAAGCCTTCCTCCCTCTTCTTGTGGGCATGAACTCTTTAAACCTGTGTCCTTGAAGACCTTACATTAAAGATGACTAGTACTCCAGGTACCCACCTCCCAGCTACAATAAACATCAATTCATGCCCACTCCTATTTCATCTTTACCTTGCAACCAGTCCTCAACCTTTCCCGATTATTTTCATGTAAATCTTACATTTTTTTCATTTTACTCAAACATTTCAGTGTGCATTTCTAAGTGATAAGAACTCATTTTTTAAAATCCTCAATATCATCACAACTAAAACAAAAAAATACTATTTAAAAAATCATCAAATATTAGTGTTTAAATTTCCTCAATTGTCTGAAAAGGTGAAGGGATAAAAAAAAAAGTCCTTAATTGTCTCACAAATGTTTTATAGTTGTATTAGCAGCCCGGTGCAAGAAATTCATGCACGGGTGCGGTCCCTAGGCCTAGCCGGCAATCGAAGCATGAGCATCTGGAGTGGAAGGGCAGGTCCCAGCTGACCTCTGACCTCTGGGCAGCACCTGGGCCTCCAAGGCCCCCCCACATGCCCCCTTCCGCTTGAGTCACTTCGCCTGAGTCCCCACGCAAAGATGCGGTGAGCGTGGCAGGATGCTGCGGGCCAGGGCGCAGTGTGGGCCTCTAGGTTGCCCAGCGGAGCTGCATGGAAGCCGTGCGAGCAGCACGCTCTCTCCCGGTGGGCCTCGCAGACCGGCTCCTGCGTGAACCCATGGGGAGCCCAACCAGCCCCTGCGGTCTCAGCGGCTGCGGCCGGGCTCACCCGAGGAAACTGTGCTGGTGCAGGGCGGACTCCTCACAGGCCTGGTACCTAAGCCCAGGGAAGGGTAGCAGGGGGAGTGAGAGTGAGTGCGGTGGACACCCAGCATTCTCACCGCACCTCTGTCCCCGTCACCCCTGCCCCCAGGTAGCTGGCAAGAGGTTGCAGCCCTCGCCTATGCCCACCATGTTCCGCGCCCTCCTTGGTGGTCAGCGCATGTCATAGCAAGCAGCTGAACTCCCAGTGGAGGGAACAATTTGCACATTAGGCTTTTATTATATAGAAGGATTGCTAGACTCAGAATGAGAATCAAAAAAGTACAAAGACTGTATTTGGTTAACACGTCTCTTAAGTATCTTATTCTAGTCATTTAGCCTACACATTTCTAATATTCTGAGTTTTGCTGACTGCTTCCCTGTGGTGTCACTTAACATATTCCTGTTATCTGTTAGCTAATATTGCTGTATTTCCAACACTATGTGCCAAGAGATGTGGTGAGTGTCCATCCTTGTCTTGTTTCTGACTTTAGTGGAATGCCTTTAGTGCTTCTCCATTTAAGATTTTATTCAATGCTTTATAGTAAATGAGTAGTAAATTTTGTCAAATACCTTCCCTGCATATTATGAAATCACGATTTTTCTCTTCTGGATTGCTGGATTTTGTTTACTAATATTTATTTTACAAAAATATTCCTAAGTTAAACTGGTCAGTAGCTTTCTATTTTGGTGCAAACTATCAGATTCTGGGATCAATATCATACGTACTTCAAAAGAAATTTGAAAGTTTTCTCTCTTTTTATGTGGTCTTAATAAGTACCTGCAGTAACACTAGGCTATCTGACCTTTAAGATTTGGTAGAATTCCCCTGTGAAGCCATCTTGACCTTTATGCAAGTGCTCTTTTACTAGTTTCTCTATTTCTTCTATTTCCTCTACAGTGACTAGTCTATTTAAGCATTCTGCTTTTGAAAGAGTTGATTTTGATAAACTGTATTTTTCTATAAAATTATCAATTTCATCCACTAAACAAGGACAATTTTTAAAGCTTACCAAATATTATAGATTATCAGTTACATGTTCACCTTTCTATCAAAGAGTATTACATATTTTTTTATCCAGAGAAATTAAGGCAGGTATAAATAGTTCTGAAAGACTAAAGGAAACTTTTTATATGTCAAATAATTATCAATGTGGCAATAATCCATTAGAATAGACCCTAATTATTCTTGTGGTAGCCTAAATGTTTTTAAAGCCAAAATGTTATTTTCTATTACATTAAATATGACATTACATTAAATGTTAAATATATTACTCAGTATAACATATTGTAGTCAACTCAAAAAGAGGGGGGGAGGTAAAAAAAAAAAAAGGAGGACTATAGAGCAAAGTGTTAGAGAAGTATGCTGAACTTCATGAGTATTTGCCTTGAAAGGGTGTTTTAACAAAATCTTTTAAATGCTTAGTTCTTCTATCCTACTGAGGTGCAGCTTCAATACATCTCCGATTAAGATCCCAGGCATGAAGACAACATTGTAGTCATACTTCCAATACCTTAATGATAAAAATAAACTAAATAGATTACTTATTTTAAATCGATTTTAGATTTATATATTGTGGGGCACACAAAACAAGAATTACATTCAAACAGTTGCATTAAAGTGCTTTGTATATCTCAAATAAATAGGCGTTATATTGTATATTTGACATAACTGCCAACTGACATATTCTGACAATATGCAGTGAGAAATAAATATCACCTGTCTATGTAACAACTTGCCAATAATAAGGAAAGAGTCACAAGAAATAAACAGACAAATCCAGATTGTAGGACAGTCTATAAGACAGATGGTCTAGACCTGAGCTGTATAATAAGACAGCCATTAGTCACATGTGGCAATTTAAAATTAAATTAATTAAAAGTAGATAAAATTAAATTTTCATTTCCTCAGTTGCCCTAGTCATATAACAAATGCTTACTAGCCACTTGCACCTAGTGGCTATTGTATTAGACTGGTGCTGGTTAAACTTTCAAAAAAGGCAGAGAAGTTTCTAGACTAAACAACACTAGAGAGAACTGACAACTTAAATACAATGCACGATCCTTGATTTGATCCTGCATGGAAAAGAAAATTATAAAGTATATTTTGAAGATAATTAAGGAAATTTGAATGTAGGCTGTACATTAGAGATACTGTAGCAATATTAAATTTCTTAGGAGTGATAATGGTATCATGGTTATGCAGAAGAACGTCCTTATTCTTCAGAGCTACATGCTAAAATACTGAGAGATGATCCATCATGTCTATAACTCACTTTTAAATGCTCTTGCAAAAATTAAACACAGAAAGATACCTAAATGGAGCAAAATCCTTAAAATATCTACAACTGATGAATATAGGTGAAGGGTATATGTGTTTGTAGTATTACTGTCAACTGCTTTGTTTTTTAATAACTTTCACTTTGTTTTTCCTTTTTTGTTGGTTTTTTTGAGGGGGTAATCCAACATGAGATACACAGAAAATTACAAAAACCTTTCCATTCTTCAAGTTTTTGATTAAAGAAATATCTACTAACTATACAAATTAGGGTCATTTAATGTCTGGTTTTTGATAAATGATCACAAATTTGTAGACCAAAACTTAAAGTTCTGAGGTCGAAATACTTGAACATATTAACAAGCCTCAAGATTCAGAACATGTGCAAGTTCAATTCCAGAATGCCTCACATTCAAACTTTGGGAAAGAAAGAGTTGATTTAGAAGGCATGAGGGGAGCTATTTGAATCTATACTATGTACTCTTAGCAAACTATGGGACAGAAAAGATAAGTTTTAAATTTTCCCAACTCCAATAAACATTTACAAAAATTAAATACTTATGCTCACAACAACGCCCTCTTACTTCTGAATAAGAATCTGTTATGAACCTTAACCTTTTGAGTATCTTTAGCAGTATCTCAAATTCCCCCTAAAAGATACATATACGTATTACTCTAGCTCCAGTCAAATTAGGAGTTTCAAAACTATGGCATGTATAAGATAAATAATTGTATAGCCTCTTAGTATTAAAACATAATAACTAAAAGTCTTTATTCCAAGAAACCAAAAATTGTTTTTTAAAATTGTCGATACATTTTTATGCTTATATTTAAATCTACTTAAGACACTGGTTTTCATTCAATGTTTCTTACTCCATTTAGTTTCTATTTGTGTTGTGGGACAAATGTTTTATGGGAACACATTACCAATATTAAATATTTAACAACCCTTTTAAGATGTACATAGTTCAAAACTTTTCATGTCTTGATTGACATCAGATGGGAAAAATGAAAATATTTTAATAGCTCTTCACAGTGTATTCATAACATTTGCATGAAAATTAATTATTTTATTTCTTAAAACTTTATTTTTCCTGCTTATTTTCCTACCCGAGGCCAAAACGCTGATATCACACTAAGCTGATGTGTAAAAAAGTATCCCTGTAGCTAAGGAGGAGGACTATTGTGCTCTTAAGATATTTTCTTGCCAACACCCTTAGTAATAAAAGGTAAAAAATACAAAGATGTGAACATAACTTACAAGTTAAATGATTTTCAAAATTTTCCAAAAGGTGTCACAACCCTAACTTACACATGTTCAAACTTTCTAACCAGATATTACTATTTCAAATAATTATATAACAGTTCTATTTAAAATAAATATTAATTGCACATCCCTAACTAAAAATAATTTAATGTCAGTACAACATGTTAAAGACACAACCCCACCACACCCACACACACAGAGAGAATCTCTCATATTTCCCTGACTATAGATTCTCCTTATTCAGCAAGAATTTAAGGACTTACATAAAGGACCTGTAGCCCCATAATACAGATCTGCTTTAATGTACTCACTATACATGCTTTCATATATCAATTTTAATTTGAGGTAACACTTTTTAAAAAATCATTTTTTGATCTGCCAAAACAGTAACTTTATTTACTGATTTGCATATGCAAATCAGCTACCATAAAGTGCTACTTCTGAATTTTACTTCCTAAATAGCTCTCAAAATATAGATATTGCATTATTAACTATTCGTATTAATTTTCAATATATTCTTAAGCTCTTAAGTCTTCAAGTTATTATTTAGAATAACAATTTACTCTTAAAACTAGAAAAACAATACTCAAGTCATATTTGGTTCTAAAACAAAATCATTAACTAGCACATTACGTTTTGAGGGAAAAATGTATTTTTAAGTCTTAAAATGGCTATTAAAATAGTTCAGAAAGCAGATTTTAAGTCACAAAGAAATTAAGTCAGGAGAAATTCAGGAAAAGTTTATGATGGGAAATAGGTTATAACACACATATAGACAAATCCCAATAGTCAGCCAGTAAGTTTACTCTTAAAGTTCTTATTTGAAAGTACTTCAAGCAAGTAAAAGATAAACATGAAAACAAAGTCAATTTTACTTTTACCAAATAATGGCAAATGGAAGGTATATCAATGATTTCACTAGTAAGTCTACATACATAGCCTTTTGGAATATCTGTGTCCTCATTACTTCCAGGGTCATTTTCTAAGTGCTGCTTGATTTTTTCTTCTAGTCCCACAGCATCTGCTCCTTGATATTGATCAATCCTCACTTTGTTTCGAAAAAACAAAAACGTAGGTGTTGCTGATATGTTGTTGGTGGCAGCTGTTCCCTAGAAGTGGCAAGTTAAATAGCATCATGAATTAAAAATAATCTTAAATCACTTTGAATATTTACTCTGTATCCCTATGGAAGTTAAATATCATGGACTAAAGACATGTAAAATAATTTATTCCTAATGGCTTCTTAAGAAAAAGCAGGCCTATTCCCTAAACTACATTACCAACTGGGGCACAACTACATTACATTAGTTTTACATACACAATGAAGAACAGCCCTATATTTTTATCAGTTTTAGCATTAAACACTTCACACAGTAAAACAAGTTAGCTGCTTTATAGAAACTGCTTTACAATGCCAGATAGCTCTCTCATAACTACATACTGTTTCCCAAATGAGTATTGACATGTCAGCACAAACCACTGGTGCTAGGAAAAAATACACATATGAGAAACAGTAGCCCATCTGACCAGGAAACTTAGGTAACATCGTTTGCATTGTAATCCTCACCCAGCTCTACTCTTATAGAAATGCCTTCTGATCTTTTTAAATTCTGTTCCAACGCCACAATTTTTACAAGATAACTAGTGAACAGAAATTAGTTAATAAATACTGATTCATGAGAATTATAAAGGAAACAGTAAAGCAATTGTGTCACCTTACATATTCAAATACTATGAATATGCACCATCATATCGTCTAAAGAAAAGGCATCAAGTTTACATAAAGATGTCTTCTCTAGCCCTAACTGGTTTGGCTCAGTGGATAGAGCGTCGGCATGGAGACTAGAAGGTCCCAGGTTCAATTCCGGCCAAGGGCATGTACCTTGGTTGTGGGCACATCCCCAGTAGGGGGTGTGCAGGAGGCAGCTGATCGATGTTTCTCTCCCATCGATGTTTCTAACTCTCTATCCCTCTCTGTAAAAAAATCAATAAAATATCTATAGAAAAAAAAAGATGTCTTCTCTAAACCTCATAAAAGACAGATCTTTGAGAACAGTGCTGTCCAAAAGAAACATAACGTAAGACATGAATGTGAGCTGCATATGTAATTTAAAATTTTCTAATATCCACTATAAAAGAGTAGAGAAAGAAGTGAGATATGTAACTACAAGAGAGCACAGCTCCAGAAGTGAGAAGAAAGCACTTCCAGGTCAGAGATGGTGAATGCTTAAAATAGGAGCCAAGGTGGGCCGGTGTGGCTCAGTGTTGAGCGTCAACCTATGAACCAGAAGGTCACGGTTCGCTTCCCAGTCAGGGCACATGCCTGGGCTGCAGGCTTGACCCCCAGTGTGGGGTGTGGAGGAGGCAACAGATCAAAGATTCTTTCTCATCACTGATGTTTCTATCTCTCTCTCCCTCTCCCTTCCTCTCTGAAATCAATAAAAATTTATTTAAAATAAAAATAAAAAGTAATAGCCAATATTACAGACTGGTAGTATGTGACATAGGCACTAAATAATGAATGTTAATATAGGGTTTACACTAACCAAATCCCCAAACTACTAACTACAAACTAAACAACATTCTAAAACATTTCCACACTCAGAAATGTAACAAAGCCTCACACACACACAGAGTAGCTACAGTGCTGTCCCTTAGAGCTAAAGACTATATTTTTAGTGCTGTAAGGAGCAACTCCTCCATTTTTCTACATATGAAATTGCAGAACTGTCACACAGCCATTCCAATTAAGTAATCAGGACAATCTATCTACAACAGTGGTTCAATCAAAAGTAACCAACATTTTAAAATTTCTGCTGAGTATGCAGCTTTGGAGCTAAGATCACAAACTGATCAATGCAAATCAAACTACAGGGTAGAACAAAAATAGGTAGGTTTACAGTTGTTCGCATGGAAAATAATACAATAAAATAATAATACAAGAATAAACTGTGTTTCGCATACTCACAAGTGTAAACCTACTTTTGCCACATCCTGTATAATCAAGAATTTTCTGCTACAGCTTTCTAATCAGCCAATGCCTCTGTAGAAGATATAATTCTAGATTTGCAAAAAATAAAGAAATGTAAAAAAATACAGAACTGGCAGGTGACCTATTAGTTTAACAACATAATATTAGTTTTTATATCAGAAAGCTACTAATACAAACAAACTCAGAAGCAATTAATATAACTGAACTACCCTTCTTAACTAATGCAGTCATAATGGGCATTTATAATAATCATTATCAACATAACATTTTCTTATCTTTAAAAGAGTAAGTACTATATACACAAAAAGATAAACGATGATATTAATGTTGAAATTCCAAACAGATTTGTAAACAATTTTTTTTAAAGGGCTCCTTTCCCTTACCTGACACTGGTGTACATCTACTTCCAAGAAAACTGCCTGTGGATACTTATTACTCATAGTACTGAATGCTGGGGCAATCCTTAAACATGGTCCACACCTGTGAGAAAGGTAAGGCGATATTGGTAAAATAACACCAAAGATTGTACTACTTTATACTCTGAAGAACTTGTGTCAATTAAAACATAAAATAAGATAAAACAAATTCTGATCATCCTGGCCTTAGACTTCTAGTCCTTTCCACTGGACTATTTAGATATACTTGCATCAATACCACATTGCCTTTTATTTAGAAAGGGAGAGGAGAAGGAGGGAGAGAGGGTAACCCCACTAGCTTTCTGCAATTCATTAAGAACCAAACCCACAAAACTAAAACTTTTAAGTTGACCTAACCTAACACAATTATTTGGTGAGAACTGAAGACCAGAAAGTTTAATGATTTGTTCAAGATCAACCACTCTAGTTGATGTCAGGACCACAACTAGAATAGTCAACTCCTAAATCCAGTCCAAAATGAGCTTTCCCTGAAGAGTAATTGTGCTAAGAGTAATAAGCTAGAAACAAAAGAACAAATATTATGATTCCACTTATATGAAGTACCAAGAAGAGGTAAATTCAAATACAGAAAGTAGAAGAGAAGCTACCAGAGCTGGAGGTGTTTGTCTGCCAGGGGGGTGAGGGGAGATTGAGAGTTACTATTTAAAGGGTAGAGTTTCCATCTGAGATGATGAAAACATTCTAGGGAATATATAGTGGTGATGGTAGTACACTGTGAATGTACTTAATGCCACTGAATTGTATACTTAAAAATGGTTAAAATAGTAAAATTTATGTTACATATATTTTACTACCTATAAAAAATGAGAAAAAAACTAGAGAGAGCCACTGAAGATTCTTAAATGGAAGAGTGAAAATCTGTGTAGTGTTTTAATAAAATTAGTAGACAGGATAGCTAAAGCATGGGAATGATAAATAAGGAATAAAGGTTTTAAAATAGGGTTGGAAAGGAAATGAAGTAGGTGCTGCAGGAAACTATGTTCTTGGCCTAAAATGGGACATTAACTTTGATCTAAGAGGTTTCTTACATGATTTAACTTGATATAGTTCGATGTTTGAGGGTCTAATACTGATGCCAGTATATGTAAATCTGGAGTCACAATGGCACAGAGTTGGTGTAGGAATGTATTAATGGCCAAAATGTTAAAAGAACTTTAAAGGCAAATACAATGTTATCAGATTTGTAAATATTACCTAATACTTTTGAATTTAAAAGTTATCTAAATTCAACTATTTTACTTGCTCTCAGTTTTTACAAAGAAAACAAAATGTTCATCCCATCAAAATACCCTTTTTAAAGTAAATAAGAGCCCTGGCCGTGTTTCTCAGTAGTTAGAGCATCAACGCTTGGACCAAAGGGTTGTGGGTTTGATTCCCAGTCAAGGTCAGGGTGGGTGAAGGTCGAGTGCTGCAAGCAACCAATCTCTCTGGCACGGATGTTTCTCTTTCTCTCTCCCTCCTTTCATCCCTTCCACTCTCTTAAAAAAAAAAAAAAAAAAATCAAAGGAAACATTCTCAGGTGAGGGCAAACAAATAAAATAAAATAAATTACTCTTTTAAAAAGTAAATAACTGCTTTTGATTGGTAACCAATCAATGTCTAAGGTTATGTTTACTAGTATGGTTAAATGATAATATATTGCTGAAGGAGGTGTTTCCTTAATAGCAACATTTCCCCACTTTTCTCACTTCAATTAATAACTTATTGCTCTGTCATCTCTCCCTTTGCTATGGTAAGGGGGTGGAGGAAAAAAGACTCAAAGTATAAGTGCTGTCACTGACTAGAATTAGGAAAGTGAACTAAAAATGAGATTCACTGCTAAAATCATCTCTTTCCACCTGGCTGGCATGGCTCAGCGGTTGAGTGTAGACGTATGAACCCCGAAGTTACGGTTTGATTCCATCAGGGTACAGGCTCGATCCCCAGTGTGGCACATGCAGGAGGCAACCAATCAATGATTCGCTCTCATCACTGATGTTTCTGTCTCTCTCTCCATCTCCCTCTCTGAAATCAATAAAAATATATTAAAAATAAAAAGTAAATAAAATCATCTTTTCTCTTTTCCAACTCTGGCTTAAGTCCTTAACAAATGTACAAGTATTCCCCCATAGTAAGAGCATAGATAGACACTACAAAATTGCTAAATCTGGGAAGGCACATTTGTAGAACTCTGACCTTCCTCTTAGATATGTTTTTATAAACAAAATCTTCATCCTCTTCAATATAATAAATATCGAAGTCCACATGTCAAACGTGTATTCCATTCCACCATATAAAATTCAACGTACTGCCCTTTTTCAATTCTGTATAAGAGACACTGGTCCAAAAATAAGTCCTAACTGGTTTTCATCTCTATCTGCAATTTTCCATCCCCTAAAACTATCTAACCCTAACGTCATTTCTTCTATACTCAACATTTATTGCATCTTGTTCAGTAGCTGTGAAACACTTTTTGCTCTGGGATTCAAAATATTGCCGTGTTTATATAGTTAGTTGGGCAATAAAATGCATCACATAAACAGCGACAGCCACAGTAGATTTCTCCAAGTTAGCACGTAAGTGTAAATAATGTCAGGGGGTTAAGATAAATCAAGTGGATATCTCTAAGCCTTATACCACCAGTGATGGCGAACCTTTTGAGCTCGGCGTGTCAGCATTTTGAAAAACCCCAACTTAATTCTGGTGCGGTGTCACATATAGAAATTCTTTTATATTTGCAACCATAGTAAAACAAAGATTTATATTTTTTTATTTATTTTATATATTTAAATGCCATTTAACAAAGAAAAATCAACCAAAAAAATGAGTTCGCGTGTCACCTGACACGCGTGTCATGGGTTCGCCATCACTGATAGACACTGACGTACACAAGGAGTGTTCAGCAAATAGACACACTCGCTCAAACCTTGGTTCTGAATGCCTAGTTCCAACATGTCCCTCTCACACAGGAACACTGCACACCCAACCAAAATGGAAGATCCACCAGCTCCGAGACCCATAAATCATGTTAAGAGCTACCAAGGCCAGTGAGCAGCTTATCAAGATCCCTGCCCTAGCCGGTCTGGCTCAGTGGATAGAGTGTCAGCCTGTGGACTGAAGGGCCCTGGGTTCCATTCCGGCCAAGGGCACAGGACTAGGTTAAGGGCTCGATGCCCAGTAGGGGGCGTGCAGGAGGCAGCCCAGGAGGCAACCCATGATTTTCTATCATTGATGTTTCTTTCCCTCTACCTTCCTCTCTGAAATCAATAAATATATATTTTTAAAAGATCCCTGTTCTCTTAAATCATTGGGTAAAAAAAAAATGCAGTCTATATGAGCAAACCCAAAACGTCTGGACACCTATCTACCTGTATTATACACCTACTATAATTTCTGTGTTCACACAGGGAAGCCTACGTTACAAAGCTACTAACCAAACAAGTAACAAAAACGTTAAGAAATTAAAAAGCACCCTGACCCAACATTAAACTTAATTTAAAACGCATTCGCTGAGCCTTTGGGTTAAGCACTACGCGGATCCGTTGGATAGCCCCACGGGAAGCTCCCAAAGGCGAAATGCAGGAAGTGCAGAGTATCAACGTGTGCGGTAAATTGAGATTTCAGGGTTTCTAAGATGCAAGTGACAGCTGGCTCCCTGGAAAGAGAGGAACAGACGCGAGCAGGGGCGGATGTCGGAGGCTCCGGACCAGAGAGAACAGAGGCGGGCCACCTCAAGAGCAGGGCTCGTCCGAGTATTCAAAATGAGCTGGCGGGCATCTCCGGGGCTGGGGAAGCGGGCAGTCTGGCTTCCGTGCCCGCTAGAGACTCCCCGGTGCGCAAATAGGGACCCAGACCCAAGAGCTGAGGCCTAACTGAGCAGCGGCCTGGGGCTGCGGTCAGAGCCAGACATTCCAGAGCAGGACGAGACCACCGGGGAGCCGGGACCCGGAAAGGGTGAAAGGCAAGCACCGGCGGACAGAAGGGCCCACGCGGCTCGGGCCCGGCCTCACCCTCGCATGGTGAACTTGACCACGGCGAGTCTGGAGCCGGCGCCGCTCAGCTCCGGCTGGAAATCCGGGTCGCTCCCGACCGGCTTCACTCCCACCATTCTCGGGGCCCGGAAGGGAGGCCGCGACGCCACCCGCTGCGAAACTGAAGGAGAAGACGACCGGGAGGGGAAGCGGGGATGCTCGGAAGGCCGAGGCCTGGACAGAGGCGGCGGCGATCGCGGAGCGGCTCCCGGGGCGCTCAGTGCCGAGTCACGCCAGGAGCCGAGCGGCGAGGGGGCGGGAACGCGAGAGGGAGGGAGGAGGCAAAGGGAGGTAAGGCGTGCAGCTCCCAGCAGCCACCGCGCGGCAAGGCGGCCGGCGCTTGCGCAAGTTGACGTCATTTCCGCGTCGTCTGTTTTGGCTCCCGCCGCCCAATCCAGACATGCGCTCCGTGGCCCCACTTCACTGAGGAGCTTCTCACTGGCCGGAGCTGCGCAGGCGCAGACGAGCAGCGGTCACAGGCTCAGGTGCAGAGTACGACGCAAGAACTCCTGTGTTCCTCCGCGGTTAGTAAGACCGCGCCTTTTCTCCTGGAGTTCCTTGGGGCGGGAAGGTGAAAAAGGAGCCCCTTTCCCCCCGGGTTCAAGGCTGCAGTTATTTACGAGTCTCATAATACGTGGGTGCTCTCTGTGCAATCATCCAGAAAAAATATTATGCATTTGTCTTTAAGTTGTGTCAAAAAAAGAAAGAATAGAAAACACTGTCCGTCTTTCAGGGACTTCCATTTAGTGATAGACGCAAACAGTAGTTACGGAACAAAGACGTTTGCAAAGGAAACGGTGGAAACAAATGAAATAGGAGGATGGGGCCGGAAAAACTTTCCAGGAGATGTGACCCCTGAACTGAGTCTTTTATTTTTATTTTTTAATTCTCATTCGAGGATTTTTTTTTCCATTGATTTTTTTTAGAGAGCGTGAAGGGGAGGGAGGAGGAGGGCAGAGAGAGAGAGAAACATCTATTGCTTAACTCCTGCATGCACCCCAACCGGGGCTGGGGATGGTGCCTATGACATAGGTACATGCTCTTGACCAGAAATCCAACCCACCACCCTTCAGCTGAGGGCCAACACTCTTAACTACTGAGAAACCAGCCAGGTATTACATATGTGTCCTTATCCCCCTATTGTCCCCCCAACCCCCCCCCCCCCCCCCCCACCTCATGCCCTCACGCCCCTGTTGTCTGTGTCCATTGGTTAGGCTTATATGCATGCATACAAGTCCTTTGGTTGATCTCTCCTCCTTACCCCCACCCTCCCCTACCTTCCCTCTGAGGTTTGACGGTCTGATGGATGCTTCTCTGTCTCTGGATCTGTTTTTGTTCATCAGTTTATGTTGTTCATTATATTCCATAAATGAGTGAGATCTGAACTGAATCTTGATAGAAAAGAAAGGAATAGCCAGACGGTGAGAGGTGACGGGTATTCTTGGCAGAGGGACCAGCGGTGCAAATGCATGGGTTGAGAGGGCTGATGATGATAACAGTACCTAATATGTGACAAGTTATGTGTCCGATACGATACAAGCTCATTGTGTGTATTAGCTCATTTAATTCTTACAACCACCCTGTGAAGTGAGTTCTATTATTCACCTTTAGACTGATTTTTCCAAGTTCACACACCTAGCAAGAAGTCAAATTTGCATTCAAGTTCAGGCTGTCTAACACCAGGGTGCTAAGGGACAAGTCAAATGATTTGCTTTTGGATTTAGCTGGGGAGATGAAATTGAAGAGGGAGGCAGTAGTCAGATCATAACTAGTTGACAAATGTGTATCTTTACATGAAGGTAATGAAGTAATCACTTCGTGGCAATTTTGTGATTACAAGTGTCTTTAGATAAAGCCTTGAGGCAGTTGTGAGGAGGATGGAAGGCAGTGAGACCAGTTTAGGAGGTTATTAAAGTAACCCAAGAACTGAGTTGAGAGCAGCTGCAGTGGAAATGTGGAGGTAATGATATATTTGAGAAACAATTAGAAGATAAGAGCCACCGGGTTTGGTGACCAGTGTGGACCCAATTAGTGAGATGACAGAGGGAGGAATCTAGAATAATGCAAATATTTCAATCTGTGCTTTTTACTGAGTTAAGATGCCTGAGGATACCCAGGTGAGGCATACAGTAGAAGGTAAGAAGGATGAGTCCGAAACTAAAGAAAAAGGAGTAGGTTTCACTTACAGATTTGAGAGCCATTAGTTTGGGTGATAATTGAAGCCCAAGAAATATGAAAAGAGAAGGCTGAGGGTGCTTCAGAAACAAAATAATTATCCCTAACTGAACCCAGCCAGAGCAGAGCCATTGTAACTGCATTCTTTTCTCGAGATACCAGCACAGTATAATGGCTTTAGAGCCAAATAGACAAAAGTTCCAATAACAAATCTCTGCTACTTATTCTTTTGTGGTCATGAATAAGTCACTAACCTCTCAGAACCTCAGCTTTCTTGACTGTGAGAACTGGTTTGATAATACCTACTTTCTAGGATTGTGAGGATTAAGTATAATAGTATATGATATATGTCAAATGAATGAGAAAATAAGGTACTCAATAAAAGATGTTTAGAAGCAATGGCATATTAGCTAGCCTGCCTAATAAAATACTGAAGCCTGAGTGGCTTACACAAAAGAAATTTAATTCTCTGAATTCTTGAGACCAAAATTCCAAGAGCAGGGTACCTATCATGGTTGGTTTCTCCTGAAGCCGCTCTCCTTGTTTTGTAAATAGCCTCCTTTTTGCTGTGTCCTCACATGGCCTTTTCTCTGTGCAAACATGTGCACATACACACATAAAGCACACATACTCGTGAGTCTCTTCCTCTTCTTGTAAGGACACCAGTCCTTACATTAGGGCCCCAACCTACAACCTCATTTAATCTTAATTACCTCCTTAAAGAGGCCCCATCTCCAAATACAGTCACATTGGGAGTTAGGGCTTCAACCCATGAGGTTTTTAGGGGGGCGGGGCCTCACAGCTCAGGACATAACAGGTGGATTATTATTATTCCCAACGGTCCTCCCACTTTTGCTTTAAAAGCAAACAGAGCCCGGCCGTCATGGCTCAGTAGTTGAATGTCGACCTATGAACCAGGAGGTCACAGTCCAATTCCCCGTCAGGGCATATACCCAGGTTGCCAGCTTGATCCCCAGTGGGGGGTGTGCAGGAGGCAGCTGATCAATGATTCTCTCTCGTCATTAATGTTTCTATCTCTCCCTTTCCCTTCCTCTCTGAAATCAATAAAAATATATATTTAAAGCAAACAGAGTCTCTACTAAGACAGCGATAGTAAATATTAAGGGGTGATATGTGAAAGCAAGACCTTAGAAATCTATAGATTCCTGAGAGGCAAGATAGAGGCATTGTAAAAATTAGACCTGATGGGGCATTTTGTTGTGTATTTTCCTTGTGTTCCTTCACATCCACTCTCAACTTTCCTTTACCCTGCTCTTAGCTCTATAAAGCTGACCCATAAAGACTACATCAATAGGATGCTTTGTTGGAGCTTCTTTTTGGAGATTGAAGGGTAAACGAAAGTGAAATCCAGTTATTGATTCTGTCAGCACCCATCTGCTGTGTTTCCACAGATTAATTGTGTCTTAACCAAAGGCTCTTCATATCCTTTTGCATTCCTAGAACCACAATTTTCCCTTGTCCCTTCAACCCTGAAAATAGGAATCACTCCTGGCTGTTGGTAGTACATGTCACATAATCAGCAAAAACACTGGCCACCGAAATACCAAATCTGGGACCTCTCATGGGAAGCAGAGATACCTGGAAGCCATAATTCTTAGATAGGCTTCCCATGCTTTATGGCAGGAACCATCTCCAGTCACCAACCAAGCTCTTACGGAGCTAGTAAGCTCAGGTATTATGAGCGCATGAGCAACACTCAGGGATTTCACTCTCCTAATACAAATAGAGGTCTTCTGGTTTGAAAAGAATTATTTCTCCTCCCTAATGGTGTGGTGACCCAATACCCATCCTTACAGTAACACTTTCCTACTCACCACTCATTCTTGATGTTTTTGTCTTTAGTTTCTCCTTAATGACACCATCCTGTTTTTTATTCTCCGAAAACCTGCCGATAGCTTTGTTAATAACTTCCCTTCCTAAATTCTCCTCAATTACCCCCTTCTAATATGTCATCTTTTGTTGTGACCCCGACTGATATAAAAATTAAAACAAAAACAGGGAAATTGGAGCCTGGAAGATTAATAAAGCAAGCTGCAGGTAAATTTTTGAGAGTTGGCAGCATAAAAGTCATGGCTTTATGCTGTAACTCTATGAATTCATCAGGAATTACACAGAAAAGAAGGGGTTAGAACAGAAATTGAAGGACAAGCACAAGTGGGGAGTAAAATGAGAAAAGGGGGTTTACAAGAGAACAGAGAGGCAGGAGGAAAATCACAAAAGTCAGGGTCAAAGACCAAAAGGATGGAACCTGAGGAACATCTTTGAATGTAGTAAGGGGTTCATTGGTTATCATCCAGGGAGCCAGTGCAATTCCATGAATTAAGATTGGAATCAGCCCACAAATCGTCCATGGCCTCTAGTGTGCCAGGCACTGTGCTAGATCCTCAGTTAGACATGAGTCCTACATCGTCCTGGCCTTGATGAGTCACTCTTGTGAGAGATTCTCCCACAATTCGGAGATGCAGGCCAGGTGGCAGTTGTCCCTGTTCTACTGATGACAAGACTGCCTTTCAGAGAAGTGTGTAACTTAATTATGCAGCTGCTTTATCTCTGTCCAGGCTGCACTCAAAATTACATAGAAACAGACTTTATAAATGTGCCTGGATACTTTTAGCAGATTTTATTGCAGGGTGATGCTTTTTGGGTGATTTTTTTTCTCATCTATAGATTCTAAATTTCTTCAGTAATTATAAATAGTATGTATGATAATAATAATAAAGAAAGAAGACACAGCTGGAAAATAAAGTCCTACTCAGGAATTCAACAAAGGAGATCCTTCCTTCTAATAGTAATAACTAAAAGTAATAATATTCATAGCTAATTAGTCTCCCTGTGTCATGTACCTAATGCTTAATTTTGTTAATTAAAATAAGCTTTGGTAGATGGAATTTTCCCAAAAAGATGTTATTATTTTTCTTCTAAATTTGTACAAGCCACCAAAAAAACTTCATTTCCTGGAATTTCCATGAAAATTTTAGGAGAAATGTATAGACCTTAATACCTCTGCAAGGGTAACTTGTGATTGTTCTTAAGATGGATGGTACACTCTCTCCCTCCCCGAGATTAACATTCGGAAATGCCAAATAGCTGTATATTTCCCCACCCTGTGCCGCACTTGGCCATGGCAGGCATCACTATTAGAGGCCATGGTTTCCCAGAGTCTATCTAGATTCAGCCTGAGAATTCCATTCAGCAGCACCCACTACCAGTCAGCACTCAAGATGAGCCTATTTTCCACTCCACATTTTACTCTGACTATCATACCCCGAAATTCACAGTTCTCGGACTGTAGTGAGTTCATTAAAATGTGGGTTCTCAATTTCACACCCAGAGTTTTCAATTCAGTGAGCTGGAGGATGGCCCAGAAATCTGAAATTTTAACAAGCACCCAGTGTAACTGATGCAAAGGGTTCATATTTTGAGAAACATCATTTGATGATATCTTGCCTACTATTATGTTACATTTACTATGCACTTAATATGTACAAGGTACTGTGATAATGCTTTGGAACACCTCTATCAAAAGGGAGATAAGACACTTCTACAAAGTTTACTATACAAGTTAAAATGTGGTAAGTGCCATAGCAGAATATAGATGGCATACCACAGTGGCTCAGAAAAAGGAGAGAGGTTTTCCAGCTGGAATGAGCAAAGAATGCTTTATGAAGGAACATGTTCCACTATTCAGGCCTAGATAAATATAGAAAGGAAATGGATAAATGTCTCCACTTCATAGCAATGACTCCTGACTTTCCTCTTAACTCATCAAGAATATAATTTGTTTCAGACTCATCCATTCTTACCAAGTTCAGCCAGTAACTAGAGGAAGGCTTTCTATCATGACTCATAGCTGCCATGGGTTCACGTTGCTGATTTTACAAGTAGATATGGTAGAAATATGGGTTTATTCTCCCAGTTGTCATTTGCACATAGTAGGTACAAAATAAGTAATGGTTGAGTAAATGAGTGGACAGGAAGCATAATGGGTGTGAATCTCAGTCCACAAAATCAGGTGTACAAGAAATACTATTTTGTGTTGTACAATTTCATTTCCAGTCTGAATCCCCAGCCTCCTGCTATATCCACTTAAAACAAAATCTTAACCTTATCTCCTCTGTGTCTGCCTTAGAAACTGTATCAAATTTCTGGGTTTTGGGTAGGGTTGGGGCGTTGGAGTGCAAATCTCTGGGTGTCTCTGTCTACACACCCTCTCTGCCTCATGTGACTACTTTAGGGACGGGGCCCTTTGTTTAAGGTTGCCTATGGACTATCTGCCTTGATGCACTAGTCTGCCATTTCTTCCTGGGTTTCTACTTCTCTCCACTTCAAGGAACCAAGACCTCAAGGCTCCTTCTTTTCCTTTCACGTCTCTACAAGGGAATCTATTTTTAGTGCAGGGAAACCCCTCTGACTGCATGTTCATAGGTATTTTGTCTATACCTATAATCCTCTTTCCTCAAGGCAGACACTAGAAACTGCAGCCAGAGCTGAGCCAGCCTACAGTTATGTTTCCTTTGGCTGCACCCTTGTGTGTATGTGTATGTGTGGTATATACACATACAAATAACTGCTGCTTACTAGAGTGTTTTTACCTTATTTCTGAAGAAGTAGAGAACTTAGAATATTTTATATTATACCAATTTAACTTTGCTTATCAACTGGGTAGTTTATTTCACATGATAATCTTTGCCTTACACTTAAATTTTTGAGGGGAAAATGTGTAATATAAATATTAAATAGAAAATAAATCCTGCTTCATAATTTCCCAACCCTTTTTAGCAATATGCTGCTGGATTTGAAAAATGAATACCATTTCTCATAATTGTCTCTAGATGGCGCAATATCTTTTCAGTCAAAGGGGTGTGATTTTCCCTAAGATATCAAGTGCTTCTTTAAATAATGCCATTTAAAGTCACCAGATGGACCACTGTCCCACTATAGTATATATTCTTTAGTTTTGGACAGTAGGCAGTATCTTGGAGTAGAGGGTTTCCTAGAAAGTAGTATAGTGATCTGACACTGTCCTGAATATTTTTTTCTACTGGAAAAAACTGAAGAACCTTGCTGACAATTCTAAGAGTCAGTTTTGGGAGTTTCCCAGAAATATTAAATAGCTTATTCTTTTGGAATAATATATCTAAGGTTCAGAATTCATTAAGCTGCCTAGAGTCTCTATTAAGAAAACTAGATATTTAGACAAATATTTCCATCACCTCAGCCTCTGAAATTAAAATCCATATTTTAGTTTTTTTAAAGAGTTTATTGGGAGTTGGAATTAACTCTTTGGAAGGGAAAAACTACACATAACTATATTGTTGCTTGTAAAGAGAGTTCTCTCTTGCTTGTGGTACTGTAGTAGACATTGTCTGGCTAGAATGTACAGAAAGGGAAGAAATGATAAGACTCTTAAGAGAGGCTTCCACTGTATTCACAGCTCGCTCTCTCAGGCATGTCCTCCAGCAGACACATACACATATCAGTCAATGCATTCTTTTTAAAATATTTTTTAAATTGATTTCAGAGAGGAAGGGAGAAGGAGATAGAAATAACAATGATGAGAATCATTGATCAGCTGCCTCCTGCACACCCTCTATTGGGAGATCAAGCCCGAAACCTGGGTATGTGCCCTTGACCTGAATTGAACCTGGGACCCTTTAGTCCACAGGCCAACACTCTTATCCACTGAGCCTAACAAGCTAGGGCAGTCAATCCATTCCTGGGTGCCAATATTTGCAGACTTTGAATACATCTGAGGACCAGGCACTGAAGACATTCAGAAAAATAAAATGTATGTTAGTGAATTCTTTACAAGGAAGTGGCTATGTATACAGTGTTAAAAATAATGTTTTCCAAATGGTGCTGGGGGGAAAAAACAAGTTTAAAAACACACAATGTTTTCCACCAAAACTCGGCATATTAAAATAAAATGAAAGGAGGAGGATCAGATCCACTGCAAGTGGCAGAAAGTACCACCGCACATCACTTCTCACACTGTGCTCACTGTATATGTAACTGTCTTCTCGCCGGACTGTGAGCAACGTGACCACAGAACCAGCTCCCTGCATTACCTGCATGCCCAGCTCAGTACAGTACCCAGCACTGGGTGTTGAATAAATGATGCTGTTCCACTTTGGACACCTGAAAGAAAGTACAGTACTGTTTCATGAAAAGGAAAGTAAAGTACTCGTAGCCACTGTTTAATCTTTATTTCTTTTTGAACTATTTTTATTTGAAAAAATTTAAGTGGTTAGAAGAAGGGGGAGGAGAGGAGAAAGAAAAGAAGATGGAGAAGAGGAGGAAAAGGGAGAAGAAGGTGGGATAGTGAGAAGAAGGGTACGCCTTCTTGATAGTCATTGACTGGGGGTCTTTCCAAGAAGAGTGTGCTCTTAACTTTGTATTACTCAAGCATTTGCCAGGGGTTATGTCAAGAATAGGTAACCCCAGCTGGACAGCTGAGGCAACCTTGAAGAAGCTAATAGCAGGAGCAGTGCACAAACCACTCTCCATAGAGCTGGGAAGTGTTTTTTTCTGGAAGGGGAATCTGGGTAGTGCACCTTTGTGTCTTCCACAGCCCACGATTTGTAGCACGTGGATCCTCTTCTTCACACAGGTGCAAAGAGTAACTCTTCCAGGGCTTTGGTGATCCTCTCATCCTGATAGGAAATAGAAGAGGGAGGTTAGTAGGACAAACTACAGCCCCTGGGGACAGGGCCACAAGTGACACTCATCACCTTCTTTACTATCCTAATTTCCTGCTGCTGATCTTGGTAGCTTGGTGAGGGGCCCCTAAACCCTCACTTATGAGGAGCTTGAGCATCCCAATCTTATCACCTTCACTCCTCCCTAGAATATGGAGTTAATAGAGATACTTCTTTAAAAAGACGTTCTGTTACTTAGAAATGGTTTAATTCAGTGGAAGTCATGAGATAGGAAAAACAGAGAAGTCTCAAAACAGTAGTTGTTCATGTCATGTAAAAGAGTGCAAAGGGAAGCTCTTAAGTAGTTTTAATCATTAAGCCATTCTGCAGCGCAATAATGTGTGAGTTTCTCAGTGCTATTGTGAAACCCTCAATCATGACATGACTTTTAGGGGAATGGGTCCACTAAGGAAAGAACAGAATTAGCAAAGTATTAGGCACTGTGGGGGAGCACCGAACAACAAATTTACAAATGAGGAAAAAAATAACTGCACACATGAAACAATCCAAAATGATGGTGATAATGTGGTCTCCGTGTAGAGCACTGGGCAGCGTGATAATCTCCCTTTTTTGAAATTTGTAAAATGGAGGAATAATTCTTGCCTTTTTGAGAACTAACTTGGAATTTAGGAAGTCCAGGAAGTATTGGTGTGTTGTATAGGGTAATTGCTACTAAATTCTAAAGCCTTATTATCCCATGGGTTCCATTTTATGATTCTGTTCTGGTGACAACTACACACCTTTTGGCTAAAACAACAGCAATGACAACTTATCACCTTGCCTCTCTGTCTTTCCCACCTAATTTTCATGATGCGTTTCTGCCAGGTTAATATTTGTGACTGGCACTCTCTCCTTGAATGCAGGTGAAACCTGTGACTTGCTTCAAACCAATAGCATATGGCAAAGGTGATGGGCTGTCACTCCCTTGACGAGTTTATTATCTATAGTTTTATCTCTAGCTATTTGTATTATTTATACTGATAGCTATGTGATTTCTGCTTTCCTGTGCTCAGCAGAGAAATTCCCTTTGCTAGCTCTGAAGAAGTGAGCTGCCATGTTGAGAGAGAGCCTTTGGGAAGGCCCATGTCGCACAGCACTGTGGGTAGCCTGTGAGACCTGAGGTCCAAGCTCTTCCTCATACAGCCACAGGAAATGAATGAGCCTCGGTGAGTTTGGAATCAGATTCTTCCCCCGTCAGCCTTCAGCTGAGAATGCAGTCTGGCTGACATCTCAGTGGTAGCCGATTGATCATGAGCAGAGAATTCAGTTAAGCTGTGCCTGAACTCCTTTCCCCTGGAAACTGTGAGGGCAATAAGTGCATGCTGCTTTAAGATACCGAATTTGTGGTAATTTGTTATACAGCAATATAAACAAATACAATACTGATAGGAAAAGCACCACTCTATGTATTGGTCAGAAGTCTTCAATGGCTTTTCATTGCCTTTGGAATAAAGTCTAAAAAAAGCTTATGATGACATTCAAGACCTCCATAATCTAACCTTATCCAGGTCAGTCTGATATAGACTGTATCGCCTGGCCAGCTGGCTCAGTGGCTGAGCATTGACCTCCAGACCAGTAGGTCACTGTTTGATTCCCTGTCAGGGCACATACCCCAATTGTGGGTTCGATCCCCAGTGGGGGGGCAGGCGCGAGGCAGCCAATCAATGATTCTCTCTCATCATTGATGTTTCTCTTTCCTTCTCCCCTTTTTTTTTTCTGAAATCAATAAAAAGATTATTTTTTTAAAAGACTGTATCAACCATTCATTCAACAAATATTTGGGAGGAAGGTAGACAACATGGTCAGTAATTAACATTTGTTTAATCTCCAGACACCCATGAGGCTATAATGCCTATTTTGTATTTGGGGACATATGGGGGGGATGAAGAGAAGCCGCGTGTGCATCCCTTCTCTCTCCTCTGCGGGAATGTGGCGCAAGGTCAGACTTCCTCTAGTCAAATAGCTGGGCTCTTCTCCTGGCTCTCTGTGTGAGCGACCGCTGAATTCGGGGGTAAAAGGAAAACAGTATCCAAGTGCCGGAGCTAACACTTGCCAGGCTCTTGGGCCGAGGCGCGGGGGCAGAAGAATAAACTTGCAACATCCTGATCACGAGGAGCAAACACCGACACTTGGCATTTCACGCTTCCCTCCACCTTGGGCATTGGAGGCGAGAAGAGAGCCTAGACCAGACTTCCCATAACCAAAATGGCAGCCGTGCACTCCTTGCCCACACTCACCCCTTCCCCTCCGTTCCGCCTCCCGGCGTGTTTGCAGACGGTGTGCATTTCCCTCCCCCTCGTCTTCTTTTGCGACAGTTGCAGCAGAAGTCACAGCAGTGGAGGCCGGTGTCAGCTGATTCACCGCAGCGGCGGCGGCGGTAGCGACACCCTGCAGCCCCGGCGGGGAGGCGGCGGCTGGGCTGGGGGTTGCAGTTCCTTAGGTTTCCCCACCCACAGGCTTCTTAGAGACGCCCTGGCCTGGCGCTCCTTCGCCCAGGCGTCTACGGGTGGTCAGACAGACAACATCAGGGCGTGAGATGAAGCTGTGACAGGTAGGGAGCCGGCTTTCGAGCCTCCCCATGGGGGATCTCCCATGGCGGGCTGCACCCAAACGTGCAGATCGTGGGCTCCCGGGGTCGGGGGTGGCGGCGCCAGCTGTCAGCTCCGCTGCTGGGAGCTCGGTGCTGTGCTGCGCCCGAGGTGCAGGCCCACAACGGTGCGCCTTTGCCGGGTCGTGGGTCTAGCTAGGGGAGGGTGGGTGGTGTTTTGGGGGCTCCCTGGCCTGGTAAGTGACATTTGCTTCTGGTGACACTGGCTTTGGTCTTGCGATGGGACCGCTCTGTTCTCAGTGGCAATCTAAACGGGGCGAGGTGCTTCGTGATGATGGGTGGGTGGCTATTGACAGTGTTTTCCGGTAACGTGTTTGTTTTGGGGGTGCCATGCTCTCCTTACCCGCTGGTACTCCTCCTTAGTTTGCCCTTGCCTAAGGTATCGAGGCGTCTGTTAGAGTCTCATCTGTGAGAGGCCACCTGCCCGCTCTCAACCCTTTCAGTGGTTCTCAACCTTCTGGCCCTTTAAATACAGTTCCTCATGTTGTGGTGATCCCCAACCATAAAATTATTTTCGTTGCCACTTCATAACTGTAATGTTGCTACTGTTATGAATCGTCATGTAAATATCTGATATGCAGGATGGTCTTAGGCGACCCCTGTGAAAGGGTCGTTCGACCGCCAAAGGGGTCGCGACCCACAGGTTGAGAACCACTGCTAGGACTTGGTCCAAGCGAGTACCTACTACTCCCTCTCACCGATGGGACGCAGCGTTCTGAAGCCATGTGTTTGGAGTCAGCACAACCCTGCCTCTGATTCAAATATTGCGTTTTAAGTTTTGATTCACTTGCTATGTCAGTTTCTCAAATGCTGGGCAGAATTTGCTGGTTACTTATAATTTGCAACAATGGTAGGAGTTACAGTTCCACCGCAGGCTGGGTTGGTATTGTTGATGCTGTTGATTTTAGGATTTAATGTGAGCTACAGCCTGCATTCACAGTAACATTTGCCAGGAATCAGGAAAGACAAGCTATGACTCTTTCTGATGTTAATTGCTTAGGATTTCATGGACAAGGTGGCAAGAATCACCAGCTGTATGAGAAATTGACTGAGTTTTTGTAATTTTGTTACATAGACAAACATTTTCTTACTTCACAACGTTTTATGTCTACTCTCCATTTGTGGATACCCACATTACCTTCATTTTCCTACCACTATAGACAATACAATGATAAATATACCTTTAGACCTCTATGATGCTTTCTTTGAGATTTTTATCCAGGAATGTGATTTCTGGATCCTGGGACATTTATGTACATATTTTACGGAAAGACTGCCAGACTGTGTTCCAACAAGCTGCAATGGTCTGCACTCCTGCAGGCAGTTCAAGAGCTTCTATCTCTTTATAGCCCCATCAGACTAATAGATAACAAAGTAAAAATTCATTTAAAATTACATTTCACTATGCCTAATGAGATTGAACATTTCTTCATGTGCATTTTATCTTTTTGGGTTTTCCCTTGTATAAAATTGCCTGTCCATTCCTTTCCCCTTTTTTAATTTGAGGTTTCAGCTCTTGTTGATCTAAAGTTCCTTGTATTCCCTAGATACTGGTCCTTTAAATATTACAAGTACATCTGTTCCTATTCTGTCATTTGTCTATAACTTTTTTATGATGCCCTTTATTGAACAGAAATCTTTAATTATTATTAAAGAAAATTAACGTATGGTTTTTGTTTTGGGGGGTTTGTTATCAGCCCTGGCCTGCAGACTGAAAAATCTTGGTCAAGGGCATGTACTTTGGTTGCAGGCTGGATCCTTAATCAATGTGTCTCTCTCACATCAATGTTTCTCTTTCTGTCTCTCCCACTCCCTTCCACTCTCTAAAAGTCAATGGCAAAATATCCTTTGGTGAGGATTAACAACAACAAAAAAGAAGTCAGAAAATTACTCTTCTATTTTATGTATTAACTTCATAGTTTTCTTTTAAATTTACAGGTCTTCAAAAACATCTAGAGTCTATATCTTTATAGTCATGCATTGTGAAACAATGTTTCAGTTAACGCACCGTGCATATAATGATAGCCCCATAAGATTACAATGCAAGGGAAAAATTCCTATTGCCTAATGATGTCATAGGTAACACAATGTCATAGGGCAAGGAATCACATAAATACTTCCCATGGTGTCATAGTTACTTTCAGTATTCAGTACAGTGACATGTTGTGTAGGTTTGTAGAGCTGTAAGGGAACAGAATTTCTCACCCCCAAATATGTCTCTTTGACATAAGGATTATTTTAGGCCGGCTAGTTTTAAGAAACAACAGATAGGGGAGAAGTTCTGAAAACCAGGTAGAAGTTATTCTGAGACATTTACATCTGTAAGGGTTTCTCCCTTGCTGCATGCTAGGCAGAACTTTCCTATAGAAACTCTTACCAATGCAGAAGACAGTGTTGTTAAACCTGGACAATAGCCTTAACCTTGTTTACTGTCATTTCCTTGTAACTTCTCATAACTGGTTCCCTACCCTCACTGTCTTTTCTGCTGAAGGTTTTGGGGAGTTACAGTTCATGAGTCTCTTTCATGTATACAGGAGGTATATTTATTACCAAACTTGTGTTTCTTTTTCTCCTGCTAATCTGTCTTTTAGTACAGGGATGTCTCAGCCAGGCGCTCTGAAGGATAGAGGGGAATTATTTTTCCTCCCCTGCAGAACAATAAACTGTACCATGTAGCCTCGGTGTGTAGTAGGCCATACCGTCTATCTATGCCTGTGTAAGCGCACTCTCTGATGTTCACACAGTGATGAAATCGCCTAAGGACTGTCAATCCATGGTCATTGGTGCCAAGGGGAATCTCCAATGTGGGGAGTGGTGAAGAAGGAAACTTTATTCAGTGCGAACGGCTCAGGTTTGATACAGCACAGCTGTGGACCAGTTCAGTCGTGTTACAGCTCAAGTGAGAAGCCTCAGGGCTGTGAGGCAGCCCCAGGGCAAGGCAGCTCTTCGGGAAGACTTTTTTGGATCTCAGCTCCAGCTGGGAAACACAGCCTTCAGCCTCTGGAGCAGCGGTTCTCAACCTGTGGGTCGCGACCCCGTTGGGGGTCGAAAGATCCTTTCACAGGGGTTGCCTAAGACCATCGGAAAACACATATATAATCACATATTGTTTTTGTGATTAATCACTATGCTTTAATTATGTTCAATTTGTAACAATGAAATTGAGGGTCACCACAACAAGAGGAACTGTATTAAAGGGTCACGGCATTAGGAAGGTTGAGAACCACTGCTCTGGAGGAAAGGAAAAGTGCGCTCCCCAAACCAGAGGGGAGCTGACTTACAGAGATAAGTCCCGCCCCTGGTCCCTGATGGTCTGTCCTCATGCAAAGATCAAAATTGGTAGTAGAAGTCTTGAAATCATTTTAGTGCTTGTAGAGTTAGGCCTGGAACTAGGTAGTGACTTTATTCCTGGGTTTATCTGTTACATTTCTCTGTGGCACTTGCTTTATTTGTTGGGACAGATGAACTTGATGATTAGAGTATGGGGTCAGAGAGGTTTGTAAGTTCGGTTCCCGTTTTGTGCATCTGATTGTTGCACTTTATAAAGAGTTAGTGATCTTACATACAGGGGTGGGCAAAAGTAGATTTACAGTTGCAATACAAATAATACAATAATTAATAAATAATAATACAAGAGTAAACTGTTTCACATATTCACAATTGTAAACCTACTTTGCCCACCCTGTATATGCATGCTATTGATCATCAGCAGAACTCACTGAAGGTTTATGTGTGACAATGAAATCCTATCATCAATAAGCAGATACCTGTTTTTTAAAAATATATTTTTGTTGATTTCAGAGAGGAAGGGAGAGGGAGAGAGAACTAGGAACTTCAGCGATGAGAGAGAATAATTGATCGGCTGCTTCCTGCACACCCCACACTGGAGATAGAGCCCACAACCTGGGATGTGCGCTGACCGGGAATTGAACTGTGACCTCCTGGTTTATAAGTTGATGTTCAACCACTGAGCCACGCAGTACATGTTGACATCTGTAGATGATATCTGAGACTTGGTGAGGTCATTAAGGGAGAGAGGGAGGGAGGATGGTTGCCAGAGAAGAGAAGTCCAACATTTAAAGATAAAAAAACAAAAGAACAACAAAAAGAACCAACAACCAACACAGAAAAGTGGAGACGAGACTAAAGCCAGAGAGATGGCAGGAAAGTGTGAAGACATGGAGGCCAAGCGGAGAAGTGTTTTGAGAAAGATGACGTATGAACTATGCCAAATGCTGCTGGTAGGTCTAGAAAGATGTGGATTAGGATTTGACATTGGCTTTACTCGTGGGGACGTTATGGTGACCTTGTCAACAGCAGCTTCTAATGGGCAGAACATTTTCCTTTAGGTTCTTTATGAGGGGGAGGGGAATGCTGCAAATGAAGATACTCTGACTTGGAAAGAGGTTACGCATTTCCTTAAGGTTTACAGCTAATCACGGGAAAGCATTATTGCCTCTGCTTCTGGGCTGTGTAATTTGTGAACAACGAGAAACTTCAGTGCTCACTTTAGAATTTTGATGGCCTTGTAAAGGGAAGAAGTAGGAATGATGGACGTGCAGTGAGGATAGCGGTGGGTGGGGGCATAAAGTTGAAGCTGCTCTCCCTGAAATGTAGGGGCTTAGTGGGCATAGTTTGCTTTTAGCTTAGTAATATTTATTTATTTATTTATTTATTTATTTATTTATTTTTACATATGTCTCCTTTCCACACCCCCTTGACCCCTTCCAGCCTGCCTACGCCCTCTGCCCCAGGCCCTCACCGCCCCATTGTCTGTGTCCTTAGGTCATGCATATATGCATACATATCAGTACAAGGTTAAAGGGTGATTCTTGAAGTTGAGGCAGGTTGGTGATTAGAAGAGTTCAGACATCCTAATGGCAGATGCAGGAATTTTAAACATGATTCATTTTGCCTTAAAATCTATCAATCTTTTAAAAATCTCTGATTTATTTTTGACCAGATAGCTCTACAGAGCTTCAAAACCTGACTTCCATGTGCTCAGGGCTGGCTTAGCAATAAGAAATAAGCGTAGTCTTCTGTTGCCATCTGCTCATTCCACATGTCCTTTAGAAACAATACTGGAATTTCCTTTTACAAAATCAGTCCTAAAATGTCAAGTTCATTGGGAGTAGATTTCTTGCCACCTAAATAAGAAAGTATAATCTTGTCAATTTAGTGACAAGTTTCATGTTCAGAAGGTTGTGTCCCTCACAACTCTTTAATTCCAGAAACCCTTGTTTTTAGGAAGCACCTCAGTAATTTCTTTAGGACATTTTATGACCTAGTTGTGTCATTGCATTCTAATAAACAGTTTTCATGATCTGATTCCATTTTCTCCAAGTTTTCAATAAAATGGTAGCAAGAGCACCAGCTAGCCCTGCTGGCGTTGCTCAGTGGTTGAGCGTTGATGTATGAACCAGGACATTGCAGGTCCCATTCCCAGTCAGGGCACATGCCTGGGTTGTGGGCTCCATCCCCAGTAGGGGGCGTGCAGTACGCAGCCGATTGATGGTTATCTCTCATCATTGATGCTTTTCTCTCTCTCCCTTCCATAAAAATATGTTTTTTAAAAAAGCACAAGCTCAAAGAAAATTTGTAATCTTAATGATCATTTCCTTCATCACATCATACTGTGAATTTGACTTGAACACTCTTTTTTTTATATATAAGTACATTTTTATTGATTTCAGAGAGGAAGGGAGAGGGAGAGAGAGAGAGAGAAACATCAATGATGAGAGAGAATCATTGATCAGCTGCCTCCTGCAAGCCCCTACTGGGGATGGAGCCTGCAACGAGGCATGTGCCCTTGACTGGAATCGAACCTGGGACCCTTCTGTTCGCAGGCCCACACTCTCTCCACTGAGCCAAACCAGCTAGGGCTTGAACAAATTATATTGGAATGTTCTCTGAGAGTTTGAATAAACGTTTAAAATAGTTTTTTTCTTCTTTCATTGCAGCTACGGCAAGTATATTTAGCTGTGTAGTGTGTAGTCCCTGCTTCTCATATTCCCTGTTGGTAGACGGGTAGTGTAGGTCCACTCTTCTTCTTTTTTTTTTTTTTTTTTTTAATATATTTTATTGATTTTCTACAGAGAGGAAGGGAGAGAGATAGAGAGAGTTAGAAACATCGACGAGAGAGAAACATCGATCAGCTGTCTCCTGCACACCCCCTACTGGGGATGTGCCCGCAACCAAGGTACATGCCCTTGTTCAGAATCGAACCTGAGACCCTTTAGTCCGCAGGCCGACGCTCTATCCACCGAGCCAAATCGGCTAGGGCGGTCCACTCTTCTTCATGTGTGGCCATTCTCATCAGGGAGAATTTGAATTTGTTTTTGTCTGTAAGTCTCAGGAGGCTTGCCTAGGACACAGGAAATACACAGACCAAGACGATATTGACTCTCCTATGAAAATGCCTGTGTTCTGGGATAGAAATGCATCTTGCTTTTGCATTTGAGAGTTAGAAAAGCAATATAGAGAAATTAACATTGATCCGATGCTAGATTTTTCAAATGTCATCTTAACTTTTATAACTTTTAAAAATTGCATAGGATACCAGTATCACATGGGATAGTGCAGAACAGGGTAGGCTTATCAGAGTATCACTCCATAGGCTGGTGGTAGTTTTACAGGGGAACAAACAGCGATGGTGGAATAGCTGGTAGTCATGACCTTAAGCAAGTGGTGTAGGACCGTGTGACATTAGCATGCCTGCTGTGGGGATGCAGTGTGATGTGTGCATCATCTATGACATATTCTTGCCAAAAATGTTTCACTTGAACCTATTGATGCCTTTAGATCCTACTTCTACTATATGTATAGATACATATATAGCCTCCCCCCTTTTAAAAATATATTCTTATTGGTTTTTAGAGAGAGAGCGGGGAAAGGAGAGGGAGAGGAAGAGGGAGGGAGGAAGGGAGAAATAGAGAGAAACATCGATGTGAGAGATCAGCTGCCTCCCTCATGCACCCCAACAGGTGATGGAACCCTAGCCTGGGTATGTGCCCTGACTGGGAATCAAACCAGCAACCATTCAGTACACAGGATGACTCTGAACCAACTTAGTCACACCATCCAGGTTCTCCCCCACCTTTTCCACCAAAAATGGGAATGTATTTTACACACTGTACTGCACCTTTCTCTCCCACTATGTATTTTGGAGATCATTTCATATCTTACAGAGCAGTTTTCCGTTGTAAGGCTCTGTCATAATTTATTTTACCAATCCCTGATTGATGGACATGAAAGTTCTTTTCATGTACCTTTTAACAATTAGGGAAATTTTCAAACATATAAAAATATGTAGTGAATATTCTTGTACTAAAAAAGCTTTATCATTTATTTTTACAGTTTGGATTCCCTGGTGAGCAGACTGTGAGATGGAGATTAGTACTCAGGTTTATTGGGTTGTGCTCTTAATATCAAGACCAGGGAAAGGAAGGAAAGGAGGCAGGTTTGGCTTGAAAGAGAAGGTGAGCTGTGATGTCTCAGTGTATTTCAGTGGGCTCTGGGGGCAGTTCCTAGATGGAATGAATGACCCTTCCGGAGCTATCCTGAAGTGATATGAGGGGGCCTAGCTCTTATACCCCCCGAATTGACCAGGCATTGGGTGTGGGCTTTCCCACTGGAAGGTAGCAAGAGCTTGGGTAAGGCATCTCCCTTTGGTTGGGGCAGTCCTTCGTGTCTATCACACTTATCCTGCTTCACCTTCATCCCTTCCAGTACCTCTTACCCCCGTTTCCCTCTGCCCTCCTCCAAGTGCCACTGAGCCCAGGCAGTGTATCATTTTATCCAGAAATACTACACTTGTACTTTCCTTTGAGTAATGTGTGTTAGTAAAATCTTGATCAGTCAGATCGACTAGGGAATAAAGTTTTCTGTTAAAAGGAATTTGTGGCAAATGAAGATAATATAGAATAGTGACAAACATTTATTCATTAGGAATCAGGAGGTCTGCATATGCCTCTGAGCTCTGAGATCAGTTTACAGTGTGATCTTGAGAGAGTTGCTAATGGATCTAAATAGCCACCAAAAATAAATATCTCTAAGATAATAATGGGCTATACGCTCTCCGTTACTAGGTTCGGAGGTGGTATTATTTTTTATCAATTACAAAAGCCTTTCTTTTAACACAACTGCTTAAATGTAAAAAGAGAAGCAAAACAGCAGGAGGTAGACCCATATTTCACCAACTTTTGCAATGACTTGGCTTACTGATACAGGCAAAGGGTGATTGAATTTTTGCCGTTTGGAGCACCTTTTGTTGAATTCTCTGGTGCCATTTTATGAAAATATGTCCAGAGTTGTCACCCCTATGAGACTAGATTATGCCTCTGTTCTTCTTCTGACTCATTTATGTTCTCACTTTCCTTCCTCCTTCCCCTCATGCTTGCTTCCCCTCTCTCTTCTTATTACTCTGGGTAGTAATAGTCAGATTGGAAACACTTGACCAGTTTCCCACTGCTGTCAGGTTGAACTCCAAATTCTTTAGGATGGCTTACCAAGTCCTTTGCAGTTGGTGCATGCTGACCTGTGGGTTCCTGTCTTGTCATTCTGCCGTTTCCCCCAAATGCTCGCCCTCCTAGTTTCACTGTGCAGAAAGAACTGAGATGTCTTACCTCTGGGACCTAGAACATGTGATTCCATGTGCCTCTTCCTGGGTTAGTTCCTACTCATTCTCACACACCATTTCTTTCAAGACTCCTTTCTGGACCCATTGGAGTCAGGTTAGGATGTTCATCTTTTATGGCTTTACCTATGACTTGGTGGTCTTGAGATTTCTCCTGTATCACACTCTGTGGTAATTGTTTGCATGTGTGTAAGCTCTACTGGATGGTTGAATTGTGTTTGTTTTATCTATCATTGTAATACCATGGTATAGGCACAAAATGGACACTTGGAAAATCTGCTCCAAAATGTATAGTGATAATTGTCATTATGAAATCAGAATTTAATTAGAAAGCTAACTTAGTATTGGGAAGGGAGTTTGTAGTGTTATTTTTGATGAAGTGATGCAGAACTGAGTGGTCATATATGGAGATAATAGAATTGTGTTTGACAAACATACACAGTGGTGCTTTTCTATTGTGGCAGAAAGTTAATGAAAGATATTAACTTGCTGAAAAGTCCAACTTTATTAAATATTAAGTTGCAACGCTGGGAGAAACGTAGATATGGAAGCAGAATGTGAAGTAGCAAGATCTATGTGTTTTTAAAATTAATATTTACTGAGTGTCTGCCATGTGCTGGGTATTTTACTAGCTGCTTTACATGTTTGATTTCTTTTCATCTTTATGACAGCTTTCTGAAAGGAGGGTGTTATTGTCCATCTTTTACAGATGGGGACGCTGAGACCCAGAGGGATAACTTTTTCAAGATTGCACAGAAGGGCCAGGACTTGAGTGCAGTTCTTCTGATTGTGAGTTCAGTGTTCTTTCAATTGTTACTTTAAAAAAATACATTTTTATTGATTTCAGAAAGGAAGGGAGAGGGAGAGAGAGAAAGAAACATCAATGATGAAGAGAATCATTGATTGGCTGCCTCCTGCATGCCCCACACAGAGGATTGAGCCTGCAACCTGGGCATGTGCCCTGACCAGGAATTGAACTGTGACCTTCTGGTTCATAGGTGGACGCTCAACCACTGAACCATGTCAGCCGAGCTCAATTGTTACTTTAATTGTTGTTGACTGAAGTGAAAAAGCCAAATATGCTACTTTGGCCTTAAATCCCTTTAAGACATATCCTTGGATTTAGAATGCACTTTTGCCTTGGTGATATTTCATCAAATCTTGAGGAGCCAGGGCTCTCCAAACTGATCTATGAATTTGATGCAGCTCCAATTGTAATCGCAGCAGGATTTTCTGCAGAAATTTACAAGCCGACTTCAAAATTTGTATAGAAATTAAGATGACCTAGGATATCGAAGGAATCTTGAAAATAAGAACTAGTATATTGCCACCTGGAAGAAAATGTCACTGTTTTCCTTTGGGTGTAAATTTCTTGAATTCTCTTATAAGCTAGGCAAGACTAGCTGTTATATACTGGACTTGTATAAAATTTAATTATACACCCATTATATTGTGCGTATCAACCATCTAAGTCAAATTCATCTTTCACATGTGGGCTGACCATGGATACACTTTATTTATTAATTTATTTTATTTATTTATGTATTATTTTAAAAAAATATATATTTATTGATTTTTTACAGAGAGGAAGGGAGAGGGATAGAGAGTTAGAAACATCAATGAGAGAGAAACATCGATCAGCTGCCTCCTGCACACCCCCTATGGGGATGTGCCCACAACCAAGGTACATGCCCCCGACAGGAATCGAACCCGGGACCCTTCAGTCCGCAGGCCAACGCTCTATTTATTGAGCCAAACTGGTCAGGGCAAAGCTCTTCTATTTTTGAATTCATGCAGCATCTTAGCAAGGATGCATCCTTTTCCAAGGAGAGATGGCAGAGCCAGTGCCCAAATGTCCTCGACAGTTTTCTCTGCCTTCAACAGCATTCTCCAAAACCCATTCCCTGCAGTCTGCCCCCAACTCGGATTTAATATCCTGTTGTCTAGGAGGTTTTAATATCAAGTTCTGAGACCTAGGAGCACAAATCCATTTCTCCACGTGAGTCCCGAGAACAAGACTCTCTGTTCCCCTCACTAGCCAGGACCTGAAACCTATTCTCCTCTGTCTTCCAATCCCATCTTCCAGGCCCTTTGGATTGATGATCATTTATTTAGAAGTTGTTTGTTTCTTCTGTATTTCACTGAAATTACCCTCATCCCAGCAGTCAGACATCAATATCAGCTACTGATTGTGATTTCTACTGCAGCTTTATTTCAGGTATCCTTTATGGTTATTTCTCTTTCAAATGTCTCACCTAACAGACACTTTCTATGTAGAGATCTTACTAAAGTATACCAGCCAAGAAACAGCATTGTGCATAGGACAGTATTAGTTTTTGCAATCTAATTTCCTTGGAAATACAGCAGTGAATTTGGATTCTGGTCCCCCTTCTTACCTCTCCCTTCCCCCCAAACACAACATAAGGTGGTAACTCCTTACCTTGGTTGTACAGGGCTTTTTACCTTAATCCTCAGATAAGCAGTTAACTGTGATTCCTTGGAAAAGATATAGTTAAGTTCTTTACATTAGTTCCTTAGGGGGATTGCTTTTTGATAATTAAGTAATTTTAGGTTATGTTCTTTTAAAAGGATATATTCCTGTGATGGGTTGAATTGTTTTCCCCTAAAATCCACATGTTTTTTTGTTTTGTTTGTTTTTTTAAATATATTTTTATTGATTTTGGAGAGGGAGAGAGCGATAGAAACATCAATGACTAGAGAGAATCATTGATTGGCTGCCTCCTGCACGCCCCCTACTGGGGATCGGGCCCACAACCTGGGCATGTGCCCTTGACCAGAATTGAACCCAGGACCCTTCAGTCCCCAGGCCGATGCTCTATCCACTGAGCCAAACTGGCCAGGGCAGAATCTACATGTTGAAGTCCTATCCTCCAGTACCTCAGAATGTGACCTTTATAGAGATAATCAAGTTTAAATGAGGTCATCAGGTGGGTCCTAATTCAATATGATTGATATCCTTATAAAAAAGGGGGAATTTGGAGACATGAACACAGGGCGAATGCCAAATGAACATGAAGGTGGCCTTCTATAAGACAAGGAGAGAGGCCTGGAACAGATCCTCTATTCACAGCCCTCAGATGGAACCAGCCCTACCTACACCTTGATTTTGGACTTCTAGCCTCAAGAACTGAGAGACAATAAATTCTGCTGTTTAAGCCACTCAGTTTGTGGTCACATCAGTTCTAGGAAACATCCAATCCCATATGAAGTTTCTTTCTTTTTCTTTTTTTTTTTTTTTTTAAATATATTTTATTTATTTTTCACAGAGAGGAAGGGAGAGGGATAGAGAGTTAGAAACATCGATGAGAGAGAAACATCGATCAGCTGCCTCCTGCACACTCCCTACTGGGGATGTGCCCGAAACCAAGGTACATGCCCTTGACCGGAATCGAACCTGGGACCCTTGAGTCCGAAGGCTGACGCTCTATCCACTGAGCCAAACTGGCCAGGGCCCATATGAAGTTTCTTAATTGCCCGAATGAGATCTTTCAGATTCTGGTTAACTCTTAGTTCTTGATTTTATGTTTCCCCCCCTAAATCTTTGTAATTATTTTAGCTTCTGGAAAAGCTGAGTTAGAGATTGATGTGTATTTTAATGATGTAAGCTATACCTTTATCATGTTATGGATGATTATTTTCACTGTTTTAAGGACCATGTAATGCATTCTTCTCCCGGGTCTCCTTGAGTTGCTTTGTCACTTGAATACCAGAATGTCCTTTCCTGTTGCATCAGAGCAGGCACATCTCTCTTAGCACACACATTCCTTAGTTCTGAATCTGTCTATTTGCATTCTCCTTAAGCCAAGCAGTGTGCATTGAATATGAGTCCTCAAATAGATAAATTGTGTTCTTTCAGATCTCACCATACTGCATTCGATGCTGTGAGCTTGTTTAATTGAGAAAAATCTTTGGGTGCTGTAGTTTAAAATTGAGTGTTGTCACCATGGAAAAATGAACTCCTTCCAGATTCTCATTTTGAGAAAAATCATGGTTAGATATGTTATTCAGCCAGGAACATGCTGTACCAAGTTTATTAAATTGGTTCAGTGCTTTTTTAAAATTTTCTGATATCAAGCCCTAACCAGTTTTGAAGCAGGGGGTCCCGCGGGGGTGAGGCCGAGGGAGTCCTAACGAAGCATGCCGACTCCGGAGATCAGGTTCAGTGATGCAGATCCAAGTTTATTGTGTGAGTGCAGCAACATATATAACATTCCAGACCAATCAGAAGTTTACAACATCCATAGGGCAGCCAATAGTAGGAAAGATCAGGGTACTATGTAGGGGCTCTAGGGGGTCTGCTCAGGCGGGCGCTGCCACTTCCCCGGTGTGCCGAGGAAGCTTGTATAGGCGGAGTGTGCTCACGCCATTGCATCTGCCACAGCACTGAGATAAATCTCCTGAGCTCTTCCTACACAGTTTGGCTCAGTGGATAGAGCGTCAGCCTTCGGACTCAAGGGTCCCAGGTTCGATTCCGGTCAAGGGCATGTACCTTGGTTTCGGGCACATCCCCAGTAGGGAGTGTGCAGGAGGCAGCTGATTGATGTTTCTCTCTCATCGATGTTTCTAACTCTCTATCCTACTCCCTTCCTCTCTGTAAAAAAAATCAATAAAATATATTTTAAAAAAATAAAATAAAATTTTCTGATATCAAATAGGGATATGGAAATAATGGTTAGTGTCATGGTAGTTTATGAGATGGTGAATATGATACATATAGGGTTTTATTAATAGAAATAAACTTGGAATGTTTTTCTTTAAATGTATACCTGATATAGCAAAAAGATGAAGTTTTGGGAGGAAAAAAACTAATGAAAGCCATGTATTATAACAAAAAGTAAAAGATGTAATATAGATTGTTTTTAGTAAACATTCCAATGTCAATCATAATTTTTTACTTGCCTAATTTTCTAGTGACTATTCATTTTATAAAGAGATTTTAGTTTTTTGTTTTTGTTTAAGGTGTGTAGGTGGTAGTCTAAAGAAGAGACTTTTGCTAAAAGCAATTAGCAATGAGACAATGGCTATCAAACCAGTTTCTTTTATAGAAAGTACCTATTCCTTTGAGTATTCCTGAAAATTTCTTAGGACAGCCTTAGCATTCTAAAGAGTCTAGAGCTATATACGTATTTCTGTTGTCACTTAAATATCTGGGGTAGAAAAAAATAACTACAGTGACATTTCTTTTCATTGGCCATCTATCAGGCCTCTAGGTGACCCCCTATTGTCTTATGAGACCCGACAGTCTTCTGTTTTCTGTGGAGGCCTCTTTGATTATCCCAGTCTTCATTTCTCTCTAACTTCTCTGAACTAGTATTTAGGTTTTTAACCACACAGTTAATGACACTTAAATCTAGCACATTCCTTATATGTGCGTAAGAGGAGTATTCCAGTATACATTGATTAGTTGGTCATTCATCTTAAAAATAAAACTTTTTATTATGCAGAAAGGAGTGTAAAGAGAAATTCTTTTCCCCTCAAGTTTCACAAAAGACAGTCATGGCCTTGAGACATAATAGGCTTGTGGTAAATATGGTTGAATGAGTTTCTCACTGAACTTACTTTTTTTAATGTGTAGAACTGTGAAACACTGAGTTTTTCTTGGGCATTGATGTTTATTACTGGTTTGTAGACTTAAAACGGTTTTTTAATTTAATTTAATTTTTTTAAATTTTGTTTTATTGCTTAAAATATTACAAAGAGTAGTACATATGTGTCCCCCCGCCTTGACCCCCCCCCCCCCCCCCCCCCCCGGCCTCCCCTATCCCCCAGTGTCTTGTGTCCTTTGGTTATGCTTATATGCATGCATACAAGCCCTTTGGTTGATCTCTTAACACACCCCCCCCCCCCCCGCCCCCCCCCGTCCCCGCCCCCAACCCTTCCTGGCCTGGAGACCTCACTAGTCGTTGGCAGCACAGCAGGAAGAACATAGCATCTGAAGTAGCTGCCTGGGTTCTGATTGGAGCGTCTTTCCTTCACGTTCACTTTGCAACTCTATGACTCACTGTCTTTATTTGTGAAAGAGGAGTGGCAGTAGGACTTACTGCATGATTTGTTGTGAAGATTAATTGAGATTTTACATCTAAAATGAGATTTTATGTATTTGTGTCTATTATGTGTAATGTTTAGAAGAATTCTGAGGCTTAGGAAATTCAAAATGGCGTCATAAGAAAAATGTATATGTTTTAGAAGGAAATATTGTAATATTTGACATTATTCTGATAACATTTCCAGGTTTGAAAACACAATGGCAGGAAATAGCCTTGTTCTACCCATCGTTCTTTGGGGTCGCAAAGCACCTACACATTGCATCTCAGCAGTACTTTTAACAGATGACGGGGCCACAATCGTAACCGGGTGCCATGATGGACAGATATGCCTCTGGGATCTTTCAGTAGAATTGGAAGTGAGTATTTGAAACACCTATTGTGCTTTTTAAATATAAGAAACTACTTAGTAGAGAAAAACACAGATCAAGAATAGCACTTGACCTCATCATATATTTCTGCGAAATACATTTTGAATAGAATTGGTATTATGCAGACTGATTATTTATATTATTCATCAGAGTTGTTTTTTTGCTGGCTTTTGGCTATTTTCAAATATAATATCTATCCTAAGTGCCATACACATTACATTTATAATTTGTCAAAAAATTTTTACCCATTTTGAAGGAGGCTTCCAAAAGTTAACAATTTAAAGTGTACATTTTGTTGTATTTATTTTGAAAATTCACTATGTATTTACTACTGATATGCGTGTGCAGTGTGCTCTACAGCTGGAACCTCTCAGTGGGCAGACTTGGAAAATAGGAGCTGGGGACACACACACATGCACATACATGAAGTTCACTTACTACCTGCAATTCAAGTATTACATTGCAGGGTTTATTCTGCTTTTATCTTTTTCCATTTTTTAAATCTCCCTTCTCTGGCAACTCTCTCCAGGAGAGTTTTTGTAAAGGGAACCAGAGAAAATGAGGTGACTGCTAGCCTGGAATTCGTGGCAAGATAGTTGACTTTTTAAGTAATTGTTTTATGGTAATAGTCTTATTGAGATAAGATTTGCCTACCATACAGTTTGCTCATTTAAAGTGTACAATTTAATGATTTAGAGAGTTGTACAACCATTATCATAGTCACTTTTAGAACATTTTCATTACTTCAAAAACAAACCTGTACTCTTTAGCTGTCATTTCCAATAAACCATTTCCCCCTAAGCAATCACTAATCTATTTTTTATCTTTATAGATTTGCCTATTTTGGACATTTCATATAAATGGAATTATGTAACGTGTGGGTTTTTTGTAACTGGCTTTTTTCACTAACATAATATTTCAAGGTTTATCCATGTTATAGCACATGTCAGTACTTCATTTCTTTTCATTGCCAAATATATTGCACTAGAGGCCCGGTGCACGAAATTTGTGCTTGGGTGGGGTCACTAGGCCTGGCTGGTGATCAGGGCTTATTGGGGCTGTCTTGCCCAGTCCCGATTGAGCCAGGCTGGCCTGGGGGCCTGCCGGCTGCCAGACGGGGCTTGTCGGACGGGGCCTGCTGGGCAGGGGGAGGGACAGCGGGAGGTTTGCTGGGCGGGTGGGTGGGAGGAGGTTGGCTAGCTGGCCATGGGAGGTTGGCTGCGGGAGCACACTGACCACCAGGGGGCAGCTACTGCATTTAGCGTCTGCCCCCTGGTGGTCAGTGCACATCATAGCGACTGGCTGATCTGTTGTTTCAGTCATTGGGTTATAACGGTCGCTTAGGCTATGGTATACTACATTTTATTTGTCTTTTTATCAGTTGGTAGATATTTGGGTTGTTTTCACTTTGGCTGTACTGAATAATGCTGCTGTGAACATTTGTGTATGAGTTTTTGTGTGGACATCTTTCCATTGCTGTTAGGTATACACCTAGGGATGAAATTGCTAAACCTGGAAAAATGATCCACACACATAAAGGCTAGCTGGGTTAAGAGGTTGCAAAGTAACTGGAAATGAATGCTGTAGAATGTGATATGCCTTCAGGCCTGATCGAAAGCTAAATATGAATCAGCAATGCAGTGATGAGAAAAAATATCACCACATTTTACTGGAATGATTATAAGCAGCTAAGATTTAACTTGTGAGATCTTAGAAACAATTCTTTTACTGCATGGATTTCACTAGAATGTTATATGTATTTAAGTTCAAGGAATAAAAGTGACTGAGGAGGTGTCAGATGTGGGGAGGAGGCAGCTAGGAGAGAAATATTAAAGGAATTGAACTATTTATCCAGGGGAAAAGAAGGTGAAGTAAGAGGTGGCTTGGTTGTTGTCTTTTGATATATATGGAGGGTCTTCTTAACTGTTATACTTTCTATCAACTATTTATGCCAAATGCTAAGGACCAGTAAAAAGAAATGTAACATTCAGAGGGAAGGCACAAAGTGCCTCCTTTATAGGTCATGGTATCTTCTCTTCTTCTTTTGCTAGGAAAGGATTCAAAACTGTAGCTACAACTTTTGCCATTTATATCTTTGTCTCCATTTACCTCTAAAAAAGGCATCCTGGCCTAACACAGTGGCAATAAAATGTCAGAGAAATTGCAGAAGCAATAGTTTAGTGAGTACCTATAGAGATGATATTAGTAAAAGGAGGATACTCTAAATGTACTTTTAATCAGTAAAGCTATTATTTAAAAAAATAAGTGAGGTTAAATGATTTTACATGCTAATTCACATCCTTAGCCTGATTTCTCAGTATGCTCTTAGTTTAGTGTTTAAGACCGCCCGCCCTGGTTTGAATTGTGGCTCCATCACTCTCTGTATGACACTCGGCGAGTAATGTCATCTTGTGGTGTTCCAATTTCAACCTCAGAAATGCTTGGTAGGGTTATTGGGAGCATTGAATTGGTAGGAATCACTGTTTTATTAATTATTATTTTTAGTTTTTGGTATTCTAAGCAATCTTCTCAAATCTACATTTAAAAAAAAATATATTTTTAATGATTTCAGAAAGGAAGGGAGAGAGAGAGAGAGCTAGAAATATCAATGATAAGAGAGAATCATTGAATGGCTGCCTCCTGCATGCCCCACACTGGGGATCAAGCCTGCAACCTGGACATATGTCCTTGATCGGAATCGAACCCAGGACCTTTCAGTCTGGCTGACACTCTATCCACTGAGCCAAATTGTCTAGGGTTCAAATCTACATCTTTATATTTATATGAATATTTAACAGGATTCCTAAAAAATATTAGTTTTTAAAAATTTGGTACTCATATCAACATATTTGTGTATTTCTAGGTTAATCCCCGGGCACTGTTATTTGGTCATACAGCTTCAATCACCTGTTTGTCTAAAGCTTGTGCTTCTAGTGACAAACAATATATTGTGAGTGCATCTGAATGTGGGTAAGCATTTTCTTATTCACTATTTTCCTCATAAGACTTTATTGCAAACAGTACCAGTGTATTCGTAACTAGGGAACGTGTTTTTTGTTTTTTTTTGTAGTATCTTTTAAATAAATGTTCCAGTTATCTAAATTTAAAGATACTTAAAAATGTAGTTTTAAAATGTGCATTTTTATCTTTTTTTTTGTTTTAAGTATATTTTTATTGATTTCAGAGAGGAAGGGAGAGGGAAAGAGAAATAGAAACATCAATGACGAGAGAGAATCATTGGTTGGCTGCCTCCTGCACACCCCACACTGGGGATCGAGCCGTGACCTCCTGGTTCATAGGTTGATGCTCAACCTTGAGCCACTCGGGCCGGGTGCATTTCATCTTTATTAATGACTTTTCTAATACTTCTATTATAATTTATTATTATGTCTTTGCCTTGCTTTTGAGAAATTCAGAATACCATACAAGTTAAAGCTGAGCATTAATCCCCATGGCATTGTCACTGAGTTGGTGGACAACTTTGAGAGTTTTAAAAACCCTGATGATGCTAGGCTGACACAAATTTGGAAGATGAAGCCAACTTCATCTTGGGAGATGACGTAAAAGTTCATGCAGTTATATTAACGTATGTTAATACTCTAGTGTAACCATATATATTCCTAATCTCAGAATATAGCTTGCTTTTGGAGAGATAGGTCATTGAACAGTAGTTGTAGGGTTCAGAGTGTACGAATGTTTTAAAACTTTTTTGGCACTTAGAAAATTGTATATTTACATAACATGTTATTGAAGAGAGTTGGGGAACTGGAAGAGAATTATTTAAGAAGTTATCTTCTCCACCTTCCTCATAATTTTATGAATTTGAAAAGAACCTTGTGTGAAAAGAGGCAACATCAGGTAAAAATATAGTACCTTTTGGTCAATTAAATAACTCACTTTAGAATACATAGTCTAAATAGATGGAGCTTTTTTGAAATATTATTTCATACTATGTGAAATATAGGAAAGGGCATTTCAAAGAAAACCCTAATAATATCAGGATCATTGCATTTTATTAATGTTCTTTTCTGTTAAATAAATCTTAAGTTTATTTCTTTAAAAGATAAGGCGTTGACATTTTTGATTTTGAATGTTGTATCTTTTAGTTTGACATATGCTTTTCTGTTTGTATTTATTCAATAAAACTTCTGTAATAAATACAGAATCAAAACTGGAATATTACATTTAATTTGAAAAGGTTTGGAATTCAGTTAACGTTTTTATTTGTTTTTCTGCAGTGCTAAATTTTCTAGCTATGTTTATAACCATCTCAGTGATGTAAACTAAAAGGTTATTTCTTGTTTTTGTCACTTGCCTCTCATATATCCCTTGGGGCTCTGCTCTGCTTTGTTATTATCCTAACTCTGAGGTTGAGGTTGAGAGAGCAACCACTGTCTGAAGCCAGAGGAGAAAGAGTTCTAGAGGGCTTTGCATGGGTTCTGGCCAGAGCTACTCACAGTGCTCCACCAACCACAGGGAGCCGGGCGGTGCAGTAGTTCTACCATCTGCCCAGAAAGAATGTGGATGAAGGTGAGGGTGGGCAAGCTGGAAAGGAGGTTGGGATGGTGAGTGGGAGGAACAGAATTTTTGATGAAGAGCAATAATGACTATACACTACTTTTTCTGAAATAGACCAGTTTTAATGGGAGATGAGTTTTAAACCACCGTGACAAAGTTGAACGGTGCTTTTACAAATCCAATTAAAGTTAGCTATTATTTTGTCTTATAGAGAGATGTGTCTCTGGGATGTGAGTGATGGCAGATGTATTGAATTTACAAAATTAGCCTGCACACATACTGGCATACAGGTGAGTATCTATTCCTGTAAACTGCCTACATCAACACAATTATTACAGGCATACAATGAAAAACGTTCTTTAAACATTGACCTATATTTTTATATGAAAAATGGGTGGAGATGACATGAAGACTAGAATTTGTAAAATTATTCTTATGTGATGGTATAGTCGGGGAGAGAATTAAGTAGAGAAGACTAATGGGGAAAGGTGTAAACCAGCGGTTCTCAACCTGTGGGTTGCGAACAATGAAAATACATCCTGCATATCAAATATTTACATTACGATTAATAACAGTAGCAACATTACAGTTATGAAGTAGCAACAAAAATAATTTTATGGTTGGGGGTCACCACAACATGAGGAACTGTATTAAAGGGTCGAGGCATTAGGAAGGTTGAGAACCACTGGCACTGTAAACTAAGCCGATTGGCACTACTGCTCGGCTCCTTCTGGCTCTCCTGGCTACCCAAGTGGGAGCTGGACGGGTAGTATGTTCTCTAGATCCTAAATAAGGGAATTCGTTCTTGCTGAAGCCTTTATGGTTCCATTCATGATTGACACAAATTTTTTTTTTAAATATATTTTATTGATTTTTTACAGAGAGGAAGGGAGAGAGATAGATAGTTAGAAACATCGATGGGAGAGAAACATCGACCAGCTGCCTCCTGCACATCTCCCACGGGGGATGTGCCCGCAACCCAGGTACATGCCCTTGACCGGAATCGAACCGGGGACCTTTCAGTCCGCAGGCCGACGCTCTATCCACTGAGCCAAACCGGTCCTGGCTGATTGACACAAATTGACCCACTTTACGGGCCATATAATTTTCATTGTTTGTGTAGCTGGTCCTTAGTACATTTTTTGACTTTCCAACTCTAGAGGAAATGACCATTTCATATCCCTGGCTTACACAAGGAATTAGACGGGAATGTACTGTTTCCAACCTACAATCCTAGTATTCTTTCCTACTCTTTCATAATTGTCAGGTTCTTTGTGCTTCTACTTACTCATCATTTACTGTGTTGGGAAAATTACAAATATATAGAAAATACGATTTATGTTCTCAAGGGGGAAGGAGAGGGAAGAGAACTCATATTTATTGAGCAAATACTGTATAAGCATTTCTTGTATGGCGTTCTATTTAGTTCTTCCCACATCCTTATGAACGAAATAGGAGTGTATAATTTCACATGTAAGGAAACTGAGACCCATACTAATTAAATGTCTTGACTTAGTCTCACAGTGAGTCATTCCTGGTGCCAAATCAGGTTTATCTGACTCTAGGGACAAAAACAAACAAATAAAAAACACAATAATTTGTTGCAGGAATACAACTGCACCAATACAACTTAGAAAATGTTTGTGGGGAGGCTGGTGAATAGTGTGATAAAGGTCTATTGTATGATTTCTTGCCCTGGCAAAGGCCTTTGAAAAATATCTTTTTTCAACACCGTTAGAGTATATGCTTTTTTATTTAAAGGGCATCTATTATGTATTTTTTGTCATTTGAAGAACCATCAAGGTTTATAGAGAGAAAAGGGGTAATAAAATGATGTAGTCATTAACTTTATAGATTGGTTGAAAAATTACATATAAATGTCTTGAAGTCATTGGATATAAGTATTTTCACTATTGCATAATTTTATGATTTAAAAACTTTTGGTTTACATTTTAGGAAAAATTACCTTTATTTACTCAACATTTGTTCAGTGCCTACTTTCTCAGATCTCGTATTAGGCCTCCTGCATTTGAACTGGCGGCCATTTATCAGTAGAAGATGCTTTTTGGCAGGTTCACCAGTGTGTGACAATTGTTTCCTGTGTGATCGTCACCTCTCAGGTCCAGAAGCGAGTTGTTTTTTATATACATAGAAGTGGTAAACCTTGATGACACTGGCACTTAGAAACCACAAGGAAATGACAACTTACGAAATTATCATGTGGGGGCATCCCTTTTTAATATGTGGAAAATTTGTTTCTCCATTAAGGACACTTTCTTTGCCAGTATCAGGTGTCTAAGGAGCCAAATTAGTGTTGAAAAGATTATTTGGGAGTATAACTTTAAAGCCAGAGGTGAAAGGCAATTCCCCTGCCCTCAGGAGAGAGCTCTTTCCAGTGACTGCCATGCACATTGCTCTCCTGGATGCTGTGGGATGAACAATGACAGAGTTTGCTTCTCTGCACCCATCCTTTGCTCCTTGACATGCCCTCCCCTCATATAGGTCAAGGTTACCTCCGGTCACATTATATGTGAATGCCTGGCAGTCCCTGGGACCTCCAGGTTGTGTCATGTTTTGAATCAACATTCTGAGGTCTAGAGGTATCTCTTTCAATAATCTGCATTTTATTACATCCTCTCTTATAGTTTTAGTGGTACTACCTTGCATTAACTTAATGTGCTCCTTGATCTGATCAATGCTTATGTTTAAGCAGTTGTAATCCTTCTTGTACAGGGTACTCCATATTCTTCACATGCAGTGTTGAGCTCTGAGAACAGGGCTAACGGGTGTGGGAGCAGATTGGACCCGGGTTCCTTAATAATGTCCCAGGTGTGGAGTGGTTACAGCATTGCCCTTTGTGCTGTGTCTACCTTGTCCTCATTTATTTGTATAAGGTCCAATCCTTGGGAAGTAGTACTCGAAATTAGATGTCTTTACCTCCTAAAACTCCTCTAAGGAAATCATTCTACTAAGAGAATCACGATTTTTTGAGGTTAAGGGATGACACGTCCTTGGATAAGTTGTTGGTCTTGTTTTGAAAGTTATTCTTCCTCTGTTCTTTGGTTGATGGAAACCAGCCTTATCCTTTGGAGTTATTCTTGGCATGAGTAACATGTAGATCATGATTGTATTGGTTCTTCTTCTATTTTTCTCCCACAAAGTGTAAATGTGTACTATGAGACTGGTTAACAAAATTGTCTCATACTCTAGTCTGAAATAACACACTTATATTAATCAGAATTTATTTCTGATTATAATAGTTTGAATAGCAGTCATTTTTACTTCTAAATTTTATTTGGTCATATCTAGTTATTATAATCCTATATCCATATATTCCTCATTCATCTAAAATTTATATTATTTTTGTGACCCACCTAAGCTTTTCTTTTGCTTTGATTTGTGAAGCTGATTTTTTAAAAATATATTTTTTATTGATTTCAGAGAGGAAAGGAGAGGGAGAGAGAGATAGAAACATCAATGATGAGAGAGAATCATTGATTGGCTGCCTCCTGCACACCTCACACTGGAGATCGAGCCTGCAACCCAGGCATGTGCCTTGACCGGGAATTGAACCATGACCTTCAGGTTCATAGGTCGATGCTCACCTACCGAGCCACACTGGCTGGGCAATGTCAAGCTGATTTTACTCATGTGTTTTATTACTTCATTCAACAGTCCTGTTTTCAATGTTGCAGGAGGATAAAAAAGAATCATTATGCCCTAACCAGTTTGGCTCAGTGGATAGAGCGTCGGCCTGCGGACTGAAAGGTCCTAGGTTCTATTCCGGTCAAGGGCGTGTACCTTGGTTGCGGGCACATCCCCAGTGGGAGGTGTGCAGGAGGCAGCTGATCAATGTTTCTCTCTCATCGATGTTTCTGGCTCTCTATCCCTTTCCCTTCCTCTCTGTAAAAAATCAATAAAATATATTTTAAAAAAAGAATCATTATGAATTCTCCAAAGTAATTCAAAGGGGAGGATAAGATGTTAGGAAAATAATAATATTTGGTAGATATTTTGAAAATATTAACATAACTTAATGTGTGTATGTTTATACATAGGTATGTAATATATTACATATAATGTGCCATATATTACATGTCTGAAAGTATTACTGAAGAAATTGAGCCTCAGAATAAGCTTGATGAATGCACATGAATCTTTTTCCTTATAGTTCTATCAGTTCTCTGTTGGAAATCAGAGAGAAGGAAGGCTTTTATGCCATGGCCATTATCCTGAAATCCTTGTTGTGGATGCCACCAGCCTTGAGGTGTTATACTCCTTAGTATCAAAGATATCTCCCGACTGGATTAGCTCCATGAGTATTATTCCATCCCACCGAACACAAGGTCAGTGTATGGTGCCCTGTGAAGACTTCAGCTCCGTGACATAATAGCTAATTTACTGTAGAGTTCATTATGTATCATATATTAATGTATTTGGTTATATTCTTCTATTTAAGAAATAGCTAATAATTTATGGTCTGTCTCTACTTTCAGAAAGGAATCTTTGATTGGATTAAGGCTTGCAGTGTTAGATTATCTCCATTCCATGGAATAGATCACTAGCTTTTGGCAATCTTAATGTGTGGGGGTGATTTTCTGAAAGGGAGGACGAATAGCAGAACCCCTTGCAGGAATGGGGGGAGGAACCATAGTTCCAACTGTGTGTTTCTTGGGCCTGGTTTTGTCACTTTCTTACGAGGCATAGAAAGTGTTTTTATTTTATGTGAAGATAATGAAAAGGAAGGGAATTATGCATAGTTAAATTTAATGCAAGTTCCTGGTATGTTTGCTCCCTTACCCAAAGCTTATGAATTTAGGTTTTATGTCATGTGTTTCTTTTGATCATGATCATTGGAGGGTGTAATGTGCAATAAAATGTCTGGAAAAAGAATGTCAAACTCACAGATGGTGGGCCGCATGCCTTGTTTAAATAAACAAAGCACGTGGCCCACTGGCCACGAGTTTGATATGCTTGGTCTAGAACAGGGGTGGGCAAACTTTTTGACTCGAGGGCCACAATAGGTTCTTAAACTGGACCTGAGGGCCGGAACAAAAGCATGGATGGAGTGTTTGTGTGAACTAATATAAATTCAAAGTACACATCATTACATAAAAGGGTACGGTCTTTTTTTTTTTTTTAAGTTTTATTCATTTCAAACGGGCCGAATCCGGCCCGAGGGCCATAGTTTGCCCACGGCTGGTCTAGAAGGTAGGCAAGGTAGGTGGGAAAGTGGGTAAACAAGTGCCTTGAAGATAAAGTGAGTCTGCTCATTCATGATAAATAAAAATTATGAATTTTGAAGATAAAAGTTCTTTGTTAACATAGTGATCAAGAACATTTGAAATTATTAAAAACTTGATTACAAATCTATATATATAAAAGCCTAAGCGACCAAATGACTGAACAACTGTCGACTGGTTTCTATGACACGCATTGACCACCAGGGAGAAGACGCTCAATGCAGGAGCTGCCCCCTGGTGGTCAGTGCACTCCCACAGCCAACCTCCCATGGCCAGTCAACCTCCCGCAGCCCCTCCCCCCTGCCAATCCCGATTGGCCCCCATCACCGGCCAGGCCGAGGGACCCCACCCGTGCATGAATTCGTGCACCGGGCCTCTAGTAAAAAATTATTTCAAGTAGCTAGAAAAGTTTTTTCCTTGAATTCCAAATTTTTGGTCATTTCTATTTTTCAAAATCTGATTTCTGTTATTTTATGAAATATAGAATTATGTTTTTATGCCAATTGTAAAACATACTGTTACTTAATTAAAGCAAACCCTGTCCCATATTACTATTGTGACCGTGTTACTGTTTAGAAACAGTGTATTTTGTTAGTCCTCACCCGAGGATATTTTTCCATTGATTTTAGAGAGAGTGGAAGGGAGGGAGAGAGGGAGAAAAGCATCGATGTGAGAGAGAGACAGTGTATTGTATTGTAACCTTGACTTTTTGTTCCTTCTTGGCTTAGAGGACACTGTGGTAGCACTCTCGGTGACGGGCATCTTGAAGGTGTGGATTGTTACCTCTGAAATAAGTGGCATGCAGGTGAGACAAATGAGACTGGATTAATTTCTCTGTTTTTCTTCTCATAGAGTCTTAAATTTTAGTAATGATATGTGCCTTCTTTTCTTAAAGGGGAAGGGAAAGCTAATCTTTTTTAATAGTCTTATTGACATGGTATAGAAGATCCCCTACAATGCGGTCTCTGCAAGTGAATTAAGTTTTTCACTTTTCATGGTACACATTTGCCATATCAAGGATAGAATTAGAGAAACATATTGCACAGGATAGGATGTAGAGAAATGTGTAGAAGCGGTAGGACTTTCCTCAATTGCTTCTATTTAAGTTAAAAGTTAAAAGGTAGTTTGCTCTAGGGAAAAAAAATAAAGCAAACCATTACAAAAATATTTAAAGTCCCCCCCAATTTTAGTCCCCTCTCTCTGTTCTTTGGGCTTGATTTCCTTGTTATATTTCTTATCAGAAAGGAGATTAATTTTCTGACAATAATTGATGCTAGTCTCTTCAGCTAGGGAATTTTTAGACATTGAATCTGTGGGAAACTGAAGGAATTGATCAGTTTGTTTTTTTTTTTTTTACTTAAAAAGCACATATAACTATAAAAATTAGGGTTTACTCAAAACTTTTATCATCTGTTATTGTGATAGTATTCTGATTCTCATCAGTATTTTAATCTTGAGTACCTTTGTAGCAGAGATGTCACGCCCAGATGTTTTTGTAATGCATTTGTGTTGCTTTTTACTGCTGTGGTTCTCACACGAGGGGTTAAAATCATGACCGTCACGTGATGTCTGTAGTTCATTTGTTTTCTTTATCATTGTTTGATAATTTTAATTGACAACCAAGCCATTCCTAAAATTTTGCAAATCTTTCTGTTTTCAGGATACTGAGCCAGTATTTGAGGAGGAATCCAAACCAATTTATTGTCAGAATTGCCAGAGCATCTCCTTTTGTGCATTCACACAGAGGTCACTTTTGGTTGTGTGCTCCAAATACTGGCGGGTAAGATCATTGCATAAGTAAGAAGTTGCATTTTTACCCTGTTGGTTTATCAGACTCCCAAAGAGAAATGTCAGGAAAAGTTTGGTGCAAGAATAGGTTAACCATTTGGTATTCATGTGTGATTTTGATATTATATTTTGAGGTGTTGGGATAGTTGTCTTTTTTGTATGTTTGTTTATAGAATGATTCAGTTAATGGTTATTCTATTGATTTTAATTTCTACTTTTGCTGCTGTTTTAGTCATTATCTTTGTCAGTATAACATAAGTAGTGGCAGCGAGTTTTCTGCGTTTGACATATCTGCAGGTTGTTATTATTCCCAGTTGCCATTCTGTCCTTACTTCTTGGAGTCAGGAAGGTCTTTCTTCATCACTTCAGAGCTGCTGAAGGAGTATATTGCTTCCACATTGCTAAACTTGAACATTTCCCCTTTTTTTAAAATGTATTTTTATTGATTTCAGAGAGGAAGGGAGAGGGAGAGAGAGATAGAAACATCAGTGATGAGGCAGAATCATTGATCAGGTGCCTCCTGCACGTGCCCTAATGGAGATGGAGCCTGTAACCCAGGCATGTGTCCTGACTGGGAATCGAACCGTGACCTGGTTCATAGGTCGATGTTCAACTACTGAACCACACTGGCCAGGCTGACTTTAATATTTTCATAATACAAAAGGTGTCAGCATGCTTTGATTGCTTGTGCCAAAGATTTCCCTATAGTACTTCTTATAATCCTTACAACTCAGAGGGGAGATGTATTAGTTATCTAATCCTGCATAACAAAAATCACTCCAAACTAGACCACAGACACGTATCATCACCCATCTAAAGCATGTATCACCACGCCACCTGTCGGTCAGGAATCCAGGCACCGCTTAGCTGGCTACCTGCTCAGGGTTTCTCACCCGCTACAATCAAGTGTTAGCAAGGACTACTGTCTCATCATAAGGCTCACCTTGCGCGGGTTTGCTTCAAAGATTACTCACATGGTGGTGGGCAGGCCTCAGATCCTCCTGACAATTGGCTGGACACTTTTCTTCCTTGTCATGTGGGCCTCTCCATAGGAGAGGTCACAGCATGGGTGCTATCTCCCTTCCGAGTGAGCGCTCAAGAGAATGCGCAGCCAAGACCCACCTAACCTTGGAACTGAGATCCCATCCCATCTGCCACATTCAACTGTCTAGAAGCAGTCACTAAATCCAGCCCACACTCGGGAGAGGTTTACACAAGGATCTCAATACCAGGAGTCGGGATCAGGGCAGCAGCCCCAGAGGCTGCCTACCGCGGTAGGAATTGTTACTTTCCACGTTTTGTAGATAAGGCATCTGAGGCATAGGGGGTGATAAGTAGCTTGACTAAGGCTCTAAAGTGGCAGTGGAATTGTTGGATTACAGCTCAGGTAGTCTGCCTCCAACAGCTCTATTACCACCAGGCAATTTACAGCACAGACTAGATTGCAAATTCCTTCTTCCTTGTAGGTATTTGATGCTGGAGACTACTCCCTGTTGTGTTCAGGCCCCAGTGAAAATGGACAGGCATGGACTGGAGGTGACTTTGTATCAGCAGATAAAGTAATCGTTTGGACTGAAAATGGGCAAAGTTATATTTACAAACTACCTGCCAGGTATTCAATAAATAATAACAAAGGACTTTAATCAAAAGCAAAAGATTCGGAATTTGGGGTATAACCTGGACGTATGAAAATGCGTATAGTATAAATATTTAATATGGGGGAAAAATTTTAAATGGGTTAAAGAAGTCACCTAGAACTTCTTAAGTTAAATAAGTAATTCCAGTTTAACTTCTAAGTACAATATAGGGGCATTTTATTTGAAATAGGATATTTTAATGATGTTCATTATTTAATGCTAAGTTAATTTAACTATAATTTAAAAACTCATTTTTCATTCATGTCAAAACCATCATATGACCTGACAAAATGTTTGATGTCAGTATTTTAATTGAATGATGTATTTTTCTCATCTTCAGTTGCCTTCCAGCTAGTGATTCATTCCGCAGCGATGTGGGGAAAGCAGTTGAAAATTTAATCCCTCCTGTACAACATAGCCTCTTGGATCGAACAGATAAAGAGGTAAAAAATTTCAGATATCATTTATAATTGATAGTTATGTTGAAAAATTTTCATAAATATTTATTTTGGTGTATTTTGGTAGCAAATCATTTGAAAAGTTCAATATAATTCAAGACACTATTTTAGACATTGTGAAATACTTTACATAGTCAGTTGTAAGCACGATTTTAATATTTGCATATCTTATACATAGTATGACTATAATAGCATTCACTGTTCTCTGAGAATACAAATGACTTAAGGCTGATTACATACTGGAAATGACTTTTTGATAAAGTTCATGTTGATGGTGCAAATTTATTTTATGCTATTATGGAGCTATCAACACAGTGACAGATGGAATGCCCTTTTAGAAGGGCAAGATCATCATGTAATAATGCTCATTAATAACAGTTCATTATTTGAACAAGGCATTGCAGTATCTCCCAAAAACCATGGAGTGATTTAAATCATTAGGCTTTAGAAATGAATAATAAAATAAAATTTTCTCTATAAAAAAAGTTTATTATGATTTCTTAAAATTTACAACAGCACTAAGTAATAGGTTTCTAATTTTTAGTACTGGGTTTTCACTAGTAAGAAAGAAGCTTTGCTTTTGGAAATAAAGTTTCCTTTATTTCTAGGTTTCCACAGTTTTTTCGTTCTGAGAATTTTGTTCCATCTTTATGTGGAGAGATGATGAGGGAAAGGGAATCATTATTTGCCATGAATATTTTGAATATGTAGAATTTATGTGTGTATGTATAACTAAGATCTCCTATAACCTATCCTTTTCTCTTAACTTACACTTCTACGTACTGCTCTTTAACCTAGAGACCATCACTTCCAGTAAAATGAAGGGATAATGATTTTAAAAAAATGTACACAAAACAAAACAAAATAAACACATTCCTTTTTTTAAAAAAATATCAACTCCCCAGTACATTTTAAATCAAAATGTATTATTATTTGGTGTTAGATACCCATGTGGTGAAATATAGAATATTGGTTATTACAGCTGCTGTAGCAACTTCTCCTTGTTCAGCATGTTATCAATGAAAACTTTTAGTAATTTTCAGAATTGCTTATGCTTAATATATATATTTCTGTAGGCTAGTGCTTTCTAGGAAAATAGTTAATACCAAATACAGTAATTAGATTATTTGACTATAATTGCCAAGACTGAAATGTGTTTATTACTGTTTTTTATGATAATGTTCTATGTTTTAACATTCAAGTATCTGTGAATGAATACTCCAAACTTTAATTTTAGGATTCTACCGCTGTTTAAATTTTTCAAATAAGTGATCTCACTGAAGACACAGGATCTTAAGCAGAAAAATAATTTGTTTTAAAATGAAAGTATAAAATGAAAGTACAAGACCCTAATAAATATATTTTGTTCCTAGTAGTTTATAGCTAACATATCAGGCTGTGTTCAAATTGATTATGTAAATGTGATCAAATGAAATGTTATATTGTTGGCTGAAGAATATACTCATTTTTTAAAAAATGGAGTCCTCCAGTTGCACAGCTTGGTAATTTAATTTTGCTGCTCTTACTAGTGACTAATCAGGAATGGGCAAAAGGTTAGGATTAGCCAGTTCTCCCTTTCTGACCTTTGAGTGGAGACTTTTCATTTTGGTAAAGAATATCATGTTTTATATTAACTATGTAATAACAGACAGTTAAGTAAGTTGTATTGTTGTGGTGACTGATCAGTTTTTATAAAACACAAAAATATAAAAATACAATTCTATAGAGAGGCTATATAATTTTTATTTCTTTGTGTTATGCTGGATTTGAATATTAATTGACATGTACATCAATGCTACAAAATTACATTAAACTATTGTTGGGTGTGATAAACACTTTTTCTTACTCTGGTACTGAGGGCAAAGTACTTAACATCCTTATCTGAAAAAAATGTTAATGTGTGAAATATTTTGATTAAAAAAGCTAAAGATAGTTGAACAAATTTTTTCCAGTTGCTCATTTGTCCTCCTGTTACTCGGTTCTTCTATGGAGCCAGGGAATACTTCCATAAACTATTAATTCAGGGGGACTCTTCTGGAAGATTGAATATTTGGAAAATCCCAGACACACCTGAGAAGCAGGAAGGTGAAGAAGCGAATAGTAAATCAGGTACAGCAACTTCTAAATTTCACAGTCTAAATACTAACCACTGAACAACAAATTCATTATGTCATATTTCATTTTCTTCTTAGAATCATGTTTGATGACAGTTATGCTTTGGTATATTACTAAATCAACTATAAGCATGCTTATTTTAATATTTAAAAAATTTTTTCTAATATGCTCAATGTTTTTCTTTTATACAAAACCAAACTTCCACAGGGCTTGAAATCACAACTTCTGTTAGTTTGCAAGAAGCATTTGATAAGCTCAATCCTTATCCAGCTGGGATTATAGATCAGCTGAGTGTGATCCCCAATAGCGATGAACCTCTTAAAGTAACCGCAAGTGTGTACATACCAGTACATGGACGACTTGTTTGTGGCCGCGAAGATGGGAGCATCATTATTGTACCTGCCACGCAGACAGCCATAGTACAGCTGCTGCAAGGGGAACACATGCTCCGAAGAGGTATACTGACGACCTTCCAATGTCTAAAGCGTCCAGAGAGCTCTGTACCGTGATAGCGACAATGTCGGCAGGCTTTGTTTTTAACATATACAATGAATCAGTGTAGTTGTTAGTGTGCTATGTGGCTGATAGAGTTTAATGTGCAGATAATAAAATACTCAGTGCCTATTCTTGGGATTAATACCACCTAATGACTGTGAATAAAGAAGTATCCAATTTTATCTCTTTGAGGTAGATTAAGAGTTCCACTTATTAATAGTTAACCTCTATGGTTTACTAAATAATGAACTTTATTGTTATTAATACTGATAATCTTTTAGAACAGTATTGTCCAGTGGAAATATATATATATGTAACAATGTATGTAATTTTCTAATATCCACATTACAAATGTGAAAATGAAGCAGGTAAAATTAATTTTAATAATATATTTTATTTAATTCAATATAGCAAAACTATTTTTACTTCAATGAGATACTTAACATTATTATTTGTTGTCCTAAGTCTTTGAAATCTCATGTGTATTTTACATTGACAGCACACGTGAGTCTGGACTAGCCACGTTTCACGTCCTCAATGGTCTCCTGTGGCTAGTAACTACTGTATCGGACAGAGCAGTTTTAGGAGATAAAACCAGAAGCCTTTTCTTTGATAAAATTTATAGCTATTTTGACAATTCATGTTTACTTTTATTTGTTGGAACTTTGTAAGACTTTTATTTTCCCATTTTAAATCCAAACCCTCATTCACAGGTTGGCCACCTCACAGAACACTCCGTGGTCATCGGAACAAAGTCACATGTTTGCTATATCCTCATCAGGTCTCAACTCGTTATGATCAAAGATATCTGGTATCTGGAGGTGTGGATTTTTCGGTGATAATTTGGGACATATTTTCTGGAGAAATGAAACATATCTTCTGTGTGCATGGTGGCGAGATTACTCAACTCCTGGTTCCACCTGAAAACTGTAGTGTAAGTCGGTCAAAAATGATTGCTTTACTGTGGTAGAGCTGAGTCATGTGGCTATCAGGCTTACTATGAGTGGAGCCTAGAGTCATTTAAAGACCATGTGACAAGAGAATTAAAACTCTTCATTTTAAAACTAAATGATGGTGACATGGAAGGTTTAGGCAAAGTTATGATCATTTACTATTGGGTACATAGAAATAGAAGATGCACATAGTTTTCAGAAAGTAAAACAATAACCCTAGTGACCCGATGGTGTCGTTCTTCACTGTAGAGCTGTGTTGATACCTTTACGCGGAGCTCTCCACAGTTCCTCAGTCAGTGTGCGCCACAGGTGGCTGCATGTAGAAGTATGGCCTGTGACACGGAACATTTGTGTGTGATGCAGTATGATACTATCATTTACATTTTAAAAAAAGACAAATCCATTCTTTTTATTTCTGGATACATGTTCAGGTAGTGAGAGCATTAAAATTGAACTGGAAAGATAAGGACCGAAATCAGATTCCACTTTGCTTTTGGAAGTGAGAAGAATGAGTTTCCAGAACAAAAAAATGCACCTTCTTTAAGTGCCATTTTTTATTTACTTAAAAAATATTATTATTGATTTCAGAGAAGAAGGGAGAGGGAGAGAGAGAAATAGAAACATCAATGGTGAGAGCCAGTCATTGATAGGCTGCCTCCTGCATGCCCCCCCACTGGGGATTGAGCCCACAACCCCGGCATGTGCCCTGACCAGCAGCTGAATTGTGACCACCAGGTTCATAGGTTGATGATCAACCACTGAGTTATGCCGGCCGGGCTCTTTTATTTACTTTTAATAACTACTTAATATTTATTTTCTTCTCTCACTGGCATGGATGATCAAATTATCAGAGCTTTTTGCTGCTGCTAGAACTTTATTCAGAACATAAATTTTGGAAAATGTTTCAAAATGATGTATTTAGTACAGATAACATATATGTTTCTCTTGTGTAAGCACATAGGTTAAGTTCCTTAATAGATTAGTTTGAAAAAGTGATTCTTTTTCATTTACATCTTGTTAAACTTTTAAGGTCACATAATTTCCCAAAGTATCCAGAAGAGGGCAGCATGGGCTTGTGAAACAGGAGTGCCAGGTATCCAACCTGAATATTGGAGTTTGTGCCTTCATTTGAAGTATTAGATCCTTAGCTCTTACAGACAGAGATATAATATAAATGGTATATGTGACTATATGTGTGCAATGCAGCTGACGTTCACAGCTGGTAAGAACAATTACCAAATGAGGTTTTTTTTATAATGTACTGTACTTTTCAGTTTGAAAATGTACCTAAAGCTTTTGCCTGAATTAGCTCTTATCTTACTTTTGAATTTGGACTTTTGTTATTATTTTAACTTGAATATTACATTTAAAAAACAATGTCTATCATTATACCCTAGTCTCTGAAGCCAAGTAGGGTACACTTTGGAATGTAAATTAATCAAATGCAAGAAATAGACCTATCATTAATTTTCTACAATATAACACAGTAGACACAATGTTCTGTAACATTCTCATTTCCCCGTAACACTTGATTCTCTTAGATTTTGACATCAGATATTTTGATGCAGTCAGTACTTTTTGAAATTAATTTTTATTTGCTTTAAATTAAATAATACATTGTTGAATATATGTAAAATACAGATATTTTCTATGTCGCTAAGTATATTCTAATATCATTTTAAATGTTATTCTGTAGTTTATTGAAATTTATCAGAAAATTTAGAATGTTGCTTTATTAAACATCTTTTATCAAGAGTGGGGATGAAAATTAGTATAGCTAAGTATGTTTATACATCTGGAATGATTTTTTAGGATAAATTCTTAAATGTGGAATTGCTGTATAAAAAGGCATATTAATTTTTAAAAGCTTTTGAATAGGTATTGCCAAATTGTCCTTCAGTTGAACTTAGGAATAGGTTTATATAACCATCATTTTACCCCCTTCATTTTGCATTATCCTGCCTATAATTGTTTAAGTCTTGGTAATTTTCTAGGCTTGTAAGTAGGTGTTTGTAGCATATGTGCAAGTGTATAGTACTTGTTTTCATTTTGAAAGCACAGATGTGTTTATATACCAATACTATATGGATTGTCCATTCATACTGGTTTATATTTTATTCTTTATAATTTTATGTTTTCTAGATTTTTACCACTATCATATTACTATTGTATTGAAGGTAAAAAAATATAAAAATATTCTTGCTGTGGATACCATCTATGTATTCAAATATCGTAATAAGCCCTGTCTCTTATGTAGGAAGCTAAAAATATCAGTGATGCACTGAGAGTGTCAGTGAGGGGTCCTTTCAACAGTAATGAGAAGGACCGCATCCTTATTATGGCTGTGCTGATATCGTGCCAAACATTTTAGAAATTTAGAGTTCCTCTACTTTGGAAAGGTTTCTTTGATCTTAAGTAACACCCTTAGTAGTGGAGAAGATTGCATTGGTATACATTTATTCTTGGTAATAGTCAGAAATGATTAAATGTTGAACTTTGTGAATGAAGTGGTTATTTTGATTTTTTATTTGGGGCTGAAAAGATAGTAGGACACAGGGCAAAGACTACTTTTTGTTGAGTAACTTCATCATAAAATGGTTTCAAAATGAGTTAAAGTTTCTCTTAAAATGGCAGAAATTATTAGAAAAAAAACGAATGACCTTTAAGGTGGCTATGATTAGGTATAACATAAATTTGATAGTAGTTTATTTAGCAAGTATCTGAGTGCCTGTCATATTCCATGTACTTTCAAGGACCAGATATATTATAGTGGACTAGAGGCCCAGTGCACAAAATTTGTGCACTGGGGGAGGGAAGGGGGGTCCCTCAGCCCGGCCTGCACCCTCTCACAGTCCGGGACCCCTCGGGGGATGTCCATTTGCAGGGGATCGGGCCTAAGCTGGCAGTCAGACATCCCTCTCTCAGTCTGGGGCTCTTGCATTCTGGGACCCCTTGCTCCTTACCGCCACCACCGCTGCGCTCGCCAGCTGTGAGCCCTGCTTCTGGTTGAGCGGCACTCCCCCAGTGGGAGCACACTGACCACCAGGAGGCAGCTCCTGTGTTGAGCATCTTCCCCCGGTGGTCAGTACATGTCATAGCGACCAGTCGATTTGCATATTAGGGTTTTATTATATAGGACTAGGGGCCCAGGGCATGAATTCATGCACCTTTAAAGGAACTGTGGGCCGTGAGGCTGTGGTGGGCACAGGGGCGGGTCTCAACCCATCCTCCATGCTCTCACCTGGCCCCTTTTGCCACAGCCCCGGTCCCTTATCTGCCTGCAGCCCCACTCCTGCCACTACCCCTCCCATGTGCTGGTGGCGCCGGCCCTGCTCGCACCTGCTGATGTCATGGAGCCCTCAGGAGCAGGGATGGTGGAGAAGCCCTCAGGGGCGATTGGAGCCGGCACTGCTGATCGCACCTGCTGATGGCGCCAAGCGATCGGGACCGGCACTGGGTGCCGGCAGTGGGTTCAAGCAGCAGTTCTGGCACCAGCTGTGGGTACAATAGGGGCTTGTGCTGGCAGTGGGTGCAAGCTGTGGTTCTGGCGCTGGCAGCAGGTGCAAGCAGGGCCGTTGCCAGCAGCGGATGTGAGAAGCAGCTGCTGCCCTGATCTCCCCTCAGGAGTAGGGGAGGTGGAGAAGCCCTGAGGGGCGATCGGGGCCAGCAGCTGCTGCTTGCATCTGCTGATGGCACTGAGTGATCAGGGCTGGTGCCGGGCGCTGGCAGTGGGTGCAAGCGCCCGACTGGACCACAGCGCATGAGAGCAAAGAATTTTCAGCAACCACCAGAGCTTGCCCTGATGACAGCGACTGGTGCTCTGCTTTGGTCTGGTGCCCCTGCTCACCTGCTCCACCATCCCGCCATGGCCGATGCCTGCCATGTTCCATGCTCTGCCTCCTGCTGCCAAAGCCTTCCATGTTCTGTGCGCACCCGCTTGTGCTCAGTGTACATCATAGTGACTGGTTGTTCGGTTGTTTGGTGGTTCTGCCGTTCGGTCTATTTGCATATTAGGGTTTTATATATATATATAGATAAGGCATAGTGCCTGTCTGATAGAATTTCATCTAACAAGGGAGCCAGAATAGAAAACAAGCAATTATTATGCAGCATGATAAATACTTTGAAGTACCTGTTCTGTGCAAGGCCCTTAGGAAGATGCTAGTCAGGGTACTTCATAAACTTTGGGGGTTTGGGAAGATTTCCAAGAAGGATGATATCTACTTGAATTTATTAGTTTTTAAAATATATTTATTTGAGTGTAATCAGGTGTATTGAATGTGTTTTGAAAGTATATGAATGTCTTAGTTTTGTGAGGGGTATGAAATCGTACATACAGGAACAACCTCTGTTTGCAGAGGCACTTTAGTATGTGATGGGGAGTAGTCTGGAGCATGTGAGAAGTTGTTGTGACTAGTACCTGATGGATCTACTATCACAAACACTGATAGGAATTAACGTATTTGTACATTACTTTGCAAAGAATGACCAAGAAATCAGAGGAATGGTTTTGTATGTGCTGCGGGCTAGTCGTAGGTGAGACCATTAGGGCACATTGTTTTATCCTATGTAGGAAGAGTATTTGAAAGAAAAAAGTGAAGATGATGAAAATATGAAACCCTGCTCAAAAGTAAAATATGCAAGCTATTCTTCCCAACAAAGATTTGGCAGGCGAGTAAAGTGAAATATGTATTAAAAACAACAGAAATGCCCGTTATTCTATAGTGATTTTTTTGGAGTCATAATCAGTGGTTTTTCTTAGACGTTGGCGAAAACTCTCCAAAGGAGTTGCAGACAACTTTCTGCTTTAAGGAGTGGATCCCACACTAAAGACCTGCCGGTTGGTCACGTCAGTGAGAACAGGGCCTTTCGAACCAAACAGACCTAACTGTTTCTTCATAGTTATCGTTTGTATGTGGTGAATGCATGATGTTTAAAATAGTCCCTAAGAGTCTTAATTTTCATATAGAACATAAATATCCAGTTAGATGGTTTGTCAGTATTTTTGTTGGATCACATGGTCTTATTTTCTAAAATAGCTGTTAAAAAAGCATCAGCTCTCTCCTTTTTTAAATAGAAGGATGGGCTATGGATTTCTGAAGAAAAATTTATCTAGTTTTGTGAGAGTGTGGAAATGAAATTAACATTCATAGGCTCTTATTTTCCCTTTAGGTAGAATATTTAAAAGTGATAAATGATGCAATTTAAATACACATTTATGTTCCAGAGAAAGAGTTCTGGGAAGTACAAGAGAGAATGATTAAGAGAATAGTGGGATTGATTTATGAGTGAAAGAAGCTGGTCATTTATAGCTTGTCTCAGGATGGACATATTTATAAAGGAGAGACAGGAGTTAGTGTTCAAATATTTAAAGAATATTCAGACAAAGAGGACAGTTGTTTGGGGCAGCTAGGAGATTGCTTCTGAAATGACAGGAAGAAAAAGAATAATTTAGTTTAGCAAACAAATTAGCAAAACCCAAAAAAAATGTAATTGACATTGGGAACTGTTGGAAAGCAAGTCACCTCCCCAGGGAGCTGGTGGATGGGATAAACTCGCTGTCTCTGATTTCTGTAACTCATGGCAGATGCTGAGGAACAGGTTATATAAGAGGTTTCTGGGAATGGTTTAAATGAAGTCTAGTAAAATGCTAAGGTCAGGCCGGATGACCTAGGTGGTGTGTTCTGACTCTCTCAGATTCTGTGATAGCTTGTGGCATTCTGCTGCTCAGCGCTAATGTACCGTGGAGATTATATACTGGCAGATTCGATGAGACTTTGTTTGATTTGAATAAAAATTCTTTGAACAATAGGAATTAACCGTGGAATAAACTTGTTTTAACCCGGTATCTTCCTCCCTGTCTTTGCCCCAGTGATCTTTCTTTTTCCTCCAAAAAATAGAGTTTTTACTTGGTTAAATGTTCTATTGCTTATTGTTAGCCTTGCTTTTAATTAGCTTTTGATGTGATTGGTGCACATTGCTTCCAGGGCAGAGTTAATAGTGTTTGGAACATGAATTTGGGTGATTTTCACCCATAAAATACGAGCCAACTTGATAGGATGCTTAGTCTGTGCTGTACAAGTTCTATTCCATAACAATAAAAATAGTTAAGTGGTATTGATGCGCCAGTTGGTACCAGTGGTTGCTAAAGTGGAATATTAGTGAGATAGTTAGTTGGGGTATGGGAACAAATCATTAGTTTTGGGTGTTTTTGTTTTTTTGTGTGGGGTGCGTGTGTGTGTGTGTGTGTGTGTGTGTGTGTGTGTGTGTGTGTTGTTAATCCTTACCCGAGGATATTTTTCCACTGATATTTAGGGAGAGTGGGAGAGAAAGGGAAAGACAGAGAGAAACATTGATGTGTGAGAGAAACACATAGATTAGTTGCCTCTTGCACAAGCCCAGACCAGGGCCCATGCTGGGGAGGAACCTCAACCAAGGTACGTGCCCTTGACTGGAATCAAACCTGGGACCCTTTGATCCGCAGGCCGATGCTCTATCCACTGAGCAAACCGGCTACGGCTAGGGCTAGAGCTTTTATTTATGTCATTTTTTTTAACATTAAAGATTTAGCTTCTAAAAATTTTCTAGATGGAAGGACATTGGTGCCTCTCTTGTTTCATACATCAGGTGGGCACGTGCCACCGCAGGAAGAGTGACAGCATTGCTCTGACTGGGTGTGCTTCCAGTTAAAATGTATTTATTTGCTCAAGGGAATTTCAGATTATATTGCATAGCTCTTAACCTAGCCATCACAAAATGGGCAGAGAAAATAAAGGTGAAAGATATTTCCCATTAAAATTAAATCTTTTCAGCAGCCACATTATGATGTTCAAGCAATGATAATTTTTTAAAATATTATTTATTTATTTATTTATAATTCCTTATTGTTGAAAGCATTACATATGCCTCTTTTTCCCCACTATTGACCCTCTCCTGTCCACCATCCCCCCCCCCCCACCCCCCCCCGTCAGGATCTCACTGTCCCATTGACTATATCCATGGGCCATGCATATATGCATACAAGGTCCTTGGTTGATTACCTCCCACCAGCCCACCCTCCCCTGTCTCCCCCGTCTTCTGCACTCTCTTCCATCAAGTAATGATCATTTGATCAATCTGGCAGGAAGGTATAAAAAATCATAATTATATAAAATATGTATTGCATCTACTACAACAATAAAACCTTTCTATCCAATATAATAAAAGGCTAATATGCAAATCGACTGAACAGTGGAACAACCGCTCGCTGTGATGCACACAGACCACCAGGGGCAGACGCTCAATGCAGGAGCTACCCCCTGGTGGTCAGTGTGCTCCCACAGGGGGAGCAAGCACCGCTCAGCCAGAAGCCTGGCTGACGGCTGGCAAGTGCAGCAGTGGTGGTGGGAGCGTCTCCCACCTCCGTGGAAGTGCTAAGGATGTCTGACCAAAGCCATCAGTCCGATATCCCCCGAGAGCTCCTGGACTATGAGAGGGCACAGGAGGCCGGGCTGAGGGACCCCCCTCCCTGAGTGCACGAATTTCGTGCACCAGGCCTCTAGTGCTAATATAAAGTAAAGTTGTTAGCAAGACCTTTATGACAATTTTCACTTCATCTTAAATTTGTTTACTTAAACTTTGAGTCATCCTTTCGAAATATATATTTTTGTTCATGGTTTACAGCATACATGATATATTGGCACAGTACATATGTAATTTATAAATATATGTATAATGGGAATACATTGCAAACTTTTTTAATGAATGGGTGTGTGATCAAAAAAAGTTCTGAGCATAAATGCTTTTAATTAATTTAAAGATATAAGGTTCCCATTTTTTAGTAGTTGTGTTATTATTTTAATTACACAATTTAAATGTCTTAAGACACATTCTCATTTTAATGTCCTGATGTTAAGTAATGTTTTAGGTGACTTTTCCAGTTGAAGTGAAAAAAATATTAAATAGAATGAAATTAATCAAATTATAGAACAAATCACTGTTGGTGAAGAAAATATTCAATAACCAAGATCTCTGGAATTTAGTAATAATAATAATTTAGCTCATTTGTGGGGAAGCCAGGTCTAAATCAAAGAGAGATAGGGGTTATAATATATTCTTTAAGAAGTGCTTCTTTAATACTTTTGAGGATAGATAAGAATAAACCAAGTTAATTGTGTTTTAGCAAATCTTTTAAGGGCCTTCATTTAGCAGATAGCTGAGAATTATTTATTGTTACGCTGTCCATTGTTGAATTAAAATTAATACCAAAGTGGTGCTTCAGAGTGGTCTTTTACCATTTTCCATTTAAATAGGCTAGACATTTGCTTTGTTTATACCATTAATTTGTTTTCACACAGCCTGCAAAGGTAACCACCTCAGAATTAATTAGTGGAATCAAAATTAATGAGGTTTTACTGTACTGGGCCATTTCCACTGTAGGCCAGTTTTCTTCACATGAGTTGGACTAGCATTTTCTTGAAAGAAGAAAAATTAGATTTATTTTAATCCATATTTAAAAAGCAAAGAACCATCTTTTCTGGTGAGTTAAGTACCTCTAATAACTATGCTTTCTTGGGCTTAGTAATATTGATTTTTTTGTTTTTTTGTTTTTAGTCTTGATTATTTTGGCTATTTCCAGACTGTTGCTTATTACAGTAAAGCTAGAGTTAACTCTTCAGCTGCTTATTTTTCCTTATAGGAACAATGTGTCCTTTTTATTTTGGATCATTTTTGTGTGTGGGTGGAGCGTGTCATTTGCCAATTTTCATCATTTTTGCACTATATGAAAGAACAGATCTATTCTTTAAAACATATTGATGTAAATGTATGTGTTAGAGAGAATCCATTATGTGGAAACAAAAAGCTAGAATTTTTGGAATTGTAGTTCTTTGTTTCCCTTCAGAAAATTGTATCCTATAATCTTTTTATTTAAAGCAGATCCAGTGGTATTATTTATTATTTAGTCTGTATGTCCTTTATTTTTACTAATAGAGTGATAACATGAACTAGAGCTTCTAAATCTTTATATGAGGATGGATTGCATTTTCTTGAAGTTTTGAAATTGTCCACCTGCATATAAGTGGGGAGGGTGAGAGTTCTGACGGTGAATTTCTCATGAGGGGTTGATGCCGAAGGTCAAGTTTCTTATAGGAAGGGGTGGCCTTTTTGTTTGTTTGCCTAATGTCTGCAATTATAAACTACAGTAAGAGGTATTTGGTGGAGAGAGAGTGAGAGAGAAAGAATGTGTAGTTAAGTGGTTGTCAGTTTTCTGTGATCTCAGATGTTGCGATCTACCAATAGACCATAATTTGAGGAACACCGAACACAGTAAACAATATTAGTAAAAATTCACCAATTTTTTTTAAGGTAAAATAAACGTCACCCGGACTCATGCCTCATTTTTTTCTACTCTTTGAAAAGAATGACAAGAGGTTTGTGAATATTATTGAAATGACAGTGAACTTGGGGGTAACAAGTAGGCTAGTTTAGGAATATGCCTTTAATTAAGAATTAGCTCATTCTAAAGATGATTTTGGAGAGTTTGTGAGTTGAAGTAGCAGAATCAAAAGTTGTGACAGGTGTTTTGCATACTGTGGCAGATCTGTGCTTGATTAAAAGACATGAATAGATGAAAAGTATGCTGTTTAGGAATTATTATTTAAAAAATTAAAAAATTTTCCAATTATAGTTGACATACATTAATATATTAGTTGCAGGTGTACAGCATAGTGATTAGACATTTATATAACTTTTGCAGTGATCACCCCAGTAAGTCTAGAACCCATCTGACACCATACATAGTTATAATATTACTGACTGTAGGAATTAAAAAAAAAAATCCGTTAGATGTGTTTTCTCTAATGAGAGAAATACATAAATAACCACTTTTTGGCCGATTGATGTTGCAAAATAAGAAATAGAAGTTAACCATTTATGTAGCAAACATCTCTTTTTGTAAGTTGAATGATGGATATATTTGATAAATACAAAGTCAGCACTAATGGTAATCTGTAGAAATGTAAAGCCTCCATTGTATATCTTCAGTTACTGATATATGTCTGGTGAAACTCACAAATATATCAAGTAGTGTGAAATAACTGAAAATAAAGCCATATAGGTTTATGTTTTTTACCCTGTTTTATTTTAACATTGCCTATATTTAAATGAAATTTTTTATAGTTTGTCACTTTATTTTGATTTACTGCTTAATTATAAAGCTAATTTTTATGAGCCATAAATCAACTACCCCCCTATTCCTCAATATGTTTTTTTAAAGAAAGAAATCATGTTTTATGTCTCAATTGAATGCTTATCAAGAAACATGAAATAAGTAAGCTTGACAAATGCTTGTTTGAGAAACGTCTATATGATGTTTTTATAAAGGTTTTTAACATGATCTTTCTGAACTTAGTTTTAAAATTAGTAAACTCACGCTGCATTTATTATAGTATTTAAAACATTCATAAAACAAAAAGTACAAATAAAGCTAACACAGAATAAAAGAATAAAACACCCAAATCTAAGAAAAAGTAGTTAAATCTTAGTACCTACGTTTTATTGATCTTCTGTTTCATTCAAAAATAGATTTTAGGTTCTTTAAAAAAAACACATTATTGACCTAGCCTGTTTGGCTCAGTGGATAGAGCATCAGCCTGCAGACAGTAAGGTCTCGGGTTCCATCCCGTTCAAGGACATGCACCTTGGTTGCAGGCTCCTACCTGGCTCAGGCCCTGGTTGGGGCACGTGCAAAAGGCAACCAATCAATGTGTTTCTCTTACATCAATATTTCTTTCTGTCTTTCCCTCTTTCTTACACTCTCATTCGATATCAGTGGAAAAACTAATAATAATAATTTAAGGATTAAAATAATAATAATAAGATAAACATTATTCAGTAGGATTAAAAATAAAGCTAATCATGGTGAAGAAAAAATGAGAGCAGAAAGTAGATGAGACCAGTGAGACTCCACATTCAGAAATGTGTGCCCAAGGTCTTGTACTGTTACGGCCAGAAAATTGAGACCTGAGTTTCTTAGTAGCCAAAACATAAAAGGAACCAGTTAAAGCAGTTCCCCCCAAACTGTGTTCCTCAAATCTAGGTTACCATAGTCACATAAACTTACAGATGAGTGATATTGTGTTAAAGGTTGTTAAACGTTCTTGGAAGTTCTGTGGATAAAAGCAGTAACTTGCGTTCCCCATGTACATTTGGCCTCCCACACTCTCCCTTTTTAAAGAAATTTGATACAGGTCAGCATTTCTCACTCAATGAGATAGACCAATCAGTGAGCTATTGTTCTTTAGCTAAGAACAGGCTATTTTACTTAAGCAAAGGCCAGCAGGGTGAAGTGGGAGAGCTTTCCCCTTTGGGTGCATTGCAGGGATAGTGTATATGTAGTGCAGTGGGCCTCATCTGGAATAAGCAGCCTCAGTATATACAATCATGAGTTTCAGACGGCTGTTTTTATATGGTTTCTTCTTAGCATGTGCTAAAAGCATAATCTACTGAGTCACTAAAAAAGTTAATTAAGTTTTAAAATTGCTTTGAAATTCTCTCAAAAAGTATAAAGACTCACTTTTAATTTTCCAGGTCGTGGATTGTGTTCTCTGTTGCTAGTGAAAAATCTTTACCATCTTTGTTCGATTATTTATATTGCATCTTGTGCTAAAAAGAAATTGAAGGGCAAAAACCAGAGACGAACAGAAAATGTGCAGCAGAATGTTTAATTGGCTATTGTGTGTGGGTGAGGTGGTGTGATCCCTGACATTATAGACAGAAGCTGTGAAGCACATCCACAGATAATACAGACTATCCGTGGCTCCTCAGAAATGATTGTGGCAGAGGGACCAGGAGGGCATTGTTTTTGAGCGGAGGAGCAGGGAAGAGCATGGGTCTAAATGAGAGTCACAAGCAGAAAGCAGCACCACGGAGAGCAGCCCTGGCAGCTAACAAAGGGAAGTTCACACTGTGGAAAGAGAACACATAATAACAGATCAATGTTCCCCCAGCTCTGCCTGCTCATATAGAGCAATCATTTTAGTAAGGCCATCTTCACATGTGAACAGCAGATTTTCCCAACGCATCTTTTCCACCCTTAATCAAGGCTTAAGTGTGTGTGTGTGTGTGTGTGTGTGTGTGGTGATGACTGAAGTGGGTGTTTTATGTATAATGTAAAGGACCATATTTTCAGCACAACCAAATATTATGGATGGTTTTTCAGGAGTCATGATGGCCTAATTAGGTGTGGTATACCTTATGGAGGATAGGATCCATTTTACTCTGAATTTAATCTAAATGTAATTAAGGTTTATTCTTCTTTTCAGGCAAGAGTGCAGCACTGCGTCTGCTCTGTAGCCAGTGACCACTCAGTAGGACTCCTAAGTTTGCGAGAGAAAAAATGCATTATGCTGGCATCTCGTCATCTTTTCCCCATTCAAGTGATTAAGTGGAGGCCTTCTGATGATTACCTAGTAGTGGGATGTTCAGATGGCTCTGTGTACGTCTGGCAGATGGATACTGGTAAGAACAAGTGTTAAGAGATAGATTCGAGCCCTAGCCAGTTTGGCTCAGTGGATAGACTGTGAGCCTGCGGACTGACGGGTCCTGGGTTCAATTCTGGCCAGGGGTACATGCCCAGGTTGTGGGCTCAATCCCCAGTAGGGGGCGTGCAGGAGGCAGCTGATCAATGATTCTCTCTCATCATTGATGTTTCAATCTCCCTCTCCCTTCCTCTCTGAAATCAATAAAAATAATATTTTTAAAAAAGAGAGATAGACACGAAAATTAAATGGGTACATTTGATTTCCTAGAAATTAAAAATCTTTTATAAGAGAAAAAAAGCCTTGAAATGTAGTAAGATTGCTACTTTTATTTTTGATCGCTGCTTTTTCTAAGTGTTGTACTATACTAAATACTTGTAGTTGGCCAATTTTTAAAGGAATGTAATTGAAGACAATATACACATCAAGACAGACATATAGATAACAGACCCAAAATTCAGTGATCTATATAATTCATGAGGCAAAATGTGAGCAAGATAAAGAAATCACTTTTGTCTCAGATTCAGAAACAGTGGAAATAGAGAAAAACCCTCTTTTAGTTGAACAGCAGAAAAGCAATACAGGACAGTCAATTGTAGGAGGTGATTGAAATGAAAGTTTCAAGTTCTAGAGAGAACATTTAAAATTTCAATTCCAAAGATTTTATGTTTAAGGCATAATATAGAGCAAGTAATGCTTAGCTTAAAAGTAAAGGCAGTGATCTATCATGTTTAACATAGACTCTTTTAGTTTTCTCTGGGAAATCTCTAAGTATGTAATTGAATGTGTATATTAGTTAAGGCTTTAAAAACACATTCTACTTTTACTCATTTAAGTAATCATGTACCAGTGATTAAAACTTCTTTTTACATCCCTAGTTGTATTGTACTATATTGTATTTCTACTAATTTTTTTCCCTTTATTTCATCTTTTTTGTTTGTTGGTTTTAAATAGTCCTTTTTTGAAATCAGAATATTTATTTATTTATTTATTATATTTCTGCCTGCACTCTGGTGCAGTAGGAGTTCTTATATATATATTTGGAACAGATAGCTATACTGTTAGCAATCCTTTTTTTTTTAGAGCTCTTATCTTAACAGATAATATAAAGACAGTCTTGTCAAGAGGAAGCATTCTCAGAGACTGTTTTTGCATTTATCTTTTCCTTTTTTTGTCTAATAGTATAAGAGGTTCATACCTTTTGTCAAATTTTAAAAGCACAAAAGTATTAGAAAAGATGAACCCAGGTCGCTAAATGTTAACATTGTAACATGTTTTTTTATAGTCTTATTTCTGTCCATGTTTTTGTTTTTTGTTTTAATATATTTTTATTGATTTCAGAGCGGAAGAGAGGAGAGAGAGATAGAAACATTAGTGATGAGAGAGAATCATTTTTTTTTTTAAATATATTTTATTGATTTTTTACAGAGAGGAAGGGAGAGGGATAGAGAGTTAGAAATATCGATGAGAGAGAAACATCAATCAGCTGCCTCCTGCACACCCCCAACTGGGGATGTGCCTGCAACCAAGGTACATGCCCTTGACTGGAATCGAACCCTGGACCCTTCAGTCTGCAGGCCGATGCTCTATCCACTGAGCCAAACCAGTCAGGCGAGAGAGAATCATTGAATCATTGATTCGCTGCCTCCTGCACACCCCACACTGGGGATGGATCCCACAACCCCAGGCATGTGCCCTGACCGGGAATCGAACCCCAACCTCCTGATTCATATAGGTTGACGCTCAACCACTGAGCCACACCAGCTGGGCATCTGTCCATTTTTAAAACCAGAATTGCTGTCATACTACATATGCAATTTTGTATGCATAAAAATCTTACTTTTGTGTCCTTTTGGTCACATTGTATCTGTTGTGCAGCACAGTTTTGTGTTTGCTGATTTGGTCCACTCCACCAACTAATTTTACAGAGTTTGTCTTGGGCTCTGAAGTCAGAACGCTTGGTTTGAATTTAGAATCGACCACTTTCTAGCACTGTGACCTACAGCCAGTCACTGGGCTTTTGTCCCTCAATTTTCTCCATAAAATGAAGATAATAATAGTTCCTATTTTATAAGGTTAATGGGAGAATAAAATGACATAGTTACTTGGTGGGTATCAGACATAATGTAAGTATGTATATATGTGTGTTTGTGGACAAGTAAGTTTCTCTGTGTGTGTACATGCATGTGTGTTATTATACATGGTGCTTAATCTGTTGCTTTGTTGAACTTGGTAATATGACCTTATATTTAGAAATATGTTTTTTTGGGAATTGAAGAATGTTTTTATAGCAATAATGACATTCATAAAATGCTCTTTTAAAATACTATAAATATTAAATTAACAATTATTACATTTTAAATACAAAACTGATAAACTTGTATAGGACTTTAAAAAATGAAATAAATATGATAAAGGAAGGTAGTATAATTTTCCTGAGTTTTTCAGATACATACTTAAATAATGATACTTGAATATTTCAGATACTTTAAATTTTATATTTTTGACAAATGCAACCTTATTGAAAGACAAAGTTACTTTTCCAGTAACTTCCATAGAAGGAAATGACAAATGGCCTCTAACTATAGATATTCTGGAGGATGTTATTCTTATAACCAGTTTAGTATTACTAAGCCCATTTTAGTGTAAACCATACATAACACAGAATTCACAATTCTGACCTTCAGGAGGATTTTTGGTAAACTGTTAGTCAACATGGCAGTCTTTAATTGAGATAAATATGAAGAAGCAGGATTTATTTTGGATATCAACCATAACAGGGAGTATACATTATTTTCCCCTGCTGTTCAGGCTTTAACTAATGATGTAAAGGTCTCTGGGGAGTTAGTTAAGCACATCCTGAAGGTATTGACATTATTTATTTATTAAATTTATTTATTTATTAAGTAAATAAATAATGAGGCTAAATAAGTCAGTTTCAGTCAAAGTTTGATGTATGAAATGTATTTAAACTCTGAAGAGATACTTTATCCCTCTTAGTGTTCTGGGAATGTATTTTTACAAATGAAGCCATATCACACTAAAACTACACATGCATATTGTATAATTTTCTGTTTGCTATTGAATTGCTTTATAGGAAGGAGTTTGCACCTTAACTTAGACAATAAATGTATAGATGGAGTTAAATGGAAAGTATGGCCCAGTGAAGAAGCGTTGAAGTGGCTTCAAGCTGAAGTAGTACCGGAAGACATTCCATTGGGTGTTAAGAATAAGAGTCAAGAAATTTGCAGATAGAACGAGAAGTTATAACCCCCCTCTCCACCCCCCGTTTAGTGGAGACTTCCTAGAGAAAGAAAAGCTTCAGGAATTGTTCAAGTAGGATAAACTGGAAAAATAGCAAATTTCGTGTTGTTTTTTTTTGTTATTTAGAGGAAGGTGAAGTCATGGGCTTTGATGTTCGTAGTAGAGTAATGGTGTGGATTGATCCAGGAGACCATCTTGGAAGAGTAGAGAAAGTGGAAAAGCCTGGGGGAGGTCGTTAAAATCTTGGCTCTGAACTTGCCTTTGTTGGGAAGTTGTGGTAGGGGCCTTACGGGAAGGGACACAATAAAGGTAATGCTACATGGGAGATCATTAGAGGAAGGAAATACAAGAAAATGTTTCCGGGAGGCACTGTTAAAACATATTTCTACATAAAAACGTCCCTGCCTTTTTTTTTTTTTTTTTTTTGTCTTAAACTATTTAGAATTGTATGGTGTGTGTAATGTGTGCAATATGTCTTGCAGGTGCATTGGATCGTTGTGTGATGGGGATAACGGCCGTGGAGATACTGAATGCTTGTGATGAAGCGGTTCCTGCCGCAGTGGATTCGCTTAGTCATCCCGCAGTCAACCTGAAACAAGCCGTGACAAGAAGGAGCCTTGCTGCTCTGAAGAATATGGCCCATCATAAGCTACAAACCCTTGCAACTAACCTCTTGGCTTCTGAGGCATCCGACAAAGTAAGTTTTGGATGTGGGCTGTGTGTTTGCCCCCTTTAACTTCATTTGGTGACACAGCTTTGGCATATCTCAGGGAATAATTTTGGGAGAGGAACTGGTGAAAAATAAACTTCTGATGGAAATTTAGGCTTAGCCAACATAGTTTTATAGTATTATGAGTATTCGGCATTTTGAAAAGTAAATTATTCTTACCATTAACAATATTTTAACATGGTTGCTACTGAATTCAGTGATTTCAGTTCCTAAAGTTAGAGGATATTTTTATTTAAAATATATTTTTATTGATTTCAGAGAGGAAGGAAGAGGGAGAGAGAGATAGAAACATCCATGATGAGAGAGAATCATGGATTGGCTGCCTCCTGCAAGTCCCCCACTGGGGATCGAGCCTACAACCTGGGCATGTGCCCCTGACCGGAATCGAACCTTGGGCCCTTTAGTTCGCAGGCTGATACTCTATCCAGTGAGCCAAACCGGCCAGGGCTAGAGGAAATGTTTTATATATAATATATCTTCTTGGCTTTCTGACAGTTTTCCTTTTGAAGGATTGAGCACTAGCTAATATCTCTAGGAGAAAACATAATAATTTAGATACACAATTAAGATGTCTGTAATTGCAGCTTATCAATGTGTTTGAAAAGTAGGTTTTGATTTTAGTGAAGTTGGGCCATTACTTCTAAGGGATACCAACAAGAAAAAGGGACTGAAGAAAATACTTGAGACTAGGTACAGTGGACTTGCACAAGTGATGGCATTTTAATGTCCGACCCCAGCTCAGTCACACGTTCTTGCTGACACTTAAGATCAAAGCATCTGTTTCTTTTTCAGTTAAAAGAAAATGATCCCACTAAAAGAAGAAACAATCCCAGTTCATTAATTGGTTACTTATCTTTAGTGTTGTTGGGGCTAGCCACTATTTGGTGTGTGGTATTTGTGTTCTCTGGTATTATTAGAACTTAGTTTGTCTCTGGTAATGGGGTAATGAAACTTAGAGACAATCCCAATATTTCACCTGAGTCTCAACTTAAAATTCCATCTTTAAAAAAAAAAATATATATATATATATATATGTATAATCTTTAATGGGTTTCAGAGAAGAAGGGAGAGGGAGAGAGAGATAGGAACATCAATGATGAGAGAGAATCATTGATCGGCTGCCTCCCGCACACCCCACACCGGAGAGCGAGCCTGCAACCCACGCATATGCCCTGACTGGGAATTGAACTGTGACCTCCTGGTTCATGGGTTGATGCTCAACCACTGAGCCACGCCGGCTGGGCCACTGCATAAAATTTCTAATTCCATTTAAGTATTCATTAGAATTATTAATGGGTAACACAAATACTTCTGTTTTTATTCTCTCTTATTCCTGATTGTCCTTATTTTAAATGGATTGACATATGAATAAATAGTGAAGACAATGAAATGCTGACCTGCAAACTTGAAAATTTGCCCATGAATTAGTGCTAATGACATATGAAATACTATAGGCAGATCCAGTGACCCATGTCCTCCAGTAATTGGCGGTAATATTTGATCATTCTGGATTTTTACAGATATAAATGCTTTATTGGCTTTATTATATTGTATATTTCATAGATTAGAATTATGAAATCCTTCTGTGCTTATTTTCATGTCTTCAGTCCCATGCTCTAAGTTTGAATAGAAATCACAGCCTAAGTGCATTTGCCAGGCCTATAATTTTTTTCAAGGGACCATGTAAATGTCCCTAGGAATTCAGTGTTCATAGCACATTAATGTTCTATATCATTTTAACTTTGAGCAAATTTACAAAACAGTATATTCAAGGGCAAGCATGTATATGTAATTTCCAAATATATTATTTTTCTTGTTGGTATCCCTTAGAAGTAAGAATTTGGAAAAATAACTATATATCTGGAAAATTAAAGAAATAGAAATGGTATGGTAACATTTATGAATGGCTTTTGTAAGTGGTCATGGTCCATTATGTGATTTTTACAATCTTGTTTGTCCCTGTTTTAATAGCGCATTTTATAGTGCAATTAGTGATAAAAGCACCAGATATCAGAGACACTACACTTATGTATTGTAAAATATATTGCTTGTGAACCTCCTCAGACTTGTAGCAGTGGTAATTGTTGCCTGGCCTACAAGGAAAACAATTATAGGAGGGGGAAAGGCTTAGGAAGCTGAGGCTGCAGGAAGATAATCACTTTATGAAAAATGTATGTTGGCTGGACCATTAGGGATTTCTCTAACTATTTTCTCATGTTGAATTTGTGGCCCCTTCAGAGGTTATTTCTAATCTTAGGAGAAATAAAATCCACCCAAAGTTAAAAAAACAAACAACTAATTTCTTAATGCAGGACTTTCTCTAGGATATAGGAACTAACTTATTCCTGGGTCCCTCAACAAAAAGTCAGATCTCTGCAGGGATACTCTATAGAAGAATCCTGCTTTATCCTTGGAAGGTTGTTGTTAGCAATTGGGCTATTTGGAAGTAAAGATATTTTATATTGCTAATTATGTTTATTATGGCTTTGCAAACAAAAACGGAGAATTCACTGTCCTATGACTTTTTTCTTTCACTGGAAGATCAAGAAGATACTAAGTAGAATTATCCTTTCTTCCTACATTGAATCTTTGCAAGATGTGTGTATTTGAATCTCAGTGCGTTTCTCTTAGGACATGTGTCTTATTTTCCCTTTTATTATAATAACTTATGTACTTATCTAATTCTTCCCACTGAAATACAGCCTCCTCGCAGGCATGGGTTGTGATTCATTTATCTCTGTGTTTCCCCCGGGACATCTGGTACCCGCTGTGTAGTGAACATGCGTTGAATCGGATGATGTGTAACAAGAAGTGTTGCTGGCTTCTGCTTCAGCCTCTTTGTCCCCATCTTCTCCATCCCCTCACAGTTGATTGTCTTGACTTGACAATCAAATCTGTCTCTGTTCATGAGCAGGAGATGTGGATCATTTGTTAATAGCTTTGCTCTCTGTTCGGTTTTGCTTTCTCCTCTTTGGTTTTTTTGAGCAAGGTTGTCCAGGCATAACTCATTCTCCTTCCTTATCGTCACTGTATCGTCAGTGTTTCAACTGGAGTTATCTCAACTATATCCCCTCTTTAATTCCTGTTCCTTGTGGCACTATACCAGGGTTGCTCAACCTCAGAACTGCATTGGCATTTTGCATTTTTGATGGGATCCTTCTTTGTTTTTTTTGTGTTTTTTTTGGGGGGTGGGGGGGAGGGAAGCTGTCCTGTGTAAGGTAGAATGTCTTCTATCCATTGCTTGACAGTAATATCCCTTCTCCCCAGTGTGACAGTCAGAAATTTTTTCTTATGTTGCCCTGGGGGTCCAAATTGTCTCTAGTTTAAAACCACTGCTTTTGGGGGGGGGGGGGGGGGTTGATAAATGGTAGGGATTCTATATCTTTTATCTTTATTTTCCCTCCCACTCTTGCTTCTTTAATCCCTTTCCTCTTTGACAATAGTGAAGCCATTCCAACTCTTATTCCCTCAGTCCCCTGTGACAGCATCAGTTCTCTTGCATTCTCTTTGTGCTCACACCTTCCTGTTAGACCTTTTCTAAAACACCTCATTTTGTATGGGGTATTTCTTCTTTTCTTGATGTCTGTCTTCCCTATTAGATTCTGAGCTTCTTGAGGATAGGAGGTGAATTCCTCACCTTTTTATTTCTAGTGCTCAATTTAGTATGTGAAGCATAGTAAGTACCCAAGAAATTTAGTGCAAAGTTAGTTTGGAGGTAAACATTGGATTCATTGTCAGATCAGCTTGAATGCAAAGCTGAGGACTTAACTCAGTGAATAGTGATGCAATATTGAATAGTCTTTTTTTTCTTCATCAAAGATGCCATTATATAAAAGTGAGCCACAGCCTGGTTAAAAAATAGTAATACATATGTCTGATGAATATTAATCATTAATATATAAACCAATAATTAAAAGATGAACAACCCAATACTTCAGGTTTTCAAAAACCATAAATTTCCACTTCAGAAAAGATGATCAAATGGCCAATAAGCACATGAAAAACATTCAGTATCATTAGACATCAGGGAAATGCACATTCAAACCATAATGAGATGTCATTTCAAACCTAGTAGAATAACTATTGAATAGCCTTAAAAAGATATTTTTGTTTAAGAAGTATTTTGCCATATCTGACATTTGTATGCAGGACACATAAATATTGATGTAGGAAATGAATTGTGAAACTACTGGGATGATATAGTGAGGGGTACTGGGGACAGGACTAGGATTAGGCAGTGGAAATGTAGAAGAGGGGATGGCTTGTAAGCTATTGTGTAGGTGGAATGAACAGGACTTCACAAATGAGCAAGAGACCCTAGCTGGTTTGGCTCAGTGGATAGAGCATTGGCCTGCAGACTGAAGGGTCCCAGGTTCGATTCTGGTCGAAGGCACATGCGCAGGTTGCAGGCTCGGTCCCCAGTGGAGGTTGTGCAGGAGGCAGCCAATCAGTGATTCTCTCTCATCATTGATGTTTCTATCTCTCTCTTTCTTTTTTTTCCTCTCTGAAATCAATAAAAATATATTTAAAAAACAAAACAAAACAGAAAACCAAATGAGCAAGAGAAGAGAGGAGACATAAAAGATGATTTCAGACATCAAAGTCTGGTTGGAGGGAGAATGGTGGAGCTGTTAACAGAAATGAGCAACTCCTGGAATATGCTTTGAGGCTGATTATAATAGGAGACATTTGCCTCTTCTATGCTGTATTGGGAGATGGGGGAGAAAAAAACCTCCAAGAAAGAAGTGACATGATGGTGAGCGAGAGTAGGGATGTGATTTTTTCCCCTACGCAAATGCTGGGGTATGGAGCCTTATTAGACTGCAGTTCACATTTTTCGATGCCTGCTATCATTAGATTATTCCAGATATGCTGTCTTCCTTAATTCTCCCTGCAAATACATGAGTTAGTTATTAATGTCCTCAAATTTGCAAATGACGAACCTAAAAACCAGTTGGTTAGCATAGGGATTGGAAAACATATTGTAGAAAGTGCTTGATAGTAAAAATTCAGGCTTTGTAGACTGTACAGTTTCTTTCTTCCGGATTCAACTCTGCCATTAGAGTGTGACAGGAGCCTTAGACGACATGTCAGTGAATGAGTGTGACTGGCTCCCGGTGAAACTTTATTTATGAAAATAGGCAACGGGCTGGATTTGGCCCCTGGTCATGGTTTACTGGCCCCTGCAACAGAAGATGGCATTATTGATAGGAAGGTTGTGGGTACAGTTCCTCCATGGAATAGCCTTTGCTTTATTCTTGAAAAGCAGTTCAAAGGAGTGGTTAAGAGCCTGGGTTCTGGTGACAGGTATATTTGTGTACATCTCTGTAACTGGCTTCCTGTGGGTGACCTTGGGCAAGTAACTTCCAATGGCCTAGGTCACATTTATAATTGAAAATAAATAGTAAAGGAAGCAAAAGTCCAGAGCTGATCAGAGAAATGAAATAACATTAAGACTTGGGGAAGTGAAAAGAGTGTTTGAAGTTAGCCATTGGGGAAGTCAGTGGCCATCATTAGTAAGAGCTTCTGTGGATGTTGGGTTGGAACTCAGCCTCTGATGAGCTAGAAATGAGTAGGAGATGAAGTGGAGGTAGAGAGGGTGGAGGAAGTTTCTCTGGGAGAAAAGAAGAGTGGTAGCTTCCATGGCTGTAGGGCAAAGAGCAGCTTTTACACTGCATGTAGGAGCTCACTGGTATTTTTGTTGGTGGAGGGGGTAACTGGTGGAGTCACGTGAGAGGACGTGGTATTGAGAATAGAGTTGGAGAACTCATCCTTACCAGCCATTGTCTCTTTATCATCCGTAATTCTGAAAGAGAGGGAGGTGAATATAACCAATTTATTTGCCATGGGGAGAGGGGAAAAGTAGGCTGTAATATCTCTTAAAAGGGAAGAAGTTGTTTTAATCCCTTGAAGGTAGAGTCATCTTTTTTTAATCCTTTGTAACACCCAGTGTAAGTAGTGTATTGATTAGGAGTTAGAAGATTAATAATACATAAATAATTAGTGAATCATAGATAGCATGTGGTGGTGTTTGATGAAGGCATCAATGAACGTGTTAAGATGGTCTGAGCATATCAGGGGATCTTTGTGACCCGTTTTTTATAAAATACTTGCCATAAATACTGGTTCTTGGTGAGGAGATCTTTGGGGACGCCAATGGGATTATATTAGTGAAGCTGGGAAGACATTTCTTAGGCCTGGTGTGTGTACTTTTCTCTTCAGTACCTATATCTTAGGCATTGTTATAGCAATCAGAATCACCCTGTTATATATTGAAAAATCACCAGGTGGAAGAAATTGAAAAATGACCAGGATGATTTATCTTTCACCTTACCTCTCTGTTGTCTAATTAGTCAAAAGTCTAAAAACATGAACGAGCAATATTTGCAAAGGTCAGTAGCTTTGTATTCTGTGTAACTAGGTAAGAGAATGGAATTTAGAAGTCAAACATTAGCTACTCTGTGTTTTTTGCTTACAAAAGTCGCTCTGAAAAAAAATTTGGATTGATTGGATTGACTTTATGATTCATTGTAAAAAGGGCACTGTGAAGAACAGACAGGGACAAGCCAAATGACGTTATTTACAGAATACTGGGCCTTGTCTGGTGAGCTCTTTTTGGCTGTAGAAAAATTCCTATGATATGTATGACCTTTGAAGAATCAATTAAACTCACTTAACATTCTACCCCAAAACTTGAAAGAATTTTAATAGAAAATATGAATATGCTGATATATATTTATTATATTTATAAGTGTATATATAAATTTACTTTTCGCTTCCTCTAAATGGTTATTAGGTTAAAAACTTTATAGCACGCCACTTGTTGTCTAGTCTTGAATAAATAAAGTTAGGAAGCCTTAGTTAAGCTGGCAAATCTTAAGAAAAATTAAAAAAAGTAATAAATTGTGACTAAAGGAGGAAAATGAACTGTTGTGGGTTTTTTTTGCTGTTGTTTTGGTATTGTTTTTGTTTTGTTTGTTTATTTGTTTTTCACAGCCCAAAAAGTAAAGGCTGATTAGTTAAAGAAATGTCTCCAAGGAGAATCAACTTTTATTGAGTGTCTATGTGATGGGTGATTCCCTGTAATGGGGGATAATAATTAGAAACCACAACTGGATGCTTCGTGCACTCATTGCTCCTAGATGTTACAGGAGCTCTAGGTTGCATCAACGTAAAGCTGGGCTACTTGTTGAACCTGTAGCAAACCCAGTTTGTTCAGGTCTTGAAATTTCCAGAGAACTGTGTTTAAGGATGTCTGTTGCATACCCCAGAGCATGAGATGGGCTCAGGTGGAAATGGTTCCAGTCCCAGACACAACCAGGCCCCTCTTGAATTCAGTAGGCTCCATTCCATGTCTGTTTAGACTAAGTATTCGCAGTGAGGTTTGGGTTTTCTTGGGGGTTGAGGGGGTTGTTATTGTTTACTGAATCCTCTAAATGTTGACCATTTAAGTTGTTTTTAATTTTTTGCTACTCTAAGTCATTCAAGCTAGTCAAGATATATCTTTGCACAAAGCTGTGAATGTTTCCATGAGATGAATCCTTAGAAATGGAATTTCAGGGTATGATGTATTCAAGTCTTGGATCACTCTGTCCCTCTGGTCTAGACGCCAGCCCCCCTTGTCCTCCTGAGCCGTTCCGAAACATCACTTCCTGTGAGAAGCCTTCAGTCCCCTCCTCAGCACAGTCAGATGCTTCCACCACTGGGTCCCTATGCTCTGCAGTCTCCTTGGCCCAAGGTGTGGCTTGTGCCTCCTCTTCTGCAAAGAAGCCATCGGCTGCTCAGCAACCAGGGGATCCTCGGCCCTCATCAGAATGTTATAGTCCTTGAAAACAAGCAAATAGGTCCTTTTCTTTTTTTCATTCTTTTGTCAATTTAAAGACTTTATTTTTTAGAGTACAAGTTTTTATAGTATTTATTTTATAGTGTATGTTTGTAGTAGAAAACTTGGAAGAGAATAATAATGAAAATCACTTAGCCCAGCTGGCATGATGCAGTGGTTGAGCGTCGACCTATGAACCAAGAGGTCACAGTTCCATTCCTGGTCAAGGCACATGCCCAGGCCCCAGGTTGGGGTGTGCAGGAGGCAGCTGATTAATGATTCTCATCATTGATGTTTCTATCTTTCTCTCCCTCTCCATTCCTCTCGGAAATAAATAAAAATATATGTTTTTCTAAAACAAAACAAAACAAAATAATAAAATCACTTACAATCCTTGTCTAACATGATTATTCTGTGATGACTGATTTAGAAACTGCTCTCTTTTCTCCTTTTTATATTGTAAGCTTTTCTCCTATGTGATTAGATAGTATGAGAAGGCTAGATTTTTATTGGCTACCTAGTATTCATGGGATGGATGTACCATCATTTATTTTATCAAGCTCCTATTGTTGCACACTAATGAACTTTTAACCAGTGTAGAGTTGCTTTGGTGGTGGAATTAACCACAAGAAAGGGATCCAAAGGGCTTTATAATTTACATCAAAGGCAGAGGAAAAGCATACCTCTCCAAGTTGTGTTGCCACTGGAGGGACCTACAGTAACTTTGTTCAAAGCACCAATAAGGACAAAGGGTATTTTTGTTGTTTTGAACCCCAAGGAAGTCCTTGAAAGCCTGACCTTCCTGTGACTGATCTCCTGTCTTGCACTGGACTGCCACCTTTAACCCTTTCATCTTCAGCAGAGGCTCCGTTCATAGCTTGGAGAAGCAGTCATTGTAGGGCCATCTTTCTTCTCCCCAGTCATATGTGATGCTGGTTTAGGCTAGCATTCATCATAGCCAATTAGTCAGCTCCATTCAGCAAATATCTATTCTGTTGCAAGAGTGGACCTAGCTCTGTGCTGAATGTTAGAAAACATTAAAAAAGCAAAACCAAACTTCAGACCTTTCAGGAATTTTTCTGCCAGAAAATTATAACTTGTAAGCAATTGGAGAGTTGGACCTTTCTACCTTTCTTATGTCACTTAGTAAGAAACAATCATGTGTATACCATAAATATGAGCATAGAAAATATATTACTACATGGGGGTTGGGGAGACTGGGAGTAAATATAAAAACACATGAAAAATATTAACTTGGTTGCCTTTGAGTGTTAAAAATGAATATTGCCTTTTAATGTGGGATTTAGAGAAATATAATAACTATGCTGCCATGATCTTCCCAGAATTCATTTAAGTTTTTATATTCTTTTTTTTTTTAGAGGTTTTGTTTTTTTAAAAATTAAATCTTTTTCGTTCAGATTATTTCAGTTGTTCTTCTTTTTTCCCCCCATAGCTCCCCTCCACCCGGTTCCCACCCCACCCTCTGCCCTTACCCCGCCCCCCCCCCCCCGGCCCGGCCCCCCTCCCCCCCCCCCCCCCGCCGCCCACTGTCCTCATCCATAGGTGTACGATTTTTGTCCAGTCTCTTCCCGGACCTCCCACACCCCTTCCCCCCCCCCCCCCCCCCCCCAGAATAGTCAGTCCACTCCCTTTCTATGCTCGTGATTCTATTATATTCACCAGTTTATTCTGTTCATCAGATTATTTATTCACTTGATTTTTAGATTCACTTGTTGATAGATGTGTATTTGTTGTTCATAATTTGTATCTGTACCTTTTTCTTCTTCTTCCTCTTCTTACAGGATACCTTTCAGCATTTCATATAATACTGGTTTGGTGGTGATGAACTCCTTTAGCTTTTTCTTATCTGTGAAGCTCTTTATCTGACCTTCAATTCTGAATGATAGCTTTGCTGGATAAAGTAATCTTGGTTGTAGGTTCTTGGTATTCATCACTTTGAATATTTCTTGCCACTCCCTTCTGGCCTGCATGGTTTCTGTTGAGAAATCAGCTGACAATCTAATGGGTACTCCCTTGTAGGTAACTGACTTTCTTTCTCTTGCTGCTTTTAAGATTCTCTCTTTGTCTTTTGCTCTTGGCATTTTAATTATGATGTGTCTTGGTGTGGTCCTCTTTGGATTCCTTTTGTTTGGGGTTCTCTGCGCTTCCTGGACTTGTAAGTCTATTTCTTTCACCAGGTAGGGGAAGTTTTCTGTCATTATTTCTTCAAATGGGTTTTCAATATCTTGCTCTCTCTCTTCTTCTGACACCCCCATCATTCAGATGTTGGTATGCTTGAAGTTGTCCCAGAGGCTCCTTACACTATCTTCATATTTTTGGATTCTTTTTTCTTTTTGTTTTTCCAGTTGGTGATTTTTGATTCTTCGTATTTCAAATCTTTGCCTTGATTCTTATGATCTTCTAGTCTGCTGTTGGAACTCTGTATAATATTTTTTATTTCCATCAATGTATGCTTGATTTCTAGTTGGTCCTTGTTCATATCCTCGAGGGTCTCACTAGATTTCTTGAGGGTCTCACTAAATTTATCGGCAGTTTCTAGAAAATTCTTGAAAAACCTTATAAGTGTGGTTTTGAACTCTATATCCAGTAGTTTGCTTTCCTCCATTTCTGTCATTTGTGACCTGTGCGAGGCACATTTTTTTATGCTTCCCTGTGTTGATAGAGTGGCTTTCCACGCTAGGTGTCCTATAGGACCCAGTGGCTCAGCCTCCCCAATTACCTGAGGTGGACACTCTTGGTGCACCCCTTTGTGGGCTTTGTGCACAATCTTGTTGTAGTTAAGCCTTGATTGTTGTAGGTATCACTGGTAGGAATTGACATCCAGGCCAATTGGCTGTGAGAATCAGCTGTGTCCACAGTGGGAGAACTTCTGTGCTGGAGACACCCTTCTGGGGCAAGACTTGCTTCAGTGGGGCTTTGGTGCTCACTGAGCCTGCCCCCTGAGTGTGTCCCTTATGGATCTGAGGAGTTGTAATCTGGATGGTCCCACTCTGACCACTGGGTACACTGGCTCTTGGATCTCTAAGGAGGTGCTAATTTAGCCTCTGCCTGAGGCTACCCAGAAGGAGCTATTGAGAGATCTGCAGATTCCTCTTCTTTGTTTGGGGTTTGGAGGTGCCCAGATGAGGCCCAGCTGTGAAGCAGTGCAAGCTGCTGTGGGACCTTGGACCTTCTTTTGGAAATTCTGAGTCTCTCTGACCCAGCTGCAGTTTGTTAGGTAATTTTAGATTGCAAAGGGCCAGGCCTTTCATATGCAAAAGCCTCTGTGCACAGCTTGGGTGGGGCAGGGTCTCAGGGAATCAGCAGGGCGGAGCAAACAGCTATGGCTGCTCCTCAGTCCTGCCCTAAGAGGTCCTGCGTCTCAGTGTCCTGGTAATCGCTGCAAGCACCTCTGAGAGAAAGCCGCCCTCGAGTTCCGACCAATGCCAGGCATTCCAGTTTCTCCCCGAATGAGTCTGGGTCCCCAGAGACTCGCCCGGAACTGGAGTTCAGAGCAGTCGGGAGCTTGAGACTCCCTCCGATTGAAAAAGACAACCGCGTCCTCAGTTGCCAGCCCTTTCCGTGTGCGCCTCCATACCTCTGCACTTGACTTCCACACCTCCTCTGAGTCTCAGTGTGCTTTTCTCTTTCCTTCTAGTTGTAGAATTTCCACTCAGCCAGCCTTCCTGTGGTTCTGGATGATGTCAGTTTTGTCTTTCAGTTGTATTTTTGAAGTGGCTGTGCGAGGCAGCAATTTCAGGTGTTTACCTATGCCGCCATCTTGGTTTCTCTCCAAGTTTCTATATTCTTGATGTTAAGTGTAAATTCAGTGAAATGAATTAGTTAAGGAGAAATAGTATTAAGCATTCATTTTCTTTTTGTTAATATATTTTTATTGATTTCAGAGAAGAAGGGAGAGGGAGATAGAAACACCAATGATGAAAGAGAATCATTGATCAGCTGCCTCCTGCAACTAAACTCTCAAAACTAACTACATATTTAATCATATTTAATTGGAATTTACTAAATTTTTTGGTGATTACAGGGTTTTTGATTTTATTCCATTTTTTAGGATCCTTGGATTAGACACCAAGGATTTTTCATAGTCATTGCATAACACTATCTATACTGATGTATGCAAGGGAAGTCCTCTTCCTAAAACTTAACTAACCTTATTGGCCCTGTGTCTTGCACATAATAGGTGTTTAATGGATTTATGAATGGAATTTATAGTTCACATTAAATAAATTTCTTTTTAAATTTTTTTTGTTGTGTCCATGGGCTATGCATATATGCATATAAATTCCCAGGTTAATCTCTCCCCACCCACCTTCCCACCCCAGCCTTCCCTCCAAAATTCCAGTCTGTTCCATGCTTCCATATCTCTAGGTCTATTTTATTCATCATTTTATTTTGTTCATTAGATTCCACATATAAGTGAGATCATGTGATACTTATCTTTTCTGACTGGCTTATTTGGCTAGCATAATACTTTCCAGGTCCCTTTATGCCAGTGGTTCTCAACCTTCCTAATCCACGACCCTTTAATACAGTTCCTCATGTTGTGGTGACACCCAACCATAAAATTATTTTCGTTGCTACTTCATAACTGTAATTTTGCTACTGTTATGAATCATAATGTAAATATCTGATATGCAGGATGTATTTTCATTGTTACAAATTGAACATAATTAAAGCATAGTGATTAATCACAAAAACAATATGCAATTATATACGTGTTTTCCAATGGTCTTAGGCGACCCCTGTGAAAGGGTCGTTCAAGCCCCAAAGGGGTCGCGACCCACAGGTTGAGAACCGCTGCTCTATGCTGTCTCAAATTGTAAGAGATCCTTCTTTTTTACAGCTACATAATATTCCACGTGTAAATGTACCACAGCTTTTTTATCCACTCATCTACTGATGGGTACTTGGGCTGTTTCTAGAACTTAGCTATTGTAAATTGCACCACTGTGAATACAGGGGTGCGTATATTCTTTCTGATTGGTGTTTTGGATTTCTTAGGCTATATCCTTTAGATATAATTCTCAACCAAGAAAAGGCGGTCTTATTCTAAGATGGTTTTAAATTCAGGATAGTTTTGTTTTTCCTTGGCAATAGATTAATGCACGATGCTACCTGACGAGAAATTTAGATTGTTGTGCAGCTTATGTGAGATACAGCAAAGGAGAAATTTCTTTTACCATCTCACATAATAAATCAAATGGCAGATTGCTGAGAGAATAGGAACACTAGATAGATTAAGCCCTACGCCCTCCTCAGCAGTCAGATCTTTCCAGCCCTTGTATATGACACTTTCTATTTAACTCTTAATTGGAAACTTGAAGGCATTGTGGAGTAAATCTGGTAGAAGTATAAAGATTTGTGGCTAAATATGAATATGTTAGTACTTTAGGTAAGAAATAATTTCTTTTGTTTTAATGTGCTTGAAATTATTGGGTTTTTTTTGTTAGACTATATAAGAGATTTTCAAACTTCTCAACTTTTATAAGCTCTAAGCTCTGTTAGAGAATTGAATCAGTCTAGTTCTTTTTTTTTTTTTAAATTAAATCTTTATTGTTCAGATTATTACATTAGTTACTCTTTTTTCCCACCATAACTCCCCTCCACCCAGTTCCAACCCCACCCTCTGCCCTCACTCCCCACCCACTGTCCTCATCCATAGGTGCACGATTGTTGTCTAATCTCTTCACTCACCCCCACACCCCTTTCTCCCCCCCCCCCCCCGCCCAAGAATAGTCAGTCCATTCCCTTTCTATGTCCCTGATTCTATTACAATCACCAGTTCATCAGATTATTTATTCACTTGATTTTTAGATTCACTTGTTGATAGATGTGTATTTGTTGTTCATAATTTGTATCTGTACCTTTTTCTTCTTCTTCCTCTTCTTACAGGATACCTTTCAGCATTTCATATAATACTGGTTTGGTGGTGATGAACTCCTTTAGCTTTTTCTTATCTGTGAAGCTCTTTATCTGGCCTTCACTTCTGAATGATAGCTTTGCTGGATAAAGTAGTCTTGGTTGAAGGTTCTTGGTATTCATCACTTTGAATATTTCTTGCCATTCCCTTCTGGCCTGCAAAGTTTCTGTTGAGAAATCAGCTGACAGTCGTATGGGTACTCCCTTGTAGGTAACTGATTTTCTTTCTCTTGCTGCTTTTAGGATTCTCTCTTTGTCTTTTGCTCTTGGCATTTTAATTATGATGTGTCTTGGTGTGGTCCTCTTTGGATTCCTTTTGTTTGGGGTTCTCTGCGCTTCCTGGACTTGTAAGTCTATTTCTTTCACCAGGTAGGGGAAGTTTTCTGTCATTATTTCTTCAAATAGGTTTTCAATATCTTGCTCTCTCTCATCTTCTGGCACCCCTATAATTCGGATGTTGGTACGCTTGAAGCTGTCCCAGAGGCTCCTTACACTATCTTCATATTTTCGGATTCTTTTTTCATTTTGCTTTTCCGGTTGGGTGTTTTTTGCTTCTTCGTATTTCAAATCTTTGACTTGATCCTTGCGACCCTCTGGTCTGCTGTTGGGAGTCTGTATAATATTCTTTATTTTAGTCAGTGTATGCTTAATTTCTAGTTGGTCCTTTATCACAACATCGAGGGTCTCATTAGATTTCTTGAGGATCTCACTACATTTATCGGCGGTCTTACCAGTCTTTTCGAGGGCTTCTAAACAGTTCTTTAAAGACCTTAAAAGTGTGGTTTTGAACTCTATATCCAACAGTTTGCTTTCCTCCAATTCTGTCGTTTGTGTCCTGTTTCTTTGTCTCGGCATTTTTTTATGCTTCACTGTGTCGATAGAGTGCCTTTCTGTGCTAAGTGTCCCAATTACCTAAGGTAGACACTCTTGGTGCACCCCCTTGTGGGCTTTGTGCACAGTCTTGTTGTGGTGAAGCCTTAATTGTTGTAGTTATCACTGTGAGGAATTGACCTCCAGGTCAATTGGCTGTGAGAATCAGCTGTGTCTGCGGTGGGAGAACTTCTGTGCTGGAGACACCCCTCTGGGGCTAGACTTGCTTCGCTGGGGCTTTGGTGCTCACTGAGTCTGCCTCCTGAGTGTGTCTTTTATGGTTCCACGGAGCTTAAAGCTGGATGGTCCCACTCTGACCTCTGGGCTTCCTGGCTCCTGGATCTCTAGGGAGGTGCTAATCTAGCCTTTGCCTGAGGCTATCCAGCAAAAGCCTCCCTGCAGGGCTTGGGCGGGGCGGGTCCCACGGGATCAACAGGGCGGGGTTAGCAATTATGGCTGCTCTCAGTCTTGCCCTCAGAGGCTCTGCTTCTCAGTGTCCCAGTAGTCGCTGCAAGCCCCACGGAGAGAAAGCTGCCCTAGGGTTCTGAGCGATGCCAGACAGTCCCGCTTCTCCCGTATGAGTCTGGGTCCTTAGAGACTCGCCCAGAACTGGAGCTCAGAGCCTGAGACTCCCTCCCGATTGAAAACAACCGCGCCCTCAGCCTCCAGCCCGCTCCACATGCACTCCGAACCTTAGTATTTTACTTCAGCACTGCGCCTCCTCTGAGCCTCGGTATGCTTTTCTCTTTCCTCCTAGTTGTAGAACATCCACTCAGCCAGCTTTCCTGTGGTTCTGGATGATGTCCGTTCCGTCTTTTAGTTGTATTTTTGAAGTGGTTGTTCGAGGCAGCAAACTCCCGTGTTTACCTATGCCGCCATCTTGGTTTCTCAGGTTGAATCAGTCTAGTTCAGTAAACATTGTTGGCTACTAGGTACTGTGTTAGGCCCTGGAGAACCAAAATGAATAAGACATGATATTTACCCCCAGGAAATATAAACAGATAAATACAATGCAGTGTAGTAAGTGAGATGGCTGAGGAATGCAGAAAGTATTGCAGAAATCTGCCCTAGCCTGAGGTGATCAGATCTGGCTTCTTGGAGGAGGGGACATTAAAGAAAGGAGAATATAATCAACTGATGGCTGGAGATGGGCTGTGATGAAAGTCTAAAAACTGTGGTCATATGGCAAGTTAAAATTATAAATAGCAAAGTATAGAAATAGCAACCTGTAGCATAATTAGCACATGTGACCTTAATAGCTCGCTAAATGACCCTGGGTTTAACATTGCCATTTGACTTCCAACTTTGAATGATTTTATATCCATAAGGGAGCTCTGCGGCCACCCAGGGCTGCAGACCATACGTTGGAAATCACTGACCTAGATAGGTGGCGAAATCTCCCAGAATGATGGATGGCAAACCAGGCTGCGAGCCAGTGACAATGATTTTGAGGCTTTACAAGTTTTCAGATGTGAAATTCATATCATAAGATGATTTATGTGACGTGGTATTGCAGGCCCTAAAATTAACTTCAGGTGGACACATATTCATCAGTCAGTCTTCTGAGGGAGGCAGTTTACTGCAGTGTCCAAGAAGTATATGTGGTTTGTAGTGGTTGAAGTTGAAATTCTATGCAGTGCTCTCAGTAAACTGGAAGAGGCAAAGTATATCCAAAGATCCTTCTGGTAATGTCTTCCACACATCTCTCCCTCTCCTGAGTTTGTATAAAGATACCTCTTTTCCTTCATCACAGCCACACCTCAATCACAATCACACCTGGCAGCAATCAGCCTTGGTGGAAGTGCTGTTTTCTAGGGAAGCGGTTCTCAACCTGTGGGTCGCGACCCCTTTGGCGGTCGAACGACCCTTTCACAGGGGTCGCCTAAGACCATCCTGCATATCAGATATTTACATTACGATTCATAACAGTAGCAACATTACAGTTATGAAGTAGCAACGAAAATAATTTTATGGTTGGGTCACAACATGAGGAACTGTATTTAAAGCGCCAGAAGGTTGAGAACCACTGTTCTAGGGGAATAGATGGGTGTAAAGGAAGAGGGAGATGAAAGAAAGGCAGAGACTAAAGAAGGGGATCTGTCGGTATCAATCAGGATTTTAGTTTTTCACAGGGCACTGTAACTTGGTGTCCCAGTCTCCTTCACCTGCGTTCAGTAAACAGAGCACTCACTATTTGCTGTGCCTGCAGTGCCCCTGTCTCCCCCCTTCCCCTGGCTAACTTCCACTCATCTCATGAGCCTCAGTTCTATGACCACCGTCTCTGCAAAGGCTCCTGAAGGTAATGCTGCTGAGACTAGTAGAGTCAGTGATATCTTCTCTGATGCCCTGGTATTTGGTTTATGTTTCCAGCCCAGTGCTTATTCTATGTGGAAGCGAGGAGATATCTTTGTTCACATGTATGTTTCTCTGTATCAGGGTTTTTAAACTCCAGCACTATTGCCATTTTGGGCTGGACAGTTCTTTGTTCTGGGGGCGTCCTGCGCTTTGCAGCACGTGTAGTGGCATCCGTGGTCTCTACCCACTAGATGTCATCAGCACCCTCTCCCAGTGGAGACTAACAGAAATGTCTCCAGACATCGCCAGGTGCCCCTTGGGGCTGGGGGTGGGGGGGAGGGAACCTCATGCCCAGCTGAGAACTACGGCTGTATATCAGACGAGGGGCTCCTCAAAGGGCCTTTGGTATTCCTCCTTGTATGTCCAGTGCCCAGCACCAAGTGTTCCATGAATCTCTGTGAATGGCCCAGAATGTGAGGGTTGATTTGTGTGAGGTGGACATACTCTCCCCTCTCACCTCATCTCTAGAATCTCTGCAGCACTACTGAGAACCTCTTGAATTAAAATGTCAGGCAAGATACAGGAGGACCCTGACTTCCTCTTATATCCTAACTGTTGACCCTAACTATTGATTAATGCTATGTAATATGGCGACAGACTGACTGACCTCTTAGCTCCATTTGTTTTTAGCTTTAAAGTGGAGGTAATAAGGTTGTAAAATGGGTAGCATGTTTAAAAATATCAATCACGATGGGTAGTCAACACACATTAGTTTACTAGTCTTGATCGGTTGATTCATTCATTCATTCATTCACTCACTCACTCACTCAGCACATACTGAGTGCAGACTATAGCTAGGCCCCGAGCTGGAGCGGTTGGGGAGTGCATTCATCACATCCACAGTCAGTGCACCCTGGCACTGGGAGCTCCTGCTCTGCTGTGGGGAACAGTGTGCAGCTCATTGGGGCGAGTTTATACTATGTAAGGTATGAGCTAAGGGGGAGAGAGCCCACAGGAAATGAGCCGACCGGAAGAGTTGTTGGGAAGGCTTTTCTAAAGAGACTCATTTGTGTAGAGGTTTAACATCGGAAAGAACAGTGGGGAAGAATATTCCAACAAAGGGAACTGTGCAGATGTGGAGGGGATGGTGAACGGGCAAAGTGAGAACAGTGCGAAGTGGGCTGAGGCCAGCAGTGATGAGAGAGAGAGGGTTAAAAACAGGTTAGAACCGACTGAGTGTAAGTATTTCTGAAGTTAGAGATCTCTCACCACAGCGACCCAAGGTGGAGCGGATCAGTTTTCTTTTCTCCTTCTCGTTTTGCATTATTCTGACCCTTTCGTTACCAGGTTGGCTTCAGAGAATCTCCTCTCTGTCCATTATTTGTTCATAATGTATCAAGGGAGCATAGGTTATAATAGCAGCACTTATTTTAAAGTTTTTTGTTTTTTTTTTTTTACTTCAGTTGGTTTGAACTATATATTCAGATGTGTTTTTAATGCATTAGTTTGAGATAAAATAAGCTAGGTATTAGCTCTGTTTTACCAGAGAAAGGAGTCCTTCTTGTGTTAAACTGTTAGCTGTTTATAGCATCTCTCTGGAGTAGGTAGTCTCTTTATTTGGAAGAGAGATGAGGTGATGCCAGGAAAGTGAACTGATCCACAGGCAGGTCTGTCTGTGGAGGAGTGGGGATGCCCAGGCCTCCAAGGCTCTTGGTCTTGTTACTTGGATAACTTGGCCCTTTGGGAGGAGATGCAAGTCAATCTCTTTGGTGTTTCAGTGTGAAAGCCTGATATATGAATGTCCTGGTCTTTTAGTATATGAATGCCATTTGGATATTATTATCGAGTAAGACATGGCCTGTAGAAATATCTTTGGGAGACATTTTCTTTATCAAAGATATGATCTAAGCATTTATATTTAATACTTATAATTTACTTTTGAGTAATTCACATTTTATTTATATTGTATGAAATAGATTATAGTACAGTACCAAATATCAAAACTTAAAATCTTTTTTAATGATTATTAGTATACTAGTTAATGAAAGCACAAAAGGAAGTGAAATAACATTGTAATTAATATCTAATCATAAAATCTTGTCCCATCCAAAACCAAATATTTAAGATAAGTAAATTGTCTAATTTCAGTTTAAATGGATTTTCTAAAAAAGAACTCACGTCATCCTAACCATTTGTATTCAGTAACAGCAGTACAACAGCAGAGGGCACCAAATAGCCATCCCAGGAACATTTTCTCATCTCGTTTTTGTTTCCCCTTGCACCTCCCACCTCTTTTTTTCTTCCTCCTTCCCTTTCTTCTTTTTTCCTAGTACTTAAAATCATTAACATTAAAACCATATTTTAAAAATAGTGGATGGTGGAATTTTCCCTTAGCTAATTTTTTAGAAAAATTTAAAAGTACATTAAGACATCAATGTGATTTATTTATTGAACCTTTTGCATTTAACATTATGCATCAGAATTTCAGTTCTTTTAAAGCTCTTTATTCAGTAAAATATCCATGATCAAGAATAAATTTCTTTTTTATTTATTTTTCCTACCAAAATATTCATAGGTAATAAGCCAGTTTTTCTACCATGTTTAGCAAATTAAAAATTATTTAAACCATGCATTATGAGTATACATACATAATTCATAAACTATTATATTAATGTTTTAAATACATATTTTCTTGTATTCTATTTTATTGTTTCAGGATTGATATTTATAGAAGTGTGTGTCTGTGTGTGTGTGTGTGTGTGTGTGTGTGTGTAAGAGTGTGTGCTAGATATATAACATTTCCTAGTCTTATTCTTAGTATCATAGATCTCTGGTTCCAAAGCAGATTCAGATAAAAAAAAAAAAAATGATCCACTCTTCTGATTTGCACTTTAGAATAAAAATCTGCTTATGTTTAATGCTCACTGGCATGAACCAACTCTCTGTTTAGGTAGAAATCTGAACCATTTGATGTTATTCTTATAGGTTGGACTTAGTGCTCTTTCAGGAAAAATAATAAATTATTTTACTAGTTAACTTTAAAAGAGCCTCAAAAAACTATGGTGTTAAAAAACGATTCAGAAATAAGTAAACTTTTAAATGAGGACCATTGATGTGAGGGGTGCAAGAGTAAATTACTGCCAATGTTTTAGATTTCTCTATGTCAGTGGATAAAATGAAATAAACTTAAAATATCATTATAACATTGGTTTTAGGGGACAGAGCTATTGGTGTTTCAGCAGATGCGATTTAATCTAGCATATTACAATTTTATAGTAACGATAAATGTTATAAAAAGGATGTATTAATATTTTCTTCTCTGTAGATTGTAAGTTTTTGTTGTTGTTAATGGGGGCTGCTGCTTATGATATATATGTCTGTGCTGAAAAACTACGCATGCTTGAGTAAGGAATTAATCTCATGATTGTCATTCTGTCATTTTCCTTGGCTTTTCACTTGAGACAATTTTACCTGCTACTCTTTTTTGTTGTTAATCCTCACCTGAGGATATTTTCCCATTGATTTTTAGAGAGAGTGGAAGGGAGGGGGAGAGACAGAGAGAGAGAAACATTGATGTGGAAGAGACACATCAGTTGGTTCCCTCCCGCACATATCCACGATATGTGCCCTTGACCAGAATCGAACCCAGGACTCTTCGGTCTGTGGGCTGACACTCTATTCTACTGAGCCAAACCAGCTTGGGCATTACCTGCTACTCTGTGATTGCCACAGGTTCACTTTCAGTGGTGAGCAAGCAGTTCAATAATGTTTTCCTATTGTTGCATTTCAGTTATATTTTAAGTCAGGTTTCTTATGTAGTACTTGAAATGGCCAAATCTGTATTTTCCCCTATACAGGTAATATAAAGTTATAATAGGCTTAGTATTTATAATGAAAATGTCAAATACATGCCTTACAGCTTTTAAAGTGAGTGTATATATATATATGTGTGTGTGTGTTGGTGGTGAAGTGGCACCAGCTGTTAGACCAGTAGAGTCAGACTGGACCTTGCTTCAGCAACCTCGGTACTTGAGTTCTGGCTAAGAAAGAATTCAGTCAAGACTACAAGAGAAAGTTAGTTTAGAAAGTAACAGAGGTAGAAGAAGTGAGCAGGAGAAGAAATGCACTCAGGAAACAAGCTACAGAGGAAACGAAGGGCCCTTAGAGCTTAGGAGAAAGAGGGAGGCAAGGAAAACGTGCCTGGGGGTTGGGGGTGAGAAAAGGGAAAGGTGAGGGCCTGCTCCAGAGAGAGAGAGAGAGAGAGAGAGAGCCACGCTGGGTCCATGCCCAGAGGTTGCTTATCCGGAGGCCTCAGGGAAGAGTCTCAATAGAATATTCATCAGCTTTCCAGGCCTGTCCTTTCAGGGTCGTGGTCTCTACCGATTGGTCAGCACCAGGGCAGGGGGTCTTAGAGTATGCAGCTGTTCCTGAGGTCCGCCAAGGTGTTGCTTGTCTGGTTTTGCTGCTTTTCTGGGCCTGGAGCTGAAACACAACTGAGGCCTAGATGTATTTGATGGGTCAGAATCTCATTGTCCTGGGGGCTTAATGCTTAAGGGCTGTTCCTCACCCCCGTTTGTCCTCCCGCTAAGAGGGTCTGGGGAGGGTCTGAACCCCATGACTCCCGACAAACAAGGGGAGGGAGGGTTACCCTGAGGGCGAGGTCCTTGTATTCCTAGTTTTGCCCATTGCTAGGCACCCAGGGCGTTCTGTCCTGGTGACCTTCTGTACCTGGACGATCATCCTGGCTCTGCTCATGCCTGTCTGACTGTCTACCACATTTGTATTTCGCATTTACCATTGGGTTTACCAACAAATTTGAGACCATTTCATTTATATATACCTTTTGATTTAGCTTTTCTTGTTGGCCTTTTTTTCCAGTAAGTTTTTAAATCATTGCCGTAAGTACAGAGGTTTTATTTTCTCCCACGCGTCTTGCACATAATAGGCACTCCACAAATATTTGTCAAGTTGAATTTAATCTTCCTCCATGGTAATGAAAAAGTGAGTTTGTGAGCACACATTTCAGCTGCTCTTTTTTTTTTTTTTTTTTTTTTTTTAATTAAATCTTTATTGTTCAGATTATTACATTTGTTCCTCTTTTTTCCCCCCATAACTCCCCTCCTTCCAGCTCCCACCCCACCCTCCACCCTCACTCCCCACCCACTGTGTTCATCCATAGGTGCATGATTTTTGTCCAGTCACTTCCCGCATCTCCCACACCCCTTTTTCCCCCAAGAATAGTCAGTCCATTCCCTTTCTATGTCCCTGATTCTATTATAATCACCAGTTCATTCTGTACATCAGGTTATTTATTCACTTGATTCTTAGATTCATTTGTTGATAGATGCATGTTTGTTGTTCATAATTTGTATCTTTACCTTTTTCTTCTTCTTCCTCTTCTTAAAGGATACCTTTCAGCATTTCATATAATACTGGTTTGGCGGTGATGAACTCCTTTAGCTTTTCCTTATCTGTGAAGCTCTTTATCTGACCTTCAATTCTGAATGATAGCTTTGCTGGATAAAGTAATCTTGGTTGTATGTTCTTGGTATTCAGCACTTTGAAAATTTCTTGCCATTCCCTTCTGGCCTGCAAAGTTTCTGTTGAGAAATCAGCTGACAGTCGTATGGGTATTCCCTTGTAGGTAATTGAGCCTCTTTCTCTTGCTGCTTTTAAGATTTTCTCTTTGTCTTTTGCTCTTGGCATTTTAATGATGATGTGTCTTGGTGTGGTCCTCTTTGGATTCCTTTTGTTTGGGGTTCTCTGCGCTTCTTGGACCTGTAAGTCCATTTCTTTCACCAGGTGGGGGAAGTTTTCTGCCATTATTTCTTGAAATAGGTTTTCAATATCTTGCTGTCTCTCATCTTCTGGCACTCCAATGACTCTGATATTAGACCGCTTAAAGCTGTCCCAGAGGCTCCTTACACTATCTTCACACTTTCGGATTCTTTTTTCATTTTGCTTTTCCAATTGGGTGTTTTTTGTCGAATCTTTGGTTTGATTATTGTACTCCTCTGGTCTGCTATTGGGTATAATATTCTTTATTTCAGTCCGTGTATGCTTACTTTCTAATTTCTTTATCGTAGCATCGAGGGTCTCATTAGTTTTCGTGAGGTTCTGCACAAATTTATGGCAAGCCCTCAAAATTGCGATTCTTAGCTCCATATCCTCCATTTCTGTCATGTTTTTTTGTCTCCGCATCTTTTATGCTTTCTTGGTGCACCCCCTTGTGGTCTCTGTGCGCAGTCTTGTTCTAGCCAAGCCTTAATTGTTGTAGTTAACACTAGGGGGATTTGACCCTCAGGCCGGCTGGCTATAGTAATCAGCTGTGCGGAAAACTCTGTCTTCTGGGGAGGCGCTAATCCAGCCTTTGCCTGAGGCGATCAGCAAATGGCTGTGCGCAGGCTTTGGGCGGGGCGGGATCAACAGGGCGGGCGGAGGGAGCAGTTATGGCCACGCTCAGTCCCGTTCCCAGAGGCTCTGCTTCTCAGAACCCCGGCAGCCGCTGCAAACCTCGGAGAGAAAGCTGCCCTCAGGTTCCAACTGATGCCGGGTAATCCCGCTTCTCCCGTTTGAGTCTGGGTCCCTAGAGACTCGCCCGGATCTGGAGCCCAGAGTCTGAGACTCAGTCCCGACAGAAAACGACAACCGCGCCCTCAGCCACCAGCCCGCTTTCGCGCGCACCTCGGTACCTTTGTATTTTCCACACTGCGCCGCCTCTGAGCCTCGATTTGCTGTTCTCTTTCCTTCTAGTTGTAGAGTCTCTCTTCAGCCAGCCTTCCTGTGGTTCTGGGTGATGTCCGTTCAGTCTTTTAGTTGTATTTTTGAAATGGTTGTTTGCGGCAGCGGTCTCCGGTGTTTACCTACGCCGCCATCTTGGTCCAAGTCTCTCAGCTGCTCTTAATAAAGGTGGCTGAGCAAGCATACTAACCTTCCTGTGGAAGAATTCCCAGGTCAGAGAGCTTGCATTTGACATTGTTAAGAATATTCGGTGATTTGAATGAATTAGTTTGCTCTAGACATGTAGACATGTATATCTGATGATTAAGCCAATGGTCCCTTGGAGTTTTTCTTCATTTTTCCTTTAGTTAATCTTAGTGTGACATATTAGAATATCAAACATGTTGGTGATTAATTCTGCCATCTCCAAGCATTTAGCTGAAATCTTACCCTCTCAACTTTGCTGGTTATCTATGTTTTGTAGTAATAAGACTCTATATGTTAAGTCTATGAAATCCATTGTCAGGCATTACAAGTTATATGCAAGACTTGGTGATATCAGCAATTAGAGTTCATCTACAGGACTTGGGGATGAGTCATTTGCTTTCCTTTCCTGCAGTCTCCCTCCATTCTCTTCTCATTTGCTTTTATTGTTTTGTTTTTTCCTTTTGTTACCCTCTTTTTCTGACTGGATTGCTATTAGTGTAGTCTTTGCATTGGTGACACAATCAGTAGCAGGGTATGAGCGGTCGTGATAAGAGGAGTCACACACAATCACATCCAGATATCATGGTACTAGACAGGAGATAACCTTTCTGTGTCCAAGCACATGAGCAATCTGTTGGCACACCTTCCAACAGAGACAGAAATCTGGGCAGATCTGAGGGTGCTGAAAGGGGCACATATGTGGCTGACATCAGAAGAGAGAGCTTGAAAGTAGACCTTGTGTCCTCACGCTTGCCTTCTTTTTTCTTCAAGCCACTCTTGCTGCTTCAGTAACTTATTTACCAAACGTGTTTGATTTTATGTTCTTTGGTGGAAATGGCCTCTCTTTCTCTTAAGAAAACTTTGTAGATCTTTACTGGAAAGACAATAACTGCTAAAGTACTCAAGGCTCTATTTTTTATCTAATATTGCTATTACCTATTCCCTCATACCTAGTGTCACATCTGTCTACCTAATATTGATATTAGGTGATATTTTACCTTTTGCTGTAACATGACCAACCCTGATGCCTAGTTTAATGCCTGTACCATAGCAGCAGCTTTGTATGTGGTGGCTATCATTATTAATAACACTTTTCACATCAATAATGTTATATTAGTTATAATATAATTATTATTATTATTATTTTTTAAAATATATTTTATTGATTTTTTACAGAGAGGAAGGGAGAGAGATAGAGAGTTTAGAAACATCGATGAGAGAGAAACATCGATCAGCTGCCTCCTGCACATCTCCTACTGGGGATGTGCCCGCAACCCAGGTACATGCCCTTGACCGGAATCGAACCTGGGACCTTCCAGTCCGCAGGCCGACGCTCTATCCACTGAGCCAAACCGGTTTCGGCTATAATTATTATTAATATATAATTTTATGTATCATTCAGTAAAATTAGTGTCAGTAGGTACAAAGCATTAAGTATAATTGTGACATTACATATTCAGTGTTTGAAAAAGCAATTACAAAGCACAATGCTGTGAAAAATAAAAGGATATTGTACAGAAACAAAAGGGTGATATGCAGAAATAAAAGGGTGATGTACAGAAATAAAGGATAATGTACATATTCTTCATTCTATCCCGTCTTCTACATTTTCAGGACTATTGCATACTTTTATCTTCCCCACCTGAATGGCTTCTGTTTCTTCCCAATTTATATTCATGACTGATACAATTTCTTTTCAGCCAACATTGTTGGTGGATAAAGATTTATAAAATTAAATTTGATCATGTCAGTCACCTCATTCAAGTCTTTAGACAGAAGGTCTCAAACTTTACAGCATAAAGTTACCTGGGGTAAGCATTAGACAGATTTTGACCCATTCCCAGGGACAGATCCAGGCCAGCCGTCAGGCCCGGGAATCAGTGTTTAAGAAGCACCTCTGGTCCTAGCTGGTTTGGCTCAATGGATAGAGCGTCGGCCTGTGAACCAAAGGGTTCTGGGTTCGATTCCGGTCAAGGGTGTGTACCTTGGTTGCAGGCTCCTCCCTGACCTTGGCCCTGTTTGGGGCTCATGCAGGAGGCAGCCAATCAATGTGTTTCTCTCACATTGATGTTTCTCTCTGTCTTTCCTCTCTTCCACTCTCCCTAAAAATCAGTAGAAAAATATCCTCAAGTGAGGATTAAAAAAAGAAAAGAAAAAAGAAGAAGCACCTCTGATGATTCTGAGAAGCACTGTGTTAGTGGCCTGAGCCCGCAGGACACAGTCCTGGCTCCGTGTGGACGGACCTTCATGCTCTCTAGGAGCACCCAAGCATCCGTTGCATTCTTCATCACAGCTGTGGTTTCATTACCATCCATACTGTGATGCTTCCTCCCTTTATCTTTTTTCACGTCTTGCTAACTTTCTGCCAGGAGTGCCTTTTCATTGCTCAAGTTCCCCTTGTGTGAGGATCTCCCTGGTCACCCAAGGTGGAGTTGGCACTTTCCGGTTGTGTCCTCAGCTTGCAGTCCCATTTATTTATACCACTATTCACACCACATTGTAATAACATCTTCGCGTGTCACTATTTAACTGTCACTTCTGAGTTCCTTGACTAGAAAAACCTTCTTATTTATCTTTGTATCTCCAGTGTCTTGCAGAAACATAAGTGAATGCGTTATGAGTGAATTCAATACAGGAATGAATTTCAAAGTCTTGACTTTTTTTTACTTTGTGTTTTATGTAGTGTAAATTTATCTATTACTTACGTACCTAAGGTTCTTTAGCTGTTGAATGGAAATAGTATTTATTTTCTACCTTCCTTTAAACATCATTCATTGATTTATACAAAGGAAGCAGAATTAGTGACAATTCTGGAAATAATTTTTGGAAGAGCAGCCACTTGAGATCCTTCTTGAAGAATGGGTAGAAGCATGACTTGAGTGGCAGAAGGGAGATTGAGACGGGAGCTTCATGCTGGCATAAATGCTGCAAAGGTACAAATGTCTGGCTCTTGTAAACTGTGGAATTTGGTTGCAGTAGAAGATGTAAGGGTTGTGGTTAGAGATGAATTTGGAGGAGTAGGCAGCAGTCTATTTTGGAGGATGTCTTGTGCTTTGCAAAGATTTTTTCCTTGGTTTATAAAATGTAATTGAAATCTCTCTCTCTCTCTCTTTTTTTTTTTTTAAGAGAGAGAGGAAGGGAGAGAGATAGAGAGTCAGAAACATCCATCAGCCGCCTCCTGCACATCTCCCACTGGGGATGTGCCCGCAACCAAGGCACATGCCCCTGATCGGAATCGAACCCGGGACCTCTCAGTCGGCAGGCCGACGCTCTATCCACTGAGCCAAACCGGTTTCAGCTAATTGAAATCTCTTAAACTAGAAAGAAACACTTCTAGATGGGAGGAGAATTTGAGAAATAAAAGACAAAGGGATTTTGTAATTTTATGATAGAAGAATTGATTAGCAATTAAAAATAATTTCATAAAGATTTTTATAATGTTCTTTGTTCATTCTGCCAAGTACTCTGATTGGTTTAGATTTATATAAGATGAGTAAGGCATAGTACCCATACAGTACACAAAAATATAAATAACATAAATTAACTAATCATGTAAATATAGCTAAGACATACAAATCCGTGTTGTATAGTAGATATAAAATGTTGTGGAGGCTGGATTCATTGTGGACTAACTTTCCTGGGAGGACTAGAGTCTTGATGGAAGAGAAGGGACTGGAGTAGAGCAAAGAAAAATATTTTTGGCAAAGGAATAAATAAAAGAGTTACTGAGCCCTGCTGGTGTGGTTCAATTGGTTGAGCATGGTCCCATGCATCAGGAGGTTGCCAGTATGATTCCTCGTCAGGGCACATTCCCAGGTTGCAGGCCTGATCACCAGTAAGAGGAGTGCAGGAGGCAGCCGATCTACGCTTCTCTCTCCTCGATGTTTCTATCTCTGTCCCTCTCCCTTTCTCACTCTCAAATCAATAAAAACATATTTTTTTAAAAAGTGTTAATGGGAGAGGAACCATGGTTTGGAGTAGAACCTGTTTGCTAAAGCTGGAAAGTATTTGGGCCTTGAATGTTGTGCTGAAGGATTTTGCATTTTTTCTTAGAGCTTTCCTTTCTAACTATGAAAATAGTATATATTGATTATGTGTAATAAATATGAAGAAAATGAAAATCTTTTATAATTCCAATACAAAATGTAATTAATATTAAAATTTTCATCTATTTTCAGTGTTTTCCACCGTGTTCATATATGTACTTACGTATGAAATAAATGAAGTCAGAACCACTGTGTGTGTATGCACACATATCTGTAACTTTTATCTCACTTAAAATTAGAATGTTGCCATTTTGCCATGTAGTTAAATGTGCCCAGAAAGCATGATTTGTAGTGATTGCAATATTTACTCTATTATATGGCTATTCTTAAATCCTTAAATTATTTACCTGTTTTCTTTTTGTTAGATTATATAAGTTGTTTTCAGTTTTAAAGTAATGAATACTGTTTCACTGAACATCTTTGTACATAAATCTTGTCTGCATTTCTGGTTACTTAGGATGCGGTTCTAGAAATAAATATTCTGGATCAAACAATCTCAAGGGTTCAGAATGTATTTTGTCAAATGACTCTGCCAAAAGCTGCAATTTAAAGTCATACCTACTGGCTTTGACTTTCATTGTACTCCTGGCTCAGTATTTTTTAGTGTATACTGTTTGCTAATTTTGTAAATGATATCTTGTGGTTATATTTTAATCGTTATTCCTTGACCACTACATTGAGCAGGTTTTTCCTTACATTTATAGACTATCTATGTTTCTTTTATTGTGAATTGTCCTTGATTTTTATGGTATTTTTTCCCTTTTATTTTTTCTTTTGATTTTAATTGTTATATAGATTATAATTTTATCAGTCCTTATTTCTGTTACATTTTATTCCAATTTCTTACTTGCCTTTCAGTGCTTTTATAGTGGTGAATTTTATTTTATTTATTTATTTATTTATTTTTAAATATATTTTTATTGATTTTTTACAGAGAGGAAGGGAGAGAGATAGTCAGAAACATCGATGAGAGAGAAACATCGACCAGCTGCCTCCTGCACACCTCCCACTGGGGATGTGCCCGCAACCAAGGTACATGCCCTTGACCGGAATCGAACCTGGGACCTTTCAGTCTGCAGGCCGACGCTCTATCTACTGAGCCAAACTGGTCTTGGCGGTGAATTTTAAATTTAACTATGTTTGGAAAGTTTGTTCTCACAGATATAGCCACCTATATATATATATATATATATTTTTAAATATATTTTATTGATTTTTTACAGAGAGGAAGGGAGAGAGATAGAGAATTAGAAACATCGATGAGAGAGAAACATCGATCAGCCGCCTCCTGCACATCCCCCACTGGGGATGTGCCCGCAACCCAGGTACATGCCCTTGACCGGAATCGAACCCGGGACCCCTCAGTCCGCAGGCCGACGCTCTATCCACTGAGCCAAACCGGTCCTGGCAGCCAGCCATCTATATTTTGATTTAGTTTTTAACACTTTTGTACTTCCTTTTTCCTTCAATAACCCATGATAAAGGCAGTTCTTTGGCAGAAGACTGGCATAATTAGATTTGTGCTTCAGAAAGAAATCTGTGGCTCTGTGGACAGCGGGTTGGAGTAGGGAGAGACTAGGGTAGGGGTAGTGGAACCTGTTTAGGGGAAAGATGAGGGTCTGAATGTGGTGATAGTGACAGAGGGGATAAAATGGAATATGGGCAGGTTTTGTGGGAGTGGAGATCAGGACATATGGAACAGGAGGCACTCTGGGACATCTAAGCCCAAGTGGAAATACAGAATTGAACCTTCTTCAGGAGGCTGGTCTGGCTGCTGATGGATTTAGGGAGCTGCCTACTCGTAGGTGGTGGTTCTAATGTGGGAAGATTCAGTTTCAGGGCAACTGACTGAGAAGGGTGGTCAGAATTAGAAGGCTCACCAGGAAGGTGTTCTTTGGGAAGCTGGTCTTAGCAAAACCAATGTCAGACACTGCAAAGAGCCATGTAGAAGAAGGGGCATGGTCAGAGGATAACACTGCTTTACAGAATCTAAGTAGACTTGAACATGTTCTCTGTTGAGGGAAAGGAATCTGTGAACAGGGAGAGAAGGACGGTGAAGTAGAAAAAGAGGGATTTGATGGTGCAGCAACTTAAAAGCATGAGAAGCCTGATAAAAGCATTATTCTCTCGGCTGGAACCATAGTTCATTCTCAGAGATAGAATTTACATAGGAGTTATTGCAACAAATTTTAATTTGTTCTATGAGTAAAAAAGACTCCTGTCTTCAATAATAAGCTTTTATTTCCTTCTTAAAAATGAATGGACAATTTTATAATTATTTCAGCATAAAGTTCTGATCGTATAAGTTCATATTCTGTACATGCTGCTGATTGGCAAAGTTAGTGAGTTACTCTTAATGGTACAGATACTTAAAAAGACAGCTTAACAAGTGTTTAAATGCCTTTGACTATTAGGTGTTTCATTAATGAATATATGAAATTAAACACTTTTAATTATAACCATCTCTTAAAAATATTCATTGCAGGGAAATTTGCCTAAATATTCTCATAACTCCCTGATGGTTCAAGCAATAAAGACAAACCTAACAGACCCGGACATACATGTGCTTTTCTTTGATGTGGAAGCGCTGATTATTCAACTCCTGACTGAAGAAGCCTCTAGGCCGAACACGGCGCTTATTTCCCCTGAGAATCTGCAGAAAGCATCTGGCAGGGCAGACAAAGGGGGCTCTTTTCTAACTGGAAAACGAGCAGCGGTTCTCTTCCAACAAGTGAAAGAAACCATCAAAGAGAACATAAAGGAGCACCTCCTTGACGAGGAAGAGGAGGACGAGGAGACCATGAGGCAGAGAAGGGAGGAGAGCGATCCTGAATATCGGGCCAGCAAATCGAAGCCACTGACCCTGTTAGAATATAATTTGACTATGGACACTGCCAAGTTGTTCATGTCCTGCCTTCATGCCTGGGGCTTGAACGAAGTTCTGGACGAAGTTTGTCTCGATCGCCTTGGAATGCTGAAGCCCCACTGCCCAGTGTCGTTCGGTCTCTTATCGAGAGGCGGTCATATGTCACTGATGCTTCCTGGTTATAATCGGGCCGCCTGTACACTGCCACACAGGAAAGCGGAAGAAGAAAGGAAGCTTCCAGCAACGGAGGGAGTAGGCAAGGGCACGTACGGGGTGTCTCGAGCCGTCACCACACAGCATCTCCTGTCGGTCATCTCTTTGGCAAATACCTTGATGAGTATGACCAATGCAACTTTTATTGGTGATCATATGAAGAAGGCCCCTACCAGGTGTGACCATGATAGTTTTGATTTTATTCTTTTGTTTCAAGAAAAAGAAACCTGTTTTATGTTTGTCACTGTTTATAACACCCTCCCCCCCCCCCCTTTTTTTTTGGTTCTACCCACTGTAGCATTTTTGGGGCATCTCAGTGTTTCTCCCCTTTTAAATTATATGTATAGTTTCCTAAAACCGGATAAAATTACATAGTTTCATCTATACTCAGACATACTGTCTAGCTATTTTTAAAAAATTTGCAGTGAGGGAGTAGGTTACAGTTCAGCTTTAGTAAACGAATTATAGAGTAGCATTTCAGCAAATATAATCTTAGAATTATATCCAACTAACGTTTGCACCAACACTTAATTCAAAATGTATGTTTAGTTAAATGCTTCTCTACATTGTGACCCATATGTAAGGAATAATGTGTTGAGTGATTGTTGTAAGAATATCTGACGAGTATAGTCAGAATACTTATCCTGAATCACTATTTCCTGTTTTCCAGAAGTCATGAAGGCTACTTTTTAAACTGTGGTTTTATTATACTTTAGAGCAAGTTGACAATGTTCAGATTTTTTTTTTTTTTTTTTTTTTAAATCTAACAAACACTTAAGTAGCACTTACCTTGTGTCTGGCTCTATTGTAAGCACTGTACAGATACTTTCTCAATAAGGCTCTTAACCCTATAAGGTAGGTACTTTTATTATATTTTATTACAGGTAAGAAAACTGAGACACAGAGAGGTTAAGTAACTTGTCCAAGGTCACACAGGCAGTAAGTGGTGGAGCCAGAATTCAAAATGAGATAGTTTGCCTCTAGTGTCCAAGCTTTTTTAATGCCTTATTACTTTTTTCAGATTTTAAGGCTGAATTCTTTTAAACTCAATGTATTGTTCCATGAACTCATTTAGACCAATGATATGGGATGGACTGTAATCTCAGCATGCTAATAGTGAACAGTGAAGAACTAATCATGACATTTATGTCACTAACAGTATGTTGAAGTGTTCATAAATATTTCGTAAGCTAGAGTCGCTGATAATATCTTGAATTGTTCATATTTTTAAGATAGAATAAAGCATAAGTTGTAGCTGTGAAATTCTTACTTGCTATATGCTAATTATTTAATTTACTATATTAAAATTTGAAATGGAAAATATTAATAGGTACAAAACAAGCAAAAATCCCCATCTTCTTGGGATTGAAAATAAATTGAAAATGTCTGTATGTGTTTCTTTTGTAACTAATTTGTAATTAGAAAGTGTAATATTTTAAATTGTTCTGGAAATATAAAAATATGAATACATATATACCAGTACATGTCTTTTCTTCTTTAAAGAAAAATTTTTTTTCTTTTTCTTATTTTTTTTTGAAAGGCCACCTAGACCAAGCACCCCAGACCTTTCTAAGGCCCGGGGTTCCCCTCCAACTTCCAGAAATATTGTGCAAGGACAAATTAAACAAGGTAAAATGAAATCTTATTAAGTAATTGACATGGCATCTTAGCTGTAGAAACTGAGGAGGCACAGCTAATGTATAATCATAACATTTTGTTTGTCTCAGATTGTTAAGAGAGAGAAAAGTTGTTATATTCCAGATGTAAATATAGATAATTAAGATGTCAGTTAAAAATAAATCAGATTTATTTAGAAATTGATAAATGAGCATATTTCACATAATTTTATTGTACTGCCTTTGGCCTTATTTTTATGCATTAAGGGCACCTTAGCTTGACACATTGGTGCCTTATTTATGTGCATCTTGACTTTAAAACTTATACCTGTTGTTTACATTTTAAAATGTTAAGTTTATATTTCTATACTCTAGCTATTCTTCTTCCATTTGCCAGTAGTTCATGCATTGCAAACCACAAGTGAAAATCCTTTCTTTTTATTTAAATCATTAGATTTTAACTTTTGTCTGTAGCTTTTTCATTAGGTGATAGAAGAAGAAAGGTTGAGTTTCTCTTTATTATCTTTTATACTCATTTTAGGGCTGACAATTGAGCTCAGCAGAGAGTTGGAGGTGGGGCAGGGTGGTCACTTCCACTTTGTGAGAGCGTTCCTTCCAGCTGAGAGTCGTGACTCACAAGATGTGGTAGAAGTAAGAGAGGATGATGAAGGTTCTGCTTATAAATGATGACATTTTAGAGTGTTCTTTTTTTTCTTTTAAATTTAAAATTAGACAGTTTTAAACCTCTTTAGGTTTTAAAGAGTCATTGATTTGCTAGATAAACAGCAGGTCTCTAACTTCATATCTACAATTTTCCCCTTCCCTGGGACAAGGACTTTTCTCTCTCTTAGCTGATTTTTTGGCATGTATTTTAATGCCTTAAGTGGGATGCTTGATTTTAGTTTGGGGTACTGTCTGTTGGCTTCTCATTATGGAAGACCAGCTCTCACAGTCTCTACACCACTCCCATCCTTCATTCCAACTCCACCTGGTCGGTCACCCCTCTTGTTTATCAGTTTTCACATTAAGCTTATATGTTATTTTATGGTTTATATTAGATTATATAAAAGTTAATAGTTTGGGTTATGTAACTCTTTATACTTGTACACTGTATATAAAATGTAATATACATCTAGAAAAGTGCACAAAACAGATCTGTAGTTCAGTGACTTGTGCAAGCTAAACACCTTTGTCACCACGGCCTTGGGCAGGAAACAACAGTGCAGTGTTCCCAGAGCCTCCTTCAGCCTTCAGGTTCCCTCCCAACCAGACCTCCCCCTGCCAGAGGCAACCATCCTGACTTTCGAGAAATCACTTTCTTTCTTTCCTTTGTAGTTGCACCCCCTAAGTTTAAATTCCTAAACATAGTTTGCCCATGTTTTGAATTTTATATGAATTCAATCAGTCATGGAGGATGTATTCTTTTGTATTTGGCTTCTTTTGTGAGATTTATCAATATTGTTGCATTAGACTGTGGCTTGTTCACTTTCATTGTTCATTTTTATTACTGTATAGTGTTCTGTTGAATGAATAGACCACAGTTTATTCATCCATTCATCCTGTCAATAGACATTTGCATTATTTCCAGTGTTTGGTTTTCATAAATAATTCTGCTGTGGACATTCTTGTATTTGAATCTTAGTGTACATTATAAGCATTTCTGTTGTGTGTGTAACTCAAAGTGGAATTTCTGCATATATTTATCTTCAGCTTTAGCAGCTAACGTTAATGTGTTTTTCTAAGTGAGAGATGAATATACATCCGTCAAAATGGCTAAAGGGAAAAAGATGGAAAATATTGTTGTGCTTTTATGACGTGTTGAATGTGATTGGAGCAGTGCTATATGCCTAAAGCTAGCTGTTTCCCATCGCCAACACAAGCCCTTCCTGAGTACTTTATCTAGTGCTCCGTGAATTAGGGATTTTCCAGTCAGGCCGCTAGGAGCAGGCACTGTCTCTGGCCCTTTGGTAGGTTCTTTCCCAGCCTGGAGTTGTTTCCTAACACACATGTACTCATCAGTACTCCGCTGAGTATCTGAAGAACCCTGATCTTCATAGCTCTCTCGTCTCTGTCCAGTGAATTCTAGCTGCCCAGTTTCCTGAGACTCAGCTGTCTTCCCAACTCAGGGAAACTGCTGGGCTCTTCCTCAGTTCCCCTCCCTCCCTTCTTGCATCTTGTCCTAGAAACTCCCCCAAGGCAGTCAGCTGAGGTGTTCATAGGGTCACTTTGTCTTCCTGACTCTCAGTCCCTCTTGATTTCCTGTGGCCTGGAACCATTGCTTTATGTATTTTGCTTTGCTTTTTTATGGTTGCATCCTGGCCAAAAATAGAAGTTCTTCTTTTCACATGTAAAATGTTCTGACTATACTATTATCTTATAAAGTAAAAATTCTTTATTTTGTATAGTTTTCACATTTTTAGAGCATTATTTCAGAGAGAAATGGAAACAGACCCACACAGGTATGACATAAAGTACAGATATTGTGATTAGAACACAAGCAGCCCCTTTTAGCTCTAGATCTAAATTCATTGACAGCAGCTTTCAGATTATACGGTACAAATCAGTGGCAGGGCTCCCCTACATTTAGTCAGTTTAAAGCTTCATTTAAAATCTGTTCTTGTTAGAGATGTTACTTGTCATCATCATTATCTTCATTATCATTCTTTACTGTTGATGTTTCTTCTTGGATTACATTTTTGTCCCTCTGTAATTATAGCGGATGCAAGCACTTGATTTCTTAAAACAGAAAAGCTGCCGTGCCATCTACCAACGTGCTTCTCTTCCTAAGGATTAGTGAAACACCAGGCAAAATTGTTTCAGCACAGCCTCACATGGGGATAGACTGACACAGGTCTATTGTTCAGTTCTAGACATAACTTTTTCAGCTGTATTATTTTTCATTAAATCTTGAGCTTTTTATTTTGGAAGTGGTACTTTTTCTTATTTCTATTGCTGATTTTTTCTGTATGTGAAAAATGTATTTAAGAGCTGTAGGGTTAAAAGCTCTAGCAGCATTTAATTTCAATATTCTCAATTAATTATGAAAGTAGTTTCAGTTATGACATAGACTGATTAAAGTAGTGGAAATAGCTTTTTCTTTATGAGATGTCTATTTAAACAGGATTCCAGAAATATAATACCCAGAATCTGTTTATTTTTATCATTAAAAATAAAGATACTTATATTGAACACTGTTTTATTAAGACACATTATTCTATCAGCTTTGTCTGTAGCATTTCTAGTTTCCTTTAGACTTGTGACTGAGAGAAAACATTCTAGTTTAATCCCACTATTTGACCCATGTAAGATAATGATTGTTTAGCCCTACACTTTTATTTACTTACTAGAGGCCCAGTGCACAGATTTGTGCACCGGTGGGATCCCTTGACCTGGTGTACGGGCATCGGGCCAAAAATGGCTCTCTGACATCCCCTGAGGGGTTCTGGATTGTGAGGGGGCGGTTCTCGGGTGACACACCCTGGAATCAGGCTCCCTCCTCTCTGGTTCTGGGTGTGTCCCCTGACAACTGCAGCAGCCAAGTCACTGCAGCTCCTGCATTGAGCGTCTGCCCCCTGGTGGTCATTGTGCATCATAGCTACCGGCCGGTTAGCTGGTCACTTAGGCATATATATATGCAGTGAAGTTCTTTTGTAACCATGGGCCAGCTGCAGGAAAACAGCAGGAAACTCCTTCTAGTATCCTTTCAGAATTAAGGGTAAAATTAGATAGCATTAATAATCTCTACTGGGATCATAACAATTTCTCACTTTTTTAAAAATGTGAAATTGCAGGAGTGTCCCTGCTGTTGGAAATCACCAGAGGTACTTTCTCAACAATTTTGTTAATATGAAAGCTAAAACCTGAAACTTTACTCCTTGCCACTAAAGTTTACCAACTTTTTGCATGAGGCAATGAATACTTTATAGGCTCTAATAACTGAATTTGTAATTAAGCAGGATTTAAAATGGACAATAAAATTATTCAATGGAATATAGAAATTTTGGGGATTTCTTTGCAAGATTATTTTGCAAGGTTATTATTAGATCTTATGAAATATACAATTAAGAACAGCCCTATTCCTTTTATAAGCATAGCATCATACACTAATTAAAATTTCATAAGGACCAAAAGCAGTTTGTTATACTAAAAAATAACTTCCCAGATGAAACTTTTTTTGTGTGTGTGTAAGATCTGCTTCTTAGGGTTCGTAGAGTTGGATTTTTGGTTTCTTAATCCTGTTCATGTACTTCTTTTAGTTCTCTTGTTTCCCTCACACGTGCCTGATTGACATTATGATGCATTGGTGTGGGAATTATGAAAAGTTGTTTTCCTGCAGCTGGCCCATGGTTACAAAAGAACTTCACTGCATGAAAAGCAAACATATCACTCAGCAGACAATGCTTAATCTGTGCAGGAGCCCAAACCTATTGCTGTTCAGTGGCAGAAGAAAGGAGAGGGATTAATTTGAAGATGCTTGTGCATGACATATGGTAATTTCTCCATAGGAAGGAAGTGTCAAATGGTGACCTCTAAATCTTAACATTGACCCCCAGTTGTAGAATGTGTGTGCCATACGGTCCTTTTGCCTTTTCATATGATAATTTAAGCTGAACCATTTTCCTGGCAGCATAACTTTTGAAAGAGCATTTTATAAAGACTATAACATTCACAACAATTACTCTTAGAATATAAAGCTTTTGTATAGTAAAAATGTTTTTTTTTTGAACTCCAAAGAATGAACCTATGTCAGGATTCTCCTAATAAGAATATATAGTACATATATTCTTTATAAGTTGGCATATTTTAAATGGAGTTTTGATCATACGAGGGTGGGAAATTGAAATTATTTCAGTGGATATTGGTTTGAAAGATTAGAAAATAATTTATACATAATGTTAGAAAATCATTAGAAAAAATGTAAGACCAATATGAACTTTACATTATGTGATACATTTTCAAAATTGAGTTACACTTTGCTAATTTTTAATGTGTTGACATTTTTTCATGGTTGCCTTATTTTGTTTTAGAACTGTTTCTATATTAGCTGATACATCATTCAATCTAATATTAAAGAGATCTTGGTTGTAAGAGGAATTTGAACTACACTGTGATTGCTATTCAATAAAATATATCATTTCCATGCTGTGATCTTTAATGACCATGCCTGTCTGATTAAAACATCATTTTTTAGTTCTACATTTACTATATTTTGCCACCTTTGTTTTCATTCTTCACTAATACTGAGCTTTTTTTCAGAAACTGCTGTACCTCAATTCTCTCTTTTTTTATTTCTCCTCTTTTCCTCTGCAAGTTCCTGCACCTGTCATTTCCGCTCGGTCTGATGCTGATCACTCTGGCTCTGACCCCACTTCTACTCCTGCTTTCCATTCCTGTTTCTTAGTAAATGAAGGTATTCTCTCTCAACTTCTACCAACTTTCTTTCAATCTGTGCTTTATTCTAATTTGACATGTTCTTTTTTTAATCTAATTTATACACTTATCTGCTTTGGTATGTATGAGATGGTAAAGTTTCCATGTTCTAACTTTATTTGCTAATGTCATTGATAAGGGCCAATTATAAAAATGTAATGTTATGCCAGGCTGGAATAAACCATGTTTCCTGTATCTAGAATGCTGTTAAAGAGTGGCCCAGATGCTAATCTTTGATGTGAAGTGGGTGTTGAGAGGTGCATGGTTTTCATGATAATGCTTGCCATGGGAACCCTGGTGTTAGAGCTGCCAGTTTATTTTTACCTGTAGCTTACTTGTGAGAGACACACCTTACTCTCTTTACACACCATGTGCCCTGCTTAGAGGGGGATGTCACAAGTCCCTTAATTTACATTTTCATTTGAAAAGTCTTCACAATGACGATTAGCAGCAGTGATTATAAACTGATGGGAAGTCACCTATTTTATCTTACTTACTATTTCTCTTTCTGGCCGAGTCAAAAATGGGTCCTTTTAGTTTTTAAGATGTAGTTAAGCTATCCTATTATCCCTGTGGAGTTACACTAGTGGGAAGTCTTTTTGAAATGGAACCCACAAATCTTTATACCTCACTGGGATTATTTATACTGCCTGGAAGCTTAATGGAAGTTGTGAGCTCTTGGCTATATTCACTCTCTTCATTGTGGGTTCAATCTTCACCAGTTTGGTGAAGATATAAATATCTGATTCACTTTCTAAGAAAAGGGATCAATAAGAACTTTAATATATATCCCTCTGTTGAAAATAATTTATTATCTAAAAGTACATACTCGTCACGTTAATTAATGTAATTGTATATTCTCAGTTGAACAGAATTTCCCTACTGATAGGATAGATCTTTAGATAGGTGGCTTGTCCCTCACTCACACAATCTCTTTTAACAATCCCAATAATCATTTTGAGGTAGGGTTTTTATTATTGTTAGTTTAGATTATTTTAAAATGTTGATTGGCTGAAATTCTATGATCACAGATAACTCACCTTGTAATGATGGTAGTAAACAAGTGTTTTTGCACTTATTCTTGATTATTTGTCTTTAAATGCTACCCTCCAGGAGGTAATGGTAGTTACTATGCATTCATAGTAGCTTTATATATAATTTGGGAAGAATGTAGCATTTATTGTATATATATTTTTCAGTTGCCTTTGAAATAGGGTTGACATGATTACTTGAGAATGTCTAGATACTGGTACTTTAAAATACTGTGGTGGTTTACGGTGTTTGTCTTCTTCATATAATCAGGTTCCATATTGTGGATTAGAATTTTGGAAAAAGTAACATTTATTCCAAATAATGATGCTTATTTGTTACTAATGCTTAAAATTATGTAAATTTCAGATGATAAGTTTACTATATAGTGGAATGTCTGAATTTACCTACCTCTCAAAATTAGTGTATGTTACTTATTTCAGCTCTGATTGTGATTAAATATCTGATTCACTTTCTAAGAAAAGGGGTCAATAAGGACCTTAATTAAAGGCCCTGTGACAGAGAAGGGGACATCTCTGTTGACTGACACGATGGTAATAGAAAGAGGGCCTGGCCTCATGATGGACATGGCCTGTCTTTGGATATCTGTGTGAATGTCCTCGTAACTGAAAGTGGCTTCAAGTCTGTGGCTCTGGAACCTGTTTATTTCTATGCATTTCCATCCTTGAATATGTACTTGATTTTAGAGGGACTATTTAGAAATGTGTTTTTCATGTAGAATTTGCACATACTTCACACGGAGTGTTTCTGTGTTTTGTGTTTCTGGTATACGTACATAAAGAAAAACCTTTGAATTAGGGAAGGCCAGAATGTTTACAGTATTTTTAATATGTTACATTTTAATAGGCTGGAGTCAGCTGGCTGCGATGCATTGTGTGATGCTGCCAGATCTGCTGGGACTGGACAAGTTTCGGCCTCCACTTCTAGAGATGCTCGCTCGGAGATGGCAGGATCGATGCTTGGAGGTAATGTCGAGGTGACATGGACAGAAAACAAAATCATTTACAAGGCATTGGACAAGTGTAAATTTTAAACAAGATGATCAGTGTATGTCTAATTTCTTATCACCTATTTATTATGTGATAGGAAATATGGATTCATGATTTTTTTTCAGTTTATGTACTAAACAGCAGTGTTTTGCTTGCATATTTGTTTACTTTTTTAACTAGTAAGTATTTGATAAAAACTTTCATATACTTTATGGAACTGGTTCTTAAATATTGCTTTCTATAGATTGTGCACATATGTTCACACACACATGCAATACACCCACCTCCCCCAAAACTGCATGCTCAGGTATAATCTCACCAGTCAAATTCTAACAGAATAGCCTTTGTCCAATAGAAGGGACTGTGTTATAATAAAAGGAGAAGGTCTTTGGACTAGAAGAGACCTGGATTTAAATATCAGTTCTGCCAATTATTAACTCTGTGACCCTGGGCAATTTACTTAACCTATTTGAAGCTCATTTGTAAAGTGGGGATAATAATATATTACTCACGGGATTGCTGTCAGGGTCAAATAAGGTAATGCAAGTAAAATAGTTAGTGCAGCATCTGACACGCTGTAGGAGCTCAATAAATGATAGCTATTATTTTGTGCTAATGGATTATGCTGTATTAGATATTGCTTGGCATATAATATCACCAGGGACTTGGAAACATTTTAAAGAGATTTTCCTTATTATGGTATTTGACCTATATAGCTGTAGCAGTTTGTATCATTCAAAATTTTTAACTTACCAAATAGAATTAACATATTTGCTTCTTTTCTTGTCTTCCCTCCCTCTATTCCAAGTGGAATTGCAGCATACTAAAATTTTCATGGTTTTGCCTTGAGTAATATTTTAATTCACTTTAAAGTCAATTATAAGTAAAAACATTTTTTATTAAGACTCGTATCAGATGCTATTACCTTTTCCATTATAAATGTTAATTGATTGGTACATCACTGGACAATTGACTAGCTTCTTTAACTTCATGCCTGTGGCACTTTTGCCAAAATAAAAAATAAACTAAAACTGCAAAATAAAAGTTGTTGAAAGAAAAATAAAAATAATACAATTTTGAAAATTAGTGTTCTTCTGTAGAACTCATTACAAGGGAATATATCTGTTGAAAACACGTTATTTAAGCATGTGTTAGGTATATATGAATGTGTGAATTAATACATGCATGGTGTGTAAACAATACCTATTTAGTGTGTGTGTATATATATATATATATATATATATGTGTGTGTGTGTGTATATATATATGTATATTATAAAGATTCACTAGCTAAGCTTAAATTTCTTCATGCTAAAAGAGAAGACAAATTTAATAGTTCTAACGACTTTTGACAATATTTATATAGAAATTTTGAAATTGAATGTGCAAAATTAACATGCAAGACTCTTTTAAAAGCTTTTGGAAAAAAGAAAATTTAAACCCAGAGCTAATTAAATGTACAAACATAATTCAGTCTATTAGTGTTAAAATATTTTTCAATGAAAACAGTAATTAAAATGTCTTTGATTTGCAGGCATCCAATTTATTCCACTTAAAAGTCCTTAATTTCCTGTTTGGTTAGTAGTTTTTGTCATGTGGATAAATGTGGTTTATATAGTCTCATTCTGACTTCCTAGTTTTAAACAGCTCACCTGCTGACCTGCTTTTCTCACATTGGGATCTGTGGTCTCAGGTCAGAGAAGCCGCGCAGGCCCTGCTTCTGGCCGAGCTGCGAAGGATTGAGCAGGCGGGCCGGAAGGAAGCCATCGATGCCTGGGCTCCGTATTTACCTCAGTACATGGACCACGTCATGTCACGTAAGAGATCTTATGCATTTCCACAAAGCTTTCCGTGCTCATTGAAAAGTACCAAAACAAAAGTGCGTCATTTACCTTCCAGTGAAAACAAGGGCCTCAAATTCGCTCATTCATTTTCTGAAATCCCTAGGGATTGGAGTTTGGTAAGGAAACAAAACAAAACAAAAAGCAAAAGTTATATAAATATCAAGATATTCACTAATGGATTGACCCCTTATAAAATTAATCCCCCCCAAATCCTACCCTATTTAACACTAGTCTCTGTGTCTGCCCATTGCATTATGTTTAACAAGTGCCAACTTGTTAGATATTGATCATATGATATGCAAGTACAAACACAGGCAGATGCTTTCTAAGTTGAAGTTAGGATTGTGAATCCTTCAAAAATAAAGATCTGGTAGACTAGTGTACTATTGAAAAAGGGAAAATTAGCAAGGGTTTGACTAATGAATTTTTCAAATGAGTACAATTTGAAGGGATTGGGAAAGACCTTGGGAAAAATTGTTGAGATTTTATATATATATATATTGTTAATCCTCCCCAGAGGATATTTTTCCAATGCTTTTCAGAGAAAGTGGAAGGGAGGTTGGAAGGGAGGGTGGGAATGAGGGAGTGAGGGAGAGAGAGAGAGAGAGAGAGATAGAGAGAGAGAGAGAGAAACATCAATGTGAGAGTGACACATCGATTGGTTGCCTCCCGCACATGTCCTGGTCAGGGGGTAGGGGATGAATCCGCAACCTAAGTAAGTGCTCTTGACTGGGAATTGAACCCATGACCCTTTGGTGCGAGTTTGGGGATGGGGCATGCTCTAACCCAGCCGTGGGCAAACTACGGCCCGCAGGCCGGATCCGGCCCGTTTGAAATGAATAAAACTAAAAAAAAAAAAAAGACCGTACCCTTTTATGTAATGATGTTTACTTTGAATTTATATTAGTTCACACAAACACTCCATCCATGCTTTTGTTCCGGCCCTCCGGTCCAGTTTAAGAACCCATTGTGGCCCTCGAGTCAAAAAGTTTGCCCACCCCTGCCTAACCACTGAGAAATACCGGCCAGGGCAAAATATTTTTTGCATAATGAAACCTTTGTACTCATGCTGCTAGGTCAAATGTGCACTGAGGAAAAGTTGTATTTGGGCATTCATAATTTTTTTTTTTTCATTTTGGAAAAGGTATGCTTCATCCCAGTTCAGCATTTGAGTCATTCTTTATTTTCCTAAAGAAGAATTCAGAATTAAAATTTTAATCTGTTATGAGTATAAGATAAATAAATCCATTTTAGCTGTTTTGTTTTTTTAAAGATAAAGTTTCAATGAAACTTTTAAAACATTTTACTCTGAAAATTTGGCCTGGCTTTTAGGTGGATTCAATTTAAATGACCTTTTGCAAATGCCAGTTATTCCTGTTAATGAGATACTCATTACATATGTCAAGAGAGACAATGCATGATTGTATAAGAAGGAAATGAAAACCAGATTCAAACAGGATTACAATTGTTATAACTAGTATAACTCTACCAGATGTTTGCCAGTGGTGACTACAGTGGTTGTTTACTTAGGTATGTGACCTTGGACCCTTAACCTTTCTCAGTCCAGTTTTGTCACAGATGAAATGAAGATAGTGAGACATTATAGGATTATTCTGAGGATGGAATGAGTTAATCTTTATTAAGCATGTCAAACCATGAGCAGGCCATGGTAAGCACTATATATTTATTTATTTTTAAAAATATATTTTAGTGATTTTTTACAGAGGAAGGGAGAGGGATAGAGAGTCAGAATCATCGATGAGAGAGAAACGTCGATCAGCTGCCTCCTGCACGCCCCCTACTGGGGATGTGCCCGCAACCCAGGTACATGCCCTTGATAGGAATCGAACCTGGGACCCTTCAATCCGCAGGCCGACGCTCTATCCACTGAGCCAAACCAGCTATGGCTATTTATTAAATAAGTGCATTCATAATCTGTAAATTTAAATATATTTTGCACATATAATTAAAACATCACAAATTAACTATTCCAATTAAAATTCTTTAATCTGTTTAGGGAAGACTATTTACTGAGAGAATATTATTTTTTATTTGCTTACTGGGAATTTTTTCATTTTAATTAAAGGAAGTTAAGTTAAACAGGGTTTTTAGACATTAAAAAGACTATGTAAGTTATTAGGCTTAAAGCTCTTACATAAATGTTTATAGGTGTATAATTTTTGTTGAATATAAAAAAGTTAAAAAAAATAAGATGGGATGAAAAAAGCTCTGCTTTTGCGTATTTGCAAGTTTGGAACAGTGTTCTTTGTTCAGTAGCATGTGGCATTAAGTTTACAATCTTCCAGACAATAGAATGATCTCATCAGCTCATCATAAACCTTATTGAATAAAAGATCCCCCAACTTAAGGACCAACTATGAGTATAGTACTATAGAGCAGATTGAAGGTGAAACTAAATAGCAAATCACTAGGGATTCTTTTAAACGGAGAACAACTTGGCCCACGTGGCTTAGTGGTTGAGCATCTACCTATGAATCTGGAGGTCACAGTTTGATTCCTGGTCAGGGCAAGTACCCAATCCCAGTGTGGAGCCTGCAGAAGACAGCTGATCAATGATGAGAGAGCTCATCATTGATATTTGTCTCTCTTTCCCTCTCCCTTCCTCTCTGAAATCTATAAAAATGTATATTAAAAAAAATAAAACAAAAGAACACTATTATGAAAATAATTAGAATCATTTTAAAGACATTTTATTTAGAATGGACTAGTGTAGAGTGGGAAAATTGATTAAAGTAGAATAAATAGCTGGGAGGCTGTGACAGAAGGGAATGGGGACCCAGACCTAAATATAGAAGAGGTAGAATAAGAGATAATTCTGAGCCTTGATTACAGATTGCATATAAAGGTCTAAGAAAAACACCAAAGATTAGCACCGCCTTGTATTCTTGACAGTTTGGGAAGAGAGATGCCATTAGCAATGGTGGTAGATTCCATTTTATATTTTTCTTGGAAAGAAGAGAATGAGTTAGGTACAACATAAAGGCATTACATGATCACAGACTACTCCCTGAAGCAATGATAAACATGTGTATGTTGCTAGGTGAGATGTCTGTTAGAGTCCAGAGAGGGTACAATACAAGTAAAATAATGATAACATCTACCACTTTCTCTGTCAGGCTTTTGCTACCTACTTGGTCTGTATTATTTCACCAAACTATTGCAGTAACCCTGTTAAGTAGGCACTATTGTCACTGTCACCCCTACTTCCTCCCCCCCAAATGAGTTAATTGAGGCCATGAGAGATTAAAGCTCTTTCTGAAGGTCCCTCAGTGACTAAGTAGTTGTCAGACTACAAAGCTCATGATCTTTAACCACTGTTTATTGTCTTCTTCCTCCAGCATCCTTAGATTTTAAATAGAATTGGGAGTGGAAGAATGAATGAATATTTGGCTTAAATAATCTTGCTTTTAGGCAATGGCATTTTAGCTTTATTAAATTTAACAACCACAAAATGGAGCACAAAAATAACTGTAAAAAATTACTCATAATGGTTCGCATCATTATTTAAAGAAGCATAAACTAGATTGTTTTTGGTCAAATTTAAACCTTTCCATTAATGTAAATTAAAGTCCTTGGTATTTAGTTATTATATCCTGGAGTACTTTATAAATTAACTGAATGCTGGCTTATATAAAATTTTAATCTTATCACTTACTGCAATTGTATTTTTTAGTAAAACAGGCATTGTACATATAACTAAAACATCTTACTCCAACAACTCTTGCTATAATGTATTAATCTATTCTGGAACTTTTATATCGACTGGGTGTAAAATTAGTTTTAATTTGCTTTGCCGGGAGCTTTCTAGTTTAATAAAAGGATGTCAAGCTAAGGAGCAGGGGTTCTGAATGTGTGAAAGGAGAAGAAAGCATACAGCAAATGAGGAAGGACCACATAGGGCTGCTGAACAGATTTGCTGTCCGAAGGGATCAAAGGTTATGGAGCCAGCTGGTGGGCAGCCCACACCTGCCATCAACATGCTTGTAGTGAAGTCGCTTCTGCCATTGTCATTCATGTTTGAGGAGATGGTGATTGTAGCGAGTTGCAGCATGAAGCAATCTTTTAGAAACTTAGAAGTTATTCTAACATAGGAATCTTCTTAATCACTAAAGTAGGTAAAATATGAAGCAATATATCTGGTAAATACACTCATCTGATATTTTCTTATACTTTAATCATCCTAAGCACTTAAAAATATGCAATAATTGCCTAAGCAATATTGGCAGCTCCTAACTTATCACTGAGCTTGATCTAAGAGTCCCTTGGTTTAGTTATTTGAAACTCAGAAAATGCTTTTACTTGAAGAGCAGGGTGTCGTACTGGGCTGGTGGACTGTGTTGGCCATTTGTCTTAGAGATGCGGAGTGAAGTTGCAGGTGTCTAGCAACTTTCTCTGACTTCACAGTCAATAAATGAGTGAGCTGGGATGACCAGTCAACTGGCCATGTTGACTGGGGTCTTCTGGAATTTTAGATGCATTATGCAATACGAGCCTTTTGTGGGTTTGTCTGAGAACGTAAGGAAAGCAGTGGGCCAGAAGCCAATTGCTTTTCTTAGGTCTATTGAGAGCTCTGAACGAGAAGCTTTGGACAGCACTCAGCCCAGTATATACATAACACAGGCAGGGAATGTTGGCCGGCTGTCCCCTTTCCTTTCCTGTGCCGGATTCTATAGCTTCGTTCTCCTGTCACTGTCTCAGAATTGACCTTTCTTTATATTGCCCAGGGATTCTGGCAGTGGACCAGAAGTCACTGGGGAGGCAAAGCAGCAATAGTCCACCTTAACTGAATAGCCAGTTCATAAATTTTCACTAAAACCAAGTCTTAATTGAGTGATACAAGACTTCTGTTTCAGGTAATGGAGCTCTGTCCCTGAACCTGTTAGGAAACATTCTCTCCCTTGCATATACAGTCAGTATGTGTGCTTTTAATGCCTAATTTCTGGTAGAAAATTAGAGGTTAAGTGCATTGTGATTCTTACTCTCACAGTAACAGGACTGGAGTGATAAATAGTAGATACATTTTAAAGTGACATAAGTGTTGTAAATATTTTCTGAGTTATCACTCTTTAGCATGTATTTGCAATCACTTTTATGCTACAAAACACTTAAAATTTTATTGATTATTCTTAATAAGAAAGGATTCATGCTGTTTTCTGCTGTCATAATTCAGATGAAGATAAAATATTATAAGTTGTCTCAGATTTATTTTGAAGTGAAGATATTTTGCATAATCTGATTTTATGTATTTCTTATTTGTGACATTCTACATGCAGCATTTTGATAATTGACTTTTTTATGAGGTCAAGCACCTGCTAGTTTATGAAATATACCCACACTTGCCCTTCATTCCAGGCAGTGACTACTGTGAGGTAAATGTTGATGGTTGCTGATTTCCTTTGGCCTGAGATGCAGAGTGACCTTACAGGGCATGAGGTCACAAGCGTAATTATTTCTTGTACGTTGTATTCTGCTTGCTCACAGTGGCTCATCTCCTTTAATTTCAGAGACATTAAACACATAAAAGATACTACCATTATATAAATCAAAATCTCTTCTAAAGAGGGTGCTATGGTAATTTTATGCAGTTATGGCCGATGTAGTATTAATTTGCAAATTTATCATCTCAGATATTGATAGAAGGATGTGTACCACATCGTGTTTAATACGTATTGATGTCATCAGAAAGAACAATCCTTTGTTCCTATCGAGTCCCTGCCTTTTTAGCTTCCTTTTGTGTTAAGGTTACCAGGGTTAGGCTCGTCTTTTTATCCCCTTTGGAAACAGAATAGGATTTCTTTGTTCAATGAAAGACACTCCTAGTCAGTGTTTTGGGTTTGACTTTCAGCAAGCCACACTGTAGTACCTGGAATTGAAGTCACTTTTCTGATGATTATAAAGTAGTGATCATTCTGAGCACAAATGTGGATGGACCAACAATATACAAGAAGGTAAGATGGTACTATATATTTTAGTAGGACAGTATATTGTAGCTGGTGAAAATAATGTAAATGTTAGTGCATTCTTTGGTAGGCATCTGTTTTCCAGGTTTGCTGGGAGAGAGAGGATGGGGAAAGGATAGGCAGGGGGTTTGATAAATATTTAAGAGAGTCCTCCTGTACCCCCTTTAAAAGGCCTTAAACCACATAGCATTCCTTCCTCCTTTCTTTGTATATATGCCTCAGTCACTTGGAAGTCTCTAACAGTCTTCTTAAGAATGATTTTCTAGATAACTGAGGGTTTAAACATCACTAGATGCTCAAAATTAAAAAAGATTAATTCTCTTTGTTGTAATATTTCAAAACATCTCAGTTGCAAGAGTTGTTTTGACCCTGATGTAAAATTACCACCGCTTGCTTATTGGAGAGAGTAGACCTTTCTTATCTGAACGAAAAGTACCCGGATTGGAATATCGCTTTCATTTCATCTTCTGTTTTTAAAAAATAATTTTTCTTTCTCGAAACTCTTTGTATTGTCTAGTAATTGCTACCAATGTCTGCTCTTGGGCTGTTTTTTCTCACTCCTAGGAGCGTCTGCCCTGTTTCCAGGGTTCTGGGAGTGTAGAAGCCAGGTAACCAAACATATGTGAGATAAATATAAAATATGAGTAAACTAGCTAAGAATAGGCCTCTCTGGTGAAAAGAACCCCCAGCCTCAGTGTACGTGCTCTGTGGCCTCCCTGTTGGCTCCTCACATTCTGCTTACTTGACTGTTTTTTTTCAGGTCTTTTGTTGCAATCTGGGTGTAGCTTTCGTTTTGGTGAAAAATATTCTAAATTAAAATTGGGAAAAGAAAGGGAAAATCATTTGGTTGCTCATGAAGAACCAATAATTCTAAAATACCCCTTGTGGAATGAATGCCTGTTTTGTGAATTAGCTGGAATTAAAAGACGAGGTTTCCTCAGAAATATCTACTAGTTGTCTTTCAGTGCTCACAAAGCCCCTGGAGAGGATTATGCATTGTGATTAGAAAGGGAAAAGGAAATTATGACTAAGTGATCTATCTAAAAAGTACTTCATGTTCTGTGGAATTTTTATATTGGGAGGCAGCAAGGGTTTGTCTGGAGATACACTGTATTATGCAAAGCACACTGTATCTGTATTGTATCTGTTTGCAGTGTTTCATAGGGGCCTAAGGGATTTGTTCCTCTTTTTTCTTCCAGAATGTCAGAGCTGTTGAGCTTAATTTTAAGCACTCTAGACTGATCATGTATTTAACAGCATTAAACTGTTCTTCTTATCTACATTTGGCTACTAACCCAATGGAATAACAATGAAATTTCTCTTTCCTTGGTCACAGCTATCTAAAGGAAAATCTTTTAGTTCCACATGGCTTGAGTTCTTGGAGGTGATATTTAATATTCTTGTAATTTTCTTTATATCCTTTTTCCACATCTTAGGAATGAGAAGTGGTAAATTAAAAATGAAAGCATTACTGCATCAATCGGTTAGACTTTCTAAGTAATAAACAGAGAAGTCTGTCATCACGTAATGCTGCAGGTTAGGGCCCCGCAGGATTAAGTAACTGCACGCTTCTAGGAAAGGCGCCCGTAGCAGAGGTGCTACAACAGTAGCCAGCAGCCTGGTTTCAGGTTGTCAGTAGGAGCCCCATGACAGTGCTCCCCCCTGTGGAGCAAGGCAAGGAGTGGAGCCCAAGGAAATTCAGTAACTTGTTCCTTGAATAACTGTGTGGGCTTGCGATTCCATCAAGTGTGGGCTCCTTGCCCGCTTCTTCCCTCCCATTCCACTTAGGGAACACTGGCTGTCAGTTGTCACCGTGGAAAAACTTCTGGCACAGAAAGGATGTGGAATAATTTGTTACTTTCTCATCCCCTTTTCTTTTTCTCTTTCACACCGTCTCCCTTCAGGGCAGAAATTGGTTCCCTCTTCTAGAGTTGTAGTTGGTGGCAAGGCCCCTAGGCGGCATGGCTGGCTTTCTTTGAGTGTTCGTGCCCTGATCACCTCCTTTAAGAAGTTGAAGGCACTTGAGCCACTGAGGACTATTTTATAAAAGAAAAACTCATTCCACCTGTGACACATTGTGTGTTTTTTGAAACTGGTATTCAAATAGAAATGCCTGGTCTACCTTTAGCTGAGGTTCTAGTGGCCTTTGCTATAATAAATGTCCTAATATTAGTTGCTATGAAGAGTAGGATATTGATTTGTGCCATTAGTCTCTTGCTGATTTGCTGAAGAACAAAAATGTATAATGCTAATGGAAATAAAGCACTTTACAAAACACTGCACACGAATACCGGAACATGTCTGTAATAGAACCAGTGTCTAGGAAGCTTTTAAATATAAATTTTCCTTCTTCTAGTACAATTATTCCAGTTCAGGAACTCAGAGTCCTGCTCAGCTTGCTGTTATAGAACAGAAAGCTGATTGATCATCTTAGGATGTTTTAAATCTTAGACACTGAATGTGCACAAATGAATCCAGTTTTCATTAAAAGTGAGACATTTATAATTTTATACCATATTTCTAATTTTATTATCTTTCTATTGACTGGATATTATTTGTAATTGCATTGTTTTAATATTTTAGTTTGAAGTCTCGTGATCTGCATGTGACAGTAGATCTTAGAGTTTGGAAGGAAAACAGTAATTTAAAGCTATAGCAAGAAAATTATATGAACCTATATATTATCTGTAGTATTTTGATTATAATAGCTAATGGTAGATTTTGTTGTAGTGTTATTTATACGTTCTGGGATTAAAGTGATGAAATTATACTAACATATCTTTGCTTAACTCATTCTCCCTTCCTCTTTATGATTTTTGAAGAAGTATGATATGTTATATTTAATTTTTCCTTAGTAAAATTGTCATGATGATTTATTACATCTGCTATCTATTTTTATTAAGCAGATTTTGATACAAATAAGTATTTTAAATGTGTCTTAATATTTATAAATGGTTTCATTGTGCATGACATTTTCAGACTTGGTTAATATTTTAGCACTTCTGGTCCACAAACATGAAGAAAAAAAATTTGTTTTATTGGTTTGAGCACCCGAATTGACCCCAGCAAGATTGAGATTGATCTGGTTTCTTTCAGCCTGTTAAATGCCAATCCAGTCATCTGTAACGGTACTTAGTATTTTTGTAATTTTTCTGTACATACTTTCTGTGTTTGTTCTATAAATCTTACCCATCACTTGAAAAGACGTTCCTTGCTTGATTTAGAGATGAAAAAAAACAACCACAACCACCTATTTTAAGGCTGTCGCTTGAAAAAATTGTGCCTGCAGTTAATGGCAGTGCGATAATCACAGTTCTTTTTTGTAATTTTTACAAAAGGACCTTACATTTGACTAGGAAAAGACGATGAGTCTTATATTTGAAATGTGTCCTTGGACTAAGGAACATTCAGCTTTGGGAAAGGAACTGGAAAAGGGGGGATAGTTTTTAATACATGAATATTCCCGCTGATTTTGAAGACATGTAATAAAATTACATCCCTTTGATAATGAAACATTATTAAACAAGTCTGGCATAGCTTGTGGATGCAGAGACATAAATTCCGTATTTTGAGATGCTTTTGTATCTCAGGCATGAAGTGAAGAAGGCTTTTTCTTTACTGTCTGCTAGGGGGTGGCTAGTAGGTCTTGCACTCAGGTTTGGTTTGGTTTTGCTCTTTGCTTCCCCCCTAACCCCAAAAACAAGGGTCGGACTTGAAAACATTCTTTGAAAGTCAGAGGAACTAAACTTGAAGTGAATTTCTGAGATCTGGACGAGGGTTGGGGATGGGATATTTGTAGCCTTTATAGTGTCATGATGCTTTACAGAAAATATTCTCATGGGGTTTAAAGTGACCACGTCATCCCGGATGTGACCTATTATTTTAAGATGTGATCAGGAATCTGAGACAGCCCAAGCTTGTCCTCTATAGAAGTTGGGTGGGTACTTGGGCCGGAAGCCTTTCCCGTTCCATTTCCGCACTGCTCACACTTATGGAGAAGAGATTCGGGCATAATGATTCTCAAAGGGTGAGAGACAGGAGGGATGAGTTCAAAAGGCAATTCTCCTAAACATTACTCCCTCCTTGATCAAGGATCTGTATTCATTCATTTCATAATTTTCCAATTAAATCCGATAAGCAGCGAGAAAAATAGTTTTTCCCCCAAAGGATTTTCCTAATGATGGATAAACAACTAGTTTACTGACCCAGATTATTGGTCGGAAGTCAAGTGGAAAGAGGGTATCATAAGATCTGGCAGCTCGTCCTGCTTCAGCACGCGGTGGCTGTGACCCCAGAGAGGTCACGAGGGTGCATTTCCTTATCTGTTTCACGGTTTCTTTCTGGGTAAAAGGAGGGGAATAAACAAACTCATGTATTTCAAACATTTTTGGTAGTAAATTTATATTTAAAATCTTAACCAGAATTCCAATATATAAAACAGATTTTTAAAAATTGAAGACTTTCTTTAGGCAGTTTGAACCTTTTTTTGTTGTTGTTTTTAGTGAAAAATACTTTATTTCTTGTGCATTTAAAGTCTCATGCTCTTCTTTTGTCTTCTGAAGTTCGATGTAGCACAGTTAAAAACTAGTTCAGGATCTGCTCCCTAAATGACTCTTGCTCTAACAAATGATCCACGATTCCCGCCGCCACCCTCCCAAAACAAACAGTGGTACAGGGCAGAGTTACAAACTTTGCCTTATATGCAGCCATTTCTAAAAATTTGTCCTGCAGGAGAACTTTGAGTGTCTGTATAACCCTTATGGGTTTGGATAGCAGCCGACAGATACATTCTTGCCACTTCTCCAGCAGATGCTGTGTTTTTAATGGAGCTTCAGTAGCTTGCACCTAGTCAGGTGTGGCCCCGTGTGTGCTTTAAAATACCCTCTGAAATCGTTGTCTCCTGGAAGCACAGAGACACTTTTGAATACACTATATAATGTTTAATACATAATTTGTTGTTTTGATTTAAAATGTGCTAACCCTTTAGATATGATTGGCCAACTGGTTTTAGAACTTATTCTTATGTAACTATAGTTGTATAATGTGAATATAGATCCATATATATTCAGTCATCTTTTAATAGCCATAATCCCCTTGATAGACCACTGTAATAATCACTTTTTGTCTATGTGACTTAATAAATCATCATCGGATGAGGTTCAATCAGTTAGTTTAGATATTCTTCCCCATCCCCCCTACACAAGGCATAGTAAGTGCAGTCATGTTTCTGTGATGTATTCTGTGTGGATTCAGTACATTTATTTATATACCTTCTCAAGGAGCTTGTTACTTGAGTTTTGATATATCTACACTAATAAAAGAGAAACATGGTAATTAGCGTACGACCGCTACCCTTTTCATTGGCTAATGAGTGAGTATATGCAAATTAACTGTCAGCCAAGATGGCAGCCGGCAGCCAGGCACTGAAGTGAGCATGAGGCTTGCTTGCTGCGGACTCCAACGTTCCCCGCCTCACTTGCCGGCCTCTCCACTGCAACTCTAAGCAACTATGTACTATGTTGCAAATAAGAAGGTAAACAAAACCCCAGAAATCAGCCGGACTGAAAGCCAGGCGGACCGAAACATTGTATCGATGTTTTCAGCAGGGAGGCCTCAGAGCTAAAGCTGGCCCAGAATAAAAAAAAGAAAAAAGAAAACAAGGAGCGGTTGGAAGCTTTAGTCACTCGCCAGCCGGAAAACAGCCCTCAGCCCCTACCCAGACTGGCCACGCACCCCAGTGGGGACCCCCACCCTGATCTAGGACACCCTTCAGGGCAAACCAGCCAGCCCCTACCCGTGCACCAGGCCTCTATCCTATATAGTAAAAGGGTAATATGCCTCCCAGCACCAGGATCAGCGGAGCAGCGAGGCTCCCGGCACCAGGATCAGCATGACAGGGGGCAGCGTCCAAACCCCCTGATCGCCCTGCGGCTCTGGGTGTGAGAGGGGGTGGGGCCACAACCTCCCTATCTACCCTGCTCTGTTCATGACAGGGGAAGGCGCCCCAACCCCCTGATCATCCCTGCTCTGTGCCTGATAGGGGGGAGCTCCCCAATCCCTTGATTGCCCTGCGGCTCTGTGTTTGACAGGGGGGAGCTCCCCAACCCTCCCCCCCCCCCCCCCATGGGCCCTGCTCTGTGTGTGACAGGGTAAAGCCATAACCTCTCCATCGGCCCTGCCCCGAGTGTGACAGTGGTGGCGCCCCAACCCCCTGATCGGCCCTGCTCTGTGGGTGATAGAGGGTGGCGCCCCAACCCCCCTCCACGGGCCTTGCTCTGTGTGTGACAGGGTAGAGCCATAACCTCCCCATTGGCCCTGCCCTGTGTGTGACAGGGTGCAGCGCCCCAACCCCCTGATCCGCCCTGCTCTGTGTGTGACAGGGGGGAGCTCCTCAACCCCCTGATCGGCCCTGCTCTGTGTGTGACAGGGCAGAGCTCCCCAACCCCCTGATTGACCCTGCTCTGTGTGTGACAGGGTACGGAGCCCCAACCCCCCTGATGGGCCCTGCTCTGTGAGTGATGGGGGCAGTGCCCCAATCCCCTGATTGGCCCTGCTCTGTGAGTGACAGGGGGCAGCACCCCAACCCCCTGATTGGCCCTGCTCTGTGCATGACAGGGGGTGGCGCCGCAACCTCCCCATCAACCCTGCCTTGAGTGTGACAGAGGGCGGTGCCCCAACCCCCCAATCTGCCCTACCCTGAGCGTGAGTGAGGGTGGCATCGCAACCTCCCGATCCGCCCTGCTCTGTGCATGATGGGGTGGCGCCCCAACTCCTCAATTGGCCCTGCTCTGAGCCTGACCAGGGGCTGCACCTAGGGATTGGGCCTGCCCTTTGCCACCCGGGAACAGGCCTAAGCCAGCAGGTCATTATCTCCCGAGGGGTCTCAGACTGGGAGAGGGCACAGGCCGGGCTGGGGGACCCCCCCCCCCCCCCCCCCCCGAGTGCACAAATTTTTGTGCACCGGGCCTCTAGTGTGTGTATATATATATATATATATATATATACACATATATATACATATATATACACATATATATATATATATATAATTTTTTTTTTTTTGCACTGAATATTTAAAGGCTCATTTGTCAAGAGATTTTGTTTTAGATTAAATTTTTGTTTTAGACAAATTTTTTTTTTAGGAATTCTTATGTAATTCTGCACATACTTGCTTCTTCTTGGCCTTGGACTCGTGGTATGCATGAGATGATCATGATGCACAACAGAGATATCTGTTCTTGAAGTGGACCAGGCTACATGACACATGAGCAGGGTAACATAGATGAGGGTTTTTTGTTTGTTTGTTTTGCCTTTGACCAAAGTATATTTAAATGCTTCTTATAAAAATATGCTTACCTCTTTCCTTTCTATTAATTATGTGCCAAACAGTCTCAGTAATGATTATTAGGTGGGTAGGGATTTGGGGGGAAAATACATCAAATAAGGACTATTTCAAAGGAATTGTATTAACCTTTACTACTAATCAGTAAATCTTGATTCCCTTATTCTTCTTGGAATTGCTGCATAGAGATATCGGGATGGTTTGTGAAATGATCTATCTGAATGTCAAATATAACTTTATAGACTAGTTTTGGATAAAAGATAAATGTGTCCTCCTATTCAGTTTTTAAAACTTTTTATTTTGGAGTATTTTGAACATATGTAGAAGTAATATAATGAATCTCCATGTTCCTATTGCCTAACTATAACAGTTACTAACTCGTAGGCAGTCTTACTTTATGTAATCCTCTCTAAACACCTCTCCCCACCTTATTTGGAAGCAATTCTTAGATACCACATCACCTTTTCTATAAATATCCCAGTTTTTATTTGAAAAGATAATACATTTTAATATAAAACTCCTAATATCATTAGAATGCCAAAACCTCTATTTTTAAATATTATTTAACAACTCAGTGTTTATATTTCCCCAATAGTCTCATAATTTTCTAATTTGTTTATTCAATATGGTTTCAAAAATGTATGTATTGCAGTTGATTTATATGTCTCTTACATTTCTTTTAACATATTGGATTTCAGTCAATCATCTATCTACTTGTCTCTAGCCTCCTCTCCCCTCTCCTTTTCTTCATCCCCCTTTTTTTTGGCGGGGGGGAGGGGGGAATAAATTAGGCAGCTTGTACTGTGGTGATTCATGCAATGTAGTAGGTACTTTTGCACTTCTTTATTTATTTAATTGCATTTATTGGGGTGACATTGGTTAATAAAACCATACAAGTTTCACGTGTACAATAAAACATCATCTGCATACTGCATTTTGTGCTCATTGCCTGAAGTAAACTCTTTTTAGATTAGAAATGTTCTAATGAGTGATCTAGAAGGAAACACATGGAACAGAAAGAAATGAAAAGGAAAGGTAAAAAAATTAAGATCATCTCCAAATTTCCTACTGTAGTTCTTAAAGAAGTTTGAAATGTGTTTTGTGTTGTGTGTGTATATGTGTGTGCATGTGTGTGTGCTTGCATGTGTGTTTTAACTTATAGAAAGAGGAAACAAATTAAACTGTAACTGTAGTCCTAAGGATTAAAGATATTTTTCTTTGCTCGAACCTTAGTAGTGGAATCTTAAGTGCAGAAGAAGAAATCTCCTTCTAATAGATTATTGAAAATAGATGGAAATTTTAAGGACTCATTCTCTGATTGGTGATTAATTAGTTCCAAACAGTTTTAAAAATATAATTGCCAGGGAGCATTAGCCTAATACATTGAGGTTTTGCTTCCTTGAAATTGTCAACAGTTTGGTTCAAATAAACTCACACAAAAAAATCCTATATAATAAAAGGGTAACATGCAAATTGACCCTAATGGTCAGGAACGACCGGTCGCTATGACGCTCACTGACCACCAGGGGGCAGACGCTCAATGCAGGAGCTGCCCTCTGGTGGTCAGTGGGCTCCCACAGGGGGAGCGCCGCTCAGCCAGAAGCCGGGCTCATGGCTGGCGAGCGCAGTGGTGGTGGCTAGAGTCTCTCTTGCCTCCTTGGTAGCGCTAAGGACCCTTCAGGGGATGTCTGCCTGCGGGGAGCAGTCCTAAGCTGGCAGGCGGACATCCCCCGAGGGGTCCCAGATTGCGAGAGGGTGCAGGTCGGCTGAGTGACCTCCCACCCCCCAGTGCATGAATGTCATGTACTGGGCCTCTAGTATATATATAATTGCCATAAAACAGATATAAATAAGATACACATCCCAGCCTGTATGGCTCAATGGTTGAGCATCAACCTGTGAACCAGGGGGTCGCAGTTTAATTCCCAATCAAGGACACATACCGAGGTTATGGGCTCGATCCTCATTGTGGGGCATGCAGAAGGCAGCTGATCAATAATTTTCTCTCATCATTGATGTTTCTATCTCTCCTTCTCCCTTCCTCTCTGAAGTCATTAAAAAAAAAGATACACAGGAAAAAGGGAAGAAGCAATTAATTCTTCTTTGAAGACTAAATTCATTAATGTATTCCATTTCTTTACCTGGTTGGTGATCATTCTCAGAGTACTATATTTCTTCATTGTAGATTTCCCCCATTCCCAAGGCAACAATCCCATCTGGTGGATTCATCAGAAAAAAATTTTATGTCTGTCTAAAAATATGCCAGCTAAATCGTGAAGTGGCATTAAGTCATTTGACAAAATTGTGTGTGCACATGCTCAGAGCATGATATTGTAGTAGATGCTGGGTAGTTTTTTAAAAAGGAGATCCCATTTAATTCAATTTCTCTATCTCCACTTGGATATTTATAGCCACTTGAAACCTATCATCTTTATAAATTTTCCCTTTTCTATCTTTTCTACCAGTTTTTGGCACTGTTGTCATTTTTTATTTATATGTCCTAGAGAAATATACACTAATTTTGGAAATGTTTCTATAATCTATATGGTTGATGATTTATTAATGGATCAAAGATGATAATATTTCCCTGCTTATAAGTATTAAGATGTCACAATTTTACTTTAGTGTTATAGAAAATTTAATCATAATTAGATAACAGTCACTGGAGAAAAAATCTCAATCAGCCTTGGAGGGACAATGCATTTCTGTTAATAGAGGTTATAGGGTGGGGGCAGGGAGAGTTGACATTGATAAGAGCCTTTTGAATAAAATATATCCCACTTCACCTGACTTGGAGGTTTTGAGCTTAGAGAATCATTAGTCTAGAGCAGTGGTCGGCAAGCTCATTATATCAACAGTACAACGATTGAAATTTCTTTTGAGAGCCAAATTTTTTAAACTTAAACTATATAGGTGGGTGCATTGTTATTAACTTAATTAGGGTACTCCTAAGGCTTAGGAAGAGCCACACTCAAGGGGCCAAAGAGCTGCATGTGGCTCGCGAGCCGCAGTTTGCCAACCACTGGTCTAGAGCAATGCTTCTTAACCCAGAGCAATTTTGCACACTCCCCAACCCCACATTTGGCAACACTTGGGGACATCTTTATCACAACCAGGGGAGGGTGTGATACTGTCATCTAGTGACTAGAGACCAGAGATGCTGCTAAACAGAAACCCCTTCTAATCCCGGTCCCTCCCTCCCGCCGCCCCCAAGAATTATTTAATGCGAAGTATTAGTAGTGATGAGGTTAAGAAACCCTGGGCTAGAGTAATTAAGTTAATTTTCTAAGGGATAGCACACATTTGCTTAAGTGGTAGAGGATGATACAGCACTTGAGTAGATGGTATTTTTCAATGGTATTTATATAAAATTAATTACCTAGTTTATTTTCTTTCAGTTTAGTATTTTCTGTTTCTTTTAAGAAAAACAGTTTTCTTAATACTGCATTTTATAACTTCTATCATAGACTTTTTGATTGTTAATAAGAATGTATGAAACAGATATACACTGGGGTATATGCTGAAACTTCATTTATGAATGATCTGCATATTTACTTGTAGAATTGCTTTCATAAATAATAAAAGACTAAAAACAACTTTAAGTAAATGTCCTTGTTAATCCATACATCAGAACATATTCTTGATCTTTCCCTCCCTATTCCAGCAGCTATTTATTAAGTACTAAACATAGCTGTGGGCACCGGGGGACATAATGTTGCAAGGGCAGTCATGTTCCTGTCTTCATGGAGCTTGTTTTCTATTAGGAAGGCAGGTGATCGGATGAGCAATAAGACAGTGTGGTGAGAGCTATATTGTAGAGACCTTACCGAACAGTGGGAGTGTCAGCAGAGCTGAGGGCAAAGATGTAAACATGGAAATTAATCATGGTATTTGGAAGTGCCAGGGCTTAATGTAAAAAATGTATTTGGGAGAAATACTAATAAAACTTTTTTAATGGTTAAAACAATTTTAACTATATAAATATATTTAATTTTATGTACATTTAGACTCTATTTTTGCAATGTAATTAAGAGTAAATGGAGCAGGATGATGTTACTTCAGTTAAATATTGCAATCACATATTTGTGTTCTTTATGTAAAATTTTGGTTCTGCTTTTTTATTCATCAGAATTGTGATTACTGAATACTTGTTACAAATATACAATTAAAAAAGCGGTGGGACATTTACAGTGGAATACTATGCAGCTGTAAAAAAGAGGGATCTCTTACCCTTTGGGACAGCATGGAAGGACTATTATGCTAAGTGAAATAAGCCAGAAAAAGACAAATGTCACATGATCTCACTTATTTGTGGAATCTAATGAACAAAATGAGTTGACCAACAAACTAAGACCTGAAGCATGGAGGGATGGAACAGACTGACATATCTTGATGTGGGGGTGGGGGAACAAGGAGAGATCAACCAAAGAACTTACATACTTATATGCATAGACCAGGGACACAGGCAGTAGGCTGGTGAAGACCTAGGGTGGGTGGGTGGGGCTGGGGTGAGAGAAATAAAGGGGGGGGGGGCAAATGGGAGACATCTGTATACTATCATCAATAAAATAAAATAAATGATAATAGTATTGTTGGCAATATGTCAGGTGCTGTGGAGGTCATAAAAGAGCTGGGAACACTGAGATATCATGTAGCTGTACATGTGTTTCATACAACATTTAATGAAGCATTAATAATATGTAAAGCACTTCTTAGAACAGTGCTTCGGACATACCAACATTTCGTACTTTTATATATTGGCCTCTATTATTTCATTTTCTTCATCATTATCATCATGAGTAAAGAGTATTTGAAAAGAATGTGTGAGCCAGCCTGATAAAATGTGGATACGTACTACTTATGCTCAAAGAATTAGTGAAGTTTTAAGATGTGCTGTGAGACACTCCAATAGACATTAATGGTGGGCGTGGAGTGTTTGCAATATCAGATACCATGGATTCCCATGACATCAGGTAGATCAGAGGCATTCGGTTAACCTCGTTAAATATAGTTCTTTATTGTTGGCTTCTCGCTAAGACTAAGTCTTTTCAAGTTTCTTTAATCATAGTTTACTTTTAGTGATCCTATATTTCCTTTGCTGGTACTTCCCACCCACCACCTGCTCCCTGCCACCAGACTAGTGGAAAAATGAGTTCTAATCTAAGAATGGCCACCTAGTTTGAAAACATATTTTCTCTTTTATTTTTATTTGTGGCATTGGGTTCAAAAAATAAATTTATATTCTCTGCACATTGTAGTACCCACTATCTTAGTACTCATCTGACTCATTTTTCATTCTTTTTATAACTTTGATTGCAAGTTAATTCTTTAAAAGCTCTGCCAGAAGCAGTGATTGGTGTTCCCGTAGTTAATTCGGCTTTCCATCCTCCTCTAAATCATTGGTTAGATATGAATAGCCTTTACAATGGATTGTGAGATTTAATCAGTGTAATGTGGAATAATGATATGCTTCTATGGATGCTGTATGATCATTACAGTGTACAAATGTTTAGATGTTCAGCATTTTGATGCCATTTTGTCGTGTTTCCAGGCTGAAGTAAACATATTTCATACACCTGCTTACTTCGTTTTATTTGAAGTTTACCATTTTACTTCTTCCTTCATGTTTATTGAGATATCATTTGTAGTTCCTTATGATAATGGAGCCATACACTCTTCATAAAAATTAATATATGTAGTGAGCACTGCATTGAGATCTTCTTGGGGCCAAGGTCCAGGACCTTATGTTTGGTCCTCAAATGACCCATTACCAAGTCCTTAGCAGAACTGCCTGAGGACTAGACCTTTTGTAATGCCAATTTGTTGCTCAAATTATTTCAGCATTGTCCATAGGGAACTCTTACATTGGTTCCAGTAGCATTTTGATATGATCCCGTATTTATTTCTTTCTTGCTTGCTTGCTTTCTTCCTTCCTTCCTTCCTTCCTTCCTTCCTTCCTTCCTTCCTTCCTTCCTTCCTTCCTTCCTTCCTTCCTTCCTTTCTTTCTTTCTTTCTTTCTTTCTTTCTTTCTTTTTCTTTCTTTCTTCTCTCTCTCTCTCTCTCTTCTTTCTTTCTTTCTTTCTTTCTTTCTTTCTTTCTTTCTTTCTTTCTTTCTTTCTTCTTTCTTTCTTTCTTTTTTAAAGTATATATTATTGATTTTAGAGAGGAAGGGAGAGGGAGAGAGATAGAAACATCAATGATGAGAGGGAATCATTGATCGGCTGCCTCCTTCACGCCCCACACTGGGGATTGAGCCCGCCATCTGTGCTTGTGCCCTGACTGGGGAACGAACTGTGAACTCCTGGTTCATAGGTTGATGCCCAACCACTGAACCATGCTGGATGATCTTTCTTAAAAGCACTTCCTTGTTTTCTGACACAGAAGATGCTCTCCATCACTTTGTATTCCCTCTGCCTACATCCTAGGATCATTCATTTCCCAAGGTCCCCTGGTTCCTTCTAATGGAGATATTAGGCATTAAGATTTGGGTGCTGGGTGGGCTTGTTTTTACTGGGAATTCACCACTTCTAGGCCCTCTCCCTGGACAGACTGGGAAATATGTAGGTACATAATAACTCATCTATCTCTACATATCTATAATTATTTCTACATCTAGCTCTCCATACATGTTAACATAGATACACATTCATACCACATCTCCCACTTTAACCCACCAGCACAGATTCCTCTTTTGCTTATTTGTGATTTTTTTCCTCTGAGTGTAGGAAACCCGACTCTCATTATCTATAATAGATTTACTTGTTTTTTCAACCTTCCTAGACATAAACAGTAATTTAGAATTGCTAACCCGTATCTCCATGAAAAATCAGTTTACCAACTAGAATACAGTATTTGTGTACAGTTCTTTCTGTCTTTAGCTTTGCAATAAGCAGTGTTGAGCCTTTTTCCCCCAGTTATGTAGGTCAGTTCCCTCTTTCTTTACAGTGAGGCTATGCCATACATTTATAATATAGTTAAATTCACTTGTCACGGGCCGCAGTTCATCCTGGGTTCCCTGGCATCCTGGTGAATGCCTTTTTTTAAAGATCTGTGTGTAGTCAAGTTTATTCTTTGGGCATATAGGCCTTTGAGTTTTGACAAGTGACTGGAGTGAGATATCTACCATCATGGTACCATTCAGAACATTTCCAACCCCTTGGAAAGTTCCTGTGTAGCCTCTGTATATCAACCCCACCCCTACCTCACCAGTCCTTAGCAATCACTGATCTGTTTTACATCCTTATAGTTTTGCCTTTTCCAAAATTCTGTCATTTTAAGTTCGTGCTTTAGTACAGTTGTGTGTCAAGACAGGTTTGCCTTTGTTTCTCAATACGTTGTAGACTGAACAATAAATCTTTGTTGTATTGTGTCTTCTGAAACCAGTATTGGTGTTGAGTTAGCTCGTAGCCAGCAAATCAAAAAGAAATCTTTGAAAAAGTACATGCAGTGAATTACATGTATTAGGTGCGATTTTTACCATGGAACATTTCCAGGTCCTGTTGGGGAAGAGGAATAATAAGAAAGCCTTATACTTTTGCATTAACATTCTGTTGATGCAGCACACTTCCTGTCTTTTCTATTCCTTGTGAATTTTTCAGTAAATATATTTCTTTTGTTGTTTCAGAATTGCTGATAATTACATTTTATGTGAGAGCAGTTTTCTTTAAAAAAATCTAAATGCTATTTAGGAAAAAAGTATTTTGTTTCCTTTAAAATAAGTATCAAAGCATATGACTAAGGGATTATTATATTTTTGTTCAGGCTTGAAGACATTTTGCTTATTTTTAACTGTATTTTTTATTTTTCTACTTGGTTTGTAGCCTTTAGTAAAGTAACTTCTTTTGATCAATTGAAATTATCTCTATTTAGAATAAGGGATATATAAAACATTTCATACAGAAAGATTTTTTCTCTGAGACATCTGTGCTGTTATATTTTATATTTTTGATGGTGTTGCTGAAGGAAAAGTGGATACTGTGTCTTTAATGGAAAGCAAAAGGTTATCTTTCTCTGGCCTTTGTGTGCTGATGTGGTGTAGGCAGCCAGACAGGCAATGTGTGCAGAGAGACCGGGGAACCGGCTGCGGATCGATAGGAGTGGTGTGAAGTGAATTAATGCGAGGCAGGCCGTCTGTCTGTCATAAGGATTGCGGGGAATGTGGGGCAGTGTGGTCAGTGACTGCAGAGATCTGCTTCCAATAAATTCAAACCTCTGCCTGAGAAGAAACTCCCTTCCTTATTGTTAAATTTTACTTTATTCAAAGTAAATGTTCATATCAAATTATTGCCTCTTGCTTATTTTTATTGGACCACTAGAAAACCGTAGTTGTGAGAAACTGATGAAATAAAAATACCTGCTTTTATTTTAGATCCATTTTTTTAAAACTCAGTAAAAATCTATATTATGGAATGAGGAATATAATTGTGGTTAATATTTATAAATATTTTGGTATATATTTTTCTTTCTGAGTTCTAACAATGTGGTTTATCGCTTCCATCTAACCTTTAATGAAATAATAAAATTATAATGAACTCAGCTGATTTTATATTCCAATATTGGTTACAGTGCTGTATTTTAAATGTTACTCTATTAAACTTTAGTATTTAATCTTTGATTATTAAGTTAATCACATGACACTGAAGTCTTTGGAGTTCAAATAATTTATCATTACTCAGTTATTATTAGCCAGCAGGAGAAAAATGATTATAAAGGCAATTTACACACTTTTGAAAGATAAATTTTAGAATAATATTTTACTGGTGGGGAGAGACAAGTACAGTTTTATAACATTGATTTTGAAAACTATCTCCATTAAAATTTTTTTAAGTGTTAAAAATGTTGTGTACAGACGGGGAAGTTGTACATTTTGTGACCGAAGTATTTGGAAGTCTAGATGGCATGAAGATATCACCATGGAAGTTACTTTAGGAATTGAACCTTCCAGCAACTGCATATATAGTATCCTTCAAAATATTTAAAAAACCAAAAGCTACAAATATTCAAGGTTTTCTTTTCTTCCAACCTATATTAACTTAAACATGTCTGTGTGATATTCACCCTTGCTGCCTCGGGCTTATGCCAGGCACCCAGAGAAGGAACCGGAGTCAGTAGCCACCAAGAACTGTCTAGGACAGTGGTCAGCAAACCACGGCTTGCGAGCCACATGCGGCTCCTTGGCCCCTTGAGTGTGGCTCTTCCACAAAATACCACGTGCAGTATTTTAAATATGAGGGAAGCTTTTCTCAACAGGTTTCAGGAATTCAGAACCAGCAAAGCGAGGTTAGCCTTTGTTAAAAAACCTCTCAATGCTACTGTAACAATTAAATTTTTCTCCCTTTAATATTGACATTGGCAACTTTGAAATGCAATTGCTGGATTTAAAAAACAAAGAACTGTGGAGCTCGAAATTTGAACGTCTTTGCGCTGATATAGAAATATTGGAGAAAAACAAATGTGAACTTAGTTCACAGCACAAGTGGTCTGCTTTGAAAGACCTGGAGAAGGAAGATATGTTGATTTTTAACACCTGGAGTAGTATTCCTGACTCATATAATCAACTGAAAAAACTAGCGTTTGCTGTTCTTTCCTTTTTCTGGTCTACATATTTATGCCAACAATCATTTTCAAGCATGAACCTTATCAAGAGTAAATTGAGAAGTCATCTTATTGATGAGAACCTGGAATCGTGCCTAAAATTAAAAACAACAACATACAGAACTGACTTACCCAAACTTTCCAAGGAGATGCAAGGCCATTGTTCACATTAGTGTTTGTCAGTCATTGTCATGATTTAATTTTATGGATATTATAAGGTAAATTGTAAGGTATTTAATTTTATGAATAAATAATATCATTATTAAGTATGATACCAAGTTTTATTCAATGTACCTATAGTTTAACTAAGACTTAAAACTTTAAGTAAAGTTTATTAAGTTAATTTTAGGGAACGTTGTGGAGTGAAAGATGTAGTGTCAAGGATTGAGAAAGCTATGTTGAGATGCTTTGGACATATAGAGAGGATGAACGAAAGGAGATAGACGAAACAAATATACAAGACGAGTGTGAATGGGAGAGTTGGAAGGGGTTGACCTCAGCAAACGTACCTCAATCAGACTGAGGATGTTTTTAGCAAAGGCCAGCTTAGAAGTACCCTAATTAAGTTCATAACAATGTACCTACCTATATAGTTTAAGTTTAAAAAATTTGGCTCTCAAAAGAAATTTCAGACGTTGTACTGTTGATATTTGGCTCTGTTGACTAATGAGTTTGCCGACCACTGGTCTAGAACTTGACGTAGCAGTGGCAGCTCCAAGGTCTAACTACTTAAATTTGGGGAACAGAACATGCCATGTTAGTGCCACCACTTTGTACAGAACTGTTGCAGTGGAAAAATTAACAGTGTTGTATCAATGGCCCATGATGAATTCACAATGACAAAGCCATTCCTTTGCAGAATCACTTTGTGGTTGATTTTTCAGATAAAATTTTAAAATAAAGGAGGGGAATTACTAGAAAATTAGTAATAAGTTCATTAAAAATAGCTATCCTATGTCCTATATAATAAAAGCCTACTATGCTAAGTGTCCGGTCATTTGTTCAACCAATCAAAGCATAATATGCTAATGATATGCAAAGGCTGCTCAACTGCTCGCTATGACATGCACTGACCACCAGGGGGGCAGTCACTCCAACCTGTAGGTTAGCTTTCTGCTGGGGTCTGGCCAATCAGGACTGAGCGAGACTGGCCGGACACGCCCTGGAGCCCTCCCGTGCTCCCTCCTCGGCTGGCCAACCTCTCGCTTCCCTCCCTGGCCCTGATTGTGCACCAGTGGGGTCCCTCGGCCTGGCCTGCACCCTCTCGCAATTCAGGACTCCTCAGGGGATGTCAGAGAGAGGGGATGTCAGAGAGCTGGTTTCAGCCGGATCCCGCAGGCCAGGCTGAGGGACTCCCTCTGCCCCCCACCCTGAGTGCATGAATTTTGTGCACCAGGCCTCTAGTCTAAAATAATCACAAAGAGGAGATAAGAAGGTAAATGCCACATTCCTATATAAAGGCTTATTGCTTAAATACAAAAATCAAAGATTGTTTCAGATTATTAAAATGTAATTTGAGACTAAGAGATTTCTTAGTCTCATTTCTTGCTTAATCCTTGATAATTTTTAAAATGATTAGAGAAACAAGGAAAAGATATTAAGGAACAGTTTAGATAATAACAATAATTTCTTAGTAGTATTTTCCTTTTCTGTAAAATTAAAAGTCTCTATGAAAATAAAGCTGGCATTTATATGTAAGAAGTTTACAAATCCATTTAAATTGATCTCATTTAATCAGAGAGCTTACGTAATTGCTCAACAAAACACAGCTACTAAATTCAGGAACAGTATGAAACATGTAGGTCTTTTGATTTCAAACCCCAATATCCTTTACTACCAAGATCTTCCAGGGGCTGAGTTCCAGGACAGGAGGTATGACAGAACACCACATCACAACCATGAGAAATCATGGAATAATATGATACTGAGTGTAAATACTGTCCAGCCCTTCATGGTGTTCTTAGGCTATACCAGGTAATTGTTCAAATGAGACTATTCATTGTTTTGGGAGAATGCTTCAGGAGCAAAATTGTATATCTCAGAGTAGTCAAAGCTGAAAGATCAAGTAAGTGTGCTGAAAATGGTAAGGGATATAAAATCCCTTATCTCTTAGCAGATAAAAGAAAATGCAAAGAATAGGCTAAAACTACAAACCAATGTCTCTAATAAATATAGTCTCAAAAACCCTTAACAAAATATAAGCACATAGAATTTAGCAACATATAAAAAGAATTATACAGCATTACCAAGTGAGGTTTATTCTAAGAATGTAAGTACAGTTATATTAAAAAAAAAACAATCAAGCCCTAACCAGTTTGGCTCAGTGGATAGAGCCGTGATGGCGAACCTATGACACGCGTGTCAGAGGTGACACGTGAACTCATTTTTTTGGTTGATTTTTCTTTGTTAAATTGCATTTAAATATATAAAATAAATATCAAAAATATAAATCTTTTTTTTACTATGGTTGCAAATATCAAAAAATTTCTATATGTGACACGGCACCAGATTTAAGTTAGGGTTTTTCAAAATGCTGACATGCCGAGCTCAAAAGGTTCGCCATCACTGGGATAGAGTGTTGGCCTGGGGACTGAAGGGTCCCTGGTTTGATTCTTGTCAAGGGCACATGTCTAGGTTGCAGGCTTGATCCCAGTAAAGGGTGTGCAGGAGGCAGCCAGTCAATGATTCTCTCTCATCATTGATGCTTCTATCTCTCCCTCCCCCTTCCTCTCTGAAATCAATAAAAATAGATATTAAAAAAAAAAAGAAAGAAAAAAGCGCCCTAACCGGTTTGGCTCAATGGATAGAGCGTCTGCCTGTGGACTGAAATTCCCAGGTTCGATTCTGGTCAGGGGCATGTACCTTGGTTGCAGGCACATGCCCAGTACTGGGTGTGCAGGAGGCAGCTGATCGATGTTTCTCTCTCATTGATGTTTCTTACTCTCTCTATCCCTCTCCCTTTCTCTCTATAAAAGGTCAATAAAATATATTTTAAAAAAAAGAAAGAAAAAAGCAATCAATATAATGTAAAATATTAACAAGCTAAAGAAAAAAATCATATGGTCATAGTAATCATTTAACAACATTCAACATCAAGTAATGATTTTTAAGACTCAGAAAAATAAGAAAAAAAGAGGAACTTCCTCAACTTAATAAAAAAGAATATCTACTAAAAATGTATAGCTAACATTATAGTTAATGGTAAAGGACTGAATGCTTCTCTCCTATCACCAGGAATGAAGCAAAGATATCTACACTGGCCACTTGTATTTAACACAGCATCAGAAGTTCTAGCCAGTATAATAAAGCAAGAAAAACAGCAACAACCATACAACCATACAGTTTGGAAAGGTTGAGGTCAATTGTCTTTATTCAATGATCTAATAACTGCCCACATGGAAAAACCAAAGGATTCTTAAGAAAAAATAAAAAATTAAAATAAACTAATAAATGAGTACAGCAAGGCTACAGAATACAAGAATTTTTTAAAAAATCAATCACATTTCTATATGCTAGCAATGAACATGTGGAAGCCTAAATTTAAAAAATACTATTAATAATGGTTCAAAAAACTGATATACTTAGAAGTAAGTCTAAAAAACATATACAGGACTTGTGTGCGGACACCTATAGGACACAGATGAAAGAAATCAAAGAAGATCTAAATAATAAAACAGACATATAAGGGTGAGGTGAAGCAGATTTACAGTTGTGAGTACATTAGGGTTTATTCTTAGTTATTAATTATTATATTACTTTCCATATGAACAACTGTACACATACTTTTGCCCTTCCCTGTAGTGTTCATGGATTTGTGGGTTCATGTAGAAGATTCAACATAGTAAAGATGTCGATTCTCTATAAATTGATATATAGGTTTAACATAATCCCAGCATAATTTTTTGTAGGTATAGAAAAAATTATTCTAAAATTATGTAAAGACAAAGGAATTAGCTAAAAGAGTTTTGGAGGAAAAAAAGTAATGTAGGAAAAATTCGTCTGCCTCATTTCAAGACATCATCTAATGTTATTAAAACTACTAGAGGCCCGGTGCACGAATTCATGCACAGGTCCCTCAGCCTGGCCAATGATTGGGGCCAATCAGGAGGGCCAGCTGGCCAGGGGGAGGGATCATTGGCAGGGGGAGGGACTGTGGAAGATTGGCTGGCTGGCTGAGGGGAGGGACCACGGGATGTTGTCTGGCTGGCCCCCTGATTGGGGCCAATGGGATAACTGGCTGGCCGGGGGGAGGGACCTCAGGAGGTTGGCCAGCTGGCTGAGGGTCTGCGGGAGGTTGGTTGTGCAAGTGCACTGACCACCAGGAGGCAGCTCCTGCGTTGAGTGTCTGCCCCCTGGTGGTCAGTGCGTGTCATAGCGACCACTTGTTTAGTCGACCGGTTGTTCAGTTGCTTAGGCTTTTATATATATACTAGAGGTCCGGTGCACAAAAATTTGTGCACTCACTGGGGAGGTCCCTCAGCCCAGCCTGTGCCCTCTCGCAGTCTGGGACCCCTCGGGGATGACCATCTGCTGGCTGAGGCCTGCTCCCCAGGGGATTGGGCCTAAGCTGGCAATCAGACATCCCTCTGGCAGCCTGGCAGCCATCGAGGGATGTCCACTTGCCAGTGTGGAGCAGACCTAAGCTGCAGTCGGACATCCTTAGTGCTGCTGAGGAGGCAGGAGAGGCTCCCACCACTACTGCTGTACTGGGAGCCATCAGCCTGACTTGTGGCTGAGCAGAGCTCCTCCATGTGGGAGCTCACTGACCACCAGAGGGCAGCTCCTGTATTGAGCGTCTACCCCCTGGTGGTCAGTGTGTGTCATAGTGACCAGTCATTCCCAGTCTTTCTGCTGTTAGGGTCAGTTTGCATATTACCCTTTTACTATATAGGATAGAGGCCTGGTGCACGGGTGGGGGCCTGCTGGTTTGCCCTGAATGGTGTCCCGGATCAGGGTGGGGGTCCCGCTTGGGTGCCTGGCCAGCCTGGTTGAGGGGCTGATGGCTGTTTTCAGGCTGCCCGCACCCCCTTCAGGGTGGGGGTCCCCACTGGGGTGCCTGGCCAGTCTGGATGAGGGGCTGATGGCCGTTGTCAGGCTGCCCGTACCCCCTATAGGGTGTGGGTCCCCACTGGGGTGCCTGGCCAGCCTGGATGAGGGGCTGAGGGCTGTTTTCAGGCAGGCCAAGCCTGCAACTGAAGCTCCCAGTCTCTCCTTTTTTTCTTTTTCTTTTTTTATTCTGGGATTTATTTACCTTCTGTAATTGAAACTTCGTTGCGGCTCCAGCTCCGAGGCCGGCTGGCTGAAAGCAGGTATCTGGGGTTTGTTTAGCTTCTATAATTGCAACATTGTTGCATCCGGAGCTCAGAGCTGGGCTGCGGCAGGCGGGGAACCTTGGCTTCCTCCATCACTGGAGCAAACAAACCTCATGTTTGCTTCAGCTGCCTGGCTGCCGGCCGCCATCTTGGTTGGCAGTTAATTTGCATATCACCCTGATTAGCCAATGGGAAGCGTAGCCGAGGTATGGTTAATTACCATGTTTGTCTATTATTAGATAGGATAGATGTGGCTTTAGGCTAATAGAATAGAGAACCCATAAAAGATTCATACAAATACGCCCAATTGGTATCGGATAGGTGCAAAAACAATTCAATGGAGGAAAGACAGTCTCCTCAACAAATGACCTACTGTAACTGGACATCTGTAGACAAAAAATCCAAACCTTGTCCTAAGGTTCACACCTTATAAAAAAATTAATTCAGAATGAATCATGGCCTTAAATGTAGATCAAAGAAGTATAAAACTTTTAGATAAAAAAAAAAAAATCTTTTGAGATCTAAGGTTAGACTTGGCACCAAAACCACAATCTATAAATGAAAACTTGCTAAAGTAGACTTCATCAAAATTAAAAACCCTATTAAGAGGCTTAAAAAAGCAAGCTACAGACTGGGAGAAAGATTCACAAATCACATATCCAACAAGGGACTAATACCTAGACTATTTAAGGCACTCTCAAAACTCAACAGTAAATAATCAGGCAGTTCCTCTAAAGGTTAAACATGGCGTTATCGTATGACCTAGCAATTCCACTCCCAGGGAATGAAACATGTCCACATATAGACCTGTATGTGAGTGTTCACCGCAGCATTATTCATAAAAGCCAAAGAGTTTAAAATATGAATGGTCACCAACTGATGAATGAATACATGAATCTATCACAATTTATTGATGAAAAAATAATGGTGATACATTCGTACAATGGAATATTAATCAGTACTACAAGGGAATGAAGTACTAAGTAAACGCAGCCAGTTACAAAACACCACCTGCTGAAATGTCCAGAACAGGCAAGTCTAGAGACAGAAGAACATTTGTGGTTGCTTAGGGCTGCATAGACTGGGGGAAGAGAGGAGTGACATGGGTAGGGTTTCTTTTTGGGTGATGAAAATGCTCTGAAATGGATTGTGGTGACAGCTGTACAACTCTGTGAATATGCTAAAAACCACTGAATTATACATTTTAAAGACAAATTTTATGGCATGCAAATTATATTGTAATGAAGCTGTTTTTAAAAGTTGTCTTTCTAACAATTCCAGATTAGCCAAGGAATTCATACCACTTCTGTATATTCCCTTGGTACCTTTTCTGTAGCGGATGGAAATAAAAAACATCTAGCCAGCCGTATAGTTAATGGTAAAAGACTGCATGCTTCTCTCCTATCGTCAGGAATGAAGCAAACATATCTACACTGGCCACTTGTATTTAACACAGCAGCTTGATCTAGTTCACCTGTCTGCTTTCAATTAGGTTCCTTTCAATGTGATAATTATCTGACTTCATATCTAATTCCTTCATAGACAGAGATGTTATACACTTTCGGGGCAATGCATTTCAAGTCTTTTACATTGATCCAGAGACAAATCCCTCTTTTGTCATCATTCTTCTGCCCACCGCCAAATTTTAAGCAAGCTAATATTAAAGATAAATAAATTTAATTTTTTAAATAGTCCTCACTTTCTATGTATTTTTCCTCTTTTAGCATAATAATGTCTAAATCAGCTAAAGCAAGAACGTTGAAAGGGTCCAGTAAAAATGTAATTTACTTCAGCTTTATTTTTTTGTTTTTCCCAGATCTTAGTGAAAAAGCCAATATATTTTGTATCCATGTATGTACACACACACATAAAGAAATAGAGTCCATATTAATGTTTGTTTTGGTACTTTGTATCTCTTCCTAATTTTGGTGGATGTACAGGGGTGAGTAAAAGTAGTTTTACAGTTGTGAGTATGCAAAACAGAATTTATTCTTGTATTATTATTTATTAATTGTATTATTTTCCCATGAAAACAACTGTAAACTTATTCCTGCTCACCCCTGTATTGTATTTTTTTAAAATGTATTTTGTTTGCATCCCGTAAGTTAAAAGGATTTAAGAGTCTTGATCTACCTTTCTTTTAGTTCTTAAAAACGGAACCTTGTGATTCCCATTTGTTCTAGCCGGGGTCTCAGCGGAAGCCATGCAGACCATCACCACTGCTCCCGACACCGCCTCGGGGCCCGAAGCCAAAGTCCAGGAGGACGAGCATGACCTTGCAGAAGATGACATCACAACTGGTAGGGAGACATCTTTAACATAATCTGGATGAGGCTCGTCCAGTTTTGGAAAGTGCTTGTCTGTCGTTTATAGCGGGACTAAGTATGTTGATGGAGAGGATGGAAACTGGTATTGATGGAGTGTTTGGCTTTACAAGTCTCTTTAGTGTCCTTTTTGATCTTGAAGTGGAAAGAAGTGGAACCATTTATTTGGTCTGGGTTTGCTCATTGTTGCTCTAACAATGAACCTGCTAGCTGTGCATTTGATTTTCTGGGGACCTTCTAATTCAGAGGCGAGGCTCATTTCTAAAGCCTTGGAACATGTAGAGGAATACACCTATTATGTTATGAAAGGTTTTGCAATTATAGGGTAAATTGAAGCTATTGAAGTTGTAATAGCAATATATGCAATATGGACTGCATACGGAAACTTACAGATACTCTTTTTTATGTATACAACAGAAATAAATGCTGCTTTTAAAAGTTATTTACATTCTTATCTGTATTATTTATCACCTTACCAGGCATAAAGTAAAATTTAGAAAAGCCATATAGCACATATTTTCAGCCTGTCTTTTTATAGATTTAAACGGTTCCAATTACTGGATCTTCAAATGCATTCAATTCAATTTTTTTTAATGCACAGAGGATAAAAAACAATCTAGTATAGATATTTTTATTGGTATTAAGAATGATAAACTTTTATTTTTGGTGTGGATGGTTAAAATGTAAAATCTGACGACATGTGTCTATAATTATCGTGAAGCAACAAATATTAACTCAATAGTAATCAATAATTTGAGAAGAAGCATGCCCAGAAAATATCAGTAAACTTTCCAACAGAAATTAAAGGGAGAAAGGAACAAAGGGGAGGTTTATTTTGTTTTTCTTTTGAAGCTCTGAGTGGCAGTTTCCTTACTGTTAGCACCTGAATGCCTTTAAAATTGCTTCACTGGGAAGAAGGTGAGGGAGCCTAACGATCTCCCTTGAAAATTTACAAAGCCTGTATTACCTTAAAAACCCATGTTTGTGTCACTGCTGCAAATAAGGAGTTGACTAAGTTGGGAGCATCTGGTTTTCAGTAAAAATGAGAGGATGGTGGTTCTTTTTGCTTCTTACTTTTTAATGTTACTAATTCATTGATATTTTAAAAATCATCTACCTTAAATATAAATTATTTTAGAAACTTTCACCTCTTCTGAAAGTCATTTGCACTTCACAAGTATGAAATTTGTTTCAGTAGCTACTAAAGGAAATTGTTTCATTTGCAAGTTTTTAAAATCATTTTTTATTTTATTCCATTTTTATTGCTTTTTAAAATGCTGTTAGAAATGTTTTGTTATATATTAATTCCTATAAATTTTAAAGACCTTCTTCTATAAAAAAAGTAGTGGTTTAATTCACAGGAAAAAAGAAGAGGTTACCTTTGCAATAGTAGAATAATTCAGTTTGCATTCTGAATAAAAGGTAAATTTTTGAGCACTCAAACAATACTAAATCAATACATTGAAATTTTGAATTATGCACTACCAAAGTCATAAGATTGCATTATAACACGTGACTGTTTTTGTCTGATTGCTGAAACATATCAAGAAGCTTAAAAATGAAAATCTAGTGTTGGGGAGTAAATTAATGCTACACGAACTGCCTTTGAACCTGTCTGAAGTTCAGTTAAACATGTGTGATGAATGGCTTCTATCAGTTGATTTATTCATTTCATGCCATGGGTACTAGAACAAGAATGTTCAAAATCCAGAGAATTTAAATAACTGAAAAAGGGTTCCCTTACCATGTTGTCAAAGCAACTAGTATGCTGCAGTCTGCAGATCGTGCAGGTTAGATTGTGTGACTTGATTAAGATGTGGTATAGATTTTTATGAAGGTTTAGAAGAAAACCATATTTCTTTTTATTGACTAGAGTCCTATATAAATTGCATTATGAAAAATATGGTAGATGCATCAAGAGAAACCTGTTCTAAGCATAATAATCTTATTTGGGGATAACCAGCATTGTAGAGCACAAATACAAAAGGGAAAACTGGTCAGCTTAGTCATTCACGTTGAAAAACCTGATTGCTTTTTCAATTATTTAAAAGAAATTGCTCTAATAATATCGTCTCATGAAATAAATAGAAATTATATCATGACAGAGATCTTTGCCTGTATTTTGAATGGATTCGTATTTGGAGACTACAGTTAAGCTAGTATGTATTATTGTATTAATTATATATTTGTAGTAATCTGGAACTTAATTTTTTAATTAACTTAATTAAACAACTGACCAATATACCAATTAAAATACGAAGTATATCTAGTGCTTTTGCTATAGGAAGAATAGTCATTTTTGAAATTTTTCTTTTGGATGAGGAATTGAAGGAAGTATGAATGTGGTCTTGTGACACTGGGATCTGAGTCTAGCAGTCTTTGTGTTGCTTATAAAAATAAAGATCCATGGATAAAACTGTGTAAGTGTTAGCTGTAGTCAATTGGAACTAATTAAATTTATTTGAAATGAAGAATCTTAACTGGAAGAGGACAGCTGGAAAAACTGGGAAGAAAAAATTGAGTCTTGATTGAGACAATTTAAACCTTCTCGCTGTCATTTAAAGAATATGCTGCAGCTCCTTTCTATATCTTTTTTTAAAGCTAATATCTATTGATCGGCTCTACAAAGTAATGCCACAGTGCGCCTCGGTCAACACATACACTCGGTTTTTCTTAGCATTCTTTCTGAGGATCATCAAGTTCTTTCCTTTAACCACATGTCTTAATAACACATCAAAGCTATACTAGTTATTTTTGCAGATTAATATTGTTTTTAATGTAGAAAGATATTAAAACTTCTTCCATTCTTTATATTGTATAGTATGCATGGTAATGTACTTTCTTTTTCAATGAAATTGCTTCAGGTTTTGCACTACTTTATGTAAAATCAGTTTTAACAATAATAGTATTTTCTTTCAAGTTAAATGAATGGCATTAAGATTGTTTCTAGATTATTTCAGAGTCACAAGACTATTACTCTAAACCCATGGTTTTTTTTTTTCATATAAATACTTTTATTTTTAGAATTGTAATTTAAATGTTTCTATAGAATAACCTATCATCAATATTTGTAAATAATATGTTCTTATTTTCACTACAATATTAATAGGTTATAATTATATTAATGGGAAAAATCTCACTAAAAACTGACTTACATAGAAAAAAATTTAGATAAATCATAATCTATCTTTTTAAGATAGACCTTTTAGGTAACTTTGTTAATTATCCTTATGTATTTTTCATCATTGTAAAGGATGGCATTCTGTGTAAGGATGAAGCTGTACATCACTAAATGTTGCATTTTAAAATAATCTCCCCCTAAGTGCAGGTTAAAAGAAGGGTTTCATTCACAAACCTGCGTGGATCCATTTAAGAAAGTCACTATATTTTTCTGAGGGTCATACTGCAGTGTCTTGCCTCTTGTTCAATGTTGCAAGGACCCAAACTGACCATATAACAGTGATAAAGGGTCAGGAGTCACTGACATTGTCAAAGAGAGACAACTTGATAGCAAATGACCAGCACAGTTGATAGATTCAACTGTTTACAACAAAAGCAGATATGGATCTAGATATGGGTCTGTTGTATTTTTTTTAAAATTTAAATTTATTATTTTAAAAGGTGAGAAGTGCTATGGATAAAAGAAAAAAAATAGGAAAGGTTAAGAGAAATGGAAAGTTACATCTATTGATAATTTACAATATCCAAGCACTTTACACTCGACTCTGACAGCATTTCTCTAAAGTGGATACCTGTATTTTCCCAGCTATGTCGGTGAGGAAACCAGCCTGGAGAGGTCACTTTTATAAGGTCCCATACTTAACAAGTGATAGATCTGGGACTTCAAGTGAGTCCTGCCTGATTCCAAAGCTTATGTGTGGTCTTACGCACCACCCCACCCTGCCTCACATTCTTAAACTCCTTAAACTTTGGCAGATTTTCATTTTCTTTTGAAATGTAAGGTGATGACAGAGTCTACCTTTATTGTTATGACATCAGGCATAAGCCTGGAATTTGCTGGATATCTTATCTTAATATTTAAAATGCAAACTTGTTATTTAAATGTAGACCACAGATTATCTTCTTTAGAGACAAAAAAAATCTCACATATTTATTTGTTCCTTAAATTTTTAACCATTATTTCAGACTACTGTGATATAAAACCGTAATATAAGTAGTGTTTATTACTAAACAGTTATTTTATTGCATACATATAAAGTGAAATATTTATTGTTCTGTCTAGCTTTTGAAGTCATCAGTATAAAACAGACATCTTAACATATATTCATAACTAAAAGTCAACATCTTTAGTATGTTAAGATTGAGCTGACAAGGACATCTAGTCTGAGACTGAGTATTGATTTGTACATTTTACCATTTACTAAAAGCTTTATTCATAAAATGTTTATACATTTGTTTTGGCTGAAAGATAGGAAATTCATTCTGTTAAAGTACATATAAGTTTCAAAGAGCAAAATTTATGACATTATGTATTCAGAAATCAAAAGTACTTTCTAAGCAGAGAGCCAGGGGCCTTATAATTAGCAAAACTTCTACACTGCACCCTTTCCCTTTCTCACTCTTTTTTTTATTTTTATTTTTTTTATTTTTTATTTTTATTTTTTTTTTCACTAAAAGTATTACAAAGGGTATTACATAAGTGTCCTTTTTTCCCCCCCACCCTTGACAAGCCCCTGCCCTCCCTTACCCCCCAGTGTCTTATGTCCATTAGTTATGGTTATATGGATGCATACAAGTCCTTCGGTTGATCTCTTACTCCCCTCCCTCCTGTCCCCCAACCCTCCCTGGCCTTACCACTGAAGTCCGACAATCGGTTTGAGGCAGCTCTGCCACTGTATTTATTATTGTTCAAAAGTTTGTAATGGTCTTAATTATCCATGAATCTCACTCTTTAATTTATAATTAACAGCCTAAAATTTAATCTAAATAACTCACAGTTAGATCTATGTGAGTTTTGAATTGTGATCACTCCCCTTACTTTTGCCTTCAGAATATTAGCTACTACAAAATATAAATTTACTATATAAAGGTTTTTGGATAATTACAAATCATGAACACTGGTTTATGTTCCATGTAGTTTTCATGAACAAAGATATTAAGAAAAATAAAAGTGTGGATTTTATAGTTTTCTGGATGAAACATATCACTCCAAATAATTTACCTTTTTATACCTTTTTCTATCTAGGGGAAGACAATGTAAATTAAAATAATTTTTTGTTTAGTGTTTGACTCTTGGTTCTAGTTGTATGTTGACAAGCTGTTAAGTAGAATATTTCTGCATATGATATTTGGGGTTTCCTGACAGGAATACAACCAAGTTATGGGTTTTAGTCATTTTTTTTTTTCATATTGTCCCTCTGGGTGACTGACCTTCCCTTTTCTTTGGTTTGGACTACCACTTGCATGTTAATGATGATCCATTATGTGTCTGTAACCTAGGGTTTTCTTCTGAGAATCAGGTTCATATATACTCTTGCCTCAGTGTTCCACAGATGCCTGAATTCCAAGTCCAGAATAAGCTCATATTTCTTCCTAGAACTCATTTCCTTTTATATTTATACTAGAGGCCCGGTGCACAAATTTGTGCATGGGTGGGGTCCGTAGACCTGGCTGGTGATCAGGGCCAATTGGGGCCATCTTGCCCAGTCCCAATTGGGGCTGGGCCAATCGGATCCTGCTGGCCAGGGTTGGGGGGGGGGGGGGAGGAGATGGGGAGGGACTGTGGGAGGTTGGCTGGCTGCGGGAGGTTGGCTGTGGGAGCACACTGACCACCAGGGGGCAGCTCCTGCATTTAGCATCTGCCCCCTGGTGGTCAGTGTGTGTTATAGCAACTGGTTGACCGGTTGTTCTGGTCATTCTGGTTGTTCGGTCCTAAGGGTCACTTAGGCTTTTATATATATAGATCTCATTGAAAGCCATCACTAGGGGTGGATACCATTAGCCACCCAAAATCCCAACTGAGACACCAGAAATAAACTGACTCCAGAAATAAACGGGCTTCACCTCTTCTCTGCTGTGTCCACACAGAGTTGGTGCCAGTTCTTGTAAAGGTGCATGTTAAATAGCTCTCGACGAGCTTTCTGTTCGCCATGTCCACAGAGAATACCTAGGTCCACACGTTCAGTTTTTTCTACTTTGGATTATTATTATATTCTTCTGTATCCATCTCCCTTTCTTCATTCCCTTATCCTTCTCCAGCTCATATTTTCCGTCACTCTGAGAGTTTCAGAAGCCAGTTCATCTCCCTTCACCCTCTTTAATTGCTGCTTAATGGCTTCCCATTGATTATACCACAAAATCCGAACACCTTAGCCAGATATAGAGAGCCCTTTGAAGACTGACCCCTAGCTTTACCAGCTGCTAAGCAATACGGAACTTTTCCCCAGAGTCTCCTATTTCATGACTCATACTTTGCATGTTCCTCTCCGTCTAGCTGGGATATTCTCATCTCTCTTAGCCTTGTGGTTAAGTTCTCTGGGTTCCCTTCAAACCCAGCTTGGGTGACACTGTCTTCCCAAATTCCTCTAACCCTCTTATGTAGGATCTCCCCAATGCCTGTGTGCACTTCTGCTGTGATACTGTTGAGTGACTATTTCACTGCCCCTTCCTTGTCATGTGTAGGCATGTGACTTTTGCCTCTTTATATTTCTAGCTTTAAAATAGTACCCAGTACATAGCATTTTCTCAATTAATGCTGGTTGAACAAATGATTGAGTTAGTGGAACCATAACATAACTCATATCTCAAATAGCATTTCTTATGTACTATAGACTATATGTTTTTTTTTGTTGTTGTTGTTGTTTTTAAATATATTTTATTGATTTTTTACAGAGAGGAAGAAAGAGAGCTAGAGAGTTAGAAACATCGATGAGAGAGAAACATCGATCAGCTGCCTCTTGCTCATCTCCTACTGGGGATGTGCCCGCAACCCAGGTACGTGCCCTTGACCGGAATTGAACCTGGGACCTTTCAGTCCACAGGCCAACGCTCTATCCACTGAGCCAAACCGGTTTCGGCGACTATATGTTTAATTATATATATTTACTATTTAGTATATATATATATATATATATATATATATATATATATCGATCTCCTATTCTTATATAACATACATCTGGGCGTGTGTGTGTGTGTGTGTACACATCTTTAACCTTCCCCCTTCTTAGTGGGTATTTAATGGCTCAAAAAGCAACAGATTAGTGAAGGAATAGACTTATTTCCAGATAAACTGTGGTCTTGATATTGTGAAAATGAGACTTGGAACAGATCTAAGAGCATGATTAGATCTACTGATTAGTCACTGTTGATTCCCATTTAAAAGTCTTTTTCTTTTGAAAAATAATATATCTCCAAAATTAGGGAAAGAGGTGACCCATAGGATTTGGGTGAGAAAAATAGGAAAAAATACCTGGGGCAAACGTGTTTGGTAACTGATATCTTTTTTTAATTTATTTTTTATTGGTTTCAGGGAGGAAGGGAGAGGGAGAGGGCAAGAGAGATAGAAACATCAATGATGAGAGAGAATCATTGATTGGCTGCCTCCTGCACGCCCTCTAGTGGGGATCAAGCCTGCAACCCAGGCATGTGTCCTTGACCGGAATCGAACCCGGGATTCCCCAGTCCGCAGGCCATGCTCTGTTCACTGAGCCAAACTGGCTACGGCTGCAATCTTAGTTAGAGGGTAGAAGGTGGGAAGTGCTACTGTGGGTGCGCAATCGGAGGAACAGCTCTCAGAGCTCCTGTGGAGTCCCTGGTCTGTGGTCCGTGCTGACCAGGCAGTGGCGATGTGCTGATGTAAGTCTGTGAACCCCGATTTTGGTTGCTCTCTTTTTGTCCATGCTTTTCTTCCTTCTTTGCATGTCTTTCTCATTGCCCTGGGGATTATGCCACCTCGTTTCTAGGCCCACCCACCTCTGTCAATGAAAACCCCAAATCGTGTGGTTTTACAGGAGCTAGCGATACCAGGGTAGCTGTTCTCCACGAGACCGCTCTGGGGCTTGGTGGCCCACTGCAGGAGCAGCAAGGGGGCCGGTGTGGGAGGTGGAAAGAGGAGAAGGGGGAGATGCCCACAGGAAGGAGAGAAAGGCAGGGTTTTTCCAGGAGGCTTGACATTTAAACACACTCCACTGAAGAATGAGAGTGGAGTCCTGCTGTGTGGTGGCATACGTGGTGTGTCTGTGGCATTCCTCTGGGTGCCCGCAATCAGTTATTTAGCACCAAGAAGACTTGCTTTTTACCGTCTGTTGAAAATTGCAAGTTACACACTCCAATTTAATGTGTTCAGGCTGATGGTTAAAGGCTTGGCCTGGGGTGACTTGCCTAAGAAAAAGCACAAAAGGAAAAGAGGCAAGAGAGCAAGGACAAAGCACAGCTAATAAACACCATTTGAACGTTCAGTTTCTGTTTAAAAAGTTTTAGACTTTTACAAATGGAAAATATACTTCACATCAGTGTATTTTGACCAAGAAAGTGTTTGTGTATTTAAAGGAATTAAATATTGTCCATAACATACATTAATCAACTGTTGCCTTGGCACTGAGTCTTGCATAATGATATTTTCCAATAATAGCACTTGTATTTTTTAATGTGTGTATATATAGCCTGTTTGCATATAACACTTCTGCAAGAGGTTGGCCAAATAAATAATCATTGACATTATCTTAGCAAACTCATCTAAAAATCAGGGACTTAAAATATTAGCTATCACAATAATTCATCAGCATCTATTGAGTATTTAGTATGTGTCAGGTTGTGCTCTAGGCTCTTTTTACTCATAGCAACTCATTGTAATAGAGCCTCATTCTCACTTCCATTTTACAAGAGAGGAAAATGAGTCACAGAATGGTTAGGTCACCTCCAAGTCAAGGCCACAGACAGTCTGGAATGGCAGAGTCAGGATTTGAATCCAGGTCATCTATCTTTAAATCTTGTGCTCTTAAATGGAAGTCATTTGTTCAAGTCCATGTGATTTAAAAAACCTTATAAGAAAACCGAGAAACAAATATATTCATTATGACATATCGTTTTCTCTGTGTGTGTTATAGAAACTCCTATTTTAATTTTTAATATAGTTATAAATTGTTGTTGTTGTTAATCCTCACCCAAGGATATTTTTTCATTGATTTTTTTAGAGAGAGTGGAAAGGAGGGAGAGAGTCCGAGAGAGAGAATCACCCATGTAAGAGAGACACATTGATTGGTTGCTTCCCACGTGAGCCTGGACTGGGGCCGGGATCAAGCCTGCAACCGAGGTACGAGGTATGTACCCTCGACCGGAATCGAATTGGGGACCCTTCAGTCCATGGGCCGATGCTCTATCCACTGAGCCAAATCAACTAGGGCTAGTGATAGTTTTTTTATGTAGTACCCGGAAATATTTACAATGTAGAAAAAAGACTTTCTGTTTCCTTTAAAAAGAAACATAGATAATTAGTACAGGAAGTAATTTTACATATTTCCTAGATAAAATTAAAAGAATTTTATGTTCATATAAAATTACACACATAAATGCACCGGCACATATATAATATTCAATCACAAAAGCTTAAGGTTTGGTTTTCAGATTTTTTTTTTAAAAAAAAACCTTAATTGTTGAAAGTATTACATAGGTTCTCTTTTATATATTCTTTTTGATAAATTTAGACAAAATAAGAAAAACCAGGAATACTTAGATAAGAATGTAGGGCCTGTTAAAAAAAAAAAAAAGCCTTTCTTATGAGTGGATAATCTTCAGGATGAACTTAAAGTTCGACCTTTTGTGAGCTATATAATAACACCTCATGGATAAGAATGAATTGCATTAGATTGTGGCACACTATTGTATATCTGTATATTACATGAATTGCCTTTATAATTGATAACAAACCCATATGACCAAAAGTTGTAATTCACAAATGTAATGACAACAATGTCTCATAACTCACAGACTTGATGTCACACCTGTGAATGATTACTTTTACTGTGCAAGCCATGTTAAAAAGGAAGAACAGGTTTTAAAATGGATGTGGCATTTTGAAGAGTTCTTTCTGTTATCTTATGGTCACTTTTAATATACAAAAAGATAATCAAATTGACTACTAGCATGCTTGAATAATTTCCCCATGATTTCTTGGATTAAAATTAATTGTCAAACATAAAGGCTTTTTTATTTTTAATTTGAAATTTTTAATGTGTTTTTATTGATTTTAGAAAGAGAGGAAAGGAGAGGGAGACAGAGATCAAGCCCACTACCTGGGCATGTGCCCTGACCAGGAATCAAACCAGCGATCTTTTAGTGCATGGGATGACGCTCACCAATGAGCCACACCAGCCAGTGCAATTTGAAATTTTTAAGCACAAATGAAAGTTAACATTTACTTGAGGTGAAGACAGTCATGAACCTGAATGTATTTTCTCCTCATGTGATATACCAGAAAGAGGGGTTCTCCCTCATAAAGAGGATAAAAATCAAGTACGAATACATACCCATCTCTTCATTTTTATAACTATATGCCCTAAATATGGAGGGGTGACTTAAATGAAGTAAACCTAATTTCAAAGGATTCAGAGAAACTGAATCAGCTACTCTCCCTTTGTCCTTTTGTATATATATTTTCAATGTCTTTGGTACTGGTAAAAGAAGTGTAAGGATTGTTTCATTTAATTCAACAAGAACATTAACATGCACCTTGTATTTTTTTTTTTTTATCAGCACATTACAGGTAGGATTTAATACATCAACCAGTTACTTGAGAAGGTGAGGTCTGATTTTAGAGGCTGTGTGTTTTCACATAGCTGTGCGCACACACATACACAACATACATGTACATACGATAGGCTTTAGATGAGAATTCCAAGAACTATGGATGAGCTAAGGGTAGGAATTTTATGAAAGAGGTAAGCCTGCATTTGGGGCAGAGGTGGACAGACTGGGAAAAGCTTTTGAGTCGAACTGTTAGTTTAGAGACTTGGAAGTGAAGCCTGTGGAGAGTTGAGAAGAAGCATAGTTGCCTGTGGCTGAAGGACTGCAGTGCCGCCCAGGCACGAGGCTCCGCTATCAGGTCAGACATGTTCCTTGGGAACGTACCAGATTTTGCATCATGTGCTATATGTTACTTGAAAACAGGGTTTATTATTAAACAGATATGGAAAGGATTTAAAATGTTGATGAAAGGTATTGGCTTCATGCCCAATGTGCTTAATTCTACCTTCATGGTCTTTTTTTTATTCAACAGGTGTTTGTGACTACCTACTAGGTACTGTGCACTTACAGACGCTGAGTAGAGGGTGGAGTTTTTGCTCCAAAGGGCAGACTGATGACTGATCCTGTTTATTTTTTAAAAAAATATATATTTCATTGATTTTTACAGAGAGGAAGGGAGAGGGATAGAGAGTTAGAAATATCGATGAGAGAGAAACATCGATCAGCTGCCTCTTGCACACCCCCTACTGGGGATGTGCCTGCAACCAAGGTACATGCCCTTGACCGGAATTGAACCTGGGACCCTTCAGTCCGCAGGCCGATGCTCTATCCACTGAACCAAACCCGTCAGGGCAGATTCTGTTTATTATTTGTGGGAAATTTTTTACCTTAATAACAGTTATTCCTGAAGGTGTAATAACTCATGCTACTGTGATGTAAAATTTAAATTTCATATGTATGTCTAAAAGCGAATCCATAGATTTCATAGAAGTGGAAAAACAAAATGAAGCAGTAAAATCAGCTAGATGAAAAGCTGGTCTGCAATAGGAAATATAAAATTAGAATATTTAAAATATATACGGTTGCAGCAGAGGCTCCAGTGTCTCTTGTGCTCAAATCTCAGCTTCCCTGCTTATGTGCAAGGTACTTGCCCACGCCAAGCCTCAGTTTTCTCACCTGCAATGTGAGGGTAGTAAGGTTGCATGGAGGATTGAATGAGATGGCGCATGCCTTCTTAGTAGAGGAACTGGCACATAATAAGTGCTCAAGTAATGTTACCTGCCTTTCTTTCTTCCCTCATTGCCATCGGTAAGTGATTTGTTTAATAAATAGAATAAATGGTTTGTAACTAACTTATAAGTCAGTTCTTCTAGATGACTTGATGTTTATTCTAAGTAGTTTAATCATCACTCCTAGGAATATAAATTGATGAGACATATTTATACTTTATTGATAGAGAAATAAGCTACATTCAAAGTTCCATGCTAATCTTCAGAAATTTCTAAAAGCTGGCTCATGAAATGTAGATGAGTTATATCTTCTTAACTACTTTTGTGTTGGCTTTTCTTTACCACATCACTTGTCTGAGTTGAATCTGAACAAGAAGAGTGAATCGTTTGGTGAAGTGGAAATAAAAACAGCCTTAAGAGAAGATATTTCCTTACACTTATGGCAGCCAGGGGAGAGTTCATTTACATTTTGAGACCCGGTTTGGCCAGTGGTGACCAGTGAGGAACGGGAGGGAGAGAATGATGCGGTAAGATTTCTGCAGGTTCTGATAGGACCATGTAGTTGAGTCACTGCTAGACTTAGGAAAGCATTTTTAGAAGACGATAAAGTCTAAAGGATAAAAGCAAATCTTCACCACACTATTTGTAACAGCCTTTCAAAGGAAGAAAGGCGAGAAATCTTGAATGGAGATCTCATCCTTGCAGATGCTTACTTATTAGCTCAGTTCTTAAAAGCATACGTTCAAAAGTAGAATTAGGTGTACCACACCAGAATATCAACTAAGTGTGAGAGTAGAATGAAAATATTTTCAGAATGCAAAATCTCAAAAAAAAAAAAAAGTACCACTCATGCTCTTTTATCAGAAGCTAGTGGAGATGGTGCTCCATCCAAAAAAAAAGGGAGCAAGAGGAAAGGAAGCCTGGGATCCAATGATCCAGGCCACCTGGTGTACGGAGTCTGGCTCCCTGTTTGTTTTAGGTTTACAAATCCTATCCCACTTTCTCGAGAGCCGTCACTGCTTAGGAGTGTAACCTCAGGAACCTAGCCCCCCTGAAGGTCACAGGGAGAAGAGACTTCTGGGAGAAAAGCCTTTGTATTTCAAGGTCTAGCAGCACCTCCTCATGGGAAGGATCTCAATGATCAGAGTAATTTTACTGAGGTTTCTTCAAATGCATAGAACTATGTTCCAGATATTTGGCAAGATCTCTTTTACTTCCCAGGCTGGGCTTGATTTCTGCTCCTAGCCTGTGTACCCATATTCCAGATTAACACAGTGGGATGAGAATTTGGAGGTTAATTGTTGAAACCTATAGAAAACCAGGAAACAACAACAACTAAAGACAATTATGAACAACAGGGAGGAAAAAAAGGAATACCGGAAAAGTTGTCATGATTGATAAACCACGTGGTTGGCCGTGAATAGCATGCACTTCATCGTGAAAATATAAACATTGAGTATGATACAGTTTTAATAACTATGATATAGTGAATTGGGAGGCAGAGGAAGAAGACTGAAGACAGTGTGTGTGAATGTGGTATGTGTGTATGTGCGTAAGACCTGTAAGTTGTGCATATGTGATGGAGAACTCAGTTTTCATAGTGGGAAATTATAAGCCTAAAGGTAAGGTAAGCCTAAAACTGAAAAATTAGAAAGTAGCAACACAGGATTTTCTGAAAGAGCCAAAGGTGGTTTTTGCAGAGGGAACAGTGGGATGGGTTTGAGGGACTGCTGCTTTTTTATACTTACTTATAGAACAGTTTCAGTCTTTAAACAGTGTACAGTCCTATAAATTAAAATTAAATATAAATGTAAAACATTTTTAAAGTAGAACAAGTGAGCACCTATTAAAGGTGATAGTGTAATGTCACCAAGTCCAAGTCAGAATGAACTAGAAGCAAGTGGGTGTGTTCCTGCCCACTCTCTTCCCATCTTTTTTCCTGGCTGTGCTCCAAAGGAGACCAAGAAGAGAGAGCTCCAGTGCGGTACGAGAAGCATAGGATAGAAAGAGGGGGAGAGGTGTTAAACTCGCTTAGTTGACGTGGGTAGAAGAGTGAAGGGGACTCAGCTATATATTTTTTCTTTTAATCTTTATTGTTGAAAGTATTACATAAGTCTTCTTTTTCCCCCCATTAACCTCTTCCAGCCCGCTCCTGTCCTCCCCCGACCCTCAGGGACTCAGATATTTTAAAGTTATTTTTTTCATGATCTAGTGAACTGCATTGAAGGTTTATAAAAACTTGCTGCAGTGATAACAGCATCACTCTTAGTTAATTGTGAAAGAGAAAACGTGCAGAGTGAAAACAAAAATCTGCAGATGGATAAAAGTATTTTTAAAAAACAGAGATAAATGGATCTAAGACACTCTAAACTGGTTAGTGTACTGTTCAGATATACTGGAAATCTGCAGTAGATTTTAAAATATGATTTGGGAGCACCTAGAAGAAACAGTGAGAATCCGTACAGGTGCCCTGAGCCTTCCCACACCTGAATTTCATCACAGTGTTTCAGTTACCATCTATCACCTGAAATAATTTTGATGTTTTGGTGCAAGATGTATAAGATTTATCATAAAGTGACATTTATACTCTCCTGTGGTTTTCACTGCATACAATACACTATGGAATGGGCCATTCTCCTGATCATGGAAAGCTATTTCTCATGATAAATTTGGATTTTTTATAATTTGGTTTGTCATCACTTTATAGCCATTACCTGCACAAGTATTGCTAACGCCTTACTCATTGTTTTCTCATGATGAATTTATCCACCAACTTAGAGATTAGGGAAGAGAATTGAAGAACAGGAAGCAGCATATAAAGACAATTCTAGCATTACAGCTCAAGAATTATCAAGACAACAAACAAACCCGTCAGTAGTAGTAATCACGGCTACAGCGCCACCTCCAGGTTATCTCTGTGCACAGCACCTGGTGCCTTTGCTACTTGTGATGCTAAGGTGTGTGTCTGACCAAATTACATATTTTCACGTGGAAGTTTTGTTTTTTGTGTTTTTTTTAAAAAATAAATCTTTATTGTTCAGATTATTACAGTTGTTCCTCTTTTTCCCCCCATAGCTCCCCTCCACCCGGTTCCCACCCCACCTCCTGCCCTTACCACCCCCCCCCCCCCGCCCCACACACACACTGTCCTCATCCATAGGTGTACGATTTTTGTTCAGTCTCTTCCTGCACCCCCCACACCTCCTTCCCCCCGAGAATTGTCAGTCCACTCCCTTTCTATGCCCCTGATTCTATTCTATTCACTAGTTTATTCTGTTTGTCAGATTTTTTATTCACTTGATTTTTAGATTTACTTGTTGATACATATATATTTGCTGTCACTTTGTTGTTCATAATTCTTATCTTTACCTTTTTCTTCTTCTTCCTCTTCTTAAAGAATAACCTTCAGCATTTCATATAATACTGGTTTGGCGGTGATGAACTCCTTTAGCTTTTTCTTATCTGTGAAGCTCTTTATCTGACCTTCAATTCTACATGATAGCTTTGCTGGGTAGAATAATGTTGGTTGTAGGTTCTTGCTATTCATCACTTTGAATATTTCTCGCCACTCCCTTCTGGCCTGCATGGTTTCTGTTGAGAAATCAGCTGACAGTCGTATGGGTACTCCCTTGTAGGTACCTAACTGTTTTTCTCTTGCTGCTTTTAATATTCTCTCTTTGTCTTTTGCCCTTTGCATTTTAATTATGATGTGTCTTGGTGTGGTCCTCTTTGGATTCCTTTTGTTTGGGGTTCTCTGTGCTTCCCGGACTTGGAAGTCTATTTCTTTCACCAGGTAGGGAAAGTTTTCTCTCATGATTTCTTCAAATGGGTTTTCAATATCTTGCTCTCTCTCTTCTTCTGGCACCCCTATAATTCGGATGTTGGTACGCTTGAAGTTGTTCCAGAGGCTCCTTGCACTATCTTCATATTTTTGGATTCTTTTTTCCTTTTGCTTTTCTGGTTGGGTGTTTTTTGCTTCTTCGTATTTCAAATCTTTGACTTGATTCTTGCAATCCTCTAGTCTGCTGTTGGATCTCTGTATATTATTCTTTATTTCAGTTATTTCAGTCAGTGTATGCTTAATTTCTAATTGGTCCTTTTTCATATCCTTGAGGGTCTCACTATATTTCTCAGAGGTTTCTAGAAGATTATTGAGTAACCTTATAACCATGGTTTTGGACTCTATGTCCAGTAGTTTGCTTTCCACCATTTCTTTCATTTATGACATGTTTCTTTGTCTCCGCATTTTGGCTGCTTCCCAAAATGTTGATAGAGTGGCTTTGTGTGCTAGGTGTTCTATAGGGCCCAGTGGCTCAGCCTCCCTAATTACCTGAGGTGGACACTCTTGGTGCACCCCTTTGTGGGCTATGTGCACAGTCTTGTTGTAGTTAAGCCTTGATTGCTGTTGGTATCACTGGGAGGAATTGACCTCCAGGCCAATTGGCTGTGAGGACCAGCTGTGTCTACAATGGGAGAGCTGCTTTGCAGGAGACACCCTTATGGGGCAGGACTTGCTTCAATGGGGCTTTGGCGCTCACTGAGTCTGCCCCCCTGAGTGTGTTTCTTATGGATGTGAAGAGTTGTAATCTGGATGGTCTCACTCTGACCACTGGGTAGACTGGCTCTTGGATCTCCAACCAGGTGCAAAGTCAGCTACTGCCTGATGCCACCCAGCAGGAGCTACAGAGAGATCTGCAGATTCCTCCTCTTTGTTTGGGGTTACCCAGATGAAGCACAGCTGTGAAGTAATGCAGGCTGCTGACGAGCCTGAGGCCTTCTTTTGGAAGCTCTGGGGTTCTCTGACCCAGCTACAGTTTGACAGGTTTTTAGGTGGAGAAAGGTCAGGCCATTCGTATGCAAAAGCCTCTGCACAGCTTGGGTGGGGTTGTAAATTGGGTGGGGCAGGGTCTCATGGAATCACCAGGGCAGAGCAAACCACAATGTCTGCCAGTCTGCTCTGCCTCGGTGTGGTCCCGGGGTCTGTGAACCATGCCCCCGTGCAGGAACAATGAATGCTGCAAGCACCTCTGAGAGAAAGCCGCCCTCACGTTCCAGCCTGATGCCAGATAGTACAGTTTCTCTCTGTATGAGTCTGGGTCCCCAAATTCTCACCTGGAACTGGAGTTCGGAGCAGTCGGGAGCTTGTATATCCCTCCCGATTGAAAAAGACAATAGCGTACCCAGCTGCCAGCCCCTTTCACACGTGCCGCTGTACCTCTATACTTTCACACCTCTGCACCTCCTACCAGACTCTGCGCTTTTCTCTTTCCTTCTAGTTGTAGAATTTCCACTCAGCCAGCCTTCCCGTGGTTGTGGATGATACTCATTTTGTCTTTTAGTTGTAGTTTTAATGTGGTTGTGCGAGGCAGCAAGTTCTGGTGTTTACAACTATGCCGCCATCTTGGTTGTCCCTCTTCACATGGAAGTTTTTGCCCCTTCCAGTAAATAGATGATCTTTTAGAGGATCCTGCCAATGTCACAGCACACTTTTTACTGTTTAATGTGCAGTATTCACTCCTGCTAGCACTGCGGTGCATCTGGCAGATGTGTGCCCCTGCAGAAGCATGTTCCTAGTGTAGCCAGACAGGTCTGGGAGGTCCTGTGGGGGCTCACAACACACTAGTTGAGCATCACTGAACTCGAGGGAATTAGCCAGGCAAAAAGGACAGAGGGGAACACTTTCCAAGCTGGTGTCAAGGTTTGGGAGGGATAGAGCAAGAAGTGGTGTGGTATTTGGGGGGAAGTGTAAGTGGTTCACTATGAATGTGTACAGAGCGGGGGTGGGGGTGGGACGGATAAGAGATGATACTGAAGGAGGCCCGATAATGAAAGGCTTTGTTGGGCAGGCTGAGCTGCTTTATCCTTATTCAGGGGATAGTCAGAAACCATTGAAGACTTTTAAGCCAGGTAAATGTGATTTTCCGTTAGTGAAAACACACTGGCTATAGTGCTGAATATATTGGGGCTCAATGCGGGTGGAGGTCCACAGTTAAGGAGGGCAGGGAAAGCAGTTAGGAGGGTGCTGCAGTGCAGCTGAGGAGGGCCTGAACTAAGGCAGTGCCAGGAGAGCTCAATAGATGGATACACAGATAGCTAAGAGCTAAGTAATACTCTAAATTTTCTTAGAGTGGTATTTGCTTAATTGTATTTAAAACATTCTAATTATTTGAAGTTCTCTAGGTTTACAATGAAAATAAGCTAATTATTACCTAATCTATAATAATAAAAACATAATATGCTAATTAGACCGGTCATCCTTTCAGATAAAGCTGTTCCTACGAGGGAAGCCCAGGTCCCAGATGCCAGAGGGAAACTGGTGCCGGCTGCCTGGGGAAGGAAAGCCTACTCTTGTATGAATTTCGTGCATTGGGCCTCTAGTGTTTAATAAAACATTCCAATATAAATGCTTACATTCACAAATATCAATTGAAGTAAAATGATGTATTTTGTTGTAGAAGTGCTTTATTATAGGACTGTTAGTTTCCTTTATCTGAATTCCATAATTCTAAAATTAAGTTGTTTTTTTACGAAGCATCCCACATTTTTGACTATTACTAAATATGAAATCACCTAAACCCCATTTTTATAAGTAGTGCAGGTTTGAATTTCAATTTCTCTACTCCCCCCTCTTTCTCTTTCTCCTCCCCCACACACCCATTCCACTCTCTGAAAAATCAATGGAAAATATATCCTCGGTGAATATTAACAAAAACAAATAACACAAAAAGAAACAGGGCTTGATATTTATGTTTTTTTCATTTTTGTCTTGTTGGCTTCAGCCCATCATTGAGACTAGGGATCTTCTCTCTGCTCTCCAGTGAGTCAGTCATTTCTTCAGCCTTGGGTCCTTCCTGAAGGTGATAAACAGCCTTCTATGTGCTGTATGCTAACTATCTCATGGCTGGGAGCTGCTCCACCTCCTCACCAGCACTGACATTACCATGTAGGTTTACTTTTCCAACTCAGTGTGAACCAGCCCTTCTGCAGTGTCCTCCGGCTCAGATTTCCCCATCCTGCTCATACAAATACTCCAAGAGATTTCTTCAGATGCCTTGCTGAAATCAGAATACATTGCATGTATGGACAGTATAGATTTAAGAAAAGGAGTTTTAAATTTGTGATTCTGAGCCTAACCTACAAGCATTGAAAAGAGTCTTAAGTCATTCTTGAAATGCATTGAGTTGCAGTGGTATTAGAAATATGTAACTTTTTAATTAGTAAACAACAGCAGTAATCATCTTCCGGGTTTTCAGGGGTCACCTCAAGCATGATCAACTGGATGATTGTCATGTGATAGAGCAGATATAACCATTTGCCCATGGGCATCAGAAAGTTATATATACATATATATCTCAACAATATATAGAAATTTCTATTTATGACTGCCTATGTCGTGATTTTCGTGACAAATATTTATTGATGGAGTATTTATAAGAATGTACAAATGCTTGACTTAAAACTTAGGTATTGTGTTACTATGGTTTAGCAAAAGAATAGTAGATCAAGTATGTATAAGATTATTTATGCATCATATTATTTTAAAATACCACTTTAAGAAAACTTAGTTTGGGATAGAAAAGTAAGAATCCAAGCCCTGCTGGTATTGATATTTTGATTATTTTTGATATTTAGATATTTGCAGTTGACCATATGATTTGTGAACTATGTAAAGGACCTTACCAATTTATAAATATAATTTCTTTAACTATGAGGTGTATTTTTTAAAGCTTCATGAATTTAATTTTAAAGAAAAGAAGAAAATGTGAAGACTAATAGATTTGTATAATCATATAAAAGTAGTCAAATAGCCAGCCTACTCGTAATGTTTTATTGACCAGCTAAAGCCAAATTTAACAGATTTTTCCTTATTCTTTTCCAACTGGAGTCGGTTCTTTTTGAAGTAAAAGCAACAGGTGCAGTAACAGTACTTTCCTCTCATCTCTGGCCAAGATTCACCTAAATTTTGGTGAAGGGTGAAAATGTAGAACAAATGAAACCATCTGCCACTCCTGACCAGCCACTGCTGGGGACAATGCTGGTGCCACAGGCTTCAGCCCCTGGACAGCGCTCCTGCTGGGCTTCATTTCAGAGGATAGGGCCCATCCTGTCAGCACACATTTTGGGATGCAGTTCCCTCACCAGACAGCCTTACGGAGATCAAAGAAGCTTTTAATATGCGTTTAATTACTCCTTGAGAAGCCATCCACCAGCTTCAGCAATAGCTATTGAATAAAAAACAACCACATAAGTATGTCCTTTTTTTTTTTTAAATCTGAAATAGACTTAATCTCTTCGAATGCTAAATATGAATATATGAATTCTTTCTTGCCTCTCTTTTAATTTTTCTCATAAACTATTAGTAAAAGAAGATAATATGAACAGAAAGAATTATTTTGTTTTAATGATTTATGCTTTTTAATAATTTTCATCTCTTTGAAAGTAACCTTTCAATTAAAACTTCTAAAAGAGAGTTTAACCCATTGGTCAATGGGAAATTTTATACCAACATATAACTTCAAATTAGAGTAAATTGACACTATTTTCCTGAGACTATTTTATTAGACTTAATAGGATTATACTTTTTATTTGTATATTTATCCTCTTGTGAATATTTAGAGTTTAACAACAAAAAAAAATCACTCGGTATCTTGTAGCAAAGGTGACTACTCAGAGCTGTGACCGATAAACATCTGTCACACAACAAATTTGCATAAACAACTTGTCCTTTGTCAGATTCATGAGTTGACATCTGTTGAATGACAGATGTCATTGCAGCTAAGTGTAATTTAATTTGGGGATGTTACTTTAAAAGAGGCTCACTTTTTAGTCATTTGCATTATGTGAACTTGGCCGTTGCTATTGAGATGATTGGCTCCTTCCCTGATGAAGAAGCATGAACACACCATGCCAGTAACTGTTTGGATTAAGCTTTTTAGGGGTATGACCTGCAAAGGGATCTCAGAATCAGTCATTGTGACCACTTTGTGAGCAACTGTGACCAGTCAGAGAAGGCTATCGATTAGCGATGGCTGACATTTCAAAATGGCCGTGTGGAAAAATGTTATTGGATTTATTAATGTTTCTCATCAACTGTAATCACCAGCAAATTTAAGTAAAAATGTCACAAGCTGAATCCGTTTAACAATTTGCTATTGTGAAATTTTAAACAAGTTTTATAACCTCTCATTTTGATTAGTATATTAAAAAATGCCACTTTATCAAATCATTACTAGTGGACTTAAGAAAAAAATATATGGGAAAAATAAGTGAAAAAATGTCTTTAGAATTAGGTTTATATATCGAAAGATTTTGATTTTTTATTGAGGTGAAATTCATGTAACATACATTTAACCACTTTAAGTGAGCACTTTGATTTGTTTTATAAAACAGACATTAAGAGCTGACATACTTCTGTTGTATGACAGAGATAGCTATAGATTGATGTAAAATGAAGAAATTAGAACATTTCTATTCAGGCAAAATTCTAAGTGTTATTTAAGAATTTGCCTCTTAACCAGCTTATTAATTTAATAATTTTTTTCTTAGGGCACACCCAGCATTGTGGACATCGAAATTGTCTCCATAGAAAAAACTTTAAAAGAAAGTTTCACTGATTCAGTTATTTGGCACTAATTTTAATTTTGGTGCATGTACTTAAAACTGGAAAAAGATGAGACACAAGCTGTGTTTTAAAGTCAGACACACAGGTTCTCATGAATTAGAATTAGAACTGAGTGATGTTTACAGAGTCTCCATTTTAAGGAATTTAAGCCACATGTGATGGGAAATATTTTGCATATTTAGTGTGTAGAACATGTTAACCATAAGCATCACTGTAATGATTTGATATTTTATTAGCTTAAAATTTTTGACATTTTATAGTGATATATATACTAGGTTAAGTGAAAAAGTTAGAAATATATGAAATATTTTAAAGCAAGACTTTCATTACTTTCAAGCAAAGATTATACATATGCTTATTTTAAAAGTTATAAAGTTTCTCTGTAATTGTTCACATAAAAACCTATACTTATTGACCTTTCCCCACTTTGTTCAAACTCTATGCTTATTTAACAAATCTATATATACCAAGAGACCCAATTTAATTCAGCATCATTTTTTTATTCTCTTGCCTTAGGATATGTTTATTGATTTCAAAGAGAGAAAGAGAGAGACAGACAGACAGACAGACATTGGTGGGAGAGAAATATCGATCAGTTGCCTCTGTTGGGTGCAGAAAGGCTGGAATCCAAATTTGGTGTGATAATGCCAAAGCTTAGACTCTTCTAGTATGCCACACTGCCTCATATGTGCAAGATACCTACTGTAATGCCTGAGATGTGATACCTATTCAAAACGAGTTGTCTTCCTTACCAGCAATGGTGGGGAAACAGGGATAGATTCTCATACAAATGTACAGTCCTGTACCTGTAGGTAACTGTGGGATGGCCCAGAACTATTTTCTGGGTAGTTGAGCCTTCAGCTGGCAAGAGAGCCGGAACTAGAAGTTACTTATAATTCATCAATTCATTGATTGTGTCCTGTAAGAAAGCATCTCGGGTACATCCTTTCTAGTAAATAACAATTCTATCTGTTTTAATGGCCATCTTAGAAATTTACTGTATTTTCATATTTACCCAAGTATCAAGAGGTTAACATTAATTTTAATTTTGCAGAAGAACACATTGATGTAAAGGCTTACACAAGTATATTACAAATATAAATGTTCATGTGTGAAAGACACACACATAATACTTACACATATAGGGGTATATGGACTACAATATTTAGAGTCCTGAGTACCTGTGGATATTTATATTTATTCATTCACAATAAAAAATGCAGATATTTTTGCTGATGAACTTAATGGCTTCAACTAAATAAGTACTGCAGCATGATTTTTAAAAACTTTTCTTACACGTTGAATTATACTGAGAGTTGACATGTTGGCAGGTTCTAACATTAAGTTAACATGTTTATCCTATATAAATATACAAATAGGCATAAACTCATTGAATTATTGGTAAACTTGTAAACATTAGTTATTGGTTTATAGGGAAATGAAGAGCTTAGGCAAAATATGAAAATTTCCTAAAAGATTATTTTCCTTTGTATGTATGAAGTTCTAAATACTTTTTAACATTATAAGAGTAATGTAAATTCCCTTGCAGAAATGTTAGAAAAAGAAAAGGTAAAGAAATATGGACTACCACCGCCCCACCACAGTAACTGTTAACATAGTGATGCATTTTTTTGTCTTCATTTCTATGAATTTTTTAAGTTATTATAGGGAACACACAATTTTATATCCTAATGTTTTCTCCCTTGTTTTGCCTTATATCAGAAGCATTATTCTTAACCTCAGATTTAATAGTTTAAAAGGTTGCATAAGGTATATATAAATAATGTTCCTTTTCATTTCTGCTTTCGTTCAAGATGTATCCCCTCTTTAACATAGGCAGAAAACCAAACATACACAAACCATCATGGTTGATCCATTAAATTAAATTATCTGTTTTATTTGATTTAATCAATTTAAAATATATTTTATATAATCAATTAACTGACTTTAGTTACTGTATCACACTTGAACCCACCACACCATCTAAACCAAGAACTATAATATTGCTGATCATTTACATCTACATGTGTGTTCTTCCCTTTTCCATCCTCCTGCCTGCTCTTAGAGACAACCACTCTTTGGAATTTTGTCTATTGTCTTTTTGCTTGTGTTTATTTGTTTTGTCTCAATATATTGCTTAGTTTCACTGTTTTAAACTTCATAAAAAGCTGTCACAGTATATACAATCATCTTGTACTTGCATTTTTCACTAGTATTTTTATAATAGTTTGTATTATAAAGATCCATTTATGTTGTATGTAGCTATAGTTCAGTTATTTTTACTACTTACTAATAGTAAGTGGGGGGGAGCATACTTTGTCTATTCATTTTCTGTAAATGAACATTTGAGTTATTAGGGTTTTTTGTTTTTGTGATTACAAACAATACTGCTTTGCACACTCTTATCCATGCTTTCTACACACCTGCATATGATTTTCCCTAGAATATATACCTATGACTGTTATTCACTGTGTTTTAGGATATGCAAATGATCAACTTGATTGCACAGAATAAGATTCTTATCCAAAGTATATAACAGTTTCTATTGATCTACATCTTCTCCAACAGTTGACATGTACAATTTTGCCATTTAAAAGAATAGAAAATGGTACCTTATTGTGACCCTGATTGGCATTGACTTGCTTACTAATGAGTTGAGTGTGTGTTTCCTCTTCTGTGAAATGTCTGTTCAAGTCTTTTGCCCATTTTTTTTTAACTGGATCATTTGTCTTTCTAGTTGCGTTTAGAATACTAATAGTTTGTAAGTTATATTCATATTAAACATCTTCTCTTGGTTTGTACCTTATATTTACATTTCTGTAAGGTAGCTCTGATAAAAAGTTGTCTTTTATTTTTATGTCATTTAATTTATTCTTCTTTCCTTTTGACTAGTGCTTTTAGGAACTTAACAATTAATTCTTCTATCATCTGCTTTTACCCAAAAGTTTAAACTATTTTTACTGACATATAAGTTCTTCATCTACTTGTAGTTGCTTTTTTGTGTATGGTATACAGTAGAGTTCCAGTTTCATTTTTATTCATATAAATAAACTAAACTTTTTTTTCATAATATATGTACATATATGTATCTTTTCTTTTTAAAAAATTTTATTTTTCAATTACGGTTTACATTCAGTATTATTTTATGTTTGTTTCAGGTGAAGAGCATAGTGGTTAGAGAATCATATTCTTCAGAAAGTGCCCCACCCCCAATATTTTCAGTACCGGACACCAATGTAGATGCGTCTTGACTCTGTTTTTTGGCTTCTTATTTTATTGTATTAGTAAATGTATCTATTCCTTCACCAAAACGTGCTGTTTTAATTACTATAGCTTTATAATTAATCTTTATATCCAGGGCATAGCTTCGCTCTTCTTCAGAAGTCTCTTGGTTATTCTTGGCCCTTTGTTCTTCTATAATACATTTTACAGTCAGATTAATTATTCATCACAGGCTGTGCTGGAACATTTCTGCCTTTCCCCTCTGTGCACCTGCTTCTGTAAAACTCATGACTGAGAGCAGAGCAGAATATCTGCCCTTTGCAAGTGAGCATATTCCAAAGAGAGGGAAAGGCACTGAGCTACGACTCGTAACAAATTCTGTATCCTGGACTCATCCATCAGAAAAGTCATTCCAGTGCTCCTGGGAAATGCTGAATGAAGGATGGGCCAGGACGGGGAGCTTAGGGAAAATCTCTTCAAGCAAACTAGGAACTGGTGAACAAGACCTCCCATGACTTCCAACCATTTTCTAAAATTTCTAAGACCAATTCCGTGGAGATAATCAGCGTGCCCCAACACGCTCCAAGCATCGAGTCGTAGCAGATGGTCCTTTGTGTGTATTTACTCTATCAAACAAATCAACTTCCATTTCTGTGAAGATCCTGTAACTTCTAAAATCTTTTTTTAAAATAAGAATAATCCACATTTTACTTAAGTAGAAGATTGATTGTTAGTTTATATTCCTAAGCTATTATCCTACAATTACCAAGACTTTCCTATATTGATGCCTATGACATATAAAAAGTATTGAATAGCTTTCTGTCCTTCCTAAAATTTCTTAAAGACAAAAACAGCAGTACTTTGGAGGAAGCACTTTGAATGCCATTTTATTGTCTTCCCTTCCTCTTCCCCTGGTGAATTTTTTTTCCACTTGGAAAGCACTTTTAATGAGGATCACAAAAATTGGAATTTTTTGCTAAATAGGCATAAATTGGTGCATATGGGATTTCGTTCACTTTCAGATAATTTAAATTTTGAACACTCTATATTGCTAAACTTTATCTGATATAAACATGGATGATGTCTGTCTTCACCAGAGTTTTTGACCATTGACATTAAAAATGATATTGATACAGTTGAACTAATATCTGCCATATTTGTTTCCTATTTATTGCCCTTGTTCTTTGTTCATATCTTAGTCTTTAATTCATTTAGTCTTCAACTCATTTCATGTGATTTTTCAATTGTATAATTGACATACAATAGTATGTTGGTTTTGTGTATATAACACAATGATTCAATATTTGTACATATTTCCAAATGATCCCCACAAGTCTACTTAGCATCCATCATCACATATAGTTATAATTTTCTTTTGCCTGTTGTATTTTTAAGTGAGTCTTCTGGTGCATTTTTGAGAACTAGAGATTATTAGCTGAGACCACAGCTATGCTATAATTTTTGCTTATGGCCGCCTTTCCCCCTTATGTAATACTTTTTATAATCTAGAAGGAGAAAGTTATGTAATCTCTGGGATATGTCTGCTTTCATCCCTTTCTAATAGCTGGCGCTGAGGATCCTATCAGCATATGTCAGCTACCTCCCCTAAGCATGAGGCTTAACTTCTGTAGGCAGTATCGTCCCTATGCTGCTAAAATCCTTTATTGGTTCATTACCAAACATTCCGGAGTAATTTTCTGTCTTTTATACAAGAGAGAAAGGAGAGCACTGCGTAATGATTTTCGATTTGGCATTTTCCCTCAGAGCATGAGCTCTTAGTGGACCAGGAGCATGTTAGCAGCAGGACACTTTATGCACACATCCTGACTCATATACATACATAAGTACATATTGGCAGCCCAAAATCTTATGTACACACTCAGGCACACACATATGCATATGTGTACTCACATGTACATACGTATACATGTGTGCGTGTGAGCGTGCACCCTGGGACACCCTAGAATACTGTCTGGGGACATAAGGGATTAGAAGACGTACAAAGTGGCAAATCACAGGAGTCTCTAATGCTACTGTGAAGTTTCACACTAAGCAGTGTGTGCATAGAGGACAAGCCCGTTGAGGGACTTGACATTTCAGTGGCGGCTTGAGAGGCTGTGTAGAGATTTGTTGAGATTTGTCGGAAGGAGCGGTAGGAAAGGGGACTCTCCCTCCTAAATTCTCCATGGCTCCTTTTCTGTCACCTAAAGCTTCATAGTAATTTGGCTTTTTCCCAGAGTTCTCTGCTCAGACCTCTCTCTCCTCTTCCTCGGTCAGCTCAGCCAACGTTACTTCTCACCGGACCAGGAATAATTTCCAGCTTTCTCTATCCAAGCTTCCTCTCTCTGTTCAGCTCCAGGCTTTTATTTTCGGCTGCTCCCTAGAATTTACCAGGGTAGCGTTAAGATACTTTAAACCCAGTTATGTATAAACTGAACTTATTTTTATTAATGGCATCATTTGCCCAGATTTGAAGCCTTAGTATTCTGTTCGACTCTATACTTCTTAGGGCTGTTAAACAGACACGACACAGAGTTTTTAGTGCTGCTAACATATTTCTTATTTTCCATTTCACGGCCACCACCCTAGTTTAGAGCTTTCAGCATTTCAGGTTAAGTGTACAGTTGCCAGATTGGCCTTCCTAATAATCACCATGTAATTCAAAAAATTTCACTGACTTTTCAGTTGTTTTAGAATATAATGTAATCCCCTTAGCCTAGTTTTAAAGACCTTAGTATTCTAGAACGACTTCACATTCTGGGCTCAGCTTCTGTTTATTGCTTTCATGATCTCTATGTTGGGCCAGAGCAAATTGGTCCTGTTTCCTGTGTATGACTGGAGCTGTTCTGCTTGTGCGCTGTATTCGTTATTACAGCAAATATTTGTTAAACATCTATATGCCAGGCATTGTTCTAGGCCCTTGAACAATATCCGTGAACTAAATGACAGAAATCTCAATTCCTATCCTCATGCAACTTACTTTCTAGCAGGGGGAGGAGAAGGGGGAGATAAACATAGGAAATTAATGTATTTTATAGTACGTTAGGAGGTGGTAGGCACCAGGGGAGAAAACAGAAGAAGGTAAAACAGGAATGAGAGGGAACAGGGGCATGGGGTTGGGGGCAAGAGTGGGTGATGCTTGAAACAGGCCTCTACTTCTGCTGTAATTCTCATTCTTTAGATGCAGCCCCATTTCTTCTTGTCAAATCCAAATGGATTGGGGGACCTGTCTGGAATGGCCCCTCCTCTGTAAGGCCTGTCTTCCCCCAGCTGAGGTCAACTTCCTCTGAATATTGTTGTTGGCCTTGCTAAACAACAGGAATTGCTTTCTTCCTTAGGTTTCAATGATTTGTTAATTTATCTTTGCTCTCCTAGTAAGAGCTGGGACCCATGAAGAAAGGGTTCATTGTACCCGAGTCTGACTGGGTTCCCATCCTGGCCTCACATCCTGGCCTCATTAACTTACCTGCCATTAAACGTGTGCAACCCATCCCTGCTCTGTGCCTCAGCTTCCTTATCTGCCATCCCTTTGTCTAAAATTGTTAGGTTTGCCCTAGCCGGTTTGGCTCAGTGGATAGAGCGTGGGCCTGCAGACTGAAGGGTCCCAGGTTCGATTCCGGTCAAGGGCACATGCCTGAGCTGTGGGCTCGATCCCCAGTAGGGGGAGTGCAGGAGGCAGCCGATCAATGATTCTCTCTCATCACTGATGTTTCTATCTCTCTCTCCCTCTCCCTTCTTCCTGAAATCAATAAAAATATGTTTAAAAAATAAAAAATAAATTGTTAGGTTTCTGCCTTATTTTCCATGCCAGTCTCCTGTAATTGTAATTGTGTTTGCCCCGCTTCCCTGAATTATAACTGCAGGAAGGTGGACAGGTCGTCGGTCTTGTTCCCTGGTGTCCCCCTCCCACTCTAGTGAGTGGGTGTTTGTGTGAGTAACATAGACGTGTTTGAACACTTTGTGTCCTATATACATACGGGAACTGCATAAGATAGAAGGAGATGCACAGTGAACATTTGGGACCATTGAACACAGAGAAGTCTTTTGCTGATATTTCTTAATAATGGTGAAGAAAAAGAACATCCTGTCTTTGCGTGGTTTCTACTTTGCTTTATTTGGGAAATCTGGCTCTTGCATCCAATCTCTTTCCCTTCCCGGTTTCCCTTAGAGCTCATATAGGCATTTTCTACTTTAATGTCTTTATATTTATGGATTCATTAGCATCAATTTTTGTAAAGAGTAACCAGTAAATGATTATTTAAGATATTTTATGAGTGTAAATGCAAAAAACAAAAAGGATTTTATAATAATGGATGGGAAAGAGAGAGGAGAAAGGGCTTCCACACTCCTGCATTGAATCTCAGCCCCTGTGTGTGCGATAGTTCCTGGAACATGGTGGTCAGTACTGCTTCCCCAGCCCACCCCTCTGCTGACTGGAAATGCAGTGACGGGTCCAGGCTTCCAAGAATATGTGACTGGCCTGGAGGGAATACTCAAATTAACCCGTGTTCTATCCGAATTCTGATAAACTGTTCTACTTTATAACCATTCATCTCCATGTGATTTCCCTATGTAAATTAACTGTGAGTGCATGGTTTAATACATTTCCTATGGAGGGACTAACATGTAAAAAGAGCCATAGCTCATTCCAGCCAGAGCAAAATGGTTCAGTTTTACCATCCCTACATTTGACCTATGTTTACATCTGTTTATAAAATCTGAGCATCCCCCCACCCCGCCTCAACCCAGTGCTTCAATGCTTTCTTCTAATAAAAAAATCAATATACGCATCCAGCACTCATGAGTAACCCTATAATAATGCACAGTACATGCAATTGAAAAAATAATTTCAGGAAAAAACTGATTAGGGTTGTGGTCAACCACAGAATGTTTAAAAAAATTAATGTTATGCAGTATTAGGAATATAATAATCCTTCTAATTTGCTTATGCCACTTTCTTGACAAATCTTAATCTTACTTAAAATAATCTTTATTATAATATGATGCAGTTAAGTTAATGAATTCTAAACTAATTTTTTAAAATCTCTAACTTAATTCAACTTTATAGTTCTTTTTCTGGCTCTATTTGATGAACAATTATAATGTGAACATTTATAAAGGAGTATTTGCATTTATAAATTGTCAATTTTGCATCATATTTTTATTGTCCTAGAAAAAATTTGTGTTATTTTTGCACTGACCACTTTGTACTGCTAAATTTCCATTTCACAAAATGTTTACATTAAAAAATAAAATATGCTTAAAAATATGAATTCGTTATCCCTTTTTGCAAACACATCTTCTTATGCAGTATAGGGTATGTACAGTTCCTATTATTCACTCTTTTACTAATCTTTGATGCTTGCACTTTGATAAATAAATAGATCATCTAAGATTCAATAGGCCAATTGCAGCATATAATAGCTATTCAGAGGCAATTAAACTGCCTTTTTTCATGCCGGCATGTGAGCCGCCCTTTCACAACCTTCAACTTGATTCGTGGTGATTCAAAATTAACTTAAAAGTCTTGTTTGCTGACAGCTTAAAGCTTAATTGACTGAAAGCCAAATAGAGTGTGTTCTGTATTCAGCACTAAGGCTATTGATAAAGCCATGTGTAAATCGCGCATGGTGAAAGACAGCGATTGGGCCTCCTGTTCTTGTATTAGCCCACAACTTAGCATTGCCGTGCAGTCAGAATTGCTTTGTCAAGTCTTTTATCACAGGAGCTTAACTCTGGAGCTCCTCCAGCAGCAGGGAGGACAGTATTGAGCCCCTGGAGTACAGTGGGGCCTGCTGTAATTCTCTTACTTATTTGTGGCTTCTTTTTTTTTCTCTTTAATATAGTATTGGCCTTTCATTTCTGAACAGGACTGTTGTTGGTAGCAGATTTCAAGAACCTACTGATTTTCTGTATTTGTCTCTTAAAGAAAAAGCAGGATGTTTAGGTTTGAAAGTTTTGAAAAATATTTTAAGAAAAATAAGCCTCATGATAGTAATTTGTCTCCCTTATGAAAAGGAAATCTAGCCATTTTGAATATTTAATCAGGTTAAGGAACTCATGTTTAATAGCTTAGAGTGTAACAAACATAACTATCACATTACTCTAACAGTTATACTCTGATGCATTATTTCAGTACTTTTACACAAAAATATATTTTGGTGATTATTGTATAATTAGATATGTGTATTTCTTTTAAAAAATTGGTACTTGAGGAATAACTGATGTAGATTACTAATGTATGTTAGTATATTTTACAAAATGTCATAGTTATGCCTTTCCTCTAGCAAGCCTAAGTAAACCCAGTTTTATAGAAAGTAGAAGATAATGTGCACATACGTATTTATTAAAAATGAATGAAGCTTTCAGAATAAAGCTAAAACAATTTTCAGAAACCCTCTTTATTGTTGCCAGCGATTATGTTTATATATTTCCGATGTCTGTGTTCTTTATTTTTTGATCTGATATTCATTTAATAACATAAAAATGCAAATTCACTATGTAATGTATTTTGAAGATATTTCATAAGTAATGGCTATGTTCTAAGTTTGGCTTTTTGGATTAATTCTATCTGTAATGACATTTAAATATGTATGAACACTCTCTTCTATTTTTATTTCTTATCTTAATTTTATACAGTCAACTCTTAGATTCAGTATAGCAGATTTACTACATTTTTTTTTTTTGGAAAAATTTTAATTTCCTTAATGTCTTACTTACATATTTAAAATGTAACAAACTTCAAATTGCCTATATTATGTTCTTATATTTTAGTGTAATTGTTTTAGTGTTTGGGACATTCAAAGTGTAAAATAAAATTTAGTTTTGATAATTTTAATGAAGTTTTTTTCATTGTATATTTCAGAATACATAATGGCATTGAAAACATATTCTTCATTTTAAATATTTGTTGCAAAAATGCCTTTTATTTTAGTATCTTTTTTATTTTAGCATAAGTCTTGGTATTGGATAATGCTCTCTCTTATTGGTATTCTGGTAACCATGGCTATCTAATTTTCCTGCCTTCCAATTGATTTCCAATAAGAACCTCGTCTATTCATATGGAGTCAGGATAAGTTGCAACTTAGTTTCAAAATGAACATGATTTAAAATAGTGTGTTACTCCTATATACTTTTCAATAAAATAGTAATCATGCTTCAAAATATAAAATCCAGAAGAGTACTGCTTTTATTGAAGGTTCACCTACACCCAGCGAGATTGGAGAGGCAAGAAGGAATTGCTTGTATTGATCATGTTTGTGTATTAGCAGTTAACCTAACATATATTTAAAGGCATGAATTATTTGAAAACAAAATTTTGTTTCTTTTTCATAATGTAGTTGTTTAGTGTGTACAAAACTACTGAATTGCTAGGGAGGGCAAAGAAAATCCCTTTTATTTTCTTTATCTTTTAAAAAGGCTAAAATAATTATAGAGTTAATAAGTCAATTTTGTTTTAAAGTAATTAAATAATTATGATAAAAATGCAAAACTTATGACCTAATATTTAGGAAGATGCTATAAATATTGATTTCACAGTCAGTAAGAGATGAGCAGTTAGAGATTCTTGGTACAGGTTCTTAAAGGGATGGGAGCACTTTGTCGGGCTCTGCTGACTTTGCCAGCACTGTTTTATAGATTTAGGAAATGAGAATTTACTTGAGGTTCTGAAAGACTTTACATGTTTCAAGGAGAATGAGGTGAAAGTCAAGTTCAGTGGTATACATTTCGTTATTTATACATTTTTGAGAAATATTTCATTTTTCTGGCAAATTATTATAATTGTGAAACTTTATATTTTACTTATTTATTGGAGAAAAGGCTTTTCTAGGAAAGTGTGACATTAATATTCACAATATTCATGCTACCTTTGGATATTTCCCCTTCCTCTTATCTGCAGATTGTACTTTTACATCAGTAGATGTTTTCAGTTTACTATCTTGCATTTTTCCAAAATCGTTTCTCCTTTTTATACTGACTAGACTGTTATTTTGTTTTGTGTACACTACTTGATTGTTCAGTGTAACTATTGATGTACCTTAACAAGTGAAAAGAATGGCCATTTTTTATTCCATCGTATATGGAAAGTGCATCTCAAGGCAGCATCTATTGGAAAATTTGACCATTAAAAAATCAACTGTGATGAGATTTAGTTTTATATTACCTTCTATAATTTCTGAACGACATTTACCAAACTATCCATGTAATATTGCACTGGTTCATATCTTAGCAATTGAAACTTTATGTTAGAGTATTAATAGAAAAGTGTAAAGTTCAATGGAATTGGCTGGTAATTAGAATACTTGAAAGTTTCTAACTATTATAGTTTATATTTACACAATATGTATTTGGCATTTTAAAGTACCTAATAACTAAAGTAATACTTTTATTTTGCATTTAATTATTAAATACTTCTGGGAAAATGTCATGTGCCATCCAGTTAAATAAAATGTTCATATAATATCATGACTCTCATTTAGGTTGAACTCTATATTAAAATCCAAAGTAATAAGTTATAAAACTATATATGAGGTCATAAGTATCTGGCCATATATTTTTATTTGAGCTTTTAAAAATGAAGAACAAATTAATATGTTTCAGAAATGACATTTTCATTAATATTAGCTTGAAATTGAGAGGATTCATATAATAACATAAGAATTAACTTCTGATAAGTACAGAGAGAATTACCTTTTACCATCAAATTCATGCTTATGGTCCAGTAACATTATTAAATGCAGATCATTCTATATTATTTAATTAATCTTTCAGGTAATAGAAAGAAGATACATATGTCTTAATTTTCTGTCTATCTCAGGACATCTAAAATAAAACAGGGCCCATTGTAGCTGATACTCAGCACTGAGATGATCATATATTGATAGTAAGATATGAATAGCATTGATAAAATAAGCATTATTTTAAAATACATACAGGATCAAAGCCAAGATTGCTTACTGATGAATTCTCTATTGTGAGTAACTTAATTTTATTTGGCTTATATGTGATGCTGAATTATATATGATGCTGAGTGATAGGAAAGACATCAGGTTTTGTTTGGAGAGATCAGACAGGCAAGAGTTGTTTGTAATTCCGTGAGTTATACCATGTTGTCCAAAAGACGCTGATCATTATGTAGATGTCCTTTTTACTCATCATCTGTATAAACTGTCCCCTAATTTAGTGGTAAATATGTGTTACTATTTTGGGGTATTTTTGATAAGACAATTCCTGGTTAAACAGAGTGGTTGAAACATCCCTAAATGTTAATGAGTACTTACTTGGTAGTCTATACTAATGCTTTAGTGGATGCTGAACAAGTTTAGATGTTAAGCTTTTTAGGAAGAGTGAATGATGGCTAATGATTATTTAATGACAGATCTCTGGACTGAAAGGCATTTAGCACTCAAAGTATACTGCAAAGCCTATTTCTCAAAGCTTCAGACAGGTTTATTTGGTCTCACCTTGAATAGAACAGTGCTGTATTGATTTCATTGGTGTGGATTTAAACACACTATCGGCTTAGAATAGCACTAGTATGCAGCAGAAAATGATTCTCTTAACCCTTATGGTGACTCTAAGCTACTCTCTGATATTATGATGTGAACTTAGGAAATGATCATGAATTTATTGGCAATATTTGGAGTTTAGTATGTGAGTTTGGAAAATATTTATGCTCATGAGCTTATAGTAGCCATTTACTTACGTAGGAGGACTTATGTAGAGGTAACTAAAATTTAAAGTTATACTTTAATTCATGTTTTCCTTCATATATTCTATTTGAAGAAATTTTTCATCTGTGAGGATTGTTGATGTTTTCGTAAATGATGTGCTGATTTTTATTATCCTATTGAATAATACATTATTTAAATATTGGGTCTCTGAATGGTATTAATGTTTATGCTCAATACTCTATATTGTTTAAGTATGTTTCAATATTCTATGACATTCCATATAAATTATAGTTTAACCTGGTTACTTCATATACTTGATAGGATATCTCCCATTTTTAAAATTTGTTATAGATAGCCCAAGTATAAAATATATATAGCATTATTATATACTATAGACCAAAACTTATTTTAAGACTTTTTCTCATTATAAATTCCGTTTATGTGTAATTTTTTAAGAAACATTTTTAATTATGCAGGACTTGAGGATATCTAATATAGCTTTATCTTGCAGCAGGTGTCAGATAGATATTAACTAGTTTCTGTGTGATAAACACTGATTTATAGGCCAATGAAGATTCTAGAAATCAGTTTGGAATGATGTTGCCATGAGTGTCCACTCTCTTTGTGCTCTTCACCTTGTCACATGAGCACTTAACCCACTTAACCTTCCTTATCTATAAAATAAGGGTATTGGTTTGGTGAGTAGAGCTCTGATTTCTTTTCTCTCTAAAATTCTAAAAGGCCCCCACCAACAGTCATCTGAACTTGGATTAAGAGATGTTTTACAGTCCTAACCAGTTTGGCTCAGTGGATAGAGCGTCAGCCTGCAGACTGAATGGTCCCAGGTTCGATTCTGGTCAAGGGCATGTACCTTGGTTGTGGGCACATCCCCAGTAGGGGGTGTGCAGGAGGCAGCTGATCGATGTTTCTGACTCTCTATCCTTCTCCCTTCCTCTCTGTAAAAAAATCAATAAAATATTTTAATTTTATTTTTTTAAAGAGATGTTTTACATACTCCTGATTTTTTTCTTTTCCTTTTAAATTCTTAATGGTATATCTGTTTCTGTAAAAGAATCGGGAAAGTGGTTGTAGTAGGCCTGTAATTGCCATTGCAACAAATACAGTATTAGTAGGTATGGGAGGCACCCTAAGTAAGCAGATGGAATTTGTATAGGTCTGATATTTTTGATTATTTAAAAGATGGACTTCAGGTTTTTCTGTGTGTATGTGTTTTGTTTTGTTTTTAAATTGGGAACCTTTTACCTTTGGCATATTTTAAGGTTTCTTTGAACCATAAGTAAATACTGCGGTTTATTCGAGTATAATGTAGAAATCAAAAACATTAGATGAAATATTATAGAAATTCAATTTTTTTTTTCATTTGCTAATAAGAGGAAAAATTGTAAGCCCTGTTTACTTCTTGCTCTGGATAGTCTTCGTCTGCCTGTGCTGAAGCTTGTATGGTGATTTATGCTGCTGACACTGGTGGTCTGCCCCAGTGGTGGTGGTGGGAGTTCTAGCCAATTTTATCTTCTCTTGATTCTTTGTTCCTTCTCTTCCCTGCCAGAGTCTTGGAGCAGTTAATAAGAGCCATTCTGAATGTATGTGTTTACCCAACATCAGTACATATATTTACATCGGAAGTATCTGTCTTGGTAAAAGATGAATTAAGAGATTATAAAACTACATTTTCACAACTCCTGAGTAACCTAATGACTTAAGTGAGTCAGGCAGAATTTTGAAAAATGATGTTATCATGTAGCAGAAATAGATTTTAAAAAAATAGTCTTACAGCATGACATCTTACAAACCTGAGTCTCTGACTACATACACATATAGGTTAAAACATTAAATTTGTCTCATTCTATTCACTTCAGGCGTTGTAGCTTTTCCAAATCCATAGTCCTAACAAACAAATGACCTAGATACCCCAGATCTCAGGGCATGTGTACTCATTAGCCTTTTGGTTAAACATTGGAAGAACTGTGCGACAATTCAAGGACCAAAGGCCGTTTTAGTTTAACATGTGTAAAATAGGCTACTCTGATCCAAATTATAAATGGAATTAACTAATTAACAGGAAATTATATAACCTATTTACATGAAAGAGAAGATTAATAAATGCCAATATCTGTATATGCTTATTTGAGAAAGCATATAGTGAAAGAAATCACATAAACAGAAAATAAAGTATGCAAGAAATATTTACCAAATAATAAGTAGAATCAATTTGATAGATGAGTTATGTCCTTCATAAAATGAGAAAATGTAAATTAATCCCAAGATCTGTAATATTTTTAAAGGCACATAATTATTCTCTCTACATGTAGCTTAAAATAATGAAAGTGTACATGTAGTAAGCATGTAAAGAGCTCAGCTGTCTAATAGCAATTCAAGCATTCTTTTTCTTTAAGCTCTCTGAAGCTGCTTAGAAACCTCTGGAAAGCAGGCTAGTATGTCATTTACACACGTACATATTCCTTAGGCTATAGATAGATTACTTTTTCTATAGGTGTGGGTTAATAATGAGTATTTCCTTAAGAGTTTGAAGTTATGGTTTGTCTTATCAATGGCTTTTAGCAGAAATGTTTAGTCTACTTTTGCTTATAGGCTCTTTTCTTTTTCAAACTTTTGCTTTCTTGATCATCTATTAATGTGATTAGTAATTAAAAGCCAAAGTTGTCTTTGACCTTTTTAGTTCTCCTTTAAATTTCTTTACTTATTTTTTATTTTTCTAATTTTATTCCTTAAATTTAAAAATATTTTTCTTTTAAATTTCTTCACTTACTCAGTTCTTAGGAACTGTACCATATGTTAACCTACATCAAGTTTTAATAACAAGGTGTTTTTAAGAAAGATAAAATCTTATGTATTTCTGCTAATTGTGTACTGGGTTATTACAATCCTTATATAAAACTTTGCGTAGGGCTTACCCACCACAGCTTTTCCTAGATGTGTTATCACTTCAAAAGCCTTCCCATTAATTTCCAACATATTTGTTGCCCTGACTATGCTCCATTATTTCTACTTAACACGCCACTTATAGTGAAGAAAGCAGAAGTGCAGCAAGGTGATCATTTTTCTTTTTTTCTACTATACACATGCATTTTACTTTATATTTCAGTAAAATTATATGCTGCTTTGTTGCTGTTGTTTCTACACCATAGTGGCTAGACAACTATATACTTTACAAAGTGTTCATTCTCCACCTATATTTCTCGTACCCTGCTGGCACCACACATAGCTATTACAGTATTATTGACTATATCCTCTATGCCGTACTTTACATCCCTGTGACTATTTTGTAACTCCCAATCTGTACTTCCTAATGCCTTCAAGGTGATTATTTTTTCAAAATGAGAGAAAAATTCAAGCAAGAAATCCCTTAAAGGTTCTAATTTATTGCAAACAAACCTTTAAAAGATAAGTTTTAGTTGCATGTCATTTTTTATTATTGTAACCAAATGTAATTCAGAAAAATGAATAGTACAAAGACTCGTCTGAATGAACAGATGTACTTGTTAACTTCTCATAGGTAGAACAAGGCAGTAATCACTTTTCATCTTGTTTTATGCCACTGGGGTGATAGAGATAATTACGTAGGTGAAAACATTTTTTAGGCGACTACAAGAAATGATTTGTCATTTTGTGAATAAAAATGACTTCAGGTGGCACTGTGTTGTAATGCACAGGTATAAAATACTCATAGAAGGTGTTCTAACAGTCTACCAAATGTTAAGTCTCATGTGTTCCATTTGATCTTTTAACAAAACATGTCCTCATGTCTTGTTTAGTATTTTTATTTTAAGTAAATCTCAATGTACAAGTTGTCTTTTCCTGAACATTAACTCTATGGAAAAAGATTATAAGAATGATTTGCTATGCTTTCAAATTTATCTAATGTTATAAGCCACTAAGCACTATTTTTGAAATATTTCTTTTCTCCTGAAAAAGCTTATAATGGTCTTCCTAATGTTACAGTTTGTGGTTTTTAAAACTTGACATGTATCTCAGATTTGAACATTAGTCTTGACAATTATGAACTACAAGATTTCCAATTAAGAGATGTCTTAAATATCTGGAATTTTTACATCTCAAATTGCTCCTAAACTGAGAATGTTTGCACTGAAAGAAAAGTAAAAGGGAAAAAATGAACTTGTTGATGTTCAGGTAGAGAATAAGGGACAGAGAATAAGATAATACAGATTGTAGAAAAATAGGCATAGAACTTGTCTGTGTGAAGAATAAAAAATTGTTACAAGAATTACTTGATAAATCTACAAGTTGCTCTCAAAAGTTTAAGATTTCTTATTATCAAATAATTGACATAACCAAGATAGTGATATTAAATTTCCTTTAAAAAAGAAAATCATTTTGTAACGTTCATTTATTTTCCTCTTATTCAATTGTGTGGGAAAGGGATTTAATATGTTTTGTCAAATGCATACACACATAAGACATACATGTTCAAGAAGCACTCTTTTTTAAATGGCTTAATCAGCAACAGTAGAAAGATATATGCATTTGCAGAACCTATTGTGTTCCAGCAGGGGGCTATAGAGCATACATACAAATTAATGGCATGTTTGTTTACTTCCGTTTCCTCGTGGGGGTAATGGTGCAGCAACAACAAAAATAGCAAAACCTCAGAGATTTGGGGAGCAACCTCCATATATGCTCAGTCAGTAGGTGTGAGGAAAACACCGCAGATGTGTCACAAGGCAACTGTGCAATGGAGGAAGTGCCTGTGCTGGTGACAGTGAATACTGAAAGTACTCACACACACACTAGCTTTGGTAATGATGTGAAAGTTTGGAAAGAAATCTTGAAGTGCCCAGTTATTGTCATATTTAGGCAATTCATCTTTTCTTTTCTCCTAAGGAGGGCAGAAGGACATTCAGAAAACTTGCATGTTTTATTTCTTTGGGGTGGATAGGTAGAAATTTACACAGTGGCCATATAACCATCTGCAATTTTAAATTGTTTCCATATCAAAATTTGCCATATTTTGTAGAAATTGCAGGATATGCAGTGCTCTAAATTGTGACAATGGTGAAAATAATATGTAATATTCCTATAAAAACACTTGGCTGAAGAGGAGAGACTTAATTATATGCATTTACAATGGCAGAGACCCATGGAGTCCTCTGATGAACTTAGGAAAACCAGATTTACCTCCAAGGAAAGTGAGGTCCTTGAGCCTTTTTTACACACCAAGCTATGCTTTTTTGTGTCCCATTTAACAAATTTATCTTTGAAGTATTTGACTGAGAACTGGGATAAATTGGATAACTGAAATTTAATTAGTAGACAACTATACTCTTTTAAAACCAAATTGTTTTGAAAATTAATATTTGAAGATTTTTGCTTATTTTTAAGTATAACAAAGCTTATTTAGAAAATTACCACTACATATCTGGTAAAATTTGACATTTTTATTACATTGTACTTTATCACAACCCTAATAATAAATAGCAAGTGGGTATGGAAAATGTTCCAGCCAAACATATGTGGAAACAGTTTATGACGTGAGAATTCCACAGAAGGCCAGCATTGTTTTCATTGTGATTTTAAAACATAGATAACACATTTTACAATCTCAAAAATATAGTTCTAGCTCAGTTATTCTGTTTAAAGTAAACATCGAAGAACAATTAGAACTGCAACTCATTTTGAAGACCTACTGTCTTTTAGATACTTCTGTTTATGTTGAGAAATATATTTTTAATTGACATATTTCACTGCCATGTACTACTTTAAACTTATCTTTACTTAATATACAATCATAAATGTTTTTATAGTTAGTATTTGCCTATAATGCCACATCCCATTTAAAATGTCTTTGGGGCTGAGAAAGTGAAATAGATAAAAATGAAAAATTGGAAGAATATTTTACTAGTTTGAAAATAGAAACCTTTTGTAGTTTTATTGACTAACATTTGTAGAACTTTGAATGATATATATGCTTAAGACTATTCTAATTGTATGCAGGCATTGTGAATAGGAAATCATATTTAATCCCAAAACGTCTCTTGTTCTAAAATTGCCAATGTTAACAAACTTCACTTTGCTAAATTTACTTTTGTTCTTTAATAATTAATCAAACCTAATATTACCAAATATACTTTATCGCAAATAAAGCAGTTGTAAAGAACCACAATAGAAACTATTTTCTAGCCTAATCCAAATTATTATTTTAAATGGTCTCTACCTGCTGCCCTTTAGTTTTCTGCAGTGAGATCTTGCAACTTACTTTTTCCGTTCATTCAGCGTCTCACAGTTATTCATTCATATATAAAACATGTGCCTTATTAAATACAAACTGTAGTTTTTGCTCTGCATAGTAAAAGCAGTTTATTTTTCTGTACATATAATTCCAAAAACACATTATTAAATAATGAAAGAATAAAGAAAAACGTTTACATTTTATTTACTGTGAATAAATAAAATTCAGAAAAACATTTCTGAATGTCCAAAGTGATGTTTTAGTGAATATCAAAGTTTATCAAATTCAAAAAATATTTATATCTTTGAGAATGTTACTTGGAGTATCACATGCCAGAAATTTCTGGCATAAAATTGGTATGCTAAAACCAATCTGAATGTAATATTTTTGTTTAAGAAAACCCTAGTGATATATTTATTATTTAGTTTTAAATACTTTAAATATAGTTATAATCTTTATGTGAATGTGATTAAATTACCACATCATTTTATTAATTTTTACTAAAACTTTAAATATTATAACATATGTCAACTATAAAAAGCATTATGATACTCAATCCTAAACAAAGAATTTAAATTTTTAAGAACAATTTTTCCGGGTCAAATCACACAGTTCTTAAAGTATATTCTCAGAATAGAAAATTGGGTGGTTTCTTCTTATCTGAGGTTTTAATACCTAATACGATAACAGAGCTTCATCAATATATGGCTAATAGCAGATGTAAAGTGTGTGCTGGTAGTCCATCTCTCATAAAACTGCCTTTAGCTTTAATTCAAATCCATTGATTTCTACTCCAGTTAAAACTGAAGAACTTAATATGTCTTTTAATCCCTTTATTGTAAGCTAGGATAAAATTAATTTTACCCTGGAACTGCACAAAGCCAATTAACATGATCTTTAGAGTTATTTAGTAAAGTGCTTCAAATTGTTAAATTTATCTTGACCTCTTGGTTGCACTCTCTGACTGCTTTTTAAATGAAGTAATCAATATCTCACAGCCCTTTAAATAGCTTAAACTTCTCAAATATTTTACCTGTGTTCTAGTTAAGCTGTAAGTGAAGTGTTTACTCCTGGTCATGTAAATCTAGAGTCAATTATGCTAAATCTAAAGACAATTATGTACTTTTGAGGAACACAGCATGAATTAAATGGTTGTTTTAATAAAATCAAAGGCTCAAATTTTGTATAAAGTAACTCAGTAATGAGTAAACCTATTTCCTACACAGAACAAGTATTCTCTTGGCAACTTAAAACGTAGAGCATTTATGTCCTTTTCGTTGCGCTGAGCTTCTGTTTTCCACACAGGGCTAGTTGAAGGCATTAATTTTCCTACTGTGATGGGGTGATCAACCGTCCTGTCAAGAAAATGGATCTCCATGTCACCCTTTAGCATGATTAAATGGAGGCATGTCTCTGTGAAAAAATACCAAAATTTCATGAGACAAATGGAACTGTAGAAAGCTCTGCTTTTCCAGAATGGTTTTGTTTTTAATATCTCAAAATGTCCCATTTGGTTGTCAGTTTATTTATAGGAAAACATTGCAGCTAGTTGCATATGTCTTATATTATTTCAGAGAAAACACAGGCACAACCCAATGATTTAAAATATTTCCAAATCTGAAAACTCAAAGAATCAGAAACTGCTGTGTATTGTCAGAAAAAAAAGTAGGGATGGGCATCTGTACCTTATACACACTTATCAGTCTGTGTCTCTTTTAGGGGGACCTCTCCTTGCTCTTACTTCCTCTACTTGTTAACAAAGAACTATCATCTTTTCAGATCTGAGTTCTGATAAAAATTACATCCCGTAGAGTTGCAGCCTCAGTAGTGTTCATAGCTAGTTGGACAGTGTTCTCAGGAGCCCGTGCACATGCCAAACTTTAAATTACACTAAGTGATGGACTTGACAGCTAATTAAGATTTCATATTTTGGCCACTTAGCAGAGGGCACCTGTTATGGCTCTTTCTATGAGCTTAAGGATACAATTTACAAATGGCTGTCTTAAAGCACGTTATTAAAACTTCCCTACAGTCTTCATTCTTTCCTGAGGAGTGGGAGTGAGGACAAGATTGAGGTAATTAAACAAAAGGAACCTAGAGAAGGTGGAGGGCCAGGGTGGAGGCGGAGCTCTCCAAATGCCCCTGTTGTTTAATTTCCTACTGGAAGCAGCCCCTGTGCGCTCTGTGCCCCTCCCCCTGCCAGCAGTGGCCGTTGCGGAGGCTGACCGGCTGGGGTCAATGCCTTGCCTATTGATCAGTATCCCTGCAGTCCCTGCTCCGGCAGCTGCTTCATTGGCTTCTTTCAGGGCCTGCTTCAGTACATTAGAATAGAAATCCATAACCAGAGCTGTGCTCATCCAAGCAGGGGAAGAAACTAAATTAAATGGTATAAAACAATCTTGGATCAGGAGTTTGTGCCAATTCATCTTGATCTAAGATGTCACACCGGGCTCTCTGTCTGAGCACCTGGGCTAGAGGCAGCCATAGTGAAAATAGATGGAGCTGCGATCATTCATTTGTCAGCTAAGGAGCAAGGCAGCGGTTAGCAATTCCCTTCTGCAGAGGTCAGCTGACAGAACAATCAGTGCAACTGCAGAATAGAGCTTTCCTTTGAACTATTGTTATGGAGCATGCTCTTGCTGAGGCCTGGGGGAGGGGAGCCTCGCTTGCTTCCTGTTTCAAAAATACTATGTAAAGAGTAAAATATATACTACAAGAATCTAGATGCAGCTGCACAGAGCTCTTACCCCCTGTGTCTGTTCTTGTACATAAATAAAGTTGGTTTGAGATGCATGTACTGAGGTACAGATTATCAAACTGTTAAGTATCACTTTGCCTAGAATTAGGGGCCATTTTCATCCTTCTAAACACACAGGCAGTGATTATTGATTTTTTTTTTCTTCTTGGTATCGTTAAGCTTTTAGGATATTCCCCCTCTTTAGTAACAAATCAGTGATATACTTTGAATCTATAATCACACATACATACTTGTACTTTCGCTAACATTTCTTGTCTTTAAAAACTAGAAAAAAAATCCACGAAGAAACAGAAATGCATACTATGATACCAGATTAGAAGCTATTTCTTATGTTACTTAAATATTTTATTTTATCTTATTTTATTTTGTTGAATTTATTGGTGTGACATTGGTTAATAAAACTTTGGTTACACTAAAATGCTTAATTGAAGCTTTTTATAAGAAATGTTGTTACAAAATATGACTTAAACCTTGGAAGTCGTAATTTTATAAAATTGGAGAAATCATTATGAAGTAGCCTGCATGTGATTTGAAATATACTATACAAACTTAAATTAGAACAATGAATAATAACTAACATCTTAAAGGAAATATTTTAAAAGATGAATCTATTCTCTGTGGGCTCATTTTAGATTTTTGTCTTTCTATATACTGCTTAAAAACAAATGTCAAATGTCCAGGACTAACTTTTTTTAAACAATAAAGTGTGACATGCAGAAGCTAAGAAACTATAGCTGCAACAACAACAAATCTTTTTGAAAAAGTACTCAATTGCACCAAACTTTTCTTGGAATCCAAATAAACGGTAACTATTCTTTGATGTTATCATCTTAGTTTTAAAGATAATCCACTCCCCACTTTCCCCTTAAATACTTTAATACTGCTTTCTTATTCAATTTTTCCTTTCCACCTACTAAATTCTTTTTTTAAAAAAAATATTTTTATTGATTTCAGAGAGGATGGGAGAGGAAGAGAGAGATGGAAACATCAAACATGAGAGAGAATCGTTTTTCTGCTGCCTACTGCACAACCCCTACTGGGGATCGAGCCCACAACCCAAGCATGAGCCTTTGATAGGAATTGAACCCAGGACCCATCAGTTTGCAGGCTGACACTCTATCCCAGCCGTGGGCGAACTATGGCCCGCGGGCCGGATCCGGCCCGTTTGAAATGAATAAAACTAAAAAGAAAAAAAAAGACCGTACTCTTTTATGTAATGATGTTTACTTTGAATTTATATTAGTTCACACAAACACTCCAGCCATGCTTTTGTTCCGGCCCTCCGGTCCAGTTTAAGAACCCATTGTGGCCCTCGAGTCAAAAAGTTTGCCCACCCCTGCTCTATCCACTGAGCTAAACCAGCTAAGGCCCACCGTCTAAATTCTTTATAATATCCTACCATTTCCACTTCTTAGGCTCGTGTAGCTCATCTTGCCCACATTTTACTCAGCCTTTCAGCACAGGTAAATTCCTGAAATTTCAAGTGTATTCTTAAAAGCTTTGTGCTCAAGGTGTTTTTTAAATTCAGCTTTTGGAGAACCCATATCTAACTTTCTGGCAAGGATTTTGTTTTGTGTTACTTTTGTTTTGTAAATTGGGATTTTTTAAAGGATTCAGGGTAGGATATTTGAAATCCTTTGGCAGTGTTACCATTAACTGCCCAGACCTCACCGTGAATCTTGAAGCTGTTCACTTCTCTGTATATCCTGTTTTACATCCCAACACCAAACAACCTTAATCTCTCCCTTTGATTTGTACAGTACCTTCCTAATTGACCACCTCAGTTCCAGCATTCTTCATACGCTCTCAGAATGGTTTTCTAAAACCCTAAATCTGATTAGGTTACTGTGTGGCTTAAACCCTATCTTGATTATCTCCCCGTTGCTGCTGGTGGAAATCATGCTCTTCCTCAGAGTCAGACCCATGTGTTGGGGGCGGGGTGGGGGGTGGCGTGGGCATGGTAAGGTTAGAAGGCTGCTCCTGGGTGCCCAGTGTCTCATTTCCATCCATCCCATCACGGAAAAAGTCCAGCTTCACCTTCATCAAGGCCAGTGTCCAAAGGGTCTGTGCCATTGGTCTGGCATCAGCAGTCTCGGTCCCTGCCTAGGTAGCGCTGTTCTTGGCTGAAATGCATTGCTGTGCTGCTGTACCCAGGTTCCTGCTTGGAGCCTGTGTTTAGAGTCCAGGCAGCTGCCGGCCTGCAGCTCTTAGGGCTACATGGTTACTATGGAGAGAGACCATGGGAATAAACTGGGCTAGTGGGTGTTACTGTGCAAGAGAGAGAAGGGCTTTGTCTTGGTTAGGCTCAGGTTATATTATCTCGGGCTTGGGAAAGATCAAGCGCCCTTTTTCAAACTAACCAATCAACTTGCCAAGCTTTCATGGACTTCTGTTGGGCCTACCCCTAACCATTCATTTCCCAGGCTAGACTGACAGGCCTCTATGGCTGGCATGTTGGCTCCTACTGCACGTGTGCTTCTCTGCCCTGTTAGTGTTCCATCCTTTTCCCCAGTGATCTGCAGGGAACAGTCCAGTGATTCCCCTGAGAGTGTGTGAAGTTGTAACTTACTGGTGAAGCAAACAGGTGTATGCTCCCTAGTTGATTATGCTTAATAATGTCTGATTTCCTTTGCGCTCTTCCTTTATTAATATCTGGCTATGCTAACACATATCCCCCCAAGACTCGTGGGCCTTGTAATCTTACAAGGGTAAATGGATGAAGGCCTCATCTTTTGTACTTTCTTCTTGCTGTCAAGGGATGTAGTCCTGCCTTATCCTTAGGCCCAGAGTTTCTTCCTACCTGCCAGAGAAAGAGAGGAGCAAAAGGAAGGGGAATCTTCACATGAGGGCGGGGGGGCTTTGCAAAATCCAGGTCTGTCTGGTGCTGTCCTAGGGAGGAGTCATATGCTATGTCTGGAGGATGGCACTCCTGGACAAGTTGGCATCCTTGTTGTATTCTAAAGGTGACACATTTGAGAAAAACTAGCTACCTACACTAACACCATTGTTCAAAGGATAAAAATTTAAATGTGAATATGACCTATAGAGCCATGTATGACCTGGCCCTTTCCTGACTCTCACCTCATTTTCTACCATTCTCCTCTTCACTCATAGAGTTCCAGCCCAATTGCCTATCCTTGAAATAGAAATGTTCAGATTTCTTCTTGCTTTAGGTTCTTAAACATACTGTTCTCTCAGTCCGTAAAGTTCTCATTGATTTTGTAACCTTTACATTTCTAATTTCTGTTTAATAGCCTTTAAGGTAATTAAGGACAAAGATCTTGCTTTTCTCATCTTAATTCATATTAACTCATTAATTCATATTAGTATAATGCCATGTACTCTAGATGTTCAATTTTATATGCTGAATGAATGACTAACTGATGGAATGAATGACCTTCTACCACCACTGGCACATACTATTTTCTACTTGATCATCGCAAGAGTTGTTTTCTGGTTCCACTTGTCTTGTTTTCCCTCACTATCTACCTTCCATACTGCTACTATCATGACCTCTCCAACAATAAATGAACCTGATGTCACCACCCTCTACAGAATTGTTCGGTGGCCTTCCATTAATCAAAGGTTAAAAGTCTTTAGCTTGCTGTACAAAGGCCTCTCATGGTTTGCTGCCTCTGTAGCCTCCTTTTCCCCGTTGTTATTCAGCTGCCTTACCTTCAGTAGTATAGAATGACAAAGCAAAGGAACATGAGAAAAAATAAAATAAAACAAAACACCTAAAAGTATTCAGAGGCCCGTGCAGCTAATTTCTTGGTTGGTATAAGGAACTCTGAGGGCCTCCCTCCCCCCTTTTTTGTCTTGATGTAATTAATGTATAGAGGCCAGAAAAACTGGATGGATTACTATTAGAAGGAGCAGAAAGGTGAACTCCAATCAAGCTGGTTCCGGAAGTTCACTTTTTAAATCCCTCTGTACCAAATATATAGCTATGATGGATAAAATACACAAATAGAAAACCAAAGAGGCATAACCAGACCCAGGAAAGATAGATATCTTTGTGGACAGGTAATGGAATAGAAATGCAATCATTTGGGTTGAAACCATTAGCTGCTTTCCAGAAGCAGGCTTTGGCTCCTATGAGCAGAGAGGACTTAAAATATATCATGAATAAAGCTTAAAGCCAGGATCTAGGCTATGGCTTCCTTAGTTCCTGGAAGGACATTGAAAGGATATGAGTACATTGTTACTTGGTTAAAATGGAGGTTGTATTATTAAAGGGGAAAAGGAAAATGGATATTAACTATGTGACTGGCAGTGTTTATCGTAACAGAAAATAATGAAAATAAGTGAGTTGTGGCCCTTGCCCGGAGACTTGGTTGGTTGGAGCATTTTCCTGTGTACCAAAAAGGTTGTGGGTTCTATTCCAGGTCAGGGCACATACCTAGATTCTGGCTTTGATCCCATACAGGAGACTTGGGGTGCATACAAGAGACAACTGGTCAATGTTTCTCTCTCTCACAATGATCTCTCTCTCTCTCTCTCTCTCTCTCTCTCTCTCTCTCTCTCCTTCCCTCTCTCAAATCAATAAGAAAACAAAACAACAGAAAAACACAAAACACACAAAAAAGCATATCCTTGAGTGAAAATAAAAAATAAATAAATGAGTTGTCTTTAACCTAATTAAAACAAAGAAAAAGAGAGATTAGGGATGAAACCTAAAGAAAGTGGAAAAAATACCAGCAAAAATTAGTGAAACAGAAAGCAATGAATTAATAAGGTCAAAACCAACATGTGTTTTTTTTAAATCTGGTAAAGTATATATTTCTAGCAAAACTGATCAAGAAAGGCATGAAAAATAATATTAGATAAGGCACAAATAAACAATATTTAAAGTGATTATAGGAACTGATACAATTGAGTTTTTAAAATTATAGGGTAAATAATTTCACATCAATAAATATAACAACTTGGATGAAATAGATATTTTAAAATTATAAGTTGTCAGAAGTGACTCAAGAAGAAAGAAAATTAAATAGTAAGTAACTATTATAAATAATGAATTTATAATAAAAATATACCTTCACCTGGCTCCTCCTCACACCTCAACTTCATCCCCTGCCTTCCGACTCCAGAAGGGGAATGTAGGAATGTCCCGAGACAAGCTGCAAGAATCATTTAACTGTTTTCAAAGAACTGGGGAGAGAAAGTTACTTAACCCAGTTTTTGAGGCTTGTATTATATTGCCACTGAGACCCAACAAGAATAGTATATGAAAAGAAAATTACAGTCCAATCTCACCTGTGGACACAAATGTAAAAAAAACCTTGATTAGCAAATTTAGTTCAGGGTCTGTGTATTGATTGGCCTATTTATCTACCTACCTATCGATCAAGTCACATCTATCCATCCTTCCATCTTTCCATTCATCCTTCAGTCTATCCAGAGTTTACCCCGAGAATGCAAGCGTTCGAGGCCAGAAAATATACATTTCAGGTGACATTGATATGGTTATACAATAGATTAAAAAACATTTGATAAGGTCAGGATCATGGTGATATTTGGGACGTGAGGAAGGGGTAGTGAAGACACAATCCACAGTAGACTTTAGTTATATTCACATTAGTTCATTACATTTTAGTAAAATAAGATTGTGTGCAGATTATACTACGTTGTTTGTGTACATGTATATCATGATATTCTTTATTCTCTATGTAATTTAATGGATGCTGGTAATATCACATAATAAATACCAAACAAAAAAATAAAAGGTCGAGGCTAGGGTAGGACTAAGCAAAGGACTAAGCAAAGGCCCTCTACTGGGGATTGAGCCTGCAACCCAGGCATGTACCCTGACCAGGAATCTAACTGTGACTTGGTTCATGGGTGGAATTGGTTCAACCACTAAGCCACACTGGCCGGGCTATCGTTTGAGTCTTAAATTCATCATTTCTTCCTTTGTGAACAGGCTCATCTTGTATATATGCACTAGTGAGCTCTTGAGAACCTGGACTATTTATTTTTATGTCTCTAATTTCCTGGCCCAAAGTAGATGCTCAATAAATATTTGTTAAATTAGTGGGAAAATGTATAAATGAATTAATGAGCAATCTTTTGTAAAAAAAGAGTCATTGAGATAAAATTTATATTTCATAAAATCTATCCTTTTAAAACATAAAATTCAGTGATTCTTAGTATATTTGGAGTTGTGCAGATATAAGCATAATATAATTTTATAACTTTTTATCGCCTCAAAAACCTAGCACTCATTAGCTATCCTTAACCATTTCACTCCTGCCCCACCTCTAGGCAATCACTCATGTACTTACTGTCTTTATAGATTTACCTATTCTGGACATTTTATGCAAACGGAATCATACAATTTGTGATTCTTTGTAAGGACCTTTTCCTTAGCATAATGTTTTCAAGGTCATCCACATTGCAGTGTGTATCAGTACTTGATTACTTTTTATTACTGAATAATATTTTATTGGGTGGATATACCACATTTTGTTTATCTATTTATTAATTGATGGACATTGGAGTTTTTTCTACTTCTTGGCTATTATGAATAATACTGCTGTGAATATTCATGTCCAAGTTTTTGTGTGCACATTTGTTTTCATTTCTTTTGGGTAGATAGATACCCAGGAGTGGAATTGTTGGGCCATATGGAAACTATTTTTATCTTTTTGAGAAACTGCCAGACTATTTTCCAAAGTAGTGGTACCATTTACATTCCCACCAGCATTGCATGAGGGTTTCAATTTCTGTACATCCTCAACAACATATGTTGTTTACTGCCTGTTTTTTTTTATTACAGCCATCTCAGTTGATATGAAGTGGTATCTCACTGAGTTTTTATTTACATTTTTCTAATGACCAGCAATATTGAGCATCTTTTAATATGTGTATTGGCCATTCATATGTCTTTGAAGAATTAGCTATTCAAATTTTTGCCCATTTTAAGAGTAGAATTTTCTTATTATTGAGTTGTAACATCTATTTTGGATAAAATCCCATATTAGATTATGATTGACAATATTTTCTCTCAGTCTATGTGTTGTCTTTACTTTCTTGATACTGTATTTACAGTGCAAACATGTTTAATATTGATGAAATCCAATTAAAAATATTTCAAAATTACTTTTGCTTTTGGCATCATATCTAAGAAATCATTGACTAACTGAAGATCATGAAGATATGCATCTATAATTCTTCTGCAAGTTCTTTAGTTTTAGCTCTAATGTATAGGGCTATGATCCATTCTGAGTTGACTTTTTGCAAGGTGAGAGGTAGAAGTCCAAATTCATTCCTTTGTATGTGGATAACCAGTTGTCCCAGTACCATTTTTTAAAAAAGACTGTTCTTTCCTGAATGAGCAATCTTGAATGTTTCTATAATCATGACTTTTTTTTGTATTGATATTCGTTTAATTTATATTCTTATGTCTTGATTTTCAGGTTGCTTACCAAGTGTCCCACAAGTGAAAAAAATTTCCACATCTTATGAGGAAAGACGGAAGCAAGCTACTGCTATTGTTTTACTAGGAGTCATAGGAGCTGAATTTGGTGCTGAAATTGAACCTCCTAAACTGTTGACCAGACCTCGAAGCTCTAGTCAGATTCCTGAGGGATTTGGTTTGACTACTGGTGGATCCAACTACTCACTGGCCAGACATACTTGTAAGTTTTGAAATTCCTAATGCTGATGTATCGCTTCTCAATACATATTATTTGTTAACAAAATCTAAGAATATTGAATATATCCCCAGTTTCAACTCACATAGGAGGCTCAGATGAAGTTAGGAAGCAGGACAATCTATTTGGCACATTACCCTGTGTCATAGTTGCCCAGACTTCTTTTCAAAAGTTCAAATGTGGTTTTTAAATGCTTTTCTTAACACATTTCTGAGATTTGAGTTTTCACAATTTGGTCAAAATTTTAGCCAAAATTTATGAAAGCTAGCTTTAAGTTAAAACTTTTAACTTACGAAATCATTTCTCAAAAACTACCCAACATGTCCTGAACGTGATTTGAAAAGTTAGGGGTGGAGGTGGAACACCAATTATTTTCACTTAAAGATAACATTTTAAAGTGTATGAATGAGGAATTGTGAATTACCTCTAATTTAAAAAATATTCCAATACCAGTTTTAAAATGGTGAAATAATTACAATCAGCGCTCAAAGGGTTTGTGTCATATTGCTCTAGTTCTGTAGTTGGTATGTTAATAACAGGTAAGAGTATTTTATAATGATGTCTGTTGTTACCTTAATGTTGGAACTTCTTTACATAGGTCAAAATGTTCCTGCCGTATTGCAAAATCACTTCTAATGTTGTCATGTTAAGGACCAAATATTCTACTGAATACATCACAACCTTTTTTTGTAAAACAAATTGCAACATGTTCTTTAGATGTTTTTTGTTTTTTTTTAACTTTTAAGCAAAGGAAAAAGATATATGTTAATTTGGGAGTTACGATGGCCAAGAATGTCATTGGATCATTATCCTGTACTTTTGCTGTGAAGTCAAGGGACTCTATTGGAGGTTTTTATCACTGAAGCCCTATTATAACTTAGCTGTTGTGCCCCTTCTCTGCCTTTGGTTCAGAATGCAGCAAATATTTATTAGTGTCTGTAATCTTTTTATCTCTACTTGATATTGAGAATCAGAGAGTAATAATAACAAGACCACCACCAACAATAATAAAGCTACTGATTGTTTTGAGTACAATTTTAAGCTTTTTCTATGCATTAACTCAGTGCTCATAGTCACCTTTTCTTTTTTTCTAAAAATATTTTTATTGATTTCAGAGAGGAAGAGAGAGAGATATAGAAACATCAGTGATGAGAGATAATCATTGACTGACTGCCTCCTACACTCCCCCTAATGGGGATCGAGCTCACAACCTGGGCATGTGCCCTGACGGGGAATCCAACTGTGACCTCCTAGTTCATCGGTTGACACCAAGACACACCGATTGGGCCATAGTCACCTTTTAAAGTGGTATCTGCATTTAACACATTAGGCTAGGGGGCACAGAAAGGTTTAGTCAGCCTGGCCAAGTTCATACTTCTAGGAAATGGCCTTTTGAGGCTCAGCACCATCTGTTGGTTCCAAAGCTCATGCTTTTGACCAATATGCAAACTGCTGCTGTTCAGTGGTTGCTAGTTGAAAGGGCTTAATGACTAACCTGTGCTATCACTTTATAACTTGGAAAGTACTTTTTTTTGGCATTAAATTTGCCTACCACAGTTTATAATTATCAGCTTAAATCTTGCTCTCCTTGTTAGAAACAGTTAGCTATCTAAATATGCTATGTCTTATTTAGGCTCTTTTCAATCAGTTATGTGTTAAATTAACCAGTTATAATGTTAACCTTCTTGAAGTTGCTGTATGTATTGCATTTAGGATGTATTGGTACCATTAAAAATTTAGCCTTTATGGCATCCCATTGAATGAGATAATAATTATTATCCTCATTTTGAGATAAGGCCATTAAGATACAATATTTGATGAACTTTAATTGCTAATGTAGTTAGAGGTATAGAGGTGAAGTCTAAACTTCCTCATAAAGCCGTTCTGTGAAAACTCTTTATGTCCCAATTATCACATTGATGGGAGGGAAGAGTGATACTGATACTTAATTCAAAAGTCATGTTTAGCCCTGGCCGGTGTGGCTCAGTTGGTTGAGTGTCGTCCCATGCACCAGAAGGTGGCCAGTTGAATTCCTGGTCAGGGCACATACCCAGGTTGTGGGCTTGGTCCCCAGTAGGGGTCATGCAGGAGGCAGCTGATTAATGTTTCTCTCTCTCCCTTTCTCGCTAAAGTTAATACAAACATTTTAAAATTAAAAAAAAAAACAACTTTAAAAAAGGCATATTTAATTTAGTTTTATAATACATTTTATACTTAGATTTGAATACATATGAATCTTTTGTGAGTATTACACTTTACATGAAACATCAAAATCACATATTGAAGACAAAGCTGAAGGACTCTGTGATTGAGAGCCCTAGACTTGCCCACTCTATTACCTGTACCCTTGGTAAGTGAAGTGTCCCTCTTCATTGGGTCACAGTTTCCTCTTACATAAAATAAAAGACCGGAACTATTCTCTTTTTATAGTCCTTTTTGTCCAATTAGTCTCTGCTTTTGAAGAGAAATAGAAAGCATCTCAGGAAATTCACCTTCTTCTTAACCTTCCCATTTTCTTCTCAATGTACCGATAGATGCTTCACGTCAGCCCAACTTCAGTCGAGATTCTTCATTTGTATTTGGACCCACAGAATAAAGCATGTTAGACTATTTTACAGTATTATTTATAATATTACCTTGTAGGACTTTTGGTTCTTTCATTTGGTCTCTTCTCAGTTTATAATTGTGGAATTATGCTGGCACGTCTGTAGTAAATTCCATTTTGATCTCTCATTAGCTTTCTTACTTTGGGCAAGTGTCATAAGTCATTTCCCTAGGCAGCAGACTCTGAGGCAGATTTGTATGCAGACCTGTTCTGGGATCAATACCTTTAGGAGAGTGAAAGAAGCAGGATTGGGCAGGGGAGAAGTTGAATTGCATTTCAATTGCCTAGAAAGCCTCAGCCCATCTCAGGGAACTCTGGAGCTGGGATGGCCCTTCAGACTTGTCCTGAACTAGGACTGAGGGCTTGGCCTTTAATCCTTGTGTCAGTCAGTCACTGGAATCAAGTCATTGGTGCCCTGAGCGGAGAGGGGGGAGGAGGGGAAACTTGAGTGAGGCAGCTCTCTTCCATTTAAGGCAAACCCCACAGAGGGACTGGGCTGAGGTGTATTAGCCACTAACACACCATGAGCTTGGGAAGTGAGTGCTTCAGTCGTGGAGGTGAGGAGATGGGCAACCTCTCCAGGTCCCACCCAGCATGTAACTCAGGGGTGTGGAACCTTCTTTCTGTCAAGGGCTGCTGGGATATTGATAACATCATTGTGGGCCGTACAGAATTATCAACTTAAATATTAGCCGGCTGTATTTGGTCAAACATTTAACTCACCCCTAATGCCTTGGCAGAGCCAGACCAAATGATTTTGAGGGCCTTATACAGGGTATTCCCCACCCCTGATGTAATTAATTTATCTGTGACCTAGTTCCCTTTCTATCAACAGAAATGGAGAGTGGGGCTGCTATTTATTTAACACACTTTTTATTCCTGCTTTATACAGAGCTCCTATTTCCCTGCAAGACAGATATTTTATCCAGCACCTAGCACAACACAAGACACATTAACAATAGTTACTGAGCATTTACACTGTCACAGGCATTTTGCCCGTATTATCTTATGTGATCTTCTAATCCTATCAAATAAGTCCTAATATTATTCCCATTTTTCAGACGAAGAAACTGAGGCTTTGGATTAAACTTTCTTCCTGCAGACAATAAATTGAGGGCACAGGTTAAATGTTTTAAGGTCATACTGCTAAAAAGTACCAAGCCTGGACTTGAACACCTATCTCCCAACTCCAAATCAGCGTATTTTCACCATTTCAAATAGTTTTCTTGTGTTACAAACAAGAAAGATTCAGAAGTGGCGCTGAAAAAAGGAGGATCAAGGCAGCAGGTACCAGGCCACCTTTAAATCTGAACATTTATTGAATCGTTCTTTAGGGATGTGCTGGTGCCATGGAGATATAAATGTGTGCAAAATCCACACTGCTGTAATTGTGAACTGGCTTGTATCTGTGGTGTGAAATATTTCGATTAGAAAAAAAAATCACTTTTTCCCTACAGTGGGGCTTTAGAAATATCATAATATTAGAGTTCATCAGCTAGCCAAGGTGTATAACCTCACTGATGTTACATGGAAAATACTGTCTTTATGTGCATTTGTGTTTTTGTTCTGGGAAAAGGATTCACAAATTTCATTCAATTCTCAAAACATAGTCATTAAAATAAAAATGGATAAGAACTCCAAGAGTTTGTTAGAATGAATTATTATTATGATTTTAAAAACAATAAGTTATGTCCCTCTTAGTTAGTTCAATTATAATACCACCAAATAGAAGCTTCAGTTTGATGTCACTTAAGGAATATTTCAATTATGTGAGAAACTGTATTTAGTTTCCTATGGTGCTATGTTTGACTTCATTTTGTTGTAGTCTGCTATTGTGAAAATGATTCGCCAAATACTTCCTGTGCTTCCTAACAATGCATGTTTTGTTTAATGAATTTGTTAATACTGGTTGAGGATGATTTTATAATGAATTTATTTCCTAAGTTTTAAGGTAAGAAAGTTAAACCAAATCTCAAATGTTTTAGCAGCAAGATTAGGACAACTAGTGGTAGCAAAACCAGTGGTAGGCACACGATACAGAAAAGGTACCAACAATGACGAGGAAAGCAGCATGCCGCTTGCAAGGATAAGCAATGACAAAGGAGTGTATATTTTCAAAGTTTACAAACAAGTCATCAGATTGTGTTGCTGAGTTGCTGCTGTGGCCACAGAGATTGCATTTCTCATTACTTAGCCTCATTTTTCTAACCTGGCCTTTCCAGCACTGGGATGGAATCCTGCTTTCTTATCTGGCTTCTTACTCCACCGTCAACTTCATTCATTCATTCTCATTGCACCAACTCAGCTTTCCATGTTCTTTCCCACCACTTCTCATTTGTAATTTTACCTTTGAAAATCATCTGGTCCAGGTGCCACTTTATTTGCATCGCCATTACACCATCTGTGTTTAGAGCTGTAATTCTTCACTCTGGCTATGCACTAAACTCAAATGTAGAGTGCTTTAAGAATATATAAGCATTACCCTAGAGTTCGTATTCAGGAAGTAGGGGGTAGAATTTGGGTATGTATGTTATTTTTAAAGCTTCATATGTAATTTTCTTTTGTAGTCAAAGTAGAGAAACCTAGTATAATATAGAATTCTTTAGATGTTTTAATTGGTTATATGGTTGTTTTGCTCATTAAACTAATGTACAAATTATAATTTTCTTTGTATTTTAAGAGGAAAGAGAAAATGGGAACTAATCAGAGTAAATAGGTGGCATTTATATTAGCCTCAGAGCTAATTCTTTTAAAAATATATATATATATTTTTTTTTTTTTTATTTCAGAGGGTAAGGCAGAGGGAGAGAGAGATGGAGACATCAATGATGAGAGAGAATCATCAATCAGTTGCCTTCTGCATGGCCTCTATTGGGGATCAAGCCTGCAAACCAGGCAAGTGCCCTGCCAGGCAATCAAACCATGACCTCCTGGTTTATAAGTGGACACTCAACCACTGAGTCACATTGGCCAGGCTCTCAGAGCTAATTCTTGAGGTAGTTCATTTTTTTTTTTTTATTGGAATTTTATTGTTCTAGATTACTTGGGTTTCAGTCTTAATATCAACACAAAGTAACTGGTAGCTCAGTTTCTTTAACTAAACATGGGAATAATGATAGCACTTACCTCACAGAATTATTGTGAGGATTAAGTAAATTAGCGTATGGAAAGCATTTAGAAAGTGCCTGACATTCAAGTGTTAGTCAAATGTTAGTAGTTATTATTTTTACTAGAAATGTTCATAGGAGGATAAGGAAAAGAAATAGCTCTTTTTAAAGCATTGTTATCTAATAGGAGATTTATATGTATATATGCTACGTTTTAAAATCTTTTTAAGAACCTTAGGAGGTAGGTATTGCTGTCAATATTTTATATATGAGTTAACTGATACTCACAAAAATTTAATAATTTCCTTAAGGTTGCCTGTCTTGTAAGGGATTTGAATCCAGATGCACCCCCCCCCCCCCCCCCCAAGCCCAGAATACTTTTCCTACAATACATACATATTCCCACTGTTTGTGGCAAAGCATGTTGTTCCTAGAGGATTTATGTAAAAATATACTAAAACACCAAGTTTTTCGGTAAAACCATGTGTTTTACGTTGTTTCTTATTTTAACCACATAAACAATATGAAGCTCATATCCAATGGAAATTTTCACTGTTGTTATGTTTTTCCTTGTAAATAATTTATGTTGTGTAACAGCTTTATCATTTTTAACAGAGATCTGACGCTTGCATTATAGGCCCTGTTTAGTGATGTAGTCCCATCCTTGTTCTCCAAAAATAACTTTAATTTTCAATCATTTTCTGTTAATTCACTGCACTGATGGGCTTTAGGTTCCTCTTCTATAAAACAATCAAGTTGGACAAGGTTATTTCTAAAGCCACTTCATCTACAATTGCAGGGTTCTGTGAAATTATTAATGTGATTATTCTTTCTCTAACTATATGGTAGATTGCTTGTGTTTATTGCTGCCACTTGAACTTGGTTATCTTACTTTCTTTGCTCTGTACCAATTGTTCTATCTGTTTTTAAAGGTTCCACAGCTATGCCATATGTTTGACACTGAGCATCTTGAATGTATTTTCTGCCATCCCTCCTTATGGGATTCTTATATCAGCTTATCAGGCTACAGTTCTTTCTACATCACATATTCTCTACACATATCCAGCTTCATGGACTTGCGTAATATTGAATTTAGTTCAGTAACTAAATATAATAGTTTGAGATTTGTACCTTATAGGCATATAGTATGAAGTCATTATAACAATTTTTTTGGTCTAGATTGTGATGAAGCATTGGTATAAGACTCTGAAAACCATCTAATGTATGTATTAGTTACCTTGATTCAGTTTTCAATTTTAGTTCAATTTTAAATGTCCTTGATTTCTTGTTTCCCGGACTGAGTGTAGTTGAGTCAGTGACAAGTGTTAGCATTGTATTGCAAATGGCAACTCCCAGCCCTCCTTTTTTTCCCATAGGACATTCCTAGTTCTGGTTTTTAAATAATCTTGGTCTGAGGTTTTCGGACAGCTCTGCAGAATGGTCCTTCCAATTTATATGTCTTTTTCCAATTTATATGTCTTTTTTCAATTTATATGTCAGTTTGGATTCAATATTATTTTATAACAGTTTCAGATGTAAGACATAGTGGTTAGACATTTATATAATTTCCAAGGTGATCCTCCTGGTAAGTCTAGAGAACTCACCTGGCACTGTATATAGTTATTACAATATTGACTAATTCCCTATGCTTTACTGTATGTCAATAGGGGGGAAAGAGGGACATAGCGAATACTTTTAACAATAAAGACTTAAAAAACAAAAACAAAAAAACTAAGGTAGATCATATCACTCAGGGGTAGCTAGATAATTAATCAGCAAGACAAATAACAAAAAATCAGTAGCTTTTGCATAAACTAGTGAACAAAATAGGGACATAAATGTGTACATTTTTATTCAACATTATAGTAAATAGTATCTATTCAAGGGTCTTAAATAACAGTGACCAAAGTACTAAAAGTGGTTCTCCCAGTTACAAATAAGAAAAGGGACTACATTAGAAGGAATCTTGAGATAGGTGGTTTTGAGTATGCATACAGATAGAAAAAGAAACGTAGATTTGCGTGGCTGATGACCAAAAGAGATAAAAGAATCTCCTAGGGGTTCAGAAGTAGCAGAAGATCAACTACTTGTCTAGGATGAAGTAAAATGGATAATAAGGGAACTAGGGACTGGGAGAGACCCTCTTTCCAAGGAGGTGGAGCTACTGAGGAACCCCCAGCCTGTGGGGCGTGAGCAAGCCTGCCCAAGGGCAAGGCCTGTTGTTGCCTGTGAGCAGCGGGGAGAGATGGGGCTGGAGGTTCTCTGATGCAGCACCTGTTACTGGGGGCAAGTGATGGTCCACCTGAGTCAGAGCAGCCAGCCATTTCCCAGGATTGGCAGGTCAGAGCTGCTTGCGGGAAAGAGTCTTTCCTCTTGCAGGATCACTCTGCTGACCTCTGTTGACAAAGCTTAACATCCTGCCAGCTGGCAAAGAGGTGCTTACAGAGTCCAGCACTACTCTTACAGGGGGAGGTGTTAGATTTGGAGCTGAGAGACTATAAATTGGTAACTGTCCTAGAAGAAATAATTGATCATTAAAATTCTAAAATCCAGTCTAATAAGTCAGAACTTGCAAATCACTAAAATTTTATTCTCTGCTTGGTCCTTTATAATGAACCAATTATTTTCACCATAAATATTTTTTGAATCGAGTTATTATTGTATTTTTTGAATCAAGTTATTATTTTATGTTTTGAAAGACTGACCAAGAAATTGTTCTCTATGTTTCTTTCTGAGAAGTACCTTTATCATAGCTGAATAGATCCCTAGGCAATATAGTCATGTTCCTACTGAAAGGGGTAGGCTTACAACAGAACTGCACCAGGCCTCACAAAGCTGCACTCTGTCCATGTGTGGTCAGCACAACTAACTCTGTTCTGCATTTACAGATAAATAAATGATGGTTGGCAACTATTGTTCCAAATTTGCATTTCAATGGCCTAGTAATGTCCCATCACTTACTTACTACTTCTCAGGGATGTTAGTGATAAGGAATAATTAATGATTTGTTAACAAGATCAGACCTTTGATTATAATGTACAATAGATGTACAAATTCTATATTTAACTTTTATTTGCCTTTTAATTGCTATGGATTTCTGGGTCTGCTACTCGCTACTTTATCAGACTGAAGAGATGGTTCCTATAATCTCTTATCCGCAGTCCCAGTGGACATTCCCATGTACTTTCTCCAGAATAGAGAAGGCAGTCCACTTCCATTAGATGTTGTAGAATGTTGCAGTGGCATCCATTTCAGCTGCAGTTGTCAGTCACCGGGCAGCATCTGGCGTTAGGAAAGGATGAGAATGACAGGCAGAGGGCTTACTAGTGTTTTCCTGTTGAATGGTTTATAGGGGATCACTATTGGTAGGTGGAGGATTCCTTGGAATTTTAAGCACTAGAGAAGTTTAGTCCAAGAAAAGGTAATGTATTAAGCCTGAGCTCATTTAAAATTCTACTTTGTCTGACCGACCATTGCATTACAGAGCAGTCTGCTCAGAATGTCTCCAGAGCTGGTCCTCTGCCCTCCCAGAGCTTCCTATGGCATTGGCTTGAGTGGAGCAGGTCATTCTGCTTCTGGGAAGAAGAGAGTTCTGGGCAGTAGCACAAGCCCTAAAATATTGATGTGGCCACTCTGAAAGTATAGTAATATTATATAGTTATAGGCAGTATGTCATTCAAGCTGTTTTTGTTGCCCAGAAATCATTATGCTGAACCTATAGGTTGTCAATCAAGTTAATTTTGGTAACTGCACAGTAGATTGTGCCTTTGTGGATGTGTATATATATATAATTACATAATGTGCTTATTCAATGGATGTAAAATATTAAAAAGTTAGTCTTTATATTTAGTGCCTCCCTTATATCACATATATGTAGTCACCTGAGTGCACAAAGGTAGACGCCCCATGGGACTCTTGTCCCTAAGTGCATATGCTGCAGGTGTGGTGTAGTATGGACTACGATGTATCAAGTGTTAGCTTGTACCCCATGACAATGCCATTCTTTAAAGTCAAAGTGGTCAAATATAGGCAGCCCTCAGAGATATTGTGGGTTCAGCACCAGACCACCGCAACAGAGCAAGGCATAATGTTTTTGTTGGTGGAGGGGCTTGCCTTCAATTTGTAAAAACCCAACATCTGTGAAGCACAATAAAGCTAAGCGCAATGAAATGAGGTATGCCTTATTGGCTATTTCACATGGTTCAACTTAATATTAAAGCGTAGTCTGTGCTGTGATTTGGAAGAGCACCAAGTCATTAAAGCAAATTATATAAGCCAGAACCCAAATTAACCACAATTGGACGAGAGACAGAAATGATGTTAAGGAAAGTAAAGCTAATGGGTGACTTATGACTCGATCCTATACTGAGGCGGCAAATGTGAGGTGAGCCCCTCATCACTGCACTGGCAGAAAAGATTTTGGTCAACAGATTTTTCACTCTCTGAATCATGTGTTTTATGTCTAGGATTATATAAATCCTTGAAGGTAACTTCTTTGACATTTGCTTATCTGGTTGCCTTCCTGACATACCTAACACAGCAGATTTTTCTTTCTAAACTCTTTGCTGCCTTTCTAACTTTTGAGCATCAAGGTGGTATTGTATATTTGCGAGTAGGGTGGCACTTTTGTTTTGCATTTAATGAATAGCCTTGACTGCAAAGATGCTATTAGAAAGCACCTCATCTACCTTTGAGATTGTGCATTTTTTATTGGTCTAATTTTATATCCTGATATTTCCTAAAGATGAGGGCTACCAAGGTATTTGAATTCTATGAATGCGATTATAATTAGTTTGATATTATTTTTAATTATCTTCATTCTTATGGTAAGATGTATTTGTTCTTTTGAGAACTGAGCTATGGAAAGTGAGTACCCAATAATAAAACAGCAACCTGTTGACATTTGTTTTTCCATTTTTAATACAAGTTGGATTCTGAGTTGTTCTGTCAACCTCAAGAAAAGGGCTACAGATAAGTTGGTAGACCCCGGTGCCGTCTCACTAGTGATAAGCAGTCAGTTTTTCCCATGTTATCCAGACATGAATTTATTTAAATATTTTGATTGAGACCTAGACTGATTTCACCTTGCCAATTCACAGTATATTTCAATTACAATGGACTTTCCTTAGTAATAATTCATGGCTTTCCATTTAAAGTACAGTAATGTAATGTTTATAAAGTTAATGGGTTGATAAATTTGTAGGACTATTACATCTCAAATATGAAAATGCAAGGATTAAATTTTAATCCAGTGTATGTTTTAAAACCTCAGCTGTTGATGAAGCTATTAATTAGAAGTGTTTTTGCTCTTAAATTTCATCACTTCCAATCTTAGTGACAACATTAGCCTAACTCTGGGGGCAATGATGTGTTTTGTGGCCTTTTGACTCCAAGATACTCAGATGATTGAACAAGGAACATTATCATATTTAAACTGCATGACTGTGTGGGAAGTAGAGATTGGCAGTTACTCCTGCCTTCTACATGTGGGAACCAAGAAAAGTAATGTAGTTCACTCCTGACAGGAATAATCCAGTGAGCAGAGTCCTTGCTCTCAATTATGATTAGTAAGTCACTATGTGAAAATTCATGTTTGAATGTATTACTGAGGAAATGTCACTTTCAGATACCCTTTTATTTAGCTTTTTCCCTCAAAATGCCAGAATCTTTGTGGTATGGTCATCTTCAGGTGAACTGCAAAACTTAAATATTTTCAAAAAAAAAATTTTTTTTATGGAACAGTGAGAGGATTGGAAGGGATGAAGCAGGTTGAAGTAAATATTAGAGCAAATATTCTAATGCAAGAAATTGCCATGAAGTTATGACAGGTAGAACAAGAAAGCATATAGATAGTCTCACAGATATTAAAGGATACATACAACTTAGAGTATATAGGAAACAGAAGTTTGATAAAATAAGAAAAGACTAAAAATTTAAATTAAACTTGAAATCTAAGAAATATGTTATCCAAAACCATTTAAAAAACTCCTACATGGTATTGATTCTCTTTTTGTTACAAATCGTTTTTTAAAGATATTGTTAAGAATTTCAATTTAGTTTTTGACTAGTTTTATTCTAATGGGTTTAGAGATACAAGTGATTTTGCTCTAAAAACTTACAGTTTAAGACAGGCAATCTGTTTTATATTTCATACCTACTTGAAATTTTATTTATATATTATGTGAAATCATATGAGTGCTAAAAGTAAACTAATTTTTTGTGGAAATGGTTCTCCACATGACTCACAATTCAGAAGCAAGTTAAATTATTTATATTTAAAGACAGGTAAAAAGGCAATAAAAATAAGCACAGTGGATCGAAACAGAAACACATCAACTTATTTTGATTCAAGTGTTTGATCTGATACTGAGGGGGAAAATCACACAAACCTCAGCGTCGCTTTTAAATGATGCCAGAAATAAACTTGTTATTGTGAGAACTCATAAATAAAGAGAAATAAACATTTACTCTGTGTATTTTATACAAATCATCTCATTGTAACAAAATGGATGATGAGAGAAAATTCTTCTTGATAACAGTATTCTAGCCAATAAATGAAGAAGAGATGAGAGGACATCACCATTTTGCCATCCTAATCAATTAATGGCTCTTTAAGATGACCAAAAAAGGGACAGCTGAGCATTATATACTTCTTGATGGAAATACATCTAAGAAATATTTTTTAAAAATTCAATCCTGAATCTGTTCAGCCAATTTATAGAAATAGTGTAACAGAGGTCAGAACACTCTTTAAATACCATGGAAAGGCTATAACAGCAGAATTGGATTTTAGGAATCTCAGTGGGACAAAAGAAATAATATCTTCCCAGAAGGGGGAGGGGCAAATTGTAGATTAAGAGATTTAATAAAGAGACATATTTGGATTAGGGTTGGAAAAGACAAATGTAAAAAAGTGAAGAAAAGAAAGAAAAAGAGGGAGAGGTAGCAAGGGGAACAGAAAGAGAATCATTAAAATGTGAACAGCAATGGGCTATTTGATGAGATTAGGAATTATTGATAATTTTGTTTACTGTGGTAATGGTATTGTGGTTATTTTATTTAAGTCCCAATCTTTTAGACACCTATACTGAAGTAGTCACAGATGAGATTTGCTACAAAATAATTCAAGGTGTTGGGGAGAGTGAGTCCGGGGCTAGATGACACAAGATTGGCCAGGAGGTCATGCTCTTGAAGCTGGTTATACTTTTCTGTCTACTTTTTTGAAGTTTTATGTAATAAAAAAAAGATGTCTAACAGTGGAACTGCCTGCCCCACAGGATAGTGAACTCCATGCCATCGGACTCAGTGTTCTGAATTTTATAGGTCTGCAGTGAGTCCACAAATTTGTGGACTAAGAATTAGAGATCTCTGGGCCAGATCATCTCTCAAGTCCATTCTAATTCTGAGCTTTCTAAGTCTATATTTCTTTGCGTGGCATGAACAAGATGCACTCCAGAAATTCAGGGACTCATGGTTGAGAGACCAACAAAACTTGGTAAATAAAGTGAAATTTAACCAAGACCTTGCTTGAATGATAACTTAAAATATGGACAGTGGAGTATGAATCAAATCCCTTCGTTCATTCCGCAAATATTTTTAATGCTTCCTCAGTGCCAGACAGTGTGCCATGCACTGGGGTACGTGGTCATAGTCACAGTTATAATGATAATAATTTTGAACCCATTTGTTATGGAAGCTTTGTGTTACCATGGAAGGAATGCTGGTTTTTGAGATTGGAGCTTTGGCTTTTAGACCTCTGATTTAGAGCAGTGGTTCTCAACCTTCCTAATGCCGCGACCCTCTAATACAGTTCCTCATGTTGTGGTGACCCCCCAGCCATAAAATTATTTTCGTTGCTACTTCATAACTGTAATTTTGCTACTGTTATGAATCGTAATGTAAATATCTGATATGCAGGATGTATTTTCATTGTTCACGACCCACAGGTTGGGAACCACTGATTTAGAGGAAGGTGCATAACCTGACTCGGCCTGTTTTCTGATCTATCATAATGAGAAGGTTGGACCATTCCAGCTCTTGTCTTTTTTTATAAAATATGATGCATGAAGATATTTTGCTCTACGGCTTTTGCTATAAATATGGATGGTATGGTATGTGGAACTAAATTTTTTTTTTTTTTTTTTACCCTATCAATAGCCGTGAAATTGGCCCATCAGGGGGAGTGGGTGAAGGTATTTTCTCTTTTTTCTGCCTCTGTAATATAGTTGTATAAACAAATATTTATGCTAGCATAATTAGATTCTCTCCACAAACCAAAACGGGTCTGATCTTAAGCTCATTGACTGTCTTGGAACAGAATTGATCTTGCTTTCACATTTGATTCACCCGCTGCAGCTTTTGAGAGGAAGAAAAATCGCATTGTGAGCTAAGTGTAACTAGGACAGAGATAACAGGAGGAGGTTGGGAAACCAGTGTTATATTTGTTTGCTTTTCTTTGTCTTCATTTTATGTGTTAATGTATGTAGATCATTCTGATAACAGTTTCAGCCATCCTTGAAGAGTGATGCCTGTTAGACTTTTTATTCTTCACACAGGTTAAAATGATTCAGCGGTTATTTGATTGTCATGAAACCAGTTTATAGTTTCTGGGGTTACCAGGAGAAAAGCGACTTGATATATTTAAATTGCAACATTAAATATAAAATTTCTTTGCAAATCTCATCTTAAGTCTGGAATATGACATAACCTATTACTTTTAAATAAGTACTATACATAACATAATGGACAGAACAGAGGATTTCAAGTCAGGCAAACCTTATTCTGGCATTACTAGCAGTATAATCTAGAATAAGTTATTTAAGTTTCTGAGAAGCAATTTTCCTCATCTTCCAATTTGAAACTAATATTATATTCCCACAGAACTAGTTTGAGAATTAAATAAGATACCGCCTATAAAGGCCCCGGTGCACTCACTACCTGCCACCTCTCAGCCAGTCAACAAATATAATTTTCCTTTCTTCCCTCTTTCCATCCCTTCCCTTCATTTATTCATTTTACTTTTTCATACTCTTTGGTAAAATGTTATATATTATACTAGAGGCCCAGTGCACAAAAATTTGTGCACTTGGGGATTGGGAAGAGGGGGGCCCTCAGCCCGGCCTGTGCCCTCTCGCAGTCTGGGACCCCTCGGGAGATAACGACCTGCTGGCTTAGGCCTGCTCCCAGGTGGCAGAGGGCAGGCCCAATCCCTAGGTGCAGCCCCTGGTCGGGCTCAGAGCAGGGCCGATTGGGGAGTTGGGGCGCCGCCCCCTGGCATGCACAGAGCAGGGCAGATTGGGAGGTTGCGATGCCACCCTCAGTCACGCTCAGGGTAGGGCTGATTGGGGGGTTGGGGCACCGCCCCCTGTCACACTCAAGGCAGGGTCGATGGGGAGGTTGCTGCGCCACCCCCTGTCACGCACAGAGCAGGGCCAATCAGGGGGTTGGGGCGCTGCCCCCTGTCACGCACAGAGCAGGGCCCATCAGGGGGGTTGGGGTGCCGCCACTGTCACACTCAGGGCAGGGCCAATGGGGAGGTTATGGCTCTACCCTGTCACACACAGAGCAGGGCCCGTGGGGATGGGGGTGGGGCGCCGCCCTCTATCACCCACAGAGCAGGGCCAATCAGGGTGCTGGGGCACAGCCACTGTCACACTCAGGGCAGGGCCGATGGGGAGGTTATGGTGCTACCCTGTCACACACAGAGCAGGGCTGATCAGGGGGTTGGGGCGCCTTCCCCTGTCACGAACAGAGCAGGGCGGATAAGGAGGTTGTGGCCCCGCCCCCTGTCACACACAGAGCTGCAGGGCTATCGGGGGTTTGGGCGCTGCCCCCTGTCACGCTGATCCGGTGCCAGGAGGCCTCGCTGCTCCGCTGATCCTGGTGCTGGGAGGCATATTACCCTTTTACTATATAGGATAGAGGCCTGGGGGCCGGCTGGTTTGCCCTGAAGGGTATCCTGGATCAGGGTGGGGGTCCCCACTGGGGTGCCTGGCCAGTCTGGGTGAGGGGATGATGGCTGTTTGCAGCTGGTCACACACCCTTCAGAGTGGGGGTCCCCACTGGGGTGCCTGGCCAGTCTGGGTGAGGGGCTGAGGGCTGCTTTCAGGCTGGCGGTTATTGATTGAAGCTCCCAACCGCTCCTTTTTTTTATTTTATTCTGGGCCAGCTTTAGTTCTGGCTCTAGCTCTGAGGCTGTGTATCTGGTTTGTTTCGGTTCTATAATCGAAACAATGTATAACTTCAGCTCTGAGATCCCAGCCGGCTATATTTGTTAGAATGTTTCAAACTGCCACCTCAGAGGCCTGTTGGAGTCCGCAGTCACAGGAGCAAGCAAGCCTCCTGTTCGCTTCCAGCTGCCTGGCTGCTGGCCGCCATCTTGGCTGACAGTTAATTTGCATAAGGATACGCTGATTAGCCAATGGGAAGGGTAGCGGTCGTACGCCAATTACCATGTTTCTCTTTTATTAGTATAGGATATATACTAGAGGCCCGGTGCACAAAAATTTGTGCACTCGGGGTGGGGAGGGGGGGTCCCTCAGCCCGACCTATGCCCTCTCGCAGTCTGGGACCCCTCGGGGGATGTCCACCTGCTGGCTTAGGACCGCTCCCTGGGGGGATCGGGCCTAAGCTGGCAGTCAGACATCCCTCTGGCAGCCCAGGAGCCCTTGGGGGATGTCCACTTGCCAGCAGGGAACAGGCCTAAGCTGTAGTTGGACATCCTTAGCACTGCTGAGGAGGCAGGAGAGGCTCCCACCACCACCGCTGTGCTAGCAGCCATCAGCCTGGCTTGTGGCTGAGCAGAGCTCCCCCTGTGGGAGCGCACTGACCACCAGGGGGCATCTCCTGCATTGAGCGTCTGCCCCCTGGTGGTCAGTGTGTGTCATAGTGACCAGTCATTCCCAGTCGTTCTGCTATTAGGGTTAATTTGCACATTACCCATTTATTATATAGGATAGAGGCCTGGTGCACAGGTGGGGGCCTGCTGGTTTGCCCTGAAGGGTGTCCCGGATCAGGGTGGGGGTCCCTCTGGGGTGCCTGGTCAGCCTGGGTGAGGGGCAAATGGCTGTTTGCAGGCTGGTCAAGCCCCCCAGCGGAGACCCTCACCCCATGGAGGTGTGGCCAGCCTGGGTGAGGGGCTGAGGGCTGTTTGCAGGCTGGCCAAGCCCCCCAGCAGGGACCCTTACCCCATGGGGGTGTGGCCAGCCTGGGTGAGGGGCTGATGGCTGTTTGCAGGCTGGCCACAGCTCCTTCAGGGTGGGAGTGTCCCACTGGGGTGCCTGACCAGCCTGGGTGAGGGGCTGAGGGCTGTTTTCATGCTGGCCACACCCCCTTCAGGGTGGGGGTCCCTACTGGGGTGCCTGACCAGCCTGGGTGAGGGGCTGAGGGCCATTTTCAGGCTGGCCACACCCCTTCAGGGTGGGAGTCCCCACTGGGGTGCCTGGCCAGCCTGGGTGAGGGGCTGATGGCTGTTTGCAGGCTGGCCAAGCCCCTCAGCGGGGACCCTCACCCCTTGGGGGTGTGGCCATCCTAGGTGAGGGGCTGATGGCTGTTTGCAGGCTGGTCACACCCCCTTCAAGTGGGGGTCCCCACTGGGGTGCCTGGCAAGCCTGGGTGAGGGGCTGAGGGCTGTTTGCAGGCTGGTCACACCCCCTTCAAGTGGGGGTCCCCACTGGGGTGCCTGGCAAGCCTGGGTGAGGGGCTGAGGGCTGTTTGCAGGCTGGCCAAGTCCCCCAGTGGGGACCCTCACCCCATGGGGGTATGGCCAGCCTGGGTGAGGGGCTGAGGGCCGTTTTCAGGCTGGCCATGCCCGCGGGCTGGAAGCAGGTATCTGGGATTTATTTAACTTCTATAATTGAAACTTCGTAGCCTTGGTCTGAGCCCCTCCTTAGTGGAGGTCACACCTGCTGGAAGCGGGTATCTGGGATTTATTTATCTTCTATAATTGAAACTCTGTAGCCTTGAGCGGAGCCCAGGTCCAGCCAGGGCAGGCGGGAAGCTTGGCTTCCTCCCTTAACGGAGGCAACCCAAGCCTCCTGCTCAGTCCAGCTCCGTGGCTGCCGCCATCTTTGTGACGGAGTGACAGAATGACGGTTAATTTGCATATTACTCTTTTATTAGATAGGATATATATTTAAAAGGACTAGAGTCCTAGTAGTTTTCCACTTTTACAAAAGTCCATTTGTGAAGTCTTAGTATAATATACAAATTAATACCTGTGATTGAAGAAAATAAGGAACAATTTCTGTGTAATTATATACTGGGAGATGGAGGGGATGAATATGTCAAGAGTCTATCCTGTGTTAAGCAAAGTGGGTGTTAGGTCATTTAATCCTCCTATCAACTTGAGAAATAGGTCTCTGTCCCATCTTATTGTATGTCATTAGATGAGGAAATGAATGCCTAAGATCAAATTGTAGGTTTGGGCCCAGCCGGTGTGGCTCACTGGTTGAGTGTCCACTTATGAACCAGGAAGTCATGGTTTGATTCCTGATCAGGGTACATGCTCAGGTCGTGGGCTCCATCCCCAGTAGGGGGCGTTCAGGAAGCAACCAATCAATGATTCTTGTCATTGATATTTCTCTCTCCCTTCTTCTCTCTGAAATAAATTTAAAAAATTTATATATATATAGACATGTATATATCTATATATACACACATCTATATATAGATATATATATATACATATCTATATCTATAGCTATATCTATATATACATATTTTATTTTTTTTTAATTGTGGGCTTGAGGTTAGAATGCAGATCTTACTTCAGAGCTCTCTACTATCCATGATTTTCAGTCACTGGAGATAGGAGGGTAGTTTTCACTGACTAGAAGGGACAGGGCCAAGGTGTGGAGTGGGGAACATATGTGAATCCTGCAGAGGAGTTTCTCAAATTATACTCATGATATTCTGCTCCCGACCTGCCATAATAAGACAGGGTTTGGTAATATGTCATTTTCTTCGAGTATGTTGGAATAGAAAAAAAAGTTTGAATACATTGTTCTATAATGTACTGCTTAGATATGAAGTTATTATATAAATAATTATATCAAATTAAATCCATACCATGGATGTGGTCTTAAAAATATTTTGATAGTATTATTTATTTTTCTTTATTGCTCCTAGACAGTTTAAAAGTATTTAGACATTGTTATATGTCCTGTCTATAAGAAGTAAATACTACTACAATATGTATATTTTTCAGGTTATACTTAGCTGTCAATGACAGTAGGATAACAGAAAAAAATTATTTCTTATTTTGGTTTGCAGCATTCCTTCTTTTATTGAAAATGAAGACTGGTCTATAGTGCTTTTTTCAATCTAAATTTGATTTTATAAAAGAATTAATGAAAATTAAACCAATATAACTGGTTTGCAAATTTAGTAAAAATAGACTATATTGAGGGAAAATTAAAAACAAAAACAACAACAAATTATATATATATTAGAGCCATACACTAGCCAATAAGGTGTGAGGCAGCTAATTGCTTCCTGTCCCTTTTGAAATTACTCAGCCTGGAAAAAGATAGCACATATTGATTTACTGTATAGTAAATGTTCCACATCTCTCCTCCTCTAACACCCAGACACACACACCGCACATACACAGCAGTGATGGCTAGGTACTGTGTATCTAACTATTTCTTTCATCAAACTTGCATAAGAACAAAAATGGCATGGAACCTTTTTTTCCTCTGTAAAAGAAAATAACATAAAATTATTAAAATGTGCAAAATGAATGTCAGCCTAGTGTTATCTTGAATTCATGGTGTGTTTGTTTTTAAGCTCTAAAGTAAAACAACTTTTTCACAGGAAAAGTAAATATTTCCTGATAGTGTAGTATCAATTAATCTACATGCATAGATTAGTGTCAATTAATATTTATATGCATATGTAATATTAGAAGCAATGTCAAAACTTACCTTATATTTGATAGTTTTGGAGGAAGTTATTATAAACATTATGCAAATTCAAATTGTGCTCTTCAGTGTGGTCTTTTCCTCTATTTCAGGAATGATCCACTAATCTAGAGGATAGGTGTTTTATTCATACATGTTTTATTGTTGTTGCTAATCCCCAGCCCAGCATATTTTTCCATTGATTTTTAGAGAAAGTGGAAGGGAGGGGGAGAGAAACATCAATATGAGAGAGTCATTGATTGGTTGCCTCCTGCAGGATTGGTTGCCTCCTGCACGTAGCCCTGTGCCCTGACCAGGGCTGGGGTGAAGCCTGCAACCGAGGTGCATGCTCTTGACTGGAATTGAACCCAGAGTCCTTCAGTCTGCAGGCTGATGCTCTATCCACTGAACCAAACAGCGAGGGCCATGCATGTTGTATTTTAATTCATAGATTCTGTCCTGCTATTTGTGATTTTTCTATAAGCATCTGATGCTTTTTTCAACATAGACTTTGCAATGCTAGTTTTGGTTGTCCTAGACTAGAGTCAAATCAGTAAACTTAGCGAGTTTAAAAAAAAAAAAAAAACAGCACTAAAACAGATCTAGAGCAAGCTGCTCTGAAGGATACTTTGTAAGTATTTGTGTCAACATATACATTTCAGAAGTGTAATACCATGTATATTTCTTTTTTGTCTTAAATGAATAGGAATTATTATCTGTGATTTTAATTGTGATCTTGGTTGCTTTTATAACTCGGATAGTCAGGAATGCACTGTATTGAAGGGATCAGAGCATCCTTATTTGTAGAAGAGAGAGACTTGAATAGTTGGAGTGACGTTTCCTTTGCCACATTGTATGTTACTTACCATATTGCTATGTATGCATTTGTTAAAAAATACATATACCCCCTAAATAATTCTTTGGAAATATGTTTGCCCTCTCTCTTTGTTTGACATTAACATTTATTCCCAAAAGATCTCTCTTTCAGTTTTTCAGGGAGTTTTGCTGATAGCTCTCTTGTAAACCCACCACCACCCTTTGGTCCCAGAATTCTCAGGGCAGGCTTAGCTGCTCCAGCAAGGCTGCTGTTTCCTGGCGAGTCCCCATTAACATAGCCACCACTCCTGGGTTAGATAATGGACTCAAAGGTTAAGAGCAGAGGATCTCAACAGCTCCAATCAGCGGGGCTTTTGCAGGGCTAATTACCTCTTTACTGCGCTGACTCTAATGTGACATGTTTATTGCCTTAACTAACAACTCATTAGCTTAGTTGATGTTTTTGTCAATATTAATTCGTTCATTTAAGCCAAGTCAAAGCTTAAACAAAGATGTCCAGACTGAGAAACGGGCAGCAGAGTGACTCTTGTTTGTTCATCTTTTTTTTTCCCCCCTCCTTACTCAACTTCAATAAAATAAATGTGTAGAAAGGCAACATTTAGAGTGCTTGTATTGGGAATGTTGGTATTTGTCCATCTGCCTGCATGTAACACAATTCTGAGTTTATTTTTCCCGTGGTTACTCCAGTCTCCATATCACAACTTACTATTTGGTGTCTACGAGGGACATGTACTTCTAGTTTGGACTACACATCTGTAAAGGCTTCACATTCATCAGGTCCTTGTTCCCGTGGGATATTTTAGTGTGGTCATTAGAAAAGAGACCAAGTAATTTTTCATGTAATTTTAATCTCCACTAGACTACCTAGAAGATTACCTTGCAATTTATCTTGTAATGATTATTAACATAGTCTCTATGGATTATTTAAAAACAAGGGGCAATAATGAAGATATCATGAAACATTTGTGTTTTTTGCCATAACAGTAATGATATTTCTTAGAGAACGTCATTGTTTTGATTTCATGCATTTTTAAATAATAATGAAATTCTAAAAGCGCTAGACTAGTGCAAAGGCATGAAATAACTGATTGTGAGCCTTCTGATTGCGTGGTGAGTCAGTTACTGGACAGCTCCATTTGCATCCTCAGAACCCTGGAATCTGTTCGGCAGGTCCTCTCGCAGCGTGCTGCCTGGTCTACAGAAAGGGCGCAGATGCATTCCTGGTCAGACAAAGTGAAGCTGCAGGCTTAGGGGCGTCTCTGCTTTGAAGGCCAGGGACTCCCTCTGATTGGTTGGTTCCTGGAGGTGATCAGCCCAGAGAAGGCTGATGGAGGCCATGCACAGGACATGGAATACTACTGTATTCATGTTCAGTGAGCAATACCTAATGTGTCAGATACTCATTTATCTCATTTCTCATCCTATAGCTATAGGTAACATGGATGCTAACTTGTCAGTAGTCATAAGAAACCAAAGAATAATTGTGTCCATTCTATAACCAATATTCTGACTACCTTTACCTTCCCTCCTTTCCTTGGCGACCATTCTTCCCTGAGTCTGTTCCACAGGCTCTCCTGGCTTTCATTCCACTGAAACCTTTCAGTTAGGTGACAGCGCCTTAGGCATGACCAGACCCAGTAAGCTAGTCTCAGCCCTGGTCTCTGTCTCCTGCCAGGGCATGATTCCAGCTGTGTGGGAACTTGACACTTCCCTTCCCTTGCTTTCCGTGACATTGTCCTCTCCTGGTTCTCTCGCCTCATTAGCCACTTGTTCTTCCTGTTGGCGTTCCTCTTCTTTCCAGCCAGGAGGTTCTGCTGCACCTGCACTCATTCCCGAGGCATCGTTCAGTCCCATGGCATCGCTCAGTCCCATGGCATCGCTCAGTCCCATGGCATCACAACCATCTGCACTCGGGCGACTGCACACGCCCCTTTCATTTCACTCAGGTCTCTGTTCAAATGTCACCTTCCACAGAGTCCTTCCCTCCTTACCACTTGTGACACTTACTCTGCTTTATTTTTCTTCACAGGACTTAGAACTACCTGCCGTATATGTGTGTTCATTTGGTTTTTATGTCCCAACTAGAATATAAGCTTCATGAGAGCAGACTTTGTCATCCTGCGCTTAAAGCAGTGCCTATTACGGAGCCAATAATAGTAACTATCGAATGAATTAAAGGGTCACTCAGCCAATAGGTGCTAGAGCTGGAATTTAAACCCTTGTTCTCTTATCTCCTTCCCTCCCCCGTCCTGCTTATGTCGTTCAATAACCCCACACCTTTTGGGAACAGGAAATAGAAGTGTTTGGACCACTCACTAAAGATTTGGTAGATTTTAAGGTGTTTTTTTATTTTTTTACTTCTTTGATATCATGAATTTCTTGTTATTTTACTTCTTTATTGTTGCCCCCCCCCCCCAGATTGTCTAACAATCAGCACTTGTTATCAACCACAGCCTATTTTAGTCTGCCACCCGAAATACATTAATTACTCAAAGCAAGATGGTTAAGTGTCACCCTATATCAAAACCTGGTTAATTTATAACTCAAAATAGAGCAGAAAAAATACTTTGAATCAGGAAGCTTTTGAATTCTGTACGCTTCTGATTGTAGGACAAGAAACAGCTAATTACTTTGAATTAGGACTGTTTTGATTAACCTAATATTAGATTAATGAGTTTTAAAATATCTTTATCAAATGAATTTTCTAATTTAACAAAGTTATATTATGCTTTGTATTAAAAGAAATGATGACTTGCTTTTTATGCCATGCAGGATGTTAAAAGTTTAAAATTGGTTTTTAATAACTGCATTAGTGCAAAGCATCTAGTTGTAGAAATGTTTGTTAATTATTCCATATCCATGAACAATGCCCTCTACATTGGAATTATTTTTAATCAAATCAGGTACCTGTATAAAGCAAAGGAATGGAATTCTAGACAGCACTCTGCCAGGCTTGCTCTTTGATGGACATTAGCAAATGGAAAAAGGCTTCATTCTCTTGGTTACACTTTGAAATAAGTGGCCAATCATTATTAATTCATTTGCACTCATTGTAATGGCACAAATCATCATAAATTCGTTTGGTCTAAAGTGCATATGATATATTCTCCCACAGGAATTTCCTTGTAATTGAGCTATTAATTAATGTATTTTTTAATATGACCTTTTCCCTTCTCTACTATTCAGAGCCAAGGATGGTTAGTGGCCATTTCCTCATTCATAATTTTATTTTAAATTTGAGAAACAAGTTTGTCTAAACTCCACCTGTAGACTCGCCTAGGCTGCACCAAAGCCCAAGAAAATGCCCTCCGCAGCCCAGGTCCCTGTCCCCATTGAATGCACTGTTTGTTCTATAGTTTCCTCCTTCAGCCTCTTCAGTGACCAATGCTGCTTCCTTCTTCACAGCTGGTTAGAGAAATTGCCTGTGAGGTAACCAAGGGTTCCTGTGAGGTCTTCATGCTTCTAGCAAAGCATCATGGGAGGGAAAACTCACCCCACTTCCACCCCCCCAAAAAGAAAAGGAAATGAAAATTACAAATGGAGAGCTCGAGAAAAATGTTACAATGTCATTGATTTTTTAAAATGACTTTTTAGAGTGAACTTTTCTTAATTAGTGCTATTTCTACACAGTTGGGTAAAAAAAATACCTGATTCATGTTCATATCATGAACGTATCATGTTAGTAGTATCTGTGATTTTATGGAAAATAAAAGTTTGAATTCGTTTAAAAGGTGTTCTGTTTAGTGGACATAATTGCAGTTGACTCTGAGTATGTGTTTTCAGTGAGGAAAAGAAGTCTAAAGGTGTTATTTTTTTAATCAAATGAATGACGCTGAAAATAATACCTGATACTCAGACTAGAAATATATAACATAGTTCTTTTTTTTAAAATATATTTTATTGATTTTTTACAGAGAGGAAGGGAGAGAGATAGAGAGTTAGAAACATCGATGAGAGAGAAACATCGATCAGCTGCCTCCTGCACATCTCCCACTGGGGATGTGCCTGCAACCCAGGTACATGCCCTTGACTGGAATAGAACCTGGGACCTTTCAGTCCGCAGGCCGACGCTCTATCCACTGAGCCAGACCGGTTTCGGCTATAACATAGTTCTTTATAGTTGACAGTGTTTTCATATCATAGGCATTTAATAAATGTAGCAGTGTTAATAAAGTAGCTTGTGATAAGTAAGGATAAATAAATACTCCAGAAAACAAATTATGACCTAAGTAATAGCAGTTGTGTATATGTGTGTGTGTGTGTGTGTATGGGGGGGGGGGGGAGGAATGTTAGTGTAAAGGCTTGTATATTAATCTTTTAAAAGAGCTGGTCATTATAACCATCCAGATACTACAAAAATTTTAAAAAATAATGTTTTTTATTGGTCAGTTTATGATTGGACAACATTTCATCTTAACAGAGCAAAGCAACAAGTGAGTCACAGTGTAATACTCTCAGCTTTTTGACCACTATTTATATAGGCTTTATTTTGTTGTCTCTGTCTCAACCCTCTTCTCATCTTTTGCATTTTGCTGTCACAGCAAAGAGTAAATATTTTCTTGCAGCTTTGCTCTTTTGTAGCACTTTTTTTAAAAACAGTAGGACTGAAGTCGGAACACACACACAAAGCTGGAGGTAAAATAGCACTAAAATATGAGCTATTGTTATCACTCTTGACTGCATGACAACAGAATTAGTCTCTCAGCTGCCAGAGGGTCGCAGTTAATTGTGATTTATCCAAGGTTGGATGTTTGTGCTTTCTGCTTTTTAAAAGGTTTGGTTGTGATTTGTTTTCCAGTGTTCGGAGGCTGTCTGCATTTTGGTAGTTCATTTGGACACTTGACTAGATTACGGGGGAGGTGGTGATGGAGTGCCTGCTGCTCGCTGAGTTCCTACTCCAAAGCTGCCGCAGTATTTGTGCCACTCAGCTACCTTACGGTTAAGAAAGACCAGTTTGAGAACTTGACCTTGAATATGGTCCCAGGTTGACTTGAATAATGCTGAACTTCGCCCTGCAACAAGCTGAGTTAGGAGCCTCTTGGCAGTCTCAGTTAAGAGCCAGTGACCAGTAGGAGGACTTATTAGTTGTAATAATTAGAGTGGGAGAAGATACTTTTATAGTTTCTTGGGACAGTAAGTGTATTATAAATAGCACTGTTTCCAAGATTTTCAATATCATGGGCCAGTAAAATTTCCAGATATAAAATGTGAGGGTATTTAGCAATGTTTTAAATTTTTTTATTCTGCTGAGTACAAACATTAAAAAATACTACTCTCTTTGTCATTTTATTTAAAAAATCTTTTATTCACCACAATGTAGTAAGAACATAACCGTAGAAAAAGCACTCCTTTAAGTTGAAAAAGTTTAGCTTTATGAAAAGGATTTATTAACACAGTGTTTATGTTTTACCATTTCACCATAGAGCCACGGGCAAAGTATACGGCGGACTCTTGGAAATTTCTGATCTGTGTATAATTTTGTTGACTGTGCTGGGTACAGTATGAAGTAATTTTTAGTGTTTTCCAAAGCAATAGTATGTACTAAGTACTTACTGAGAAATAAGGCACTGTGCTAAGCCTATGACAAACATTAAAGTTTTTGTTTTGTTTTTTAATTTTCATATGTCGCAGCGAACTTACTCAGTTAGCAGATAGGAAAAGGTAATAAAATAAAATGGAAATAAGTGAATAAAATTTGCTTTAGACAGTAGAACAAAGTGCAAGAGATGCTTTATTGTTTTTTGCTAAATGTATGGATAATAATGGCTATATTAATAAGAATTTCATTCTAAGGTAAGCGGGAAAATGTGGAAGAAATTTCTAACTACCTATGAAGTACCATTCTCCCCTTCCCTGTGAACAAAACCTCAGTTTTGACCCAGCTAGTGTGGCTCACTGATTGAGCATCCACCTATGAGCCAGGAGGTCACGGTTCAATTTGCTGTCAGGGCACATGCCTTGGTTGTAGGCTAGATCCCTGGTTGGGGGGCATGTAGGAGGCAGCCAATCAATGATTTTCTCTCATCATTGATGTTTCGGTCTCTCTTTCCCTCTCCCTTCCTCTCTGAAATCAACAATAATATATTTGAAAAAAAGAAAGAAAATGAGCAATGATTATTAAAAACAAAAACAAAAAACCCCCACTCAGTTTTGTTAAAGATAGATGTGTGCCCAGCTCACAAACTACATTTCCCATCTTTCCTTGAAACGAGGGTAATTATTGTGTGATATAATTCTGGCCAGTGAAATGTAATCAGACTTTAAAAGGGGGCTTGACTTACCTGGCACATGTTTTTTGCCCTTCATCCTTTTACTTCTTCCTGCCCGTAAGGAAGATGTAGTGCTGGGTGGACAGTAAACAATTTTGTGACCATGATTCAACTAAGTTACAACCAAGATAATCAGAGGAACTTAGTATGGCTCTATTTAGCTGTTGAACAAGGTACAGCAACCTTCTCATTGTATGAGAAAAGATAAAACCTATAATTTATTTAATCTGTTTTGTAGAGACACTGATAACAGCAGCTTCATGTATTTTGTAATTCAGAGGGAGGAAGAGATTAATCATAAAGCATATAAGTTTTGAATCCATAGCTGGGTAGTGTCATGAGTAAAATATTGCCTCTTACCTACTATGGTTCTCAGTTATTTCATCCAAAGCATAGGAATAGATCAGGTTTTCCCAAAGCCCTTTGAACTAGAAAATTCTGTGATTCTAATTAATCCATTTGGCTGGGGATGAGTAGATCACAATTAAAAGGCAATAGGGCTTGCCCTCTTCTAGTCACAAGATAGTCTAAGCATTGATTTCTAAAATGAAAATCTGATCATACTCCTTTTTGGATTAAAACTTTCCAGTGGTTCCCCATTGTCACCAGAATAAACAGACTCTTCGCATGGCACAGATGGCCTTTGTGATCAGGCTCTAAGAGCCTGTCCTGCCTCATGTCTCACCGCTACATTCCATCCACCTTGTGCTCCTTCCCCCTTGCCATTGCCGCAACCCCTTCCCTCCCCCAACATTTGCAGCCATGTTGAACTTTGCATAATCCCGTGATCCTGCTATATTCTTGCTCATCGCCTGGTCTTTAGGCGTGCTCTTCTCCCTGCCTGGAGTGGTTTCTTTCCCTACTCCTCCTCTCTGAGTGGCTAATTCCTACCTATGCATTCGGTTTTGGTATAGAGGTCACCTTTCCCCGGAAGCCTTTTCAAACCCCTGAGATGGGGTTCAGTGCCTCGGTTAAGTTTTGTCATAATAAGATGTGCTTATAAATATAACACTGTTCATAATATATTCAAATTGCCTGGTTGCTCACCTATCTCCTGAGCTAGAATGTATTTCCTTGAGGGGAAGTACTGGGGAAACAAACAGGAATAACAGTACTTAGTACGACATAGCAATGCTCTATGAAGAGGTATTACATGAATCTTTGGATGGATAGATTGGGACCAAATTGTGGAAAGCCTTGAAGGAATGTCAGGCCGGTTTGTTGAACTTTTTAATACTGCCACTGGGGAGTTTTTATGAAGGAGTTAGTTCTGACGGCGGATCGTTGCCCACGTGCTTACTCAGCGAGGCACCATGGGATACTGAAGTGGGGCATTTATGTAAAATAAGTCAATTTGTATTTCTGTGCAAATGTAGAGTCTATCCTGTACACGTTAAAATACAACCTTTATTGGGTACCAAACACTTAAGAAAATTCTGACAGGTAAAGTTCAAATTCACAAAATTCTAGTCATGAGACTTTTTCTATCAATAGGAAAGGTACTGTCATCTTAATTTCAGCTTTTTCATCACCATGGTTCATTTTGTAGAACACCTACATTATTTGGAATTGTAAGTTAAATCAACCCTAAATTTGAGAATATAAGTTGAGGAAAGCATACATTTATCTATCCCTTTTTATTATCATACCGTTTTTTAAAGGTTGGTTCCTTAGTGTCAGCAAGAAGAATATGTGATTAGGAAGTTTGAAGTCTTAGGCATCCTAGATTGTTTTTTCAGAACATAAGTGTCATTAATGCTGATAGCATTAAAGTCGTAAGGATCCTATTCATCAACAAGGCTGGAAGCCAAAGTTTTAACTTGTAAATCCTCTTCATCTTTTATTATTTATATGTCTTGTTTGGAATAAGTTGTCAGAGACAGATGTGGAATTTTATTTTATTTTTTAAAATATTTTTATTGATTTCAGAGAGGAAGAAAGAGGGAGAGAGAGATAGAAACATCAATGATGAGAGAGAATAATTGATTGGCTGCCTCCTGCACACCCCACACTGGGGATAGAGCCCGCAACCCGGGCATGTGCCCTTGACTGGAATCAAACCGGGGACCCTTCAGTCCTCAGGCCGACGCTCTATCCACTGAGCTAAACCAGGTAGGGCCAGATGTGCAATTTTAACATTATATGTCTTTATAATTCCAAAACAGATCATTGGAGAAAAACATACATGGACTAGAAGATTTAAAATGTGTGTTAAACAGGCCATTTTTCTCTCTGCTTCTCTCGATGCCCCACCCTGGCCTGCTAGAGCTGAGGGGATCTGTGCCCTGTGTTACCAGAGACTTGGAGGAGAGCTAAAGAGGGAGAGATGTTGGAGGAGACGTTTGTTTGCTGTTTGCAAGAAGTGATTTAGGGGGAGGGGTGACGGGCCACAGGGAACCTGCATTTCCTGCTGGGCTGGGCATCCTCGCTCTGAGGGGGGGAGGGTCACACTTTGCTGTGGCCATACAGGGCCAGGGGTCTTTCAGAGAACCCTTACTGTTTTCCCTTCTCTGTCATTTCATCGGAGGGCAAGTGATCACATCCCCTAGGCTGGTCTTCCAACTTTGTCAGGAAAATGATGGAAAATAGCAAGAAATCGGCCACTTATTGTTTATTATTGCTCACCAGAAAAGAAATTGTCAGAGTGGTGAGGAAGCTGCCTCCAGAGTTCCCACCGCAGAAAAACCAGCCGGGTCCCTCTATTGCCAGAGTGCTCTCCCCTGTCACGAATACAGAATGGGGAGAGGGCAGTTAAGGAAAATGATGATTGAAATGCTATAAAACATGGTACTCAGGGAACTCCACTTCCCCTTTGCAATATCACTTACCCAGGATACACCTCCAGGGAGCCCTAGCCCTTAGATTGGAAGCCATCGCCGCGGTGTTTCGGGTCGTCCACAGGGAACAGCGGGGGAGGTTTCTCTGCAGCCCCTAGTAGTAAAGAAGACACAGAAAGTGGTAGACTTGTGGACATTTTGAAGTATTATTCTGACAAGCTGGGGCAGGGAGCTGCATTAGAAATGTGCAGGCCGTAAAGGCAGACCTATCTTCCCGTTTAGGTCCATAATGTGTGCGAAGCTCTGTGCTTGGTGTTTGGGGAGACACAAAGTTATATGAAACACAGCCCTACCCTCAAGGCACCTGCTGAGGAAAAGGGAAGTGCGCAGAAATGCTTGCATTTAAAAACATCCTGTGGTACAGGGCACACAAGTGCCGGCAGACAATGGAGAACAATAGATCACCCTTTTAAAGGAGTGTATATTCTTGTGATCCACAAAACTTGAAGCTTTTCATACATTTACCTGGCTAAGTGTGAGAGTAAAATTTACAAATGCATGCATGAATGAAGTATGAGTAGGGAGATGGTTTCTCAAGGAGGCTTTCCCTATATAGGTTCCTTTTTTGTTTACTGCAGGCACTGTTAGCCCAAGGGCCATGGCCTCCTGAGATATTTTCTGCAGAATTTGGTAGATAAGTATATGTATGCAGTTCCCTGGGGAAAGGACCAACGGCTTTCAACAGATTCTTGAAGGGTCTGTACAAAGAAGAAGCTCAGATCCACTAACTTACAGACTGCAGCCACGGACGCTTGTCCTGGCTCTGCAATGCCCTTTCCCTCTCTTCGCTTCCTTTTCAACCATTCTCACTCAGCAGTCGGCCATAACATAAGTGTTTGTCGTTGTTGAATGCACTGAAGTTTATATGCCACGATCCTACTTTTGAAGACAAACCAGCTCAACATGTTTTTCATACTAAGCCCTGACTGCCACTATGGCAACATTCATTTCACGCTCAGATGCTTCATGAGAGTTAACTATTATTATCCCCATTTTACAGGCAGGGAAACTGAGGCTCACTGAGTCCCTTCCTCAGCCTGCCCCCTAATAAGTTATGAAACTGTGGTTAATCCTGTCTTAAATCTGAAGCCTGTGCTCCCCTACCCAGTCTACCATTGCATGATTTATAAACTGTTTTTGTCTCTTCCTCTCAAAGAACAAACAAACACACCAAAAAAAAACTCTTCTAAATTGCAGTTTGCTCTTCACAGTCTCTCGTGCTTTTCTTTTTTAAATGTCAGAATGCCTTTTGAAGGAGATGGGCTTCTGCAGCTTAAGTGCCACTGGGCGCATGTGTACAAACTGTCAGCATTGTCTTCACCAGAAAGTAGGACATGTTAATCAAAATCTAGATCATTTCAACAGATTTAGACATCATATGAGCTGTATTTGTTTGTTTTATTATTATTATTATTCATTTCAGAGAGGAATGGAGAGGGAGAGAGTTAGAAACATTAATGATGAGAGAGAATCATTGATCAGCTGCCTCCTGCACACCTTCTACTGGGGATTGAGCCTGAAACCGGGGCATGTGCCCTGGCCGGGAATCGAACCGTGACCTCCTGGTTTATAGGTCAATGCTCATCACTGAGCCACACTGACTGGGCAAGCTGCATTTAATTTAACCAACTGCGTGAAGAATTTCCTGCACACCTAACACCCTCGTACTCAAAAACACCAGGAAGTGCAGGAAGTACACACTTAGGAGGGAACACTTTTTCACGCTACATGCTCTGCCTTCTCCATCCCTCACCCTGTGGGTGAACATTGTTTGTAATGAGAGGTGTCATGGTGGGAAGTGTTTGACACGTGAATTCTGTTAGATGCAGAAGAAAGGTGAAGAAACCATCTGCATCTTGCAGAATGCTTAGTAGGGAGAAACATTGGAAATTTAGGATCACTGATTGGTTTTGAAGTTGTGTATACTTATTTATATGTACTTTTTATGGAATTGAAACACTTCAGAATATGGAATAAGATATTGTCACCTAAATAATGCTCAGTCACATACTGTAAACTCAAGATCTCTCATAATCTATCTCTCTGTTCAAAACCCTTTTTCAGTTAAAGAAAAGAAAGAAATCCAAAGTGGTTTACATTTTGAAAATATGCTTGAAAGAAAACATCACAAAAGTAATATTACTTTATTGCCCTGCCTTTTATTTTGTAATTTTAGGCAAGGCACTGACGTTTCTTCTGCTCCAGCCGCCGAGCCCCAAGCTTCCTCCGCACAGTACCATCCGGAGAACAGCCATCGATCTGATTGGACGCGGGTTCACCGTGTGGGAGCCTTACATGGATGTGTCTGCCGTCCTCATGGGGCTGCTGGAACTCTGCGCTGACGCCGAGAAGCAGCTGGCCAAGTACGTGCTCCGTTCCAGTTAATGTGATTGGTTTTTGTTGTGTTTTGTTGCCAGTGATTACCCTTTATAAATTGTGTGTTTTTAATAGAAAAATAAACGAATGTCTCAATATGTGAAATTTTGGATGTGGACAATGAAAGGGAAGTTTGTTCCTGTAATTTTAACACCATTGGGATTTAGCATTGAGCCCATGAATGATCAGTCAGTAACAATTTTAAAATTGTTTATTGTGATTGTTAGCTAATAATAGTATAAACATCATTTATAAGGAAAACTGTGTTTCCCAAATTGCTTTACTAATAGAATATATGACCAGATAGTTTGGGGCATTATTTCTTTGTACTCATTTTGATTTTTAAATCGCCTTTATTGAGGTCTTACTTGCACACAATAAAAGACCAGTCATAGGAGGTTGCAATGATCTAGGGAGCAATGATGACAGTAATGGAGTAGGAAGATGAGCTGAGGGACTTGCTAAAATGAACTAAATGGAAACACTTGGTCAGGAATGGCTAGGAGTGTGGGTGGGGGGGTGGGAGAGGGTAGTGTTGACTTGAGAATTCAGCCTCCTGATTCCTAGAGGAAGCCCCCCCCCCCCTTTTTTGGTGATATAATGCTCATAACATTAAACTTGCCACTATGGTCATCTTAAAGCAATGATTCTGTGACATTAAGTGCATTCACAAGGTTATGCAGCCATCACTGCTCTAAGTTCCCGTAGTAGTTGCTCCAAATGGAAACTCCGTATCCATTAAGCAACCACTCCCTATTCTCCCCACTCCCACCCCCACCCAGTCCCTGGCAGTCACTATGTTTTCTATCTTTGAATGTGCCTATTCTGAAAATTTCATTTAAGTGGAATTATGCAATATGTGGCCTTTTGTGTCTGGCTTCTTTCACTTAGCATCTTTCCAAGGTTCATTCATGCTGTAGCACGTATCAATAACTTCCTTTCTATAGTTGGATAATACTCCATTTAATGGATGTACCACATTTTGTTTTTATCCACTTATCTGTAGATGGACATTTGGGTTGTTTCTACCTTTTGGCTATTGTGAACACTGATGCTATGAACATTCATGCACAGGTATTGCTTTGAATACCTATTTTCAATGGAATTGTTGAGTCATATGGTAATTCTATGTTTAAATTATTGTTGAGAAACCACTATTTCCCACAGTGGCTGCACCGTTTTGTATTCCTACCAGCTGTGCCCAAGCGTTCCATTTTCTCTGCATCCTCACCAACACTTCTTTCTGTTTGTGAGTGTGAATGCCTAGTGGTAGGAATTCTGGAACTGTCCCATGATGTCCCTCTTAGTGTAAATGTGATCACCTCTTTGATTTTCTCAATGATTGGAGTTTCATTCTTATCATGGTTAATCTTTAACAAAAACCTTGGGTTCTCTACCCTTTTATTCTTGGTTGCCTTTCTCAGACCCCAAGTTCTCTTCTGTTCCAGCATGCTTGGGACTGTAGTCTTTCTGACGCTGCTCTGGGCTGAGAAAGTGGGGACCTGACAAACAAGTGAAGCCTAGACTTGAAGGCTTGACTTTGTCTACAGACCGGACATGCCCAGCCCCAAATCCCAGGATTGATTGGTAGGAGGCAGGTATTTATTTCAAACATAGGCAGCTGTCCTCCCTATCACCTCATAGCTCCATGCTCCCCAACTTCACCTGGGTGCCTCTCTGGCTGTATGCCCTTCAGCAAATTACTTCATCTCTTCTCTCAGTTCCAACTATACTTGGGGCTAATTAAAGTACCTACTTCAGAAGGTTGCTATGAAACAAGTTTATATTTGCAAAGTGCTTAGAAGAGAATTAGCTAAAAGATGAAATGCTACCTACCTGGTGGTAGTGCAGGGTCATTGTCCTGGTGCTCAGCAAATCAGGTCCTGCCCATCTCTAGAATGAACATTTCGACATAGTGGGAGCCAGCATAGTTTATGGATACTGAAGGTCAGAAGGTTCTCGACTGACTTTAAGGATTAGGAGGAAATCTGAGCCCTTGAGTTTGTGGCCATAGTAAGAGGCAGCTGGCCTTTGAGCAAAGCCCCAGAACGTGTTTTCAGCCTTTGCCCTCCCCTGGCTGTGGTTGCCCTGCACACCCTCCAAAGAGTCCCGTGCTGGCTGCTGTCCACAGCTCCTGGGTGTCCTAGGAAGCCTTTCACACCTTTTGATTGTCTAAAATTTTACTTTGACTTAATATTTTTGATTATTTTCAAATCGGAACTAAACACAATTTCAAGAGTATCCACTCTTGTTTTGTTGCCTAGGAAGAGAAGTGGTAGGCCTTTCTTTATTTTAGGTTTTGTATTTAATATTTTATTTTTGGATACATTTACATGAAACTTTTATCAGCAAACATAAAGATGCACTTATGTTTTATCTAAACATAAAGTAGTATGTCTACAGACACAAATACTATAGTTTTCTGGTAAGTAATTTACACCTTGCTATTATATCCTTTTCTGTCATGAAGATTAGTATGACTCTATACACCGTTCCGAATAAATGAATGCATCAGCATTTAGCCTTGAGGAGTTCAATGTAATTTTCATCGTGATAAATTGCATAATAAGCAAGAAAATGTTTGCTTATTAATCTGAAACAAGATTTAGATTGAAAATGGCCTTTTCCACCCATGACACACTTGGCACAGGCTGCAGGAGGACTGAGGGGAGAAAGGGGGTTATGTGAGCACCTCATGCTCACAGTCTCCTCTGCCGTCCCTATGTACCTGCCTCACTGTGGACATGATTTCGGTGCTCAGCTGCCTGCTCGCGGCGGCAGTGTCAAGTTTGCTTCATTAAGAAGCGTTTGCTTTGTAAAATTTCAGTTGGTGTTTATTGACAAAGAAAGCACAGGCAGTGGTTTCCTCTTCCCATTCTTGTGAGTCGATGAGGGACGGGGTTTGGGGGAGGGGCCTGCTACCTAGTCTGGGGAGTGCATCTTATAGCAGTTTCCTTCTTCCTTCCTCTCCTGCATATGGACTCCTCTATCAGAGATGACTCCCGGGAGGTCTGCAAAACCTGTATATGGCTCAAGATGAATAGGGGGTTTTCCAGAATGATCAAATGCCTTTATTTTAGAAATGTGACTTGGAATTTTCCATCTTTGAAATCAAAATCTCACCAGTTATTTTCTAATGTTTTCAAATATTTTGCACAATTTTAAACTATGTTTATTAACTAACAGCTAATGTGTGGGAGGAACAGTGTTAGATAGTATATGTACATTGTTGTAAAGTTTCAGACAACAAAGACCCTGTCTCCAAGGCACTTGCAGTCTTACAGGAAAGGTCAGACCCGCCTGGACAGCACGATATGAAGGGAGGACGAGAGGAAGCGGTCTGACGGTCAGAGCATGAGGAGAGACGGACAGCGGGGTGATCAGAGAGTGTGCACAGAGAGCTTCATGTGGTTGCTTACGAGGAGAGGAGGGGAAGGACAAGGACGTGCCAGTGGACAGAGATGGGACAGCACAGGTGTGCCTGGAAGATGCCGAGTAATGAAAGTAAATGTCGCTCTTAACGAATGTTATCCATTTCTGGCAGAACTTAAACTGTGGCATGCTTCTGTCTAAACTCTAGCATGATTTCCTTCCTAGTTACCTCTGGGGAATAGAATTAGGGTGAAAGGGAACATTGGTTTTGCCTTTTACTTTAGAAAAAGAGTGTTAGTGAGTTTCTTCCTTGCTTTAGCACCTGCCACAAGTTCTGTGCTACACAGTCCACAAGTGTTCCCATCTGAATAGAGGGAAGCTCAAGAAATAGGCATTATCATCCCCATTTCGCAGATGAGAAAAATATGAATCTTCTCTCTTCTTGTCCACAGTAAAATGCTGGGGTTCAAACTCAGGTCTCACTGACTCTAAAAACCATGCTTTTACCAGGGTGCCACCTAGCATTCAAAATCTAATACCCACACCTTGGCTGGTGTGGCTCAGTTGGTTGGGCATTGTCCTGCGCACCAAAAGGTTGCTGGTTCGATTCCCAGTAGGGCACATGCTCAAGTTGTAGGTTCGATCCCCTGGTGGGGACATACAGGAGGCAGCCGATCAATGTTGTGCTCTCACAATGGTTTCTCTGTTCTCCCTTCCTCTCTCTCTAAAAATCAATAAACTGTTCTTAAACAACAAAAGAATCTAACACCCACAGAATTACAGACCAACCGAGTAGTAAATTAAAAGCAACCTAATAAAAGGATGTAGAGCGGTCAGCTCAGTGTACTTTTCAGATTTTTAAGGTATAGTTAATGAAATTATCTTCATTGAGAATTTTGTGCCTTCTAGAAGTTAAAAGCCTATTTAAATATGAGATAAGCTTCTTGACTGCTTTGGCTATGTGTTATGCCAAATATTGCATAGCTAATGTAAAAGAATAAATATTCTCATTTATTCATAACTATCAAGTGATTTACATGCAATAAAAAGCATGTGAGTCGATGAGGGATGGGGTTTGAAGGGTCCATTTCTCAAAATGGAGTTGGAGAAAAAGAGGTAGCATTTGAATTCTTTATCAAATGCCAACTGGGAGTAGAGAATGGAACACATCATATAAACACTAAGGTGCTTTAAAATTCTGTGTTCAAACTATTTTTCCTATTCAAGTTACATTTATTTTTAATAGAAAATTTATAATCTGAGGAAACCATTAAACCAAATCATGTCAGCATAGTTTTATTTACGGTGAATGTATATAGCATATAGTACATAGGTCTGAAAAATAAGCATGTGTTGGAAGAATTGCCATCTTTGAGTTTAGGAAATTAATGTCACCTATGAATTATCAAATTAAGGTCCAATATGACAGAGAGAAGTTGAAGATTCCTTATTACATTAAAGACAATTGTTAACACAGCTTCTTTACCAGGAAGGGTAAGCTGAATTCCCAGATGTTATGTAATTAAGTATGCATTTTCTAGATAATGTTAGTGTTTGTTTTTGATGAGGAGTGTTTTCAATGCCCTGTTATTGTTTGTCCTAGTCAGCGTGGGCTGCCATAACAAAATACCATAGACTTGGTGACTTGAACAAAAGAAATTTATTTCTCACAGTCCTAGAGGCTTAGAAGTCTAAGATCAAGATGCTGGCAAAGCAGATTTCATGCTGAGGCCTCTACTTGGCTTCTGGGTGACTGCTCTGTGCTGTGTCCTCACGTGACTTCTTTGTGCTCGTGACCGGGGAGAGAGACCCAGCAAGCTATCCAGTGTCTTATAAGGGCACGAATCCCATCATGGGGGCCCCACCCTCATGGCCTCATTTGCCCCCAATTACCTCCCAAAGGCCCATCTCTAAATACCATCACAGTAGAGTTTGGGGTTTCACAATATGAAATTTAAGGGGGACACAAGTATTTAGTCCATTGCATTGTTGAATGTGACTTGTGGGCTATCCAATGAAAGTTTAGTATTTTTCCCCCTGAATATTCCCTTACAGCATTCCTTTATTTGACAGATGGGCAAGTCTGACAATTGTAGGCAGTGACATTTAACTGAAGTGGTCTTATATGTAACTTTTAAAATGCTTTTACCACAATGAAATAAGGATTAGGGCAGGATTAACGAGCAGTCATGTAAGGAATGAGTGTAGACAGAGTGGGCCATTTTTCTATTCATGTTTTTATTTATAATATCTATCATCTCTGGTATTTCATTTTGGATGTGTATACTGAAATGCTGAGTAAAATAGAGTGTGTCATATCATATTTTTTTAAAATAAAGACTGAAACCAAAGCCCCTACCTATAAGCCTGTATAACAAATGATATGCATCACAGCCAGATAAGCAGAATCCGATAAAAAGAGTGAGTTCTCTGTGTACGTGCAGCTTCCAGAATGAGGCAGACACCCCTTTAATTTCAAGCCCCTAATAATATGATCCTTCTTCAGTTAGTTAGAATCTATCACACGCCATGCACTCTTGACTTTAAAGAGAACTACATGCAGAATTAGACTGTGCCCATTGGGACTACCAGATCAATTACTTTGACTTCATTGCCTGGTCAATTCAGTCAAATAACTGGCTTAAGTGATTTTTTTCTGCTGAATCTGCCAGGTAACTTCATTTAGTGCAGAACTATTGAGCTGCCACGTCGTCCAGGGCCTGTACTAGGCACGCTGGGGGGAGACACAGGATTAGAGGGTATGGTCCCAATGGGTCCACAGTTCACAGTACAAAACTGATTTATAATGCCTGGCAGGATGGGCGTCAGGGCTAAGGGCCCAGAATAAACAGGTGTTGTTGTTGGTGGTTTATATTTCACCAGAAGGTAATTGAGTACTGTAGCAATTGCAGAATACCATGTGGGCCTCCAGGAGAACTGAACAAAGGGGAGGGAAGGGAGAAGGGGAAAAGCACTGGCAAAACACTACAATAGAAATGGGAACAGAATTTTAGGGACCGACCTTGAAATTAGCCTGCCTCAGGAGCACTAGTGTTGAAAAGACTGAGTGATGAATTAGTGAAACTAGATTATGGAGGGCCTGGGGTCTCAGGCCAAGGAGTTTAAGATTTATCTTAGAGGCAGTGGGAGCCACTGGAAGCTTTTAAGCAGGTTAACTGTGGAATAAAGTTGGTGCTTTTGGAAGGTTGCCCTGGTAGTGGCACATTGATGGGGACCACAGTGACAGAGACGAGGGTTGTCTTCTTCCCCATGCCTGGGCAACTCCTCTCTGTTATCACACTCACTACCCTCCTGCTTTTGCACTGTGGATGCTCTCTCTAAAGGTCCCTGCAGAGCTCTGACCTAGAACACAGATCTGTCCACATTGTGCAAGCCTGTGCCCCAGCTGCCAGTTGCTGATGGTGGGAATCGCTCAGGTGCACACATTGATGCCTCTATATTCAACTGTTCCAGCTTCCACTGAACTCAGTGGGCAATGCTTATAGTTTTAGGTCACTGGTTGGCCTCCTTCCCATTTTTCTTTCTTTTTTTTTTTTTTAAATGTACTAGAGGCCTGTTGCATGAGATTCGTGCACGGGGGTGGGGGAGGGGGGGGGTGGTCCCTCAACCCGGCCTGTACCCTCTTGCAGTCCAGGAGCCCTTGCGGGATTTCTGACTGCCCTGTTAGGCCTGCTCCTCGGGCTTAAGTCAGACATCCTTAGCACTGCTGCGGAGGTGGGAGAGGCTCCCACCACCACCACTGCCTTAGCCAGCTGTGAGCCCGGCTTCTGGCTGAGCAGCACTCCCGCTGTGGGAGTGCACTGACCACCAGGGGGCAGCTCCTGCATTGAGCGTCTGCCCCTTGGTGGTCAATGCGCATCATAGCGACAGGTCATCTGCTGTTCAGTCGATTTGCATATTAGCCTTTTATTATCTAGGATTTTTATTGATTTCAGAAAGGAAGGGAGAGGAGAGAGAGAGAGAGAAACATTAATAATGAGAGAGAATCATTGATCGGCTGCTTCCTGCACCCTTTTACTGGGGATCGAGCCCACAACCCGGGCATGTACCCTTGACTGGAATCAAACCCAGGACCCTTCAGTCTGCAGGCTGACACTCTATCCACATAGCCAAACTGGCTAGGTCCCCCATTTTTGTATAGCTTCTCTTCTGGACCCCACCACTCATCACCAAACTTGACCACTTCTCCTCCTAGATCTCCAAATTCAGAAGATCATTTGCTGAGATGGAGGAAGTTTTGTTGTGTGACTACGCCTTTAACTTGAAGCCCATGGTCTGCTGTTCATTGATCTCATTTTCTTTTTGCTTTGTTTCTGGTTGTGGAGGCACCTTGGTCAGAAGAAACATCTGCTGTCTGTGTAATATAGGTCAGATGAGGGCTCGGTGTTTTTGCATCTTGGAGCTCATTACATCTTCTCAACCTTGTATCCCCGTTTTACAGACACTGCTTATTCAGACTAAGGTGGTCACAGGGCACAGCACTAAGGCAGGGGAAATATCCACTTGTCACTGTATCATGAGCCTTGAAAGTCTATCAGCTGATCACCCCCACCCTTAGGTTTACACACACATATGCTTATTCATTCATTCTCATTCTTTCTCTCTCCCCTCCACCCCAGACCCTTCTGTGCTTCCACTAAATGTTCCTTCTCCATAAAAGGAGGAGAAGGTGTGAAAGAGAGGACTTAGATGCGGGTGGTGAGTTTGCTGGGATCCTGTTTATGTGACTAGAACTCTGTCCTGCAGAACCAAACCCCATCTCTTAGCACCTAAGGGAGCAGTACAGCCATGAGGAGGGCAGATGGGCACCCAGAGCCATGAAGTTCAGCAGGAGTACCACCTTCTCTATCACTGTATTTTCCTTGATACAACCTGGTTCTGTAGGCAGCCCCCTCACTAACATAGATACCCAGGTTCAAATTCAGCCCGAGGTCTGTTGCCTAAGCTCGGTGGAGCAGGGGCACCTCTCCCCCACCTGTAAAGCCGGTCATGTGCACCCACATTTAGGACTTCATGTAGTTGAACTTGATCTTCCTGAGGACGTTTTAAATCCCAATCCTGGTATTTAATACAGTTGTTCTCACTGACAACTTTACATGCACACCAGTTGATAACCTTGCACCCCGTATCTTTATTCAAACCACCGTTGATACTGAATAAACAGCTGCAGTGCAAGTGTTGCCGCACACCACCAGAGACCTCTCTCGGGGGTGCAGTTGCCGTTCACCCAAAGCCACTGAGTGAGTCATGTTACCAATCATCGATTCAGTGAACTCTAATATAATAAGCCCCTCCCCCCCTTTACTTCTCCAAAGGTCAGCTCTCCTGAAAGACATTCACTACCACCTTGGCTCTTCACAGAACTTCTCTGGACCTGATTTCTCCATGACATACTGACATCCCTCACTTTGTAGGGCTGTTTGGGGGCAGACACAAGACGACGTGTAATAATAGCATCAGAAGCCTGGCTTCAAACCTAGACCTTGGGTTCTGGGCCCAGCTTCTTTCCTCTGTATCCATCTTCCAGATGTGGGCTGGGCTGCCTGGGAGACAGACTCCCCTTTTCCGTGGCTCACTGCTCAGCAGGGATGCTGCTAAGGGATCGTTTCCAACTCCAATATTCTATAATTTTTATTGATCTTATGAAACGTGATTTAGGTTTGTTCAGATTATTCAATTAACATTCCATCTTTGTTTGTCTCAGCCTGTCAATATTATCAACACCTATTCATTCGCATTGATGAAAAAAGGACACATAGAGGATTTGAACAGTTTAATGAGCATTTGAATGTCTTAAAACATGACTTAAAATATGATCTAAACTTTATAATTATTAAACAATCTAGCCCCAGCACTACTCATAAAGTAAACGTTTCTTTGGCTGAATTCTCAATATCAGAGTTTAATTCAGAGAGGGACTCGCTAAGCTGCCCCACCTTCCTCTCCTGCTGAGCATCTATCTTTCCAGCCCCTACAGAGACTGCTGGCATCAAGGTTTTCCAGGGGGCGTGCCCCCCAGTGCATTCCTTCTGTTGATTGTTCAATATGTGTGTTTTCCTTTCAGCTCACATCTTTCTTTTTAGTGGTAAACATCAAAGGAAGGTTCTCCATCCTCTCTCCTGTGAGTTCCTGATTTGACAGTTATACTCTCCAAGATTTAAGCGGCATAACAGTCACAAAGAAATTATAAGCAGAATTTTCTATAATCAATTTACTTTCTTTTAACAAGAACGGGAATGCCTACATAATGCCTCTTTATTTTCAACTAAAACTCAAAATAATTCTCAGAGCAATTACAGAAATACCGATAGACTTTTTGAGAATTTTTAGTCAACGTATCCTGTTTACACATGCATCACACAGACTTCTTTAATTAGAGCAGGTCAGATCTTCTTATAATTTCATGTGGATACCTATAATAATAAAAGCGTAATATGCTAATTAGACCAGACAGCCAAACGACCTTCCGGATGTCCTTCCAGATGTCCTTCTTGACGAAGCCCCCATAGCGGGGGCCGAGGCAGAGGTGGTTAGGGGCTATTAGGCAGGCAGGCAGAGTGGTTAGGGGTGATCAGGCAGACAAGCGAGTGGTTAGGGGTGATCAGGCAGGCAGGCGAATTTGGAATCAGGCCTAAACTAGCAGTTGGACATTCCCTGAGGGGTCCCGGATTGTGAGAGGTTGCAGGCCAGGCTGAGGGACCACCCCCTGCCCCTCTGCCCTGCGCATGAATTTCATGCACCAGACCTCTAGTTTAATATAAAAAGTATTTAACTAGAGAGACAAACTATTATTGGGTCTCTTATTGAATAACAAAATACACCTTGTATACAGTTAATGTGTGGATCACATGCTACATTTTAATTAAAAGTCTATACTTTCCATAGTACTCTGTATAAAAGAAGCTTTGAAACAGTGATATCATTTGTATATTTTAGGGATGGCAAAAGAATAGAAATAACATCACTCTTCTATCAGGACATTCTCACAGTTCCGAAAGGTTTATTTTATCATGTGCACATTCTTGTGTATAGCCTGGACAATGCCAGACTAAGTATCAGTTACTATAATATTTTTATTAATATGAATTAACTATTAGCAAAGCATGCTAATTAGTGGTAGATTGGTTCTAAAGGTATTAAGTGTGGGATTAAACCAGCAGTACTAAGGATATTTTAAACTACAAATAATATACAAGCTAAAAATAATCTTGTCATTCTCAGTCCAATTTCATGGACAGGAGTGAATTTTACTACCTTTCAGATCTGTGACCTTAAATGTAGCCTTTTAATGTGGCCTCATAAACAAAATTATCTTTAACTTTTTTAAGGAAAGAAATGGAAAATTTCTGCAAAATGTTTGTTCTTGCCTTATTCTGAGCTTTGTGATATGTATTCAGAACTAGTTCTTGATAATTTGTTAACAAGGGGTTTGTAACACTTTGGACAGATGCACATACTGTTTTCAATCTTCATGGTTAATTATTCGATTTTGTATTTGATGCCAGAACACCCTGACTCCTAATCACTGCTCATTGTTGCAAGTCCATTATGTTCTAACTGTCTGAGTGCTCCCATTGACCTTGAACTGACATTATAAGCTGTGTCTAATCTTTTCAGTCTATATTTCTAATGCTTCTTTTCTTTTTTCCTTTTTTTTCTGCTCCCTGTTTAGCATCACAATGGGGCTGCCTCTGAGCCCAGCAGCTGACTCCGCCCGCTCGGCCAGGCATGCCCTCTCCCTCATTGCCACTGCCAGACCACCCGCCTTCCTCACCACTATAGCCAAAGAGGTGAGTGGAACTTCAGGGCTCTGTCCTCGCATTTAGAGGGATTATTTGGCATTGTGAGCTGAGGGTCCGTATCCACAAATCATCCTGCCAGTTTGTTCTAGAACACTGCAAGTTAATAATTTTGCCCTGCAATGAATGCATCTGTACCTGTGGCCACACCAAATTCCACAGTGGCCCAGTCATTACTCTCTGCTTTTCTATTCATTTCTGTTCTAGAAGTTCATTCACTTGGAAATATTTAACAATAATTCTTCAATCTGATAGAGCAGGCTTATTCAAAATAAAATACAGGGCGGGACAAAAGTGTTACAGTTGGAAGTACATGGAACACATCGTTTATTCTTAAATTATTATTTATTAATGATCGCATTATTTTCCATATGAACAACTGTAAACTTACTTTTGCCCACCCTGTATATAAAAGGTCTTTACATTTTTCAAGTGTATCTACCTGTAATCAAAACCAGACTTCTTATTTCACATTGGCTCTCCAACTGTAAACAAAAATGTAAGCCATAAACTTGCTAATTGTTTTTCCTATTACATGTCACAAATAAAGACTTGAATACCAATTGATTCCCACATTCTTAGTGTTCCAACTAATTGCCCACATCTAACTGAGGAAGTAGTAAGAAACAATGGACCAATTATAGGATCTTCCCATAGTCCTCAGTAGTGGGAGGACAGGAAAGGATGATGGCTCCTAAGTGTCTTAAAGGTCTATTCCGTTTCAGCCTGAGGAACGTGCAGACTCCGTGTTTGTGGGGTATGGGCCCTGTCTGAGTTGTTTTTCCTGTAGCTGTGATGAGTTTTTAAAATATTAAATAAACACTTCTGAGTCCGCTCTGATAACCTGGAACCTATTGGGCCTGTGCCTGCCCCAGGGCCATCCAGAATAGGCATGCAGCAAATATTTGTGACATGAAGGCAGCTAGAAGGGAGGAAGGGAGGTCCTAACAGCAGGCTGTATGGGTTTATAAGAAGCAGTAGGACTTTGAATTCATAGCTAAAATAAATTTGAAGACTTAAAGGTGTGTGTTTTTTTAATAGTGCACAGTGTTAAAGTGACAGATGTCTTTAAAATATACATATATCATATATGTATGTATGCGTTTATATCTTTTATAGATGTGATATATTTGTACAAAGTATATGTATGTATAAATGAACAGACTTAGTGAATTTTTTTACGAGTTTTTCTCATCAGTGGGATATGCACAGATAGTAATATTGAATATGCTGCATAAGCCTTACCTCAGTCTGACCACATGTGCAGGTGCTATAAACACCAGGCATTAAATGGTCTCTTTAAAGGAAGTAAAAAAGCATTTATATTAATTGTGTGTTTTACTTAATTTGCTCCGTATACATATATGAGTATTTTTAAATGAACTGTTAGAAGAGCCATGCTTTGAATTTATTCTATTCCAGCACTTGGTTAGAAGGTAATTTTTAAATATTTTAATGTAATAGTCCACATTTATTACCTTTTAAAAACAAGTTTTCCACTTCACTTCGAGTTTTTGAGTAAAATACCGAAGTATTTCTCTCTGTGATTGAGTCCCCTACGCCATCTCCATCCCCACTCTCCGCTGGCCAGTCCAGGGCCCACCGATGCTCTCTCTCCTCTGAACCATGTAAGACTTACAATTTGTATGGGGAAAATCACACTAAACTTACATTACTTACAGTGCTCTTTATTTTTTAAGGCATGTTTATTTTAATTTACCAACTTGATTGTAAAGCACCCAGCATGGTACCTGAGACCTAGTAAGTGCCATATAAACATCACTTACTGTGATTACTTGAGAGCAAGTATCATGTCTTACATTTGCTGAAGCCCTTAACTGCTCTCCACCTCAGTGCCATATATACCAACCTCACAAACCTTCAGTCTGTCTTACCTTGAGAAATGTCATGGTAATATTGTATTAAAGTCTTATGTATCCAGGAACTTAGAGAATTTAATTAGAGAAGACTTAACTGGGTTTTTATTCTACTAAATACCTTCTTTTGCAATCAGAAGTATTTCCTGTCTCACCCCAGGAGGTTTGTTCTTGTTGATTTTTTACTCATCTACTGTAATAATAATTTCCAGTGGCTAGAAGTGTGAAACTCTATCAAGGGTCCACCACATCTGTATAGCACGGAATGTCTCCACAGGTCCACAGACACACTGCTCTGGCCGCGAACACCCAGTCGCAGCAGAATATACACACGACCGCTCTCGCACGAGCTAAAGGGGAAATTCTGAGAGTCATTGAAATTCTCATTGAAAAGATGCCCACAGATGTTGTGGATCTTCTTGTGGAGGTAAGAATACCCTGTTTTAAATGACACATCAACAGCCTGAATGAAATATTCCAGTGGAGTAATATACATCTCTAAAAGAGACCTTATTTAAATTTCCTCAAAAATCAAAGCGATTGCTGTGTTCATGTATCATTCACCTGGAATTAATTGGTCTACGTTAGAGTAATTTGTAAAGGTCATGTTCTCTTTGGCATCTTCCATTATAAATAAAACAAAACACATACAGTATGCTTGAATAAAAGTCACTATACTGCATATAAATATGAACAGCTTTTAAAGGAAATAAGTGGTTTCTTTATTTTATTGCATTGTCTTATAAATGTTTTTCGCAGGTAAAAGGTAGCCTGCAGTATAAAGTAAATATACTTTATTTTTTAAGTAAATATTAAAATTAAACTGCCTAGAATTTCCATGGGCAAGTGAGGCCTAAGTTAATAATTTAAATTTGGAAAATTAAGAATTTGAAATTAATTTTAGATTTGTATCCTTCCTATAAAGGTGATGGACATCATTATGTACTGCCTCGAAGGATCTCTAGTGAAAAAGAAAGGTCTTCAGGAGTGTTTCCCAGCCATCTGCAGGTAAAGAAGCCTTCGATAGCACGCAAAATAATGTCAGTACCAAATAATTGTTAAGAAATCTTGAACATGGTTAGTAGTCTTGCTCAGTTAGAAATCCAATCATTAATTAATATCTGCTTGCTTTCTAAAACAATTTAGGTGGTCTATAATAAAAACACAACATGAAAAAGTTTTCTCAAAACTTAAAAAATGAATACAATACCATCTATTGAATATGCCTGTATTCTTACATTGGTACTCAAATGAACATTTACATGAAAAAAAGGAGAGTTGAGGAAGCTTCTCACATGAGAGGGAAAATATACTTGGCAGTCCATAGAACCCTTTATGCCACATTTTTAAAATATATATATTTTATTGATTTTTTACAGAGAGGAAGGGGGAGGGTTAGAGAGTTAGAAACATCGATGAGAAAGAAACATCCATCAGCTGCCTCCTGCACACTCCCTACTGGGGATGTGCCCACAACCAAGGTACATGCCCTTGACTGGAATCAAACCTGGGACCTTTCAGTCCGCAAGCCGAAGCTCTATCCACTGAGCCAAACCAGTTAGGGCCCTTTATGCCACATTTTTGTTGGTAAATTTTATTTTTAACTTAAGGCCAGCATCTACATATTGTATGTGTTTTGCCTATGAGAAAGCAAGAAAAGAAGCTAAGAGCAGTTAAAACTTTTATAAACAGCACTGAATACAGTAACTATAACCTTAAGAATTTTATGTGTATAGCATATAATTGTTATGAAATGAAGATTTTTTAAATTTCAAAATGTAGTAACATTATATTTATTTTCCTTTTAAAAGAGCAACCAGTTGGTTATAGTTACATAACATTTTTCTTTTTAAGACAAATTCAGTGATTTTAGTTATTTTTGCTCAGTTCTATGAGTACCTTGTGGTGGAATGCTTTGTTTTAGGCTCTACATTTCCTGAGAGCAGTGACATTACACTATGCCTCTTTACGTTTTCTGTATTCCCGAGTATTATGGCAAGCATTTGATGAATTAATTACTGCACTCTATAAGCATGCTCATGTATTTTACATTTTTACAATAGGTTTTATATTTTAGTCTCTTTCTGATTTACACCATCCAGGAAGTTAAAATATGAAGACACATAAGAAAAGACTATGTTGCATTATACATGTGTACAGATGCATATTTTCTTGTGATATACATTAGGCATAATAGAATACTGTAATTTTTTAACATCATGCCACATTAATTCTGGTTTATGTTCTCTTTGTTAAAAAGTGTGCATACTGGATTCTTTCATGCAGATAGTTGATATTAAGAATTAATTTAGCTGTTATAGTCCCAGTCTATTGTTCTTTAAGGAAAAGTCTAAGTGAAAATGGTCATTTGTCACCTAGTGGAGGTGAGGAAGCGTTTTCCCTAGGACTGATCTTACTGAATACTAGCAAAGCGTTCCTTACAGCACCAGTCACTGCTGTGTGAACAAGCCTCCGGGAGTTAAGGTGAGGAATCCGTGGTGCTTACAGGGCCCAAGTCTTCCCTTTGCCGAAGGGCAGCCTCCTCCCCAAGCAGTGTCCTCAGTTCCTTGGGTCACCTTCGTTTGCTGCACATCCACGTTTGATTCCTATTAATCACCAGAGAGTAAGGATCCTGCTTCAATGCTAAGGAAGCAGGTGTCTAAACTGAATGCTTAGTACCAGTGTTTTTCTGATTGACAGGAAGCAATTTTTTTTTTGTTTATTCATTTAATAACATTTATTGAACACCTACTGTGTATCAAGTACTAGCTAGGCTCTGGGGATACAGTGATGAATGAGATGATATCCTGAAGAAGCACAGGATCTCATGTAATTATAAAGATAAATAATGCCAGGGGTTCATGTGCTGGAGTAGAATTACATACCAGGGACAGGGTTGGACAATAAATGGAGTGCTGAACTCTGGATATGGGAATCTTAGGAAGATTCACAAAGGAGAAGGCAGACCAATAATAGTATTTGTGACAATGATTTGCTAAAAGGGACTGCCAGGTGAAGAGAAAGGTTTGTTCTCAGGGGGTTGGGTGGTGGTGATAGACGAGGTGGTGAGTTTGGGGAACACTTCACCGAGGGGCTGTTGGGGGTGGTGGGCTTTGCAGAATGAATGGGCACGTGCATCTCGAGTCGCACAGAGAACCAGACCAGCAGATGGTGAGGGCACAAAAGTATACAGTGAGTTTGATAAGTGCTGTGTCGTCTTGGCTAGAATGTAGGCTGAGGATGGAAGTCTAGTATAGTACTTTGAATTTCAAATGAAGGAATTAGGCTATTATTCTATAAGCAAAGGGAAGTCAGCAAAGTTTAAGCAAAAATGTGTAATTCTTTTCCCAGAACAATTTATAAGACATAACTTTATGAAACACCAGATTTATAAAAAAACAGTTGTTGACTATCTCTTATGAATTATGTCAAATATTATTTTTGCTGTGAGTGTATAAGCCACATAGGCCTACTTATTTAAGAGTCAACCCATAAACATAGAAAGATTATTAACAATGTAAGGTTGTAGCTTATGCCAAATGAGAGTAGGAAGAGACAATATATTATGGATTGTTAGATGGGACCTCAAAAGTTTTACAATGCCACCCTTAGTTTTAAAGACTTGCCCTTAGCATCATGGAAGGCCGGCCAAGGATTATACCTTCAAACTGTTCATCAATTGGCTCTTACCTAAAACTCAGTAAAAAAAAAAAAAGAGAGAACACTTAGAGCAGTGGTTCTCAACCTTCCTAATGCCGTGACCCTTTAATACAGTTCCTCATGTTGTGGTGACTCCCAACCATAAAATTATTTTCGTTGCTACTTCATAACTGTAATTTTGCTACTGTTATGAATCATAATGTAAATATCTGATATGCAGGATTTATTTTCATTGTTACAAATTGAACATAATTAAAGCATAGTGATTAATCACAAAAACAATATATATGTGTTTTCCGATGGTCTTAGGCAACCCCTGTGAAAGGGTCGTTCGACCCCCAAAGGGGTTGCGACCCACAGGTTGTGAACCGCTGACTTAGAGCTAGTTAAGTGGACACACGGTCCATTTATTCCTCTCCATGTTCTAGTGTACATCCCGAGATTAAACACAAGCATCAGAGAGCTGCATGTTTGGGCCCCATTTCTAGTCTCCTTCAGAGTGGTGCTCCCACGTCCCTCTGAGCATCATGCCAGCAGTTTGCAGAGCCTCCCAAGGGTGTCAGAAGGAGATGGCGAGTGCGTTTATTGTGGGTCATGTTTCTGTCGTACATTGTTTAAGGTCCCTTCTATGAAGACTCAGTCAAGGCATTTCTTTTAAATCACAGTGTTGGGCATTTTTTGTTTGTTTTGTCCAAGGAACTAGTATGTGAGTCTGGTTTTGTTGTCCACATTACCAGTATTGTTAAATTAAAGAATTTTGCTTTGGCCATAGGCAGCTCAAGCCCAAATTCCTGCCTAATTTTAGTAAATTATGACTTACTCCCCGCCCCCCCCCCCCCCCATTCTCTTCACCTCATCTTCATATCTTAGGCCTGTCTTTTCTTTTTGCTATTTTATGTCTATAAGTGTCCCTAATTCCTTTATGTAGTATGAGTATATATATGTTTGTGTGTACATATATTATTTATGTGAAATATATACACATTTTAAATTTTATTTCATAAGCCATGGAAACAAAAATAGTACTTATACACATAATATGAATTATTATTATTTCCTAAAAATAAAACAAAAAGGTTCTTTTTATTAACTGAAATATCCTCGATCTTCCTGGAGTAGTTTATGTACCTGTAGAATTTTTCTATAATATAGTTAGAAAAAGATATAAAAACCAGATATAAAAATTTTAACTGCTGTGTAAGTTTTATAGTTATAGATTTATTTATTTATGTATTTATTTTTTTTAATCTTCACCCAAGGATATTTTTCCATTGATTTTTTAGAGAGAGTGGAAGAGAGAGGGAAAAACAGAGAGAAATATCTATGTAAGAGAAATTCATTGATTGTTTGCCTCCTGCATGTGCCCTTGATGGGAACCGAACACAGGACCCTTCAGTCCGTAGGCCATGCTCTATCCAGTGAGCCAAACCAGCCAGGGCAATAGGCATAGATTTAAATATTTTCTAATAATTCACATTTTAGTTCTTATGGCTATTATTAATAATATAGTGGCGTCCATTAATAATACAAGAAAATTACTTAGATTTTAATGCCCTTGAGAAAACACAGCACCCACATCCTTCAAAACACAGTTACACAAAAACAGTTCTGCCAGATTTTTCATCACTATACCAATAAGGCTATATGATTATATAAGAATTAAATAGCATATTTTTAGAACACAATCTATTAGCAACAAGATCGTTGCAACATTGAATTAATTTTATGTTTATCAATAAGCAGAGTAAGAAGTACAATAAAGTAACATTTAAGAAATGAATGTCTTAGATTTTCTCCCATCTCACTGGACTTTGCTTTGCCTTTCTCAGTCTCTCAGATGATCTTCAAAAAGGCACCATCCAGCACTGGACATCTATTATTCTTAGGGGGTTCTGAGTAATTTACATTTAATTGCCTGGGGAATAAATAATGCATCAACCTCAGTTAAAAATACCCTGGGCACTAAGAACATAGAATTAACCCTCTTTCAAGTCTCGGGAAGGTCAACATCACTGAAGTTTCCTCAGAATTCAGTGTTAAGATTTCGTTCTTAGTTGCTCTGTTACTGAACTTGAATATTCTTGTGAAGCCCCTCATAGTAGCCCAGCCAACACTGAGCCTGTCATGCTTGACGCAGTTTGATGAATTATTTCTCTTTCAGTCACCATGTAAACTCTGACTCACGTTACACTGAGGTATTTGATGCAAAAGACATGAAAATGCAGAAATGCACAGATGTTGCTGAACTAAGAGAAAAGCAGTATAGAACACATACATGTGATAGACCTTGTTCGAAGATGAATGCTTTAAGGGTTTATTATATACTAAAGGCCCATTGCATGAAGATTCGCGCAATAGGCCTTCCTTCCCCTGGCTGCTGGCACCGGTTTTCCTCTGGCACCCGGGACCCAGGCCTTTGGTCTGGCCGCAGCGGAGAAGCCAAGTCTCTTCAGTCTTCAGTCTTCGCCTGTGTATGCAAATTAACTGTCATCTTTGTTGGGTTAATTTGCATACTCACCCTGATTGGCTGGTGGGCATAGCAGAGGGACAGTCAATTTGCATTCCCCCTTTGATTACTGTAGATTTTTACAAAACTACTCTTTACTAATCTCAGAAGAGAAAAAGTTAAGCTCTTATAAGCTACTAACTGTCAAAGCTCCTCAATTAGAAAGGAAGATAAAGTACCTCTAGAAATATAATGTGATCATAATGTAATTTTAAACTTTAAGGCTATTTTATTATGTTCTGAGGGACTAGAAGTAAAATAATGCATAACAAATAAAGGATTAGGGATTCTTTAATGAAATTGTAAGTTGATGGGAAAATTTGTACTTGGAGATAAAGACATTTCAGGATTTTTTCATAGCACAAGTTAGATATGCCTCTAAATGTAATTTTTAGTCACTTATAACTCCTCTGTTATGCAGATTATAAGTGACTTGAAGAAGGGGGTTTTTGCATTCATTTTTCTTGCAGTGCCTGTAGCAACTAGTAGAGAGCCTCATCTGGCCAAAAGCTCTATCCTGAGAATTCCCAGATAGATCCTTATTTCATGCATTTTATTCTTTTAGGTTAAGGCAATTTATTTGATATATAACCAAGAGTAATTTAACTTTTATGCCTTCTAAAGACTTGTCAAATAAATCTACAGATTCCAAAGAAATCCTTTGTTGGGCTCTGTCCCAATTTTTAGTTTAGAAAATATGAACACTCAATAGAGGCACTCAATAACTGTGGTGAGTAATGAGACCAGCCATGCCGCTTCACGTGTTTAGTCCTTAATTTCTTCGTAATAAATGGCACCAGTTATTTCACTTAAGCTGTGACCTTGCTGCATGGTTTTTATAGAATTATAAGTTGTAGAATTTCAAATCTGAAAAGGACCTTATGTTATGAATTACCTACTCCTGTCCTTCATTTTGCAAACAGATAAATTTAGAACATTTTTGTGCTGACAGTCAAAAGTGAAGGCCAGCTTTGCTGAACAGATCTCACCCGGGTCTGGGTTCCACAGGGTGGGTGTGCACCCGCTGCACTGGCAGGCACTTGTCAGGGACACACACGAGGTGTGCCATCTCATCAGAGGACAGGGTGTGGCCCAGGCCCAGGCCTGTTCCTGGCTGCATCCTTCACTCCATCTCTCCCACCTCCTCTTGGACTTTGCTCTTCAGAAAATGCTCCTCTCCCTTTTATACTGAACTGCTCTCAATGGCATCTCTTCCTCAGCCTGAAAGCATGCTGTTATCTCTTGTTTAAAACCCTTACTTTCCTTGCATCTCCTGTCTCTGCTGTCCAGTCTCTCATATCCCCTCCTTCAGGAAAAGGAGTCTGCACTCTGGCCATTTTGTCACCTCTGTGCCCTATCAATCTGCTGTAATCTGCTGTTGGTCCCTGCTATTTTGCTAGTACCTCTCTCTCCCTCTGGTTACAATTTTTTGATTGCCAAGTGCTTTTCAGTCTTCAGTATTGTGGGTCTCAGAACCCATTAAAAATTTAAAATCCTAAAGAGTTTTAGTTTATAAAGGTTGTTATCTAGAGACTTATAATGTATTAGAAATTAAGCCTGAGAAGTTTAAAAAATATTTATTGATTCATTTCAAATAACAATAAACTCAGTTCATATTGACACAAAAACATGTTTTTATGAAAAATAACTACTTGCCAAAACAAAAGAAAATACTAAGAAAAATAGCATTGTTTAACATTTTTGCAGATTTCTTTAATGTCTGGCTTAATAGAAGACAGGTGGATTTTCATATCTGCATCTGTCTTTAATCTGTTGCCATGTGTTGTTTGATATTTAATTGTAGGGTGAAAATCTGGTCTCACATAGATATATAATTGAAAAAGGAGGAATCTTTCAATTGCCTTTTAGATAATTTTTCATCTTACTTGGTAATTCACCAAAACTCAACGCGTGGTTGATTTTAAAGGTTAGTTGCAGTGTGGAATCTTCAGTCGTAATAAACTTTTCATACTGTTGTGTTCATTCCACTGGGGTATCCAGCACTTCAAGTGGGTCTTTTGCCCATGTGTGATTTTGTAGCATTTTCTGCCCCTAAAGGGCTTAAAGTAGGCTTGGCAGAGATAGGGGGATAAATCAGAGAAATGCCAAGATGCTATGATAAAAGGGTGTCCTAGACATAGGAGAATCCTAGGTGATGTGACCAAACAGACACAGAGGTGGGGGTTGGCAGTTGTGCCAAAAAAAAAAAAAAAAAAAAAAACGAGACTAAAAAGTGAGTAGATATTTATCAGGCAGACAAATCCTTCTGACCCCAAAATCTGAGCTATTTCCATATGCACAATTGGCTGTCATTGAATGAAATACTATATTAAATGCAATTGTGAATCGGACAGTTGAATCAAGGATGGCTTTGTAAAAATTATGTGTTACACTGCATATTTCACTGCCAAGATTGAAGAAATTCTCAAATAATCTATTCATAGACCTAAGCCATATATTTAATGGCTCAAGTACTTGGGCTTCTTAGTAGAAATAAATAAAACAGTACAGTAGTAGTAGTAATAATAGTAGTAGTAGTAAGGAGGAACTTAAAGGACTTAGAATATAAATTTCTCTAATGTACTATAAATGGATAAATCAGTGAATTTTCGGTGGGAAAATGGGAAATCTACTGAATTTCAGTGGTAGTGACCTTGAACTGTAAAGTGTTTTATATGGCTTGCTGGACTTAATGGATTATTTCTCCATTGACCTTTGTTGGGAACTTCTTAATACAATTTTACAAAGAAAATGTACTTCACATTAAAGCACTTTTATTTACTTGTGTGAGTAAATATAATTATTGCTTACCCATAGTTGGTTACATTAAGAGATACTAGAACTGTAAAAAGATTGATGTTAATCCATTTCTACTGACTGTAAGAGAGAAATTTAAAGAGAAACTAGCAAAGTTTTAGAAGAGAAAGTTAAATCATTTATGCATGTACATGTATACATACAAAGAGGAAAAAAATCTGGTAAGAAATATCTCAAAGTGTTTCTCATGGTTATCAGGGGTAGTGGAGGGGATTAGTAGTAAAGAGTTACTTTCTTAAGTGTTCATTTTTCTATATTGTCTGGGTTTCTCTTTAACAATGAGTATGTATATTCCTTTGATAATAAATATACAGTAGATAATTCAAATGAAAAAATAATAAAAAGTAATCATTGTGGAAATAGTAAAGCTTCAAATAAGATAGAAAAAATTCAAGATAAAATAAATATTTAAACTTTTGAACTAAATGGAAAAAAATTAGTCTAGGCAGGAGAGTTAAAAGTCTGTATTTTCAGAGATAATTTTTAAAAAATATATTTTGTTAACTTTAGAAAGAGAGAGGAAGGAAGACAGAGAAAGAGAAACATTGACTCATTGCCTCCCTTACGCACCGCAACCAGGGATCGAACCCACAATCTGGGCATGTGCTCTGACTGGGAATGCAACCGGCGACCTTTGGTGCATGGGAGGATGCTCAACCAACTGAGCCACAGTGGGCAGGGCCAGAGATAGTTCATCTTTTCTTAAACTTTGTTATTCTGTAGACAGACTGATTGATTCTGCTTTTTAAGTGAAAAGCTGAATCAGCTCGGTTCACCCTAAATGGGCACTTAGAATCCAGTAAGGAAATGAATACTGTCTACATTAGGACAGTGCATGAGCTCACTTCTTAAAAAATTTTTCCTAACCTGCGGTTTGTTCTTATCCCAGGTGGTAATAACAGTAATGGGATATGAAACAGCTTCTGTCCTAACTTCCAGTAAAATTCTTAAGTTAGTTACCATTTTGTAGCACACTTTTTTATAATAAATAATTTTAGTTGTTATTCTTGTACTCATGTGAGTAGAAACCCGACTAAAACCATTTTCCTACTCCTAAAAATTCCCCAAAGATAGCTGTCTTTCAGTATTAAACTTCTTCATATTAAAAAAAAAAAAATGAAACTCCAAAGCTTCCAGGAGTATTTCATTTCACTGTATAACAGGAAGAATATTTATTTTTTAGACTCTTTGAAATGATATAGAGTTCCAAACCAAAATCCATTTTTTTTTTGCATTAGCAACATTAAGCTAAAACTAAAATAATTTGCAATTGTTACCAGGTTATATATGCAAATCACAAATATTTAAGAAATAAGCAAGTTTAAAATATTTTGGGGCATTCATTTTCTTCATTTATTAGCATGTTATCAGCTAGCACTTATTTGCCCTAGGGAAATAGCCAATTAACTACATTTTATTTATTCCTTCTAAAGTATATATCCAGAGGTACAAATGATAATGATGGTGATGAGGATACTATGATAGTTACTAAAGTTTACATGTGCTTACCATAGTAAGTGCTTATTATGTGCCAGGCACTGTTCTAAGTACTCTACATGTATTAGCTCATTTTATCCTCCCAGCAACATAGATAGCTACTATTGTTCTCATTTTCAGATGAGGAAACTGAGGCATTATGCAAGTTAAGTAACTTGTCCAAGGTCACACAGTGAGTGGCAGAGCCAGGCAACAAGAGACCTGTTTTTTCAACTCTCATACAATGCACTCGCAACATGCGCGGTGTTTTTTTCTTGCAGAAACGCTGCTCCCTGTCTAGCCTAAGAAGTGTTTCCAATCTCCTACAAACACACAGGGGCCTCTAGCAAGTTGTTTGTTTGTTTGTTTGTTTGTTTGTTTGTTTTTTTGTTTTTTTTAAGAAGGAAAGTAATTACCCTGTTAGGTAGTCAAGTGTTATTCAGGAAATATCCATTGACTATTTAAAGTGTGCAAAACACTGGGTGGGAAGTCCTGACTCACAAATGCCCTTCACCAGTGTCCTTCACCATCCAGAACGAGAGATCTTTCCATTTTGTCCTCTTGAACTGGTGCCTTCCACTAGAATGGAGCACTTTTGGAAAATATTTCCACACCCTCTACTGCTCACATCCCCAAAACTAGCACAGCTCTCCTTGAGCTCCTGCCTTCGCCAGAGCCACCTGCATTTCTCCAGATCTGTCAAACGCATGCACAGTAGAGAGGCCTGAGTTCTGGTGCGGATGTATGAACGTGTTCAATAAAGAGCCTCCTCCTTTTCAAAGTTCCTCCTTGATTGCGGCTATGGCATCTCTGAGGGGTGCACGCAGGCAATAATGAAAATGTGGGGATCAAGGACTTTAAAATTTCTGGATGAAGACCACCCCGGCCCCAACAAGAAATATGTATTTGCAGCATTACTCAATTCCACTTGATTGTTCTTTCATATGCATGAGTGGTAATGTTCTCTCTGACTTAGTTTCCTTGTGGTAGACTGAGTCCAGAAGAACCTTTGTTCTAACTTAAATATAACAAAAGGCTGTTGTTGCCAGGCTGTTGCCTAAGAAACGCTGCCCAAGTGACATGTTACCAGTGAAGCAGCCTGGAGACAGATACCTTTTCCAGAGGACTCAGCACACATGAATCGTACTCTGCACACCCCTCCCCAATTTTGGAGGAATTCAGGACTCTCCTGTAGGATCAGGTCAAGACTAGAATAGTCTTAAAAACTGTAATGGCCAAAACCGGTTTGGCTCAGTGGATAGAGCGTCAGCCTGCGGACTGAAAGGTCCCGGGTTCGATTCCGGCCAAGGGTATGTACCTGGGTTGCAGGCACATCCCCAGTGGGAGATGTGCAGGAGGCAGCTGATCGATGTTTCTATCTCATCGATGTTTCTAACTCTCTATCTCTCTCCCTTCCTCTCTGTGAAAAATCAATAAAATATATTTTTAAAAAAACCAACTGTAATGGATCCCCTTCTTCAATCCATTGAGAATTTGGCGGGTTAGACAAGTGATGCATATCTCACCATCCTTGGTCCTGACAGCCCCCTAATGGGAAGAGTAGTCGAGGGGTGTGGTGGGCTCTGGAACCCTGCAGAGACAGGCTCGCTGCAGCCAGACCACAGAGTGGGTACTTGTGAAGTGACTGCATAAGTAAAATGGACTTACTCTGTTTTGTCAAAGAAATAAACAGTTTAACAAATCCAATCATAGAAACTCGCCAGAAGACCTTTCCTGTTCAGAATTCTTTAAGGTACTGCTGAGAAGTATTAGTCTAGTGGTAAATTGCAAAGAATAAAAAATGCAGACCTGTAACATATGGTCCTTTCAGGCAGACTCAAGATTTGATACCAAGAATAGATTTGATTTCTTTTCTCCCATAAATAACGGTGTTTACAGATGACATAGAAGGGTGAGTGGTAGATATCAGAGCACAGAAAATGGTCAATGTAACAAAAACTTTTTAGATTCTAGTTTAACTAAGTAAAATTTTGTCAACATAAATGTATTTTTTACCAGTGGTTGTTTTAAAGAGGATTATTTGGAGGTGTAATTGTATTCATGTTTTGTGAAAGGATTTTGGCAATATAGCTATTAGATCTGTGCAAAGCTTAATAACAGATTTTTTAAAAGTACCTCTGGAAGTTTTATTTTCTTGTGGCTATTAAGTTGTACAGAATAAATATTTGTTAAAACAATTGTTCCATGTTACTCTAAGGACATAAATTGTGTGTGCTTAAGCGTGTAGATGCAGATCTAGATATAGGATATAGGTATAGATATGGGCATATAGTGAAGTCCAATACTTAGACCAACTGTTTTTAAACTAAATCATTTTTTATTTTTGAGTATAAGAACATTAGATTTAGAATGCTGATTCCTATCTTCTCCATTGAGGTAGAAGTGATGCTTTGAGAAACTAACGTTTTAATAACCACTTAATGGGGGGGGGGGGGGCTTTATGTGTCAGGAGCCTCAGTACCCTTGCTTCCCTCAAACCATACACAAGAGGACGTACCAGGCCTGCGCCCAGCGAGACCCCGCAGGCCATGCTAACGCCGTGCCTCTGCGTGACTGAAACGCAGCATTCGTCCTCCAATGAAGAGGAAGGAGGCTCATCCCCGGGGAGGCTTAGGGTTCAGACGAAATTATTGTTGAACCCACTTCTTAGTAATAAGTAACAAACAAAAAAGTTTAGAAACTTAATAGTTTTCCAGGCTTATGAAATATGTATGAATGTCATAATGTCTAATAAAGCTGAAATGGCTTTGTCAAAATGTCCCTGGTTTCAAAATGCTCCCCTGCAAACATCTTTCCTCGGTCTCTCAGCCTCCCTCATTGCATTTCAGAAACGCAGTCCATGCCCCAGCACTTTTCTACTCTATATCAGTCTCTAGAAACATTAGAGGATGGTATTTCTTTTCCATCACCATTTTACCTCCCCATCCTATGTTTTTAAAAATATGAACGGAAAAGTTACCGATGTTTTCTGGTAATATGAAACCAAAGATAAAAAAGGCAAGGAGTGTGTAATAGAATTGATGCAATAGCCTCATAAATATTTAGGGTAGGCCACTTGTTCATCCGGCAACTCTCACACCGAGACAGTAGGACTAGATAATGGGAAGGTATATTCAAAACTCCTTAGGGATATAAAATCATTCCTTATTTACTCCTCTAATAGTTTTTATTCTTACCTTCCCAGGCTCTTGCCATATGGCCATGGAATCATTAGGACAAAGCATAGATCTGGAATTGAAATACTTAATCCAGTCATGAAATTTAATCTAGAAAAAATAAATAATAAATCAACCTCTTATAACCTTCCAACCATCCTCCCTACATCCCATTTTTACACAATGCCAAATCACACCCGATGTGGTTATTCATACTACCTGTAGCCACAACTGTCATTTAGATAAACTGATAAATGTGGGGAAAAATAGGGAATTTGCCAGGTAGCTTTTTTTCTGGTGGATAACTTTCTAATTTCATTCTAAATTATTGATGTGAACATAAGCATAACATCTATGAAGCTTTTATGTAATTGTTCTGCTGCTAGAAAGTATTTCACTCCTTAATACTATAATAAGCCATGAGAACATAATTCGATTGAATACATAATCCTTTTCTTTTTTTCCATTTCTGTTCAAATAGACATTTTGCATAATAGTCACAGTAGTAAAACTGAGTTTTCATATTTGTGTTTATTTTTGTATCGTCAAATAAGGGTCACTTATTTCTTATTTTAAAATTTAAGGGTGTTTCTTATTATGAAGTTGTTTTCCATTGAAAATAATTATTAGCAGACCTTACTGGCATTCCCCATCATTTTTCTTTCAATTGCTTTAAGAATTACTAAAATAAACTATTTTTGAAAAGTCTCAATACACTAACTATAGATGTACACATTTTAAAATATGTATCGGAGCTGGCTTTAACCTTTGAAAGGTGTTGCTCTCCACTTCCACGTGCAGGTCATCTAACCTGGTTTTGTTGTTGTTTTGAAAATGTTCAATTCAGGTTCTACATGGTCAGCTACTATGAGCGGAGTCACAGGATAGCAGTGGGAGCTCGCAATGGTTCAGTGGCCCTGTATGACATCCGGACTGGAAAATGTCAGGTAAATAAATCACCGTGGCTTCCTCCCCATAAAGTGAGGAAGCTATTGAAGGGAGTGAGAGACTAGCACTTCACCATTATGGATAATGCTAAAGGAATCAATAGTTTAATGAAGGACTCAAAGAGTATAGAGCCCTACTGTCTCCACTCGGTGGGATGAAGGGCTGCCTTTGTTATGCCACAAGTGAGTTTGTAACAGAGCCCAGAGGAGGTGGCACTGCTCACACACCACTGGGCGATACATCTTTTCTTCTTTAAACAAAGCTTTCTGATTTTATTGCCTGTTTTTGCCATGTGTTTTCTGAAAAACGTTTGATGATGCATCATGATAGTTAATGGCTAAATAAAAATTTTCTGACTAGGTACAATGAGATATTTAGCGAAGTTCAGAAAAAGAAGTCACAGTAGCATTTAGTGTAGCTCTATAAAAAGAAAACTGATGTTCTATTGAAATAAGATATAGCTTTGTATACTTTTAAAACTCTTTTAATGGTTTTATAATACTTGACGGAAAAGTCTTGGTTTTGATTTTGATCTTGATCACTTGATTCGCAAAATGGACCAGTTGGGTAGACAAGGCAAGTCTAGCCCCAATTTAGCTATAAGTGAATCAAAGCTCTGAGACTAAACCTCTATCCCAGTGTCACACTCTTAGTTAATGGCAAAACCAGGGCTAGGCTCTGCTGTGATCGTGGTGAATTTACAGTACTCATTGATAAATAGTTCCAAGTCATAACTTGTTATGTTTCACTGTAGCATTTATCAATGTGGATGTATTCACCATATTGGGAATTATATTGAACTGTATCAGATTGATATAGTCAACTGTACTAGGAATTTCCAGAAAAAATATGAAGTTCATAAAGATGTGGCTAAAATTTTAAACTATCTCTTACATTTAATATGCTATTAATTAATTCTCCAAAAGCTCCCCTGGCGGCTTTCCATGAAATAGTTCTCACAGATGGTAACAGGTGTTGGGGGTAGAAGTTTTGGGGGGTCAGGCACATTTGGAGGAAACCATTC